>NC_088419.1:49834393-51181893 GCF_034236695.1 Oncorhynchus nerka | reverse complement strand
AAATAAAATGCATTGTTATTCCAATACCATTATTACAGAGAATCAGACAAATGATGATACCCTCTGCCTATTGGCTACTTAGCTTATTCAAAACTGTATCAAAATACAACACTGCCTCCAACACAGTCCTCTTCAAATTGAATGGCACAGATCCATATATGGCAACGGTCTATTTGCATATATGCCTACTTCAGCTCTGATTGGTTATGCTGCACCGGTCTGTGTAGAGTAGGGGCTGAGTATGGCCTCCCGATGGGCGCAGCGGTCTAAGGCACTGCATCGCAGTGCTTGAGGCGTCACTACAGACCCGGGTTTGATCTTAGGCTGTGTCACAGCCGGCCGCGACCCGAGAGACCCATGAGGTGGCGCACAATTTGCCCAGCCTGTCTGTATGTCGTCCCGGATAAGGGAAGGATTTGGCTTGCCGGGATGTCCTCGTCCCATCGCACTCTAGCAGCTCCTCGTGGCGGGCCGGGGGCATACACGCTGACTTCGGTCGCCAGCTGTATGGTGTTTCCTCTGACACGTTGGTGCTGCTGGCTTCCGGCTTCTGGCGAGCGGTGTGTCCAGAAGCAGTGCGGCTTGGCAGGGTCGTGTTTCAGAGGACGCATGGCTCTCGAACTTCGCCTCTCCTGAGTCCGTACGGGAGTTACAGCAATGGGACAAGACTGTAACTACCAATTGGGGAGAAAAAGGGGTGAAAAGTAGAAAAAGGGAAAAAGGGTCTGAGTTGTTAGTGTCAAGGCAATAGCATCCTACTCCGATGCCGTCTGCCTACAACAAAAGCACTTGCATAGTTAGTTTTGCATACTAAGTCTTGCATAGTATGTTTTGTTTCGGGTATGTTGCATTCAAAGTGGATATTATTGTGTTGAAACCTTGGTAGTGTTAGCTAAGGGGGAAAACTCTTGAAAGTTGAGTGAAGTTCAGTCTTGTGCTTCTCTGTGCAGTTTAGAGGGAACATTGTATGTAACGTGCTATATTTAGTTAAAAATGTGAATTTCCGTGCCACAAATATACAGTATAATAATAATATGCCATTTAGCTGACGCTTTTATCCAAAGCTACTTACGGTCACACATTTTACATATATATGTGTCTGTGTGTGACGTGTGTGTGTGTGTGTGTGTGTGTGTGTGTGTGTGTGTGTGTGTGTGTGTGTGTGTGTGTGTGTTCTAGCTCTGTGCACACCAGCCTGTCAGAACGGAGGGAGGTGCGTAGATGTCAACAAATGCACGTGTGTCGTAGGGTGGCAAGGCGCTCGCTGCCAGATAGGTAATAAGATAATGATATGCTGCCCTCTAGTGGTGATAGTACTGTATCTCAGTACTACAATGTGAAGGCATCACTGATTGTGTGTGTTTTTTTCACCCAGAGCCTGTGCAGTGCCAAAAGCCCTGTAAAAATGGTGGCGTGTGTGTGGGCCTCAACAGATGTCGCTGTTCCAGTGACTTTACTGGGAGTCTCTGTGAGACAGGTGAGTGTGTGCGTGTGTGTAAGTGTGTGCCCGTGCGTGCACATGCCTGCGTGTGAAAGACAGACAGGGATGTGTATGTTAATGTGCTTGTACAGTATGACTCAGGTGACTTTGCGTGAGAATAATACATCTAGATGTGTTGTGTCTGTAGCGGTGACCACCCCCTGTGTGCCCCCTTGTCACCACGGTGCCACCTGTAGTCCTCACAACAAGTGCACCTGTCCAGAGGGCACGGCCGGGATCCGCTGTGAGAGGCTGTGAGTACCAACCAGCCAACCCAGCACCAACAAGCTGCACAGCATTCCTTATTTGTCGGCAGTGTAGTGCGCAGCGCTGCAGCACCCCTTTGAATGAATCCCGGCCTGAGTTTCTCTCCGTTTGTTTGCGTGTGTTGATCAGGACGTGTCCTGTGGTCACTACCGTGGTCAGTATGGCCCGTGCCGTCAGGAAGGGTGTGAGGGAGAGTTACGTTGACCGCTGTGGACCCCTGGGAGTTCAGCTCTGCACCAAGTACAGGTGACAGATCTCACACACATGGACACATGCACGCACACTCGCTCGCTCACTCACTCACTCACTCGCTCACTCAGACACACTCACAAACACTCCTTTATAGAAAACACAACCAAACCATCACTCAAACACACTGCACTACACACACTATCCCTTAGTCTGACTGTTCTCTGTGGTTGCAGGATCAACCAGGCGCGTGTGTATCTGCAAGCTTACAGGGTGGGCTATAGGGTCCAATGTCCTGAGAAGAATGGGAGATCTGTTGCCCTGGTTACCAAGACCCCACATCCCCTGGGAAGCTCCACACACATGGTCTCTGTGAATGGTAAAAAAAGACACTTGTGATATAAGAGGCTGTTTGATTCACAACTCAGTAGGAAAATCAACCAATAGAGGTCATACTCATGAGCCGACCCCAAACATTGACCCAACGAGCCAACATGTCTCAAATTTCCTCGGTGTCTGCACTGATCGTTTAATGCAATATCCCAAACCTTTTTTCCCCATTATCTATGACCTCGAAATGGGAAAATGTTCATTTTTACATGTTGTTTTTAATGCTCCTGTATGGCAGCTGGACGTTAGTAAAACATTTTGTTGGATTATTGCCTGTGGATTACTCTTATTATTTGGTTTATTGAGATATACAATACTGCTTCTTCTTCTTTATTCTCCCGAAGCTTAAAAAAGTTTCTGGCACAAGACACGGTAACAGGAAAATACAAAGAAGTCACTTTTTTGAAATGCTAAGAGAAACGGAGGCATTGCAGCCATGGCTTTTAATACATGATCAATCCAGAAGAAACAATCAGACTCAATTATCAATAGAGGTTTTATTATTTCCTGGTCAGGTCAAAGGGTTTTTCCTGGAAAGACGAGATCAGGCGGGAACATTTTTGCCTGAACAACAGACAACTCGTCCAAGGTAAACCTGTCTAAATGACTTGCACTCGCATCTGTAGCCATGAAAAGCTTTGAAAGGCTGGTCATGGCTCACAACAACACCATCATCCCAGACACGCTGGACCCACTCCAGTTCGCACGCCGCCCCAACAGATCCACAGACGACGTAATCTCTATTGCACCCCACACTGCCCTCTCCCACCTGGGCAAGAGGAACACCGACAGTATGTAAGAATGCTGTTCATTGACTACAGCTCAGTGTTCAACACCATAGTGCCCTCCAAGCTCTTCAACTAAACTCAGGAACCTGGGATTGAACGCCTCCCTCTGCATCTGGATCCTTGGACTTCCTGATAGGGTACCCCCAGGTGCTGAGGGTATGCAACAACACCTCCGCCACGCGGACCCTCAACACGGGGGCATCTCAGGAGTGTGTGCTTAGTCCTCTCCTGTACTCCCTGTTCACCCTCAACTCCAACACAATCTTTACGTTTTCTGACGACACGACGTTGATAGGCCAGATCACCGACGACGACGAGACCGCCTATAGAGAGGTCAATGAACTGGCAGTGTGGTGCCAGGACAACAATATCTCCCTAAATGTCAGCAAGACAAGGGAGCTGATCATGGACTACAGGAAACAGAGGTCCGAGCCACGCCCCCATCCACACTGACCAGGCTGTAGTGGAGCGGGTTGAGAGCTTCAAGTTCCACGGGTGTCCACACCACTAAGGAATGAACATGGTCCACACACACTATGCAGAAAAAGTGCTGTAATTTCTAAACAGTTCACCCGATATGGATGAAAATACTCTCAAATTAAAGCGGACGGTCTGCACTTTAACCCCATCAAATCCAACCTCAACTTTTCAGATCAAAAATGTCAAATTAAAAGTGCTGGAGTACTGGTACCCCCTGCATATAGCCAAGTTATCGTTACTCATTGTGCATTTATTTATTCCTCGTGTCATTATTTGTTCTATATCGTTCTCTCTGCATTGTTGGGAAGGGCGCGTAAAGTAAGCATTTCACTGTTGGTCTACACCTGTATTTCACAAAGCATGTGACAAATAACATTTGATTTGATTTGAAGTCCAATATAACTAATTGGAGAGTTTCTATTTTGTCAGGCGGTGTGTCAGGCGGTGTGTCAGGCGGTGATTGTCAAGCAAATAACTGCTGGTCTCACGGTAATTGACCGTTAATAAACATAAACATGTTTAAGCATCTCCTGGCTTCCACACATAGCCCTCAAGCCACTGATGCAGAGATTTGGAACATCTACATTTTAAAAAGTCTAATAAATCCATGTAATATAGCCTACACTTTTACAATAAATCCATTATCTAATTTTAGACAGGTCTAAAGAAACATGATATGAAGAAAATGTCATCTATTTCAGAATAACAGAATGAGTTGTCCTTATGTTAGGCTCTGATCTGGCTATGCCATAATATGGCTGTGGGCTACACTAGTTCATTTAGCAGACAAGATTTGTGTCGAATTTTGTGGCATTATTTTATAGTAGGAAGAATACAATTGAACATAGCTGACTAAAATAGAAAGGATATTTTCTCCAAACTACATGAGGGAGTGCGCACATGAGGCTATTCTGTGTGTTTAGCAGTTAACAAAGAAACAGGTCCTCTTATATGCTTAATTTAGAGCTATTTATGGAACTTTAGTTGTGATACAAATGTTGGGCTATATGTTTAGATTTTTAGTACATTCTAAGGCTGCTGTCGTGACTTTACTTTCATTAAATGTATGACTTATTTATTTAATCAACTAAATCTGTTGAATTTTTACCCAATTAAATTAGTAATGTAACAATTAACTCATTAGAATTTGGGGCACCACGGAAGAGCTTGTTTAAAGAGTTACCGTCTCCCGAATTAAACTCTAAATGTATTTACCTATCACATCCATAAAACAGTCAACGTATTAATCATTACCTCATACCATATTATCATTCTGAACCGGCGTAACCTCCTTGCATCCACAAAAACCCCAGCCTTAATCATGATTCAGTCCTACACAAATTGGTTTAATTATTTATTTACTAGCTAACTAAATAATAACACAGAATAAACATACACCCTTCACATGAGACAAAGGTCCCTAGTGGACTGATACAATATGACGGCTTATTACAACAGAGAATGGGGGGAGGACACACTTATCGTGGATACATTTATAACTATTCTCACATGAATCATATACTTTGCACTCAAACTGCCAACCATTTGGAATAAGACATCATTCATGTATTTATGTGTGAGTGCCTTTGTTCACCATTTATCTCTGTCGGAACCAGTCCTTCTTAGGAAGGATGTGGGTTGGCCTTTCAGTGGCACGCTTGTAAGGCTCTGATTGACCTAAAGGGTCTGGACCCGTCTTTTCTACTGTTGTTCACTCTGGAAGATAGCCAGCTGTGTCGACGGTCCCCATTGGTGATGATGGTAGGAGAATCCGGTGATTTGAGACTCGTAGTTGGATGGGATGGTTTGAAGAGTAGTATGATGGTCCCGCTTAGATTTGCTTTTCTCGATATCTGACTTAGGGCAGCTAATAAGCCGTACCAGTGATTGTCTTGGAGGTGAGCTTCTCGCCTACACATCGTGTTGATTATTCAAGGTTCAGGATTCAGACCACATTACATGCACAGCTGCAACCTGGCAATGTTCTGGTCTGAAATGTGCATTCTTAACTAGTCTTTTTAAGCACTCTGGTCAAAAGGGAAAGTTCCATTGGGCTGACACGCTCTTCTGACCTCATTTGGGACGTGACTACTTACTGTGCGAATCTAACAAAAATAATTTCATACTTCTTTATATTATAAGCACAACGTATTGGATGGAAGCTTGACTGATAAAGGAGATATACTTTCCAAGTTACAGTATTTCGCCCATACAATTTGTTATGACATCACAAAATAAAAATCAATATGAAATGAGTTGTCTATAGCTCCCAACTAACCACTCCCCACATTCCTATGTTAGAATTATTGTTCCGGTATTCACGTTTGACTGTGTTAGAGTTTCGTCAGGAAAATGTCTGTTAACAAAGAACATTCCTTAGGTTAAATACAGGAGGGGGAAAGAAAGTCTCCTTCTCCTGTAATTTACATCAAGGTGTGAACTGTTGACCATCCAGATTGAATGGTCCACATATATTTTTCGCCAGCCAACAAGATGAGTAGGCCTAACAAACAGCAAAAGCACTAGCCTATCAACTTTTGTACTATGGGGATTGACAAAGGCTCCCATAGTACAAAAGTTGACCTATTCTGTGAGAGAAATAAATATTCCAAACATAGTCTAGGACACATGCCAGTGTGTCCATATATTTATATGTATATATTTTTATTCCATCCCTTTACATGTGTTTATTAGGCAGTTGTGAAATTGTTCGATTACTTGTTAGATATTACTGCACTGTCGGAACTAGAAGCACAAGCATTTCGCTACACTCGTATTAACATCTGCTAACCATGTGTGTGTGACCAATACAATTTGATTTGGGCAGTTGTGGAATTAATACAACCCCTAGCATCAAACAAACTTTTTTTAAGCAATGAGGCTGAGGCAACAGATCGTTTAGCTTAAACTGTTTATAAACTAGTAGGCTATTTCTTCACATTATCAGCGCAGCAATGCGCACACGGCAGTAGCCTATAAACGCAAATGTTCCAAAATGCAATAAATTAGCGGGAGAACGCCGTTCTCAAAAGTGACCGCAAATGCGAATATGCATGTAATGCTTTTATTATAAAGGGGCATATTTATGGAGAAAATAATTTTCCCCAAACTTGAAACTCAGTTGCTGCTTGGTGTATGTATGCCAGTTATGCTCTACACCAGTTGTAAAGCTGATTTAATGTGCTTAATTTTAAGAAGTTATTTGGCCACTTTAGTTGTGGTGGGCTCTCATGAAGTGTTTGATTCGATTTTTGATCACATTTGCATTGATGTCAGAGTGATTAGAGGAGCAATAGAATGCCGAGTACCAGGCAAATTTGGTAGGCTACTACTGAACATCAGCAGCATCAGAGCTAATTGCCGTGACTAGGCAGTGTGGAATTTGACTGCTGTCATGACTGGTGACTGCCGGTGTGGCGGTAATACTGTCACCGTAACACCCCTAATCGCGTGTCTCTATTATGTGTGGGAATACTTGGGAACAGATTTACAAAATGTAAATCACTTGAAGTAGATTTCCTGGTAATTCTACAGTCTTTTATGCCCGTTGGCCACCTGTCGGGGAATCCTACTCTAAAAAATAGTTAGTAGAGAGGAAGGCTACGTTAGGGATAAAGGAGGGACAAGAACCTCAGATGATCCAGGAGTGACTACAGAAGGTTCAGGAGACCAAACACTCAGTAGAGCTCAGCAAGAAAGATGCAGAGAGAGTGATAGCAGACCGCTTGCATGTCTTCACTGCTCTGGCTCTCTCCACTGAGAGAACCCGGGCTGAATTCATTGACGTTGTTCAGGAGAAGCAGGAAGCAGTCGAGAAACTGGATTTAGGGCTGATTAAAGAGCTGGAGCAGGGAATCACTGATCTATGTAGGAGACACACTGACCTGAAGCAGCTCTCACATACTGATGACCACCTCCACCAAAGCTCCCTATCCCTGTATCTCCCTACACTTACCAAGGGCTGGTATGAGATCAGTGTTTACAGTAAGCTGTGTATGGAGAGAGCTGTGTCTCAACTGGAGGAGACAATAAATACATAAATAGCTGAAGAGGATGCAGTAGCTGTGACTCTGGACCCTGATACAGCAACTCTTCATGCCTGAGGACAGGAAACAAGTGTGATTGGAGGCAGAACACAGAATCTCCCTGACAACCCAAAGAGGTTTAATGTAGATGTGTGTGTGGGGGAGGGGGGCTTACTGGGAGTTAAGTGGCCAGAGAGTCCCATCAACAGGAAGGATTTTGTGTTGACACGGTGACCTAAGGATGGATACTGGAATGTGGGACTGAGAAATAGGGATAAATATGAGTCCTTTACCACTCCTGTTTACTCACCTCTTTCTGAATGAGAAGCCTCAGAAATTGGGGGTGTTTGTGGATCATGAGGAGGGTCAATCTCCTTCTATAATGTGGAGGCCAGGTCTGAAATCTACTCTTTCATTGGCTGCAACTTCACAGAGAAACTGTATCCATATAGCCACCCTGGTAATGTTATTGGTGAAAACTCAGCCCCATTGGTCATCACTCCTATCAATCACTGAATCAGGGTCCAATAAATTTACAGGGCTTTCACTTCATATTAAATGTAACTAAATGTAATCAAATGTAATCGAAGTAAATGCCCAAAGTAATAATTTATCATGAGCAGGCCATAAACAATAACTAGTAATGCTGGTTAAAATCTTAGCAATTTATAACTATAAAGTTGAGGTGTAGTCACTTTCAAGGACACAAGCAAGTACACAGTACAAATATGGTACAAAATATTAAATATGATGTATTTCCTATTCAACTTAACTATGAATACAGTACATTAGGAAAGTATTCAGACCCCTTGACTTTTTTCCACATTTTGTTACAGCCTTATTCTAAAATGTATTAAATAGTTTTTTCCCCTCATCAACCTACACACAATACCACATAATGACACAATACCACATAATGACAAAGCAAAAACGGGTGTTTAGAACTTTTTGCAAATTTATTAAAAATAACGACACATGGACACTATCAACACCATCTCAGTAACACACATCTATCATTATGGTTAGCTGGACCATCTAGTTCATCTTAAAGTCCAAAAATGGATGTAACAATTCCAGATGACCCTTTTTTTTAAAGCAATCCCTGATAGAAAGTGAACAAGTGCACATTTCAGAGAGTATAGTGACATAACTCCATGTGAATCCCTGTGATTTAAGGTTATGGTGTGTATAAAACCTAAGCACCATAGTACTTAGCTATACTTTAACAAAATAAAATATAATCTTTCCAAAATCTTTATATATAAAATCAATGAATACATCGAATTGCTGAACGATTGCAGTGAAAATAATCAGGAGGTAAAAGCAGAAGTTAGGTTTCATTAGTCACCTCAATGTCACTCTTAACCTTATTCTACCACAGGCCAGCACCCCCGGCTATAACAGTCAAAGGGAAGACTTCTGCTGTCTCAATATATTAGCCTGCATTAATTACATGCTACAATATTGATGCATCATCAATAACAAATCAATGAAATAAGTTGGACCACTGATTAAAGATAAATTAAAAAAACACAATGACCCTAATGAAATAAGACTATTATGTTCTCCTGGGCCGTGTTCTGTTGAGCACCATGTAGCAAAAATGTTTTGCAACAAAATAATTGAGCATTTTTTTATGGAACAAGTTCAGGTACTACCAACATTTTTAAAATCCTACTGTTTAAAAAGATTTTGTTTTGTGCCAATTGAACACACACCTAGCTAAAAGTATATTAAAAAAAAAAAAAAAATTCTAAACATCTGAAATACCTGTTAAGATGCCTCGCTTTCAAATAACTATTGCATGAAAGTAACACAACAAAAAAAAGGGTATTTTAAAAAGAGTAGAAAAAGATGTCATACACATTCATTATTTATATATTGCCAGTCATTTCAGGAATTTAAATTGCATTCCTAATGGAAACATTCTTTGTCCAATTCAACAGAAAATAAGTAAACAGAAATTGACCCGGAGTTGTAACTTCAGATCAAAACAAATACCTCAAAGTGCTATTGAGAGCAAATCATATGATTATTTTCTCATATTAGTATTTTCTTACAATCAGTCTTTTGTTAGTCTGTACCACTACTGCAAAATGTTTAAATCAATAATACTGTAAATGTACAAAAAGTTACATATGACTCCTAAAAACATTCAGATTATTTTAAATCATACAATAGCAATGAGTAGGTTACTTTTGTACCATTTACAAATGTTTGGAAGTAGAAACCCTGACATTTGGACTCACTGACATTGAAATGGCCTCATTGCTTTTGAGAGGAAAGAGTTATTCAAGACAAAATAAATATGTATTTATTTTCTATGATTTGTACCTTGCATCTGGGAAGTTGCCTGGATGTGCTTTCACTACTATCAAAATGATTTGAATTGTTCAACAACAACAAAAAGGCTAAATTTTAAAAGAGTAACTTTAAATAAATAAATGTGACAAGCCATGTAAAACTAAGATGTGCTTTGGGTAAAGACAATACTCATGGAGTGTGCCTGCCTATTTCTTTCTATTCGGTATTATTGTGTAAGGAAACGGAAACGCCTTTATATCAAGCATCTCAAATCATATACATCCTTCAATAGGATGCCTATTGGCAAGGTACTTCAAAAACTTTTATAGTCATTCAGAGCAACAGAAAATAATCATTTGCAACCACATTACATCCTAATCGCAATAAAATATATGAACAATACATCTTGATACTTGCCAAATATACACCCACAACAACGTTCTTTCTCAACATAATTCAACTGTTGTATAAGATACAAATAAAAGAAAACAAAATAACTGAATAAGAGTCCAGTAACACAGGCAGGACTGTTATACACACACCTTCAAGGTACAATCTGAAATGTCTGCCTGCTGTGGCCAGACAAAATGCAAACAAACAATCTATGCTCAAAAGCACACGCACACAAACTTCAATCTCAGAAAAACCCATCCCCTTACTCCCACCAGGTCAGCACAAAAAAAAAAAATCACTATAGATCTTTAACCTCACGACCTCTAACCTCGCACTAGACAGAAGCCAGTGTATGAAACCACCCTGATTCTGCAAAATAGAGGGATTTATTTAGACTGTTCTGTCATGATGTTGACGGAACATGAAAGCGTAGCCTCTCTGAGAGTCTGCGGATGGGATAGATGGTGGACGGTGAGCCCTTCTCATGTGGAGGATGGGGCCATGTGTCCGTGAACACGGAAGCGGTACACGCATGTGTACTTTAGGTGACCCCAGTTACTCAGAACGCGCAGCTCCACATAGCGATAGATGGCTGTGGCAGGGTTCTGAGAGAAAGAGAGGGAGATAACAGGAAGGATAAAGAGTTAGCATGAGAAACTCAACCGAGTGTGGCAGATTTCAGCTGTAGCAAGCTCCAAAAGTTCAACCTAGCTAGCCTAACCCTGACTAAGTTTGAATGACGCGACTCACGGGCAGTTGGAAGGTTTGGATTGGCTCTCCATGCTGGTCATAAGTGAAGGTTCCCAGGCAGGTGCCGTCTTCTGTCTCGGTGGACATACCCTGCACAGAGAGAGAAATAGACGAGTGAGATCTTTTAAGGGAGAAACCAGTCCTTAGCGTACTGCGCCAGACATCTCGGTGGGAAATGTCCGACAGAAGATTCTACATGGAATAGGGAGGGTGGTCACGGTATCACAGTTAGGTCAGGTGTCAGAGGTGACTCACATAGACAGAGAAGGCCTTGGGGGCGCTGTCGATGCGTCCGGTGGGGGCGGTGGATACAGGCAGGTGTTCCAGGGTGACGTGGGTGAGTCGAGCGGGATGAGACAGGGCGATGACTAAGGTGCCCTGCGCACCGTGGAACGCCCAACACTTCCCAGCCTGCGCAGGCTGGCCCTGAGGGGCGGGGACAGGTGAGGTTCACGTTTAGTTAGATTAGAAAATGCAAAAAGGAAAGGAGACAGAGAGAAAAGGAGAGTGGAGATTCCTATTGACATGGTGGCAACAAACAACAAAGAAAGGATATAAAAAGAGCTAGAAAGAGGTACCTGGATAACAGTGCGGGGGCTCTCAGAGGAGTACCAGAGAGGTATGCCCAGGAAGGTCACACATGCCGAGCGAGTGCGGTACGTCTCGGAACACCGAGTGCTCACAATGCTGGCACCTTGGGACTCTAAGGCAAAGTCCGGCATCCTGTCGGCCAATGGAGGACTGCAGTCCTTCACAATCTCTTTCACTATCCGTGGCTCATTATGGGGCAAATTCTCATGCAGCCATTTGGCCATGGCCTCTTTGAGCTCGGTGGTCAGGTGTGCGTTGGCTTTGGTGGGGCTGGGCTCTGGGGGAGGCTGGTTCTGGACAGAGTAGACCTGTTGCTGCAGCTACACAACAGACACCAAATCCATTAGGTTAGGAAGGCTCATCATTCATGTTGTCGGAGTCCAAAAACGGCACCCATTCCCTATAGGTGCAGTACTTTTGACCAGGGCACTACATAGGGAATAGGGTGCCATTTTGGACTCAGCCATTCATATTTCAGTTATTCAGCACAAGTTAAGTGCTACAAATTTGACCGGGTTTGTGTACCTGTTTGTGGGTGTGTACATTACCGTGGCAGTCTGGTCCTCCAGGGCAGCGATTCTCCCCCTGACGTGTGTGTGTTGCTCCTTGAGGTCGTCTACCTGACTGGAGAAGCCGGCTGTCTGCTGGCTCAAACGACGTTCCCAATCCAAAGGATCCACACTACAATAGAATAGAATAAATTAAAATAAACATGTGTATGAATATTTGTATGAATATAATAAGATTCAACAACTGAGACATAAACTGAACAAGTTACACCGACATGTGACTAACAGAAATGGAATAATGTGTCCCTGAACAAAGGGGGGGTAAAAATCAAATATAACAGTCAGTATCTGGTGTGGCCACCAGCTGCATTAAGTACTTCAGTGCATCTCCTCCTGATGGACTGCACCAGATGTGCCAGTTCTTGCTGTGAGATGTTACCCCACTCTTCCACCAAGCCACCTGCAAGTTCCCGGACATTTCTGGGGGGGAATGGCCCTAACCCTCACCCTCCGATCCAACAGGTCCCAGACGTGCTCAATGGGATTGAGATCCAGGCTCTTCGCTGACCATGGCAGAACACTGACATTCCTGTCTTGCAGGAAATCCTGCACAGAACGAGCAGTATGGCTGGTGGCATTGTCATGCTGGAGGGTCATGTCAGGATGAGCCTGCAGGAAGGGTACCACATGAGGGAGGAGGATGTCTTCCCAGTAACGCACTGCGTTGAGATTGCCTGCAATGACAACAAGCTCAGTCCGATGATGTTTTGACACACCGCCCCAGACCATGATGGACCCTCCACCTCGATCCCGCTTCAGAGTACAGACCTTGGTGTAACGCTCATTCCTTCTACGATATCCGTGAATCCGACCATCTCCACTGGTGAGAAAAAAACGTGACTCGTCAGTGAAGAGCACTTTTTGCCAATCCTGTCTGGTCCAGCGACGGTGGATTTGTGTCCATAGGCAATGTTGTTGCCGGTCATGTCTGTTGAGGACCTGCCTTACAACAGGCCTACAAGCCCCCAGTCCAGCCTCTCTTAGCCCATTGCGGACAGTCTGAGCACTGATGGAGGGATTGTGCGTTCCTGGTGTAACTCGGGCAGTTGTTGTTGCCCTCCTGTACCTGTCCTGCATGTGTGATGTTCGGAGGTATCGATCCTGTGCAGGTGTTGTTACACGTGTCTTGCCA
This sequence comes from Oncorhynchus nerka, assembly GCF_034236695.1. NCBI lineage: Eukaryota > Metazoa > Chordata > Actinopteri > Salmoniformes > Salmonidae > Oncorhynchus > Oncorhynchus nerka. The sequence continues at coordinate 51,168,535 of NC_088419.1, read as the reverse complement.
CTGTGAGGGCGATCAGCTGTCCGTCCTGTCTCCCTGTAGTGCTGTCTTAGGCGTCTCACAGTAAGGACATTGCAATTTATTGCCCTGGCCACATCTGCAGTCCTCATGCCTCCTTGCAGCATGCCAAAGGCATGTTCGGGCAGATGAGCAGGGACCCTGGGCATCTTTCTTTTGGTGTTTTTCAGTCAGCAGAAAGGCCTCTTTAGTGTCCTAAGTTTTCATACCTGTGACCTTAATTGTAATATTTAGTGAGAAAAATATGTTTGACTGTGATGGTATGAGGGACAGCTGAGAATTTAGTCAGGACACCAGGGTTAACACCCCTACTCTTACAATAAGTACCATGGGATCTTTAGTGACCACAGAGAGTCAGGACACCCGTTTAACATCCCATCCAAAAGACAGCACCCTACACAGGGCAGTATCCCCAATCACTGCCCTAGGGCATTGGGATATATATATTTTTGACCTGAGGAAACAGTGCTTCCTCCTGGCCCTCCAACACCACTTCCAGCAGAAGCAAGCCAGCAGTGGGATGCAGGGTGGTATGGAGGGTGGTATGCTGCTGGCTAGGTTGGGATGTTAGATTGTCTCATACTTTTCCTATTCACCAATGTCTTAAATCCTTTCAAATCTGCATAGGGAGCATGGGTAAGGAGCTAGGGGCATCTCAGTGCTAGAGGCGTCACTACAGACCCTGGTTCGATCCCAGGCTGTATCACAACCGGCCGTGATCGAGAGTCCCATAGGGCGGCACACAATTGGCCCACGGCGTCATTGTAAAATAACAATTTGTTCTTAACTGACTTGCCTAGTTAAATATACGTTAAATAACTAAATTAAATAAACACTCACCTGTCCACTCTCACATTCCTCATGTCTGTCCTCACGTCTGTCAAGTCTGTCTGTAGTCTCTCTACCATCTGTTGGGATAGATAAGCACAGAAACCACATCTCAGCCCTGTACGTAAATAACAACACTGCTATAGTATAAAACCCTGGAAATGAAACTAGTGCTGAGCGATTAACCAACATTACATTTTTTTCGGTTATTAAACAACTAATTGACCGACATCGGTTCAAGTACTTGAATTCCATTTAGTTCGGTTTTTTTCTGAGCCCAACGCACCGTTTCTGTAGACAGAAATCAAATCATTCACGAAAGAAATCAAGTCAAGAACTATGTGGGACGCTGGGCTGAAGGGAGTTGTCGTTTTCATTAAGCAAATATTCAACCTAGTTCAGCGCAGAAATGTGGTAATTAACCTCAATGTCCATAACCCACTGCACCAGTTTTTTTTCCACCTCAGACAGATCAGAGAAGAAGAGGCGAAGTGAAAGGTTTCACTCTCGCCAGAATCTGTCCAAAATAAGCCCAATGCATTTCTATGGGCTTATTTTGGACCTCAGCTTGTCGCCTTCCTTCCCTCATTTGAGACAACGATTCCCAATGTCAGAGCAGAGACATGAGCATCTCGTTATTATAAACAGACCTCTGGACATTGTACACTTTATTATCTGCTACGTTAGGTTAGATACACACAGTCATTGAAAATAAGAATTTGTTCTTAACTGACTTGCCTAGTTAAATAAAAGGTAAAATAAATGAAAATAAATATATGCAAAAGTACTATCTCACAACTTGATGAAACCCTCACTCTTGCGCAGACATTTAGAAACGAAACATGCCAATTTGAAAAATAAACCACAGGAGTTTGAGTGAGAATTAAGGCGACGTTAGAGTAGTAAAACATGTACAGTTGATGTCGCAAGTTTACATACACTTAGGTTGAAGTCATTAAAACTCATTTTTCAAACACTCCACAAATGTCTTGTTCAGAAACTATAGTTTTGGCAAGTCAGTTAGGGCATCTACTTTGTGCATGACACAAAATTAATTCACTGTATCACAATTCCAGTGGGTCAGAAGTTTACATACACAAAGTTGACTGTGCCTTTAAACAGCTTGGAAAATTACAGAAAATGATGTCATGGCTTTAGAAGCTTCTGATAGGGTAATTGACATAATCTGAGTCAATTTGAGGTGTACCTGTGGATGTATTTCAAGGCCTACCTTCAAACTCAAAAGAAATCAGCCAAGACCTCAGAAGAAAAATTGTAGACCACAAGTCTGGTTCATACTTGAGAACAATTTCCAAATGCCTGAAGGTAACACATTCATCTGTACAAACAATAGTACACAAGTATAAACACCATGGGACCACGCAGCCGTCATACCACTCAAGATGGAGACGCGTTCGGTCTCCTAGAGATGAACGTACTTTGGTGCAAAAAGTGCAAATCAATCCCAGAATAGCAGCAAAGGACCTTGTGAAGATGCTGGAGGAAACAGGTACAAAAGTATCTATATGCACAGTAAAAACGAGTCCTATATCGACATGACCTGAAAGGCCGCTCAGCAAGGAAGAAGCCACTGCTCCAAACCCACCATAAAAAGCCAGACTACGGTTTGCAACTGCACATGGGGACAAAGATCGTGCTTTTTGGAGAAATGTCCTCTGGTCTGATGAAACAAAAATATAACTGTCTTGTCATAATGACCATAGTTATGTTTGGAGGAAAAAGGGGGAGGCTTGCAAGCCAAAGAACACCATCCCAACCATGAAGCACGGGGGAGGCAGCATCATGTTGTGGGGGGGCTTTGCTGCAGAGGAGGGACTGGTGCATTTCACAAAATAGATGGCTTCATGAGGCAGGAAAATTATGTGGATATATTGAAGCAACATCTCAAGACATCAGTCAGGAAGTTAAAGCTTGGTTGCAAATGGGTTTTCCAAATGGACAATGACCCCAAGCATACATCCAAAGTTGTGGCAAAATGGCTTAAGAACAACAAAGTCAAGGTATTGAAGTGGCCATCACAAACCCCTGACCTCAATCCTATAGAACATTTGTGGGCAGACCTGAAAAAGCGTGAGATCAAGGAGGCCTACAAACCTGACTCAGTTACACCAGCTCTGTCAGGAGGAATGGGCCAAAATTCACCCAACTTATTGTGGGAAGCTTGTGGAAGGCTACACGAAACGTTTGACCCAAGTTAAACAATTTAAAGGCAATGCTACCAAATACTAATTGAGTGTATGTACACTTCTGACCCACTGTCAATGTGATGAAAGAAATAAAAAGCTGAAATAAATCTCTACTATTATTCTGACATATCACATTCTTAAAATCAAGTGGTGATTCTAACTGACCTAAGACAGGGAATTTTTACTACGATCAAATGTCAGGAATTGTGAAAAACTGAGTTCAAATGTATTTGGCTAAGGTGTATGTAAACTTCCAACTTCAACTGTATAAAAGTGACATACCATTAATAAGAAGGGGCTAGAAGCGCCTTATATGGTGAGCTACCGAGTGGCGATGACAGGCAAGCCCCATACTATTGTGGAGGACTTCATTGTTCCTGCTGCCACAGATATGGCTGGGACAATGCTGGGGGAAAAGGCCCAAAAAAACTATACAGACAATATCTCCATCAAACAACACGGTTTCACGACGCATCAGTGACACGGCAGGAGATGTTTTGAAACAATGACTGCTTCGCATACAAGCCAGTGAATTCTATGCGTTACAGCTGGATTGGTCAACAGACATGGCGGGCCTGGTACAGCTCCTGGTATATGTCTGTTACGTTTCTGGGGGATCAATTAAGGAAGACATCCTCTTCTGCAAACCACTGGAAACCAGGGCAATCTGAGATAATATTTTTAAAGTACTGGACAGCTTTGTGACATCAAATGGACTTTTGTGGTCAAGATGTGTTTGTATCTGTACTGATGGTGCAAAAGCCATGACAGGAAGACATAGTGGAGTGGTAAGGCGCGTGCAAGCAGTTGCTCCCGACGCCACTTGCATACACTGCAGCATCCACCGAGATGCTCTTGTTGCCAAGGAAATGCCTGACAGCTTGAAAGACGTTTTGGACACTATAGTGAAAATGGTTAACTTTGTTAATGCAAGGGCCCTGAACTATCGTGTATTTTCTGCACTATGCAATGTCATGGGCAGTGACCATGTAACACTTTTACAACATACAGAAGTGCGCTGGTTATCATGGGGCAAAGTCTTGACACGTTTTTTTTTTTTTTTTTAATTGAGAGACGAGTTTAAAGTTTTCTTTACTGACCATAATTTTCACTTGTCTGACCGCTTGCATGATGACGAGTTTCTCACACGACTGGCCTATCTGGGTGAGGTTTTTCTCACCTGAATGATCTGAATCTAGGATTTTTTAAATATTTAACTAGGCAAGTCAGTTAAGAACAAATTCATATTTACAATGACGGCCTACCGGGGAACAATGGGTTAGCAAAACGACAGATTTTTACCTTGTCAGCTCGAGGATTCGATCCAACAACCTTTCGGTTACTGGACTAACGCTTTAACCACTAGGCTACTTGCCGATTACAGGGACTCTCCTCAACTATATTCCATGTGCGGGACAAAATTGAGGCTATGATTAAGAAGTTGGAGCTCTTCTCTGTCTGCATTAACAAGGACAACACACAGGTCTTTCCATCATTGTATGATTTATTTTTGTGTGCAAATGAACTCAAGCTTACGGACAATGTCAAATGTGATATAGCGAAGCACCTGAGTGAGTTGGGTGCGCAATTACACAGAAACTTTCCCGAAACGAACGACACAAATAACTGGATTCGTTAACCCTTTCACGCCCGGCCTCCAGTCCGCTTACCGATATCTGAACAGGAGAGCATCATCGAAATTGCAACAAGCGGTTCTGTGAAAATGTAATTTAATCAGAAGCCACTGCCAGATTTCTGGATTGGGCTGTGCTGAGTATCCTGCCTTGGCAAATCGTGCTGTTAAGACACTGATTCCCTTTGCAACCACGTACCTATGTGAGAGTGGATTCTCGGCCCTCACTCGCATGAAAACTAAATACAGGCACAGACTGTGTGTAGAAAATGATTAAAGACTGACACTCTCTCCAATACAACCCAACATTGCAGAGCTATGTGCATCCTTTCAAGCACACCCTTCTCATTAACCTGTGGTGAGTTATTCACAATTTTTAATGAACAAATAGTTTTATATGTAAGATGGCTAAATAAAGAGCAAAATGATTAATTATTATATAATTATTATTTGTGCCCTGGTCCTATAAGAGCTCTTTCCCACAAGCCGGGTTGTGACAAAAACTCACACTCATTCTTATGTTTAATAAATGTATTGTATAGTGTGTGTGTGGCAGGCTTTACAATGATGGCAAAAAAACAACATTTGAGAGTGCGCTGACCCTGGTGCTAGAGGAGGGGGTGCGCAGCTGAAGGTTGAATGTCTGAAGGAGTACGGGACTATAAAAAGTTTGGGAACCACCGCTGTAGAGTACTCACCTCGGTAACAAATTTCTGCTGGTGGTCTTTTTTCTTAAGTGTTTCTATTTCTGTCTGCGGGAGAAACACGCACAACTCAGTTCAGCAAAAATGAATACACCCAAATGAACTATAGTTTGTATTCTCTCTCTGTCTCTCTTACCAGGATGGTGTTCATCTTGGCTTCCAAAGCAGAATTGAATACCGACGCTCCATCCTGCAGAAGGAGTTGGACAAACCTTATTGTACAATCCAGGAGTAGGTTACATATGCAGTGCGTCAATGCAGCATCCTTTCAAATCAAGAGAAAGATGATAGAGAGATGACTCGCGGGTATGTGGCCCTATCAGATCCTACCATAGCCTTGGGAGGCAGACTGAAGACAGGGGGTGGAGTCGGGGTGATGAATGGTCGGTTCAGGGTCATAGTCGGAGTCAGGGTGGACCATACTAAGGGGGCAAGGTGCCAGCAGCCTAGCAGAGAGAGGCAGAATAGACCTGAATACGCCAAGGGGAACCGTATCGTACAGGTTTCACAGAAAACATTTAGATGTGTGAACATTATTGTGTCTACATTATTGCTCGTATAGTATGTGTTGTACTTCTGTTAGTGCCATTTTATACGTTCCCTCAGTGAATTAAATCGCTAGTAAGTACTAAGGTTAGGGATGTCATGTGTGGACAATTTACATCTAGCACCAATAAAGTAAAAGTGCAAGTATACACAGCTTGCTGTTGGTTCTTTTCATGGCAGTTCTATATAACTATAGACTGTATGATTATGGGGTGTGATGCCACTCACCAAAAGTCAAGAGGAAGAGGAAGGCAATTAGAATGGCCTTCCCCACACCGGCAGGGACAAACGGAGGGGCTACTACAGGAGGAGACAGAGTTAAAGCCGATGCTAAAAAAAACAAGCTACAATCATTGAGACAAGCTAATGCTAACAAACAGACTACAAGCATAGAAACAAGCTAATGCTAACAAACAAGCTTCAAGCATTTAGACAAGCTAACGCTATGCTAATGCTAACAAACAAGCACACACCCACACATTACTCACTCCAGCTGGCGCTTTTCCTGCTGGCGCCAGAGCTCTGGCTGGCGCTAGCCCTTTGTCCATACAAAGAGGTGTATCCAGAGTATCCTTTGAAACGTCTTGCCTCTGAAGAGGAGTAACCAGAGCTGTCCATGGCGCTGCTCTGGCTCTGGGCCTGGTTAAGGCTGGTCTGGCAGGAGGGGAAGCCCTTGGGGCTAGGAGCCAGATTCAGGCTGGGGGCTGGTGCTGGAGCCACACTGGGAGGCTCCTGGAAGGTCTTCCTCCTCTGAACCAAACTTGAGACCCCTGAGGGGCAAGGGTTGCGGGGAGAAAGAGAGAGGGTCAGATGGTCCGTTTTGAATAGCCATAATAGATAACTATAACCACAGACAGAAAAGGCTTGCCAGCTAGCTAACTAACAACAACAAAAAAACAGCTACCCTAGCTATGTAACTACAATTCAAAGCTAACCTACCTAGCTCACTGTAATACAACGCATACAGTACTGAGTGCACAGTAGACGGTGAAAGTAACTGAGGGAGTGTCATTGGGACCGTGGATGCAGAAAGTGGGGTGAACCGTACCAATGTTGTCCTCAGCATTACTGAGTGGCTCCATCGTGCTAGTGGTGCTAGCCACGCTGTTGGCCCGGCTGGAGGTACGAGTGGAGGCCACGTTATGACCCCCTCTTTTCCTCTTGGTAAAGACCCTGATAGAGAGAGAAAGAGGAGGTTGATGAGAAGAGAGGGGGAGAGTTTGACATGGTGTTAAAGAAAGTATTAGGCCTACTGTATAAGGTTATACTGTACAACATGGAAGACACACACCTCACAGGGCTCTCCCTGTAGGAAACTGAGGAGGATTCGTCATCCTCGGAGGATTGGTTGTAGTATCCCCCTAAAACCAGCCTCATACTCCGTCGCGACATGTCTGACAGAGAGAGAAACAGAGAAGTGTCAATGCCACATATAGGCTACTGCGTGACAAGCCGATTTAAATTGGAGGAATCACTCACACACCTATCAATAACAGCACACGTTGTAACATTCACTTGGTTTACAGGTCTTCACACGTAGGACTTTATTTACAGTAACGGTCAAATAAAAGTTGTTAACACAAGAGTTACATTAAAAAAATTAAATTAAAAAATGTTTCCAATAAATAGCCTCGGTAGCGTAAGGGTAGTCTAGAGCTAGTGGTAGGAGAGCTCTCTGGCAGATGCTCTCCTGTATAATCTCTAATCCAGTTACTCCCAAGCACCTCACACTGCTTTCTCTCTCTCACACACGCTCTGGGCATGGTACAATGGGTGTGAGTGTGTGTTTGGTTGTGCAATAAAAAAGGTTTCTCAGTAGATCTTGTGTAGGACTGAATACAACACAGGTAGAATTGGTATAGTCATATGAAAAGGCTAGAGCTACCAAATCCATTTTACTCAGACAGCATAGAAAGCCAGGCTGTTTGGGAATGAACTTCAACTTCCAAACAGGGCTAACACTGGTTAGAATTAGCAGACAAGTACTGCGGAGAAGCTCATATACGGGGAAAGGCACGTGCGGAGTGAGATGATGTGAGTTTGTATGTTCACAGAGACAGGAAGCTAGAGCGTGTATCTGTGTGACTGATATGCACATTTAGAGGACAGGGTTGACAGCGAAAAGGAAGTTGACTCACACTAATCGCCAGGTTTAACAACTACAGTAACAAGTTTAGGTTGCTTAGGCCGCTAGTAGGCCGGATACAGTGCATGTTAGTTTCCATGGTTACTGACAGACAAACAGCCACTGGTCGGACTAGTGACCAAGTGGGATAGAGCCAACACCACGAGCTCGGGAAAATAATAACCAGCCCGGTGTGCATTCAGTTCATTAAAGTTCAAACGTTTTACTAGCCTACATTGTGTGACAGTTTGTACTGAAGGACACGTTTCTCCAAAACAGTGCACCCTGTTCTTCAACAATCCTTGTGGTAGCCTTTTTGCTCCAGTTTGTTGGGTGTGGCCCGGCCCGACAGGCCAGGTATGGCCTGATCAATATGGGTGACCATTTGAAATAGCAAAAAGCTTATTGTGAGGTCCCTTGTTAATTCCCAGCCCTATTACCGTTCTCTGGGTATGTAATAACCTTTATCTTCACCGAGAGTGGAACATATTGTACTGTAATTCTCTCAAACCTCCTCTATTCCACTGAAAAGGACACTGATACTAAAGACACAAAAAGACACGAGCAAACACGTGAATGTGTTGCCACAACAACTTGAAGCTGATCCTAATAAGTACATTGAATGATGTTCCTCCTATGTGAACTACAGCGGAGAGAGTGAGGGTTGGAAAGTGAGGGCTCTGTGTTCAGGGTGGGGTAGAACGGGGAAGCCATTGAAGGAATAGATAGGATGACTACTGGCATAAAGCCAGGTAAAAGAGACCACCACACACTTAGACAGACAGACAGTGTGCACAGCAATGCACATATAACGACACACATACTGAGAAACAACATCCATGAATGCATCGCGTGTACATATTTTGGCAAACTTTTTAGATATATGGTTCTGTGTACAAATCTAATAAGATTGCATGGCTCATTTTACAAAACAATGCTTAGATCGGCTATAGCAGCTTGCAAGATGGTCATTACCCCCACAAGTCCTCTTGACAAGTGGAAATATTTCAATTCTAGCTTCGTTCTAGCCAGCAACATAGCCAGCTAAAAAAACAGCTAAAGTTAGTTAGCTACATTTGATCAACAAACTGCTGCTGGACCTTATCGGACGCTGTCTGTCCAGACATAAACAAACGCATCATCAACAAAAGAGTAATTCATCTGCTTGGTTACTAGCAACATGACAGCACATCACGAGTTCACAGCATAGCTAGTGTAGTACAATTAAAAGTGCATAAACAACGTTGGTGTAAAAATAACGGAGATATTTGTCCTGACTTACTCCGTTGTTGGGGCGCCTTCGTGGGCAAGGCATAGGCAGCGGGCTGTCAAACCACTTCCAATTTGAAAGATAACTTGGCCAGTTGCAACCATGCAGCCCAATACATTTCCAACCACTAACCTATCGGCAGAACGGGGTAATAAATGAGCCAACCACTTTGTTTTTGCTCTTCGTAACACTTTTACAATCTGATACAGTTACTACATGGACAGCTACGTGAAGGTTGCTGTACTTGACAGCTTGGAAGAGGAGGAGCCGGCGGGCCAGAAGTCGCTTGCCTGTCGGCTTCTCATCGTTTCGAACAGAAAACACGACCATGTGCGCCACCCTGTGGCAATATCGTGTCAGCAACAGTTTTCCCAATTTCTCTTGATAGATTAATCATCGTGGCAATTTTCCACTGAATCTTGAAAGTTAAAATTAATTCATCAAAAGTGTGAGACATGCCCATGTAAAATCAGGGAGATCACATTTAGAAAATATTACCGTAATCTTGTAAAATCTCCTCAATCAAGCAGATACCTGATTTGGGTTGTTGCACTAACGATATCCATACTTAACTTGATATTGTGTTGTGTTACATGTATGTTATGTTTTTTACAAATAAATTCACGCAATTCAGTGTGAGGCTTGAAGTCATAATCAGTTGATTATGACGTCAGGCGTTTGTCCACAGGCCTAGGCAGAAACACACACAATGAAGAGTTTGTGAATTTATTTCTAAATTATAAATCCGTATTTAGGAAAAACGAATTATTTTATTGGGAATAGGCCTTTTGGAGAAAGTGATTGTCAGACATAGCATTGACTAGCTCCTTTTCAAAATACCCAGTATTCCTACAGTATGTAGGATGTAACATCCAGAAGGAAGTAGGCTACTTCGTTAGGATGTATGCAGTGTTCATGTGCTAGTCGGAACTACTCTGAAATGTAGGCCTCTGCTGTGTGTGTGGGGCCGGATTAATGCAGGGGTTTACAGGGACAATAAACCCAGGGACTAAAATAGATAAAGGGACTAAAATATAGGGACTAAAATATATTTTAAAAAAATACGATTTTATGTTAAAAATATACACACACAGTGCATTCGGAATGTATTCAGACCCCTTCAATTTCCCCCCATTTTGTTACGTTACAGCCTTATTTTAAAATGGATTACATTGTTCCCCCCCCCCCATCAATCTACACACAATACTCCATAATGACAAAGCAAATGTATTAAAAATAAACAACTGAAATATCACATTTGGCAGTGGTTACAGCCTCGAGTCTTCTTGGGCATGACGCTACAAGCTTGGCACACCTGTATTTGGGGTATTTCTCCCATTATTCCCTGCTGATCCTCTCAAGCTCTGTCATGTTGGATGGGGAGCATCTCTGCAAAGCTATTTCCTGGCCCCTCCAGAGATGTTCAAGTCCGGGCTCTGGCTAGGCCACTCAAGGACATTCAGAGACGTGTTCCCAAAGCCACTCACGTCTTGTCTTGGCTGTGGGCTTAGGGTCATTGTCATTGTCCTGTTGGAATGGGAACCTTAACACCTCTCTGGGATAGGGGGGATGCAAATGTTCCACTTGGCCAATTGCCAGGGAAAATGCAGAGCGCCAGATTCAAATAAAATACTATAAAATTCAAACTTTCATTAAATCACACATGCAAGATAGCAAATTAAAGCTACACTCATTGCGAATCCACCCAGCATGTCAGATTTCAAAAAGGCTTTTCGGGGTCCTGAGCACTTTGGAGCTGGTTTTCATCAAGGACCTCTCTTACTTTGCTCCATTCATCTTTCCCCTGATCCTGACTATTCACCCAGTCCCTGCCACTGAAAAGCATCCCCACAGCATGATGCTGCCACCACCATGCTTCACTGTAAGGATGGTGCTAGGTTTCCTCCAGAAGTGATGTTTGGCATTCAGGCCAAGAATTCCATCTCCACAGAGGAACTCTAGAGCTCTGACAGAGTGAACATCAGGTTCTTGGTCACCTCCCTGACCAAGGCCCTTCTCCCCCGATTGCTCAGCTTGGCCGTACGGCCAGCTCTAGAAAGAGTCTTGGTGGTTCCAAACGTCTTCCATTTAAGAATGATGGAGGGTATTGTGTTCTTGAGGACCTTCAATGCTGCACACATTTTTTGGTACCTTTCCCCAGATCTGTGCGTCGATACAATCCTGTTTCGGAGCTCTACGGACAATTCCTTCGACCTCATGTCTTGGTTTTTGCTCTGACATGCACTGTCAACAGTGGGACCTTATGTAGACAGGTGTGTGCCTTTCCAAATCAGGTTGTAGAAACATCTCAAGGATGATTAATGGAAACAGGACGCACCTGAGCTCAATTTCGATTCTCATTGCAAAGGGTCTGAATAGTTATCTAAATAAGGTATTTCTGTTTTTTATTTTTCTTATTTTTTTTCTCTCCCAGTTTTCACTTTGTCATTATAGGGTATTGTGTGTTGATTGATGAGGATTATATATAAAAAACATTTAATCCATTTTAGAACAAGGCTGTAAAGTAACAAAATGTGGAAAAAGGGAAGGGGTCTGAATACTTTCCGAAATGCACTGTATATATTAGGATGTATGCAGTGTATATATATATATAGTGCATTTCGGAGTATTCAGACCCCTTCCCTTTTCTACATTATGTTACTTTACAGCCTTATTCTAAAATGGATTAATATATATATATATATATATATATATTTCTGCAACCACAGGAGGATTCAGGAGCCCGCTCTCAATGATTGTAGACAGCCTGCTGCCGCTCTGCTAATCGTCAGATTGGGAGGAGAGGAGGTAGGGGGCTCATATGGGTAACTGGGGGGCCCTTCCTTGATTGGGTAACTGATATATATATATATATATATATATATATATATATATATATATATATATATATATATATATATATATATATACATTTACATTTACATTTAAGTCATTTAGCAGACGCTCTTATCCAGAGCGACTTACAAATTGGTGCATTCACCTTTATGACATCCAGTGGAACAGTAGTGTATCTAAATCTTTTAAGGGGGGGGGTGAGAGGGATTACTTTATCCTATCCTAGGTATTCCTTAAAGAGGTGGGGTGTCAGGTGTCTCCGGAAGGTGGTGATTGACTCCGCTGTCCTGGCGTCGTGAGGGAGTTTGTTCCATCATTGGGGGGCCAGAGCAGCGAACAGTTTTGACTGGGCTGAGCGGGAACTGTACTTCCTCAGTGGTAGGGAGGCGAGCAGGCCAGAGGTGGATGAACGCAGTGCCCTTGTTTGGGTGTAGGGCCTGATCAGAGCCTGGAGGTACTGAGGTGCCGTTCCCCTCACAGCTCCGTAGGCAAGCACCATGGTCTTGTAGCGGATGCGAGCTTCAACTGGAAGCCAGTGGAGAGAGCGGAGGAGCGGGGTGACGTGAGAGAACTTGGGAAGGTTGAACACCAGACGGGCTGCGGCGTTCTGGATGAGTTGTAGGGGTTTAATGGCACAGGCAGGGAGCCCAGCCAACAGCGAGTTGCAGTAATCCATACGGGAGATGACAAGTGCCTGGATTAGGACCTGCGCCGCTTCCTGTGTGAGGCAGGATCGTACTCTGCGGATGTTGTAGAGCATGAACCTACAGGAACGGGCCACCGCCTTGATGTTAGTTGAGAACGACAGGGTGTTGTCCAGGATCACGCCAAGGTTCTTAGCGCTCTGGGAGGAGGACACAATGGAGTTGTCAACCGTGATGGCGAGATCATGGAACGGGCAGTCCTTCCCGGGAGGAAGAGCAGCTCCGTCTTGCCGAGGTTCAGCTTGAGGTGGTGATCCGTCATCCACATTGATATGTCTGCCAGACATGCAGAGATGCGATTCGCCACCTGGTCGTCAGAAGGGGGAAAGGAGAAGATTAATTGTGTGTCGTCTGCATAGCAATGATAGGAGAGACCATGTGAGGTTATGACAGAGCCAAGTGACTTGGTGTATAGCGAGAATAGGAGAGGGCCTAGAACAGAGCCCTGGGGACACCAGTGGTGAGAGCACGTGGTGTGGAGACGGGATTCTCGCCACGCCACCTGGTAGGAGCGACCTGTCAGGTAGGACGCAATCAAAGCGTGGGCCGCGCGGAGATGCCCAACTCGGAGAGGGTGGAGAGGGAGGATCTGATGGTTCACAGTATCGAAGGCAGCCGATAGGTCTAGAAGGATGAGAGCAGAGGAGAGAGAGTTAGCTTTAGCAGTGCGGAGCGCCTCCGTGATACAGAGAAGAGCAGTCTCAGTTGAATGACTAGTCTTGAAACCTGACTGATTTGGATCAAGAAGGTCATTCTGAGAGAGATAGCGGGAGAGCTGGCCAAGGACGGCACGTTCAAGAGTTTTGGAGAGAAAAGAAAGAAGGGATACTGGTCTGTAGTTGTTGACATCGGAGGGATCGAGTGTAGGTTTTTTCAGAAGGGGTGCAACTCTCGCTCTCTTGAAGACGGAAGGGACGTAGCCAGCAGTCAGGGATGAGTTGATGAGCGAGGTGGGGTAAGGGAGAAGGTCTCCGGAAATGGTCTGGAGAAGAGAGGAGGGATAGGGTCAAGCGGGCAGGTTGTTGGGCGGCCGGCCGTCACAAGACGCGAGATTTCATCTGGAGAGAGAGGGGAGAAAGAGGTCAGAGCACAGGGTAGGGCAGTGTGAGCAGAACCAGCGGTGTCGTTTGACTTAGCAAACGAGGATCGGATGTCGTCGACCTTCTTTTCAAAATGGTTGACGAAGTCATCTGCAGAGAGGGAGGAGGGGGAGGGGGAGGAGGATTCAGGAGGGAGGAGAAGGTTGCAAAGAGCTTCCTAGGGTTAGAGGCAGATGCTTGGAATTTAGAGTGGTAGAAAGTGGCTTTAGCAGCAGAGAGAGAAGAGGAAAATGTAGAGAGGAGGGAGTGAAAGGATGTCAGGTCCGCAGGGAGGCGAGTTTTCCTCCATTTCCGCTCGGCTGCCCGGAGCCCTGTTCTGTGAGCTCGCAATGAGTCGTCGAGCCACGGAGCGGGAGGGGAGGACCGAGCCGGCCTGGAAGATAGGGGACATAGAGAGTCAAAGGATGCAGAAAGGGAGGAGAGGAGGGTTGAGGAGGCAGAATCAGGAGATAGGTTGGAAAAGGTTTGAGCAGAGGGGAGAGAGTAGCGGGGGAGAGAGAGCGAAGGTTGGGACGGCGCGATACCATCCGAGTAGGGGCAGTGTGGGAAGTGTTGGATGAGAGCGAGAGGGAAAAGGATACAAGGTAGTGGTCGGAGACTTGGAGGGGAGTTGCAATGAGGTTAGTGGAAGAACAGCATCTAGTAAAGATGAGGTCGAGCGTATTTCCTGCCTTGTGAGTAGGGGGAAGGTGAGAGGGTGAGGTCAAAAGAGGAGAGGAGTGGAAAGAAGGAGGCAGAGAGGAATGAGTCAAAGGTAGACGTGGGGAGGTTAAAGTCGCCCAGAACTGTGAGAGGTGAGCCGTCCTCAGGAAAGGAGCTTATCAAGGCATCAAGCTCATTGATGAACTCTCCGAGGGAACCTGGAGGGCAATAAATGATAAGGATGTTAAGCTTGAAAGGGCTGGTAACTGTGACAGCATGGAATTCAAAGGAGGCGATAGACAGATGGGTAAGGGGAGAAAGAGAGAATGACCACTTGGGCGAGATGAGGATCCCGGTGCCACCACCCCGCTGACCAGAAGCTCTCGGGGTGTGCGAGAACACGTGGGCAGACGAAGAGAGAGCAGTAGGAGTAGCAGTGTTGTCTGTGGTGATCCATGTTTCCGTCAGTGCCAAGAAGTCGAGGGACTGGAGGGAGGCATAGGCTGAGATGAACTCTGCCTTGTTGGCCGCAGATCGGCAGTTCCAGAGGCTACCGGAGACCTGGAACTCCACGTGGGTCGTGCGCGCTGGGACCACCAGATTAGGGTGGCCGCGGCCACGCGGTGTGGAGCGTTTGTATGGTCTGTGCAGAGAGGAGAGAACAGGGATAGACAGACACATAGTTGACAGGCTACACAAGAGGCTACGCTAATGCAAAGGAGATTGGAATGACAAGTGGACTACACGTCTCGAGTGTTCAGAAAGTTAAGCTTACGTAGCAAGAATCTTATTGACTAAAATGATTAAAATGATACAGTACTGCTGAAGTAGGCTAGCTGGCAGAGGCTGCGTTGTTGACTATGTAGGCTAGCTGGCAGTGGCTGCGTTGTTGACACTACACTAATCAAGTCGTTCCGTTGAGTGTAATAGTTTCTACTGTGCTGCTATTCGGGGCTAGCTGGCTAGCTAGCAGTGTTGATTACGTTACGTTGCGTTAAAAGAACGACAATAGCTGGCTAGCTAACCTAGGAAATCGATCTAGACTACACAATTATCTTTGATACAAAGACGGCTATGTAGCTAGCTATGTAGCTAGCTACGATCTACCAAAAGTTTGGGGTCACTTAGAACTTTCCTTGTTTTTGAAAGAAAAGCAATTTTTTCTCCATTTAAATAACATCAAATTGGTCAGAAATAGAGTGTAGATATTGTTAATGTTGTAAATTACTATTGTAGCTGGAAATGGCAGATTTTTTATGGAATATCTACATAGGCGTACAGAGGCCCATTATCAGCAACCATCACTCCTGTGTTCCAATGGCACTAACCAGAATAGAAAAAAATCTGCCGTTTCCAGCTACAAGTAATTTACAACACTAACAATGTCTACACTGTATTTCTGATCAATTTTATGTTTTTAAAGTTTTTATGGACAATTTTTTTTTACATTTCTTTCAAAAACAAGGACATTTCTAATTGACCCCAAACTTTTGAATGGCAGTATATATGTTAATATTTGTAAGAACTTAACAAGATTCAACAACTGAGACATAAACTAAACAAGTTCCACAGACATGTGACTAACAGAAATGGAATAATGTGTCCCTGAACAAGGGGGAGTGGGAGGGTCAAAATACTCTTCCCTCTTTGACTCCCATGTCAGGACCCTGAAACAGACACCTCTCTCATCCTCTCACTGTCACTGGCAGAGCTGTCCAAACAACTGAAGGGTGGAACATTAACTCCAGAAGCTGTGTTCCACTCATACGTGGAAAAGGTAATGCACAACTGTAGGTTACTCCAGCTTTTTGTAATGTGGAATTTTGTGGACTGCATTATTTCTTTAGGTGGTGTGTTTTGTTTTCACTGCAAGCATTGGTGACATATTGTACTCCTGCAATGTTTTCTGCAAACCATTAACCACCTTTAACCTGTTTACGTATTTAAATCGGAAGTCACAGCTAGGGTTGCAAAGGGTCTGAAACTTTCCGGTAAATTTCAGGAATTTTTCCGGGAAATGTTCCATGGGAAGTTAAAGCCATGAAATTTGGGGAATTTTGCTTAAATTCATCAAAAAAGTTAGCTTATAACGTGAACCGTTTTTTTGTGGGATACACATAAGGCAATTCTAGGTCTTGTAGCATATTTTGGTTAACCCCAATTCAATGGAATTGCAACCCTCTGCAGTACATTCATCCATCATGTGTGCGGTGCACTCTTCCATCACATGTACAGCTGATGTTCAAGATCTTGCACACTAATGAGATGCTATTGTGTA
This sequence comes from Oncorhynchus nerka, assembly GCF_034236695.1. Taxonomy (NCBI): domain Eukaryota; kingdom Metazoa; phylum Chordata; class Actinopteri; order Salmoniformes; family Salmonidae; genus Oncorhynchus; species Oncorhynchus nerka. Next base: position 51,151,627 of record NC_088419.1, on the reverse strand, counting down.
GTAGTGTGGGCTCTATCTGAGCCAATAACTACATGCTTTCTGGTAAGTAATGATTACAATACTGGCTGGGGTGAATATATTTTATATGACATACATGATTTTGTAAATAGTAAATAGTTGAGATTGCCTGCAAAGACAACATTACGGACCCTCCACCTCGATCCCGATCCAGAGTACAGGCCTCAGTGCAACGCTCATTCCTTCGACGATTAACGCGAATCCGACCATCACCCCTGGTGAGACAAAACCGTGACTCGTCAGTGAAGAGCACTTTTTGCCAGTCCTGTCTGGTCCAGCGACGGTGGGTTTGTGCCCATTGGCAACGTTGTTGCAGGGGATGTCTGGTGAGGACCTGCCTTACAACAGGCCTTCAAGCCCTCAGTCCAGCCTCTCTCAGCCTATTGCGGACAGTCTGAGCACTAATGGAGGGATTGTGCGTTCCTGGTGTAACTCGGGCAGTTGTTGTTGCCATCCTGTACCTGTCCTGCAGGTGTGCTGTTCAGATGTACCGATCCTGTGCAGGTGTTGTTACACATGGTCTGCCACTGCGAGGATGAACTGCTGTCCGTCCTGTCTCCCTGTAGCGCTGTCTTAGGCGTCTCACAGTAAGGACATAGCAATTTATTGCCCTGGCCACATCTGCAGTCCTCATGCCTCCTTGCAGCATGCCAAAGGCACATTCACGCATATGATCATAAACCCTGGGCATCTTTCTTTTAGTGTTTTTCAGAGTCAGTAGAAAGGCCTCTTTAGTGTCCTAAGTTTTCATAACTGTGACCTTAATTGCCTACCGTCTGAAACCTGTTAGTGTCTTAACGACCTTTCGACAGGTGCATGTTCATTAATTGTTCATGATTCATTGAACAAGCATGGGAAACAGTGTTAAAACCCTTTTCAATTAAGATCTGTGAAGTTATTTGGATTTTTACAAATTATATATGAAAGACAGGGTTCTGAAAAAGGGATGTTTCTTTTTTTGCTGAGTATTTATATAGTTGATGTCGGAAGTTTACATACACCTTAGCCAAATACATTTAAACTCAGTTTTTCACAATTCCTGACATTTAATCCTAGTAAAAATGCTCTGTCTTAGGTCAGGTAGGATCACCACTTTACCACAATGATTTATTTCAGCTTTTATATCTTTCATCACATTCCCAGTGGGTCAGAAGTTTACATACACTCAATTAGTATTTGGTAGCAATGCCTTTAAATTGTTTAACTTGGGTCAAACATTTAGGGTAGCCTTCCACAAGCTCCCCACAATAAGTTGGGGGAATTTTGGCCCATTCCTCCTGACAGAGCTGGTGTAACTGAGTCAGGTTTGTAGGCCTCCTTGATCTCACGCTTTTTCAGGTCTGCCCACAAATTTTCTATAGGATTGAGGTCAGGGGTTTGTGATGGCCACTTCAATACCTTGACTTTGTTGTTCTTAAGCCATTTTGCCACAACTTTGGAAGTATGCTTGGGGTCATTGTCGATTTGGAAAACCCATTTGCAACCAAGCTTTAACTTCCTGACTGATGTCTTGAGATGTTGCTTCAATATATTCACAATTTTCCTGCCTCATGATGCCATCTATTTTGTGAAGTGCACCAGTCCCTCCTGCAGCAAAGCACCCCCACAACATGATGCTGCCACCCCGTGCTTCACGGTAGGGATGGTGTTCTTCGGCTTGCAAGCATCCCCCTTTTTCCTCCAGTCATAATGATGGTCATTATGACAAAACAGTTCCATTTTTGTTTCATCAGATCAGAGGACATTTCTCCAAAAAGTATGATCTTTGTCCCCATGTGCAGTTGCAAACCGTAGTCTGGATTTTTTTTATGGCGGTTTTGGAGCAGTGGCTTCTTCCTTGCTGAGCAGCCTTTCAGGTTAGGTCAATATAGGACTCGTTTTACTGTGTGTATCGATACTTTTGTACCGGTTTCCTCCAGCATTTTCACAAGGTCCTTTGCTGTTGTTCTGGGATTGATTTGCACTTTTTGCAACAAAGTACGTTCATCTCTAGGAGACAGAACGCGTCTCCTTCCTGAGTGGTATGACGGCTGCGTGGTCCCATGGTGGTTATACTTGCGTACTATTGTTTGTACAGATGATTGTGGTACCTTCAGGTATTTGGATATTGCTCCCAAGGATGAACCAGACTTGTGGAGGTCTACTATTTTTTTTCTTAGGTCTTGGCTGACTTCTTTTGATTTTCCCATGATGTCAAGCAAAGAAGCATTGAGTTTGAAGGTAGGCCTTGAAATACATCTATAGGTACACCTCCAATTGACTCAAATTATGTCAGTTAACCTGTCAGAAGCTTCTAAAGCCATGACATCATTTTCTGGAATTTTCCAAGCTGTTTAAAGGCACAACCAATTTAGTGTATGTAAACGTCTGACCCACTGGAATTGTGATACAGGGAATTATAAGTGAAATAATCTGTCTGTAAACAATTGTTGGAAAAAGTAGTAGATGTCCTAACCAACTTGCCAAACTATAGTTTGTTAATAACCTCTCTGGGATATGTGGGACGGTAGCGTCCCACCTCGCCAACAGCCAGTGAAAGTGCAGGGCGCCAAATTCAAAACAACAAAAATCTCATAATTAAAATCCCTCAAGCATACAAGTATTTTACACAATTTTAAAGATACAATTCTCGTTAACAAGAAATTGGAAAAAAATGAGTTTTAATGACTCCAACCTAAGTGTATGTAAACTTCCGACTTCAACTGTATATATATATATATATATATATATATATATATATATATATATATATATATATATATATATGTGTGTATAAATTAAACTGTATAATAAATAAATGTGACTGGTCAATATTTTGGATGAAATCAAATCAAATTGTATTTGTCACATTATCCGATTACAACAGGTGTAGGTAGACCTGATCAACTCTATGCGAAGGAGATGTGTCGCACTGCATTTGGCAAATAAATGGTGGTCACAACAGATACTGCCTGGTTTTCTGATCCTCGCTCCTACTTTTTGTTTAAAGGTATCTGTGACCAACAGATGCATATCTGTATTCCCAGTCATGTGAAATCCATAGATTAGGGCCTAATAAATATATTTCAATTGACTGATTTCCTTATATGAACTGTAACTCAAAAATATTGAAATTGTTTGCATGTTGCATTCATATTTTTGTTCAGTGTATGTTGTTTTATTTGTTATTTTACCAGGTAAGTTGACTGAGAACACATTCTCATTTACAGCAACGACCTGGGGAATAGTTACAGGAGAGAGGAGGGGGATGAATGAGACAATTGTAAGCTGATGCCTATATGTGTAGCCTATATCACCCCCAGCTTGTGTGTGGGTGTAATGTTGTTGCTCTGATCCTACCATCATTTGAACATGGGCACTTGAAGGGCCAATCAAATTCTGCCTTTTTCCTGGACTTTAATCTTTCAGTCTGTCCTCCAAACAATAAGTGCTTACTTTGGTAGAAAGTGTGTGTGTGTGTGTGTGTTGTGGTTGACTGAGCAGTGGATTAACAATTAGAGGCTGTGTGGCAATGATCAATGATGGCAGTGCTCAGCTCACCAGTTAATGTACAGGGCAAACAGCGTAGCCTAGTGGTTAGAGCGTTGGACTGGTAACCGAAAGGTTGCAAGTTTGAATAACCGAGCAGACAAGGTACAAATCTGTTGTTCTGCCCCTGAACAAGGCAGTTAACCCAGTGTTCCTAGGCCGTCACAGCTTAGGAACACAATCAAAGAAACTCTGAAGGCCTAGGAACACTGGCAGTTAACCCAGTGTTCCTAGGCCGTCACGGCTTAAGAACACAATCAAAGAAACTCTGAAGGCCTAGGAACACTGAGTTAACTGCCTTGATCAGGAACAGGTTAAGAACAAATTCTTATTTTCAATGATTGAAAATAAGAATTTGTTCTTAACTGACTTGCCTAGTTAAATAAAGGTAAAATAAAAAAAAATATATATAACCAGAATAAATTATACAATCTTACTTTAGACCATTTGCTGGGTGTTGCGTTTAGAAATTCTCGGTATTGGGTTTGGAATTTAGGAAATGGATAAGTCTACATGTGAATTGACAGCCTTGTGTGACTGAATCCCTTTTTTGACAGTGTGTAACTTCTCCGGGGCACACGGTGGCAGTAGCTTTGGTGGCGTACAGGGATTCGATTGGGTGCCGTTTCATTAACGTAGAATAAGTAACGTATCGACACGATTACGTCTGGTAAGTGACCTGGTCCGTCCTCCAGCATTCAATCAAAGAAACTCTGTGGACAAGTTATTCATCTGACAGCGAGTCATATCAGGGCAAGAGTAGTAACATCATGGTTTTAGAGGAGAAAAGGATCTCGAACGGGGAACCCGAAGATGTAAGACATTAATGAACCATTTTCCATTCAATATGTGGTTAAATAATGAACGGAACCGTGTGTTTAAGGCCTAGATTTGCTACTATAGCTAACAGGAGAGACAGTGTCTAGCCAGCCGGTACGTCAGCTAGCATAGTTAGCCAGCATAGTTAGCCAATAATCTACTCGGTTGTTTTCGAGCAACCAGTGGCAATAAATAGCATGCAAGTTAGCTAACTAGCTTGGCTAACAACAGCCTTGGCAAGTAGTCCAGTGTGTTATATTGGTGTCATGTTTCGAGTGCTTTAAAATGTGTTTTTCTTTCAGGAAGAGGAGGAAGAAGAGGAGGAAGATATGGTGGTATGTATCGATTTGGTATGATGCAACGTAATCTGCCCACCTTGCATTGGTTCTAAAACCTAAAGAATATTTTGTCAACTAGCCAACTAGTTAGTTGTCATGCAACTGGGGGGAATAAATAGCCAGCCTCATATCTGTTTGTGCTATAGCCAAGTCTGATGTATGGTTGTTTGTTATGCCAGACATGTTGGTTATAGCACAAACAGATCTGGGACCAGGCTATGGAATAGATGACTTATGTTCTCAGTAGCCCTGGTCCTTTTGTTCCAGGACCCCCTTGACACAGTGCGGGACAAGTGTGCACAGGCAGAACACTGCATCCACACCCGGGCAAAACTGGAGGACTGCGAATCCAGGGTCGGCTCCAAGTCCGAGACCGCAGAGGACTGCACTGAAGAGCTTTTCGACTTTCTCCATGCCCGGGACCACTGTGTACGTGAAATCTACCCAGACACAGTCAGCAGCGGTTAACCATGGGGTACAAGGGGAAACATACAACCAGGCATGAGTGGATGTTAAAGCAACCAGCTGATTTAAAGCTAGCAGTTCTTGATAGAATGTTACAGCAGGTTGGCTCTCGCTTAGTCTGCCAAAAAAATAACCTGAGACTAAGTCTGGTTGTCAGACTGCCAAGAGAGATGTCAGTGGGTCCAACTCCTTGTCTCCTCAGTCAACTCTATGCGAAGGAGATGTCTGCTACGTACCACAACTGATACACAAATACATTTGTGTGACTCAACATTTTAAACTTCTACAGCCAGATGACACCCATTTTCAGGAGTCAGTGATTTGTATTTCTCTATAGCATGCTTCTCCATTGTTAAGTTCTTCATGATTGGAGAGCTTAGAATTTGAGTACAATAGTTGGATGATGGCGCAGGACAGAAGAATGTGGAGACATGGGTAAAGAAAAGCACACCGACCCTCATATGGTTTTACGGTTATATGCTTTGTCACCAGACGAGGAATGAAGCGAGAATACATTTGATGGTATAACTAGCTACTTTAGGAGACAAGTGTCACTCACTTTGCATACATTTGACTAGACAGTTTGCAATAACTTTACCTCTCATTTCTGTCCCCCAGGTGGCACACAAAGTCTTCCATTCTGTCAAATAAAGTCCATCCAGCTCCCTGCACTACTGGCAGAAATTCCCTGTCAGATATAGAAACAAGTACCTGGTTTTAAACGAAACCTCTGTGTTGTAACCTCAAATACACACTCTGTTCATGTGAATAAATTGTAAATTAAGTGTTGAATCTTTTTTGTAACTGGTTGGATTTCATGAAGTAATATACTTGTGTTAGTTGTGACGCATCTAATCTCATCTACCAGCTGGCGGTAGCTATTGAGACTGGGATCGAGGTTATGCTGTATCAATGTGGCAAGTGCAGCATAAATTAACTTGGTCATTGGTCTCACAATAACTGGATAATTGCAAAGAATTACAATTGCTTTTATGTTCTGCTTAAATGCAATCTCACATAAAGGAAACCTTGTATAGCATGCCTCCATGCAATCAACAACCCCTGGTAAGATCTTACTTTTTATAGTGTGCAATAAAAGCTGTCACAAGTTCCCCATCTGAAGGCAATGAGGCAAATTGGAGCCTCGACTACTTGCTATTGTTTGGCGAAGATTATCTAGACTTTGCCTCTCCCTCTGCTATTGGATAGCCCATCCCTGTGTTGTGATGAGATGACACAAGAAGGGTGCAGTTTCCCCACATGTACTGCAGTGTCGTGAGTTTGGAACGTGCGTTGTCCTAGCTGCATAGTTGCCGATTTGCAGTGGTCATAAACTACAGCACAAGCGGAGAATAGGTCTGAGAAAATTGTAATTGTGACTGCAGCTGAACGTTTCTTTAGGATTTCACAGCCGAGGCCTTGCAAGAAATCCTGTTGGCGAATGTTCTGACCTCACAGGTCCCTTAGCCCGTGTAGGGATGTATTTTGGAATATACTGTGATTTCAGCTGGTGGCTGTAATACACTGTTAACATTGGATGCCAACCACCCTTAATTAAAACCCCTACGAGTAGGGATAAGCCCAGTTCTGCAGTTCGGGGCCGGGCTCACTGTGGGCGGAGTCAAACGCATTTAACCCGAACCGTTCGAGAAGCACTGACACACTGACTGCATCAGGTGTACTTGGAAGTAGGAGGTGGAAGATAGCTGTCAGAGCGTTATGGACAGAATGGACAACTTTGAACAAGTAATTTTTGGGGCTGAGCCGAATTGGACAGTGATTCTGACAGCCACTGCATGCGGTACAGGTGCCCTGATGCTTTTCCTGAATTGGTTCAGACACAAACAGTCGTGGAAGAAAATTCAGAGGGCGAAAGCCCGAAAAGAAACGTCACTGCAACGAGCAGAGCTTGCTGTCCTTCAGTTCAACGAATCTGTAAGTTTTACTTTAGTTTAACAAACGCTAGGTTAACAACCTCAACGAATGAACATCCGACACAGCTGTGACTCTAGCTTGCAGATAGCCACCCCAGTACTATCACAACATCTTCATGTTCAAACCAGTTGCCACTTAGTCATGCATGCATGTATGTATTGAAAGGAGCAGTAAGTATTTGAGGACCCTACCTGAGATGGCATGACATTTCATTTGGATTTTCAGAGAGTAGCTAGATAGATATCTGGTGGTGTACCTAATGTTCATTCTCTTCCCTCTTTGACTCTCATGTCAGCACCCTGAAACGGACACCTCTCTCATCCTCTCACTGTCACTGGCGGAGCTGTCCAAACAACTGAAGGGTGGAACATTAACTCCAGAAGCTGTGTTCCACTCATACGTGGAAAAGGTAATGCACAACTCAATCAACACCCCCAGCAATCACATATACTGTAGGTTACTCCAGCTTTTTGTAATGTGGAATTTTGTGGACTGCATTATTTCTATAGGTGGTGTGTTTTTGTTTTCACTGCAAGCATTGGTGACATATTGTACTCCTGCAATGTTTTCTACAAACCATTAACCACCTTTAACCTGTTTATGTTCCATGGGAAGTTAAGCCCTGGATTTGGAGAATTTTTCTTAAATTCGTCAAAAGTTGGCTTATAACTGAACCTTTTTTTTGTGGGATACACTTAAGGCAAGGCAAGTTTAGGTCTTGTAGCATATTTTGGTTAACCCCAATTCAATGGAATTGCAACCCTCTGCAGTACATTCATCCATCACGTGTGCGGTGTACTCTTCCATCACATGTACAGCTGATATTCAAGATCTTGCACACTAATGAGATGCTATAGAGCCCACACTACTACACTATCTGAGCCAATAACTACATGCTTTCTGCTAAGTTTTGATTACAATACTGACTGGGGTGGATATATTTTATGACATTCTTTTTTTGTTAACTTGTAAATAGTAGCCTACAGCAAAGCTTGTTTAAATCATTTCTAACTTGTTAACAATTTCTGCTAGTTAGTTTTTGCTACCATGTTGGTTTTAGCTTGCTTGAGCCTGCTAACATAGGAGTGTTAATTCAGATGTTTTCATACATGTTTCATTGTAAAACATTTATCTTACAAAGGAGTTGTTTAATCTAACTGCTTAACTAAACTCAGCAAAAAAAGAAACGTCCTCACTGTCAACTGCGTATATTTTCAGCAAACGTATGTGTAAATATTTGTATGAACATAAGATTCAACAACTAAAACATAAACTGAACAAGTTTATTGGTTCCGCTTTTCTGGGCTCTGTTTATTTACTTAACAAATAAAGATCACTCAAAATGTGCACTTATAAATCCTAACAATTTGAATCAAAAAACAGCTGTAGACAGTCAAACATCAGGCTGATGTCTCTCCTGAGTTCTTTCCCGAATAAAAGAAAGACAGGATCTTATATACTCAAGTGACCTATGTTAAACCTACACGTGCAGCTAAAATAACAAGTGATTCTTATTAACACAAGGATTCTGAGAACCAGTCTCAAGTGGTATGCAAATCTGCCCTTGTTTCAGAGAAAAACAGACAGTCTCTCTGTGTCTTGCTATCACCCTCAGGCCCTTTTCTCACCTTCTCTCACAGACGCGGGGCTGCGGGTTTTGGCAGAGAGCTAGACACAGACAGAGGCCTCAATATTCAGCTATACAGTGAGCATAAGTACAATGGCATGTAAGCAAATTAATAACATCATAATCACTGTCGGGAGTCTTTAGAATTTTAGTCCTTCAAGTTCCACAGATGTGTGACTAACAGAAATGGAATAATGTGTCCCTGAACAAAGGGGGTCAAAAGTAACAGTCAGTATCTGGTGTGGCCACTAGCTGCATTAAGTACTGCAGTGCATCTATTCTTCATGGACTGCACCAGATTTGCCAGTTCTTGCTGTGAGATGTTACCCCACTCTTCCACCAAGACACCTGCAAGTTCCCGGACATTTCTGGGGGGAATGGCCCTAGTCCTCACTGTCATAATGTTGGGGGAGGTTTATGACCCCCATAAATACTTTTCCCCTTTTTCTTCTCTCTACTCCACCGATGTGACTATTGAAAATCCCTTTGTTAACCTAGAGCGTCTGGGAACATCAAAAGGTGGGAAACGGAACCTCATTTTGGTAATCCAACCAGTTGAAAATGCGCTTTGGTACTTAATGAATATGTCATCAGTTGGCGTCTGAGACATTATTACTAATGACAGGATGACAAACTGTATCTTGGAAAGTCGACACATTCCAGCTATCAGTCACATGGAATTGTTGTGCAATTTAAATGTTTAAATATTAAACTATTTGTGAAAAGATTAAACGTAATTTTAGTTTGAACGACAGGAGCCTAACGAAATTAGCATCGACTCTCAACGTGAAGGTGACAACCTAAATGCCGGAAGGATGAATTTCAACTATACCAGCCAGAATATAGCATGAGCTTGAAAGTATGGCAACTTGGTATGAACTTTGAACTCTTATTCAGTCCAGAAGTGATACCTCCTAGCCATTGAGTTAGCAGCAGCCGCTGTGAACATGGGCTAGGAAAGGACGGACGATGTATTCAATCTAACACACAACGATACTACAATGTATCCAGTTTACCACCAGAGACATTCTTCAAAGGACAAGAGATCCCTGCTGGGCAACCCCGCCTTCTATCTACGACCAATCTACCGACGCGTAGCTCAGAGTAAATATTTATTGCATTTTCCTTTTTCAAATGGGCAGTTATTTAGTATGCATAAGATAATCTATTTACAATAGCATAGCTGCATACCGCCCAATAGACAATCTTTTTGTTCCTCGGATCTTCCCGCTCTTTCATTCAAAACCCAATCCCCTTTGTTTAACTAGCCGTCATATCTGTTCCGTCCGCTAGGGACCTTTTCCTTTATGACCTAATTTGTAATTATTGTATGATCCATTCTGTGTAAATGTAATTCTGTTTGATTATTTAGGTATTTAGTAAATAAATCATTAAACCAAGTTTTGTATTGCTGATTTAAACTTGTTAGCCAGGGTTCGTGAAGATAACCAAGAATTTACAACTTTCCGATGAGACTAAATAAGGTGACAATTAAATATTGACTGCTATTGAGGTAAAAGATGACCAGGTGTTTAAGCATTTATTCGGAAGATAACAGCTCTATAAACATTATTTTGTGGTGCCCTGACTTTCTAATTAAATTGACATGATTAGCTTAATCAGGTAATATTAATTACAGAGAAAATATTTTATAGAATAGCATGTCATATCACTTAATCCGGCATAGCCAAAGACACGAAATCACCCTCCGATCAAACAGGTCCCAGATGTGCTCAATGGGATTGCGATCCGGGCTCTTTGCTGGCCATGGCAGAACACGGACATTCCTGTCTTGCAGGAAATCATGCACAGAACGAGCAGTATGGCTGGTGGCATTGTCATGCTGGAGGGTGATGTCAGGATGAGCCTGCAGGAAGGGTACCACATGAGGGAGGAGGATGTCTTCCCTGTAACGCACAGCGTTGAGATTGCCTGCAATGACAACAAGCTCAGAGCAGTGATGCTGTGACACACTGCTCCAGACCATGACGGACCCTCCACCTCCAAATGTATCCCGCTCCAGAGTACAGGCCTAGGTGTAACGCTCATTCCTTCGACGATTAACGCAAATCCGACCATTGCCCCTGGTGAGACAAAACCGCGACTAATCAGTGAAGAGCACTAATTGCCATTCCAGTCTGTTCCAGCGACGGTGGGTTTGTGCCCATAGGTGATGTTTTAGCTTAGATTGTAGGACTGCCGGGGTGTTAAGCATATCCCAGTTTAGGTCACCTAACAGAACAAACTCTGAAGCTAGATGGGGGGCGATCAATTCACAAATGGTGTCCAGGGCACAGCTGGGAGCTGAGTGGGGTCGGTAGCAGGCGGCAACAGTGAGAGACTTATTTCTGGAGAGTCATTTTTAAAATTAGTAGTTCGAACTGTTTGGGTATGGACCTGGAAAGTATGACACTACTTTGCAGGCTATCTCTGCAGTAGACTGCAACTCCTCCCCCTTTGGCAGTTCTATCTTGATGGAAAATGTCATAATTTGGTATGGAAATCTCAGAATTTTTGGTGGCCTTCCTGAGCCAGGATTCAGACACTGCAAGGACATCAGGGTTAGCAGAGTGTGCTAAAGCAGTGAGTAAAACAAACTTAGGGAGGAAGCTTCTGATGTTGACATGCATGAAACCAAGGCTTTTTCGATCACAGAAGTCAACAAATGAGGGTGCCTGGGGACATGCAGGGCCTGGGTTTACCTGTTGCCGGTGATGTCTGGTGAGGACCTGCCAAACAAGCCCTCAGTCCAGCCTCTCAGCCTATTGCGGACAGTGAGCACTGATGGAGGGATTGTGCGTTCCTGGTGTAACTCGGGCAGTTGTTGCCATCCTGTGCCTGTCCCGCAGGTGTGATGTTTGGATGTATTGATCCTGTGCAGGTGTTACACGTGGTCTGCCACTGCGAGGGCAATCAGATGTCCGTCCTGTCTCCCTGCAGTGCTGTCTTAGGCGTCTCACAGTAAAGACATTTGAATGTATTGCCCTGGCCACGTCCTCATGCCTCCTTGCAGCATGCCTAAGGGACATTCACACGTGAGCAAGGACCCTGTGCATCTTTCTTTTGGTGTTTTCCAGAGTCAGTAGAAAGGCCTCTTTAGTGTCCTAACTGTGAGCTTAATTTCCTACCGTCTGTAAGCTGTTAGCGACCGTTCCACAGGTGCATGTTCATTAATTGTTTGACTCATTGAACAAGCATGGGAAACAGTGTTTAAAGCCTTTTCAATGAAGATCTGTGAAGTTACTTGCATTTTTACGAATTAAATATGAAACACAGGTCCCTTTTTCAGGACCATTTCTTTTTTTTGCTGAATATATTTATCTGTAACTGATTGTTTATTTGTATTTATTTATTTGTATTTTCCTAATCTTTACAGGAAAATGCCACGGGCACTATCTGATGTGTGGAGACCTTTCATTGCAGCTAATGTAGAAGGAAAAGCTGTGTACATTTGCAAATATTGTGCCAAATTATATGTGAAGAATGTAACAAAGATGCAGAATCTTCTGGCCAAGTGCATAAAGTTCTCTCAGTGCTCACAACAAGCAACCTCTGACAAAAGTCCCTCTACTTCTATTCAAGGTGTAAATGATGAATGAGACACCTTATCGATAGTAACTCCTGGAATGAGAAGTTGTTTTTTTACTCAATGGAGGAACGTAGTCGGAGAAATGCTGATGAATGTCTGTCTTAAGCTGTGTATGCAACTGGTTCACCTCTGATGCTCACAGGCAATGTGTATTGGAAGAGATTTCTGAATGTTCTTTGCCCAGCATGCACCCCTCCAACCAGACATGCTTTATCTACTAATTTGCTGGATGCAGAGTTCAACAGTTCAAGTGAAGGTCAAGCAAATCAGACTGTATTGCAATCATCTCTGAATGGTGGTTGAATGTTATTTTTTATTTTTTTTACACCTTTATTTAACTAGGCAAGTCAGTTAAGAACAAATTCTTATTTTCAATGACTGCCTAGGAACAGTGGGTCAGCTGCCTTGTTCAGGGGGAGAAAGACAGATTTCTACCTTGTCAGCTCGGTTATTCAAACTTGCAACCTTTCGGTTACTAGTCCAACGCTCTAACCACTAGGCTACGCTGCCACCCCAGTGGAAAGGAATAATTAACTACATCTCCACTCCTCAACCAGTATTCTGCAAGAGCACAAACACAAGGGACAACAGACACACCGGTCTTTACATTGCAGATAAGCTATTATCAATGACCTTGGACCACAGAAGTTATTTGCACTGGTGACCGCCAATGCTGTTAAAATGAAGGCTGCTTGGTCTAATGTGGAGGATACCTACCCTCACAGCACACCAATTGGCTGTGCTGCTCATGAATTGAACCTGCTCCTCAAGGACATCATGGCACTGAAAACAATGGATACACTCTACAAGAGAGCCAAGGAAATTGTTAGGTATGTGAAGGGTCATCAAAGTTATGGCAGTAATCTATTTTACCAAGCAAAGTGAAGAATAAGCGCACCACATTGAAGCAGCCCAGCAACACCTGTTGGGGTGGTGTTGTCGTCATGTTTGACAGTCTCCTGGAGGGGAAGGAGTCCCTCCAAGAAATGGCCATATCACAGTCTGCTGATATGGACAGCCACATCAAGAGGATCCTCCTGGATGATGTATTTTGGGAGAGAGTGGTAAGCAGCCTGAAACTCCTGAAAACTATAACAGTAGCCATTGCACGGATTGCGGTAGACAATGCCATCCTGTCTGATTTCAGAGAATAAACCTGTACTGCCCTGCCCACTTCACTGTTGCTCTAAGCAGAGGAAACTGCAGTTCTGAAATACATCAAAAAGCGTGAAGACTTCTGCCTGAAGCCCATCCACGCCGCAGCGTACATGTTGGACCCCAAATATGCTGGCAAGAGCATTCTGTCTAGTGCAGAGATCAACAAGGCCTATGGTGTCATCACTACCGTGTCTCGCCACATTGGCTTGGAAGAGGGCAAGGTTCTTGGCAGTCTGGCGAAGTACACTTCCTAGCAAGTGCTTTGGGATGGAGATGCAATATGGCAGGCATGTCAACATACACTTGAAGTCAGAAGTTTACATAGTTTACAAATGCATTTAAACCATGTGCAGTTGCAAACCGTAGTCTGTTTTTTATGGCTGTTTTGGAGCAGTGGCTTCTTCCTTGCTGAGCTGCCTTTCAGGTTATGTCGATATAGGACTTGTTTTACTGTGGATATAGATACTTTTGCACCCGTTTCCTCCAGCATCTTCACATGGTCCTTTGCTTTTTGTACCAAAGTACGTTCATCTCTCGAGACCGAATGAGTCTCCTTCCTGAGCGATATGACGGCTGGGTGGTCCCATGGTGTTTATTCTTACGTACTATTATTTGTACAGATGAATGAGGTACCTTCAGGCATTTGGAAATTGCTCCCAAGGATGAACCAGACTTGTGGAGGTCTACAATTCTTTGAGGTCTTGGCAGATTTCTTTTGATTTTCCCATGATGTCAAGCAATTGTCTAATTATGATAAGGTTTCTGTCTCTATGATATGCTAAATATATCCAATGAAAAAACATAATTTAAATGGTATTAATATTTCCCATATATTCCCAGTAATTCCTATGGAAAGTTTCCACCTCCTGAATATTTCCCAAAATGTGCAACCCTTGTCACAGCCAACACAGCCCTGAAAAGGCCTATGCATTTATGATGACATGCCTGGATTATATTTGCACTGTTTACAAAACAATGCAGCATGATCAGTCATTGAATGGCTATCACACAATAGGCATAATGTATTTTGGGGCATGCTGGCTTGGTGATCAGTCTGTCCTGGTCCCAGAACTGTTTGGGATCTGTTTTGTGCTCTTGTTGTAGCAATGACCATAGGAGTTGGCAAGACAACACAAACTGATCTGGGACCGGGCTACTAGACCTTTCAATCTACAAGTGCTCCCATTGATTTTTTTTTTTTTTTTTTCCCCATGTCGTGTTCCCACAGACATTGGAGGTGAATAGGAGACTGAACTGTTGCACTGAGGTCCTGCTGGAGAGTTGGGATCAGCTGGAGGATATCGGCTCTCACAAGGATGGTCTCCTTTATGGGGTCCCTGTCAGCATCAAGGACAATATTGGATATAAGGTGTTGATTAGGTGTCACTTCAGTGTCTTTCATTAATTGTTATTTTTCCCTGTAAATATAGCTGGGGTTTCCTAGTCAGATTAAGCCTAGTCCTGGACCAATGCACTTTCAATAGATTCTCCATTGAGCGTGCTTGTTAGCCCAGGACAATGGCTTAATCTGTGTGCAGAAAAGCACCCCCATAGTAGGCAAGTGTCTTTGTTTGTGAACTTCAAGTTGAGTCTCTCGTGACACAGGCCCTACCAGTAACATGGTTCTAGGTTCAGAGATGTTCATGTCTACTAAAATAGTTTTAATTTTATTTTTAATTGTGAATTATTTACTTTTTTAATCTTCCTGTTTTTTGTATTTAGGGTCATGACTCTACGTGTGGCGTGATCTGTAAGTTGGACCTTCCTGCCACAGGGGACAGTGTGCTGGTTGAAGTGCTGAAGAGACAAGGTGCCATTCCCTTCGTCAAGACCAACATACCCCAAAGCCTGCTAAGGTGAATAGTTGTTTTAGACTTGCAAATGCAACAAATGAGATTCAGAATATAATTTGTCTACCATATACAATGTCAACTGATGAATAAACATAATACACTAGCAATACATTGACATAGATGGGGTAACAATGGCTTTAATGTGCCACACCACATTAGGTGATGTAATTTAGTGCAAGAGCTATGACTTGAGCAATGTGTTTGAGGAGTTTGAAGACAATCATCAAAGTCCAATGACCAGACTAGTCCGCACCCAGAGTAAAGCTGATTGGTCACCCCGTGACTAATGTTCTTAGCAATCAGTGTTTTCACCCACATCCGTCTTGTCCCCATGTCCAGCTACGACTGCGGTAATCCCATCTACGGTCTGACTCTGAATCCCCATAACCCTCAAAAGACGCCCGGGGGTTCATCGGGCGGGGAGGGAGCGCTGATCGGAGGAGGGGGCTCGGTCCTGGGCATGGGCTCTGACATTGGGGGCAGCATACGCATCCCTTCATCCTTCTGTGGGATCTGTGGCTTTAAACCCACGGCCAACAGGCTAAGGTGGGTGGATGAGTGGGGGGGGGGGGGGTGCTTGCATGTGTGTGTACGTTAGTGGGTCTGTCAGTGTGTCTTGTTGACAACCTGTGAGGACTTCAGTAATATTTTACAATGTTCCTAACCTTGAGCACAGTTCAAGAACGATTGCATCACAAGACGTTTATTTCCTCTGTAAAAGCATAATTGAGTGTAGCTGGTGCATCGAAGTCAGGTGCAGGAGAGCAGAGATGAGTGGACAAAGCACTTTACTAAGGCAATCATTTGCACAGAACGTAACTGCGCCACAAAGAAAATGCCCAACGAACAAGTGAGGCAGCACAAAGTACAGGCTGCCACAAAGCACAGGTAAATAAAATAAACCCGGCGCAAACCAGCCGGAAGCGTGTCACCAACCTCAACAATAAACAATTACACACACAGACATGGGGGGGGAACAGAGGGTTAAATAACGACATGTAATGAGGGAATGATGACCAGGGGTGTGGGAAAACAAGACAAAATGAAAGGTTGATCGGCGATGGCTAGAAGACCGGTGACGTCGACCGCTGAACGGCGCCCGAACAAGGAGAGGGACCGACTTCGGCGGAAGTCGTGACAGTGTTTGTGTGTTATTGACCTGATGGGCTTGGTTAGATAGTGACTTTTTTCTTTTTTCAGTTCGCGAGGTGCTTCCTCCTGTAGCCGGGGCCAAAAGTCAGGTAAGGCTCAAACGTACAACTTTCCACCCTGCACATGTATAGCTAAATAAATTGATCAACGTTTTCTTGACCCCCTCCATCATAACGCCTACATACATAGAGAAAATGGGGAGCAGAGCTCTTCTGTGGAAAAAAATGTAGAAGTGGTATCAAAAGGATGCTCATTACACACTAACTTTGGGATAGTAACGACATAGTAACAGATGTTATTGTTACCTTTTTAACAACTGACTCGCCACTTTCAAGATGACACCAATTGTTTGTGTTCTTGTTCCAGTGCTGTCGTCCTTTGGGCCCATGGCAAGGGACGTGGATGGCCTGGCTCTCTGTATGCAAGCTCTGCTCTGTGACCACATGTTCAGACTGGACCCTACTGTTCCCCCAATCCCATTCAACCAACAGGTGGGATCTCTCTCTGTCATAGGGAGTAGGGTGATGTTGCCCCTAGACGCTGATCTTGAGTCATTTCATTTTTTTTTCATTTTTTTTTGTGGGAGTTGAAGCTGATCCTAGATCTGTACATAAAGGAAAATTCATCCTGGAGCCTTTGGTATGATACATATCATTGTTCAATGGATATCCCTGAAGACAAACAAATGATATTATTATATTTAGTGATGGGCACCCTTTTGTAAAATCTAATATCAGTTGCAATTGTTTTATTATAACACATCAATGCATATTGATTTTACACGAAACATTGCAGCTGTCTGAATGTTCACTTTTTGTTTTTACTTCCACGGATCTGTGAAGTCGAGACAGCTGCTTGTTGATGTTCTGGTCTGAATGTTCTTGGAGCTTAACCTACTCAACCAGTTTGAATACAATTGAGAAGCCCATGAACTGTTGCTGGATCATCAGCAGGCAATTTAAGTAGGATTATGATAAGTTGACAGCCCGTGAGGTCTGCTGAGAGGGTTTTGTGCATGCAGGAACAGTCAAGTATGCTTTTTTTTTTTTTTTACATAATAGTGTAGGTTGACAAGAATAAACCAATATTACAATATGCCTTGCTCTTATCGATATCAAACAATAGTGTCCATATCAAATGATCAATATTGGATCCCAATATCCATTATAAGGTACATTATGCAGAAAGGACCTATACACCCCCCCCCAAGCAATCTACATTCTATGTATCAATACTGTGTTCTTCCTCTGTTCTCCAGGTATACCAGCGTTCCAAGCCCCTGAGGATTGGGTACTATGAGAATGACGGCTATGCCATGCCCTCTCCAAGCATGGGCCGAGCCCTGAGGGAGACCAAGGCGTTGTTGGAGAGCGCAGGGCACACGGTGAGTAACCCCCAGCTCCAGACTGATCTACTTTGCCTTCAAAAAGTATTCACACCCCTTGACTTTTTCCACATTTTGTGTTAGACTGAATTTAAAATGGATTAAATTAAGATTTTTTGTCACTGGCCTACACACAATACCCTATAATGTCAAAGTGGAATTATGTTTTCAGAAATGTTAACAAATTGTATTAAAAATGAAAAGCTGAAATGTCTTGAGCCAATAAGTATTCAACAACCTAGTTGTTATGGAAAGCCTGCAATTCAGGAGTAAACATGTGACTTGTTAAGCACACTCACACAGTTCTCAATAGGCTGAGTGAATGAGTAGCGGGTGTTGTCAACCTTTTTTTTCAGAGTGGTTGACAAAGTTGTCCACAGAGAGGGAGGGGTGGAGGATTAAGGAGGGAGGAGAAGGTGGAAATTGTTTAGAATATTGGGTTAGGAACAGAAGCTTGAAATTTAGTGGTAGGAAGTGGTTTTGGCAGTGGAGAAAGAGAAGGCAGAGAGGAGGGTGTGAAAGGATGATTGGTCTTCTGGTACTTTAGTTTTCCTCCATTTTCTTTCAGCTGCCCACAGCCCTGTTCTGTAAGCTAGCAATGATTCACGCCGCCATGGAGCAGGAGATGAGGGCAGAGCCGGCTGGGAGGAAAGTGGACAGTGCTAGTCATAGGATGCGGAAAGGGAAGAGTATTGTCGAAGAGGCAGAGACAGGAGGGAGAAGGATTTAGCAGAAGGGAGAGATGAGAGAAGATTGCGACGGCACATGACCATCTGGGTAGGGGCCTAGTGTTGGGTTCGAGACCTGCTCCCTGCCTGTTTCATTACATTGGTGTCAGAAGTGGGATCGGACCTTGCATCCAGGACAGTGCGTGTGCTTGGCCGGTGAACGCGTTCCTGTAAGACGTCCAGTCGCAAGCTGGCGCGGTGACGCTCTCTTTGAAAGGAGGGAGTAGTGTAACGACCCTGGGTTTATAAGCGCGGATATCGACTCTGCCGCTTGAGCATGCATTTGCGGCACAGTCGATAGCACGCTGGACTTTGGGGTAGAAGGTCGAGACCTGCTCCCTGCTTGTTTCATTACATTATTATTGAAATTCCATACATTTTGAAGGATACAAAGTCAAATATGTTACAAAAATCTATACATCCTTAAAACATGGAACACTAAACATCACAAACAGGCAAACAAACACATACAGGGTTTTTACGTTCAAAGAAATTTGAAAAGCTTAAGAGGGTCCATTGATTTCAATAACTTATTCTTAGAGCATACTATTCAATGTGGTAAAGTAATTATTTAAGGCTACCTTAAAAAATATAGATTAAGAAGTTGTTTTCCTTAAAAAATACAGGTCAAATCAAATTTTTACTTGTGAATCTTTCTACAAATCTCTTGGTAATGTGACAACAGTGACGGAACTCAGAGCGCGCGCAGATAAAAACTATGCAAGTATCTTTTATTCACAGCAGAATATTCATAGTCTTAAATGGACTTGTAATAATTCTTAAATTAAATTATGCTTGCAAGTCTTATTGAATGTGTTCAAAATTAAAGCTGCAACAAATCTTTCACTCATCGTGATAAAGGTTTGCGAAATTTAAAATGCATATTTGGGAGTTGTACATGCAACCACTAATCTCAATGTGTGACCACGAAACTCAAAATACAAACTTGCGTAGTTCTGTCATCTTTATAATCCCATACAATTCAACCACAAAGACCAGGAAGCTTTTCCAATGCCTCACAAAGAAGGGTACCTGTTGGTTAAAAAAAGCAGACATTGAATATCCCCTTTGAGCATGGTGAAGTTATTAATTCCACTTTGGATGGTGTATCAATACACCCAGTCACTACAAAGATAGACTACCTTCCTAACTCAGTTGCCGGAGAGTAAGGAAACCGCTCAGGGAGTTCACCATGAGGCCAATGGTGACTTTAAAACAGTTATGGAGTTTAATGGCTGTGATGGGAGGAAAACTGAAGATGGATCAACAACATCATAGTTACTCCATAATACATGTACTAACCTAAGTGACAGAGCGAGAAGAAGGAATTCTGTACAGAATAAAAAATATTCCAAAACATGTGTCCTGTTTGCAATAAGGCTCTAAAAAAACTGCCCCCCCCCCCCCCCCCCCCCAAAAAAAAATGTGGCAAAGAAATTAACTTTGTCGTGAATACATTATGTTTGGGAGGAAATCTGACATGAGATTCTGACATGTATTGACTCAGTGGTGTGAATACTTATGTACATTTCTAAGAACATGTTTTCACTTTGTCATTGAAATCGGTTCAATACATTTTGAATTCGGGCTGTAACACAACATAATGTGGAATAAGTTGAGGGGTATGAATACTTTCTGAAGGCACTATATGACCAGAGCTTGGTTGAACACTTATTTATCAGAGACAGATTTACTTGGACTGCCGAATAACAAACAAAATAATGTGGATGTTAATTCCTTTACAGGTCGGTCTATGACTGTATTGATATTAAATTGTATTACTCTATCTTATCTCACTCTCTGTAGTTGGTTCCCTTCAGTCTCCCCAGGCTGAGCTATGCCATGCATGAGCTGGTTCTCAGGGGTTTCTCAGGCGATGGATGCGCTACCATGCTCCGCAACCTGTGAGTCAGTCAAATCACCCTGGATTGTGTTCAGTTGGGCACACCATAGAAAAACATTTTGAAATGTGAAGCGACAATGAGTATTTCTTCAATGTAGTCCCTCCCTGTTTTCTTCTGTTTAGTTCCTAATGAACACAACCCTGGTAATCCCAAGAACATCCCTGGGAGAGAAATGAACTATCCAGTATTCACACTAAAATGATAAAAAGTAACTTTGTTGTTTGGTGTTATTGTAGGAAAGGAGGGCCTGTCGACCCATCTCTGCGGGTTCAGATTATTTCGTACGGTTTACCTCGTACTGTGAAGAAAATTCTATCCATTCTGATCAAGCCCATAGTGAGTGCTCTCCAAGTCTGCAGCATACAGAGAGGGAGGTTAAAAGTGTATTCTGATGTATATCAGACTGCTAATGTAATATTTGGCTGATACTTCTGTTTGTCAATGGTCTTATTTTTTCCTTTCAGTTTCCTCGTATAGGTGCCTCTATGGAAAGCCTGTGTGGAGCTAGGTAAGAAGAACCTATATCTATTCGTCCTATTGGATTCATATAATTATAATACCTAACATCCGATTTGGACCATAATTCTTAATAACGAGTAAGACTTGAAAAATTCCCCAATTGTCAAAAGCCACCCAGGGACCTCTCACCCAATGCCAAATCCACCTCAGGGAATAATTTAAATAGGATGAAGAAGCAATAGTCCAAGCCGCAGCTCCATACTACTTGTCAGACATAGATAACAGATACTGTATATTGGTTGTTGGGTTGGTAGGTTTGGGGGGCGTCCGTGGGTGGTTATTAATAATTTGTGACTCGTTTCAGGAAACTAGGCGTATGTCACAGGTCACTACTTCACAGGAGTACCATTTGAACTTAATAAAACTAATTTTGATTTAAAAAAATGTTTTTGGGAAAAATGCCTTCTGGAACATTTGAACTTTCTTGTGCCTTAATAACAAACGTGTATTCCATCTGTAAATACGAATAAAATTGTTAAATTATGAGCCTAGTAGGTTTAGCCACTGAAAAAGACGGTAACCTTCCTTCTAGACTTGATTGGCTGAGATAATGGATGGGCTGGACATGCCCGGAGATGAGTTTGGATTGGTCTGCTGTTAGACCAGATCATCTGAAGAAATTGACCATGTAATTATCAAACGTACATATATTGGTAGTAGAAAGGAAACACTCTTTGTTTAAGTATTAAAATTCTCCTTTAGTAATACAATTGCAGGCGGAAGTTGGTACAGAGTACAGTATATGATCGCTCTCCACAGGTTCTGCGAGGTGTCTAAGATATCCTGCAGCTTATATACTGTAGGTATAGGTTCATAACAAGGTGATATTTCACATCAGATTTAGTCTAAGCATCTTCTACCAGGTGGAGGTTTCCATCAGGCCTGCGATGGCCTTGTGTTCTCAGAAACCCAGTCGTATTTTCAGAACCTCAGTCACGGTGGAACCCAGACAGGAGGAGTATGAGTGTAGGCGGTTTCCACCTTCTGATAGTGTCTGCAGGCCATATCACTCAAAACAGGTGTTAACAGGCATACAGAGGTCTCCTGAGAGGAGACCTTAGTTTATCATCACATACATTATTAACCCTTTAAAAGGTATGTGACCTTGGTTTAACCCCTTCACTGCCATGTAGATTGCTTTTGTCTATAGCGTGAGCTGTTCAGTATTTGTTTGCAGTCCTTTCTACCATGCCGGTTTTGAAAGATATAACGTTAGCTATCGAGAACTACAAAAGTTTTGCTACTTTTCTCAACGTTGATGCCATGAATTTAGCTGGCGCTTTTGAAAGATCCGTGGGAAAAGCTACTTTCTGCACATGCCACGGTCAGTGTGAACTGGAGTGACTTGAAACAACGCTGGCCAAACACAATGTAGCTACAAATAAAACAGAGTTGAACGCTTCACGGCAGACTGGAACCATTTATCTATGTATACGGGTAAGAGTCTTAGCAAGATTTTTCAGATGTAAGTTTCTAATTGTGTCTCAATTGTTTTTTATTGCAATGAATGAATTTTATTTTTGTGTCAAATTGGCAACTAGTCCCTGACGGATTGATGCAAACAAACATTACAATAATTCAGAGAATTCTTCTTCCGATGTTCTCTGCAGTGCGCTTTGCATAAAGGGTGAAAAATGTAATGTAAAAATCAATACATAATAGTAAATATGGTTATCCAAACAATAATTATATCCTTAGAGCAAGTTAAAGCATACTGTTAACTAGCTAACATTAGCTTCTGGCTCGCTAGCTAATGTTACGTGCCTGATCTGTGTAGTAATATTATTCAAATCAGAAATCCATTTGCATTGCTAGTTAGGTTCAATGTTAGCTAGCGAACATTAGGCTATATCTTGTAATCTTTAGCTACCTGAAGATTCATACTATAGCTATGACAAATCAAATTTATTTGGTCACATACACATGGTTAGCAGATGTTAATGCGAGTGTAGCGAAATGCTTGTGCTTCTAGTTCCGACAATGCAGTAATAACCAACAAGTAATCTAGCTAACAATTCCAAAACTACTACCTTATAGACACAAGTGTAAGGGGATAAAGATATATGAATGAGTGATGGTACAGAGCGGCATAGGCAAGATACAGTAGATGGTATTGAGTGCAGTATATACATATGAGATGAGTATGTAAACAAAGTGGCATAGTTAAAGTGGCTAGTGATACATGTATTACATAAGGATGCAGTAGTTGATCTAGAGTACAGTATATACGTATACATATGAGATGAATAATGTAGGAGATGTAAACATTATATTAGGTAGCATTGTTTAAAGTGGCTAGTGATATTTTACATTTCCCATTATTAAAGTGGCTGGAGTTGAGTCAGTGTGTTGGCAGCAGCCACTCAATGTCTGATGGCCTTGAGACTGAAGCTGTTTTTCAGTCTCTCGGTCCCAGCTTTGATGCACCTGTACTGACCTCGCCTTCTGGATGATAGTGGGGTGAACAGGCAGTGGCTCGGGTGGTTGTTGTCCTTGATGATCTTTATGGCCTTCCTGTGACATCGGGTGGTGTAGGTGTCCTGGAGGGCAGGTAGTTTGCCCCCGGTGATGCGTTGTGCAGACCTCACTACCCTCTGGAGAGCCTTACGGTTGTGGGCGGAGCAGTTGCCGTACCAGGCGGTGATACAGCCCGACAGGATGCTCTCGATTGTGCATCTGTAGAAGTTTGAGTGCTTTTGGTGATAAGCCAAATTTCTTCAGCCTCCTGAGGTTGAAGAGGCGCTGCTGCGCCTTCTTCACGATGCTGTCTGTGTGGGTGGACCAATTCAGTTTGTCTGTGATGTGTACGCCGAGGAACTTAACTTACTACCCTCTCCACTACTGTTCCATTGATGTGGGTGTTCCCTCTGCTGTTTCCTGAAGTCCAAAATCATCTCCTTAGTTTTGTTGACGTTGAGTGTGAGGTTATTTTCCTGACACCACACTCCGAGGGCCCTCACCACCTCCCTGTAGGCCATCTCGTCGTTGTTGGTAATCAAGCCTAACACTGTGTCGTCCCCAAACTTGATGATTGAGTTGGAGGCGTGCGTGGCCACGCAGTCGTGGGTGAACAGGGAGTACAGGAGAGGGCTCAGAACGCACCCTTGTGGGGCCCCAGTGTTGAGGATCAGCGGGGTGGAGATGTTGTTGCCTACCCTCACCACCTGGGGGCGGCCCGTCAAGAAGTCCAGTACCCAGTTGCACAGGGTGGGGTCGAGACCCAGGGAGCTTGATGACTAGCTTGGAGGGCACTATGGTGTTAAATGCCGAGCTGTAGTCTATGAACAGCATTCTCACATAGGTATTCCTCTTGTCCAGATGGGTTAGGGCAGTGTGGTTGAGATTGCACCGTCTGTGGACCTATTTGGGCGGTAAGCATTGACTGACTGTAGACCCTGCCACATACCTCTTGTGTCTGAGCCGTTGAATTGAGATTCTACTTTGTCTCTATACTGACGCTTAGCTTGTTTGCCTGCCTTGCGGAGGGAATAGCTGCACTGTTTGTATTCTGTCATGTTTCCAGTCGCCATGCCATGGTTAAAAGCTGTGGTTCGCTCTTTCAGTTTTGCGCAAATGCTGCCATCGATCCACGGTTTCTGGTTAGGAAATGTTTTAGTTACAGTGGGTATGACCTCTCCAATGCACTTGCTAATAAACTTGTTCACCGAGTCAGCTTAGCCTCAGACAACAACATTGATGTATACCTGAAACATATCCCAGTCCACGTGATTGAAGCGATCCTGAATCGTGGTATCCGATTTGGTTAGACCAGCGTTGGACAGACCTGTGCACAGGTGTTTCCTGTTTTAGTTTGTCTGTAGGCTGGAAGCAACAAAATGGAGTCGTGGTCAGATTTGCTGAAGGCAGCGCGGGGGAGGGCTTTGTATCCGTTGCGGAAGTTAGAGTAGCAATGATTCAAAATGCTAGCAGCCTGTGTTCAGCATTCGATATGCTGATAGAATTTAGGAAGTCTCTCTCTCAGGTAAACTTTGTTAAAGTCCCCAGCTACAATAAATGGAGCCTCAGGATGTATGGTTTACATAGTCATGTGAAGTTCTTTCGGGGCCGACGAGGTATCTGCTTGGTGGGGATATCCACGGCTGTGACTATAATCAAATAGAATTCTCTTGGTTGATAATGCGGTCGGCATTTGATTGTAAGGAATTCTAGGTCAGATGTACAAAAGGACTTAAGTTCCTCTATGTTGTTGTGATTACACCATGAGTCGTTAATCATAAGGCATTTTTTCCCCCACCCTTCTTACTGGAGAGATGTTTGTTTCTGTCGGCGCAATGCATGAAGAAACCGGGTAGCTATCGACTCTGACAACATATCCCGAGTGAGCCATGTTTCCGTGAAACAGAGAATGTTACTGCCTCTAAGGCAACTCGTGCCTTAATTTTGTCCATCTGGTTATCTAGAGATTGGACATTGGCGAGTAATATGCTCAGGAGCGGTGCATAGTGTGCTCGCTTTCTGAGTCTGACCAGTAGGCCGCTCCGTCTGCCTCTCCTGTGGCGACCGTGTTTTGTCGGCCTCTGGGATAACATCCCATGTCCAGGGTGGAGGTCCGAAACAAAGGATCCGTTTCGGGAAAGACATTCCTGTTCGTAATGTTGGTAAGTTGTCATCGCTTTTATATCCAATAGTTCTTCCCAGCTGTATGTAATAACACTTAAGATTTCCTGGGCTAACAATGTAAGAAATAATACATAAAATGTATAAATAACAAATAACTGCTTAGTTTCCTAAGGACTTGAAGCAAGGCGGCCATCTCCGCTGGCGCCAATGTTTGTATTAGTAGTAGTATGAGTTCGGGTTGTCACGGTACATTGTTTAGCTTGCTACCTAGCTAGCTACATGTCTGAACAAAAGACTACTTCGGACATATTATTACATGACCCATCAAATTAGCCAGGTGTGTCTGGGGGTGATTATGGCCATCTATTGTATTTCATGAACATGTGTACATTCTCTAGGCAATAGTGACCTATCCACTTAGCTAGATGTGGCTGGGGGCTGGTTATAGCAATTCCTTCACATGACCCATTAATTTAGACAAGTGTGTGTCTGGTAAGCGTCATCAAATAATAAAAATAGTTTTCTTTCTGGACACTTTCTGTTGTTATTGCTACTATGCAAGTAACCACTTCAGTATCGTTTACACCTTCTGTATCCTGTGCATGTGAAAAATAAACTTAGATGTTATAGATTTGATATAGTGTTTGTTTACCACATGGCCTCACGTGAATCCTTAAAGAGATGGGTGGGGCTAAGGCTTAAGAGGGTGTGAACGATTCTGAATAGGTGTAGACAAAGAAGAGCTCTCTGGTATTGTAGGTGTAACAAAACATTAAAGTTGCAACCCCAGTTTTGAGAATGTAATTTTATCAACTTTCAAAGCAGAATGACTTTCCCATTGTTCCTCAACTGTAGTGTATGATATACCATTTTCTAGCTCTGAATCTCTACTTTTTTCCAATGTAATTTTTTTTTTTTAAATTTAACATTTGGCCATTATTAAAATAAGACCGAATCGAGGCGGTCAGTCACATTTTATTGAATTCCCCATTTCTTAATCAATGGTAGTTATGTTTGGTTCCAATTAGATGTTGGGTAGTATGTTTATTGAAATATTATGTGAATCGTAAAACTTAAACTGGCCAATTTTTGGGTGCAATCAAATGTCAACAAAATTTCAACAAAAAATAAATTTGCTGAAATGCTAATCTTATGTTTTTAACTCCAGAAATGATTTCATAACAATCTGAGATGGCGTGTGTCATGGCTTGCTGGAAAGACACTTAAAAAAAGATATATATATTTCAATGCCATGGTATGAAATGCAGAATCTTAATGACTCCATCACTTCCTTTTTTCACCAGCTCTGTGCAAGACCTGTGGAGACAGCATGCGGATGTGGAAGTACTAGACATTTTGAAGTTGTGCCATCTCGGAGTTTCCTGATGGTCTGAGAGGAGGCACAAATCGTGTCCTTTAAATGTCTTCATTCATCTGGTCTCTTGTTGTAATACAGAATGGCATGGATTATTGTATGCCAGTCACTGGCAATGTTATATTGTTCAACTAAGCTTGCAGCATGATAATCAATTTGACAAAAAACCTGAGGCAATGTTGTGTTGAAATCAGTGCGCTGAGGAAAATGTACAGTAGTTCTGTCTGTGTTCCAAGGACTACATGCACGAGGTGATGGCAGAGTGGAGAAGGTGTGAGCTGGACGTGCTGCTCTGTCCCATGATTGGTCCCGCCTACAACCATAACTACCCTGGGAAACTCACCAGTACCATCTCTCCTCTCTGATCTCTTATCAAATGGAATATAGATTTAACTAGCTCTTTAAAAAAAAACAATGTTTTATGAAGCTTGTTTTTGTTGCAGTCATGACCATTTTTTTAAAATGTAGAATCACCAGTTGGAATTGTTATGAATTCACCTGCTTTATTGAACTATGGGTGGATGTCTTATTGACCCCGCCCCACCCCTTCTCTCTCTTCAGGTGCGTTGTCCTACACCATTATGTACAATCTCCTTAACTTTCCTGCTGGTGTGGTCCCTGTCTCCACGGTAACAGCAGAGGACGAGGAGGAACTTAGGCACTACAAGGGCAACTATGGGGACCTCTGGGACAAGCTCTACAGAAAGGTACAGTCAAAGTCACAAATACACTCTTCCTCTTAAAATATTTACAGGATATTTAGCTATTTACAAACTTACCGCCATCCTGACTTGAAGTGGCCATTTTGTCCATGCCAGATGTCACAACCTGTAGCCTAACCGGTGAATCTTAGCCTGTAGTTCCATTGTAACCAGTAGATGGAAGCAGAGGCCTGTCCTGGTTGCTGAGTTGGAGTTCAGGCCACTGGGCCCATATTCAAAAAGCATCTCGGAGTAGTGGTGCTGATATAGGATCAGCCCCCCCTGTCCATATTATTCTCTAAAAAGGAAGACTGATCCTATACCAGCACTCCTATAGAAACTGTTTGTGAATACGGTCCCTAGTCAACATGCGTTTGGTTGGGACTGACTGTTTGTGTGTTTACAGGCGGTGACTGGTGGAGAGGGGCTGCCGGTGGCTGTACAGTGTGTGGCCCTGCCCTGGCAGGACGAGCTCTGTCTGCGCTTCATGAGAGAGGTGGAGAGGCTGTTCAGAGAGAAGAAGAAATGAGAGAGCGAGAGATGGATGTACTAAGAAGTAGAAAGATCGTAAAAAGGACCTGTTCAATCAAGCAGTGAAATTAATCAATATAAGAAAGTCCCTGTTGTTGAAGTAGTAAAAGGAATACATAACATTATTCTTATGCTGCAAGATAACTTGAATAGGGTCCCCTGGCCCAAATAATAGTAAATGTCCTCAGAAAGCAGGTTGGCGGAAGGACTGATCCAAGTGCACTGAGAAACACAAATGACTGTTCCTTGGCTGCTAACAGGTCACCTAACCTCAAATAGGGATACAAATACAAACATAATTTCTTACACACAAGAAAATTGGGAAATTCTGTTTACCTCAGTCGATTAAAAAAAAAAAAAACGCACTTATGAAATGACTTGGTATTTTTAAATTAGTCACCTTATGCACTTATTATTATATAGGAAAATTCATATAAATATATAGTATGTCTGATTTTCATGTCTCAAATTTAAAAACTTTGTTAATATATCCCTCTATGTAGTGCCGTTTGTGTCTGCATGGTTCAGGAATGAGAACATTTGTCATGGCTTTCTCCCCTTGAGGTCAAGTGTCTACCAAATGTGACATGCACTGCAATGTAATGCTTTTAGGTAGCTGAGATATAATATGGTCACTTATGTACTTCTCAATACATGCTGCAATTTTAATACAGAATGATTAAAGACTACACTTTAAAATTGTGTCAATCTGAATGATTGTTGTGTGTTGACCGTCATTTATTCATCCAATACCATCGATCTTGTCCATTTAGTAGGCTGTGCGACTGAACCAGGACTATAGTAACAGCCTCTGCCACTCTCCTCCTCCAGTCAATCACTAACATTCTGGTTCCTTTAATATCTCAGCCAATGTAGCATGAACAGGCACAACAACATTAAGGGGTGGAAGTTGTGTAGCTGGAGTCTTGCTAACATCAGACACTGGAAAATGACGACGCAGTCTGTCTCGGTTACTCAGACGATCGTATTGGACATGTCTAATGAGGAAATGGCGTTTACTGTATATACAGGTAGCTGCCAAAATAAAGGAAAAACTTGAGTAAATGAGCGATACAAAGTATATTGAAAGCAGGTGCTTCCAAACAGGTGTGGTTCATAACTTAATTAAGCAACTAAAACAACCCATCCATTTGATTTATTTAACCAGGCAAGTCAGTTAAGAACAAATTCTTATTTTCAATGACAGCCTAGGAACAGTGGGTTAACTGCCTGTTCAGGGGCAGAACGACAGATTTGTACCTTGTCAGCTCGGGGGTTTTGAACTCTCAACCTTCCGGTTACAACGCTCTAACCACTAGGCTACCCTGCCGCCCCATGCTTAGGGTCATGTGTAAAAATGCCCATCTCAGTGACTTTGAAAGAGGGGTCTCAAAGGAGCATGGGGGGTATAAGTCTGTCTGTCACCAGGTCCAATTGAACACTTATGGGAGATTCTGGAGAGGCGCCTGAGGGTTTTCAACCACCAACAAAACACCAAATTATGGAATTTCTCATAGAAGAATGGTGTCGCATCCCTCCAGTAGAGTTAGACACTTGTAGAATCTATGCCAAGGTGCATTGAAGCTATTCTGGAGGATTTGGAGGCTCAACGCCCTATCAAGACACTCCCTGTTGGTTTCCTTTATTTGTATATATTTTTTTATATTTAAAATTGTATACCCCTTTTTTCTCCCCAATTTCATTGTATCCATTTGGTAGTTACAGTCCTGTCCCATCGCTGCAACACCCGGACGCCCCATGGGTCCCCCGGTCGCAGCCGGCTGCGACAGAGCCTGGATTCTAGTGGCACAGCTAGCACTTCGATGCAGAGCTTTAGACCACTGCGCCGCTCGGGAGGCGTGTTTCCTTTATTTTGGCAGTTGCCTGTACCTCTTCTTCCGATCTTTGCTTTTCCTCCATCTGTATTTGTGCTACCGCACCTCTCTGTTTGGCCCTTCTAGAGTTCTGCTGCCCTCTGTCTTACTCTGTGTTTTGCTTCACCTCTACCTCTTTTTCTCTTGCCCCTTTCTGCCACAGCCCTCCTACTTTTACCTCTCTCACTTTCCACCGTGTCTTCCCCCTTCCCCCCTCTCCTATATTCCCTTCTCTTTTTATTTCTCTCCCCTTTACCCCTTGCCATAGTTGGCCTGCTCTTTCCCTCATAGTCCGTCCTCTCAATTTTTACCCTCTTTCTCTCCTCTCTCCATCTTGGTGCCACAGATGAGTAGCACAGATCATTTTCCCTGTGAGTGATTACTGCATCGCCTCAATAACAGGACATATCTTTAGCGCAGCAATAGATAAGGGGGACCTAATGACACATGGCGTTTCCATTGGCATGGCCAGCGCGCTGCGGCCGTCCGCGTATTGTGATTACCCCCCCCCCCAAGTATATTGTAAATATTTATTTTCGTTTTTACATAAATTTACATTTTTTTCAAACTCTCCTGGGATGGGAGGCCATTAGGGGACAATGTATTTTGTTTTCCATCGTGGTGCATTCCTATTCTCTTTGTTATTCCATTATTGAATATGAAATCATATCTGTTAGACTGAGGTAGACACATTAGGCAGGCGAGGAGGAGAGTGTAGATTGAGAGGTAGGGTTATTAGTGTTATCTGTGTCAGAGACATTCTGGATGTTTCATTCAGTCAGGGAGCATTAAGCAGTAAGATGCGGGGCGGGGCGGGGCGGGGGGGGGGTCCTCCGGTCTCTTCAGAAGAACGCAAATCCCTACAGTAACGGTGTGACACACACACTCGTTCTTGCTCTCTCACTCTTTGTCGTTCTCTAACACAGCATTAGAAGTGTTCTCCTTATTTTATTTAACATTTTATTTTAAGTCATGCTGAGGCCAAGGCCTCTTTCACAAATGAGCCCTGTATACATATAACATGCTTTGATTTCAAACTGTAATCAGGATGTCATTGTTCAATAGCGTTAGCTGATTGTAGTTCCGACTTGTGTTTTAGTAAGACTATATTAGGACCGCCTCAGTTTCAGCACAACTTTATTTTCAATCTCAGCGGAGCTAATTCTACGTTTAGATGGTACAGGGAAGACTCAAACCGGATGTCATTGTTTTCAATGAGAGCGCGATGGTAAATGCCGTTGAGGCTGGCGGTGAATGTCGTCGGCCACCACGGCAGACGGGACTATCCAATATTTCAACTTTTGCCGTCTGCTGTGGCGTTGTTTTCTACCAGATGTTTGATTTGCGCTGATTGTTTTCTGAAATCACCGTAGCAACGCATAGGGTCGTGCTGGCTTGCTTTCTTGTCCCGCTATGCCGACTAGTATGACAGTTTTTGCGTTCCTCGTCTAAACGCAGCATTAGATTGCAAGAAGTTGTGCTGAGACCGAGGCTTCACTAATATGGACGCCGTACTCCTGAGGAGTTTTCAGAGTTGGAGCTCAACACTCGACTGCAGATTTACCTGGCTCCAGACCAAGAAGACAGAACATAACAGGCAATCTAACAGGGAGCCTCTACCAGTGCCTCTAGCAGGGACCTTTTTATGTTCCAGCTCATTGGTAGGAAGTCCAAATACCTCATTTACAGAAATCTCAGGCTATGAGATCAGGTACTTTAAAAGCCATCCCAACCCATTCACACCCCGCTCGGGTGCAAACAAATAACAATACGATATTGCCCCAACTAAACTAGGATGATTCTGTCTTAATGTGCCATTTCAGGGACCAAGGAGCCCCTTGGTCGTTATAGTGCCGTAGACTCTCAGGTAGTAATGTCTGTCGCAACACGACTCTTGCCTTCCAGATGATCAAAGTCACGAGTTCTGCCTCTGAGACCTGAAAGCCACTTCCAAAGGGATATTGGAT
The DNA here is from genome assembly GCF_034236695.1 of Oncorhynchus nerka. Lineage (NCBI taxonomy): Eukaryota > Metazoa > Chordata > Actinopteri > Salmoniformes > Salmonidae > Oncorhynchus > Oncorhynchus nerka. The sequence continues at coordinate 51,119,581 of NC_088419.1, read as the reverse complement.
GGAGTGAGATTGGCAGCTTTCAGGACTTTGGTCCATTTCATCTGCCATTACTCCCCAATAGGAAGAGCCAGCATGTGGAGAGATGGAGGGAGGAGAGGAATGGGAGATTACCAGACAGCTCATACAGGTGTACATGGAGTAGCGTGCAGGGGCCTTTTTCTTTTACACCAGCCCACGCACAGTGCTTCTTGCATGGGGGCTGGGATGTCTGAGGTATATGCTCACCAATTTCTCTATGACGGGATTAGCCAAGAGCTCTGAATGATTTCCTCCAATTCTGTGACTCAACAATTCCGTGATCCAGGTTCTAGCGGCTTTAAGAGCCGCTATCCCAACTTTGAAAAGCTTACCCTCTGGACAAGGGACACTGTTTTTTTTCTGTTTTTTTGGGGGGGAGATGGTTCCGCTTCCCTTTTTCTGCTGCTTTCAGGCGTTCATCACCTCCCCTTTCCTCTCCCTCCTTTCCCTCTCTCCATCCCTCTCTTCTCACTACCTCACCATCTCTTTCCCCTCTTGTACATCTGCTAGGTTGAGTTATTTTTTCCCCTCTTTCTTCCCTCTGGCGGCTCGCTTGGCCCACGGCCCTTATAGCCAAATTGGTTTACATTGGGGAGATAAATGCACTGCAAATGCGCTTAAACACGTACAGTCAAAAATGCAGACAGTGCGTGTCAGGATTAGCACCGAAGTCAGGGGGAGAAAGGAGAGCGTCTCGGCTGCACAAAGCTGGGGAGCCGCTAGCGAAGCCTGCAGCTACAGGCCGTCTCATCCACTTTTCAGAAGAAAGAGAGAAGGATTTAGCATTTGCATGCAAGTCTGTAATTCCAAGAATTATAGGAACTTGTCGGCCAACAATCAAACTCCTTACGCTGTATTGTGAAAGTATTGTTTCACACGGGTGAGCAGACCTGGGAGTTACTATACGCCGCTGGTGGAGGGAGTCTTGGGGAGTTGGCCTAGTAGCTGGTCTAGGATCAGTTTCCCTGGTCTTGGTGATGCTCTATTGGGGAATTAGTAGTAGCCCATACCCTGACCTAGGGATATTTTGGCTTCCCCAAAGTTAGATAAACTTGCGGATACCATTTTTATGTATCTGCGTGCAGTTTGAAGGAAGTTGTTAACTAGCGTTAGCATTTAGTTACTGTTACTAACTAACTATCATGCTAGCTGTTCCTGTAGACCAATATTTGCGCTAAGACTAGTTGGCATTGGCTCGCGAAACTACCTCCTAACTTCCTTCACACTGGACGCAGATACATAAAAATGGTAAAATCCCAAACTATCCCTGTAACCACAAAGGGGTTACAACCTAGGAATGGACATGTGTAATTGAGTGCTTGAGTACTCGAGCGGACTTCAAAGCCATCCATAACCAGAGGCCTCCCGGGTGCGCAGTGGTCTAGGGCACTGCATCGCAGTCCTAGCTGTGCCACCAGAGACTCTGGGTTTGCAGCCAGCCGCGACCCGGGAGGTCCGTGGGGCCACACACAATTGGCCTAGCGTCGTCCGGGTTAGGGAGGGTTTGGCCGGTAGAGAGATCCTTGTCTCATCGCGCACTAGCAACTCCTGTGGCGGGCCGGGTGCAGTGCACGCTAACCAGGTCGCCAGGTGCACGGTGTTTCCTCCGACACATTGGTGCGGCTGGCTTCCGGGTTGGATGCGCGCTGTGTGAAGAAGCAGTGGTTGGGTTGTGTTTCGGAGGACGCATGGCTTTCGACCTTCGTCTCTCCCGAGCCCAATTTCGTGGTATCCAATTGTTAGTAGTTACGATCTTGCCTCAGAAAAGGGGGTAAAATAAATAATTGTTTTTTTTAAAACCATCCATAACCAGAGATCAATTATTTTTTTATTTGTGTGATTTTATTTCATAACTCTTGTCAAAATAAAAAATGTGTTATATTGAGATGTATTGTGATAGTTAACCCACTCCAACTTCTCTATTTAGTGATTCACTTTGCAGAAATCGCTCCGCCATTTCTTGGTTGCTAAATTTAGAATAGTTTGGCAAATTTTAGTTTGTGACAAAACAAGCAAGTGTAGTAGTAGAGAATTATTATTTAGTGTAGTAGAGGATTATTGTACCATCTACACCTCTTTTGAAATATATTTTCCATGCAATATTATGGGTATTTTCAGCTGTTTTAGGTGTATAGCGGGAAGTAGGCACTATCGGCATGGCGGCCAAAACGCAGCGAGGTTTGGAAGTGTTTTGATCAAACTGAATGAAACTCATGTGTAATGCAAACTATGCAATATCAAGTTCTCCTTTTCACAGCACAACTAGCTTCATTAGGAATCATATGCTTATCAAGCATAAACGTTATTGGAGTGGGACAAGCAGCCCCAAAATCTCTGACATCTTTTGCCACTGCAAAGCACCTTGACCCCGCCAGAGCCCGAGCAGCTAACAGCTCATTACAGTTTCAATGAATGATTTTCAAATGGCACTTATATATTCAGTCAATAAAAAAAGTGTACACTTGATTTCAGTTCATGTTTAATTACTTAACCTACCTTTACATTGTCCTTTTGATTCCTATTATAAGGCTTCGTCAAGCAGAGGTTGCTGCCTTTTTTTAATGATTGTGTTCAATAAAACCAATTGATAATAGTTTCAATATGAATTTGAGCCATTTTGCCACAACTTTGGAAGTATGCTTGGGGTCATTGTCCATTTGGAAGACTCATTTGCAACCAAGATTTAACTTCCTGACTGTCTTGAGATTTTACTTCAATATATCCACATCATTTTCCTTCCTCATGCCTCCTACAGCAAAGCACCCTCACAACATGATGCTGCCACCCGTTTTACTGTGGATATAGATACTTTTGTACCTGTTTACTTCAGCATTGTCACAAGGTCCTTTGCTGTTCTTCTGGGATTGATTTGCACTTTTTGCACCAAAGTACGTTCATTTCTAGGAGACAGAACGTGTCTCCTTCCTGAGCAGTATGACGGCTGCGTGGTCTCATGGTGTTTATACTTGTGTACTATTGTTTGTACAGGTGATCGTGGTACCTTCAGGTATTTGGAAATTGCTCCCAAGGATGAACCAGACTTGTGGAAGTCTACAATGTTTTTCCTGAGGTCTTGACTAATTTCTTTTGATTTTCCCATGATGTCAAGCAAAGAGGCACCGAGTTTGAAGGTAGGCCTTGAAATACATCCACAGGTACACCTCCAATAGGCTAATTGACATAACTTGAGTCAATCAGAAGCTTCTAAAACCATGACATCATTTTCTGGAATTTTCCAAGCTGTTTAAAGGCAGTCAACTTAGTGTATGTAAACTTCTGACCCACTGGAATTGTGATACAGTGAATTAATTCGTCTGTAAACAATTGTTGGAAACATGACTTATGTCATGCACAAAGTTGTGATGTCCTAACCGACTTGCCAAAACTATAGTTTGTTAACAAGAAATTTGTGGAGTGGTTGACAAACAAGTTTTAATGACGCCAACCTAAGTGTATGTAAACTTCCGACTTCAACTGTATGGGGCAATTAAGATTTGTTATCTCTAATGGTTATGATAAGTTGGGCATTGTTCTGCACTGTTGACATATAAATAAATGCGATATTTTGTTTCCATTGCGGGCCTTGTGTTCAAGTACTCTGACTAAAAAATGTGGGTAGGCTACTTTTTCACTCAGCCCCCCCCCCCCACTCTACGGGGCGCGTCCCACTGTGGGAACCGCAGGGCTCCTGGAACTGTGAAATGATTTAAAATGGCCATCCCTAAACCTTAACCCTGCATGGTTCTTGAAGTAATGATTTTGACAAGACGCGTCTCCCCTTTGGAACCGTTGGATAAAACGTTGACTATCAACCCGAGCTTGTTAGGAAGTCGGGATGCAAATCAATTAAGTTTGCGTTGTGAGCTGTGCTGAGAGTCAGCGTCAGATCCTAACCAAGCTAGCAAAGGACTTTCCCATCCTGGTCCCTTAAGGTTCTCCTTTGGTTATTTGAAATATAACTTTTCCCCAACATGTGTTAGCTGAGAAGTGACTAAGACATGTATAATGACCCTAAATGAATGCGTAAGTCATTTGTGTGATTGTGTCATAATGAAAGGGGTGTGGATTTGGATAGTTCTCCTTGTATAACACTATCACATTATAGAGAGAGGTTAATTGGCAAAGAGCTCAATGCAAATATAGACCCAGTCCTGGTGGAGGGAGTGTGGGTGGTGCTGAATGGAGTGTCGCTAACCTTTGACCCCTGTCATGGTGACGTTTCTCAGATTCTCAGCGGTGAACAAGGAGAAGTCAGTGAAGTAATCCTGTGGTCGTGGCTGTGGGTCCATTCACATGAATAATAAAGTCATACATGAACTATTTATGTCATTGTCTTCTATGTACTCCAGTCAGATGCAGTAGCACAACCCATCAAGTAAACCACGTAGTTGAGTAAAAGAAACACAAACCACCTGCTGTCGCTGAGTTATTAACTCAGCCCGTGTAATCTAACACTTCTTACTTTCCCGAGTCGACCAAACATCAACGATTTTACTGGAGAGATCACTGGATCATTCAGACAGCAATAGAGCGCAGACATGTATGAAGCAATTCCTCGTTCAACACATTTTTTTTGTATTACATGCCTGATTGACTTGAGATAATATTTCATGAATACGCCGTCATCCTACATGGTGTCATTTTGAATAGTATCTATTCGAGCAACACGGCTATACACCTGCAAAACCTACTGCAGGGCACTTGGACATCAAAGTGAATAATGACAACTTTGCCATGTCAAATGCGGTCAGTCACAGAGTTAAAACAGACTTGAAATGTAAAACGTACAGTTCTTTACAGCTCGACACAAGGGAATAATGTTCTACGACAAGACCAGGTTCTCAGGACGCTGCTCTTCACCTGATGCTGTTCCTCTTTGTGGGGACACCACCATGCCCGCCTCCTCCCTGTCCGGTAGCGTCAGTGTAACAACCCTCACTGTGCACAGCCAGTGGGCGTGTGTAACTTCCCAAAGAGACCGTAGTCATTCACCCAGCACCCCTCCTCCTTCCCCTCATCCCCTTTCTAACCCATCCCTCCCTCTGTATGCACGCCTCTAGACCTCCCAACACAATGCCCCAGCACAGCCTGAGCACACCCAATATCATAGTGCGCCATTCATTCAATCATTGTTTCCCCCCCCCCCCCCCTCTTTCACCCCTTCATGGGCCTACTAAAGGTTTTAGCTGGGCAGAGGAGGGCTGTCACCCAGGGAACCTTAGCCCATTGATGAAGTGACAGGCGCTGCCAGAATATGATCCTAATCCTGTTTCCAGCATTATCTTAGCCCGCTGGCATCGCAATTCCTCCACACATTCTCCGAGCTGTCAACGATGAAAATCCCTCTAATAGCGCATTGCCCAGATACACATCAAAGAGCTCCTGGAAACCTTCCTTCAGTGGCTTAGCAGCGCCGTAGACACACATACATGGTCTCACACACACACACACACACACACACGCAAAAGTGTGCACGCACACAAACAAGTGTGTGTACACACACACAGCATTCGCATAAACCATTTTGCACACAACTCGCAATATACAAAGTTGTGTACATGCACAAACTCCATTGGTTGACAACATAATCATGCAGGCTTGAACATCTTTTAATAAACCCAATATTTCTATGCCGGGATTTTTTTTATGTCAACAAATGATTTTTAATGACATAGCTAGGACGTTGTTTTTTTCCTTCAAATAATTATTTTGTACACTAACTTGATAGCCTTCAGTTAAAAGTGGATAGCGATTTCTGATTGTATGGGTTGTTGAGGGAGTGAGAGACAGAAAGGAAGATAGAGGGACCAGAGAAAACAGGTGTCTGAACTTTGCTGACTCTAGGAACCTTTTCAGTTCTATTTCATCTTATTCTATTCTTACTTAATCCATCGATATCCCAACCCAAGTTAATCTTATTATGGCAAAGCATTCTGTTTCGGTGTAGCCGAACCTCGGATGACAGGACCAAGAAGGGGAGTGGGGGATTGGGGACTCTTTAGAGCCTGACACTGTGCTTCAGTCATTTCATTTAGGATTAGTTACTCTGCATTCGGTGAACAAGTGGCAGGGGCTGTGTGTGTGTGTGTGTGTGTGTGTGTGTGTGTGTGTGTGTGTGTGTGTGTGTGTGTGTGTGTGTGTGTGTGTGTGTGTGTGTGTGTGTGTGTGTGTGTGTGTGTGTGTGTGTGTGTGGACGTGCTTAACTATACATGTGGGGACCAGAAGTAAACAAACAAAAAATATTAGACATTTTGTTAGTTCCCACAGGGTCAAATGCTATTTCTAGGGGTTAATGTTAGATTTAGTCTTAGGGTTTGAAATGGGTTCATGGTTAGGAGTTAGGTTTAGCTGTTAATGGTTTAGGGTTAGGGAAAATTGGATTTTGAATGGGACTGAATTGTGTGTCCCCAAAAGGTTAGTTATATGAGACTTTGTGTGTGTACTGTTTGACATGAACGTCCTTAAACGGGGACTTCAGTGCTCTGTACATAGGTGTTGGGTGATGGAAACAATTCCTACGTTTTTAAAACGTTTAGAAATACATTTTTGTAAGACTGTGTGTGTGCACACATCTGTAGGAGCATGCGCATGCCAGTGTTTTAGTGTGTTCATGTGTGTGTTTGTTTGTTTTTCTGTAGGCCAGGTTCCCTGCTGTGATAGTGATTTCACACTGCAGGGTGGTGGGAGGTGGGTGAAGCCTCCTGCTGTGTGATCCTCCATGGTTCAGGAGTTGTTCTGGTAGTCTGGTGAGCCACTCTGACCTAGCTGCTCCACCAGATAACCACCCATGGTCCCAAAGCTCTGGTAAGTACGGTAGCCCTAAAGGGCAAACTACACAAAAATATAAACGCAACATGCATGTAATATAAACGCAACGCAAGTGTTGGTCCCATGTTTCATGAATTGAAATGAAAGATCCCAGAAATGTTCCATATGCACAAAAAGCTTATTTCTCCCAAATGTTGTCCACAAATTAGTTTACATCCCTGTTAATAAGCATTTTATCTCAAGATAATCCCTTCCACCTGACAGGTGTGGAATATCAAGAAGCTGATTAAACCACATGGTCATTACACAGGTGCACCTTGTGCCGGGGACAATAAAAGGCCACTCTAAAATGTGCAGTTTTGTCATGCAACACAATGCCACAGATGTCTCAAGTTTTGAGGGAGTGTGCAATAGGCATGCTGACTGCAGGAAAGTCCACGAGCTGTTTCCAGATAATTGAATGTTCATTTCTGTACCATAAGCCGCCTCATCGTTTAAAAAAAATGTGGCCGTATGACCAACTGGCCTCACAACCGCAGACCACGACCGCAGCCTGGGACATCCACATCCCGATTCTTCAACTGTGGGATCGTCAGAAGGGGGAGGGCGGGTGCTGAAGAGTATTTCTGTTTGTAATAAAGCCCTTTTGTGGGGAAGAACTCATTCTGATTGGCTGGGCCTGGCTCCCCAGTGGGTGGGCCAATGCCCTCCCCACCCATGGCTGCCCCCCTGCCCAGCCATGTGAAATCCATAGATTAGGGCCTAATAAAATGATTTAAATGGACTTATTTCCTTATAGGAACTGTAACTCAGCAAAATCTTTGAAATTGTTCCATGTTGCGTTTATATTTTTGTTCAGTATAGTTTTCCAAACACGAGTAAAAAAAAAAAAGTTTAAAAAGGCTTACACATGTAAACATGCAAATTGTCTCTTGCCTGTGACTTTCACAACATAATTATTCATAAATTATATTGCACGATTTGAATTATCGTCTAAAATAATCATCTCATTCACCAATCGATCTTCATACATGTGGTTTATTCCCTTTCATTTTAACAGATAAATTACTCACATTTTAAGTAAACAATTGAGAAATACATGTCTGGGCTCTACAATGATAAAATACATACAGCATTGGCCTGGGTGCCAGTGTGTTTCTGCTTAAGTCGATAACACCATATTTTTTTTTTGTCACCGTCTTGACTCCGTAAAGATGTGGCGCTCTTAAACGCATATGCAGAAACAACCTGGTACCCAGGCGAACATAACATAGCTAGATTAAACAGATTCATATTTGAACGTCACTCTGTTCCCACCGTAGACTATAATCTTTACCCCAGCAGGTATTGGCTCATTCTACTGTAGGTCCTTTGCATAAAGCCACAATGGAACAATTCAAAAATAGCTTGAATGTTTCCTGTTTAAGTCCTCGACACAAAAGGAGACACCGATTTATACTCCCTAACCAAGCAGATGGGATGGGAACAAACGAGGAGGAATATTTACAGTACAATGTGGAATAAATTCTTGCAGGTGGGATGTAGCTCTTTAACAGGAAGTACTGTCCATCTGCCAGGTGCAGTGCATTGTGGGATGTGTAGGGCCAGTCTGTGCTGTTGTAAATCTTTGAATGGGTTTGATCTGAGGCTGGAATCTTGGTTCAATCTTTGTGCAGTTGTAATCCTTGTCTCGGGATGCATGCAAAGCTCATCTTTAATATTACTGTCACTCTCCCCAATTCTAGTGTTGAGATCATCAGATACTGTTAACCGCCATGCATTTGCCCCGGTATGAGATGACGGCTTTGTGATATAGGAGTGTAGCTTTGAGTTCTCTGATCCACATGGTTTGGTGGGTAGCAGTAGTGCGATTGGACTGGGTCTATGCATCTAACCTGCGGGGGAGTCAAATAAGCAATGTCTGGCTGCGTCCTTGATAGCTGCCCGGCCCTGCCCTGGGGGGGGGGGGGGGGTCAGGTCAGTTGGGTAGTGTGTCCAGGCCCAGGGAGGCTGCGTGCTGCTTGGCCCTCAGACGCAGATTCTCGATGCTGGTGGTCTTGCTGTTGAGGCTGGGCATGCTGCCCGGAGGAGCCTGGAGACCTGCCAGGGGGCTGTTCCACACCTGCTGGGCCTGGGACAGGGATGCCTGGGACATGGACTGGTAGTAGGATTGGCAGGGCAGGGAGCTCAGGGGGGAGGGCATGTTGACGTTCATGCCTAGGTAGGGCAGGGAGGAGGGGGTACCCATGTCGAAGGAGGGGTAGTGGACCATGTTGTTGGTGGCGGCCATGTGCTGGCGGAACTGCTCCTGCAGGCGGAAGAGGCTGAGGGGGACGAGGCGTAGGAGCCCTGGGACAGACCACTGCTGCCCATGCCACCACTGGAAGAAGGGAGGGAGGGAGAGCCCAGGGGAGAGTCTGATGATGAGAGAGGGAGAAGAAGATTTTGGTTTTAGTTAGGTCAAAAGACAATTGTAAACCTGGTAGTTTGGGTCCTGGTTGCTGATTTGACTGAAACAGCATTTCAGCATCTCGGGGTTCGTGGAATATGGTCAATATACCATAGCTAAGGATTGTATCCAGGCACTCCGCTTTGCGTTGTGCATAAAGAACAGCCCTTAGTTGTGGTATACTTAAGCAATAAGGCCAGAGGGGCTGTGGTATATGGCCAATATACCACGGCTAAGGGCTGTTCTTTATGCACAACGCAACACGGAGTGCCTGGATACAGCCATTAGCCGTAGTATATTGGCCATATATCACAAATCCCAAAGGTGCCTTGTTGCTATTATAAACTGGTTACCAATGTAATTAGAGCAGTAAAAATAAAATAAATGCTTTGTCATACTCGTGGTATATGGTCTGATATACTACACCTGTCAGCCAATCAGCATTTAGGTTTTGAACCACCCAGTTTAAAATGGCCAATTTTCCACACCCCTTTGGGCCTTCTTACATAAATAACCACCACTGTTTATGTATTGTTTATGTTTAGTATTTGATGCAAAGACTATTAAAAGACAATTCCGTTTTGTAAGCTGGCTCACAGTCTCTATTTATGGCCCAATATCTGTGACTGGGATAGAAGTGTTCACACCTGGTGTGGGGCTGAGGCGTTTGCAGGACGGAGAGCCGCCTCCCGGCTGCAGCCCTGCATCCCTCTGCTGCATCTCCCCCTGAAGCTGCTGCTGCGTTTCCTCCTGCAGCCTCTCCCTCCTCAGCTCTTCTTCTCCCTCGCCGTTGTCTTCGGCGGCCGACTCGCTGTCTGAGGGCTCCGGGGAGGTGACGTTCACCTCCACGTTCATCTCTGCAGGCTGGGGCTGCATTGACTCCAAGAGGGAGGAGGAAGTGGAGGAGGAGGGAGGTGGAGGGCTCTGGGTAGAGGGCACACTTGCGGTGGAGGTGTCTTTGGTCTTGACATCCTCCTTGTCACCCCCCTCTCCGTTGGCCTCCTTCTGTTTCTGGAGCTGCTCCTTCTGCAGGCTGCGCTGCTTCTTGCGGAACTTGGCGCGGCGATTTTTGAACCACACCTGATGAGAGGAAGGATTTGAGTTGTTTTACAGTAATAACACAATGTGTCATTACTTTTCAATCTCAGATTATCTTTTGGCTGAAATGTATTGCTACGGAAACTGTAATTCTCTATCATAGCCCAGGCTTTTGATAATGTCAATATTGGTCATTTTGATTTTATATACAGTACAAGTCAAAAGTTTGGACACACCTACCCATTCAAGGGTTTTTCTTTATTTTTTAAAACTATTTTCTACATTGTAGATTAATAGTGAAAAACCTCAAAACTATTAAATAACACATATGGAATAATGTAGCAACCAAAAAAAGTGTTAAACAAATACAAATATTTTATATTTGAGATTCTTCAAAGTAGCCACCCTTTGCCTTGATGATAGCGTTGCAAACTCTTGGCATTTTCTCAACCAGCTTCACCTGGAATGCTTTTCCAACAGTCATCAAGGAGTTCCCACATATGCTGAGCACTTGTTGGCTGCTTTTCCTTCACTCTGTGGTCCCAAACCATCTCAATTAGGTTGAGGTCGGATGAATGTGGAGGCCAGGTCATCTGATGCAGCACTACATCACTCTCCTTCTTGGTCAAACAGCCCTTACATAGCCTGGAGGTGTGTTGGGTCATTGTACTGTTGAAAAACAAATGATAGTGGGACTAAGTGCAAACCAGATGTGATGGTGTATCGCTGCAAAATGCTGTGGTAGCAATGCTAGTTAAGTGTGCCTTGAATTATAATTAATTAAATAACTGACAGTGTCACCAGCAAAGCGCCATCACACCTCCTCCTCCATGCTTCACGGTGGGATCTACACATGCAGAGATCATCCCTTCACCTACTCTGTGTCTCAAAAACACCGCGCTTGGAACCAAAAATCTCAAACTTGGACTCATCAGACCAAAGGACAGATTTCCACTGGTCAAATGTCCATTGCTCGTGTTTCTTGGCCCAAGCAAGTATCTTATTATTGGTTTCCTTTAATAGGGGTTTCTTTGCAGCAATTGGACCATTGAGGCCTGATTCATGCAGTCTCCTCTTAACAATTGATGTGTCTGTTACTTGATCTCTGTGAAGCATTTATTTGGGCTGCAATCTGAGGTGCAGTTAACTCTAATGAACTTATCTTCTGCAGCAGAGGTAACTCTGGGTCTTCCTTTCCTGTGGCGGTCCTCATGAGAGCCAGTTTCATCATAGCGCTTGATGGTTTTTGCGACTGCACTTGAAGAAATGTTCTAATTTTTTTACATTTTCCGTATTAACTGACCTTCATGTCTTAAAGTAATGATGGACTGTCGTTTCTCTTTTCTTATTTGAGCTGTTCTTGCCATAATATGGACTTGGTCTTTTACCAAATAGGGATATATTCTGTATACCACCCCTGCCTTGTCACAACACAACTGATTGGCTCAAACTTTTAACAGGGCACACCTGTTAATTGAAATGCATTCCAGGTGACTACCTCATAAAAATGGTTGAGAGAATGCCAAGAGTGTGCAAAGTTGTCATCAAGGCAAAGGGTGGCTACTTTGAAGAATCTCAAATATAAAATATAAAACACTTTTTTGGCTACAACATGATTCCATGTGTGTTATTTCATAGTTAGGATATCTTGACTATTATTCTACAATGTGGAAAATAGTAAAAATAAAGAAAAACCCTTGAATGAGTAGGTGTGTCCAAACTTTTGACTGGTACTGTACATCTTTGATGCATCCAATGTGTATATTGTTGATTCTTACAAATATAATTTAAACTAATAACACATTTACTTCTACACTGAACAAAAATATAAACACAACATGATTTTACTGAGTTACAGTTCATATAGGGAAATCAGTCAATTTAAATACATTCATTGGGCCTAATTTCACATGACTGGAAATACTGATATGCATCTGTTGGTCACAGATGCCTTAAAAGAATGGTAGGCGCGTGGATCAGAAAACCAGTATCTGGTGTGGCCACCATTTGCCTCATGTTGCGCGACACATCTCCTTCGCAGAGAGTTGATCAGGCTGTTGATTGTGGCCTGTGAAAGGTTGTCCCACTCCTCTTCAATGGCTGTGCGAAGTTACTGGATATTGGCGGATACTGGAGCATGCTGTCATACATGGTGATCCAGAGCATCCCAAACATGCTCAATGGTTGACATCTCTGGTGAGTATGCAGACCATGGAAGAACTGGGATATTTTCAGCTTCCAGGAATTGTGTACAGATCCTTGAGACATGGGGCTATGCATTATCATGCTAAAACATGAGTTGATGGTGGCGGATGAATGGCACGACAGCGGACCTCAGGATCTCGTCACGGTATCTCTGTGCATTCAAATTGCCATCGATAAAATGCAATTGAGTTCATTGTCCGTAGCTTATTCCTGCCCATACCATAATCACACCGCCAGCATGACGCCATACACGCTGTCTGCCATCTGCCCGGTACAGTTGAAAGCGGGATTCATCCGTGAAGAGCCCACTTCTCTAGCATGCCAGTGGCCATCGAAGGTGAGCATTTGCCTACTGAAGTTGATTGAGAAGCCAAACTGCAGTCAGGTCAAGACTCTGGTGAGGACAATGAGCTCACAGATGAGCTTCCCTGAGACGGTTTCTGACAGTTTGTGCAGAAATTCTTTGGTTGTGCAAACCCACAGTTTCATCAGCTGTCCTGGTGGCCTGAAGGTAAAGAAGCCGGATGTGGAGGTCCTGGGCTAGTGTGGTTACACGTGGTCTGCGGTTGTGAGGCCGGTTGGACGTACTGCCAAATTCTCTAAAACGTCTTTGGAGGCCGGCTTATGGTAGAGAAATTAACATAAAATTATCTGGCAACATCTCTGGTGGACATTCCTGCAGTCAGCATGCCAATTGAACGCTCCCTCAAAACTGTGAAAAAACTGCACATTTTAGAGTTGCCTTTTATTGTCCTCAACACAAGGTGCACCTGTGTAATGATCTTGCTGTTTAATCAGCTTCTTGATATGCCACACCTGTCAGGTGGATGGATTATCTTGGCAAAGGAAAAATGCTCACTAACAGGGATGTACACAAATTTGTGCACAATTTGAGAGAAATAAGCTTTTTGTGAGTATGATTTTTTTTTTTTTCAGCTCATGGAACATGAGACCAACATTTCGCGTTTATACTGTATTTTTGTCCAGTATATATTGCTGCTGTTCCTGTCTGCAGAACTCAAAAACATCCACTAGTCATGGCCAGAAAAAAATGTATCTGCCCAAGACCGACATCATTGGAGATCTTTGGTATGGGCCCTAAAGAGGATTAAGTAAATATTGCCCGTTATCATCCTCACTCCCACTCGCTCCACCCCAGAAGATGAGAACACTTTCTTTCGACTCTGTAAGTATCCTCACCTGTACACGGGCCTCTGGCAGGTTGGTGCACATGGCCAGGCGCTCACGCATCACCACGTCAGGGTAGTGGGTCTTCTGGAAGGTCTTTTCCAGGGCCTCCAGCTGCTGGGCAGTGAAGGCTGTGCGACTGCGTCGCTGCTTTCGGTGCTGGGAGCCATACCGGGCCTCGAGAATGATGTCTTGAAATGTGCAGCCGTTGAAGGAAAAGAGACAGGGCCAATTTAATTGAGAGTCTGGCTCTGAATATGGATTTAAGTAAATGCTTCAATTTATTGTGTAAGACACTTAGTTCGACTACTTCAAGAGCCCTTTAACACAAGGCAACAGACACGACCATCACATAGCATTAGCCTGATTGTATTGCAAATATTTCTGACTTTTGGACAGATGTAAGCAATATATTCAGAAAATGTGCAACCCGTTCTTACCAGCCAGCCTCTCTGCCAGGGTGAGCGCGTGCACTGACGGCCGGTAGTCAGGGGCGTGCTGGGCCTGCTGCGCCGCCTGCTGGTGGAGGTTGTACATGGCGCTTAGCGAGTTCATGGCGTGGAGAGAATATCCATTCACTCCGTAGTGCTGCATGGCTCCCGTCAACTTTTTAAAAAAAGAAATTGTGGGAAAAGTTGTTTATGGGCATTTGTAATTACACAAGTTTGAGGTCAAATGTAGCTACAAGTCAAACAATGTATTGTTATTGTTGAATTATAGCCTAAAACCATAAGTGTGGATTGATCAAGGCTATAGTCTTGTTAATAGCCTATAGGTGTAGATTAATAGATAATTCAAAGATCAAGTAGGCTTAAGTTATTACCCCCTTTTTTAAAATTATATATTCATTTCCTATTTCCATACATTTTATTAAAACTATTTCGCCTATCAACAGCTGACTTCTAATACCTTTTAATTGGGCACCTGCATTTGGTCATGATCCAATATTGCATCAGCTATTATATGGCTATAACTGTGAAGATTTTGTATTTGTAAAGATTAAAGCTGAGAGTGAGACATTATAATATAATGGCATTGAGAAGCCAAGCCAGCCTCCACTAACCCTGTTCCCACGCAAAGCTCGCTATTTAACCAGCCTGTCCCAAGAGAGTCCCCCCCCCCCCTCCACTAAAGCCCCAGGGGCTGTATGAAATAATTAGCCTATTCTCCTGTGTTATCTCAACATTAATGCTGATATTGATATTCATTATTTGTATGTCGCACTTGACGTTGTGCCTGAAAGAAAAGCGATGTGGGCCTACTAAATAGGCAAAATATAGAGTCCCTACAGCACTAGCTGAAGTTAAAAACGCCAACGAAACGTCAACAGAAAACTACACAATAATCAGACATTAATCGGGGATTTT
Source organism: Oncorhynchus nerka (assembly GCF_034236695.1). Taxonomy (NCBI): domain Eukaryota; kingdom Metazoa; phylum Chordata; class Actinopteri; order Salmoniformes; family Salmonidae; genus Oncorhynchus; species Oncorhynchus nerka. Next base: position 51,104,548 of record NC_088419.1, on the reverse strand, counting down.
GCTCTGAAAAATCACACAAAAGCAAATAACTTGGCGGACCAGCAGACTAAATTATTAAATTCTATAATGTTTTCAATAAGAGTCCTATTAATTGCAGACTTATTGTCATATCCATAATGTGTAGCAAATTAGCGCATTTAATAGCCTAGCTAATTTGTATTCACACACAGATTACGATAAAATGATCCAAGACTACGATTTAAATCTAAAAATTGTCAGTGCGTTGAGAGTTTAATCGCAAACTGCTCATAAAACAAGCCACGACGAATCATGTTTATTTTTGTTATTATTTGTATTATTTATTAAGACAAGTTGGCCTAGCTTCATGTGCGTGCATATTGCGTTCATAGTTTGCAATACTGACTGCAATGTTGTTATTTTAAGAATAATAATTGTAAGTAGGCCGGTAATAATATTTGTTTGAATATAATTTCAACCCCTCAAATAGGTGGATTTGCCTGTTTCGGGTCTATTTATTTGCTATATTTAGCAGTCTTGCACTATGTCCAAAATATCATATATAGCCTACGGTATTTTATTTGTTATGCTCTTGGGAATGAAAGCCCTAAGGGTGACAGCGGGACTGTGTAGGCTAACACAACAATAATCTAAATACAGTAGCCTAAATGATAACGTCAGACCCCTATCACGTTAACATTTCATCTTGTCATTCATAAAGCAGAAATGTAGAATGTACGAAGTGAAATTATTAAAATTGGTAATAAAAGTTTAATTCAATCATATTAATAATAATAGTAATTGAACGCTTATAAGCTCATAGGCCTATATACGTTATATCGATATCATCCATATTTTCACTTTCATATATTGTCACCAAATGCAGAAGCATGAGCATTTATCAAGATCTAACCATATCTGAATGTTTGAAGGCTGCAAATCTTGATTTATCAGTTATGATGGAAGCCTATAAACTACCTATTATTAATGGACAAATGTTTTGCCGTGCCAATAATAGTGTAATGACAAGGTCATTTCAGACACATTTACAGGGATTATCATAGGCCTAAAATACAGCCTATACTGGATAAAGCTTGCTTTTAACTGTCATGTATTTGATAAAACATGCTTTAAAATTACAATAAAATGTGTTTCAATAAACTGGAATATGTCATAGCCCACGGGTCAAGGAATCTGTTTTTCTGTATTCGCTAGAGAGTCTTTGCCAGACAGCCACGAGGGAACACTTTACATTGGCCTGGACCGGGACAGAATGTGCATAGGTAAATATTTACCTATCTCCCAGAGTATTTGAGTTAAATGGGAGCCGTTTCTCCCGATCTTTGGCTGCTCGCGTCCCACTGCCCGGAGGCTTGCTGTGGCGGGGAGATGTATGAGGGCTCTTCAGTGAAATATGCTGATCTCCAGTTGGCTACCCCGTCTAATGTAGGTGCAAATAGGTTTCAAATGCTAGGCTATTTCATTTGTCATCCGTTCTGACACGTGAAAGGCGCGTGTGTGTGATTAATAATGTCAATTTCTGAATATGACAGTTCATCTTCCTATAAGTGCCATTGCCTGTAGCCTACACATGGTTTACAATTGGTTTGAGGATGTTTAAATATTAATATCTCCATGTGGAGAGAGTCAGTTAGCCTTGGGTATCTGATTTAAGCCTCATTATGCTAATTGCCGTGGATGTATATGTTCTACTCCAGACACTGAATAGGCCTGTCGCCCAGGGGCCGCCGATATGTCTGTAAAACCGACACACTCTTCTATGTGCATGCACCCCTGATTCAAGTTATGCCCAAACCTACGCTAATATACATGGATAATTTAATAAACTATGGATGAGATTAACATTTCATAAAATAATGTTGACATTTTAGCTAAGTTTAGGTGCTTCCACTTATAATAAATGCATTTTCATAAGACTACAACAATATTTTGCTCCAAGGTTTAAATTGTTCAGCAATTTTGACAGGCACACTTTAGAATGGTACTTTTCTAGCATGGTCCATCCCTGATGTTTTACTGATGCATGCCCTTCTAAAAGTTATTACCTCTTGCACACGCCGCTCCTTGGGTCTTTGAGTGTTGTAGCCTATGTCCGGCTGTTTTCAAATGGAATATTAGCTTTCAAAGTATCACCTCGTGTGTTTACTTATCAATTCCGTGCTGTTTAGTCCCGTATACTCATTTTTTTTAAACTAGTGTCCAAACTCCTCAACGCTGTCTTCTTTCAGGAATACAGTAGTCCGTTTTCTGCGCGCGGTGCTCTCGCTCTCCTGGCGTTCTCCGGAGTGTGGAAGAATCCAGAGTACTGCCATATATCAGGCTCGCGCACGAGGTAAGGTCTTTAAAGAACTCGAGCGCCCGGTGAGGTCATGCAAGATTTCAAATGGTTCTTTGCTGTGCCAATCAAAAGAGGTTTCTTCTACTCCTGCCTTTCTCCATGACTGATTTAGATTTCATTTCTGAATCCATGTCTGGACATGAATGTTGGCGTAATATTATAAAGAAGAAAAACATGTGGTTGTGTGGATCTGTGATAATTAAGTCTTAATTTAAAATACTGACATTAGCAAGGTATTGTCATATTTACACTATCAAATATCGAAACGATCAAATGGTGTTATTATTAGTATTAGCATTTCCATCCTGTTAACTTTTAGGGCCATTGCTGTATGGGTCATTCCACGAAGTGCGTGCCCTTTGCGCCCCTTTTATATTTTAAGTAGAAATTGGAATTTTAAAAGCCTATTATATTCAATGAAGTGCCTTTTAATATAGACCACGTGGAGATTTCAATACATACATTTTTTTTATATGAATAAAGACTAGCTAAAGTGTCAAAACTCAGCATTTTGACATGTCACTTCGTGCACCCTCTGTGACTTCCAGGAAGCTTTTAACCCACTTCACCCCAATAGTTCTCCAAGTTTTCACCATCATTGTAAAGCCTTAGTTATAATAATAATCTAAATAAACATTTAACAGCCAAATCATAATGCATAAGCAGGTGAGCTGGCTCTACTCTTTTTGGCAATTTTCTAGTGTTTTGTGGTGGAAAACTGAGTGGGTCGAGCACTAGTCAATTCTGTTACCTATAGAAATGTTTAAACAAGTGATATTTTTGTTAAGTTTGCATTCAATTGCCCCTCCTTGCTGCACACAACAAGCTTCCATTCCCCCTGTCACAAGGGGATTCATGGCTGATTTAAGATAAAATCTTCAACTGTGTTATGTCAACCCTTACATGGTCAACCCTGTTACTTTATTTGGCCCAATGCAGACTTTTTTATATCAATATAAAATAATTTCTGTGTAACAATTAAGCACCTTATTGTAATAGATTTCCATGAAAATAAACCAAATTAGCTCTTTTTAACTAAAAACTATTTCTCAAGCAAGAATTTTGCTTGGACCGTCTGGTGGTGGTCTGAGTGGAGATGGGAAAACTGAAAACAAGCTGTTATTGGCAGAGGGGTTTGGAACTCTCTCTGTTATTGGTCTATTAAGCCAATTTACAGCGTGGTGATGTCACCATGCAAAGACTAAACTCCCCCCATGCAAACCTGCTGATTAGAAGGTCCTGTGTATGTAGATTTTATTTCAACCAGCAACTATCAGGAAATAACACAGACATTTTTTTCTCACACTTTTACAGTGTTAGTTTCATTAGCTGTTGTACAATATAATATAACACGTATGAAAATATTGACTGTACTGGGCCTTTAATAGGCACTTACCATAGTTAAAAAAATAGTTTTTTAACCTCTTGAGATTGGAAAACGTGTTTTATTTTGAACATGTGTTCTTTATGACAGAATGTTAAAATGAGGTGAAATCATGCAATAAGGAATCTCACATGTTGCTCAGTCTATAATTTAATATGCAGAAATTAAGGCTATCGGAGTTCATCTGTTAACTCGAGTGAAATTCTTGCGCTCTTTTAAAAAAAATCATAATTAATTGCATTGTCTCAAAGCGTTCAAAATAATCCAAATGCAGCATCTATACAGCTAAAAACAACGTTGCATGTTAAAACAAGTTGACATTGAGGTCAAAGAAAGTGTGTTTCATCAATTTACCTGATTCTGCTTACCATTAGTCTACTTTGGACAAAATCAAGACATCAATATTATTGTAATGCTTTTTGTATAAAAAAAAAGTATTACAATTACAGCTCATTTTGAGCGAATTCTGCATTTGTGATCAATTATGATTAATGAAATCAAATCCTGCGATTAACTCGATCACATTTTTAATCGTTTGACAGCCTTAGCAGAAATATAGACTAAGTGTTTCTTTCCTTCAGTCTAATTTTCTTAATTAAAATATAGCCTACATTTGGCATTTCGGACTAAGCACTTTGTAGCCGATATCTTTGATCAATATTAAGTATATTTTCAAATGGAACATCGACTAAAATCCACTATCCCATTTTGCAAACCCATGCAGTATAGCTATAATAATTAATATATGTTTGTTCACTCAAGAAGTGCCAATGGCTTCAATAACGCTTTGATTACAATGGTTTGCATGCAGGTTTTGGGTTGTTTTAAAGGGTTGATTTACTCATGAAATTATTTTATTTTATTTTTGACTTTGTCGAGCCATTTGCTGAGGAGACTGCGGTGGAGAGATGGGTAATAGATGCCAGGGTACTACTGCCTTTAGAAACTCTCCCGGCCTCAAGGGATTTAGGTTAGGATTGGGGAGACAAGACGCCATTTCAGCCTCTAAAAAAACTGTCTTAAAATGACTGCTGGTAAGAGGATTAAAACAATAATGCCCCCTCTCTTCTTCAAGGTTTTAAGAAAAGATTTCTTCTCCCGGAGAAAACCCGTTTAGGCTGGAATTAAGGGCAGCGAAATGTAGCCTTCTAATGTAGCCCAACGCTTGCATATTTTGTTGAATTTCTCCAAGAGAGGCGAGAGAAGGGAGGGTGTGAAATCTTAAACTCAATTTGATCTTTGACCATAATTCATCCATAGAAGTTTAGACTTAGATCAAACACTGCATGAAAAGAAATCGTACGCACTCTCACGACTGAGTTTTTACTATCCAGTCTTGATGTGAAATGCCAATGACGACTTTTCCTGGGAAATCCAGTCAAACATGTGCGCAATACTCAAGGCGAATATGCTGCTGTTGTATTTTCTTTGTAGGTTGTGTAATTCTCACATCTTAATTTATTAAATGTATTTCATGTAATACATCAGCATGTAATAACAGGGTATGAGAGACAATTGGGGAACCGCTGACGCAAATAGGGAAATTATAGGTATATTAAATGGTTGTAGATAATGAATAAGCCGTGTTGGTGTAGCCTGGTGGATTGAGCAGGACGTGTGCCATGTGACATATTTACACAGTGAATTTATCAGAAACAACTTACTGCTGTCATTTATGCATCACCCATCGCGCACCCCGGGAGTGCATTACGCGCAACAGATAGCCGTGTTCAATATATCTTACCAATGTTCTTGTTTATTTGTAATCCTTCATTAGATGACGTAAAACAATGATCTATGCAGCGCTAGTATTTTCAATGGTGGGTTTTATGTAACATAAGAATTGTCTTTTGATGGAACGCAGGCCTCTTGATTAAAAATGTCGATTTAGTGACACAATTTGGCATTAAAGACACAGTTCATTATTCGGGTCTTGAGACTCCAAATCTATGATGACGTGATTGCTTTAACAGTCATGATACTCAATTTCATAAAAATGACAATGATATAGCCCTAATTGTCATTTTCAACATTCAATGAATAAGCCTTTTAACTTTTTAATCAATGATAGGGTTAATCATGAAAAAAGGACAACACATTTAGCAATTTTTAATAATAAAACAGATTTGTGACTTAATTCGTATAAATTCACATTCGTTTCCAATTGTTTGTTCTTATTTTGGGGGACGTTTTTAATGCTTCAAGCCGACCCCTGTTCCTCCGTCTTTTGTCAGCACAATATATCACTGAGTATTTGGGTCTGGGAGAGAAATCGGATTAACTTGTGAACCGATAGAAATAAGAACTTAAACGGGAGGTAAATCTGGGCAATGTCTCTTTGTGGAAACCGTTTCTAAAGCAATTAAAGCGAGAAGGCATTCCTCTCAGCTGCTCTTCCTCAAATCAGCTTTCCACATAACTTAATGCAGGCTAATGTCCAGCGCGTTTGAGGTGTTTAAAGCCAAGTGTAACGACGAAGACGTACTCTTATTAGAGCAATATTACTGCCACCACTAGTCTCTCTCTCTCTCTCTCTCTCTCTCTCTCTCTCTCTCTCTCTCGCGCTCTCATCCTAACACCCTCTAACTTTTCTTGCCCTTATTTCGAAATTCATCTCAGATTTCCACGGATTTGGCACTAGCGCTCATTGTTCTCCGCATACCCGGCAACGGCTCCTTTCAGACTTTATCATGTATAAGCCTCGACTGACGTGAATGATCGTCTTTGCTCTCCATCATCTCTGAATGACGCATAGGCCTGCCTGCTTTCAGGATCTAAAACTTTATCCAGTCATATCAGGACTTTGGCAGTCTATGTCTTCATAAACCAACTCGAGCGGTAAAACACAATGCAAACACTAAACGATTTTCGGTTACAGTTTAATCATGTTTATCATGCACAAGCGTGTGTAATTTTTACACCTAAAAAAATTAAGCACAGTTTCGACTGATATTTGGCATAAAATCGAGTGGAAAGTTGAGTCTCTCAAAGCAGAGTCATCGTTAGGTTTTCACAACTTCATGAATACATTATTATTCCAATCCTCTAGCTTTTAGCCTCACCTGCTCTCAGTCAAGGGTATTCAGGCCTGTGCTCATTTAGGCGAAATTAATCATTGTGATGTATGGGGAAGAATTGAGTACTACCTGGGGACTTGTTTGACAAGAGTAACAAAGTAACTTGCCAGGAGTAATGTTTCAGACATGTTATTAGCAGGGCCTTCACCTTAAAGATCCCCTCCCCCATCTGTAAGATACCTACTTTAAGGGAACAAACCCCCTTTACTTTTATAGAAACCTCTGTTTCATTTTTGGACTACATGAAATGGAGTGGTGAGCAAGCCCCCATCCACTTCGAGTGGGCTGTAGTGGAGTGGGTCAAGAGCTTCAAGTTCCTCAGTGTCCACATCCCTAAAGACTTCCCGGGGTTTCTCCATTGGGCCTGACTAATAGGTTGTTTTTGCTCCTGGCCGCCGTAAACCGTCTCAAACGCGGTGAGCTCCAAGGAGTACAGGCTGGGTCAAGGGAAGCATTGAAGTACAACTGTACCCCGCCATCCATTCCCGATATGGAGCGTCATGGTCCTTTCAAACCAGCACGGTTGTGAAGAACGCAAAACAGCGCCTCTTCTCCCTCAGGAGGTTGAAAAGATTTGGCATGGCCTCTCAGATACTCAAATGTTCTATAGCTGCACCATTGAGAGCATCTTGACTGGCTGCACCACCGCTTGGTATGGAAACTGCACCGCCCTCAATTGCAGGGCTGTACAGAGGGTGGTGCTGCACCATTGAGAGCATCTTGACTGGCTGCACCACCGCTTGGTATGGAAACTGCACCGCCCTCAATTGCAGGGCTGTACAGAGGGTGGTGCAGACTGCCCTGTACATCACTGGGGCCGCGTTCCCTGCCATCCAGGACCTCTATACTAGGCAGTGTCAGAGGAAGGCCCGGAAAATTGCGAAAGACCTCAGCCACCCAAGCCATAGTTCACTCTGCTACCGCATTGCAAGCGGTCCCGGAGCGCCAAGATTGGGACAAAAAAGCACATGAACAGTTTTTACTTCCAAGCCATAAGTCTGCCTCAAAGTTAATCAAATGGCTGCCTTGACTTTTGCATTGATCTTTTTTTTGCACTGAATGTCTTACACGGACTCAATGCAGTGTAAAACATTCACACCCACACATTCACACCCACACACATTTACACTGACACTCCAACACACACACACACACTGCATACTCTCACACACACAAAACAAACACATATGCATATTGATGCCACACACACACACACACGCACGCACGCACACACACACACACACACACACACAAGTTCACACTCTCCACATACGCTGCTACTACTCTGTTTATTATCTATCCTGATTGCCTAGTCACTTTACCCCTACCTACATGTACAGTTGAAGTCAGAAGTTTACATACACCTTAGCCAAATACATTTAAACTCAGTTTTTCACAATTCCTGACACTTAATCCTAGTAAAAATTCCCTGTCTTAGGTCCGGTAGGATCACCACTTTATTTTTAAGAATGTGAAATGTCAGAATAATATTAGAGAGAATGCTTTATTTCAGCTTTTTATTTCTTTCATCACATTCCCAGTGGGTCAGAAGTTTACATACACTCAATTAGTATTTGGTAGCTTTGCCTTTAAATTGTTTAACTTGGGTCAAACGTTTCAGGTAACCTTCCACAAGCTTCCCACAATAAGTTGGGTGAATTTTGGCCCATTCCTCCTGACAGAGCTGGTGGAACTGAGTCAGGTTTGTAGGCCTCCTTGCTTGCACACACTTTTTCAGTTCTGCCCACAAATGTTCTATAGGATTGAGGTCAGGGCTCTGTGATGGCCACTCCAATACCTTGACTTTGTTGTCCTTAAGCCATTTTGCCACAACTTTGGAAGCATGCTTGGGGTCATTGTCGATTTGGAAGACCCATTTGCGACCAAGCTTTAACTTCCTGACTGATGTCTTGAGATGTTGCTTCTCAATATATCCACATAATTGTCCTCCCCCATGATTTTCCTCCCTCATGCCATCTATTTTGTGAAGTGCACCAGTCCCTCCTGCAGCACAGCACCCCCCACAACATAATGCTGCCACCCCTGTGCTTCACTGTTGGGATGGTGTTCTTAGGTTTGCAAGGCGCCAAACATAACGATGGTCATTATGGCCAAACAGTTCTATTTTTGTTTCATCAGACCAGAGGACATTTCTCCAGAAACTACGTGGTGTTGCTTTTTTATGGCGGTTTTGGAGCAGTGGCTTCTTCCTTGCTGAGTGGCCTTTCAGGTTATGTCGATATAGGATTTGTTTTACTGTGGATCTAGATTATTTTGTACCTGTTTTGTACCTCCTGCATCTTCACAAGGTCCTTTGCTGTTGTTCTGCGATTGACTTGCACTTTTCGCACCAAAGTACGTTCATCTCTCGGAGAAAGAAGGCATCTCCTTCCTGAGCGGTATGACGGCTGCGTGGTGCCATGGTGTTTATACTTGCGTACTATTGTTTGTACAGATGAACGTGGTACCTTCAGGCATTTGGAAATTGCTCCCAAGGATGAACCAGACTTGTGGAGGTCTACAATTTGTTTTGAGGTCTTGGCTGATTTCTTTTGATTTTCCCATGATGTCAAGCAAAGAGGCACTGAGTTTGAAAGTAGGCCTTGAAATACATCCACAGGTACACCTCCAATTGATTAAATTGATGTCAATTAGCCTATCAGAAGCTCCTAAAGCCATGACATCATGTTCTGGAATTTTCCAAGCTGTTTAAAGGCACAGTCGACTTAGTGTATGTAAACTTCTGACCCACTGGAATTGTGAAATAATCTGTCTGTAAATAATTTTTGGAAAAATTACTTCTGTCATGCGCAAAGTAGATGTCCTAACTGACTTGCCAACAAGAAATTTGTGGAGTGGTTGAAAAACGAGTTTTAATGACTCCAACCTAAGTGTATATGTAAACTGTACATATTTCCTCACCTGCCTCGTACTCCTGCACATTGACTGAGTACTCGTTATTGTTGTTTATTGTGTTACTATTTTTATTTGAAAATGTTCTTACTTTTTAACTCTGTTGTTGGGAAAGGGCTCGTATGTAAGCATTTCACGGGAAAAGTCTACACCTGTTGTATTCGGCGCATTTGACAAATAACATTTGATTTGATTTGAAATCGCTTTGCTGCATGCCAATGATTGTAATGTCAAGTAAGACCTGCTAGGCCTGTGTTTATCGAGCGGTGCTGATCAGGTCATACCGGTCTATAGTAATCATATTAATTATGATCTTAAAGGCTAAACTGATCCTACATCAGCACTCCTACTCTGAGAGACTTGATAAATATGGGCCCTGTTGATTCCTTTAAATATGAGAGATGGTATTCCATCTGATTCTGAATCATCATTTTACCATTTTACCCGAGGCAGTAAAACTCTTAGGTTAAGCATAGACCTCATAGCAGCTCATCTCAAAAGATGGGCAGGTTGAGATTCATTGGCGTTACAATGCTTACAATAACCTACATCAATAGGACACGGATACCCCTATTAGCACTGTAAAGTAAGTGTAACTAGATAGGTAGGGCATATTTTGATTTAAACCCATATTGGGTAGTAGTGATGGATATTCTGTGGCAGTGGCACCCTGGAAGAGTTTGACTAAACTAATCCAATGGACCCTGTAGAATATAGATATAACCATATTGCGTAACCTACAGACCACCATACATGCGCCACAGCTACGCTGGCGAACGGTTCCTCTGGCCAATTTGACATATTGAAGTTGGCAGGTTTGTTTCCTCCCTTTTTCCCTGAGCCAGTGTTTGGTTGTCCCCCTCGGGCTGCGGCCTAGCACAAGGGCCCCTATTGTAGCCGCCTAATCCAGGGGCAACACAGCTTTAGCAACATGGAGGGATAAAAGCCTATCAAACCACTACTTTATGGGGGCAAATCTTCCCTAATCCCTCGCTTTATCTAAACAAAAGGAGAGAAACAAGAGGATAGAAAGAAATGGTGCAGACACAGGGCAAGACCTGGAGCTATAAGATGCAAAGAAGTAGTTTCACTGGAGAAGCTAACCATTTCTGACAGGCTTTCACCTCCACACTGACAAAAAAACGGGCACCAGGATCCCAAAAGGACCATGGAGTGTTTTTTCCCCCAAGCATATGCTTTAGGATCCCAAATAAAGTTGGGTGAAACATTAGTCTAACATTGTTTCTAGTAAAAAATAAGTGTGAATTAGTGAATGATACAGTATATTGTTTCACATTTTTTAGCTTGAGGTAGTTGTATGTTAAATATGGCCGACGTTGTGTGATATGGACCCCTTTCTTGGCTCTTTTCTCAGTCCGAGACGAGGGACCACGGGAACTTTTCTGTCCCAGCACACACACTGTTTAGCAAATCTGCTTCATCACCCCGAATCCCCGACACACCCTGACTTGTGTCCAAACTCTCCCGCAAATCCAGATTTGAACCAAACACTTCAGTTAATTCCAGATCAGAGTGAACTCAGTAGAGTATCCCTAGGCTATGGAGATGTTGCAAGACATGTTAATTAAGAACTCTAGGGGAGTTACCGTATCACGTCGCAAAGACTGGGATCACATTCCTCGACTATTATACAGCCATAATTCCATTGTTTTACTGGACCCCCTTCTGAACCAGAGGTATCTCCTCACACATGCTGCCTGTGTGTGTGTCAACACCAAATCCCCTGACCCCATTCCATATCGGCTGCCAATTCCAATTTTCATCTTTATTGACTCCATATTGACTCACCCCGAATCCTAAGTGCAGCACCTGCAAATTACTCTTGGAGGGAATGAGGTAGGTAGGGAGTTCGCGATTACATTTTCTGCCACAGCCCAAATGGTCCACAGGGGAACCATTTGACCTCAGACATGAGGTAGAGATTGTGAACGAGACGGATTCTCTCTGGTCCCATGCATAAACTGCCCCCAGTCAGCAGGCTTTCAAACTGCCTCTCCATTTTGGTTTCATGGGACAAGGAGATGGTAGATGGTTGCTAAGTTAAACTCCATCTGAAATAACATCTGACAGAAAGGAACATGGCCAGATAAGGCAGAACACATTTGATCCCTTAAAAACAATGGATAAGACATTAATACAGAACACATGAGATCTACTTCAACTGTGTGCGAACTAAACTTCCCAGAGTGCCCCCTGCTGGACAGAATCTGGGCCTTTACAAGTGTGGGGGGTAATTAGGGGATAATGGGCTGGGGATGCTCGTCAGGGACCTGGTGATTAGTATTTCATTACAGGGGCTTAGTTACAACCAGGAAGGGGAGAGTAGCGGGGGAACAGAGGGAGGAAGGGAGGATACACTGGCACAGCCTGACAAATAGCCAATGGATTTATCTGGGGTAATTAAACTATCAACCAGGGGCAAGAGAGAGACTGCACTGGGACTAGCAGTACTCCAGAGTCAGTCACACAGTCACCACAGGTTGTGTGTGTGTGTGTGTGGGGGGGGGGGGGGGGGGGGTGACCAACAGTAGGTTCTGTTATGTCAGGGTAGACAGTGAATTATGTGTCATTTAGGCTCTGGTTAACGCAATTAGTGTACACTCCTTAAAGGGAAAGTTCACCCAAATTACAACATTTCATATTGGGTTCTTCATCTGTCGTACCTTGTCCACAGGCTGCTTACAGGGTAGGTAAACCCATATGTAATTGAGGAATTTGGGTGAACTATCCCTTTAACACGATTGCACTAAAAAGTGGGGAGGCAATTTGTAGAACAATCATCTGAACTCGATAGCACAAGTGGTATGAGACACGAATCTTCAATAGATATGCTCCAATTCAGTTTAACAAATTGAAATATATGTATGAAAAAGTGCAGGGTGAGTTTACACCCCCAACTTCCACGTAGTCTCTCCAAAGCCAGCCAACCTCCCACATGTAATCCTCTCTGGGTGCGTATCAGTGTCAGAGCGCAGACCAGCACACTTACATGGAGAAGATGATTTTCTCCTACTGTTTTATCTGATTTGGGAGCACTTAGAAACGTCTCTGAGTCTTTTCTCAATTAAAGGAATTGGGGTAAAACTGTACGTGTGTGATGATAATATAACACCCCCTCCCCAGCTACCTCTTAGCCCTCTACATCTGCCTATAACTGCTAAATCTGATCTGAAGTGCTTTACAGCATCAGAGCTTTATCTGGTCCCCGACATTTAGAGAATTGAAGCTCGTCTGTTGAGTTTAAGTCACTGTAGAGTTGCAATATGAACCGCGTTTTGATCACAAAGATACGACAGCGGAACAGTAGCTCTGGTTTCGGCAGCTGTGTAAGCCCCTCTCTTGGAAGGAATAGCATAAATGATCTACGCTGGAGAACTTGGTTGAAGTATGCTCCTAATGTAGGCCTAAGGAACCCCCACCCCACCCACCGCCCACCACCACTGACTCCTAGTAAATTCACTGATTATCTCTTAACTCATCCGCCATGAGCCTTGGCTCCAAGCAGCCAGTTCTTAGAATAAGTGTGATCCCACTATTGACCTGAACCTCCGCTACAGTGCCTACAGAGCCTAGCTATCTGAAGCTGTTTATTCAAGCCCAAACCCCTATAAGCTCAACTGTACAGTGTATTATGGAATGAACATACGGGATTGTTTTATTGTTGTTCCCCTAATCTGGGCTTTATGCCTTGTCCTTACAAAAAGCCCTTTTTAAAGGCTTTAGCTCGGCTGGCATGTATAGTTCTCATCCTGCATTAACCCACTGACTGACCACTGCCCGAGTGGAGGGATGGAAGCTACACTCCCTAGAAAAAAGATGCTATCTATAACCTAAAAAGGGTCTTCGTCTGTCCCCATAGGATAACCCTTTGAAGAACCCCTTTGAGTTCCAGGTAGACAGAGGGTTCTACATGGAACCCAAAAGTGTTCTACTTGGAACCAAAAAGGGTTCTACCTGTAACTAAAAAGGGTTATCCTATGGGGACAGCCGAAGAACCCTTTTGGAACCATTTTCTCTAAGCGTGTACAGACAGGAAAGGAACAGAGAGAGGAGCCTAGAGGAGAACACCTTACTCAAATCAAAACGTTCTCCAATGCCTGCCAAGAAAACAGTGGTGTACATACTGTAGTAATACAGACTGGGAATGTCAAATCATTTTAGCCCAGCATTTGATATTTCAGTATGTTATGAGATCTGTTGTATTCTGGTGCAATTAGGGTTGCAAAATGCTGGTAACTTCACAGATGTTCTGCTCATTCCCTGCATATTCCAGGAATCTTCCAACCAGGATTTCTGAAAAACGTGAACATTTTGGGGAAGTTATCAGCATTTTACAACCCTAGGTGCAATGGTACATTTCAGTAGATATGTTATTTTATGGTTTAACCTTGCCTGAAACCCGAAGCCTTGTGTTAGCTCCCCAACCTTAGCGGGTAAATACAGTCTTGACGTGTGCAGAAGACCGGGGTTTCGAACCCTGGTTGGTCACATACTAACCAGGTATGCTCCCAGCCATTTGGCTCTAATTATAGTGCTGTGAAGTCCTCTGTAGAGCAGACAAGCCAGTGTGGAAATAGTGCTTAATTAAGAAATTACTGTATTAGTTGGCCTGAGGGCTTCAGTATCTTCACAGGAACCTTTTAGCCATCCACTTAACCTTGATACCTGCTTAAATGGATCACCGGAAACAGGGACAAACATAACCGTCCTTTATTCTATGGGGGAGATCAAGCTGATCCTATTCCTAATCACTATAGGCCAATTTCTGTCTTGCCCTGTTTATCAAAAGCGTTAGAAAAACTTTCTTGATGGCTTTCTTGATGTCTATAGCGTTCTCTCTGGTATGCAATCTGGTTTCTGCCCAGGTTATGGGTCCTAAAGGATGTCACCACTGCCCTTTACTCTAAGAATAGGTTGTGCTGCTATCTTTATTGACTTGGCCGAAGTATTGGTGTCTCCGAGGGGTCTTTGGCCTGGTTTGCTAACTACCTCTCTCAAAGAGTAAAGTCAGAACATCTGCTGTCTCAGCCATTGTCTGTCATCAAGGGAGTACCCCAAGGCTCAATCATAGGCCCCACGCTCTTCTCAATTTACACCAAGAACATAGCTCAGGCAGTAGGAAACTCTCGTTCATTTATATGCAGATGGTAGAGTAGTATACTCAGCTCGCCCCTCCCCGGATTTTGTGTTGAACACTCTATAACAAAGCTTTCATAGTGTCCAACAAACTTTATCTGCCCTTAACCTTGTTCTGAACACCTCCAAAACAAAGGTAATGTGGTTCGGTAAGAAGAATGCCTCCCAGTGTGATTACTACCTCTGAGGGTTTAGAGCTTGAGGTAGTCACCTCATACCAGTACTCGGGAGTATGGCTAGACAGTACACTTTCCTTCTCTCAGCACATATCAAAGCTGCAGGCTAAGGTTAAATCTAGACTTGGTTTCCACTATCATAATCGCTCCCCTTTCACCCTAGCTGTCAAACTAACCCTGATTCAGATGACCATCCTACCCATGCTAGATTACGGAGATGTAATTTATAGATCGGCAGATAAGGATGCTCTCTAGCAGCTAGATGTTCTTTACCATTCGGCCATCAGATATGCCACCAATGCTCCTTATAGGACACATCACTCCTGTAAACTGGCCATCTTTGTATTCCCGGCACAAGACCCGCTGGTTAATACTTTACATTTATTTTATTAGCCTACCATGAGTTTTATGGTGCTTTCAAGACAACTGGAAACTCTGAAATATACTAAGTCAAATCATGACGTCAGTGATCTTTCGGTCGGAAGATTGGAGCTCTAGAAAGAGGCCCAAGTTCCCGAGTTGGATGACCGTATTTTTGCTTTGTCATTATGGAGTATTATGTGTAGGTTGAAGAGGGGAAATTCTATTTAATCAATTTTAGAATAAGGCTGTAACAAAACAAAATGTGGAAAAAGTCAAGGGGTCTGAATTCTTTCCGAATGTAAATATGTATGTGTGTGTGTGTATGTATATATATATATATATATATATATATACACACAGTTGAAGTCAGAGGTTTACATATACCTCAGCCAAATACATTTAAACTCAGTTTTTCACAATTCCTGACATTTAAGCCTAGTAACAAATTCCCTGTCTTAAGTCACTTTATTTTAAGAATGTGAAATGTCAGAATAATAGTAAAGAGAATGATTTCTTTCAGCTTGTATTTCTTTCATCACATTCCCAGTGGGTCAGAAGTTTACATGCACTCAATTAGTATTTGGTAGCATTGCCTTTAAATGGTTTAACTTGGGTCAAACGTTTCGGGAGCCTTCAACAAGCTTCCCACAATAAAGTTGGGTGAATTTTGGCCCATTCCTCCTGACAGAGCTGGTGTAACTGAGTCAGGTTTGTAGGCCTCCTTGCTCACACACGATTTTTCACTTCTGCCCACAAATTTTCCATGGGATTGAGGTCAGGGCTTTGTGATGGCCACTCCAATACCTTGACTTTGTTGTCCTTAAGCCATTTTGCCTCAATTTTGGAAGTATGCTTGGGGTCATTGTCCATTTGGAAGACCCATTTGCGACCAAGCTTTAACTTCCTGACAGATGTCTTGAGATGTTGCTTCTCAATATATCCACATCATTTTCCTCCCTCATGCCATCTATTTTGTGAAGTGCACCAGTCCCTCCTGCAGCAAAGCACCTCCACAACATGATGCTGCCACCCCTGTGCTTCACGGTTGGGATGGTGTTCTTTGGCTTGCAAGCCTCCCCCTTTTTCCTCCAAACATAACAATGGTCATTATGGCCAAACAGTTCTATATTTGTTTCATCAGATGAGAGGACCTTTCTCCAGAAAGTACGATCTTTGTCCCCATGTGCAGTTGCAAACCGTGGTGAGGCTTTTTTATGTCGGTTTTGGAGCAGTGGCTTCTTCCTTGCTGAGCGGCACTGTTGCTACTCTCCTGTCGATATAGGACTCATTTTACTGTGGATTTCGGTACTTTTGTACAAGTTTCTCTGCATCTTCACAAGGTCCTTTGCTGGTTTTCTGGGATTGATTTGCGCCTTTCGCACCAAAGTAGATTCATCTCTAGGAGACAGAACACGTCTCCTTCCTGAGCGGTATGACGGCTGTGCAGTCCCATGGTGTTTATACTTGCGTACTATTGTTTGTACAGATGAACGTGGTTACTTCAGGCGTTTGGAAATTGCTTTCGAAGGATGAAGCAGACTTGTGGAGGTCTGCAATTTTGTTTCTGAGGTCTTGGCTGATTTCTTTTCATTTTCCCATGATGTCAAGCAAAGAGGCACTGAGGTTTAAGGTAGGCCTTGAACTGCATCCACAGGTACACCTCCAATTGACTCAAATTATTTCAATTAGCCTCTCAGAAGCTTCTAAAGCCATTGCATCATTTTATGGAATTTTCCAAGCTGTCAACTTAGTGCATGTAAACTTCTGACCCACTGGAATTGTGATACAGTGAATTATAATTGAAATAATCTGTCTGTAAACAATTGTTGGAAAAATGACTTGTTTCATGTACCAAGTAGATGTCCTAACCAACTTGCCAAAACTAGATGTCCTAACCGACTTGACCCCCCTTCAGGTGTCGCCCATTTTCCACATTATCCCATGTGTATTTATACCTGTGTTCTTTGTTTGTCTGTTGCCAGTTCGTCTTGTCTTGTCAGGTCTTACCAGAATGCGTTCCTGTTTTCCTTTTTCTCAAGTTCTGTTTCCTAGTTTTCCCGGTTCTGATTGTTCTGACTACTCTGACCCCGAGCCTGCCTGTCGTCCTCTACCTGCCTGACTCTGATCACGAACCCCTGCCTGTCCACGACTTGCCCTTTGCCTGCCCCAGTGTATTATTTACAGTAAATCATCTGAATATTGTACCATCCGCCTCCTGTGTCTGCATCTAGGTCGTGATAATACGAACTGGCCATGACTGACCCAGCAGACTCAGACCAGCTCCACAATGCTGTCTCCCAGCAAGGAGCCACCATTGGAAGACACAAGGAGTTACTGCAATGCCTTATAGAGGGACTCCATACCCTGGCAGAATATAATGACCAGGTGTTTGATACATTTCTGGAGCAATTCCGTGGATTCCCTACTAGGCAGCGGGCCACACCAGTAATCCCCCAAACTCTCAGCAACCCTGCCATTAGTGGCGTTTCTTCCCAGCCTACCCCAGGGTACCGAGAACCTTGCTTACCTCCGGAGTGCTATGCTGGAGATTCTGGAACCTGCCGTGCCTTTCTCTCCCAGTGCTCCCTCATCTTCGAGTTGCAGCCTTCTTCGTTCCCCTCTGACCACTCGAAGATAGCGTACATCATAACGCAGATGTCCGGGAGGGCACTCGCCTTGGCTACGGCGGTGTGGGAGCTACAGTCCGCCGTCTGCCTGAGTTTGGAGGAATTCGTGGTGGAAGTACGGAAGGTGTTTGATTCTCCATTGTCCGGGAAAGAGGCTGCTCGTAACTTGCTCCAGCTACGTCAGGACTCCCGTAGTGTGGTATACGCAGTGGATTTTCGCACGTTGAAGGCTGAGAGTGCCTGGAACCCGGAATCATTGTTCGACATGTTCCTTTACGGATTATCGGAGGTGATCAAAGATAAACTCGCAGCCCGGGAGCTGCCCATAGACCTCGACTCCCTCATAGCCTTGACCATCCGGATTGATGAGCGGTTACGAGAACGTAGGAGAGAGAGGGAATCTGTGCCCTGTCGCCATCACTCGCTTTCGATTCTCACCTTGCCTTCGAGAAATCCCAGAGAACCCCAAGGTCTACATGTGCAAGTGAATCTGATGTCACCCGAGTTCTCTCCAGAATCATAGAGGGCTGCCGACTCGCCTACTTTGGAGCCCATTCAACTGGGTAGGGCTAGATTGTCTCCGGCTGAGTGCGTACGCAGACTTAACACCCACAGCTGTCTGTATTGTGTAGCAACTGGACATTTTCTTAGCTACCTGCCCATTAAAAACCGAGGCTCATGTAGGTATGAGTATGCTGGTGAGCCGTAGGGGGAGTTTCCCATCCTCCATTGCTCATACCCCTCTCCATGCTACCCTGTTGTTGGGTGACCAGTCCAAATCTCTCCGGGTGCTCATTGATTCTGGGGTCGATGAAAGCTTTATGGACGCAACCCTGGTGTCGGAGCTGGGAATCCCCACACAACCCCTCTCAATTCTCATGGACATTAGAGCGTTGGATGTGCGCTCTATTGGCAGAGTCACACACACTACATTTCCCATTAACCTGAGAGTATCGGGCAATCACAGTGAGAGTATTCAGTTCCTGCCCATTAAATCCCCCCATGCACCCGTGGTTTTGGGGTTCTCCTGGCTCCAGATGCACAATCCTCTAATCGATCTTCTGGGCTGCTGTTTCTATCCTAATGTCGTGTCTTTGGCTATGCCGGATTAAGTGATATGACATGCTATTCTATAAAATAATTTCTCTGTAATTAATATTACCTGATTGAGCTAATCATGTAAATGCAATTAACTAGAGAGTCGGGGCACCACGAAATAATATTTATAGAGCTGTTATCTTCCGAATAAACTCTTAAAGACCTAGTAATATTTTACATCAATAGCAGTCAATATTAATCGTCACCTTAAGTCAGTCTCATCTGAAAGTTGTAAATTCTTGGTTATCTGCACGAACCCTGGCTAACAAGTTGAATCAGCAATACAAAATTGTGTTTAATTATTTATTTACTAAATACCTAACTAATCACACAGAATTACACATACACATAATTAAATCATAACTTGATTACAAATTACGTCATAAAGGAAAACGTCCCTAGCGGGCGGAACAGATATGACAGCTGGTTACACAAAAGAAAAGGGCTGGGTTTGAGTGAAAGAGCGGGAAGACTGAGGAACAAAGGGCGAAGCTGTGCTATCATAAATACAGTATCTTATGCATTCTAAATTACCGCCCATTTGGAAAAGGAAAATGCAATAAATATTTACTTTGAGCTGCGCTTCAGTAGATTGGTGGTAGATGGAAGGCCGTGTTGCCAAACCGAGTCCTTTGTCCTTTGAAGAATGTCGCTGGTGGTAAATTGGATACGTTGTAGTAACGTCGTTGTGCGGTAGACGGGATACTCTGTCTGTTCCTTCCTAACCTGCGTTTGCAGCTGCTGTTGCTAACTCAACGGCTAGGAGGTATCACTTCTGTAGTGAATAAGAGTTCAAAGTTCATACCATTCGCAACCAAAGCTCACGCTGATGTTGGCTTCGTTCTGTAGTTATTATCTGAACCATTCTGACATCGGACCGTCGTCCTCACGTCCTCGGACAGGAGGTTATATTGTCATCAAGGCTTTATATAGGAAGGGAGAGGAGGGCGTGTTTGAAAAGTTTTATAGCCCATGTCCCTTCACAGGGGCGGGCCACTGATTGAGCAAGGGCCCTAACCTTATGAAAACCCAAATCTCACATTTTAGAAGCTAAAATCACATTTCATCCCATCACTAATAATTTCATATTCAAACATTTAAATTGATCAACAATTCCATGTGAATCCGATAACTCTGTGTAGACTTTCCAAGTATCTCTAAAAGTCACTCCATCTTAAGACAAATTGTCTATAAATGGAGATATTTCAGCACTGTTGCTACTCTCCCTAAGAGTGGCCGTCCTGCAAAGATGACTGCAATTGCGCAGCGCAGAATGCTCAATGAGGTAATGAAGAATCCTCGAGTGCCAGCTAAATAATTACAGAAATCTCTGGAAGATGCTAACATCTCTGTTGATGAATCTATGATATGTAAAACACTAAAGAAGAATAGTGTTCATGGGAGGACACCACAGAAGAAGCCACTGCTGTCCAAAAATAACGTTTCTGCACGTCTGAAGTTCGCAAAAGAGCACCCGGATGTACCACAGCGGTACTGGCAAAATATTCAGTGGACAGATGAAACTAAAGTTGTGTTGTTTGGAAGGAACACACAACACTATGTGTGGAGGGAAAAAAAGACACAGCACACCAACATCAAAACATCATCCCAACTGTAAAGTATGGTGGAGGGAACATCATGGTTTGGGGCTGCTTTGTTACCTCAGGGCCTGGACAGCTTGCTATCATCAACGGAAAAAAAGATAAATGAATTCCCAAGATGATCTCCTGTATGCAGGAGAATGTAAGCCTATCTGTCCGCCAATTGAAGCTCAACAAAAGTTAGGTGATGTAACAGGACAACAACCCAAAAGACAGAAGTAAATCAACAACAGAATGGCTTGAACAGAAGAAAATACACCTTCTGGAGTGGCCCAGTCAGTCCTGAACTCCACCCGATTGAGATGCTTTGGCATAACCTCAAGAGAACAGTTCACACCAGACATCCCAAGAATATTGTGGAACTGAAACAGTTTTGTAAAGAGGAATGGTCCAACATTCGTCATGACATTAGTGCAGGTCTGATCCGCAACTACAGAAAACGTTTGGTTGAGGTTATTGCTGCCAACGGACCTGTTATTAAATCCAAGGGTTCACATACTTTTTCCAACCTGCACTGTGAATGTTTGCACGGTGTGTTCAATAAAGACATGAAAACATATAATTGTTTGTGTGTTATTAGTTTAAGCAGACTCTCTATTGTTGTGACTTAGATGAAAATCAGATCAAATTTGATGACCAATTTATGCAGAAATACAGGTCATTCTAAAGGGTTCACATACTTTTTCTTCCCACTGTACCTTCTGCAACCCTCATGCTCCAGATACAGCACCCTTTCTGCCAGTCACATTCTGTTAAATTAAAGATCCCCATAGCACCCACATCCCTGTGTTGCTCCTCTTTTCAGTTCGCTGCAGCTAGCGACTGGAACGAGCTGCAAAAAACACTCAAACTGGACAGTTCTCTACATACGAAGACTCAATCGTGGACACTCTTACTGACACTTGTGGCTGCTTCATGCGATGTATTGTTGACGCCACCTTTTTCTCCTTCGCGCTTTTGTTTGTGCATAACAATGTTTTTACCATGTTTGTGCTGCTACCAAGTTGTGCTGCTGCCATGTTGTGCTGCAACCATGTTGCGTTGTTGTCATGTTGTGTTGTTACCATGTTGTGTTGCTACCATGTTGTGCTGCAACCATGTTGCGTTGTTGTCATGTTGTGTTGCTACCACGTTGTGTTGCTACCATGTTGTGCTGCAACCATGTTGCGTTGTTGTCATGTTGTGTTGTGTTGCTACCATGTTGTGTTGCTACCATGTTGTGCTGCAACCATGTTGCGTTGTTGTCATGTTGTGTTGCTACCATGTTGTGTTGCTACCATGTTGTGCTGCAACCATGTTGCGTTGTTGTCATGTTGTGTTGCTACCATGTTGTGTTGCTACCATGTTGTGCTGCAACCATGTTGCGTTGTTGTCATGCTGTGTTGCTACCATGTTGTGTTGCTACCATGTTGTGCTGCAACCATGTTTCATTGTTGTCATGTTGTGTTGCTACCATGTTGTTTTGTTATCTTAGGTGTCTCTTTATGTAGTATTGTGGTGTCTCTTTTGTTGCGATATGTTTTTTTTGTCCTACGTTTTTAATCCCCTGTCCCCACAGGAGGCTTTTTGCCTCTCGGTAGGTCATCATTATGAATGAGAATTTGTTCTTAATTGACCTGCCTTGTTAAATAAAGGAAAAAAATAAAAGTAGTCTACATTCATTGTATTGGATCACCAGAAACAGGGACAAAATAACCTATGAAAAGTAATCAGCATTTATTGTAATGGATCACCAGAAACGGGGACAAAATAACCTATGAAAAGTAATCAGCATTCATTGTAATATGTGGATTCAAGTTTATTACCAGAACAATTTTACAGTATACAGAGACCCGCCAATTCCTCTACGTGTAATTCTATGCCACCACAGTCTGGAAACTCTTACCATCGTGTGTGTATTTGTGCATAGACCTCATCCACCTTTAGACTGCAGCTAGGATCATTAGGCATTTGGTGATATTGACAGCTCAGCTATGCCCTCCCCTAGCACCAATTTCTTGTTCTACCCCACTGCACTAAACCCCCCCACCCCAATTGTCTGAACCACGCACGCACCCAGGCACGCACGCAACCACACACATACAGTACACACACACTTTACTCGAGACTGAAAGGAGTCTTGCTGGGCCCAACTGGCCATGTAAAGAGACTGTGGTGGCCTGTCAGATCATCACTGGGGACCCCAGGAGTGAGCACTGCTGTTTCCTCGTTAGATAATCCCACACACACACACACACACACACACACACACACACACACACACACACACACACACACACACACACACACACACACACACACACACACACACACACACACACACACACAGCACAGCGGGGAGCTGGGCACAGCTGATGGATAATGGATATCTTTGTTTACTTATCTGTTCCTAATGATCAGTTGATTAGCTGCCTGTAGGGCTGAAACAGGGTGGTGAACCATGAGAAAGGCATGTAAGGGGAATGCTGCAACTTCATGTTAGAAAAAATTATGGAATTGTCTCTAAATACGTTGGCTTGGAATGTTTCCACTCCTAAGTCAATATTTAGAAGTACTTGGTCACTTCAGTACAGTTGATTTCATAATAATAATAATAACACATGGGAATTACATAGCGCTTTTGACGGAACCAAAGTCACTTTACAATTTTAGAAATGGGGTCTAAATGGAGTCTAAACAAAACATCAGACTGAACAAAACCTGAATAATGAAAGAGAGGTTTGGGAAAGAGTATGATGTATCAGTGTATGGGTATGGGGATTTGGATACGAACCAGGTTTAGCATAAGGGTTTGGGTTCGATGATGTCATTCACGATTGTTACTTGTTTTTTAAAAACCTTAGAAGAAGACAGCCAACGTTTAGTTATTTAGCCATTCAAAATCCCGTGTAGGCCTATAGTCACTGTACAAATACAGTAACACCATGTGTGTGTCTGTAATGATTTGTTGGTGTTGGTTGGCCCAGTAGAAGGGCCCTTGGGGACATATCACATAAAGCTCATGAATATAAATGAAGAGGGAACTCTCTGGGGAGAGACTGAGGATCTGATGACAGTGCAGGCAAATAACATAAATGGGGATATGACTTGCCTGTCCTGTCACAGTTATGATAAAGTAATGTGTGTTTGTGTGTGTGTGTGTGTGTGTGGGGGGGGTGGACATGTGTGTGTGTGTGCTTGCGTCATGTGTGTGTGTGTGTGTGTGTGCGCGTGTGCGTGCAAGCTTGCATCATGTGCATATGTGTGTGTACATGCGTGCGAGCTTGCATCATTTGCATGTGTGCGCGTGTGTGTGCACGTGCATGCAAGCTTCCAACATGTGCATGTGTGCGTGTGCGTGTGTATCGCTATCACTCCATGCTGATCTATATGTGTGTGAATAATGCATTATTACTTATTCATTATACTTTCAGGTGTGTGTTTGTGTGTGTGTGTATATATATGAGGCCAGCTGCCTGGGTCTCTGGACACACACACACATTCTGCCATCCTCCCAAGAGGGATGTGGGTGTATGTTCTCTTTTCATCATCAATCAACAAGGGCACACAGTTTAACCACGACAACGAGACAGCTATGAGAGGGCCGCCCACCCCTCTCTTCAGGCCTCAAGTGGTGATAATTATTCAAACATGAAGATGTCAATCTCTTTAACCCTGCCTCCTCCTCACTCAGCCACACATGCATTCATTCATATTTTTGATTTCAGATAGTGAGCACTGGGCTATTAATATGTGTCTTGAAGATGGGTGAGATGAAGCTTTTAAAAAGGGCAGGACCTCATTTTGGTTTGAAATAACGCGGAGTTGCTTGCAATGTGACCAGTTTGTATTGGATAAACCCTTCTAGTGGCTCCAATATCACTGAGCCCGACCGTGAGTTTGAACAATTTGGTCAGTTATATGAATGAGTGGAGTTTGATGTGGTTTGGAAAACATCAACGATCGGACCAAATCCAGCCTCTCCATATCTGGTCTCTACACACTCAGGCAGTACAACTGATGTACAACACATAACACGATGGTCGTGATACAACTGATATGTGCTTACAAAGGAGATTTTTGTCTGCACAAAAATGTTTACACAATACTTGTGTTTTATTATTTTTGTACTGTTGTTCCAACAGTTGTGCCAAATGCATTCTGCATCAGTTGTAAAACTTGAGTGTGAACGGGGCCCTCATCATTCCTGTCTTACCTTTCCTTCCAGGCATTCACAGGGCCCTTACTGACGTTTTCTGTTACCTGCCAGCATCCCCACGAGCTTGTTAGGGGTTCACCTTCGACACCTTCGTCAACGACCTCTGAAGCCTGACCCCCTGGGACTCTTAGCCTACTCTTAGCCTTCCATTGATTTCTGCTTTCTCTTACTAAAGAGAGAATGATGGCAATAGACAGGACTTTCCTGGAGAATCAAAGTGATCCATAGGGAAGGATGAAGGATCTGAGGCAGGCTCACAGCAGGACAGAACCCCTCAGACTAGCAGGGATTCAGAGAGTGAGGATGAGGTAAGAAGAAAGAAGAGGGAGATAATAGGTGATACTGAGTGACTTCAGGAGCCGTATGTATCAAGCGTGTCAGCCTGTCCATATACTTGTCTCCGTTGTAATCTAGAAGGCAAAACTGATCCTAAATCAGCACTCCTACTCGGAGACGCTTGATATATATATACAGTACGGCCTTAGATCCGAGATTCTTGACCTGACTGGGATAACTGGAGGAACATTTTGTACGGTGTACATTTTTGGACATCCCTACTCCTTATCATTGTCGTAAGACCATCATCAGTGCAGTTTAGTTAAGATTCAGTATGTACAGCTGCACAGTATAAATGGGACAATATATTGCATGGACTCAGAGGCTCGCAGCAGAAATTAGAAACATGTGAATTGGCTGAGCGGAGTAGCCTTGGAACACAGAGCCGAATCCATGATATTGATCAGTGTGTTTCATATCGTTCCCTGCCATCCATCAACCCTATACACAGTGGATAGGGCTAATTTATATCATCTGAAAGGTGTAATCAAAGATGAATGGACCACAGCATGATAGAAAATAAATGTGCACTGGGCCATAATTCAATTTTTTAACATTGTGAGTAATGGTCATGGAGGATATATTCAGCTAAGACTGAAACTAGTAGTACTGTATGGCATCCAAATGAGGAATGTCTGTCAACTGGGACTTTATAATATGGATGCCATAATACCCACTGGGAACAGACGTCAGTTTAACGTCTAGTTTTGATACAAATTTGGTTGAGTTGTCAACGAACGTGAATTGAACGTGAAATCAACAAAACTTTTCACCATTTCATTGGATTTAGGTTCAAATATAGGTTAAAAAAAGACAAAATTCCCTTAGGTTGATGACCTTTTTCAAATCCAATCAGTTTTCCACATTGATTCAAAGTCATCACATTACATTTTTTTGTTGAAATGAAGTGGAAACAACATTGATTGTACGAGTTTTTGTCCAGCATGTACAAATATGTTAGGGCATGTTGACACTGGTTGCCAAGTTACCATCGCACTCTGACCCCACAATCCTCTCACACAGAGTAATTTCATTGGACCAGACCTGTCAGATCACTCACCTTATTGGTACTTCCCCTCTATATCAATTCCTGGTTGCATGTTGAAAAATAACCCTAAATGAACAAATATGTCAGCTTATGTCACATAACTAAAATGGTTAAATGTCACCATTTAAAAAAAAACATATTCTAATGAGACTATGTTGAAAGTTAGCAATATTTCCTGTTTGGCATGAACTTAAACTCGATTCTGTCTCGTTTAAGAGCTCTGCTATAAACTTCAACTGAGGTATTTCTATAACATGTTACAATACATGGTCATGTAATGCTCTTGACTGTGCCTCAGGGGTCAAATACGACTTTTGAGGGCTGCTAGAAGTGGCTGAAGCCATAAGGTTTCCACTGATCCAGGTGTATTCACAAAAAAACATTGCGACGTGTAATAGAAATGGCAGATATAGGAGACATTTTCTAAAGATCAACAACATTTTTATCCGTTTGACGGGTGGATCTTTCTTGTGTCAAACTTTCTTTATTTTGTAAATTTATTTGAATAAAGGATGATTTCCAGGGCACGTGATGTCAGCGCATAACTTTAAAGCTCCACTCCACATTTAATTCTAAATGCCTACTGCTTACAAATGTCTCTCTTTTTTCGACAATAAAAACAAGGGCTCTTTGCAGGACAAGGTTGGTCCTGACTTTCAAGAATGCCTGAATTGCTACGCCTTGCTTTTCTGGTTGGCTGACAAGTTCATCCACGTTGGCACATGAGAATTATTAGAATATGGCAAATATTAGTAAATTATTGCGTTCTATGCATGCTGGCTTTCACATGCTACCTGAGACATGAAACAGATAGGTGGAAGGGCACACAGGCTACCTGAGACGTGAAACAGAAAGGTGGAAGGGCACACAGGCTACCTGAGACATGAAACAGATAGGTGGAAGGGCACACAGGCTACCTGAGACATGAAACAGAAAGGTGGAAGGGCACACAGGCTACCTGAGACATGAAACAGATAGGTGGAAGGGCACACAGGCTACCTGAGACATGAAACAGATAGGTGGAAGGGCACACATGCTACCTGAGACATGAAACAGATAGGTGGAAGGGCACACAGGCTACCTGAGACATGAAACAGATAGGTGGGATGGCATACAGGCTACCTGAGACATGAAACAGATAGGTGGGATGGCATACAGGCTACCTGAGACATGAAACAGATAGGTGGGAGGGCAGACAGGCTACCTGAGACATGAAACAGATAGGTGGAAGGGCACACAGGCTACCTGAGACATGAAACAGATAGGTGGAAGGGCACACAGGCTACCTGAGACATGAAACAGATAGGTGGAAGGGCACACAGGCTACCTGAGACATGAAACAGATAGGTGGGATGGCATACAGGCTACCTGAGACATGAAACAGATAGGTGGGATGGCACACAGGCTACCTGAGACATGAAACAGATAGGTGGGAGGGCATACAGGCTACCTGAGACATGAAACAGATAGGTGGGAGGGCACACAGGCTAACTGAGACATGAAACAGATAGGTGGGATGGCATACAGGCTACCTGAGACATGAAACAGATAGGTGGGATGGCACACAGGCTACCTGAGACATGAAACAGAAAGGTGGAAGGGCACACAGGCTACCTGAGACATGAAACAGATAGGTGGGATGGCACACAGGCTACCTGAGACATGAAACAGAAAGGTGGAAGGGCACACAGGCTACCTGAGACATGAAGCAGATAGGTGGAAGGGCACACAGGCTACCTGAGACATGAAACAGATAGGTGGAAGGGCACACAGGCTACCTGAGACATGAAACAGATAGGTGGGATGGCATACAGGCTACCTGAGACATGAAACAGATAGGTGGGATGGCATACAGGCTACCTGAGACATGAAACAGATAGGTGGAAGGGCACACAGGCTACCTGAGACATGAAACAGATAGGTGGAAGGGCACACAGGCTACCTGAGACATGAAACAGATAGGTGGGATGGCATATAGGCTACCTGAGACATGAAACAGATAGGTGGGATGGCATACAGGCTACCTGAGACATGAAACAGATAGGTGGGAGGGCAGACAGGCTACCTGAGACATGAAACAGATAGGTGGAAGGGCACACAGGCTACCTGAGACATGAAACAGATAGGTGGGATGGCATACAGGCTACCTGAGACATGAAACAGATAGGTGGGATGGCATACAGGCTACCTGAGACATGAAACAGATAGGTGGGAGGGCATACAGGCTACCTGAGACATGAAACAGATAGGTGGGACGGCATACAGGCTACCTGAGACATGAAACAGATAGGTGGGATGGCATACAGGCTACCTGAGACATGAAACAGATAGGTGGGAGGGCATACAGGCTACCTGAGACATGAAACAGATAGGTGGGAGGGCATACAGGCTACCTGAGACATGAAACAGATAGGTGGGAGGGCATACAGGCTACCTGAGACATGAAACAGATAGGTGGGAGGGCATACAGGCAACCTGAGACATGAAACAGATAGGTGGGAGGGCATACAGGCTACCTGAGACATGAAACAGATAGGTGGGATGGCATACAGGCTACCTGAGACATGAAACAGATAGGTGGGATGGCAAACAGGCTACCTGAGACATGAAACAGATAGGTGGAAGGGCACACAGGCTACCTGAGACATGAAACAGATAGGTGGAAGGGCACACAGGCTACCTGAGACATGAAACAGATAGGTGGGATGGCATACAGGCTACCTGAGACATGAAACAGATAGGTGGGATGGCATACAGGCTACCTGAGACATGAAACAGATAGGTGGGAGGGCAGACAGGCTACCTGAGACATGAAACAGATAGGTGGAAGGGCACACAGGCTACCTGAGACATGAAACAGATAGGTGGGATGGCATACAGGCTACCTGAGACATGAAACAGATAGGTGGGAGGGCATACAGGCTACCTGAGACATGAAACAGATAGGTGGGAGGGCATACAGGCTACCTGAGACATGAAACAGATAGGTGGGATGGCATACAGGCTACCTGAGACATGAAACAGATAGGTGGGAGGGCACACAAGGCTACCTGAGACATGAAACAGATAGGTGGGATGGCATACAGGCTACCTGAGACATGAAACAGATAGGTGGGATGGCATACAGGCTACCTGAGACATGAAACAGATAGGTGGGATGGCACACAGGCTGTCACCTATTTATTAATGCA
Organism: Oncorhynchus nerka; assembly: GCF_034236695.1. Taxonomy (NCBI): domain Eukaryota; kingdom Metazoa; phylum Chordata; class Actinopteri; order Salmoniformes; family Salmonidae; genus Oncorhynchus; species Oncorhynchus nerka. Next base: position 51,075,062 of record NC_088419.1, on the reverse strand, counting down.
CAATTTGACTAAATGGCTAATGGAAACACTTCAACCTCTACATTTTTATTCGACACTAGTTTTTTTGCGTAAAAGTTTTTTTTATTTTTATGTGTGACTTCATTACATCCAGCTGTTTTTATCGACACAAGATAGTTGAATGGAAATGCAACCTAGCAGGTAATTGTCGAGTCTATTTTATATGCGAACTTTGTAAGCGTGACAACAAACAAACAAAATCACTGGACATGTTAATGGGAAACGTAGCTATAGTCAAGAGAGGGAGTAGTCACAGCCGTAAATATATGGTGTGTATATATATATAAATGTTTCCTTTTGAAAAGCCACTTAAGCGCTGCAGCCCTTTTTAAATAAGGCCAGGGAATAATCTGGTTCCTCCGTCGCGGTAGATCCAGCGGGGATTTGCAGAAACATTCGCCGGTGACACAGATCTACATAATCATTTTAAGTTTCTACCCGCTCCTTCCAATGATTCTCCTGCTGTCACTTTAGATACCGCTAAAACTGATTTGGGCTCTCTAATCTCCCGGTATTTCTTAGACTTTTCAAAATCTCTAATATCATAAGGAGATTATTTCATTTATAATTGATTGAGTGCATTTGCCGGAGTGCCACTTCAAAGTTGTGTGAATTAAAGATGTGTTTAAGAAGGAGCTGGGTGCCGGGTGCTGTGAGTCGGGGGTGGGGTGGCGAGGTTGTGGTGGGGGAGGAAGTAGGAGGCTTGTGTTTTCTTCGTTCTTGGCAGAGCGAGCTGGGAGTGTGAGCGAGAGGGAGCTGATCCACGCAGATTGCGGAAAATGGGCTCTAGCAAAGAAGTGGCTCGCCTGTGGAAGGAAGGCGTCGGGGGATGGCAGCCAATGGCAAGCGACCAGCCATGGTGACTCAGAATCTGTGTCTCTTATGGTAAGACTCTGCAGGGAGAAGTTTGCTTTAATTGAACCCTTCCTCTTCCTTAGCTACATACCAGGTGACATTCTGACATTTCTGAGAGACTGGTGACAGGTCTTCTCTGGTAAAGCCTACCTGTAAGAGCATCTTTCCATAGCAAGCCTTTGACAGCTCACCTACTTTTCACAGTCCAACCACACTGCACTGTCCTCAAGTATAACAATGCTAAGTTTTCAGGAGCCTTATTTTTCTTAAGCTTTATTTTTGGATTTCCAGCACAGGGACCTGTAAATCTCCACAGGGCCAGGGTGGAAGATTTGGAGCCCAAAGATTCCTCCTTTTCTTCCCCCTGCCTATCCCAATCCCAAACCCCAATCCCCAGGACTCCCCTACTGGCTTGCCAATAACTCTCAACACCTAGCCCAGATTGGCCAACTTTTTGAGGGGTCTTCATTAACGCAAAGCAGGGAGGAGAGGAGATATCATGGAGGGTCTTTAGGGAAAATCCCCTCTGGCCCAGAATACGATATTTCCTATAATTGGAGAAGCTCAGGGCCTATTGGACTGCTTAGTTCTGGCTAAATGAGTCTTGACAGTGAGCAGGATACTCTCCCCTCTGTCCATGCACCGTACCCCCCCCCCCCAGCTCCCCGAAAACCTTCCTCAGAAGCATTACCCGCCCCCAACCCCTCTCCCCCCTCCCGGCCACGGCCCAACAGGATCATAATCCCTTTAACGCTCCGCCTTATTAACCACTCATCTAAATGACATGAAAGCAGCAAGCGACTGGCTGGAACTAGAGCTGCTGGAGAGAGAGAAAAAAGTAAATTATTTCCCCTTTTCCCTTCGAATAAAGTCTCTCGCCCCTTTCACCATACAGTACTTTGTATTTCACATTTGATTATGTGACAAGTGTATCTAAGTCTGCTCGGGGCTCAAGTGGAATGTATTTGAGAGCCCATCAGGCAGACTACAGAGGCGAAGGAATTTAAAAAAGGGGGGTCGAATGTCCCCCTCCCACCACACACACACACACACCACTAAATTGAATTCTAATTAAGACAGTTCCACAGAGAATGAATGGCTGGAAGATCTATTTGGCTTTTTCTTTCAATGTAAGAATCTCTGAATTATTGACCACTCCCTCTCTCCTCCCTTCCCCCTTTGAATCCATTCATTAAGTCCTAATCTAAAATAATATCTACATTTCCATTCGACACCTTTCACTTTTCCCTGTGCCCCTCATCTCAGCCCCCTCTTTTTTAGAGCCAAGTGAACCTTCATTGCCATGGTACCGGTACCTGTAAATACATTTTCCATTGGACCATTTAACCCAGTTTCTGCTCCTGCTTTAGAGGGTGACAAAGGTTTCTTCCCTGGACTCGTTCTCTGAGGAGGTACAACACAGTTGACACAGTTGACACAAAATGGCCGCTTGGCATCCACTGGGAGCCTGTCCAACACACAGCGCACTATGGAAGCTGTCCGTCAGGTCTCTGGCCAAGTGTTAAACAAGTGTGAAGGAGTAACATTTTAACCTCATGTACTACATAGTTGTAAGACTGGACACCGGTCTGAGAATTTCATTACATTCTGTTTGCTGTGGACTAAAACTAAGTATATTTGACAAATTTCTCAGGGAACTCAGTGTTCTGCGCCTAACAAAACAATTAAATGAACTTCACCACCAATAAAACTTGCATAATTTTTTACACTGAATCAATCACATCACATGAAAAATGTATCAATTAATTATTTTAAATTAGATAAGACTTTAAGTGATCAGCACCATTTATTGTGTTCTTGTTTATCAGATTATAAGATTTATATAAGACAATATAGTTGCCCTTTCACAGTTAAGCTCTTCGAGAAAGAGAGATTGCGAGAGAGATTGCTCTTCTCTGGTCCACGCCAGCCATGTCAGCTCAGCCTGTGAAATAGTTCTCACTCAGATGCCAGGCTGCATCCCAAATAGCACCCTATTCCTTACATAGTGCAATACTTTTGCCCAGAGATCAAACCCGACATCTCCGAGATCAAAATCGTTATAGGGAATAGAGTGTCATTTGGCACGCCACCCAGCAACACCCCCACTGACGTCTAGTGTTTGATCTCTGAGCCACCTACTTGATACCCTAAATGATATCCCGCTGGTGCTCCGTTGATCTTTCCCTCTTGGAGGTGAGATGTTAATTCCAAGGTCCTGACTCGATGTGGTCAGTAAAGACGGACCCAATGACGCCTATTGAGTGAGTTCGATCATGCGAGTTCTGGACACAATTAGAGCATATCAAATCGAAATCATGCAGAGAACATTGCACTAGCAATATATTAAACATGTATTATTTTTTTACGCGGTTTAAATCATTTTCAAAGTATTAGAAGAGGCGTCTTTCACCTCTTCGGGTCAGAGTAAATTGTTTTGGTTTTTGAATTCCTCATATACTTCCTGCCTTTGCTAAGCCAGTGGGTGGACTGTATTATCGCGGCCGTGCCAGAATGTCTCACCCCCACTACAGATGCCTCCACTGGGCCTTCAGTCTAGAATACGGTCAGCTCCTCACTGACTCACACCCAACACACTCACATGCACTCTCCTCACTTTCCCTGTCATTTATATGCACATATTAGCCAAGAGAGCAGTTTAGGCTAGCTAGTATGTCATCAGTTGCTCTGTTGTTTGTGTGACAGGTGCAAACATATGATGCGACATACAATATGTGATATTTTGCGATAATAGATACAATACACGTTACGATATGATGTAATACGATACTTTATTATCCATGTCCTTGGACAAGCCATGGACAGCGATTCTGTAAAATCAACAGAAATAAATACTGTAATAATAAAAACAAATAAATAACAAATAAAATAACAAATAAAAAACTTTTTGGAGAGAGTGATAAATGAATCTTGATCACGAAAGCTACTTTGCCCCTTTTTAGCTTTTCTGTAAAAAAAATAATAGTTAAAATTGGTCACATTTGTATTGTGACTGAAATCCACTAGGTGACACAATTAGCACAGTAGCATTGTTCTGACAGGATTGAAACAAATTGCTTCTACAAGAGTCTACACGCATGAAATACGTGTAGGGGGCTGTAGAGATTGTGTTCAAAATTGTGTTCCGACTCTCCATCACCTCTCCTTTCCTGCTCTTTACTCTCTTTCTTCACACTCTCTACTCCACGTCCAGGGCTTTGTAAGGGTCTGTTTGGTTTGCCCACATCTTGCTTTCTCGTTGCTCTTTCGACGCTGGCTAAGTCGTTCTCGGGGAGGTTTATAAGCAGGGGCCTGACTTGTGGAGAGAAACCCTTGACTGTGTTTGCTTCGGGAATAGTCTTCTGACAGGGTGTTAAAGGAGCATGTCAGGGCACTTCTCCCAATGTGTTTTGGGTAAAGAGGGTCTGCTACCTCTTTGCCACTGAGGAATCCGACTCGCCGGTAATCTGTCACACCGCCTTCCAAATAAAAGGAGCTCAGAGATTTCTCGCACGAGTCTGTCGGTGTGAATATTTACCCTGGCCCCTTGGGTCCAGGGAGAGAGTGAAAAAGAAAGAGAGGAAGAGAAAGTCGTCTTCTTTCTTGACACGGCGCAAGTCCTCTTTGTGTCCTCTGCCTGCAGCATTTTGTGGCCAGAGTCTGACCAAAACATGAGGAGGAATGACTTGGGTGATGAATGCTCTTTTTCTCTTCTCCCTTCTCACTCTCGACGACGTCGTAGAAACCCCCGACAAGGGGTATGTTTAAGCTGTTAAGTACTGATCAATTAAAGAAATGATCCCTGTTTTTAAACCAAGTGTATAGGCCAAGAGGGATGCAGGAGATCTCTGAACTGATATGTACAAGGCTACCACCTGCCTGTCTGTCTGTCTCTCCCGCTGTATCTCAGGCCCCTTAGCCCAGTGGACACGTGCAGTGCGGGGGGAAATAGGGGGGTTGCAGTAGGGGGGCATAGTATCGGCGGCGAGGCTGGAGTGTGGAGCAGAGGGAGGGGAGTTGGGATTTAGCGCGGCCTGTCGGAGGGCTAATTCCTATGCTGGCGTTGGGAGCGTCTCAGCTTCTCCGCTGTGGCTCAGATATTCAGATTTGGGGCTGGGCTGCCATGTGGGCTGGGAGATACTCCACAGCCGGCTCCTCCCTCCTTCCTTCCCTCCCTCCCTCGTACCCAAGCTCCACGCTCTATTCAGGGTTCGTCGAAGAGCCTTGGGATGGCGTTAAAAAAGGAGATTAAGTTTCCTCCCGAGCGCAAAGCTTCTTAAGGGGGTATCTCTGTGCCTCTCAACCGCCTGGTCAGTGAGGGAGGTTCGGGGGCCTCGCTGTGAACTCCCTGAGACAGTGGGGGTGCAATGAAGGAGTGTGGGGGCTTGTGGGGGGGGGGGGGCCTGACTCCTACCCCGTGATCGACTCCTCCCCGGTCATCCAGGGCAGCTCAAACACTCTGATATCCACTTGGATTTTGCTTCTCATGCTGGAGTCTGGAAGGCTTATGGTGGCATATGAATGGATCCCTTGATACTGTAGAAGATGCAAATGCATGGATTTTCTTGAGGAGGAGTTGAGAGAGAGAGTAGTATTATAGTGTATCGTGACTTTGTGCTGTTGGTAAATCTTGATCGACTCATGTACAGAGATGTTGTGTGTGTGTGTGTGCATTCGAGTATGGATTTGCAAGCGTGAGCCATACTGTGGTAGGTGAGTCCTGATATGTGTGTGTGTGATATTTCTAAGTGACGCTCACACACTGTGAGCGTCTTCCTGATACGATCTGGTAACTCTCATCTGAGTGCAAACACATCATACATCGCATACACTCCTTACCAAATGCTGTTCGCAATGTTCAGTTGTGAGCTTGGAGATGGATATTGGGCCTTCTACATTAGGTCTAGCTCTGGACCCAAATCATTGCTTTACCTTTCATCAGCAGATCCAGTAAGACCATGAGAATGAGGCAGTGAGTGATATGGATTAAGCCGTATAGCATTTGCACTCACCAGGCTTTTACAGTCCAACTCTGAGATGTGATAATTAGGTGACTATTCAAAACAGATTTATATCCATCGCCCACTCACACCAAAGATTCTGTCCATAGAGCTGATATCTGCACTTCAAATGGTTCTGATGATCTCTTTTGAATCTGAGAAAACCTTACGCATTCCTTTAGTTGATTAGCAGTAGTGATGACTGAGGTTGAATGAGAGAGAGAACTCTAATCACCTCCTCAGCTTTGTGCCCGTAGGACTGAAAACGCCTTATCTGGCCCTATTCAGAATCGGAGCCTGGCTCCTCTCTCTCGTTCCCTCTCTCTCTCGCTCTCTCTCTCTTTCCCAGGAGAGGACGAGGATAACTGCTGGTGCTGTGGGATTGTCAGGCCCTGCCAGACCCTGCCAACAGCCCTTAATTCCACATTAATGCAGTCTAAATGAAGTGTCAGTGGAAGATGGATCTGTGGAGGGCAGTGGCTTGATGAGGGTTGTCTGCAGAGTGGGTGGACTCGCCTGGGTGGACACCTGGTTACCCGCCGCGAGCTCCACAATGCCCCCAAGGGCCCCCTACATCTAGAGGGTCTGAAGGGCAGGCTGGGGAGCAACCTGTCACACTGCTGGGGTGTGTGTGGGGTGGGGGGGGGTGGGGGGGCGTGCATGTCTGTGCAAATGTGTGTGCGTGTATGTGCACGTGCATGTGTGCGTGTCTGTACAGTATGTGTGTGTGTGCGTGTGTGTGTCTTCCCCTATCTACGACCAATTAATCAAAATTACACCAAAGGTTTCACTAATTTAGAGAGCCCTAAACACCCTTTTCAGAAAGGCGTAAACATTATGCATGCTGAAAAGGGGAAGGAGAAATCCTGTCTCTTTCATTCTGACAAATCTCATAATATTTGCCAGACTTCTTTTGATGAAGGTACGTTTTAGTGTTGTCTGTCAGTAAGTAGCATTGCGAGGACAATACTGCCAGTGGGAGACTTTTACAGGCCTCTTAAATACAACCATCCCTCCTACTGTACTGTACATATCTACAGTAAAAAAAACTTTTACTCCATTACATTTTTAAATGGAAAAATCCTTTTCACTCCTTGTAAGTGTAAACCCACTGTGTATGGAGTATTATTCAAAATGCAAAGCCTGAGTATGACATGGCTGTATGGTGGTTATATAAACCAACTTGGCAGGTCAGTGTATCTGCATGTGTGTGTGTGTTGTATGACCTACATATGTTTGAACATATACATCATTTCACCCTTTATTTTACCGGGTAAGTTGACTGAGAACACATTCTCATTTACAGCAACGACCTGGGGAATAGTTTCAGGGGAGGACAAATGAGCCAATTGGAAGCACACATCACACAAAAACGTTACTCCCAAGTGTCAACCATGTGTTAAGAGAGCAGATTGTATACGTTTATGTCATTACGCCTACGTCAGAGACACACAACCTTTTGTATCTCCCTGGCACTAAATAGATCCATTGGTGACTGACCATAGATTTCCCACGCTTCACCTTCCAGGAGACAGGTATCCTAGCGGTTAGAGAGGCGAGCTAACAAACAGGAGGGTTGACAATTCGAACCCCGGGTCCGACTGTAAAAATCTGTTGGGAAGTGAGCTGGCAACCGTTTTTTTTGTTTGTGTCAAATCCTAGATGCCATTACCTGCCGTAACCACCCGTGACGACAGCTCCCAGGGCGCCCAGTGTGGTAACCCCCCGCACCTCTCCAAAAACCTGTATATGTAGGCGTTCGTTTCGGAGGGTTTATAAGTGGAAGTCAAATTTCAGTTGGACCTTGTTAGCATTTGACCAATAAAGTGATCTTTAATCTAATTTACTCCGTCTTTGATGACATAAAATGCAAGGATGGAACCAGCATTGGCTGCAGTCCTTGAGAACTAGCAATGTGCTCTTGTAGTTTTACAACTTGCAATGGCAATATATGTTGCACTTCATGTGTAAATAATACACTTTAGTTGATAGAGAACTTTAAATAAGAAAATAAATCACATCCATGAGTGGGAGACATTTTAAGGTTCCATTTGATGTTTTAAATCACTTCCTCTCAAGATTAATATTTAACCATGTGACCTTAACTTTTGGACACACTTCCAGACCATCAAATGATGGTTGGTTGGTCTACTGTAGCTAATATGACCCCTTTAAAAATAATTCAATTTCGGGTATGTGGTGGTAGAGTCTGATATTTAATGCTGCCAGAGTGTATCCGTGCATGTGTGTGTGCGTGCGTTCAAGTGGGTGTGTGTGTGTGTGTGTGTATGATTACACATTGGCCCCTTGATGGGCGTCCCAGGGTGACCTACAAGACAGCAGTGTGTGTGGCGGGTTGTGTTTGATTAAGTCTAATACCAGGGCTTTTGGTACATGCAGTCAGGTTAATGAAACTCAGTCAGAAGGGAGCGTCCCCTGATTTCCACCCCGTCACGAAGCTGCAGGTGACGGGATGAGGTTCAGCAGCTTCCCCCGTCCCTCCACCAACCCCCCCCTCTCTACTTTCCACCTATGGGACAGTGTGATACCCTTTCTAGGTTTCAAGCTGCTCATATATGACTTCTCTCCTCCACCTCCCAATGATTAGAGTTCTACAATGTTTGTGTTGTTTTCATTGTTTTAAAGGGCCCCTGTGGTAGAAAATGACAACATTTAGGGCTGGAGTCAATCCGTATCACGGAAGTATTGCAAAAGTATCGTGGCAAAAAGGTCATTTCCGACTGAGCCGACATAGTTTACCGTGAATGCAGTCCCAGGAACATGAGCATCTTCTGTGAAACGATATTCCGCTGTACGGATTGAATCTAGCCCTTAGCTATATTAATAGCATCCTAATACTTAAACATAGGAATATAGCTTTGGCATTTCCCCCCCAAAGATTGTGGCTAAATCTTTCTTTCCGAGATTGAAACGGTAATTAAGAAATCAAATCCTATCATGACCTTGCTCAAGGCAGTCCATAGAGTATTGACATTAGAGATAATTGTGTGAATACCTGTGAAGAATAATGTATTAAATCATATCTAAATACTTGAATTTGTGAATTATTAATGGGATTCTGGTAAATTGCATTCCATCTAGTTAGCATTTGCCACTAAATCATACTGTTACTGTAGCCACATGGAACAACAAACTCAACCATTCTCTCCATTCCCCACATATTTCATCCTGTCATCTCCGAGATAGACTTTCCACTCCACAATCCTGTCACCTCTGAGATGGATTTTCCACCATGAAAATAACAGAAAAACAAGTCCACTTCACTGTATGTTCACAAAGTACAGTAGCCTATAGCAAGCCAACATAATATAGCTCCCGTTGCAGCTATCGTTCATGTTGGCCAAGTTTTGGAGATTTTCATACAGATTGGTTTAAACACGGAAATTGATGTGATTTCATATGAAAGTATCTTCTTACACTACTTATCTATACAGATGGAGGATCTTAATTTGAGCCAGTTTGCCACAGCAGGAAAATGGTCCTGCAGCAACAGGAAATGTGAATTATTATGTGGATTATAATTAAGGGACATCTTTGTAGGGGTTGATGCATTTTTCTTAAGAGAAAAGTCAAAATTACCAACTTGGCAAGCCTTTTAAACCTCAAATCAAATCAAATCAAATGTATTTATATAGCCCTTCGTACATCAGCTGATATCTCAAAGTGCTGTACAGAAACCCAGCCTAAAACCCCAAACAGCAAGCAATGCAGGTGTAGAAGCACGGTGGCTAGGAAAAACTCACTAGAAAGGCCAAAACCTAGGAAGAAACCTAGAGAGGAACCAGGCTATGTGGGGTGGCCAGTCCTCTTCTGGCTGTGCCGGGTGGAGATTATAACAGAACATGGCCAAGATGTTCAAATGTTCATAAATGACCAGCATGGTCGAATAATAATAAGGCAGAACAGTCGAAATTGGAGCAGCAGCACAGTCAGGTGGACTGGGGACAGCAAGGAGTCATCATGTCAGGTAGTCCTGGGGCACGGTCCTAGGGCTCAGGTCCTACGAGAGAGAGAAAGAAAGAGAGAATTAGAGAGAGCATATGTGGGGAGGCCAGTCCTCTTCTGGCTGTGCCGGGTGGAGATTATAACAGAACATGGCCAAGATGTTCAAATGTTCATAAATGACCAGCATGGTCGAATAATAGTAAGGCAGAACAGTTGAAACTGGAGCAGCAGCATGGCCAGGTGGACTGGGGACAGCCAGCTTTACATTTCCTGCATTGCAGAAAGTTCTTCTGCGACAGGTTGATCAAATTAAGATCTTACTTCTCAGTGGTGTAAAGTACTTTTAAGTAAAAAATAATTTAAAGTACTAAAGTAATTTTGGGGGGTATCTGTACATTAGTTTACTATCCACATTTTTGACAATTCCCACTTTTACTTCACTACATTTGGGCTCCCGAGTGGTGCAGCGGTTTAAGGCACTGCATCTCAGCGCAAGAGGCATCACTACAGTCCCTGGTTTGAATCCAGGCTGTATCACATCCTGTCATGATTGGGAGCCCCATAGGGCGGCGCACAATTGGCTCAGCATCATCTGGGTTTGGCTGGGGTAGGCCGTCATTGTAAATAGGCATTTGCTCTTAACTAACTTGCCTAGTTTTTAAAAATGCAATAAAGAAAATTATATACTTTTTACTCCATACATTTTCCCTGACACCCAAAAGTACTCGTTACATTTTGAATGCCTAACAGGACAGGAAAATTGTCTAATTCACACACTTATCAAGAGAACATACATGGTCATCCCTACTGCCTCTGATCTGGCAGACTCACTAAAAACATGTTTTGTGTGTAAATTATGTCTGAGTGTTGGAGCGTGCCCCTGGCTATCCGTAAAAATAAAAATACATGTAAATGGTGCTGTCGCGTTTGCTTAATATAAGGAATTTGAAATTCTTTATACTTTTACTTTTGATACTTAAGTATATTTTTGCAATTACATTTATTCAAGTAGTATTTTAGTGGGTGATTTTCACTTTTTTACTTGAGTCATTTTCTATTATCTTTACTTTTACTCAGGTATGACAATTGGGTACTTTTTCCATCACTGTTACTTCTGTAGCTCAGAGGAGATGTTTATTAACAACGTTTTTCTTCATTGGACAGTTAAAAATCACCAGAATTAGTAATACTCCAAAATACGGTCGGATCATTTTGATATTACAATTTTTGGGGAGGAAAAAGGGTTATCAAGACACTCAACTCGACCATAACCGCCATTTGTCTGTTTGCTCTCTCTCTCTCAAGTGACACAGATGTAGGGCACACAGTAGGAAGAGGAATACAATTGTGTGGCATCCTGTCTCTTTAAGAGGGCCACCCTTCTAATCTGCCCCTATCCACTTGGGCCTCGGATTTTAAAATTCCCAGCAATCTGGAATTCTCAAATCCGTCTTGATTTTGAGAGAGTGTGTACGTCTGTTTGTGAGAAAGGAGCGAGGGGAGGCGCGGGACTGGCAAGGGTTAGTATTGGGGGGTTGCGGTTTGTTTGTGCTGTCCTTTAGAAAAAGAGCTTACGGGTTCAGCAGAAGAAACGCGGGGAGCTAATGTGAAGATTTAGGACTTTCTCGAAGACTTGGCCTCGTCTAAGCTCTGTTTGCTTGAGCCGTTTGTGGGGTCCTGCTCACACTAAACCCAGATTAATATTCCCCTCATATCCAACCAGCCCAGACATCAACTCCCTGGCCTCCCCTCGCCTCACGCCCCCATCCGCCTCCCTCTCCCCTACCTCTCCTGGCCATGATCGTTTCCCTCCTTCCCTAATCCACGTCCGCTCTCTCTCATTTCGCCCTTTATCTCGCTCTCGGTAAGCACCTTTCTCATGGCTTCTTTCCGTTAAAGGGGAGGAAACGAGAGGAGCGTAAATATATATATTTTTCTCTACCCTCCTCATAGCTCAGTATTACTGACCTCCATAGAGTGTTATCATCAAAGAGGGAGTGCTAAGCTTTGGGATTGCTTTTAGTGATGTTCAACCAGGAGAGGGGAAAAGTCTTCCTTTACGAGCTCTGTGTTGGTTTTACATGCCACTCAAGCCTCATATTAACAATGGGTATTTAGGCTGTCTGCACATTAAGGGCCATATTTGATCCACAGAAGGTTGTTTTTTCTCCTTCAAAAGTAATGAAACATACTATGCATCAACCATGTGAGTGAGATGCTTCTGGCCTTGAATCGGAACAAAATGTGAGAGTTTGTCATCTTTCGGCTGGCTTTGAAACTAGAGGCAATCTACATACATACACTCTCATTAGATGACCAAACATTCCCTGTCCAATAACAACCTAGCGTTTTCAACTCCCCTGGTGTCATCCTATCATCAGGACAGAAGGATGCTCTACTTCCTATACCAGATATCCCCTGGTGTCATCCTATCATCAGGACAGAAGGATGCTCTACTTCCTATACCAGATATCCTGGTGTCATCCTACATCAGATATCCCAGATATCCCCTGGTGTCATCCTATCATCAGGACAGAAGGATGCTCTACTTCCTATATCCAGATCCTATCATCAGGACAGAAGGATGCTCATCCAGATATCCCCTGGTGTCATCAGGACAGAAGGATGCTCTACTTCCTATACCAGATATCCCCTGGTGTCATCCTATCATCAGGACAGAAGGATGCTCTACTTCCTATACCAGATATCCCCTGGTGTCATCCTATCATCAGGACAGAAGGATGCTCTACTTCCTATACCAGATATCCCCTGGTGTCATCCTATCATCAGGACAGAAGGATGCTCTACTTCCTATACCAGAGATCCCCTGGTGTCAACCTATCATCAGGACAGAAGGATGCTCTACTTCCTATTCCAGATATCCCCTGGTGTCATCCTATCATCAGGACAGAAGGATGCTCTACTTCCTATACCAGATATCCCCTGGTGTCATCCTATCATCAGGACAGAAGGATGCTCTACTTCCTATACCAGATATCCCCTGGTGTCAACCTATCATCAGGACAGAAGGATGCTCTACTTCCTATACCAGATATCCCCTGGTGTCATCCTATCATCAGGACAGAAGGATGCTCTACTTCCTATACCAGATATAACTGTGGTACTACATTTAGACTCTACCCACTGGGCACACACTGGTTGAATCAACATTGTTTCCACGTAATTTGCTAACGTATTTTGATGTGGAATCCAAGTAAGAAAATGCATTGGATTTGAAAAAACATCTTCAACCAGTACTGTTTACATCTAATTTCAATCAGTACGGTTTACATCTCATTTCAATCAGTACTGTTTACATCTCATTTCAATCAGTACTGTTTACATCTCATTTCAATCAGTACTGTTTACATCTCATTTCAATCAGTACTGTTTACATCTAATTTCAACCAATACGGTTTACATCTCATTTCAACCAGTACTGTTTACATCTCATTTCAATCAGTACTGTTTACATCTCATTTCAACCAGTACTGTTTACATCTAATTTCAATCAGTACTGTTTACATCTCATTTCAACCAGTACGGTTTACATCTCATTTCAACCAGTACTGTTTACATCTAATTTCAACCAGTACGGTTTACATCTCATTTCAACCAGTACTGTTTACATCTCATTTCAACCAATACGGTTTACATCTCATTTCAACCAGCGTTGTAAACATTGAACTTAAGGTCAAACCTAAACTTAAATACATTGACTTAACCTGTCTAACAGGTTGTTTACATCAGTCTAATTTCAACATCATCTTCAGAACTATGTATACGCTGAAATATGTGTGTTGCGTTGAAAATTCCATAGAGAAACCAGTGGAGGCTCCTCAGTGGAGGAAGGGGAGGACCATCCTCCTCAGTGAATTTCAGAAAAAACAAATAGTGAATCATTGAAAATGTTATCCTTTTCAGATAAAACCATAGCAGGCTCGTGGTTCTCATCCTCTTCCATACACACAGCAATTATGACCACTTCCGGAGGACGTCCTCCAACCTATCAGAGCTCATGCAGCAGAGGGATGTTACCTAGCTGACTATGGCTATCCAACACTGGAACTCTTTCAAGTCAAGGTAAGCTTTTGGTTTTATTAATTTGTTGCCACCGGTGCCCACCAGTGTAATTGTTAAACTGCTTGATAACTTGACACTGTACTTTATGATTGTAGCGGGTTTACTAATGCGTTAGTTCTAGTAGCTATGTTGACTTGACATTAGCTAATGTGGTGACAACGATGTAGGTTGTGTGTAGCAGTTAGCGTTTATGATATGAAGGTTTGGCTTGGAAAGGATTTTTTGCCTGGTCACAGACAGCTGATGTGTTGTGCACAAGTGAAGGGGAAAGGTGAGAGGAGGAGAGCGCGTAGATGCGAGAAGGAATTATCCAACAATCAAAAGGATCATGCTGTTTGTATGTGGCTGCTATGAAAGTGAACTGTGTTTGTGTGTGATCAGGGATGTATTCATTCTGCCAATTCTATTGAAAAACGTTTCTTTAACAGAAGCAAATGGAACAACATGGGTATAACCATACCTGAATTTGTCCAATCGAAACTCTCGTTTGCAAATGATTACACCCTAGATCAGCTAAATGCAAGCAAGATTGTGCAAGGCGGTATTGAATGTGTCAATGTCTGTCATCTTGAATACTCAAATTTCTCTCGACCTGTGCACCTAAATTACAAACTTGAATTCATAGTCTAGGTTGTAGCAACCTCATGATGGGTATAGGGAAAATTTGAGTATCATGTAATAGCGTAAACCTATTGATGTTACATTTAGCTGGGTGAATGGAATATGAATGACTGTCATCTAATATGTTGTAATAGAAATAAGGCCATGCTCATAAAAAACACGTATTGTCCTCTCTCATCTTAAACGTCACCGACCCCCACTGGTAGAATTTCATGCTTCAATCCATAGCTAGATGAATCCTGATATCGCCAGTAGTGGTAAGCATACTTTTTTTTGTCTTTATCTGTTCTGTTCTGTTTATCTGGTCTAGTACTGTGTTTTTGCTAGCTAGGGCAATCTACTTTAAGTGCTGCCTGTCTTCCCAGTAGCCTACTAGGTGTGTGAACTGCTGACTGCTCATCATTTGCAGATAGTTGTAGACACCTCAACCAGGATCAAAGGGCAGGGCAATTTGTGACTTGTTTTGATAATCAGTGGCTGCATTGGAGGAGAAATGGTTTCACCTCTCCTGGGCAATCAGCAGTTAGTACAGGGAGGCATGCTCTCCACCTTTGCTAGGGAATTAGTCATTCATGATAGTTCTTCAGTCTCTCCCGGTTTCTCAGCTGCAGATGTAAGTGGTGGTCAGATGTAAGTGGCGGTTGTGTCAGTGGCGGTTTTGTCGCGCCAGTGGCGGTTTTGTCGCAAAACTAAGACCATCTCAGAAACAAAGGCGCTTCTGCTGTGTTGTTCTGCATAATTATTCGATGAAGGAAAGAGAGGAAGGCTCCACACCACTCTCTCATTTGAGTATCTTACCTAGTTATTTACAGATGATCTCATTTTGCTCTTTTGTAGCTTTGTCAACTATGTGTGTGTGTGTTTCTATACCTGTTCTCACCTCTCCCTGTAGGTTTTACAGACGCCCCCCACCCCTTGGCTGCAACCCTTCTAATTTAGTGTACCCTGCGCGCACAACCCATGTGGAATCCCTGGTCTTTGGCAGCATTTGGAACTGCTGATCTGTGGCCAAGAACACAGAGTTCATCTCAGCCTATGCTGCCCTTCAGTCCCTTGACTTTTTGGCCCTGACGGAGACATGGATCACCCCAGCGAACACTGCTACTCCAGCTGCTCTCTCTTCATCTATGTTTTTTCTCAAAGTCCGAGAGCATCTGGTCATGGTGGTGGTGGCGCAGGTCTACTAATTAGGTCTGGAAATGTTCTCTTTTCTCCCTCTCTCACCTGTTCATCTCCTCAATTGAATTCCATGCTGTCACTGTCACTTGTCCACTCAAGCTTAACAATATTTTCATATATTGCCCACCAGGTGCCATTGGAGAGTTCCTCGATAAGCTTGAGACCTTGATAGGCTCTTTTCCTGACGATGGCTCACCGCTCTTAATACTTGGCAACTTCAACCTCCCAACGTCTGCCTTTGATTCATTTCTTTCCAACTCTCTCTTTCCCCTCCTTTCCTTTTTTTGACCTCACCCTTTCCCAATCCCCTCCAACTCACAAGGCAGGCAATACACCTGACCTCATCTTTACTAGAGGCTGCTCGTCTACTAGTCTTACTGCAATCCCCTCCAAGTCTCTGATCACTACTTTATTTCCTTTTCTGTCTCCCTTTCCTCCAACCCTAACCACACAGCCCCTACCGAGGTGGTCATGTGCCGTCGCAATCTTTACTCTCTCTCTCCCACTACTTCCTTCTCTTCTATCCTACCATCTCTCCCTTCTGCTAAATCCTTCTGTCTCCTGATTCGTCCTCTTCGACCCTACTCTCCTCCCTTTCTGCGTCCTATGACTCGCACTGTCCCCTTTCCTCCCGGGTCGGCGCTCCCCTCCTGCTCCATGGCTGAGTGACTCATTGCGAGCTTACAGAACAAGGGCTGCGGGCAGCGAAAATGAAGGAAAACTAAACTTCCGGAGGACCAATCATCCTTTCACTCCCTCCTCTCTTCCTCTGTATCCGCTGCTAAAGCCACTTTCTACCACTCTGAATTTCAAGCGTCTGCTTCTAACCCTAGGAAATCCTCCCTCTTCGTCCTCCTTCTCTACGGACAACTTTGTCAACCACTTTGAAAAAAAGGTTGACGACATCCGCTACTCATTCACTTAGCCTATGGAGTCCATTGGTCTCACTCACACAGAACTACCCTATGCCTTGACATCTTTCTCCCCTCTCTCTCCAGATGACATCCTGCGACTAGTGAGGTCTGGGCGCCCGACAATCTGCCCGCACGACCCCATCCCCTCCTCCCTTCTCCAGACCATATCTGGAGATCTTCTACCTTCCCTCACTTCCGTCATCAACTCATCCTGACCACTGGCTGCATCCCCTCTGACTTCAAAATGACCCAAGTTTCTCCCCTCCTCAAGAAACCAACACTTGACTCATTCAAACTATACACCTGCATCCCTTCTTTTCTTTCCAAAACATTTGAGCATTGCTGTCTTTGATCAACTTTCTAATTATCTCTCTCAGAATTATCTTCTTGACCCTAACCAGTCAAACTTCAAGATGGGTAAATCAACAGAGACTGCTCTTCTCTGTGTCAGAGGCTCTCCGCACTACCAAAGCTGACTCCCTCTCTTCTGTTCTCATCCTCCTAGATCTGTCCGCTGCACTCCGTGAAAAATCAGATCCTCTCCACCTTCTCAGGGCTGGACGTCTTAGGCTATGCACACTCTTGGATTGCATCCTACCTGAGAAGCCACTCCTACCAGGTGATGTGGAGAGGATCTGTGTATGCACCACATACTCTCACTGCTGGTGTCCCCCAGGGCTCGGTTGTAGGCCCTCTCCTCTTCTCTCAACTACTTTTCTCCTTCTGACACCCAGGTGGCATCACGCATCTCTGCGTGCCTGTCGGATATCTCAACTTGGATGTCGGCCCACCACCTCAAGCTCAACCTCGAGAGACGGAAATGTTCTTCCTCCCGGGGTAGGCCTGCCCGCTCAAAGACCTCTCCATTACGGTTCAACTCCACAGTGTTGCCCTCCCAGAGTGCAAAGAACCTTGGCGTGAACCCTGTCTTTCTCTGCAAACATCAATGCAGTGATCCGCTCCTGCAGGTTTATGCTCTGCAACATCCGTAGAGTACGACCCTACCTCACACAGGAAGTGGTGCAGGTCCTTATCCAGGCACTTGTTCTCTTCCATCTGGACTACTGCAACTTGCTGTTGGCTGGGCACCCCACTTGTGCCATCAAACCCCTGCAACTTACCCAGAATGCCGCAGCCCTACACCCAAACCCGAGCACTACATTCTGCCACTTCAGGTCTCTTGGCCCTCCCACCCCTATGTGAGGGCAGCTCCTGCGCACCCCAGTCCAAGCTCTTCTCTGTCCTGGCACCACAATGGTGGAACCAGCTTCCCCCTGAAGCTAGGACAGCAGAGTCCCTGCCCATCTTCCGAAAACATCTGAAACCCTACCTCTTCATAGAGTATCTTACATAATCCTCCTCCTCACCTCGACCCCCCCCCCAATTAAAAAAATATATAGATTTTTTTTAAAGACACTTAACTAGCTCTGACTCTACTGATACCTACATTATTGAGGAAAAATGTATTTTCTGTGTCTGTGATATGTGGTTGTCCCATCTATCTTAAGATGAATGCACTAGCTGTATGTCACTCTGGATAAGAGCATCTGCTAAATGACTAAACGTCCCTGTGGAACGTTCCAAATCTTTTTAATCTCTTATTCATTATACAGTGAGTGTACAAAACATTAGGAACACCTTCATTATATTGAGTTGCACCCCCTTTTGCCCTCAGAACAGCCTCAATTATTCGGGGCATGGACTCTACAAGGTGTTGAAAGTGTTCCACAGGGATACTGGCCCATGTTGACTCCAATGTTTCCCACTGTTGTGTCAAGTTGGCTGGCTGTCCTTTGGGTGTTGGACATTCTTGATTACTCACAGGAAACTGTTGAGTGTGAAAAACCCAGCAGCGCTGCAGTTCTTGACACAAACCAGTGCAATCTGGCACCTACTACCATACCCCATTCAAAGGCACTTCATTCTCTTTTCTTGCCCATTCACCCTCGAATGGCACACATACACAATCCATGTCTCAATTGTCTCAAGGCTTAAATCCTTCTTTGACCTGTCTCCTCCCCTCCATCTATACTGATTGAATTGGATTTAATAACAAGTGCTTTCACCCGGATTCACCTGGTCAGTTTATGTTGATACAATGACGTTGATTCAAACATACCATTTTACTATCAACATAACAAGGCCAAATGAAATCGAATCAAATAAAAAATACAATTTAAACCAGGATGAAAAAGAACACAATTTAACGCAATTTCAATGTGTACATTGTTCTGATGATTATATTAAGTACATGTTTTACCCTAATTTCTATTTTACGCTGGTTGAAATAAGATGAGAACAGTACTGGTTGTTTAAAAAAAAATACACTGCTCAAAAAAATAAAGGGAACACTTAAACAACACAATGTAACTCCAAGTCAATCACACTTCTGTGAAATCAAACTGTCCACTTAGGAAGCATAACTGATTGACAATACATTTCACATGCTGTTGTGCAAATGGAATAGACAACAGGTGGAAATTATAGGCAATTAGCAAGACACCCCCAATAAAGGAGTGGTTCTGCAGGTGGTGACCACAGACCACTTCTCAGTTCCTATGCTTCCTGGCTGATGTTTTGGTCACTTTTGAATGCTGGCGGTGCTTTCACTCTAGTGGTAGCATGAGACGGAGTCTACTACAACCCACACAAGTGGCTCAGGTAGTGCAGCTCATCCAGGATGAGACATCAATGCGAGCTGTGGCAAGAAGGTTTACTGTGTCTGTCAGCGTAGTGTCCAGAGCATGGAGGCGCTACCAGGAGACAGGCCAGTACATCAGGAGACGTAGGAGGGCAACAACCCAGCAGCAGGACCGCTACCTCCGCCTTTGTGCAAGGAGGAGCAGGAGGAGCACTGCCAGAGCCCTGCAAAATGACCTCCAGGAGGACATAAATGTGCATTTGTCTGCTCAAACGGTCAGAAACAGACTCCATGAGGGTGGTATGAGGGCCCGACGGCCACAGGTGGGGGTTGTGCTTACAGCCCAACACCGTGCATGACGTTTGGCATTTGCCAGAGAACACCAAGTTTGGCAAATTCGCCACTGGCGCCCTGTGCACTTCACAGATGAAAGCAGGTTCACACTGAGCACATGTGACAGACGTGACAGAGTCTGGAGACGCCGTGGAGAACGTTCTGCTGCCTGCAGCATCCTCCAGCATGACCGGTTTGGCGGTGGGTCAGTCATGGTGTGGGGTGGCATTTCTTTGGGGGGCCGCACAGCCCTCCATGTGCTCGCCAGAGGTAGCCTGACTGCCATTAGGTACCGAGATGAGATCCTCAGACCCCTTGTGAGACCGTATGCTGGTACGGTTGGCCCTGGGTTCCTCCTAATGCAAGACAATGCTAGACCTCATGTGGCTGGAGTGTGTCAGCAGTTCCTGCAAGAGGAAAGCATTGATGCTATGGACTGGCCCGCCCGTTCCCCAGACCTGAATCCAATTGAGCACATCTGGGACATCATGTCTCGCTCCATCCACCAATGTGACGTTGCACCACAGACTGTCCAGGAGTTGGCGGATGCTTTAGTCCAGGTCTGGGAGGAGATCCCTCAGGAGACCATCTGCCACCTCATCAGGAGCATGCCCAGGCGTTGTAGGGAGCTCACACAGGCAAGTGGAGGCCACACACACTACTGAGCCTCATTTTGACTTGTTTTAAGGACATTACATCAAAGTTGGATCAGCCTGTAGTGTGGTTTTCCACACTATTTGAGTGTGACTCCAAATCCAGACCTCCATGGGTTAATTTTTATGTGATTACGTTGTCAGCACATTCACCTATGTAAAGAAAAAAGTATTTAATAAGAATATTTCATTCGTTTGAGCAGTGTATATTCCACGTCACAATACATTAAAAATGACATTAAAACAACATTGACTCAACCAGTGTGTGTCCAGTGGGTATTTTGCCACTTAGAGCCATCTTACTGTTCCATAAATGAAACAATAGTCATTCTAATATACGTTAGTGCTTCAACGTAATCACCCAGATGAACAGAATGTGGCACCCCATTTGAAAGATTATACTTATTAAAAAGAAGAAGAAAAAAAAAGAGAAAGAAATCTTTATGAAAATAAAGAATGTGGTACCCAAACAAAGGTCATGCCTCCATATATTCCACCCGGTCTCTATACAACTCCCCTTGAAACTGTTCACAGCAAAGCAGCACAAGCAGACAAAACAGCCTGAGAATCCGCTGCATGCGCAGAGCCACTTTACTGCGTTCAGCTGCACTTTACTGCAGCCTGTTTCACCGACTCTGCAGCCTCTCAACAGATTGTCACCCAAAAGCCTTTTCTTTTGCCCTCTTTCTCTCTCTCTCTCTCTCTCTCTCTCGCTCTCTTTCTCTCTCCCTTGTTCTTTTTCCTCCTTTCTGGATCAAGCCTCTGGGAGAAGAATGAGACACAATTGGAGCCCAGAGAAAGAAGAGAGGGAAAAGAAGGATGAGTTGAGCGTGCTAAAGAGGCAGCCTAAACCCATTACCTAAGTGTCTTTTATCTTCCCATGTGCTTTTGTTGTTTAATCAGCTTTGTATCTCTTCAAATCCTGGATTGAGATAACAAACAAACGGATGAGCCCAGCAACGTGCCGAGGGAAAAAGCCTATTCCCTGGCACACAGAGGGAGCGAGAGAAGGAGAGAGGCACAGCGCTGCATAGTGGTCAGAGTGGAAAATACTACTGGACTGGTTCTTCGGCCTGGTTGACCCTCTCTAGACTGGTCCTAACAGGAAAGTGAGTGATTGGTGTATCTAGTAGGGGGGGGGGGGGGGTGTAAAGACACAGCTCACAGATTTGCACTCTCTCTCTTCATCCATGATTCCTTTGGCTTTTTCTCTGTGCAAAATGGAGGATTGTAGATTACGGCTGGCATTCCAAGCCCAGTGAGAGCTGAGGACTGGGAATCACTGCTCAAAGAGAGGACTTTTCTAACAATAGTGGTCAGCCTTATCTGATTCATTATTGAGACTCAGGATGAGGTTTGTGTCTTTGATGCTAAGGGCCCAAAAATAGAAATCTTAGACCAGGATTCAAGGCCCCTATTCAAATGACCTTCAGTATAGGCATTTAATGACTCGCATGGAAAAGTCGTATATTCAAGGTTTTATATGGGATGTCACATGCTGTGTTGTTTGACCCGGGATGGGACTTTGTTTTAAGGCCTTCTTACTATGAATGGCTTATGAGTGACTTCTCATGAGTCACACACGCACGTACGCACACACACACACACACACACACACACACACACACACACACACACACACACACACACACACACACCTCTTCCCCACACACCGTCTGGAAATGTTTTTGGGGGGTAATAGCCCTCATTTGTTATTGCCCCACTCCCCCTCGTCTCGTTCACGTCTCGGTTCAGCAGGTGCACAGCCAACGCCCCCCCTTCCCCGACAATGTCACACAATTACCTCTTAACTGCTCAAACAAATAGAGCGACCCACAGAGTGACATCAAATCAAAACTGTCACAGGTGATTGAGTCTAGTCATCAAGGCGACCCCGCACCCGGCGCTGTCCGCTATACCTGTCAGGCGAATGAAGAGGGGAGGTGGAGGGGAGACGACATCGTTTCATAATAGACTCCTAATAATGTAGAAAACACCCTCCTTTTTTTCTTCACTCGACTCATTTTAAAGTTGGGCACGGTAAGAGATGCAACGCCCTTCTTTTTAGTCTCTCTCTCTCTCTCTCTCTCTCTCTCTCTCTCTCTCTCTCTCTCTCGCTCTCTCACTCGCTCTCTGGGCTTGGGATGGAGAGAGGAGGAAATGGTCTTGTTTGGAGTAATGATAGGGAAAATGATAGAGGCCAGATTGAAATTTCCGTCCCCTCTGAACCATGCCGGCTCTGCTCCTGAAAAGACATTGGATACTAATGGGGTTAGATCAGATAGGGTGGAGGTTCCAGGCCCGCATCCCAAATGGCACCCTATTCCCTATTTAGTGCACTTTTGTTTTTACCTGGGACCGTAGAGCTCTGATCAAAAGTACTGCACTATATAGGGAATAGGGTGCCATTTGGGACGCAGATCTAATAAACTCGGCCACTGCTCTGCCATATACACACAGCTAATGGACAGCACAGACAACTTTTATGGGGGAAAAGCAATGATACAATCCGAGGGTGACTCCCTTATGATTAGGTGAGGTTGCGTTTGGTGTAATGTGAATGTGAAAGGAATACATAGACAATAAGGTGGTGTTCACCCATGGTTCATTTGAATGCAATGACTGCCACTGTTTGCATTAACCTAGGAAAAGGAACCTGAACCAGATCTCCACATGTTCTGTCTCTCACAGAACTACAGCAGTTAGCCTTACACTGGGAGAGCAGATCACAGAACACAGGTACTGAGAGAGATAGCGGGAAGGAGAGAGGGAGATGGCAGGAGAGGGAGAGGACAGGAGAGAGAGAGGGAGGGAGGTGGAGAGAGGCAGAGGGAGAGCGCAGGAGAGAGAGAGAGAGAGAGATATGGAACAGGAGTAAATGAAAGAGAGACAGAGTATGTGATAGAGAAAAGAGAGAGAAAAGCAAAGAGACATTAGCGACAAGATGATGTCAGCGTCTGATGTAAATTGGAGAGTGACATAGTCAACAGACACGGCTGACTGGTCACCATGGCAGCGCAATGCGGTGACACTGACAAATGGAATATTTTCGGAGGACTTAATCAGAGGAAATGGGCTTTGGTCTGCAGGTGACACCGGTCCCGCTCCAACGCTCACACAAAGAAAACTGATTGCCTGCCTCCAAAACCCCCACCATCCCTCCATTTCCCCATCTCTCTATCATTCTTTCCCTATCTCTTTCCCTTTCTCTCTTTCTTACTATTTCCCCCTCTCTCCCCCCTTTTTCTCTCTTCTTCTCTCTCTCTAATCTCTCTCTCTAATCTCTCTCTGTCTCTCTCTCTCTCTCTCTTTCTCCATCACCACTTTCTCTCCTACTCCCCGCACATCCCACTCTGGGGTGGAGTTCACTAGGGGGAAGTAGCAGCCATCCGATTCAAGAAGAGGACGTCAGTGAAAGTCTAATGCAACGAAAGCGATAAAGACAGGTATAGTGAATGCTGAATATCTCTGAATAAAAATAGACGTATTCACTCAGAAGCAAAAGACACTAAACTCTGCTACAGAGCAGACATGAAGTCAAGACCCATGTTCCTTGTCTAATAGTCGTGAGTGAGGCTTTAGGCCTTTCAAGGTCCACTTGTCCCAATTATCACAAAGCAGAGAAAGGCTAGTCTGATCTCTCCAGGCCTCCTCTCCACCTCCTCACCCACAGTGGCCTGGCTGTACCTCCATCAAGGACTCCCCATCTCTCTCTCTCTCTCTCTCTCTCTCTCTCTCTCAATTCAATTTCAATTCAATTCAAGGGCTTTATTGGCATGGGAAACATGTGTTAACATTGCCAAAGCAAGTGAGGTAGACAACATACAAAGTGAATATATAAAGTGAAAAACAACAAAAAATTAACAGTAAACATTACACATACAGAAGTTTCAAAACAGTAAAGATATTACAAATGTCATATTATATATATATATACAATGTACAAATAGTTAAAGGACACAAGATAAAATGAATAAGCATAAATATGGGTTGTATTTACAATGGTGTTTGTTCTTCACTGGTTGCCCTTTTCTCGTGGCAACAGGTCACAAATCTTGCTGCTGTGATGGCACACTGTGGAATTTCACCCAAAAGATATGGGAGTTTTTCAAAATTGGATTTGTTTTCGAATTCTTTGTGGATCTGTGTAATCTGGGGGAAATATGTCTCTCTAATATGGTCATACATTGGGCAGGAGGTTAGGAAGTGCAGCTCAGTTTCCACCTCATTTTGTGGGCAGTGAGCACATAGCCTGTCTTCTCTGAGAGCCATGTCTGCCTACGGCGGCCTTTCACAATAGCAAGGCTATGCTCACTGAGTCTGTACATAGTCAAAGCTTTCCTTAATTTTGGGTCGGTCACAGTGGTCAGGTATTCTGCCGCTGTGTACTCTCTGTGTAGGGCCAAATAGCATTCTAGTTTGCTCTGTTTTTTTGTTAATTCTTTCCAATGTGTTAAGTAATTATCTTTTGTTTTCTCATGATTTGGTTGGGTCTAATTGTGCTGTTGTCCTGGGGCTCTGTAGGGTGTGTTTGTGTTTGTGAACAGAGCCCCAGGACCAGCTTGCTTAGGGACTCTTCTCCAGGTTCATCTCTCTGTAGGTGATGGCTTTGTCATGGAAGGTTTGTGAATCGCTTCCTTTTAGGTGGTTGTAGAATTTAACGGCTCTTTTCTGGATTTTGATAATTAGTGGGTATCGGCCTAATTCTGCTCTGCATGCATTATTTGGTGTTTTACGTTGTACACGGAGGATATTTTTGCAGAATTCTGCGTGCAGAGTCTCAATTTGGTGTTTGTCCCATTTTGTGAAGTCTTGGTTGGTGAGCGGACCCCAGACCTCACAACCATAAAGGGCAATGGGCTCTATGACTGATTCAAGTATTTTTAGCCAAATCCTAATTGGTATGTTGAAATTTATGTTTCTTTTGATGGCATAGAATGCCCTTCTTGCCTTGTCTCTCAGATCGTTCACAGCTTTGTGAAGTTACCTGTGGCGCTGATGTTTAGGCCAAGGTATGTATAGTTTTTTGTGTGCTCTAGGGCAACAGTGTCTAGATGGAATTTGTATTTGTGGTCCTGGTGACTGGACCTTTTTGGAACACCATTATTTTGGTCTTACTGAGATTTACTGTCAGGGCCCAGGTCTGACAGAATCTGTGCATAAGATCTAGG
The DNA here is from genome assembly GCF_034236695.1 of Oncorhynchus nerka. Lineage (NCBI taxonomy): Eukaryota > Metazoa > Chordata > Actinopteri > Salmoniformes > Salmonidae > Oncorhynchus > Oncorhynchus nerka. The sequence continues at coordinate 51,049,628 of NC_088419.1, read as the reverse complement.
TGCTGCTGTAGGCCCTCCTTGGTTGGTGACAGAAGCACCAGATCATCAGCAAACAGCAGACATTTGACTTCGGATTCTAGCAGGGGAGGCCGGGTGCTGCAGACTTTTCTAGTGCCCGCGCCAATTCGTTGATATATATGTTGAAGAGGGGGGCTTAAGCTGCATCCCTGTCTAACCCTACGACCCTGTGTGAAGAAATGTGTGTGTTTTTGCCAATTTTAACCGCACACTTGTTGTTTGTGTACATGGATTTTATAATGTCATATGTTTTACCCCCAACACCACTTTCCATCAGTTTGTATAGCAGACCCTCATGCCAGATTGAGTCGAAGGCTTTTTTTAAATCAACAAAGCATGAGAAGACTTTGCCTTTGTTTTGGTTTGTTTGGTTGTCAATTAGGGTGTGCAGGGTGAATACATGGTCTGTTGTACGGTAATTTGGTAAAAAGCCAATTTGACATTTGCTCAGTACATTGTTTTCATTGAGGAAATGTACGAGTCTGCTGTTAATAATAATGCAGAAGATTTTCCCAAGGTTACTGTTGACACATATTCCACGGTAGTTATTGGGGTCAAATTTGTCTCCACTTTTGTGGATTGGGGTGATCAGTCCTTGGTTCCAAATATTGGGGAAGATGCCAGAGCTAAGTATGATGTTAAAGAGTTTTAGTATAGCCAATTGGAATTTGTTGTCTGTATATTTGATCATTTCATTGAGGATACCATCGACACCACAGGCCTTTTTGGGTTGAAAGGTTTTTATTTTGTCCTGTAACTCATTCAATGTAATTGGAGAATCCAGTGGGTTCTGGTAGTCTTTAATAGTTGATTCTAAGATCTGTATTTGATCATGTATATGTTTTTGCTCTTTGTTCTTTGTTATAGAACCAAAAAGATTGGAGAAGTGGTTTACCCATACATCTCCATTTTGGATAGATAATTCTTCATGTTGTTGTTTGTTTAGTGTTTTCCAATATTCCCAGAAGTGGTTAGAGTCTATGGATTCTTCAATTGCATTGAGCTGATTTCTGACATGCTGTTCCTTCTTTTTCCGTAGTGTATTTCTGTATTGTTTTAGTGATTCACCATAGTGAAGGCGTAGACTCAGGTTTTCCGGGTCTCTATGTTTTTGGTTGGACAGGTTTCTCAATTTCTTTCTTAGATTTTTGCATTCTTCATCAAACCATTTGTCATTATTGTTAATTTTCTTCGGTTTTCTATTTGAGATTTTTAGATTTGATAGGGAAGCTGAGAGGTCAAATATACTGTTAAGATTTTCTACTGCCAGGTTTACACCTTCACTATTACAGTGGAACGTTTTACCCAGGAAATTGTCTAAAATTTGTTGTTGCCTAAATCTCTCTCTCTCTCTCTCTCTCTCTCTCCCCAACGATTGTCTGCCTGCCCCTCCACCTATTCCGACCCAAGACTCACCATCTCTCTCTCTATCTAGCTCTCTAACTCGCATGTGACATCACACACTGTGTGGTCACCTGCAGCTGTGTGAGTGGAGAGTGACCTGGGCCTCGCATGTGACATCACACACTGTGTGGTCACCTGCAGCTGAGTGAGTGGAGAGTGACCTGGGCCTCGCATGTGACATCTGTTGGGGATTAATCAGAATAGTTGGGTAACATAGATAAGATGTTTTATTTTTATTGCATGCTTATGTGAGATATGTCATTAGAATGTCCATTTTTGGATAATACTGTTGGCCGGTTGCAGTTATCTGTTCTCTGTCAGGGTTCAGTTACTTGGGCCGCAGAGAGGGGAGAGGTCAAGCTTGTCTTCATATGTAAACATATATTTTAAACCATGTTAAGGGATGATTGAGGGGGAACCAATTATCTCTTGGCTCCACAATGTCTGTGTGCTAGTCACTATGTCTCTGTGATCTTGCCTGTTGATGAGGTTTTGTTTTATGGTCCTGAGAGCGAGATAAGAACATAGTTTAGGAGACAAAGCTGAATGATAATTTATAGCCAATGCTGTCTGGCTATGTGTGTCTTTGCTATAAAGGATCTCAGTTGCAATGTGTATGGACTCTCAGAGAATGCATTTATAGACACTGAATTGATCTGAGAGTCACAGGGTTGTGATGGAGTTCATATAATTAAAGATGGACTTTATGATAACTCTGACTTGTGTGTGTGTGGTTTGCTCTCATGATTTGGTAAATACAGGAAATTTCCACTACATTTGGCGACGAGGATGGGATGTGAATCTTCTTTACCTGACGATCTAGGTAAATAAATCGTGCACGAGGGATCCCCCAAACTTGGGAGCTTAGGGAAACCACACTTCGGGAACGAAGTGATCTGAGAGGAGGCGAGCCGAGTGAATACCACATCTCGAACTGAGTTTTTTTTAAAGAAAAAGGTGATCGAACCACACACAGATTTGAAGTCAAGCGTGAATTCCTTTGTAAGGAAGGCACCTTGGCGGCGTAAGCAGTGCCGAGTCAGGGGAGAGTAATCTGAAAGTTTGTGGACTCAAAAGATACTCTGCCACTGTCCGGTTGCGAGTGACCAAGAGCTGTCCTGACACTGAATTGATCACAGTGTGGATTGGTGTGGTCTGTAGGGGTGAGGGGCCAGAACTGTGTATTCTAGGTGAAACATGGAACTTAGTGAAGCCCTATTGGAAGAAGGACCCCATTCTGTGCATCTGTGTGATTGTCTAAGTGACCCTCAGAGGTGGTGAATTCCAATTAGTTTAAATGTGCTAGCCAGGTATGCCCTGGGTTACTCTGTGTGAGTATTTTGTTATGGGATCACTAGGTAATAGTTGTCGGACCATTCTGTGTGAGCGGGGTAGGTTGACTCTGCGTGGGTAACCTTTTTATGTTCTGATGTTCTGTGTGGACGTCTGACCTTTTCTGTGTGAACATCTGACCAATCCTGTGTGGGTGATCCTTAAAGTTCTGTGTGAGTACCTAAGATTTCTTATGTTTTATATGGATTCTGTGAATGATTTGAAATGATGATAAATTGTATGTGTGTATAATCAATTACTAGAGATTTGATAAAGTAATGCTGAGAATAATTAGATACAATTTAAACCACCCATTCGTAGACGTACGTAGGTTTTGAGTTGGTATCTCTTTAATGGATAATTTGATAAAGATGAGGTTTTAAGCACTATTAAACTAGTCTACTAATCTACTAAACTGTCCTTAAGGTCTGAACGTGTTATATATATTTTTTCCAGTATGAGAGAAGTTGCGGGATTTATTGAATAAACTGTTTTCCATAAAGTTAGAAAGAATTAAGAGGGAATCTCGATGTAATTTATAATGTCGTACAAAGTTTAAGGTTTTCCATCAAACTAATTATCATTGCGTGATTAATGTGATGTAGTAAAGTAATTGAAATACGTTGCATAAGTAAACATAATCTACTTTTATTAAAAGGCGCAATATCTGTTTCCTAGTCATTAAATGTCGATTTTATTCTTTGATTGCTAATCTATTCATTTGGCATTTGAGAATCATAGCTGGAGTAACGTTTGTACTATTAAACTTGGGCTATTCTTCTTCTGGGAATTGCTGATAGTGACGTGTCTTGATTTTACTTGTAAAGTGGGTTTATTTGCGGAGATTCTTAGTTGTTTACATAGCATTGGTGGTTCCATGGTAGAATTCTCACCTGCCACGCGGGAGGCCCGGGTTCCGTTCCCAGTCAATGCGCGAACTGAATTCTGAGTTTTTGATTGTAAATCATCTATTTGTATTTTTTGCCTGGAAAGTTATGGTCGCTAGTGTTTGTATAAAATATAAACTGAACGTTTTAATAGCTTGTTTGGTTCAAATTGATAGAAGGGAAAAATTGAACGTTTTCAATAGATTGTTTGGGTTAAATTGATAGACTAATTCAACTTAAAATAATAACAAAGCGAATTTTGATGCAAGACGATGTCTGTTCACTTAATTATCTGCTTGAATAATGTATTGAGAATTGAGTCGTATTTAAATGACTGTATCAATAGAGAAGACAGTTACCTAAGTTAAAGAAATTCTGAATAATAGCGGAGAGATGATGGCAATAGAATGTGATTACCGAAATGATTTTCATTCTTATAGATTGACTGACGCATGTTATAATTTTGGCGCTGCGTGTGTTATTTTTAAAGAAATAGGATACATTTCATAAGTGTGAAGAGCAAAGAGAAGAGGAAGTTATAAAGTTTGGTTTTAAAGCTTACGATAGAGGAAAAAACGTTGAAATGGGAGGGGTTATATTTTTGCCCACTGGGAGAAAAGAAATAGGATGTTAAGTTGTTAAGTTTATTTTATTGAGATGTAAACATGAGTCTCTGAGCAATTTTGTCATCTGAACCATTATAGTAGTGAGTTCTTGTGTAGTTTGTTATTTGCATGAATTTATCACTGTATCATCTGCATACATTGGAATTTCAGACCCTGTACAGACTAAAGGAAGATCATTAATGGATGTGCTGAACAGTATTGACCTTTGGGGAATGAAAACTTTGTGGATATGAGTGGAAAAAAGTTTGTTTTGATTTTTACGCTGATGAGACAGCGCCAACTTTTTAAAGATTTTAGATTTGTGTAAAAAATCAGGATCGTTTTTACTAAATTTATATCAACAGGTTGAAATGATTAGATTGCTGATTAAAGGGGTTTGTTTATTTGTTTATGGTTTGTTTTAGAAGTTGATTTAACTTAATTAAACATTGTATTCTGATGTGTGGAAATGATGGATGGATGGAAATGATCTACATATGTAAATTGAAGGAGCCATGGGAGAACACGTCTACATTTTTATTAAATGCCTGGGATTAAATGACTGATTTCTTACGCTGAGAAATGTACTACGTTTGCGACAGAGGAAAAAGTATTTAGATAGTAAGGATAATTGTATCTAAGGGTAACATGTTCAAACAAGCATACATATACATTGATGTTGATTAAAATGTATGATTAATGATTTGAGGTACAGTGGAATTATCATTAGGTTTGGTTTATAGTTCACGTTTGAGTTTCTGAATCGATGTAGTGTAATGAATACTAACTAAGTGTTTTGTGTTTTCTCTGGGAAAATGGGTATTTCATTGTCTCTCTTTGGAATGTTTCCAGGGACTATACTCTTGGGAAGAGTGAGTGAGATTGAGGCCATAAACTACCACATTGAAAAGGGCCTGGAAGTTTTTGTTTAAAGGTATCTTAAAGGGGCACTCACCACATGGGATTTTAATGAGTTTTTATTTTCTGAGTTTTAATTACACACGTTAATTATTTTGATTTTTTAAAATTTTTACGTTTATTTTACTAGGCAAGTCAGTTAAGAACAAATTCTTATTTTCAATGACGGCCTAGGAACAGTGGGTTCAGGGGCAGAACGACAGATTTGTACTTCTTCAGCTCGGGGATTCGAACTTGCAACCTTTCGGTTACTAGTCCAACGCTCTATCCACTAGGCTACCCTGCCGCCCCTGATAAAGGAATGTTCTGGGAACCAGGGATAAAACATGTAGGAACTATTTGACTATTGTTTGCAATTGGTTTAATATAGTGAAAAACACTGCTTTGAATGGTTTTGTATGTCCTATGACCTTCTGATGACCTTCCGTTGTGGCTTGATCACCCGCATTGGAAAGCCATTTGGATAATGAATTTATGGTCATTTGTAATACTGCTTTCAAGATAATTTGTGTAATTGGTAAATATGTTTGAGTTTATAGTTCTTAGCCATATTTGTAATTTGGACCACTGTGAAGAGACCAGTATCCCTTCTTTCTTTTCTCTCCAAAACTCTTGAACGTGCCGTCCTTGGCCAGCTCTCCCGCTATCTCTCTCAGAATGACCTTCTTGATCCAAATCAGTCAGGTTTCAAGACTAGTCATTCAACTGAGACTGCTCTTCTCTGTATCACGGAGGCCCTCCGCACTGCTAAAAGCTAACTCTCTCCCTCTGCTCATCCTTCTAGACCTATCGGCTGCCTTCGATACTGTGAACCATCAGATCCTCCTCTCCACCCTCTCCGAGTTGGGCATCTCCGGCGCGGCCCACGCTTGATTGCGTCCTACCTGACAGGTCGCTCCTACCAGGTGGCGTGGCGAGAATCTGTCTCCTCACCACGCGCTCACCACTGGCGTCCCCAGGGCTCTGTTCTAGGCCCTCTCCTATTCTCGCTATACACCAAGTCACTTGGCTCTGTCATAACCTCACATGGTCTCTCCTATCATTGCTATGCAGACGACACACAATTAATCTTCTCCTTTCCCCCTTCTGATGACCAGGTGGCGAATCGCATCTCTGCATGTCTGGCAGACATATCAGTGTGGATGACGGATCACCACCTCAAGCTGAACCTCGGCAAGACGGAGCTGCTCTTCCTCCCGGGAAGGACTGCCCGTTCCATGATCTCGCCATCACGGTTGACAACTCCATTGTGTCCTCCTCCCAGAGCGCTAAGAACCTTGGCGTGATCCTGGACAACACCCTGTCGTTCTCAACTAACATCAAGGCGGTGGCCCGTTCTTTTAGGTTCATGCTCTACAACATCCGCAGAGTAATGACCCTGCCTCACACAGGAAGCAGCGCAGGTCCTAATCCAGGCACTTGTCATCTCCCGTCTGGATTACTGCAACTCGCTGTTGGCTGGGCTCCCTGCCTGTGCCATAAAACCCCTACAACTCATCCAGAACGCCGCAGCCCGTCTGGTGTTCAACCTTCCCAAGTTCTCTCACGTCACCCCGCTCCTCCGCCTCTCCACTGGCTTCCAGTTGAAGCCGCATCCGCTACAAGACCATGGTGCTTGCCTTAACGGAGCTGTGAGGGGAACGGCACCTCAGTACCTCCAGGCTCTGATCAGGCCCTACACCCAAACAAGGGCACTGCGTTCATCCACCTCTGGCCTGCTCGCCTCCCTACCACTGAGGAAGTACAGTTCCCGCGCAGCCCAGTCAAAACTGTTCGCTGCTCTGGCCCCCAATGGTGGAACAAACTCCTCACGACGCCAGGACAGCGGAGTCAATCACCACCTTCCGGAGACACCTGAAACCCCACCTCTTTCAGGAATACCTAGGATAGGATAAAGTAATCCTTCTCACCCTCCCCCCCCTTAAAAGATTTAGATGCACTATTGTAAAGTGGCTGTTCCACTGGATGTCTTAAGGTGAATGCACCAATTTGTAAGTCGCTCTGGATAAGAGCGTCTGCTAAATGACTTAAATGTAATGTAAATGTAAGAGGGAGAGGGCATTGCTTTTAACTAAGGGTATGCTGCTTTAAGTCTATTTTCCTATGACCATAGGTGTCACGCCCTGGTCTTAGTATTCTGTGTTCTCTTTATTATTTTGGTTAGGCCAGGGTGTGACATGGGTGATTTATGTGGTGTGTTTTGTCTAGGGGTTTTGTAGTTTATGGGATTGTGTTTAGTTAAGTATTCTAGGTAAGTCTATGGTTGCCTGGAGTGGTTCTCAATCAGAGGCAGGTGTTTATCGTTGTCTCTGATTGGGAACCATATTTAGGCAGCCATATTCTTTGGGTATTTCGTGGGTGATTGTTTCCTGTCTCTGTGTTTTGCACCAGTTAGGACTGTTTTCGTTTTTTCACGTTTCTTGTTTTGTGTATTGTTCTATTTTCATCTTTCATTAAAGATGTATAAAGATAACCACGCTGCATTTTGGTCCTCCTCTCTTTCACCAGAAGAAAACCGTAACAATAGGGGTTAAATCATTTTTCTTTTGAGTTTTTTTTCTCAGTTTAGTGATTTTAATTTGATTAGGTTAGTTTAAATTTTGTTTTATATATTTTTTTCAGTTTTGTTTTACATTACTCTCATACGGAGAGATATGTGTAAAACATGGGGGAGGATTCAGTTTTTTGAAGGTTTGAAGTTATATACCTGAAGTGATATGTGAAGGAGTGTATTGTATTGTTGTGTTTGTTTTGTTCTATTCCCGAGGGGTATAGGTCTAACTTCTTGATCCTTGGCTCTACGATGGAGTTGACAGTGGGATGGGGAGTATAATCCCATTTGAAAGAATAGGTTCAATAGAATGTGTTGATATTCTCTGTGAAATATGTTTAGATATGTGTATTAAGAATAATTGGTAAAAGTAATCATTTATCATGTAGTTAATGAACTGAACTAAACTGTTGTTCTGATCTGTTCTTTCGAGGTTATCATGAAAAGTGACATCAGACGGTATCTTAATGCATGGAAGAGATAATTGGGCCGAATAGTGTGTGTACCTCAAAACCTCCTCTAACTGGCTGAAGAAGAGTGACAAGGCGTTGAAGAAGGCCTTCCGAACCACTTCTACTGAGAGAAAAAGACCAAGACAGAAATTGGTGTACAGTTTCAGATCTAAGCTGTCAACTGCTTTTCTTTCATGTTTCATGTTTATGGACAAGACATGAGTGGTAAAGATGAGACATTGAAATTGGGACATTATCATGGGCCTTCCACTTTGAACTGTAAAGCTATCTGAAGAAGAACGAAAGAGACGCCAGAAGAATCAGTGCCTGAGGGGGGGGTTGGTCAACTGTGCCAATAAAATTGTTTATACTTTTGTGGTATCAGATTGATTGAAGAGGTCTACACCATGTAAATTGTAGTAATTTAGATTTAGAATGCATTGAGATACTGAACTGTATTATAATCATGATTACGTTAATAGTAGAATTATGGGATAATTATACTGAATGTAAATCTGCTAATATTGATTTGTGTTAAATTGAGGTTTTTACTTTGAGTGATAAGACAAATTTGAATCACTGAGGAATGCCATTCTAAATTTTGGTTGGATAAATAGTTGGGTTGTTAATAATGATTTGGAATATGAATGATTTCCCTGATCTATTCTCTATTCCTGAGTATATTTCTGAGCATGGGGATTTAGAGGGATGTCTGTCCTATATGTTGTGAGGAGGCCTGTGTTTAGATACTGGTTCTCATGTAACTTAGGGAGCATTTCTATGTTATGTTTTTATTTTCCTCAAATGGATTATTCTGTGTTATTAAACATGTGCAAGTTTGTCTTGTAGAATAAAGGTTGTAAACTTAGTTTCAAACGGGAGAAAGCTTACATATAAGCTTAGGTATTTGACATTGAGGGGATTTGATTTTTTAAATTTGATTTGAAATATTGAGTAACGTGCCATGTTACTATTCTGATTCTTCCAAAGGGACTGAGTCCCTTGAGAGGGGCATGTTGGGGATTAATCAGAATAGTTGGGTAACATAGATAAGATGTTTTATTTTTATTGCATGCTTATGTGTGAGATGTCATTAGAATGTCTATTTTTGGATAATACTGTTGGCCGGTTGCAGTTATCTGTTCTCTGTCAGGGTCCAGTTACTTGGGCCGCAGAGAGGGGAGAGGTCAAGCTTGTCTTCATATGTAAACATATCTTTTAAACCATGTAAAGGGATTATTGAGTGGGAACCAATTATCTCTTGGCTCCACAATGTCTGTGTGCTAGTCACTGTGTCTCTGTGATCTTGTCCAGGAGGGGTGTATTTGATATATGCCTGTTGATGAGGTTTTGTTTTATGGTCCTGAGAGCGAGATAGGAACATAGTTTAGGAGACAAAGCTGAATGATAATTTATAGCCAATGCTGTCTGGCTATGTGTGTCTTTGCTATAAAGGATCTCAGTTGCAATGTGTAAGGACTCTCAGAGAATTCATTTATAGACACTGAATTGATCTAAGAGTCACAGGGTTGTGATGGAGCTCATATAATTAAAGATGGACTTTATGATAACTCTGACTTGTGTGTGGTTTGCTCTCATGATTTGGTAAATACAGGAAATTTCCACTACACATCACACACTGTGTGGTCACCTGCATCTGAGTGAAAGGAGAGTGACCTGGGCCTCGCATGTGACATCACACACTGTGTGGTCACCTGCAGCTGAGTGAGTGGAGAGTGACCTGGGCCTCGCATGTGACATCACACACTGTGTGGTCACCTGCAGCTGAGTGAGTGGAGAGTGACCTGGGCCTCGCATGTGACATCACCCACTGTGTGGTCACCTGCAGCTGAGTGAGAGGAGAGTGACCTGTGCCTCGCATGTGACATCACAGACTGTGTGGTCACCTGCAGCTGAGTGAGTGGAGAGTGACCTGGGCCTCGCATGTGACATCACACACTGTGTGGTGACCTGCAGCTGAGTAAGAGGAGAGTGACCTGGGCCTTGCATGTGACATCACACAGTGTGTGAGCACTACATGTAGTATTATTAAAATAAATGCTTTGATGTCTGTTCTTGTTCACGTGCATAGAATACCATAAAAGTCCAATATGTGAGTGAGATATTGAGTAATACCAAACATTTGTATCATAATGATATACTCTTGTCTTGCAGAGTTCATTTTTTACATGCAGTAGAGCTTGTGATCAGATCTAGCACGGAAATGGTAAGTACACTCCCTACACCCACCTTCCCGTTCCCACCCTTTAGTATCCACAGGGCTAATCCATGCCATAGCAGGGCCCACAAAGGCTGATCGACTATGGGAGAATGGTGGCTTGGGTGTCTGGGCAGTGGCTGTCCCCATGTACAGCAGTAGCTCCATGCTGAGTATGAATCACACAGCAAGGCCCCTACCCTGGCCCCTGTCACAGCAGCTCCAGATCAATGATAATTACCGCCTTGACATGAGTACGCTTATTACAGTACAGGTTCAGGGACAGGGAACCGCAGGGGCCCCGAGACGCCAGTGGCCCAGGGGCCCGATCGATCCTCCTCTGAATAATGGCTATCCGGGGCCCCAGATTGGGCTTCAGCCACTAAACAAGCCATTAAGGCCAGGGCGCGTGACAGCTTAGGTGTGGATATGTGGGGTATGAGCCCTAACTCTCCTTCTCTTGGAGCCTCCTCTCTCAGAGCTCTGTATGGTGGTTCCCCCATACCTCAGCACTCAATCTTCCCCCAGCCAGGGTGGACGGTGGTGGGGGTGGTGAGTGGACACACGCCCCTGGCTCTGAGATGCTGTAACTGTAAGAGTGATGAGGGAGAGAGAGCTAAAGCACATTGTGCGCTTGGATACACTGAGAAGGGGGGCCTTCGTAACATGACCTATAGATTGCTAGTGAGCATGCAGATCAAATGCAGGTGCACATGTATACAGACAGACAGACAGACAGACAGACAGACAGACAGACAGACAGACAGACAGACAGACAGACAGACAGACAGACAGACAGACAGACAGACAGACAGACAGACAGACAGACAGACAGACAGACAGACAGACAGACAGACAGACAGACAGACAGACAGACAGACAGACAGACAGACAGACAGACAGACAGACAGACAGACAGACAGACAGACAGACAGACAGACAGACAGACAGACAGACAGACAGACAGACAGACAGACAGACAGACAGACAGACAGACAGACAGACAGACAGACAGACAGACAGACAGACAGACAGACAGACAGACAGACAGACAGACAGACAGACAGACAGACAGACAGACAGACAGACAGACAGACAGACAGACAGACAGACAGACAGACAGACAGACAGACAGACAGACAGACAGACAGACAGACAGACAGACAGACAGACAGACAGACAGACAGACAGACAGACAGACAGACAGACAGACAGACAGACAGACAGACAGACAGACAGACAGACAGACAGACAGACAGACAGACAGACAGACAGACAGACAGACAGACAGACAGACAGACAGACAGACAGACAGACAGACAGACAGACAGACAGACAGACAGACAGACAGACAGACAGACAGACAGACAGACAGACAGACAGACAGACAGACAGACAGACAGACAGACAGACAGACAGACAGACAGACAGACAAGCTCACTCTCACTCTTGCCCCCTTCTACGCACACACACACACACACACATGGCAGACAGACAGACAGACAAACATTCCCACTGATCCGTATGGTGGCAGCCCTCATCATCTCTTCTCTTTGATTTCTCAACACTCCTCCTCCAGATCCCTTGTTTTTTTCCCCTCCTTTTTTAAATCCGGTCACACCTGTAATCGGGCTCTGCGACAGGAAACTTCAGAGAATCAATTAGTCCTCCCCTCATCCGGAAGCCAAGACGATTCCCGGAGACTTGAGCCGCAAACTCCTTCTATCAGGAGTCATTCTGCCTTCCTAACACCCAGCCTCCTCTCTCCTGAGCCTGGATAGGTTTGACTGTAAGCCTGTAAAACGTTGACAACCCAAAGCGCCTTTCTCTCTCTCCTCTCTTTCCTCGAGCCCCTACCACCCGCCTGCCTCACCCCGGCCCTTTTCTCTTCTCCTCTCTTCTTCTCCTCTTTCCATCCGTCACTGCTAAATAAAGCTAGGATTTGTTTTCCCTTTCGCAGCTTGTGATAATGGCTGCCACGTTATACAGCATTTCATCCGCAATTAAATAAACAGTCCTTTTGAAGATCTCTGAATTCCACCTCGCTCTCTCTCTCGCTCTCTCTCTCTCGCTCTCTCTCTTCCACCGTAGCCTGCTCAGGCTCCTGCCTCCATTCCTCCCTTTCCCAAGGCCTGGTGACTAAGAACTCTGGGGGCAAAGCCAAGGACTCAAGCCTTTCTTTTGTCCTCCCGGGTGAAATTAGCGACTGAAGAGGCTTTATTGTGGGCGCCGTTGTTTTTAAATGCCGCCGCGTCGCACAAAGGGAAACGTAAACCTAGGGGGCCTCGCCCTCCTCTCCGAGCTCTCCAAACCGAGCCCTCCACTCGGAAACAAACAGCACATTGAGGGGTCAACTTTAATCCCCCTCCGCCCCTGCCTTTTGTATTCAGATTAGAGTCTAAGGAGGATTTGCAGGAGCCCGAAGCCTCTTGTTAAAAGGCTGTGTTCCCCACTTAACCTGCAATTTACCTGTCACTTAAAAGCCCGCTGCAGCAATCATACACACATTGTTGTGTTACTCCCTCTCACTCCTCAGCCACTGGTCTGAATGGACGCTTTGTGATGACTGGATGCGTCCCAAATGGCACCCGGGTCCCAACATAGTGCACTACTTGTGACCAGAGCCCTATGTGCCCTGGCCAAACGTAGTGCACTGTATAGGGAGTATGGTTTCATTTGGGACGGACCCTATGTGTAGTAGAAAGTGGGCAGATGGACAAGTTAACTAGTAAACAAAGATCTGTGTTTCTATAAACTCAGTTGAACATCTGACATGAGGTCGTACTGTCAGGAAATGCAATTCTGATGAAAAGATACTGAGCAAGGAACACAAAGGAAGGGTTTAAGAAACCATGTCAACCTTTACTATGTTACGTCTAGTTTATGAGACCAGGCTGACCATGTACACCCGACACATGGAGTATGGGTTAAACACTCACAATCAGGCAGGTACACATACACATATGAAATGTTTGCGAAATTAGGTTCAGTACGTACTGTAGTGGTGTGTATTCTCTGGAGGGACGGGTGGTCGGGGCCTGGCGGGTGAGAGAGCCACGGCACAGACTGCAGCTCAATGACTTGACTTGCATTGTTATCAGCCGTTCTCATCTTCAACTAGTAGGATCCCTGCAGAGGAAATTGCCCACCGGGCACAAACGAGTTGAATCAACATTGTGTCAATGTAATTGATCAACGTATTGGGATGTGGAATCTGGGTGAGAAATACATTGGATTTGATTAAAAGTAATGAACTGCTGTTTTGAGGGTGACATTTCAACCACGGGATTACGTCATCATGGTAACCAAATGTCAACATAGACCTTGTATAAAATATGTTGTATTTGTACCTTTTAAAACAATCTCAGCGCTTCAATGTTAAGTTCACTATCAGGAAGAAAAAAACAGCTGGGCAGCACCTCCTACTGGAAAATGTATCTCCAGCTACCCCTTGGTCTCCCAGCTAGGATATTTACTGTATCATTGACTATTACCAATGTGCTATTGTGAGAATGATTGTTGAGATATCACCACTTTAAAAATGAAATACACTAAACAAAGACATACACGCAACAAGCAACAAGGGCATGGATCAGAAAACCAGTCGGTATCTGGTGTGACCACCATTTGCGTCTCGCGGCGCGACACATCTCCTTCGCATTGAGTTGATCAGGCTGTTGACTGTGGCTTGTGGAATGTTGTCCCACTCCTCTTCAATGGTTGTGCGAAGTTGCTGGATATTGGCAGTCTGACATCTGCCTAGCACAGTTGAAACCTGGACTCATCTGTGAAAAGCACACTTCTCCAGCATGCTAGTGGCCATCAAAGGTAAGCATTTGTCCACTGAAGTCGGTTACAACACTGAACTGATGAAGCCGGATGTGAAGGTCCCGGGCTGGCGTGGTTACACGTGGTCTGCGGTTGTGAGGCCGGTTGGCCGTACTGACAAAACGGCTTATGGTAGAGAAATGAACATTCAATTCTCTGACAACAGCTCTGGTGGGCATTCCTGCAGTCAGCATGCCAATTGCACGCTCCCTCAAATCTTGAGACATCTGTGGCATTGTGTTGTGTTTTGCGAAACTGCACATTTTAGAGTGGCCTTTTCTTGCCCCCAGCACAAGGTGCACCTGTGTAATGATCCTGCTATCTAATCCGTTTCTTGATATGCCACGCCAGGTGGATGGAGGAATGTTCATTAACAGGTATGTAAACAAATTTGTACACAAAATGAGAGAAATAAGCTTTTTGTGCATATGGAACATTTCAGGGATCTTTTATTTCAGCTCATGAAACATGGGACCAACACTTTACATGTTGCGTTTATATTTTTTGTTCAGTGTAGATTCACTATTTCTATCTGATTCGGTCCAAACAGTAGGTTTAACAGAGCAACAGAAATGTGATCCTACTTTATTAATGAGGTTATTAGCCCTAGCATTTGGCAAAGTCATCAACAGACAATAGACAATACAATTGTCAGGCTCAGGGTTTCAAGCTCTTTAAAATGGAATGATATTTCGTGATATTGAGTTGCTTTGGGTTGTCAACGCAACCAAGTATCAACATTAGACGGAGATGTATCTTCTGCTTGGATAGTTTCATCTGTGCCACTGACTGACAGTTTTGTCTACAAATTGGATTCAAATCTCCATCTCAACCAACGGTCTAAGTTAAAGAACATGACTAAATCAAATCCATGTTATTTAAAGTGCATTGAATGTTTGATGTGATTTAGTCCTACTCTAATAACTTCCATTTTTTGGTTGACATGGAGACGTTAATCCAACATGTCAATTACTTTTTGACAAACTGGAATTAAAGCTAGAATAAGTCAGTGTCACGGGTGGAACTATCCAAGCAATAAATACATCTCCTTTAAATGCTGATAATTGCTTGTGTTGTCAACCAAACACAATGAAATATTACTTTTGCAATACAGTAAATAGCCTAAATGTGAGGCTCTCTTACAAACTAATGTAACGTTCAACCTTAAAAAATGAATAGCACACCCATGGCCACAGTTTGAGGCTACTGCAAGTCTACATGTCTTCCTATGTAATCATATAAAGCGTGAAGGTCTGTGGAGATCTTCATAATAATTGCCGTTATCATCTTTGCAGAATCTCGAACGGCATTGACCACTTTCACCGTGTACTTTTACTATAATCTCAACTGCCATCCAGGTCATTTGGTTCTGCTGTTCGATGAAGCACAGTGACACGGTATGATTCATGTGGCCAAATCAGAAACAGCCTGAGAAAGCAACCACCATTATTCACCTTCGAAACAGCATCCATCTCCTCCCTCTTGTGAGTTCTTCTACCCAACACCACCACTAGGGGCTCTCCAGGTCCAGGATGGCTGTGAAGAGGCCCATTCATTCTCAATGGCAGAGCCAAAGGGAGAAAGAAGCGCGGCTTTGGTAGTAGACAGAGTCGGTGTGTGTCCCCAATTTGCACCCTATTCCCTATATAGTGCACTTCTTTTGACCAGAGCCCACCCATAGGCCTCTGGTCAAAAGCAGTGCTTTATATAGGGAATAGGGTGCCATTTGGGATGCACACTCAGTCACTCAATGCTGGCTGGCAAAGCTCTCCTCCAAGCCCCTCCTTTTAAAAGCATAAAGCATCAGGCATCAGTCGATGCCAAGCACCAAACAACCGCTCCGTTTCTGACGGAGTTTTACTAGAGGCTTGGATTCGCTCTCCCTAATCTCTCCTTAAACTATCCCTCTGTAACACCCCGTACACATTAGCCTATGTCTTATAACTTTAAAGTTTATCGTTATATGGGAAGATTTTTTTTTTTTAACTCTTGATTTTAAAACTCTGGGCAGCTTAGATTCAATGTGCACTGTGCCGAATGATAAATCTTTACAATACAACAACACAAAAGGACGGGGATATTGTCCATTGTTTTAAAATGAGTTCCCTACTGCCATTGAGCCATCTCAGATTAAAACGATTTAAAACACCACTTCACCTCTTAGGAAATACAATCATCTGGAAGGTGGAGACAATTTCCCATCCCTTGTGATTTCCTTAAGACCCCTACTACAATTTACAAATGATTCCAAAGCAAAAGAAGGCAAAAAAATGTTTTTATAAACGGGGCCTTCTCTACTAGATGAAAGTGAAGAGCAGAAGTACGGTGTCCATATTAGTGCAGCTTGACCTTGAAACAAGTCCTGTTATGGACACCACACAGGAGTATGGAGCATCTAAAACCAGGTCAGTCATCCAGTGAAAACACTTTATTTTCTCCTTGTGTTGAACAGGATCAGTCGCTGGGCTGTTCTATTTTTAGAGCCTCTCTCCTCCTCTTTCCTCCCCTCTTCCCCTCCTCCCTTCACCCTTCCCTCAGAACCCAGGAGAGTTTCTCCCTTTCTTGTGGAGGAACCCACCTGTCTGGTTGCACATAATGCCTGCTGTCCCCGGTGGCGCTCCGCTTAGATTCCAGCATTAAAAACCCATTACGGAGCTATCAGCCATCTATCAGCCCACTCATAGGGTTGCGTCCCAAATGGCACCCTATTCCCTACATATACCCCACTGGTCAAAAGTAGTGCACTGCAAAGTGAACAGGGTGCCATTTGGGATGTACAATAATGCTGTCTAACGACCTAATTGTCAGCCCTGTCAGTCACGGGAGGCTCCGCCGGCCCAGGCTGCCACCACGTGCCGCCGCCGTCTGAGGCATCGGCATCCGCCACCCGCCGGCGCCGAGTGGCTCGTCCTCATCAAAAACAGGATCGAAACGCTCAATCTGTGGACATGTGAGAGAGTGAGGGAGAGAAGGAGAGAGGGAGAAAGATAGAGGGGGAAAAAAATGTTATTCCATTTGCCGTATCCACTCTATTAGTCAGAGCAGTACAGTCAATCAGGGCCACATTTTGATTTGAGGAAAGGCAGAGAGGAAAGGAGGAAAACTGGGACATGATGGCAAAATGGCTGCCGGTCATGGCGTGGCTATTCCAGCTCAGCCGAATCAGTCAGAAGGAGTAAGTGTGTATAAAAATGGATTATTACTGAAGTGATCAGAACTCCTCTCCAGTTCCTGCCGTGTGTGTGTGTGTGTGTGTGTGCATGCGTAGAAGGGGGCAAAGAGTGAGAGTAAGCTTGAGGAAAGGAAAGAGTGTGTGAGCGGG
Organism: Oncorhynchus nerka; assembly: GCF_034236695.1. Lineage (NCBI taxonomy): Eukaryota > Metazoa > Chordata > Actinopteri > Salmoniformes > Salmonidae > Oncorhynchus > Oncorhynchus nerka. Next base: position 51,032,093 of record NC_088419.1, on the reverse strand, counting down.
TATGTCCATGAGCACTGGTGCTCCATCTTCTCTCCCTCCTACACTACTCCCTAGGTCCCTCTGCACACTTTCCTGTGAAATGATTGGGTGAATACGGAAAGGGCCCCTTAGGCCACACAGGCCTGGACTCTCTCTCTAGGAGGGGATCATTGACTCCTTTTCCCTTTCCTCCTCCTTGATAATTCATTGCTTGCATATGCCAGCTAATACATCAGATGGGCTGCCCCTCCCCTGACACACACACACACACACACACACACACACACACACACACACACACACACACACACACACACACACACACACACACACACACACACACACACACACACACACACACACACACACACACACACACACACACACACACACACACACACACACACACACACACACACACACACACACACACACACACACACACCACCCAGAGGAAATGGTGGAAAGCGTCAGTCGGCAGAAAAACGGGGATGACAAACGAGAGCACTTCTATATCTATGAATGAATTATGTCTCCTAAATACCTTGAGCAGAGGCAACTGTCAGCCTGCCTCTATGCTAATCTGGGGACAAAATATGACCAGTTTGGCATTAAAAGGAGGGGGCAGGGCTGCTAGAGAATGAGGCAAGAAATTAATATATCTGAATAGAGCAATCAGGCCATTAGAATACGATGTCGGATTCAGCTTTGGTGGACTTTATGCATTTATTATGAGATGAATAATAATAGTAATATCCTCCATTCGGCTTTAATGCCGTTCCTCCTCCCTGTTGAAATAGATGTGGATTATTGTGACAAGAAGACAGACCTATCATTTGTTTTACAATAGCCGAGTCAGCACTCAGCAGCACCTATACTACAGCAGTCATCAGGAATAGAAGAGCCCACTGCAGCGAGAAGACAAGTGCACCACGCGGCTCATTTTGTAATCGGGCTGGTGATTTACATAGGAAATCAAAGACACCACAAGGCTCGAGACAATAGCTACATGAATTAGTTAATAGCCTTATGCTTTTTCTAAAGAGAAGGCACTCCTTCTTTAATGTAAAATGTATCTTTTTTTTTGTAATGAAAAATGTCAATTAAACATTGTAGGTTTTATTTTATATTGTTATGACAGAAGGAAGGACACGTGCAATATAACTGGAAACTGGATGCTTCGGAAAAGGTGGAGAATTTTAAGAGAATCAAAATCATGTTTGACATTTTGACTTTGACTGAAAGTGGTCCATTTTGAAATCATAATGTTTATCCTTATAAATGCGCTATTATAATATATAGTGAGGTCATTACAAACGCTCATGTTCCTGGTCATTCACCTGCAGCTGATCGTTTTGTGCAAAGAGCGTCAGAAAACAGTTCACCTTGCTATTGTTCTATCTACCAGAATCATCTCGCACCTGGGTATATTTCCCATGGGAGAAGTGTGTTTAGCATCTCAAGTCAGTAGGCTAGAGCGGTTCAGGGCCACTGGAGGATACGTTCTCTCTTTCTCTCTGAACAAAAAGTTGTTGAAGAAATTGGGGCCCAAGGACAGTGAGAAAATCTGGCATTAATATTCCTATCCAGGGTTGCCAAATTCAAACCAGGATTTCTGGAAAACCTGGGAATTTTTTGAAAATGTACAATCATTTCTCAACCCTATTATTACATGACTATATGTCAATAAATTATATTTTCTGACTCCAGAGTCCTTGGATGTACAACATTGAAGAAAGCAATATGTTATGTCCAACGTAATGAATCCTAAGATACCATTACAGACATGATCGTTTTGATTAGATTGATCTGATTGTTAGACCTTACAAAGACACTATGATCAAAGCAACTCTCACAAGTATTGAAGATTATGAATAAATGATCTAGTGATTCATTTGGTCAGACAATTGAATACAATACAGAGCATATATTTTATTACCTGTTCTTTACCAGGTAAGTTGACTGAGAAAAATATATAATTCACAGTAACGGCCTGGGGAATAGTTACAAGGGAGATGAGTGAGCCAATTGGAAGCTGGGGATGATTAGGTAGCCATGATGTTGTTAGGGCCAGATTGGGACAGCTTCCTACACAGGGCAATGTCCCCAATCACTGCCCTGGGGGATTTATGTTTCACCAGAGGATAGTGTACCTCCTACTGGACATCCAACATCACTTCAAGCAGCATCTGGTCTCCCATCCAGGGACCAAACCTGCTTAGCTTCATTGGTAAGCCAGCAGTGGGATGCAGGTGGTATGCTGCTGGCTATTAACATCATTTAGCAGGTGTAAAAATAACATCTAGATATAACTGACGTCTTTTGTGCCAAGCCTTGCACAGTCTCACACGTTCTCTTCCTTCAATTGTGAATGGTTAGATCTCCCTCTAGTGACAGAATTGTACACTATCCTACGTACAAATTGACCGTTGGTGTCTTTTCCACCTTTATCCACTAGATGGAGACAGGGGTTCAAATAACTTTGTCTGACTGTCAAATAAAATGCTTGTCTGAGTAATAATTGCATGTCTTCAACAAATCATTCCATTTTTTTTTATGACAATAATTCAAATGTAATTTAAACCAGAATTCACCATTTATCAAATCTTCATATGAGGTTATTTGTATTTCCTTATACCCCACTTTATTTGTCAGAGTTTTGAACGCATTCTTCATTCAAAGCATGACATTTGCATGACAAGGCTTGCATGGTAAGTGTGTAATGGCCCTGAGCACAGGCTAATGAGAAATGCAATGCTTTACTGAATTATATAGGCAATAACCTTGTGCTCTGGCCCTGACATGACCAAGCGATTAGGCCTTTAGTCCCAATGCCAGCGTTATTAAATACACAAAGCACTGCCCCACAATGAGAGAAGAGAAAGGGACATGAGCTCCCATATCACATTAGAATTTTGCCTCCGTAAGCAATTATTGTCGCCAGTGATTGCAATTCAGATCCTATCTAATGAATATTCCCATGAAGATATACAAATGAATCTACGGTCCCTCTGACTGGTTCATCGTAACACATCCAGGCGGTGTCCCAAATGGCACCCTATTCCTTATAAAGTGCACCACTTTCGACCAGGGCCAAAGGGTCAAAAGTAGTGCACTACACAGGGAATAGGGTGCCATTTGGGACGTATCCCCAATCTTCTCTGGATGCATCCAGCCAAATTAGATCACTGCAAACATAAATCAACCGAACTTCGTGTGCGCTGTCCCTACTCCATCTCAAGTGGCACCAATGCCAGTCGCCAGATTTACAGGGCCTTCAGAACGTATTCACACCCCTTGACTTTTTCCACATTTTGTTGTGTTACAGGCTGAATTTAAAATGTACTAAAATTCGTTGTTTTTCTTTGTCATTGGCCTCCACACAACACCCCATAATTTAAAAGTCGAATGATGATTTTCAAATCTTTTACAAATCCATAACAAATGAAAAGCTGAAATGTCTTGAGTAAAAATGTGATTAAACAAGTCACATAATGAGTTGCATGGACTAGCTCTGTGTGCAATAATAGTGTTTACACCACTCACACACATACCAACCAAAAAGACCAGGGAGGTTTTCCAATGCCTCGCACCTATTGGTCGATGGGTAAAAATACAAAATAAAGCAGTCATTGAATATCCCTTTGAGCATGGTGAAGTTATCAACTAGACTTTGGATGGTGACGTTACTGTACAAGGGGTACCTGTACCGAGACAATGTGCAGGGGTACGGATTAGTCAAGGTAATTTAGGTAATATGTACACTACCATTCAAAAGTTTGGGGTCACCAAGAAATGTCCTTGATTTTTGTCCATTAAAACAACATCAAATTGATCAGAAATACAGGTGTAGACATTGTTAATGCTGTAAATGACAATTTGTAGCTGGACACGGCAGAAGTTTAATGGAATATCTACATAGGCGTACAGAGGCCCATTATTAGCAACCATCACTCCTGTGTTCCGATGGCACGTTGTGTTAGCTAATCCAGCTTCCATAAAAAATCTGCCGTTTCCAGCTACAATAGTCATTTACAACATTAACAATGTCTACACTGTATTTCTGATCAATTTTATGTTTGTTCAATGGACAAAAAAAAGTGATTTTCTTTCGAAAACAAGGACATTTCTTAGTGACCCCAAACTTTTGAACGGTAGTGTACATGTGGGTAGGGGTAAAGTGACTATGCATGTATAATAAACAGAGAGTAGCATAGTGTGAAGGAATGTGTGTGTGTGTGTGTGTGTGTGTGTGTGTGTGTGTGTGTGTGTGTGTGTGTGTGTGTGTGTGTGTGTGTGTGTGTGTGTGTGTGTGTGTGTGTGTGTGTGTGTGTGTGTGTGTGTGTGTGTGTGTGTTGGACTGTAAGTGTAGTGTGTGGTTAGAGTCCAGTGAGTGTACATCAGTGCAAAAGTCAGTGCAAAAAAAGAATAATGAATAAATAGTACTAAAATAAGGTTGTCAATAGTCCTGGTAGACATTTGATTAACTGTTCAGCAGTCTAATGGCTTGGGGGTAGAAGCTGTTAAGGAGACTTTTGGCCCGTGACTTGGCACTTTAGTACCGCTTGCCGTGCAGTAGCAGAAAGAAAAGTCTATGATTTGGGTGGCTGGAAACTAACAATTTTTAGGGCGTTCCTCTGACACGTCGTGGTATAGAGGTTCTGAATTGCAGGAAGCTCGGCCCCAGTGATGTGCTGGGCCATATGCACTGCCATCTGTAGAGCCTTGTGGTCGGATGGCGAGCAGTTGCCATACCAAGCAGTGATGCAACCAGTCAGGATGCTCTCGATGGTGCAGCTGTAGAACTTTCTGAGGATCTGAGGACCCATGCCAAATATTTCCAGCCTACTGAGGGGGAGTAGGCATTGCCGTGCCCTCTTATCGACTGTCTCGGTGTGTTTGGACCATGATAGGTCCTTAGTGATGTGGAAACTTTAAGCTCTCTACCCGCTCCACTACAACCCTGTCGATGTGAATGTTGATAGTGGTGGCTGCATCATGTTATGGGTTCGGGTATGCTTGTAATTGTTAAGGACTTGGGAGTTTATCAGGATAAAAAATAAACAGAATGGAGCTAAGCACAGTCAAAATCGTTGAGGAAAACTTGGTTCAGTCTGCTTTCCACCAGACACTGGGAGATGAATTCACCTTTCAGCAGGACAATAACCTACAACACAAGGCCAAATCTACACTGTAGTTGCTTACCAAGAAGATGACAGTGATTGTTCCTGAGTGGCCAAGTTACAGTTTTGATCTATTTGAAAATCTATGACAAGACCTGAAAATGGTTGTCTAGCAATGATCAACAACCAATTTGACAGAGCTTGAAGGATTTAGAAAAGAATAATGGGCAAATGTTGCACAGCCAGGTGTGGAAAGACGTATCCAGAAAGGCTCCCATCTGTAATCGCTGCCAAAGGTGATTCTACAAGGTATTGACTCAGGGGTGTGAGCACTTATGCAAATGAGATATTTCTGTATTTTATTTTCAATTTGCTAAAATTTCTAAAAACATGCTTTCACTTTGTCATTCTGTGGTGTTATGTGTTTTTGTATTTGGTATTTTATTAGGATCCCCATTAGCTGTTGCATAAGCAGCAGCTACTCTTCCTGGGGTCCACACAAAACATGACATAATACAGAATGACATAATACAGAACATCAATAGACAAGAACAGCTCAAGGACAGAACTGAACATTTGATTTAAAGGCACACGTTGCCTACATATCAATGCATACACACAAACTGTCTAGGTCAAATTGTGGAGAGGCGTTGTGCCGTGAGGTGTTGCTTTATCTGTTTTTTTATTAAAACCAGGTTTGCTGTTTATTTGAGCAATATGAGATGGAAGGAAGTTCCATGCAATAAGGACTCTATATAATACTGTATGCTTTCTTGAATTTGTTCTGGATTTGGGGACTGTGAAAAGACCCCTGGTCTATGTTGTAGATGGGTGAGAAAACACATCTATTTAATCCATTTTGAATTCAGGCTTTAACACAGGAGTGTCAAACTCATTCCATGAAGGTCCTGCTGGGTTATCCTTTCAGTTAAGACCTCGACAACCAGGTGAGGAGAGTTCCTTACTAATCAGTGACCTTAATTCGTCAGTCATGTATAGTATAAGGGAGGAGTGAAAACACTCGGTCCTCCGTGGAAGGGAGTTTGACACGTGCTGTAACACAACAGAATGTGGAGTAAGTCAAGGGGTATGAATACTTTCTGAAGACATTGTATTAATGTGTTATTGAAATACCAGACGGCCATTTTGTGTCAACTCGGAGCATCTGCTTCCTCTGCACTGGTCTTGTCTGCTGTGAACTCTGCTCGTTGTAATGTATGGCTGTGTGGCTAGCTGTGTTTGCGGACAGCAGATGTGTAACGATGAGTAAACAGACAGTCTCGCCTTGCCACGGCCTGTTGGGTGAAATGCCAAGTGGTGGTGGTGGGCAAAACGCTGTGGAAAGAGCTGAAGGAGGTGTTTTGTATTCACTGCACAGGATCCTTGCTGATAAGACAGAATTATCCCCACATCCTGCCTGGTCTAGTTTACACTGAGTGTACAAAACATCAGCAACACCTGCTCTTTCCATGACAGACTGACCAGGTGACTCCAGGTCCCTTATTGATGTTACTTGTTAAATCCACTTCAATCAGTGCAGATGAAGTGGAGAAGACAGGTTAAAGAAGGATCTTTAAGCCTTGAGACAATTGAGACGTCGATGGTGTTATGTGTTCGTTCAGTGTGCAATTCAGAGGGTTAGCGGGCAAGACAAAAGATGTATGTGCTATTGAACGAGGTATGGTAGTAGGTGTCAGGTGCACCGTTTTGAGTGTGTCAAGAACTGCAATGCTGCTGAGTTTTTCACGCTCAACAGTTTCCTGTGTATATAAAGAATGGTCCGCCAACCAAAAGACATCCAGCCAACTTGACAAAACTGTGGGAAGCATTGGAGTCAACGTGGGCCAGCATCCCTGTGGTACGCTTTTGACACCTTGTAGAGTCCATTCCCTGACAAATTGAGGCTGTTCGGAGCAGGGGCGCAACTTTGGTTTTAGAAAAGGGGGGCATCATTTTTTGATCCGAGCGGATAAACACTCCAAACAGCCAACCCTCCTCGCCCTCTCGGAGGCGTCCACATGGTCCTAAAACACACCGTTGCCTCGTTTTGTATCACATTCCAATGACAAAACTGGGGGGGGAGTTGTGCCCCTGGTTCTGAGGGCAAAAAGGGGTGCAACTTAATATTAGGAAGGTGTTCCTATTGTTTTGTACACTCGGTGTATACTGTCTTGTCTGAAACTTGTCTACTGTCTGGTGTCAGCTAAATGTTAATCTCATCCCCAGGCTACAAGGAGGAGATCTGGTTTAGGAGGCTTGCTACATTTAGACTCCCAGAATGTTTGTCCTGCAGTACATCTGAAATGTAAGCATACTGTATATCGGAGTCAGTTTTAGGTTGCAAACAGTATTTTCTTTATGTTTTCCCAACAAACCCATCACATTTATTGTACAACAGTTACATCGAATAACATCTCCCTCATCCTAGCATACAGTATAAGAAAAAAATACAAAGGAAATATGTATTTTAATGCTCTACATTAGTACTACAAGGCAATACCTGCAGGTGACACAGAGAGAAAATGACAGGAATCACAGTTTCTGCTAGCCAATGATTCACCAGCTTTCATGACTCAAGGAGCCTTACTTTGCTGTAAATACTAAGTTGTCCCTTTGTACTGTACATACGGTGTCCAAGGTAACAGGATTTACCAATAGGCCAAGAAAAGAAAGAAGAACACCTCAAAATAGTAGGACAGGGTCTGTGCAGGGTCTATGCTGGTACTGGCCATGATGTTTTTACAGTCTTAAAGGCATAGTTCACCCAAATTACTACATTACATATTGGTTTCCTTAGGACTTGGGAGTTTTTCAGGATAAAAAATAAACAGAATGGAGCTAAGCACAGTCAAAATCGTTGAGGAAAACTTGGTTCAGTCTGCTTTCCACCAGACACTGGGAGATGAATATGTAGTCAGGTGGCCAGGTACACAAAACCAAAGCACAGATTGCTGTTTTACGTTGTCCAAAGATTGCTTACTGGATTTGTCTAATTTGGGTGAACTGTCCCTTTAAATTCTTTAACTGTACTTCATATAAGCTCCTCGCCAAAGGGGGTTTTGCTGTAAATGTAGCCATCATCCTTCCCACAGTCCCCAGATCTTAGTACAACATCCAACAAGATTAACATGATTTTTTTCTCATACTGAGGACTAGATTTAGCCAGACAGGGAGACCGACACAATCTACAACGAATCAGAGGCTTAGTTCTCCTCTTCCTCATTTTTTCCCCTCCTCATATTCACGTGTCCCAAATGGCACCTATTTCCATTATAGTGCACTCCTTTAAACCACAGCCCTAAAGGGAATATGGTGCCATTTGGGACGCAGACATTAACTGACGCTGAGACTGACTGGCAGAGCTTGCTCTTATAATATCTGAGATAATCTAGTCAACACCTCTTTCCACGTCTGAATTAACCTCATCCTTCAGCCGGCTTTCTGTCATAGCAATTGAGTCTGGGGACAAGGTTAAGTTTAAATACATAATGTAACAGTCCTTTAAAAATATGCACAGTAGAACATCTTGATTTGTTTTTCGTTTTTCGAACATGCACTTCATCCCATTTTACAATTGGGTTCATGACCACAGCCCACCGTAGATCATGGCCATTAATGAGTTCAAATGATCCCCCAAAAATATCCAGGATGAAACTTCTTGACCAGAGACTCCAGTACCCACAGTTTACAGTGCATTCGGGAAGTATTCAGACCCCTTCCCCTTTTCCTCATTTTGTTACGTTACAGCCTTATTCTAAAAAATCCTCATCAATCTACACACAATGCCCCATGATGACAAAGCGAATACAGGTTTTTAGAAATGTGTTAGAAATGTTAGAAATGCAAATTTATGTATAAAAAAAGGAAATACCTTATGTACATAAGTATTCAGACCCTTTGCTATGAGACTCGAAATTGAGCTCAGGTGCATCCTGTTCCATTGATCATCCTTGAGATGTTTCTACAACTTGATTGGAGTCCACTTGTGGTAAATTCAATTAATTAGACGTGATTTGGAAAGGCACACACCTGTCTATATAAGGTACCACAGTTGACAGTGCATGTCAGAGCAAAAACCAAGCCATGAGGTCGAAGGAATTGTCCGTAGAGCTCCGATTGTTTCGAGGCGCAGATCTGGGGAAGGGTACCAAAGCATTTCTGCAGCATTGAAGGGGCCCAAGAACACAGTGGCCTCCATCATTCTTAAATGGAAGAAGTTCAGAACCACCAAGACCCTTCCTAGAGCTCGCCGCCCGGCCAAACTGAGCGATCAGGGAGGTGACCAAGAACCCGATGGTCACTCTGACAGAGCTCCAGTGTTCCTCTGTGGAGATGGGAGAACCTCCCTGGAGGACAACCATCTCTGCAGCACTCCACTAATCAGGCCTTTATGGTAGAGGGGCCAGATGGAAGCCACTCCTCAGTAAAAGGCACATGACAGCCTGCTTGGAGTTTACTAAAAGGCACCTAAAGAACTCTCACCATGAGAAACAAGATTCTCTGGTCTGATGAAACCAAGATTAAACTCTTTGGCCTGAATGTCAAGTGTCACATCTGGAGGAAACATCGCACCATCCCTACGGTGAAGCATGGAGGTGGCAGCATCATGCTGTGGGGATGTTTTTTAGCGGCAGGGACTGGGAGACTAGTCAAGATCGAGGGAAAGATGAAAGGAGCAAAGAACAGAGAGATCCTTGATGAAAACCTGCTCCAGAGCGCTCAGGACCTCAGACTGGGACGAAGGTTCACCTTCCAACAGGACAGCGACCCTAAGCACACAGCCAAGACAACCCAGGAGTGACTTCAGGACAAGTCTCTGAGTATCCTTGAGTGGCCCAGCCAGAGCCCGGACTTGAACCCAATCAAACATCTCTGTAGAGACCTGAAAATAGCTGTGCTGTGACGCTCCCCATCCAACCTGACAGAGCTTGAGAGGACCTGCAGAGAAGAATGGGAGAAACTCCCCAAATACAGGTGTGTCAAGCTTGTAGCGTCATACCCAAGAAGACTCGAAGGCTGTAATTGCTGCCAAAGGTGCTTCAACAAAGTACTGAGTAAAGGGTCTGAATACTTAAGTAAATGTTATATTGCCATTTAAATAAATAAAATACAAATATTTGTATTTATATATATATAAAAAAATGTTTTTGCTTTGTCGTTATGGGGTATTGTGTGTAGATTGAAAAATGATTTAATACATTTTAGAATAAGGCTGTAACGTAACAAAATGCGGAAAAAGTGAAAGGGTCTGAATACTTTCCAAATGCACTGTATATAGTACCAGAGGAGTATACGGCACCAGTTTATGTAATAACCAGGAGACAGCCCTGCTACGTTAGATAAGGCTTGTGTATAGCCTTCATCTGGATGCTCTCCTTATAATCAATATCAGAGGTCAATGTCTAGTCCTCAGAGGTCAATGCCTAGTCCTCAGAGGTCAATGCCTGGTCCTGAGTGGTCAATGCCTGGTCTTCAGAGGTCAATGCCTGGTCCTCAGAGGTTATTGCCTGGTCCTCAGAGGTCATTGCCTGGTCCTCAGAGGTCAATACCTGGTCCTCAGAGGTCAATGCCTGGTCCTCAGAGGTCAATGCCTGGTCATCCGTGGTCAATGCCTGGTTCTCAGTGGTGAATGCCTGGTCCTCAGAGGTCATTGCCTGGTCCTCTGCGGTCAAGACCTGGTCATCAGGTGTCACATCTATATTATAGGTCTCTGAGGTGGTGAGCTCGCAGGCCCTGGAGGCAGGGTCATCCTCACAGGCCCGCAGTGCAGGGGTGTCCCTATGGGTGGAGTTACTAGACTTGTGGGAGGAGGTCGGGGAGTTGGTGGGACTGAGCTGCACGGCGGTGGTGTCCTGCAGCGTGTGTTCGCTCGTCTCCATCTCAAACGTTGCGCCGGCCCCCATCCGCATCAGCCCCCAGCTCTCGCCCCCCTTTGCCTTACGGGTATCGCGGGCCGGAGCCCGTCGGCTACACATGCAGCATGCCCCAAAAAAGGACAGAGCCACTATTAGGAGCAGTGGCCCAATGACGATGGATGGGTTGCTGGCGGGGATGAAGGACTTGAAAGTGAAAGCCCCCACCAAGGTGATGTTGATGCCTGCCAGCATGATCCCCAGGCCACAGGCGCAGCACAGGGCCGGGGAGGGGAAACTCTGGGGCCATAGGCCCCATTTTCTGCATGCTTTCTTAGGCCCCGAGGCCCTGGAGCTCTTCTCGGAAAGGACCATCTCTCTAGGCTTGATGATGGGTACTGTGTAACTCAGATATTTTTATGATTGCATATTACTTAATTGTCTTATGGATTCAGATACAATGTAATAGGCTTGATTAATGACAAGATAGTCCAGCCCAGATACAGGTCAGGTCATGGTTTTCTCTGCCCTACAAGAGATAGACAGAAGAGTCAGATGATGTGTTCCTTCCATAGAAATAGGTTTTCTAGAAATAGGTCATTGTCACACAGGTCTAAAGGTAATTGAACTGACATTGAGGGAGAAAATCTGATGCATTATGCATCCATGTGTAAGAAATTCTACAAAGACTAGATAAATCAAGGGTATTATTATCCTTAGCTCTGCAACACACTGATGCCCCGTTTTTTCACAGAGAATCACACATTCAGGACTCATTGTTATTGTTCATAGGTACAGAAAGAACAATTACAATCACACTTTGTTCTGCAAGTCAAATAAATAATTGCTTCTATAGTCCTATTTGCAAAGCTACACGCAGACATTCATAGACAACATTGTGGTAGTGATCTCATCTTATTAAAAGTGTATTCTAGACTACATAAATGTGCAATATCAGTTTAAGACTGACAAAGCCAATAAACTAAACTGTCTGAATTGTTTACACATTTGGCTACCCTAAAAATGAAAAACGTTAGTACCATTATAGTTCTCTCATTTAACTCGTTCTTTAATGAGCAACATACAGTATCTTCTAAAATCACTGATTGTCATTTAACAATTCCTTTAGAATAGAATAGATAAATAACTCCTCTCTTGGCAATGAAAACATCAAATAGTCTACAACGCCTTTGAGAGCCCTTGATCTTACTTACATTTGATCAGTTCCATCATTTAGGCAATGTTGTTTGAAATTCCCCGTCGTTTGCCTCACATTTCGATACGAATCGCCGACTTTAGGTGACACTCCTCTGGTGCGCTCACACAGCCAACAAGGTGAAGTACCATAGAGGGAAAGACAAGAGCGCTCGTTAGTTTCATGCATGGTTAACGCTAAACCACTAGGGGCACCATTTCAACGCCATTCACCGATGAACACTCGCTGTTCAATTACAGTACCACGAAACTGTTAAACCACATAGACTAACGGTTAAACAAACCAACACAGACAGGATCGTTTTTCAAATAACTATTTCATTATATTCCATATATCTGTGGCATATGCAGGAAAATTATATTTTTTTGCAGAAATTAAAAAAGCTCAACATGTAGCCTACTAGGGGGGTAATTATTGTTACTTAAATTATTGCGATAGCAATGTGAAAAGCTTGTTTTGGAAAGCTGCTTTGTAGACCTATAGCCCAGACAAATGAATCCACACCTGGTTCAGAACTATCCACCAACACAGTGCAACCAATAAAGCATTATTTGTGAAACACCTTCCTCTCCAGCACGGCCGGCGTTATGGGCCAAAATCTGTCCAGTGTAAGCCCAATGCGGTTTCTATGGGAATAATATGCAGACCTAAACTTGCCCTAAAGTGAATTGATGTTTCGTCTAAATTATATAATTACTCCTGTCTAAATAAAATAATTTCAAAATACTTCACCCTTCACCAGGGAGCATGACTTAGCCACAGATGATCAATCGCTTCTTAAATGTTTTTGTTGTTTCTAATCACAAGTGTGTTTGGGAAGATGGCAATTTGGGTAGTGCGCGTGGCAATAGGTTTAGCTGAGTAAGTTGCGGCAGTCAGTTAAAAGCGTCTAAAATATGTGTGAAGATAATGTGTTTTGAGTATAATTTTAAATGTTGGATCAAGTACAAGGGGTGGGGGGGGGGGGGGCGAAGATATGGTGCGTCTCTCTCCAGAATGCATGCAAATGTAGGAAGGTGCCCATTTTGTCAACGTCTTACTGCTGAACCGAGGTAAAGACAGTGAAGTTGGATATTCGATGGATATTCACGCTATCAAACCTCAATAGCTTTCAAACCACTTGAGCCACAGACTACAAATGAGTGTCATGATGTTGGGAAAAATGCGCACAACATTGCACAGATCTTATTTTCATGATTTGGACATTAATTCGCTTTCCAAAGCTAATAAACATGTGGAAATGTGAGCAGCATTTCCTATTCCAAGTTGAATTAGTTAGGGAGCTTAAACAAAGTGCAAACTTTTTTTTACATTTGAATTTCAATTGCTCCTTGGTCATGGGACCTACGGGACTCAAACAAGGTTCAGAATGTCCACTTACTACCCTTCTATATTGCACACCCTTTAGTTTGTCCATTTTTATCTCACAAGATTTTACATACATTTTTCAAAATGTACAATTTCAATAGCTCCTTGGTCATGTGACCTATTCACGTCAAACAAGGTTCAGAATGTACAGTCAGTGGGCCTACACATTGCACACTCTTTAGTTTGTCCATTTTCATCTCACACAATTTTACATACATTTTTCAATATTAAAAATATCAATAGCTCCTTGGTCATGTAACCTAATGACCTCAAACTACTTTCAGAATGTCCACGGACTGGCGGAGACGAGCACAGCGAGGCATCCAGTGCGGTAACGCGACCGATCCCGGACATGCTGGCGGGAGTCCCGGGGAGAGTTCTCTTTTCTTTGTGAAAGGCAGGGCGCCCACTCAAATTCCCTGTGGGGTGACTGTGACCCCCTCAAAGTGAGGAATATTGATGAAGCGCTGGTAAAGGTGGTCCCTATGGTTCTGTCCCGGAGAGCTGACTGGGCAAGCAAATGATTGAAAGGGGATGATTGTTTTCTGTTGCTTCTTCCGACACCCGGTCGATGGTGCCGGTAGATACTGCGAGGGGTATTTGGTTCTCAAGCCTATAAGTATTGCGCTGGCACTTGATGTCGATTGGGTGACTCGAATGGATGTCAATTTGATGATATATGACTGTAGCATGCTTTCCTTCGTGGTTGCACTCAAACCACCTTCAGGGTTAATGTGACCCCCTCATGTCAAAGTGAGGAAATTCGATGAAGCGGGGGTAAACCTCGGGACATAATTAAGAGTTTCTTGAGGTAGCCAAATGCCTCATCATCTAATAATTGATGGTGAACGAGATGATGAATGAGATTCCCACTGTCCCTACCTACTATCTAGCAAAAACACAGCCAAGGGAATGGGCTTGACGGAATCAGCCTCTGCCGCCGGGATAGTCTCTTTTGGCGGGGGGCACTCAGAGTCCGAGCAGGGGCGGCCGGACTCAGGGACAGGGGACAGCACTCAGGCTTTGGAGGTTGGGTTGGAGACTTCGTCTCTGAGCGAATAAAAGCGGGCGGGTCACCAGGTGCACAGAGCTTGTTTCAGGTTACCAGGTGCACACGCCTACATCACGGCGGGGGGTACACCGAGTCCAAGCAGGGGCGGCCAGGGGCAGCACAAAGGCCATGGAGGTTTTTACATTTTTGTACATTCTGAACACAGTTTGAGTCCGGTAGGTAACATGACCAAGGCGCTATTGAAATTAGAAAGTTTGAAAAATTAATGTAAAAACGTGTGACATGAAAAGGGACAAACTAAAGGGTGTGCAATATAGAAGGGTCGTCAGTGGACATTCTGTACCTTGTTTCAGGTCAGCAGGTCACATGACTTGAGAAACATTGAAAAACATTGAAAATGCATGTAAAATTCTGTGAGATGAAAATGGACAAACTAAAGGGTGTGCAATGTGTAGGCTGTACATTCTGAACCTTGTTTGAGTCCAGTAGGTCACATGACCAAGGAGCTATTGAAACTAGAAAGTTAAAAAAAATATTAAAACGTGTGAGATGTATTTTGACAAACGAAAGGGTGTACAATGTCTACGCCTGCCGAGTGTACATTCTGAAACTTGTTTGAAGTCAGTAGGTCACATGACCAAGGCACAATTGAAATTTGAACATTTGAAAAATTCATGTAAAAACGTGTGAGATGAAAATGGACAAGCTAAGGGGTGTGCAATGTGTAGGGCCACTGAGTGTACATTCTGAATGCTGTTTGAAGTCAGTAGGTCACATGACCAAAGAGCTATTGAAATTCAAATATTTTAATAAATAATTTAAAATAGTGTGAGATGTAAATCGACAAAAAAAAAGTGTGTGTAATATGTGTCTATGCCATTGGGTTAACTAGAACCAGTTTTGAACGTTTTAGGAGTAATGGTTAAAGAGCTATTACCATTTTAAAACGTGATTTGTCACTATGTTGACGGTCCCTAACTGCTGTTGGTGGCCGTAAGGAAAACTACAGGCGAATATGCTTCGAATATCCAACCTGAATCTGGCTTTACTTCGGTTATGGCTGATTGACCAACTCACCACGTACACCACTCATTTTCTATTCGCCTCACAGAAGTCAACAAAGTCTGTTTTTTTAACATAGTTCCTCGATAATCACCAAGGAAAACGTAACGATCTGATTTTTTTATTTTACCTTTATTTTACTAGGCAAGTCAGTTAAGAACAAATTCTTATTTTAAATAACGGCCTTGGAACAGTGGGTTAACTGCCTGTTCAGGGGCAGAACGACAGATTTTGTACCTTGTCAGCTCGGGGATTTGAATTGACAACCTTTCGGTTACTAGTCCAATGCTCTAACCACTAGGCTACCCTTCCATATATCTAGTGGAAACGTTAAAAATAAGCTTTTTTGTCAGGAGCTCACTGTTGTAAAACAGGTTAGTTGGTACAATGTTGCAAATTCGTTAGGACAGTTCTGGCTGGACGGTGTGATGATTTCATAGAATGTTGAACTTCACTAGCAATAGCTCAAGTCAAGACATAGAAAGCGAGGCAGACCGGCGGAGAAGAGATATGAATATGATTTAATTTTCATCAGGGTACTTTCTACTGTTTTTATCTGTAGGCTTTAGGCCTATGCATTTTACTTAGTTGATGATCGAAGTTATAGGCCTAATGCTGCATTGGCCTATAGACTATAGTATATTTGAGTTATATGCTCTCATGTCTTTAGCCGTATCAATGTTAGCATATGACAGAGGCTAGTGATCTCGCCAATAGTTACATTTTTATAATTGTACTTCAGATTTTTATGATTAACCACGTGACAATGATTTTGAAAAAAATAACGCGTAAACGTTATTGGGCTATTGAAACGAAAATGTTGCACCAAATTGTGCATAATTGGCACGCAGGTCAGTAGAAATTGTAGGATACGTACTATAAACTTCCCCAAATTTGAAACTCACGAGCTGCCTGGTCATTACTATTACACGCATTGTACACAGTTTAGGAAGTCCCGTGAAAACAATGCGCCCGCCTATTGAAATCAAATGCCCGTCCAACTAATTCGTCATGAGTGTCTGCTTGCTCATGCATCTTCACAGCTACCTTCTCCTTTAAGGAGCTCTTTTATGAGTGTGGACAGGTGAATCGCAATCACTCCATCCATGTCCTCTATCCAATGTCCTTGCTCCATTTGCAACTCACTCACCATTCACACTCTATGAGCAATTGGTGAGTGATGGGCCCGAAATAAACCAATTCACTCCGTTTTTCTAACCGTAGACCGCTATTTCTCGCTCTCTCCATCTGTCTATCTACTCATGCTGGACGTTGATCAAATTGTTATGTCACGTCTGAGTTCTGCCAATGATGGTGAGACAAAACGACAACAACATTGAATAATTTAAAAATAAATAAACGGGTTTTATTGGGAAAACAGCATACCGCATGGGGCTATTGATGTGCACCATAAGAACATATTCATATTTAGGAACTCATACACGTGGGCTTAAACAACAAACAGTGGACATCGTATTTCGCTGATAGTTTATGCCAATTAGTGTGTCTCATCCCATCTAATTTGAGGTTAGGCTGATTCGTCCCAAATGGCTCTCTTTTGCTTATATTGTAGACTACTTGACCAGGGCCAATAAGGATTAGGGGCAGAGTGAGCGGACTTTACCATAGCCACTGACTGATCCCTAATGTGTTGCACTTTCTCTGACGGCAACCCTTTGTTGAGTCATGCCCGTTTATGAATGCCCCTTAGTTGCTATAGCGATGGAGTATCCGTGGCAACCGGGTGAGATCCGGGTAGTGTGTACATGCCATTTGCCATTAGCCGGGTAATACATTAAGTTAATAGGGTGAGGGGAATAAGTGCTAGACTTCCATCAAGTGTTCCCCGTTAATAAAAGGACAAGCTCTTACAGGGGTGAAAAAGTCAACTGGTAGAGATAAATCAATTCGGTAAAAATAAAGAATCTTAAAAAAAAAAAAAAAAAAAGCACAAGCATTTCAGTAACTAAAGAGTATTTCAGTAACCAAAGAGCATTTCAGTAACTAGGTGGATTTGAACAAATATATTGTACAGGCTGAAATGGCCATCTGACCAATTTCATTCTTAAAAACACGAAACTTATTTACTGTGACAGGCTAGCCTTCAGTCTTCACATGGTACGTTATTTATATCTCCGTGATCTCTTTGGCACATTCATTCAGATCCATTTACAGACAAGCCATCTAAATGTCTGTGCAAACAACCAAACATTTTAATAAAAATACTGATATATATCAAATAAAACTGCCTTTCCTCCAGAGAAAGGTATCTCTACACCATCCCGTCTAGAATATAAACTACACACATATTAAACACTTTAGTCACAAACATTTAAAAACAACACATAATATTAGACAATTAACAAAAATAGACATTGTCGCATTTCCAAATGATTATAACTGATACCACTGATTATGACAATGTCTGTGAATAGACTAAACAACAATGAATTCACATACAGTAAATGGAGCAACAGGTTAGTGGTATTACTGAAAAATAAAAATAAATAATTGAAGGAAGCAATTGCAGAATTGTCCCGATATCATTTGGAAAGGAAATGTGAGGTAATGCTTGTAGTTTTTATCAAGACTTCAGATATTAGCACCACCAGAGCGAGCCTCCCTCTTTAGTGCGAGTGAAATGAGTTCCGGAAAACAACTGAATGTATGCGTTCTTCTTGCAAAGCATGTAAACATTTCAATCAAACTATTATATTAATCAGATTATCCACAATAATTGCAGTATTGTGTGCATGTAAACATACTCAGTGTCTGCTTGCTTGTCATGCTAGTTAATGGTGTAGATATATTTCATATGTCTCCATATTTGGGAAAGTCACAGCTAGGGTTGCAGAATTCCCCAAATCTTCCAAAAATTCCCTGGCTTGTCAGAAATCTGCTGGTTCCAGAAATCATCCAACTAGATTTTCGGAGAACCCCCCCGGACATTTTAGGAACGTTTTGATATTTGTGCAGCCCCACTCATAGTTTATATAGGCTAATAAAACCAATGCAAAAAGCAGCATTCCCAAGTGTCTGAAAAGTAATGCTCTACTTTTGCAGTATTAAGTAACTCTATAAATGATACCATATTCCTCTCAGTACAGAAATCTTTTCACAGCTTGACCAACACAACATCAATTACAACTATTTTATATTACAGGATCTTAACAGTAAGACTGCCGAGCTACATATACTGTATGAATTAAAGGCCCCATACTGATATGATCAAGGATCCATTCCTTCATTGAAATAGCCGTGCAATTAAGCATAGCTAGCATAAACCCACCAGCACTAGCAGTCTTAATCATACAAATGCAATCCCTTCATCGGACATTCTAGTGATTCGGTTTCTGTGGTCTTAACATGGGATTGCGGTCCGTGTAGTTTGAGGTTATTATCAAATGCAGGAAACCAACCTCAACCCAAACCAGTCACTGAAACCAGACTCCGCAACTGATACAAAGCTGTGACTAAGCATGTGTTAGTTTAGTAGAAGATAAAAGTTCTTCCCTTTGTGCTCCTGTGTCTCTGTTTCTAGCTGATAAGAAGACGACTGGCCATGACGAGGGTTTGCACAATGGGGCTACCAACCAGTGAAGCTACACAGGATTCTGCTGACAATGGCAGCTATCGTCCATTCTCAGATAGTGTGCGTTGACTCCGTCCTGGAGGGGACCCATGGCAAACACCACATAGAGAGGAAGAGACGGGGAATGGAGACTAGCACCAGGAGGGAGGGGAATTGAGGAGGAAAAAGAGGGGAACTGGGTAGAGAAAAAGGGTGAATTTTACCTGTAAGGATCTTAGAACCACACCACGATATTAGAAGGATAAACCAGGTGGGAATGGAGCTAAGAAGAAAACTCCACCTAATAGCCTGCAGTAGCAGCCATAGAAATAGAATGAATAGAACAGGACTCCCCATTCTAGTCAATGATGGCATAATGGGTGGACTAGCGGCCATTGCGAGTGTACCCATCAGAGCAAAGCATGAAGTAAAAGCAGGAAGTGTACCCGTCAATATGTGTTGTTATTTGTTGATTAAACTCAATTGACAAAAAGTACATTCCATTGCATGAGCCTCATCAGTTAACATAATTTGAATGAACATTCTACATTAACCATGGAAATGATTGCATCACAATACCAGGCAGCCATTGCGAGTATACAGTGGCTTAAAATAGATTTTATGGGGGTTTGTATCATTTGATTTACACAACATGCCTACCACTTTGAAGATGCAAAATATTTTTATTTATTGTGAAACGGAAAACTTGAGCGTGCATAACTATTCACCCACCCAAAGTCAATACTTTGTAGAGCTACCTTTTGCAGCAATTACAGCTGCAAGTCTCTTGTGGTATGTCTCTATAAGCTTGGCACATCTAGCCACTGGGATTTTTGCCCATTCTTCAAGGCAAAACTGCTCCAGCTCCTTCAAGTTGGATGGGTTCTGCTGGTGTACAGCAATCGTTAAGTCATACCACAGATTCTCAATTGGATTAAGGTTTGGGCTTTGACTAGGCCATTCTAAGATTTTTAAACCACTTGAGTGTTGCTTTAGCAGTTTGTCATTGTCCTGTTGGAAGGTGAATCTCTGTCCCAGTCCCAAATCTCTGGAAGACTGAAACAGGTTTCCCTCAATAATTTCCCTGTATTTAGCGCCATCCATCATTCTTTCAATTCTGACCAGTTTCCCAGTCCCTGCCGATGAAAAACATCCCCATAGCATGACGTTTCCACCACTATGCTTCACTGTGGGGATGGTATTCTTGGGGTGATGGGAGAGTTTGGGTTTGCGCCAGACAGTGTTTTCCTTGATGGCCAAAAAGCAACATTTTAGTCTCATCTGACCAGAGTACCTTCTTCCATATATTTGGGGAGTCTCCCACATGCCTTTTGGCGAACCCCAAATGTGTTTGCTTATTTTTTTCTTTAAGCGATGGCTTTTTTCTGGCCACTCTTCCATAAAGCCCAGCTCTGTGGAGTGTATGGCTTAAAGTGGTCCTATGGACAGACACTTCAATCTCCGCTGTGGAGCTTTGCAGGTCCTTCAGGGTCATCTTTGGTCTCTTTGTTGCCTCCTAATGCCCTCCTTGCCTGGTCCGTGAGTTTTTGTGGGCGACCCTCTCATGTCAAGTTTGTTGTGGTGCCGTATTATTTCCAGTTTTTAATCATGGATTTAATGGTGGTCTGTGGGATGTTCAAAGTATTGGACATTTTTATATAACCCAACCCTGATCTGTACTTCTCCACAACTTTTTGAGATTTGTTTTTGCCGTTATGTACTATACATTCTGTCCAATGAGAGCTGAGTGGATTACCTTTGGAGGAAGTGTGGAGTTGGGAGACCTCTCTCTGGTGCATTCTTGGGGGAAATAAATAACAAGTTTAAATAAAACAGTGTCAATTTATTTTAAATGTATCCTTTCCTTCATCAATGATGTACAGTTTGGAGGAAATGGACTGGTGAAAACAAGCCCTCTGGTTTCTTATAGGTGGCTTTCACCCATTCAGCCTTCTCAGATCAGTGTAGAATAGATGACGCAGAGGGGACAAGGCAAGGAAGCCAGTTAAGACGATTGAGACCTACCCAATCAATAGATCCAGTATGTTATAGCCATACACCCATACAGTACTCAGAGGACCAGTTAAGTTTTGGCCTTGGCACTCACCCCCTGAGCCCAGGGGTGCTGCAGGACCTGGGCAGCACTGAGGCGTGTGACGTCCCATACCAGTAGCCTGGAGATTAGGTCCTTGGCAGAGATATGGGCCCAGTCCCTCTCTGAGAACTCATACTGCCCCTCCGGGATGTTCTCAAACAGGTTATTCAGCAGGGGTCGGACACAACATCGACAACATAGACATAGACTTCACCATAATAACATGACTCATTCATTATAAATGCAACAAAAAAATGCTTAATACAAATAGCGCTTTAGTAGTACTGTGTAAGGTGAACTGGGGATGTTGTGTGTGGGGGTATGTACACTATGTTTGTGTACCTGGCAGATGTGGCAGGTCTCTCCTCGGTCCCAGCCACAGTCAGTCCCCCAGTGGTCGGTGAAGGTGGGGCTGCCACTCAACAGAATATAAAGTATGACCCCAGAGGTCACAGGGCTTGACGTGGAATGAAGCCTCTTCTGTGAAGACCTCCACCACCTCTGGGGCCATGTACTCTGCCGAGCCACACTGACGTGGAGAACACAAATTCCACACACAGTTAGGGCATGAGTCAAATCAAAATGTTATTTATAGTGCATTTAAAATAACACTCTTTACAGTAAAAGTGAAACATTTGCATTCCCGCAGACCTGTGGGCCCCAACAGAGATTATTGTGGCGCGGTTGGCATTTTTCATGCTGCGGGCGGTCAGATAGACAACTTTGTGAAGAAAATATATTTTCCTCCCGCAGATCAGGCTATTTGGAAACAGATATTTGACACAGCCGTCTGATTAATCCTTATCACTGTCGAAGTTTCTAGTAAAACTGTCTGTTGCTCTTGTCCTCCTGTTCTTCGTTCGTTTGGCTGAGTCTGAAATGCTCACTGGCTGGCTGGCCTCCACCTCTGTATAAACAAGTCAACTGTTAATTCAGGTCAACCGCTGGGGTTAGCTCCTCAACGGAAAGACGGATTCCTTATGTTTCGAATGATTGCTTGAATCGTAGCTCATTGATAGATCCTTTAATGGACTAAGTGAGGGCGATGTACTGACTAACTATGTACTATTAGCCAATTAGATAATACATTATTGCTTCAATCTCAGAGTGTGCATTGTGTATACTGACTAACATGTTAGACTACTATGTGCCAATTTGACAATAAAGCAATTATTGCTTAAATTGCACAGTGTGGGCAATGTGCATGCTGACTAATTATGCACTATGTGCCAATGTGATAACCCAGCAGACAGTGAGTTGGTTGTGAAGCTGGGCCCCGTATTCATAATGATCTGGGAGGGAGAGCAAGAAAGTGCAAGCAGAGCCAGAGAGATCAGGCGGTGGAGAAGGAAAGAAAGAACAAGAAGGAGCACAGTTGAACGCTGACAAACAGTTGAGAAAAACCTTATGGATATTCCCAAACATACTTTTACATCCAGTGATAGTGTAGGCCTGTTTGTATTACTCATGGAAAATTATGCTACATTTCTGCTTTAACATCAAGATAAGTGAAATAACTGGCGGTCTGGTACTACTCGACTCTGCTGTTATTATCTCTGAGGCAACAGGAACGGTTAAAAAAAAAAAACTTTATTTAACTGGGCAAGTCAGTTAAGAACAAATTCTTATTTACAATGACGGTCTACCCCGACCAAACCCTAATGACGCTGGGCCAATTGTGCGATGCCTTATGGGACTCCCAATCACGGCCGGTCGCGATACAGCCTGGAATTGAACCAGGGTCTGTAGTGACGCCTCTAGCACTGAGATGCAGTGCCTTAATCCACTTGGGATTTTGGCCTATTTGGACACAGATTCCAGGTTCGAATTTTGTTTATATCATAAGTAATTCATAACTTCATTAGCTAGCTAACGTTGGCTAGCAAGACGTATTAGCTGACTCAACTAGCGCAAATGTCTGGTTAAGGTTGCTTTGGCTTATCATGAAATTATTTTCATATAGATGATAACTTTATATGGTTAGCTAGATTGTTAGCTAATAAGGTCAAAAATCTGTAATAGCTAGTTCACACTATGTTTATTGCATCCAGTCTGGCACAAACAAGTCGTGACTGCTTTCACCAGTAAGAAGTCGAGCTGGGTTTGCTTGAATTACTAGGTAACTCACCCAATGAATGACCCAGATATGTCTGACACATAGCCTACCGCAGTTAAACTGTACAAACAGCTCTGCATATTTGCGAAAACAGTAAGAAAAAGTCCAACCAGTTCTGTAGAATGTGTGTTCAAGTCAGAGCATGCCATATCATTATTTTGGGAAAGCCAGCTCTATGCTATCGGGTCTTCTCTTGTTACATTTTCTGTCTTGTTTTTCCCCCACTCACATACTGATGTACTACTCCAGTAGATAGCTAACCTGAAATGTTTCATTATTTTTTCAGTTGGTAAATAGGGTGAGGCAGAGCACGATGGCATAGCTGCAAGCCTTCCAGAACTCTCTCCAGGTAACTTAAATTACTGTCAGAAATAGCTAATATCCAGCACACACACTTGTGACTTCCCTTAACCTCCACGCCACCATTGTAAATAAGAATTTGTTCTTAACTGGCTTGCCATGTTAAATAAAGGTTAAATAAAAAAATGTTTGTTTTAAATGCTCCATCAGAGCCTCTGACATCCTCTGGATGTTGTGATGGGTGGACAACCTGGGCTTGTTAGTTTTTAATGGCCCGGTGCCCCGTTTGAGCGTGGTTTGCACATTAAACCATTCCATTGGTCCTTAGGAAATCTCCCCTCAACCGGGGCATGGGGCCATGCAAAATGACTTCCACATTTAAATACAGTTATTGACATAGCTCCTGCCTTTTCCCGCCCCCTCCCATGTCTATAGCTCAGTCATTAGATGAAAAGAAGAAGCCACTGCTAGTGGGGCAGCTTAGCAAAACAATCGTGCATATTGTGATGAATGTAGATTGATGTGAATTTTGGTTCCCCCGTTTTTTTCATGAAACATTGAATTTTGCCTTACTTCTATTAGCCCATTGAAATGCATTGAATAACAGATTCATACATGGAAAACAGAGTCTCAACCTCTCCATAGAGTGGTCATATTAGTGTGTAGGCCAAACTGTTCCTGGCGCTTCAGACGAGTCCATTGACGCTTGTCATAGAGGGTCGTAGAGCAAAACGGAGAACACCATCTTGTTCACGAGAGTTTCATCTTTCCATGCCATTCGGACGCTACAGACATTTTTGTGAGAAGACAGATATTCGGGATGTCTCATGGTCTGACAAACACCGCTCCAGCTCGGCCACCTCCACCACAGCTACGGAAGGCCGCCACTGGCAGATACAGTGGATGCAGCCCATGCAAAAAAACAGATATCTCTATCTTAAACAGACAGATTTTGATGAAAAGTATTTTATTATACTCATTTGATTTCCATAGGGGCGCGGAAATCGACTCTAGGGGTTTAGCCGGCGATAGCCGACACCCACATACTGACGGTGTAACTGTGTCGGAGCTGTCAAATCATTGAATAGCCGCTCTTCTGATCATTGTCATTCAGCCACTTGCATTAGACGTTCAGGATGAGAAAGTGTAGGCTACATAGAAATGAAGACGCTCAAATTGAAAACCATGAAACAAAAGAACGAGGTTTTCGATCAGCCTAATCGAGGTGTAGATTAGGGCTGTGGCGGTCCCAAATGTTCGTCAGCCGGTGATTGTCAAGCAAATAACTGTTGGTCTCAGAGTAATTGACGTTAATTAACATAAACACATTTAGCATCTCCTGGCTTCCACGCATAGCCTACAAGCCACCGATGCAGACCTTTGGAACATCTACATTAAAAAAAAAGTCTAATAGATCCATATAATATAGCCTATACTTTTACAATAAATCCATTATTTATTTTAGACAGATCTAAAGAAGCATGACATGAAGAAGATGTAGTCTATTTCAGAAGAACAGAATAGCATACTGTGAGTTGTCCTTATGTTAGGCCCTGATCTGGTTATGCCAAATGGCTGTGGACTACACTAGCTCATTTAGCAGACAAGATTTGCTTAAAGTTCCATGGCATTATTTTATAGTATGAAGAACATAATTGAACAAAGCTGAATAGAACATTATAAGGATATTTTCTCCAAACGATTTCAGGGAGTGCGTACATGCAGCTATTTTGTGTTGACCGGTTAACAAAGAAATAGGTACTCCTATATGCTTAATTTAGAGTTATTAATGTGACTTTAGTTGTTCTACAAATGTTGAGCTATATGTTTTGATTTGTAATACAATGGAAGGCGGCATGAAGCGACTCTAATGATGGCATGCACTCCGCTTAGATTTTTTTTTGTGCAGGCTGTACACACTTTATCAGTCTCTCATTCACAATTTGACAAGCACTTCACAATGCCTCGAATTTCACCGCGACATTCCCTTTGTGTGGCCGTAATGCACCCTAAAAAAAATCCATGCCTTTTGCAGCCAGTGGCCATTATGCCCTTGGCCTTGGAGTGCTGCTTTGTGCCCTTCTCAATGACTGCTGCGCGCTCCGAAGCACCTCTCACTCACATGGCTATCCATCACCTGATCAGGTCTTTCTCACAGGCTACAAGTGAAGACCGACACATTGGGGATGCAACTGCTCGTCCTTATCCAATTCCGAGGTGCATATTGAAGATATTGGAAGAACTGTCCACATTTACTTTTCGTCAGCCAACAAGATGAGTAGGCCTAAAAAACAGCGAAAGCACTAGCCTATGCCAATCCACTATCGCCCATAATTCAAAAGGTGTGGGATGCGATAGATCCCAAATTAATACAACCATGGCCTTTTTGACGCAATGTGGCTGACGCAACAGATCAGAACATTTAGCTTTAAATGATGATAAACTATTAGGCTATTAATTCACATTATAAGTGCTGCAATGCGCACATGGCAGTAGGCTATAAGCACGAATGTTCCATTAGCGGAAAAACACCATTATCAAAAGGGAAAATACCATTATCAAAAGTGACTGCAAATACATGTAACGCTTTTATTATAAAGCTGCATTTTTATGGTAAATTTGATCTTCCCCAAACTTGAAACTCACGCTCTGTTTATGTATGCCAATTAGGCTATACACCACTTGTAAAGCGGATTAATGTTTTTAATTTTAAGGAGTTATTTGGCCACTTTAGTTGTGATACAAACCTTATCAACACATATAGATCTATGGGCTAGGCTACATGAGGTGTGTGACTATGATAAGATAAATGCATTGTTTCTTGTCTTATGCTGGGCGTCATTTACAAGTGATAATATATAATTCACAAGTGATAGGTTAATATTGTCACCCATATCAGACTATTCTTGATTTAATCCTGTCTTTACATATACTAAATAATATATGTGTGAAATTTGTTTTGATTTAGAATGTCTCGAAACAGGGGCAGTGGGGAAAAAATACATGTCATCTATGCACTTAAGTCTGGAGTCGCTCCATATCTAAATCTTTTCAGGGTACATAAATATACCTCTGTGCCAAATTTGGGTTGTTAATCTTAAGACAGGCTTTCTGAACTGTAAATTGTATTACCACCTGTGGCCATTTCATAAGATGACTTCCAAGGCCCCCAGGGGCCACATCTTTAGTGGTTCCATTCTCAAATCTTGTCAGGGTACATGAATCAACTTCTGTGCCAAATTTGGTGCGTCTATGTCAAAAAAGGCCTTCAGAACTCGAACAGTGTATTACTGACAGTGGCCATTTTGTAAGATGGCCACCACATATATGTGATGACTCCATATCTAAATCTTTTTAGGCTAAATAAAGTTACCTCTGTGCCAAATTTGATGTGTTTATCTCAAAAAAGGCCTTCAGAACTCTAACATTTTATTACTGACAGGGGCCACACACACACACACACACACACACACACACACACACACACACACACACACAGAGAATCGCAAAGTTGTTTAAAGTAACTGTCCCCAGGGGTCAAATCTGTGGTGGCTCCAGAAATAAATATTTTCAGGCTACATAAATCTAGCTTTTAATTGCTGCATATCTGGGCTGGCTCCATATCTTAATATTTTAAGGGTCCAGAAATCTACCTCTGTGCCAAATTTGGAGCATTTATCTTAAAACAGATTTCCAAAGTATTGTTACAATCTGCATGCATTTTGAAAAATGGTTGCCATGCCCCCCAGGGGTCAAATATGGGGTATATCCATATTATTATAGGGCCCCATGCCCTATAATACTCTTGCCCTATAAATAGGACGTCCTATTAGTTATATCCATGAGTCATATTAGTATTTTAATATCAAATAGCTTTCCTCAAAACGAACACACACACACACACACACACACACACACACACACACATACACACACACATACACACACACACAGAGAGAGAGAATGGCAAAGTTGTTTAAAGTAACTGCCCAGTGAAAATTCTGTTAAAATTCTGTTAACTCATTCTCAATGCTGTTGACTCATCCTATACTCTTAGTTGTGGCCAAAGCATTAATAAAATGTTTTTTTTTTTAAACACCTCAAACATGTATCTCAAATAGACTGTTTCAAAAATGCATGCTATTTCCAAATACAGGATGATGTTATTCTCCTGGCCAATGAGTGGTCTACGTGCATTAAGATTTTTTGAACGGTATACGCCCACACCATTCTGTTGTTGGGGTAAGCCCACACCATTCTGTTGTTGGGGTAAGCCCACACCATTCTGTTGTTGGGGTAAGCCCAAACCATTCTGTTGTTGGGGTAAGCCCAAACCATTCTGTTGTTGGGGTAAGCCCAAACCATTCTGTTGTTGAGGTAAGCCCACACCATTCTGTTGTTGGGGTAAGCCCACACCATTCTGTTGTTGGGGTAAGCCCAAACCATTCTGTTGTTGAGGTAAGCCCACACCATTCTGTTGTTGAGGTAAGCCCACACCATTCAGTTGTTGGGGTAAGCCCACACCATTCTGTTGTTGGGGTAAGCCCAAACCATTCTGTTGTTGAGGTAAGCCCACACCATTCTGTTGTTGAGGTAAGCCCACACCATTCTGTTGTTGGGGTAAGCCCACACCATTCTGTTGTTGGGGTAAGCCCACACCATTCTGTTGTTGGGGTAAGCCCAAACCATTCTGTTGTTGGGGTAAGCCCAAACCATTCTGTTGTTGAGGTAAGCCCACGCCATTCTGTTGTTGAGGTAAGCCCACACCATTCTGTTGTTGAGGTAAGCCCACACCATTCTGTTGTTGAGGTAAGCCCACACCATTCTGTTGTTGGGGTAAGCCCACACCATTCTGTTGTTGAGGTAAGCCCACACCATTATGTTGTTGGGGTAAGCCCACACCATTCTGTTGTTGAGGTAAGCCCACACCATTCTGTTGTTGAGAAAACCCACACCATTAAGTTGTTGAGGTAAGCCCACACCATTCTTTTGTTGGGGTAAGCCCACACCATTCTGTTGTTGAGGTAAGCCCACACCATTCTGTTGTTGAGGTAAGCCCACACCATTCTGTTGTTGGGGTAAGCCCACACCATTCTGTTGTTGAGGTAAGCCCACACCATTCTGTTGTTGAGGTAAGCCCACACCATTCTGTTGTTGGGGTAAGCACACACCATTCTGTTGTTGAGGTAAGCCCACACCATTCTGTTGTTGAGGTAAGCCCACACCACTGCAACACAGAAAAGCTGCTTTATAACATACTTAATTACCATAACTATTTCACTCATATTGTAATTCATTTCATAGAAATCTGGAAACACTGGACAGTTACTTTAAGGTTTTACAAAAGCAATGAGGCAGGTTTTAATTGGTCACTGTCTGAATGAAAATATCCTATGTCTGATATTTAGTGTGATCACAACTAAAACATTTCCTTAATAATAAAATGCAAATGAACAGGGCATGCAACAAAAACACCAATTGTAGTGGGTGAATTTACTTGTCCTAACACTTGGCAATTGAATCAGTCACACATCTCAATCAGATTAGTCTCCCAGAGTAATCCCAGTTGAACTAGTTTTGGTAAATGAAAATGAAGTCAATATTTCACAAGGATTGCTTCCGGTTGTCACCTTGTACTTACCCAGACACCTCACAAAATGTCTGTTTTTCAAAGTCCTTAACTCTGTTGCCTCTGGCTGGGACACATTGGACACGTACTTGTCACAAAATGCTAAATACTGGAGAGGGGTCTTGTGATGTCGCCTTCTGTCCATCACAAAATGGCTCAAACACCTCGAAACCGCAGGCACATTTTGGAAGTTAATGATGTCAAGAACATGCACAAGAAAAACATATTCATGCTTAGTAAAACAGAGCTAGAACAGTTACTCAAATAAAACACAAAATATTGAAATGCTGCATGTCACAGCACAAAATCTAGGAAGCAGAACAGTCCTTTTTCCTAAAAACGTATAGCCTATTGGCTGAAAATGTGAATAAACGTTCTAATGCTTGATGGATAACACTTAAGTTCTTCAAATCCACTCAAAATCCATTCGACTGTCCTTTGGTTTGAGTGTTTGGAACGGTATTTAAGCAGTGGGTCTCTTGAAGGGCTCCGGGGGAATTTTTTGAAATGATATACACTCCATTGTCCAAGTGGTTTAGTTACAGATCTTCTCTGTCATTGCTCTCTGGGGGTAAAGAGAAGAGAGGAGAGACAAGCAATTCATATGATGTTGACAAATGACCGGTAGATGGCCCCAGGCTTAATTTATCGTAACCGACAATGCTACACACCTGTCGTCACACTGTATGAGGCCACGGATATATTCAAACAGATAGGCTACAATACAGTCATCATCTGATGAGAAGTCACTCGTCTGTTCCCATCTTACCTCTAGTCATCCAAAAGCTTATTTCCCCCCAGATTATGTTGTTGATATAGTCTCATTACTTTTTCACCCGGAGGGGAAGTAAAAGTCTGTCCTTTATAATGATGATAACAGAGGCATTTTATTGTACCTCGGAGCACCTACCTCCATCTGTTCAGATGTAACGAAGCTCTCTGCACTAGAGAAAACAACTTGAACGTGACATGATTCTCAGTTATGGCTGGCTAGACTGCAATTTCACTTATGATGGTTATATAAACCAAACCAGATTTCTTACAAAGAGTTTAACAAGTTTTTTTTTTATGATGCAAACTGGGGAAATAAGTGGTGCATCATTAATTCCAATGACTGTGCCAAAGGGAAAATGAAAGACACACTGCTATCGTATAATTATTTTATACTGGGCTGTGATTTAGTAATATGCTCTATGCCCAGAGTTGATTCTGTATAATCACCCAGTTTATGTGGTTTGCGCAGACACTCAAAACAACATGTTCTGTTGTGGTGTGAAATAACGCAGACAATACACTGCCTTCGTTTTATGGAGGAAAATGTAAGCTCCTCCCTTATTGGG
Organism: Oncorhynchus nerka; assembly: GCF_034236695.1. Lineage (NCBI taxonomy): Eukaryota > Metazoa > Chordata > Actinopteri > Salmoniformes > Salmonidae > Oncorhynchus > Oncorhynchus nerka. The sequence continues at coordinate 51,001,430 of NC_088419.1, read as the reverse complement.
CCACGGCAAAACTAGTCAGTCTGAATGATAGTAATGTGAGGGATACGCCCTCATACATTCATATCCAGACACCCTTCTACCCCTGTCCTAAATATGAACTTACAGGACATAGAAATGGAACCTTCCACCCTTTCTCTATCTAAGGATACATCCCAAATAGCACCCTATTCCATATTTAGTGCACTACTTTTGACCCCCCCTCCCCCTCCCCTCCATTCACCCCCACACCTCCTTTCTCACCAGGGGCTCCAGTTCAGAGTGCTCGATGAGGCTGAACTCAGAGATGAAATAATAGTAGTGTTTGTAGCAGGTATTGATGTGGGCCTCAGCGCCCATACTGCAGATGCTGTCAAAGTGGTGGATGTAGACGTGCACAAAGACCCGGAAGAGACGGCTCAGGATCTTCTTACACACCTGCTGGAAGTTCTTAGGGAAAGGAACACCTGGGACCAAAGAGGATAGAACTGTCAGTGAGGAAGACTGCCACCCCATTCGATTCATTTTAGAGACCATCCCTGGATGCATTAATGAAAATCTATTTGTAACTATCAGAATGTCATTATGTTCCATAATTATGCTATATTATGTTTCAGAATTACATCTCACTTAGCATTAAAAGCTGTCACATTCGTTTCCATTGGAGATCATTCAAATCACACTGGACATCAATATCCTATACTGTAGGTAGATCATATACTGTACAATTTCTCTCGGCAGCCCGCAACGCAATTACATGTTAATTTAATAGGTTGTTTATGCACATAATCTCCCTCCTCAAACAGAGCTTGATAACAACCCTTTGACAATGAACAATAGACTAAGAGTACCCCATTCAATTTCTTCCAAATGACACCCCCCAGAGTGTAAATTATACCGTGACATTCGGGGGAGCCTCACTTGGGATTTTTTTTTTGTGGGCCTAACAGTAAAGATGTCATTTAACAGTAAAAAAACAAAACAAAAAAAAAAACATTTTAATGTGGCATGAACACAACCAGTCGTGATGTTTTCATCTGATTGTCAAATAAATCACTTCAAGAAGTAGACTAACTGCAGCTGCGCACATTTTGTCTACTCCAAAAATGATTCCAGCATCCAAACTGTGCACACTGTACACTTGCTATTTGATGAATGGAAAAAGACATCTGTTACAAACATCACAAATGTAATGACATTTGGTGATTGTCATTAGGCCTATTATAGTGGTGTGCATTCATGGATGCCGAGGGAATCTATTGTTCCCCAGAAAACTATAAACACATTTTAAAAAATGGTGAAATTATATTTCATAATTTTCCTTCAATTAGCAAGTGTCTGAATCTATCTCACTGGAGAAAGCATCATACTCTTTTTGACCAGACAGCATCAGATACATGGGCTACACATACTGAGACAGAGGGGCGCTATTTTACTCACTCGGATGCTTTCTCCAGTGAGACTGATGCGTCTTGCGGCCAGGGCATCTTGCTGTCGGCCCGTCTTGGTCAAATTATCAATATTTAGAGACCACCCCCCCCAAAGTAAGACTTTTGTTGCATTTAGAGGAGCTCATGTCTCATTCAAGGGAGCTTAGCTCACACTGGCCCCCCATAATTCACACTCTGCCACCCTCATCGTGTAATTAACCTATCTCGTTAACCTTTCTTTGAACCTTTCTAGATCCATTAAAGATACTGTCAGAGAGAGTGGGCATGATGCCACATTACAGGTGCATTCACTATCCTAGTTTGGAACCACTGCCTTTACACACCTACTCTCGTGGGGAAGATGTTCTCGTTGTTGATGTTCGTCTCTATCCAGTCCATCAGAAGGTTCATGTACTTCAAGGCGGGCAGCTTGGTGGGCTTCTTGTAGTCGTCTCCGTCCTGCCACCGGTACTCGTAGCGCAGGCCCCCGGACATGATGGGGCAGGTGCGCTCGGTGCAGAACTCGCTGACCGTGCCGTAGATCAGGTTGATCCGGTTGAAGAAGTCCACCACGTGCACGGCGATCCAGTCGTTGATGTTCTCTCCTTCGGGAAGCTGGACCACTTTCCTCAGGTCCAGGCCGGACTTCAGAGAGGCCTGGGCCTTCTTGTACAGCTCAAACCGCTGTGTGCCAGGCTCAAAGCGCTTCCGAGGCCTAAACGTTTTGTCTTTGCTGAAGACTTGTCCGAGACAGAGCGCCATTGTCTTAATGGTGGACTCTATGGTGTGGCCTTCCTGAGCATGGATTGGACAGGTTTCACTAACATACGTTTGTTTAGGTTGCAGGTCGCTGAGGAGTTGTTCTATTCAGAGGGCAGTGACCTCTACATTGGGGATGATTGAGAATGGAGGGACCCCTCTCTGAGACATAGAGGAAACAAAATAGGTCATGAGAGGTTAGAGATGCTCAGCTCGTTCACAATGTTATCAGGCAGCATGATAGAAATCAGGAAATGAAAACAGCAAAGTAGAAACAATACTGTAAGCTTGTTTACAAAGGGCATGCCTTGAAGGACTTGATGAGCAAAGCATGTAGGGATTGTGAAACTGCTCGGAACAGAAAATATGACCCCAAATATGAGGTGAGAAGAATCCATTTGCGGAATTCATTTCTGGTGACCTTTTATTTTCTGGCGGCCACTATGCGTTGAATGTCACAAGACCAACAACCATAGTGTCCTTGAAATAGGCCCAGTGTGATCTCATACGAAAATCAGATCAGAGGGGATAGCCAAAGGTAATTGTGTAAATGAAGAGCGTGCTGCACTTCGCTAAGGGGAAGCGTGGTGAAAGGGCTCTTTACGTCGTCTGTACGTGAGACATTTTGAACTTTCCACCTAAAAGCCGCCACCCACACGCTCAACATTAACTATGCAGAACACTACCTCTCACTGCGTCATACAACTCCATTGGAGAAAACCCACTTGCGCAGCGCAGCTACACTGCCTCAAGTTCAATTGTAAGCACCATGAGTTGTCTAACACCTTCGCCATTGACCTGATACAATATTGACGGAGGTCTACTCCCCTGTAGGGATGGACAATAGCACAGTAGATAATTACTGTAATGGCGTCATACATCCAGTCGTTATTAGCTATTAACCATCTGGCAGACCATGAGGAGATCATTTCGCAGTGTTCTGGACTGGTTAAGGATCAAACAGCCGGAATGGGTTTGACATTTTCCTTTCAGACAGTGAATGTTGCAGAGGGACAAAATCTATTAGACTAAATTGCTTTTGTTTTTTTTAATCATAAGGGTTAATAACAAACGGTTGTCCGTATCAGAATATCGTATGAAAAAGGGGGGATGAAGGAGTAAGGGGGGGAGGGGTAGTCATTTCGAGGGATGAGTCATCACAACAACCCGTATATATATCAAGTCAAGCGCACCAGAGAGAAGAGAATAACTCGTGGTGGATCAGATCTTTACCGAGAACTCCCCAGCAAACTAGTTCAGTTACAGGGCAGGTTTAGTAGCCAACTGGCTACTCAGCTCCATGGTTAAGAAGGATCTGAACTTGACTGAGTTTCCATGACTTTCATGTGGAGTGCTCTGAAAAGTCAAGGCAAGCTTTACAGCTGTCAATAAGTCATGCAGGTATTTGTTCCAAATATTATACGCTGAATAAACTAGAGACAGTATGCTGTTCTAAAAAGCTTCTGAAGCTTCTTCTTTCATTCTATATGACACATACAAGTATGTCTCGTGCCCTTATGACTGCCCCGTGACTGTATCCACATTTGTGTCCCACGTTCCATTTCACACAGCTGCTCTCAACAGTTCCTGGTTTTGTTATGGTGCAACGTGTGTGGTTTAAGTGGGAAATATTTTTCTTTCTATATAAGTTAAGCTTATTCATGTGCTCTGAGTCTGAAATCTACAGAGTCATGCAGAATGTTGCATTACACTTGGTTTAGTGTAGTTTTACTGTCGTTTTGCTATTACGCCTCGATTAGACCAATAGCGTCATTGGGTTTTGGTACACCAGAAGTACATTCATTTCCAATGGAAAGCTCAGTTTGCCTTGCAGTATTGTGTTGCAGAGGCAGTTGCAGTGCGTTCTGTGTTCTGGGTCGTGCATACATTGGATTTATACAAGATATGCATAACATTGTATGCATCGACTTGACAAAACTAGTAAGCAAAAGGTGAATGTTGAACTTCTCTTGCATTCATATCCACTCAAATGTTTGATTACATAATGAAAAAAGTTTGACTGCAGAATTTATTACGCAGTATTGATGCAATGACGTTGTCGGTCTGACAGAGGCGTTAGACTTTAGCAGAACTTTGACAAAGAGATTCCTCTTTCACTCCTCGTGGCCTGTATTTATAAAGCGTCTCAGAGTCGGAGTGCTGACCTAGAATCCGGTCCTCCCTCTCCATACAATCTTTTTCATTATGAGCCTAAAGGCAGAACTGATTCTCGATCAGCGTTCCTACTCTCGAGACGTGTAGGAATGAGGGGCCCTGGACTGTTCAGGAGGAGAGTGTCATCCATCTTCTTGACAGCTTCCTCCACATACGCATGGTGTTTGTACACAGTACGTGTGGTGTGAACAGGATCCTCCTCTTCCTCAGTACTTTACATCTACAGTGGGGCAAAAAAGTATTTAGTCAGCCACCAATTGTGCAAGTTCTCCCACTTAAAAAGATGAGAGAGGCCTGTAATTTTCATCATAGGTACACTTCAACTATGACAGACAAAATGAGAAAATAAATCCAGAAAATCACATTGTAGGATCTTTAATGAATTTATTTGCAAATTATGGTGGAAAATAAGTATTTGGTCAACTATAAACAAGCAAGATTTCCGTCTCTCACAGACCTGTAACTTCTTCTTTAAGAGGCTCCTCTGTCCTCCACTCATTACCTGTATTAATGGCACCTGTTTGAACTTGTTATCAGTATAAAAGACACCTGTCCACAACCTCAAACAGTCACACTCCAAACTCCACTATGGCCAAGACCAAAGAGCTGTCAAAGAACACCAGAAACAAAATTGTAGACCTACACCAGGCTGGGAAGACTGAATCTGCAATAGGTAAGCAGCTTGGTTTGAAGAAATCAACTGTGGGAACAATTATTAGGAAATGGAAGACATACAAGACTACTGATAATCTCCTTCGATCTGGGGCTCCACGCAAGATCTCACCCCGTGGGGTCAAAATGATCACAAGAACGGTGAGCAAAAATCCCAGAACCACACGGGGGACCTAGTGAATGACCTGCAGAGAGTTGGGACAAAAGTAACAAAACCTACCATCAGTAACACACTACGCCGCCAGGGACTCAAATCCTGCAGTGCCAGACATGTCCCCCTGCTTAAGCCAGTACATGTCCAGGCCCGTCTGAAGTTTGCTAGAGAGCATTTGGATGATCCAGAAGATTGGGAGAATGTCATATGGTCAGATGAAACCAAAATAGAGCTTGTCGTGTTTGGAGGACAAAGAATGCTGAGTTGCATCCAAAGAACACCATACCTACTGTGAAGCATGGGGGTGGAAACATCATGCTTTGGGGCTGTTTTTCTGCAAAGTGACCAGGACGACTGATCCGTGTAAAGGAAAGAATGAATGGGGCCATGTATTGTGAGATTTTGAGTGAAAACCTCCTTCCATCAGCAAGGGCATTGAAGATGAAACGTGGCTGGGTCTTTCAGCATGACAATAATCCCAAACACACCGCCCGGGCAACGAAGGAGTGGCTTCGTAAGAAGCATTTCAATGTCCTGGAATGGCCTAGCCAGTCTCCACATCTCAACCCCATAGAAAATCTTTGGAGGGAGTTGAAGGTCCGTGTTGCCCAGCAACAGCCCCAAAACATCACTGCTCTAGAGGAGATCTGCATGGAGGAATGGACCAAAATACCAGCAACAGTGTGTGAAAACCTTGTGAAAACTTACAGAAAACGTTTGACCTCTGTCATTGCCAACAAAGGGTATATAACAAAGCATTGAGATAAACTTTTGTTATTGACCAAATACTTATTTTCCACCATAATTTGCAAATAAATTCATTAAAAATCCTACAATGTGATTTTCTGGATTTTCTTTTCTCATTTTGTGTGTCATAGTTGAAGTGTACCTATGATGAAAATTACAGGCCTCTCTCATCTTTTTAAGTGGGAGAACTTGCACAATTGGTGGCTGACTAAATACTTTTTTGCCCCACTGTATTAGCTCTACTGGTGAATTTCTATTGGCGATAATACAGGCATTCAACATTGGGAAAGCACTGAGTTTGTAGCCCATTGGAGAATGACCAGAAAATATGTGCTGGTCCACAACTGGATAGTTGGCTGATTTAGTGATGGCTACTACACTCCATTAGTTATGGTATCTAACTTTCAGATGCACAGATGTGAATAACAGTCGTGGACCGTACACCTCAGAGTACTACTGTCTACTACAGTCGCAGTGCACAGAGGATACATTTCTATACAGGCCAAGGGATTGGGATACATTCGCTTTGTTGACTTCACTGCTTCTCAGTCTCCACATGCCTCTCCAATTACAGACTGGTGCATGTCTGATCACGTACGGGGGATGGCGGACCAGACCCACTGTGCACACTGCACACTTTACTGAGTTTTCCATGGAATTTCCTTCGGACAGTGGAGAATAACAGCAGCTCTTTCTAGATCCTACACACATATGTGGGAGAGAAAAGAGTCGCTAATGCAATGGACCAAACACAGTTGGATCCAGTTATATGCATCAAAGTGAAAGAGTGAGAAAAGATACAAGGAGATCAACAGAGACATAAAAAAAAGGGGAGAAGTTTCCCCCACAGTACCTGGCTGGGCTCCCAATGTGGACGACTTGGGAATGTGGACAACGATCCAGGCAGATCTGTCCCTCTCCGGTTCCTACAGATACTCCCTCCTTCCCAGCTACCAACAGACCTCGAGGCTCCAACTTCACTGAGAAGCCAGCGACACAGCAGCGCAGACAAAAAAGTACAAGTCAAAAAGTTGTTTGGCTTCTCTTCCTGTGAGTGATGTCACATCCTGACTTTGTCTGAGAGGCCCCTGCTGTCTGTGTGTGTCTATCTATGTGTGTGTGTGTGTGTGTGTATGTGTGCATGGAAGACCTATAAATCGACAAAGGAGGTTCCCTCTCTGCCACTCCTCATTCTCTCTCTCTGCCTACTTATCCTGTAGGAAGGCAGCCCGTCCCCCTTAGCCAACGAGGCCCAGCCCTCATGTGGGAGCTCTGGGAAAACAAACCCTCTTATTATCCCACAGAGCCAGAGCAGGGGGAGCGGACACACACTGTGCATAAGTGCTGCGGGCCTCTTGGCATGCAGTCTAGTCTCTCGCTCTCTCCTTTGTCATTTCTCAAAAACATATAATTTCACTGTCATTGCCAAGTCATAACGAAATCCATCAATTTTTGGCCCGCAGAAATGTGTCGTGTGGTGCCACACGTACACAAGCAAGTGTCACAAATCTACAAAGGAGACGAATTAAAGAGACAACAGCCATGAGTAATCAAATTCAGCATGTTTCGCTGGAAATGTTCTTGTTCACCAGCTCCCTTCCACAGTAAAAGGGTAAGGCTTGTTTGTTCCCTAATGGTCTAACGATGCTATGGACGCCATCCAGAGGAAGAGTTCTCTGTAGTTTAAAGTTAGCTGCATTCAGTGGACCCTCCTGCAGTGCCGTGATAAAGCAGTGGGCTCCAGGCCGGCAGCATGAGAGAAAGGGAGGGACCGGCAGAGAGAGAGAGCAGGCCTTTCTCCCTGAAGTGCATGTCATGTAGGGAAGACACTAACCCGCTTAGTATGTTGCTGTGAATAAACAGTCCAATTGTAATTGGCCGTAACATGTTACGTACTGTGTTTTACACAACGATTATAACAGGTTTGCAACCTATTAAGCAAAAATAGACCTCCACGCAATAAAATAAATTTTGAATATTGATCATCAAAGTGCATATTTCAAAATCATGAATTCTGTATCTCACAGCTGCAGTGAAGAGGTTTTCATGTAATTATGGGTAAAAGTCTCCATGCAGTGACCCACAACATCCACTGGGTGTCAGCGTCTCCATATCTCTTGGTCTTGAGGGCTAAGAAACGAGAAAAGTTTCTCATGAAATCCAGAGTTTAAACAAAAGCTACGGTCAATAAGTCATTGCCAATAATCAATTATGAAATTAATGTTAGATTGACTAAATGTATGTGCATTGTCAAGCCTTGCCATGCTATGACAAGCCTTTCCGTTTCACACTAAGTAAAAGCTCTGACGAAGGCCGTGAGGCCGATACGTAAAGTTTATTGAATGGCAGTAACGCTATCAAGAGCAGTGTTTCGGGTTTCTTCTTACTTTTTTCTCCTTTCACACTAAGTGAAATAAAAAAAGAGAAATATTAGAAATTTATCACACAAATTACAGCAAAGTAATCTGTTAAATGACACCACCGCTGAATAGGACAGTATAAACTAATTAGAGATAATAAAACAGATTATAACAGAACTCAATCAAATAAGTTTAACCAAGAATGTATCGTAAATTACTAATAAAATAAGCCCGTGTGTGTACAGTACAGCAGTGATTGGGAGTCCCATAGGGCGACACACAATTGGCACAGCGTCATCCGTGTTAGGTTTCGGCCGGGGTAGTCCGTCATTGTAAATAAGAATTCGTTCTTAACTGACTTGTCTAGTTAAATAAATAAATACAATGCTCTCACCAGTCTAGTTCTGGTGAGAAACGACTCCACCTTTTCCTTTGACCGCCCACCCTTTCCTGCTCCATCAAAGGAATTAAAAACAGGGAGGAGGGAGGGACAAGCATTTCACTTGAAACACGACACACTTAACGGTTCCCTCTTCAAGTTTGTCACACTCTCTACCACTTTTTCCAGGTGGGTAATACTTTTATTTGACAGATTATTAGATACTTGCTGTATTCCACTTAAATTTTGAATCAAAAGTACAACTATTGTAGTATAGTACAACTATTGTAGTTTTATTATTGTAAAACAGGTAACCTATAGGTATGTGGCTGCAGGGGATCTACATTATACTGTTGGCTAGGCTGTCACAATGTCACAACAGTTGCCTATTATACTTGCATGCATATATATGATTAGTCATGGTAGGGGATTTCAAAACCACTTGACTTGATAAACTTAAAACGTTTGAAGTAACAAGTTTCTTTTAATGTACATGCTATGTGAATATGCTATTCCTAATTCCTACAAATTACAGTCATATTTGTAATCAAGATCATGCGCGTACAAGATAGTACTACCGTTACTACATGAACAGGAAGTGTGTGGCCTATCAATTGTGCAATCACAATGCCATTGTGTAATTTTTACATCTGGCCAGTGGTGACCATTTTTTAGGGGGATGGGGGTTGCCCGTTTTGCATGTTATTTTGGCATTACCACGTGTCACATATCAGTTTGCAAACAATGTAAAAAATAAAATACAAAAATAAAATTGAGTTAATAAAGCTGCACACAAACTTTGGTCTCTTTTTGGCTTTCTTGAGTAAAGCAGCTCCAAAATGTAGGTGTTTCAGCCTAGCTCAGTGCTTCTTTGGTGGTGGGGAGCCAGAAGAAAATATGGAGCATAGGGGTTGGTAACGTGCTCTATTTGTGCCGTGATTGGCTCAGTGTTCTGTCACTCTTGGGGACGCAACGTCACCTCCTAATCTAAGGGTAGAGCTCAAAAATTCCCCTTGGGTGCTGCCATAGAGTTACAATAGAAGTGCCCATCCAAGAAGGCTCAAGGTCATTGGCCACAGATAAAATGACGTCAAATCAAGTTATATCTACAGTAGCTTTGATTGGTCAACATCATACTGTCAAAATCTTAGCTAGCAAGCTAGCAGACATCATCATGAATTAGGTCAACAATCTACTGGCAAATCCTTTTTAATCCTTGTCATATGAAGAGAAATAATGAGGAGAAATTATAGTTAAAACGTATCGGTGCTCATCGGTCATTGGACATAAGCATTACACAAGTTGGAAATCTCAAATCGCAAATGAGTGGTTTGGAAGTAATCAGTGGCTAACTGCAAGAGTTGCAAAGCAATCACTAGCCTGCTATTCAGTGGAGTGGATGTGTGGTCCAAGTCTGTGTTTAAGGGTCTCTTTTCGAAGCTTAAAAGGATAAACATTCAACATTGGCCATGCTGTCAATTCAGCATGACTTCTGCCGAGCTCAAACAACTGGAAACTAAGGACTGGGAAATCTGACTTCAGTTCAAGACAACTGGGAACTCGGAAAAAACTAATTCCGACTGAGAAAATACATTTTGAAAGGTCATCCAACTCTGTATTGCAAGTCAGGAACTCAAGCCACTTTCTAGAGCTCTGACCTAAAGATCACTGACGTCATCATGATTCTACCTTGTTTTTTTTCCGAAAGCACCATAAATTGCAAGAGCTTTCATTGTCTGCTTATATGCCCCCTTTATTTATCCTACGATTCTGACTTGGTGTGCAGGGAGAATACTGTAAGAACAGCCCATGTTCCTAATTCTGTCGCTGTACATTTCAAAAGTGCTGAACTATTACATCCGTCCTAGCTCACTCATTAAGGTCTTAATCAAAATGACGGATTGCCTCTTATCCGCTTGTCGTCTCCTTGTGCCATAGTTTGTACATCTCAATTCTCAGTATAAATCACATTTGTTTAAGCAAGTCAGTCATATCAGTTATGATTTTTTTAAAGACAGTTAATGAGGCTGAATGAACTGATCACTGCCAGAAAAGGCTCCGCTAACAGACAGGTGTAGCAGTGGTAAGGTGTTGGGACAGCTTTATGTAGGCCCTAACAGTTTGGGGCACCGTTTGTCACCATATTGTGTAGTGTAGGGGCTTTGCTGGCATGCATAAACAAATATGTAATTGTTTGCCCCACCAAGATTTACATGCTAAATTCCCCACTGAATCTGGCCTACTCTGTGCTAGTAGTTGATCCCCCAAACCACAGTTTCGTTACAGAGAAAATTGGTTGTCACATTGTGCCGAGCCATCACTTGCAATTGACAACAATGCATTTTTCCACTGTGCCATAAATCAATGTTTGAGGGATGCTGTTTACAAAAACAAAAATATGGATTTATTGGACAGTGGAACATTTGTCCCAACATTTTGGGCAGAGACATTAGATTTAAAAAATAAACAAGTTTACTCAAACCTTACCTGGGCCGGATTCAGTGGGATCGCGGGCCGGATTAAGTGTACTCTCTCTCTGGCCCTCAGGCCGTATGTATCATGTTTCAGGGAAGACCTAGATGCAGATAGTGTCGAAGTAACAAAAGTTTATTACTAGAACTGGGGGCAGGCAAAATGACAGGTCAAGGGCAGGCAGAGGTCAGTAATCCAGATCAGAGTACAAAAGGCACAGAACGGCAGGCAGTCTCAGGGTCAGGGCAGGAAGAATGGTCAAAACTGGGAAAACAAGAACTATAGAAAAGACAGGAGCAAGGGGAAAACCGCTGGTAGGCTTGACGAACAAAACAAACTGACAATAGACAAAGAGAGAACACAGGTATAAATACACAGGGGATAATGAGGGGAGATGGGAGACACCAGATGAGGGGACAAGCACAAAGACAGATGAAACAGATCAGGGTGTGACAGAACCCCCCCCCCCCCCACACACACACACACACACCCCTCTAAGGGCGCCACCTGGCATCCTACCTGGGCGAATACCTGGTTGACCGGGGTGTGGGTTTTGGAAATCAGCGATGAGGCCTGGGACAAGGATGTCACTAGCTGGGACCCAGCACTTCTCCTCCAGGCCATACTCCTCTCAGTCAACCAGGTACTAGAATCCCCTGCCCAGAGGTCGAACCTTCAGCAAGACGTCTCACCGGGTACGCCGGTTGGCCGTCGATGAGACGGGGAAAGGGGTGGGCCTGGAAACAGGAGACAAAGGGCTGAGACATACTGGGGAAACGGGGTCCGGTGGTGGTCCGCTTGTAGTCGATACATGGAGGTGGTCGTAAGGGCCGACTGGGCTCTCTTCCAGGTACGATGACAGCTGCGGACAAACATCTGGGCTGAAGGTATTCCTCAGGGAAGAGCGGGGGGTGATAGCCCAGGGAACACTCAAAGGGAGAGAGACCCGTGGCAGAGCAAGGGTGTTGCTGGCGTATTCGACCCACAGCTTGGAGAACTCTGTGGCCCACTGGAGCTGCTCGAAGACCGAGGAGATGATTGGTAGAGGGTAGTGGTTCTTCACCATGATGTCATTGAGGCCCCGGTAGTCGATGCTCCGGCACAGGGTTTTGTCCTTCTTCTCCAAAAAGAATAACCCTGTGCCAGCGGGGGAGGCAGAAGGATGAAAGAACCCTGCAGCTAGGGAGTCCTCAATGTAGGTCTCCATAGCCCTGGTATACGTACCCCGACAGAGAGTACAGTTGTCCCCGGGTTGGAGTGGTGGCTGGGAGAAGGTCAATCCCGCAGTCATAGGGTCGGTGCAGTGGAAGCTAAGTGGCCCGGGCCTTACTGACCACCTTCCGGAGGTCCTGGTATTCTGCGGAAATGGCAGAGAGGTCCGGGGCAACTTCCGAGTCCACAGGAAGAAATCCTGTGAAATCCAGGCTGCGCTGACTTCAGACAGTGGGCATGGCAGAACGGGCTCCAGCCCATTAAAGGCACCAGCATTCCAGTCTGAGTGGTCTAAGTCACTGCATCTCAGTGCAAGTGGCGTCACTATAGTACCTGGTTCGAATCCAGGTTATATCACATCCGGCCATGATTGTGAGTCCCATAGGGCTGCGCAAAACTGGCCCAGCATCGTTGGGGTTTGGCCGGGGTAAGCCTTCATTGTAAATAAGAATTTGTTCTTAACTGACTTGCCTAGTTAAATAAATTAAAGGTTAAATAAATAAAAAATTCAACAAATAAAAATGATGGGATTGTGTTGCTGGAGCCAAGAGAATCCCAATACCACGGGAACCTGAGGAGACTTAATCAGCATAAATTGGATTGCCTCGCTGTGGTTCCCTGACATTCGTAGGTTGATGGGAGTGGTATTGTGAGTGACTCGGCCTATAGAGCACCCATACAGCACGCTTACGTCCATGGGAATGGAGAGGGGCTGAGTGGGGATGCCCAGCTCGGACACCAGGGTAGCATCCCAAAAATTCTCATCGGCCCCAGAGTCGATGAGTACCCGGAGAGATTTCGACTGGTTCCCCCACAGCAGGATGGCATGGAAAGGGGTGTGAGTAAGGGGAGAGGAAAAGTTCTCCATAAGGCCCACCAGAGCCCCTTCTTGATGAGCCTAGTTTTTTTATGGACAGGTAGCTACGATATGTCCCGTGGCTCTACAACATAGACAGCTCTGAGTGTGGAGTCGGCGTAAGCATTCAGCCGGAGTCAATCTAGCCCTGCCCAGGTGCCTGGACTCCGAAGGGGGCGAGTTGGCAGCCCACGGTGATTCCCGAGAGAACTTGGGTGACGTCGGGGTCACTCGGACATGTGGACTTCGGGGATCTCCAGGATTCTTCGGAGGCAAGGCAGGAATCGAGGGCGACAGGGCATAGATTCCCTCTCTCTCCCACGTTCTAGATGTTGCCCATCAACCCGGATGGTCAAGGCTATGAGTCAAGATCCATGGGCAGCACCCGGGCTGCAAGCTCATCTTTGACCACCTCCGATAATCCGTGAAGGAACATGTCGAACAAATCTTCCGGGTTCCAGGCACTCTCAGCCACCAACATATGAAAATTCACAGTGTAGTCTGCCACTATGGGAGTCTTGGCGTAGCTGGAACAGTTTACGAGCAGCTTATCTCCCGGACAACGTAGAATCAAACACCTTCCGAACTTCCGTTATGAACTCCTCTAGACTGAGGTAGATGGTGGACTGTTGCTCGCACACCGCTGTATCCCAGGCGAGTGCCCTCACGGAAATCAGCATTATGATGTACTCTATCCTCGAGCTGTCCGAGGGGAATGAAGAAGGCTGCAGCTCGAAAATGAGGGAGCACTGGGAGAGAAAAGCCCGGCAGGTTCCAGAATCTCCAGCGTAGCGTTAGCAGCAGGGTTCTCGGGACACTGGGGTAGGCTGGGAGATTACAGATGTGACGCGCTGCCTAGTGATGAATCTGGGGAATTGCTCCAGCAAAGTCTTGAATGCCTGGTTATGACATTCTGCCAGGGTATGGAGTCCCTCCATAAGACATTGCAGTAACTCCTTGTGTCGTCCATTAATGGCTCCTTGCAGGGAGACAGCATTGTGGAGCTGGTCTGAGTCTGTTGGGTCGGTCATGGCCAGTTCATACTATCACATTTTAGGGAAGACCCAGATGCAGACAGTGTTGAAGTAACAAAAGTTTATTACTAGAACAGGGGGCAGGTAAAATGACAGGTCAAGCAGAGGTCATTAATCCAGATCAGTGTCCAAAAGGTACAGAATGGCAGGCAGTCTTATGGTCAGGGCAGGCAGAGGTTAATAATCCAGTGTTGCGGGCCAAGGTACAGGATGGCAGGCAGAATCGTCAAAAAATGTTAAACAGGAACTATAGAAAAGACAGGTAGGCTTGAAAGATGCTGGTAGGCTTGACGAACAAAACGAACTGGCAACAGACAAGCAGAGAACACAGGTATAAATACACAGGGGATAATTAGGGGAGATGGGAGACACCTGGTGGGGGGTGGAGAGAAGCACAAAGACAAGTGAAACAGATCAGGGTGTGACAATATGTTTTCCACCCCTGGTTTACACAGTTAGTTTGAATGTTGCTATCCCCCAATCAGTGTCAAGTGTCAATGGCTGCTGCCTAAAGGATAGCCTTCTCTCCAGGCTAATTGCGCAAAGCGATTGCGTCAGATGTGTCAGAACATTTTCAGACAGTTTCCCGGTCACAGATTAAGCCTGAAATAAAATCTATTTCAACTGAGATTGTACATTGAGCATGCTTTTTAGTTCAGGACTGGGGTTAATCTACAGTTTGTACAGAGAAACCGGTCCTCTACAGCTTCTCAAGGGAAAGACGACCCAGACTGGACTGAATAAAATGCTTTGGGTCAACATTTTATGCCCCTTGCTCATTGTTTGACTGGCCACTAAGCAATGGGTTGGCTTTCTCCTGGGTGGATGACTGGCTTTCTCCAGTCATCCAGGAATACAGAGAGAACAATGGCTTAACTTGTTACTCTTAAGAGTTGGCTATGTGCTCTACTTTCCCATTAGATTAATTAAGCAGACATTTGCTTGTGTCCTGAAGAGGAGCCTTGTGAACCACATGATGGCAGAAATGCAATCGCTTAATTTGTCTAAGCACAGTGAGTAGTTAGAAGGTACTAAACAATCATTTCTTTCAAAAGACATTTGCAGACAAACCTACCCTTTTAATCACCGAAAGGGACCGAGAGAACTGCACCTGGATCGAACATGAGTATGTTTCCCCAAGCATATACATCATCCCAGGTTCACCATGAGCGTTGAATGAGTGAATGAATGAATTTGATTTGGACACATCAGATTGTGGAAGTTATTTTCAGACCAGAGGCAAGGCATTCCTCACATTCATCATGAATGGTGTCATTTCATTCGATATATACATAGTCTTACATAATCCTACAGTACGCTGTCTGCCAGACCTGCTCTACACAAATAGGTCAAGTCTACCTTCAGGATATTACCTTTTACCTGCTTAGTTTTATCTCAATGGCCGTGTTGCAAGGGAGCCACAGCTCAATTTTAGCTTAGGATCTCACTGCTAACTAAAAACAGACTGAACAATGTCTATCAACTGGGCTGACATTTTGAAAGCAACTTATCTTGCATTCTCTCTCTCCCCATTCTCAAAATGCATTCGAGAAGAAAGTCCAAGATGAGATACCTTGAGGAGAGAGGATGCGAGGATGCGAGGAAAGATCTAGTAACTCCTTTTTTCAAGTTCAAGTAGTTTATTTGCCATTTGCCGGTATTATTATTTTTTTTAAATAACAAAAATAAAACGTAAAAAAAAAAAAAGTAACATTCATAGGAATTTTTGTTGGAGCTCTCTCATAGTACAGTTAATACACAAATACAGTAAACATATCACAAATAGAACATAATTAGAACATCAATCCAATTAGAAGTGCTGAGATCCCTTGCTACTGATCAGAAGGGAAGTGGAGATAGATGTCTCAAACGTTGTGTGGCCGGGCATGCAGAAGACCGCCATGGCATGGTACATAAAACACAACCTACACAATTGGGTACATATCTGGTATATCTTAGCTATTTCAAGACTGATCATTGACCAATGTTCTGGAATGACGATATTAGAATTTCAGTAGCATGACCTTCGTTTCAGAAAAGTTTCATAGATTTTTGTGTTTCAGCATAGGGTGGAGCACTTTCACCTCGCATCCCTCTGAAGGGTGGACACCTCTGACTCAAACTATCCACCCTCCGCACCCACACCTTTAGAGGGTAGTAAAATGTCTTACAGCCAGGTTTCATATGCATAGGAACACATTCACATGCATTCAGCCTGCCCCTGAACGTGACCTTGTGTTTCTGTGGAAAGTTCCAGAAACCTGAGTACTCAGTGAGGGAGCAACAAGGAGGGGGAGCAGGGGGGGGGGCGACGACAGAATGAGACCAGCGTAGAGTGTGCATGCTCTGTCTGGTCTGCTCCTGCAGGTAGGGGCTGTACTACTACGGTGCCGGCCACCCCTTCCCCAGGCTTACTCCCAGCCAAAAACACTAGCGGTGGTGGCATAAACATGTCGGTCATTGAGAGTCCAGCCATATTGCAAAGATTGGAAGGATGTTTTTGTTGCCAGAATGTACAGTACAGTCTTGGGTCACTCTTCGATTACTCTTGGTTCATAATGTTGTGTGCATATGTGTGTAGTGTTCATTGTGATTTCTTTCTTATATGATTGGAAAACTATTGTTATAGGGGAAATTCACCACAAAACACTTCTGGGCCCTCATTCCATTCAGTGGATGTGAGAATAGCGAAGGCCCTGGTACAGCACAGTCTAGGGTACAGAGAGAAGTCTCGGAGACAAATGCTTACTTGTTTCGTATTAGAACACACACTCTCACACACCAGGTCAGCAGGGCACAGATTCATAATTTGGTGGGTGTTCATATTGGTCCTATTTCACACATGTTTTTTTTGCATATGCTACTCTCTCTAAGAGACCCTCAGAGAGTGGGGTCCCATGGCCAGGGTCTGCCATTATCAACAGTGACCCTGTAGCAATTAGGGTTAAGTGCCTTGCTCAATGGTACATCAACAGATTTCTCACCTTGTCAGCTCAGAGATTCAGACTAGTGACCTTTCGGTTTCTGGCCCAACACTAGGCTACATGAAGAGATGGGTTAGTGTTGCAGTTTATGCTGGCAGTCATATAGCATTGTGGTATAAAAAAAATCTGAGGGCAGCAGGTAGCCTGGCAGTTAAGAGCCGGTCCCTGAGCGACTAGGTGAAAAGAATCTACTGATGTTCCCTCTGAGCAAGGCACTTAACCTTATTTCCTGTGGATAAGAGCAGGGGAGGGACTGGAAGGGAGGGAGAGAGCTGCCTCTAACCCTCTGTCTCCCTCATCTCTACTCTATCCTGTGGGACAGGGTAACATGGATTTGGCTGACAGAGAAACTAAGAGGCCATTAAAGTACATCTGCACAACTATTAACAGTTGATGTGAATATGTACAGGGTGCCATTTGTGATGCACACTTGAAGGTCTTAGTCATGGCTAAGTACCTCGTTACAGTAGATTAATTCTTAATTAGTGATGGCTTGTTTGCCAACTGTTTTACATCACAAATAATCTAAGAGCTTGCTGAAAGTAGGGAGAAATTAGTAGGCTACTTCATAACCTTTTACCGCGGTGGGTTAAATCAAGGTCACACATTCTTGGTAGTCTGAAACAAATCTACTTTGAAACAAAAGTATAGACCTGATGCACATGGTTATTTGTGGCTGTACCATGTCAGATATAGAGTTGAAAGGTATTCCATTTTTAGTTTGCCTCCTAATATTACACTTTATGTACATGACCAAAATCTGAAATAAATATATATTTTTCAATCATCTTTCTTTAATTATGAAATGATGAAAAATATGAATAACACTCCACCCATGTACTTACAATGGAATTTGACTCTGCTTTTAGATGGCTGAAAACACAGTGATGACACTTCAGGAATTCGATTTGAGTGGGGTGAATGAAGGCAGGAAAGGGCTACGCTGTCAATTTAAAACTAAATGGTGTCTGACTCCGACCTAACTGTTCTGTGTTGCCCAGGACTGGTATACCAAGACGTGTGTGTGTGTGTGTGTGTGTGTCTGTGTCGCACATGTTTCTTCTAGCGTCATAGCTATGTCACAACTATGCAGTGTTAAAGATCACCTAAACATCCGTTCCTCCTTTTAAATCTGGGGCGTGGCGGGGAGATCAGACTAAGTGCTTTCACACGAGTGAGAGCAAGCAGCACTTACAACGTACTGTGGTATTAAATCAAATCAAATCAAATTGTATTTGTCACATACACATGGTTAGCAGATGTTAATGCGAGTGTAGCGAAATGCTTGTGCTTCTAGTTCCGACAATGCAGTGATAACCAACAAGTAATCTAACTAACAATTCCAAAACTACTGTCTTATACACAGTGTAAGGGGATAAGGAATATGTACATAAGGATATATGAATGAGTGATGGTACAGAGCAGCATACAGTAGATGGTATCGAGTACAGTATATACATATGAGATGAGTATGTAGACAAAGTAAACAAAGTGGCATAGTTAAAGTGGCTAGTGATACATGTATTACATAAGGATGCAGTCGATGATGTAGAGTACAGTATATACGTATGCATATGAGATGAATAATGTAGGGTAAGTAACATTATATAAGGTAGCATTGTTTAAAGTGGCTAGTGATATATTTACATCATTTCCCATCAATTCCCATTATTAAAGTGGCTGGAGTTGGGTCAGTGTCAATGACAGTGTGTTGGCAGCAGCCACTCAATGTTAGTGGTGGCTGTTTAACAGTCTGATGGCCTTGAGATAGAAGCTGTTTTTCAGTCTCTCGTCAGTGAGTCACTGTCGTCGTGTAGTAGGAACCATAATGGCTGTGTCTGTGTTATAAGATTCGACCACCAGCCTTGAGTAAACAGGAAAATGACATGTTTTATTGCATTCGCCAACTGGTCTCTTTCTCTTATGTGTTCTGAATGTCACAGTCTCTAGACTAGGGGAAGGGCTCCATGTTGTTTGATGAGAAATGCATTTTTTCCAATTACGTTTAGAAATCTCATGACTGTTTTGTAGGTGTCATTGTTGGGGTTGTGCATGTTTATTTGAAGAAAGACTTCGACTTCCAGTCCAGATGGAGGGTGAAATGGATGTTAGCTTCGCTTTCTTTGTGTTGGCTGGGGGACAGAGACGCTAGCGGCGCAACAATGGCCCCCTTCATGATAACAGAGTCGCCAGTGATTTCTCTGCTGCTGTGCCTGAGAATTATATTATCAGCCCGCCCCCTGGGAGAGAAACCAGCCGCAGGAGGATACCATATTCTGCTGTGTTTACCTCTGCGAGAGGAATGGGGGGAGAGAGGAGGGGGATGGGGCAACTCCAGCAAGACCAGGGCACCTTTTTATACTATATTTCACACCGCTGGGTGAAATAGAAGGCCAGCTCCCTCTTGCTTTTACTTTTTCACTTGTCTGGCATGCACTCTCACTGACACATATACACAGCTCCTCCCTCTCTCCCTCCCTTGCGCTCCCTCTCTTTATGCCTTGCTCTCTTTTTCTGAACTAGTTATTCATCCACTGTGTTTATGAGACAGGGAGGGTGGGGACTTGGAGGGCAGCAGTACCAGTCACACTTTGTCAGTTTGCTCTCTCTCTCTCTCTAACTCACTCCCTCTCCCTCCTCTCTTTCTCTTTGCCCCTCCCTCTCTCTCCATATCTCTCCCCCGACTGCTGTCCTGGCCCTTCTCTCCATCAGGACAGGGAGAGCTAGCAAGCTGTCCTCTGCGGTGAACGGGACTTGGCGTCCACACTGGCATCCATTAGCCCGCTCTGAGGAGAACAGGAAGTTTACCACAGCAACGACGAGGTAAGTCCACCCACTTAGCACAAGATGGAGTACCCAGGAAACTAACCCTAACCCCTTTCTCACATTTTAGCCCACTTGTTGAGCCAATGGTTTTTACCGGTCGCGTTTGTGTCCCTAAGTTGGTTTTAGGCTTTGTATCACCTCAGGGAATAGCTCTGTTCAGTGTCTTAACAGGCTGGGGTAAACACACAGACATTGTTTGGACGTTGTGTGTGTGTGTGTGTGTGTGTGTGCAGAGGTAGAAAACCCGGTGTGTGTGTACAGTAGGTGTAGCAGCCTTGCAGACACTCCTGGTAAACAGATGCTGCACTGTGTGTTTGTTCTAATGGGCTCCTCCTTGACTCCCTCTCCCTGTGGATGTTTTTTTTCCCCCTCTCCTCTGCCTACCCTCTGGGTTTTCAATGTCAATCGTGAAGTCACTGAGAATAGCGTCCGGCCAAGGTTTCGAGACGGCTTATCATCACATGACAGGTCGAGGTTGATAGCTTCGTGGAAGTATCTCCTCCATCCATTCTGGAGCAGGCAGTCTCTAAATACCAACAAGGGGTAAATCAATTGGCTACATTTGTCTATTTGTTTACAGTAAGGTTTGCTGGTTAGCTCGGCCTATGTGGTGTTTCCCTCGTGGAATTGAGGTAGTGTAGCACATGGACTTTGTGACCCTCTGGTTAAAGTGACCGAATCTGTTGGATGGTCATTTGATTTCCATAGGGGGGCATGTTGTTTTCACTCCACCTCTTATGTGGATGTATGTACATTTAAAAAAATAAGTGTTCAATAAATTGTATTCGTGGAGTGCCTTTGTTACAGCTATGAAACAGAAAGCATTGGTGTTGGAACCCGGTATAAGATGAAATAAAAAAATGAATACCCCAACCACCAAGATGCACGGTCAGCAAGATGAAAACATCAGTAGCCTAAACATCATTACAAGCACCATGTGTGCTTGATAATAGTGAAAATCATCACAAAAGCAATAATGTCATTATGAATATAAGTGTAGATAAGACAGCATGTCCATTTCACATAGCCTAAACAACAAAAGCTGTTGAGTGCATTGATGATATTATTTCTTGCTTGATATGTAGGGCCTACTCCCGCAGTGACGACATTATGTGCTGATAGTAGCCCGTAGAATTCTCACCGGGGTGTTCTATTCCAAACGGTGCCGTCCCCTCTCCAGTCGCACCGTTTCATTTGGTGGTGGCGTGGGCACCTGCTCAGTGCGCCCAATTCTGGCTTTTTTTGCGTTTAGCCCACAGAGGTCTAGGTTCAGGTTGAAGTTCAGAATCAGAAGAATTCTCATCGGAGATGTCATAATGATTTATTTTTCTTCCCCACCGTCGGAGTTGTTTTCCTTCAGATGTTGTAGCAATGCTAACTAGTGCATCCATTAATCTTGGTCTTCTTGCCGTTGTAAATTACATACGCTCTCTTGTGTACTCCAAGGAGGCCCGGAGCAGAATGATAGAGTACAGAACATTTTGAGATTATAATTAAAATAGATCAATACATTAGAATGCCTGTTCTTCATTCAACATTGGTGATCACATAATTATGCATCGCTCGCTTCCCCTCGTTCATCAACTCATCCGTTTTTCCCCATCATACTTGAGGCTACTTCATTTATTTAATCTCTTATTATATCTGTGAAATTAGTTTTGGTATAGTTTCGGGTTCACTTTCGAGGCAATTATCGGGGTGATTTTCAACTGGGCACGGCCTCTTCAACTATTGGGAGAAGAGGGGGAGCAGGCCCTACTGTCGAGAGAAGGAGGGGCAACGGGGAAAACCATATAAAAAATGTCTACAACAACAGTTCTGTTTGTCATATTACAATTAGAACAACGACAGTGTGTATTGTAGACTTACATGTATTTAGGAAAAGTCAAGGACAGAGGGTGGCATTACTTTAAAAAATGGCAGAGTTATACATAAAAAAAAAAAATCATGAGCAGTACAAACGACTGCTTTAGCTGTTCTATTGTGGCTTTTATAGTAACGACATGCAATTTAACTGTAAATATGTATTAGCCTATCTTTCAATGTGGCATGAACACAACCAGTCATGATGATTTCATCTGATTGTAAAATAAATAAATAAATAAAAAGTAGATTGCCTTCACACCTTAGTCCAAAATTGCATCCAATTGACTGAAACAGCGCCCTTCTGTCTTGCAATATGTAGCCCTGTGTATCTAAAGTGGTCTGGCAAAAAAAGAGAATGTCATGCCATACTATTTTAGCCCAGACAGCATCATATACATGGGCTACACATACTAAGACAGAGGGGCGCTGTTTCGCTCGCTTGGATGCTTTATCTGACATTGATGGGTCTTTCTGTCAGAGCGTGTCTTGGTCAAATAAAGGATCAATATTTAAATATTTTATTTGGATGGGCAAGGAGGTACGGTAGGGCGGGCCAGGAGGTATGTTTTGGTTGGCCAGGCCCCCTAAGGACTGCCCATAACGCCAGCCCTGCCACCTTGGGATCCACCACTGTCTGCTGGGGGAACGACTATTGCTGACTTCGCAGTCACGGCAAAACAACTATTGCTGATTTAGCAGTCACGACACATTGAGGAAATTCTCCTTGGAAGTCTTTACTTCTTTGGATGTCTTTACAACATTCAGAGAGCTTTGTTACATTGTCAGTGGGGAGTCTTAGGTGGCGTTTCAAAGCTCAAGAGTTTGTCGTGAGCTCATGTGATTGGTAAATCTTGAGGCATTCGGTAGAGATGGCCAGATTGAAGTGATGACGCTGTCAGATTATAACTGAATCTGTTATCCCACAAAATTGTTTTATAATGAATCAAACAAATGTGATCAGCGTCCCAGTTATCTCGCGCTCAACTGCTGCGATACGATTCGATGTGCATAAACTCATCCATTTTCCATTCTAAATTAAAATCTATTGCTGATGGAGCTCATGAGCTGGGCGTCTCTCCCTCTCTGTGTGTGTGTGTGTTAGCAAAAACCAAATGCATAGCTGGAGCCCTGAGCTGGATATAATTTATTTCACACATCTTCGATTTCTTATAGTTATACTTAATTTATAGTCATATCCTGCCGTCTGTACTTCGAAATACCTCGGTATATGGTATAAACGGTATATATCGCCCAAGCTTAACCATCACCCACTAATTAACTTGTAATTTTTGCAGATTAAGGGTTTGAGCTAGAAATGTATCAATATTTATAATTTATAAATTAGCTATGACGTAGCCAATGAATGTATAATCACAATTTTGGATTTCACCCCAATCTCAAAATCAAAGAGTGATTTTCTCTTCTCCTCTTGCTTTGGCCATGCAGTGCTTCTCGCAAAAGTGATTGCTGTTATGAAATTATAAACTTTACCCTGTGTATATATAAAAAGGACCATATGCACTGATTGTTTAAAGCTAAACCAAAATTATTGCTGATGGTGAATCTGAACAATCTAAATAAAATTCATTCAGTGCCTTCAAACCCCTGAATTCTTCTGCATTTAGTTGTGTTACAGCATTAATTTAAAATTGATTATGTGATTTTTTGGGGGTCACTGGCCTACCCACAATACCCCATAATGTCAAAGCGGAATAATGTTTTTAGACATTTTTACAAATCAATAAAAATTCAAAGCTGAAATATCTATAGTCAACACGCGTTCAAGCCCTTTGTTAAGGCAAGCCTAAATAAGTTCAGGAGTAGAAATGTACACAACTCATCCTGTATGATGCAAAATGCATCCTACAGGGATGATTTCTGTATTTTGAAAGTTACATATCTTGAAAACTTGATTGCTGACAAGCAACACATTTTGGGCTAGGTCAACACAGCAAATTAAACAAATGCCAAAATATCATTTTTTGGGGTGGAGTCTTCCTTTAAATCGCCTTATAAAACTATGGCAAGACTTTAAATTGACTGTCTAGCAATGATCAACAACCAATTTACCCAGAAAGGCTCGTATCGCCCAAGACATTTTAGTGTTTGTATGCTGAAGGTGTCATGCGGATGTGCAAGATCAGGAACAGGCCCGCCTACCTCGCATTTGTCAGCGCGCGAAGCCGTCCGCTGGGAACACCACATCATTTCAACGTGGAAATTTGGGTAATATTTAGTTGGGACGTTGATCAATGAGATTTCAACCTTTATTCAACCAGTCAAATTGAATTCCTGATGTGTTATCGCTATATTTTCAACCATCTAAAAGCACAGACAAATTCCATTGTTAAAAACAATGTCTGATTATTACTTCAGTGTTCATCTAAATGTGTTATCTCCACTCTTTCAACCATTTAAAAACACAACAACGTTTAAATGGGAATACAATGTCAGATATTTTGTATTTATACAACACCTTAAATGTGATATCACTGTACTTCATCAAATAGCAGAAACAAATTACCTGGATGGCAGCATAGTGCAAGTGGTCAATATTAAAGCAATTGTGAAGATCTCCACCGACCTGCGACCTTTGCATGCTATCTTGAACATGCACGGCTTTCTATGATTACATAAGAAGATGTTCATAGATACTGTAGGCTAACCTCAAAATGTGGCCATGGATGTGTTACTCATTTTAAGTTGATTAATTCTGTGACATTACTTTGTAAGATACCCACCCTTACCTTTAAGCTATTCACTGTATTACAAAAGTAGTTGTGTTTGGTTGACAATGCAACCAAATATCAACATTTAAAGGATATCTAATGCATGGATAGTTTAATCTGAGCCACTGACTTAATCCTACCCTTGGACTTTTATTTTTGCTTTAGTTGGAGACGTGAATCCACCATATCATTTGTTAAAGTTAATAGGCTATTTATTGTATTGCAAAAGTGATATTGAATTGTGTTTGGTTGTCAACGCAACAAAATATCAGCATTTGAAAAGGACCTATGTTTTGTCCCACTGACTTAGTCTGGCTTTAATTCCAGTTTGTCTACAAATGAATAATTGATATGTCAACCAAGAATCAAAGTTCAAGAATAGGACTCAAACTTGAAGTGAAATGCGTGTAAGGTTTGATTTGATTTGAGTCGTATCTTTAAACTTTGACTTGTAGATGAGATGGAGACGTGAATCCAACATATTAATGATTAACTTGAAGATTCCATTTGAAATCATCCAAAGCTTAAAGCCCTATGCCAGTTGAATCCTGGGTTGAATTGAAACAAAAGCTGTATAATCCTAAATAGTATCATTGATGATATACTTACAAAGTATGGTTACATTTCATTTTCTCTGTTAAACCTACCTCTCGGAGTGACTCTACTAGCAACAGTGAATCTATTTAGTTATTAAGAGCTCTCTCAATAATCATTCTCATGATAGCATATTGGTAATCTCAAAGCTGGCCTTAGTTTAAACCCTGGATAGAGGAGACCAAATTATTATTATTTTTTTAATTTTTTTATTTAACCTTTATTTAACCAGGTAGGCTAGTTGAGAACAAGTTCTCATTTGCAACTGCGACCTGGCCAAGATAAAGCATAGCAGTGTGAACAGACAACACAGAGTTACACATGGAGTAAACAATTAACAAGTCAATAACACAGTAGAAAAAAAGGGGAGTCTATATACATTGTGTGCAAAAGGCATGAGGAGGTAGGCGAATAATTACAATTTTGCAGATTAACACTGGAGTGATAAATGATCAGATGGTCATGTACAGGTAGAGATATTGGTGTGCAAAAGAGCAGAAAAGTAAATAAATAAAAACAGTATGGGGATGAGGTAGGTAAAAATGGGTGGGCTATTTACCGATAGACTATGTACAGCTGCAGCGATCGGTTAGCTGCTCAGATAGCAGATGTTTGAAGTTGGTGAGGGAGATAAAAGTCTCCAACTTCAGCGATTTTTGCAATTCGTTCCAGTCACAGGCAGCAGAGAACTGGAACGAAAGGCGGCCAAATGAGGTGTTGGCTTTAGGGATGATCAGTGAGATACACCTGCTGGAGCGCGTTGTAACGGTTTTGACTTGAGGTTATTATTTATAGGGGTGCCAGGTAGGTTGTGCCTACCAGAGAAAACATTGGTTTCTCCTTTTAGTTTGGGTGGGAATGAGTCCCATCTGGTCCGTCAAGTCTACACCAATACAAAGGACTTATGTAAAAGTCAGGATGGAAATAAACTTTTCATAAACCCTTAAAACATTGGAAAGAACTTCAAAAACAACTATACTCTTTTGCGTGGGTTGTATTAACAACATCAATGATTACACACACATATAATAATATAACACAATGAGTTCTGGTTCCTCCAGAAATGTCCTGTACCTCGGGCCTAAAAAGAGTCCTGCCCGGTAGAGTTCAGGGAACTCAAGTGACTTCTGTCACGCAATGTTTGTCCGTTCATTCCTTGTAGCGTAAACCCAGTATTAATCATACCATCAATAGAACAATAAGTTTACCACAGAACTTTAAAGCGTATCACTCTTAATAAGTCCTCAACTACAACTAACTACATAAATCACAGTATACATCACATCAAAACAAATGAAATACCGTATACAAAAAGGTGGTAGTCAGTCGGTCAGTCAGACAACAATAGATCTCCCGCAGAAAGGCCACGAAGAACGGAGAGGTGTAGTCCAGGGATGCAAAGAGTGGATCCGATCCTGGGTAAACTCTATTAGGCAACAAAACACACGTTTAACAGGCAACAAAACAACGGAATAGAGAAGCTTCGGGAACTGAGGGTTGAACACATCCTCAGTCACGTCTCCATCACAACCCCACCTTTGCGCAGCTGATGCTGGCTATTTAATTGGGAATTAAAGGGAAAGCGCCCTATTGGAAGGAGCTGCACTGAGACGGTTCAGAAAATTCAGGGCCGTCACAGCGTGCTACGGATGGGTGTTGCCATCGTGACCAGTGAACTGAGATAAGGCGGAGCTTTACCTAGCATGGACTTGTAGATGACCTGGAGCCAGTGGGTCTGGCGACGAATATGTAGCGAGGGCCAGCCGACTAGAGCATACAAGTCGCAGTGGTGGGTGGTATAAGGTGCTTTAGTGACAAAACGGATGGCACTGTGATAAACTGCATCCAGTTTGCTGAGTAGAGTGTTGGAAGCAATTTTGTAGATGACATCGCCGAAGTCGAGGATCGGTAGGATAGTCAGTTTTACTAGGGTAAGTTTGGCGGCGTGAGTGAAGGAGGCTTTGTTGCGGAATAGAAAGCCGACTCTTGATTTGATTTTCGATTGGAGATGTTTGATATGAGTCTGGAAGGAGAGTTTACAGTCTAGCCAGACACCTAGGTACTTATAGATGTCCACATATTCAAGGTCGGAACCATCCAGGGTGGTGATGCTGGTCAGGCGTGCGGGTGCAGGCAGCGAACGGTTGAAAAGCATGCATTTGGTTTTACTAGCGTTTAAGAGCAGTTGGAGGCCACGGAAGGAGTGTTGTATGGCATTGAAGCTCGTTTGGAGGTTAGATAGCACAGTGTCCAAGGACGGGCCGGAAGTATATAGAATGGTGTCGTCTGCGTAGAGGTGGATCAGGGAATCGCCCGCAGCAAGAGCAACATCATTGATATATACAGAGAAAAGAGTCGGCCCGAGGATTGAACCCTGTGGCACCCCCATAGAGACTGCCAGAGGACCGGACAGCATGCCCTCCGATTTGACACACTGAACTCTGTCTGCAAAGTAATTGGTGAACCAGGCAAGGCCTGCACAGTACTGTCTTTTATCGATGGCGGCTATGATATCGTTTAGTACCTTGAGCGTGGCTGAGGTGCACCCGTGACCGACTGTGTGTATTGGTTCCTGACTTCCCTGAACAGTTGCATATCGCGAGGACTATTCGATGCTATTGCAGTCCGCCACAGGATGTTTTTGTGCTGGTCGAGGGCAGTCAGGTCTGGAGTGAACCAAGGGCTATATCTATTCTTAGTTCTGCATTTTTTGAACGGAGCATGCTTATCTAAAATGGTGAGGAAGTTACTTTTAAAGAATGACCAGGCATCCTCAACTGACGGGATGAGGTCAATGTCCTTCCAGGATACCCGGGCCAGGTCGATTAGAAAGGCCTGCTCACAGAAGTGTTTTAGGGAGCGTTTGACAGTGATGAGGGGTGGTCGTTTGACTGCGGCTCCGTAGCGGATACAGGCAATGAGGCAGTGATCGCTGAGATCCTGGTTGAAGACAGCGGAGGTGTATTTGGAGGGCCAGTTGGTCAGGATGACGTCTATGAGGGTGCCCTTGTTTACAGATTTAGGGTTGTACCTGGTGGGTTCCTTGATGATTTGTGTGAGATTGAGGGCATCTAGCTTAGATTGTAGGACTGCCGGGGTGTTAAGCATATCCCAGTTTAGGTCACCTAACAGAACAAACTCTGAAGCTAGATGGGGGGCGATCAATTCACAAATGGTGTCCAGGGCACAGCTGGGAGCTGAGGGGGGTCGGTAGCAGGCGGCAACAGTGAGATACTTATTTCTGGAGAGAGTAATTTTCAAAATTAGTCGTTCGAACTGTTTGGGTATGGACCTGGAAAGTATGACATTACTTTGCAGGCTATCTCTGCAGTAGACTGAAACTCCTCCCCCTTTGGCAGTTCTATCTTGACGGAAGATGTTATAGTTGGGTATGGAAATCTCAGAATTTTTGGTGGCCTTCCTGAGCCAGGATTCAGACACGGCAAGGACATCAGGGTTATCAGAGTGTGCTAAAACAGTGAGTAAAACAAACTTAGGGAGGAGGCGTCTGATGTTGACATGCATGAAACCAAGGCTTTTTCGATCACAGAAGTCAACAAATGAGGGTGCCTGGGGACATGCAGGGCCTGGGTTTACCTCCACATCACCCGCGGAAGAGAGGAGGAGTAGTATGAGGGTGCGGCTAAAGGCTATCAAAACTGGTCGCCTAGAGCGTTGGGGACAGAATAAAAGGAGCAGATTTCTGGGCATGGTAGAATATATTCAGGGCATAATGCGCAGACAGTGGTATGGTGGGGTGCGGGTACAGCGGAGGTAAGCCCAGGCACTGGGTGATGATGAGAGAGGTTGTATCTCTGGACATGCTGGTTGTAATGGGTGAGGTCACTGCATGTGTGGGAGGTGGGACAAAGGAGGTATCAGGGGTATGAAGAGTGGAACTAGGGGCTCCATTGTAAACTAAAACAATGATAACTAACCTGAACAACAGTATACAAGGCATATTGACATTTGAGAGAGACATACGGCGAGGCATACAGTAATCACAGGTGTAAAATGGCGTTGACTAGGCAGAGAGGGTCGGATTAACTACACACAGAGCCTGAGTGCGGCTGGGGCCGACAGATAAAACATAAACAAGCAGAATGGAGTACCGTGATTAATGGACAGTCCAGCATGTATCAGCTATGTAGCCAAGTGATCAGTGTCCAGGGGGCAGCGGTGGATGGGGCAGGGAAGCTGGACTGGCGAGTGTTATCCAGGTTAAAAAAAACTGTCTGGCTGTGCAGAAGGAAGGTAAAAGGTAAAAGCCGCTAGCAGTGGCTAACAATGACTAAATAGCTTGTAGCTAGTTAGCTGGTTAGCTTCTGGAGGTTCTTGAGTGTGTTCTAAAAATAAAAAATAATAGCGATTCCGTATCACATTGGGTGAGGCAGGTTACCGGAAGGTATAAACAAATTAAAAATCGAAAAGAGATAGAAAGTAAATATGGGTCCAGTGAGTGTTTGGGACGCGGCGATTCAGACGGTTAGCAGGCCTGTGCTAACAAGCTAACAGTTAGTAGGCCGGGGCTAAACAAGGTAGCAGTTAGCAGACCGGGGCTAAACAAGGTAGCAGTTAGCGGACCGGGGCTAAACAAGCTAGCAGTTAATAGCTGTAGATAGATCTCCAGTTGAAATAATCCTGTGGTTGAAGTTCCACCCTTAAAACAGCAGTTTACATTGATTACTTTTTTTTTTAAACATTGTATTTTCCACTTAGATTCCACATCACAATACTTTGACAAATTATGTTGAAACAACATTGATTCTATCAGTTTGTGCCCAGTGCGCAATTCGACTAGGCCACTGACATTGCCTGGGGTCGTTCGGCATGAAGAATTACTCTGTAGATTAATGACTGTCAACACAATTACACTCAGTTCGACACTGACTGAGAGGATTCATCAGTTGTCACAGAAGACGAGAGGTATTTTCGGAAGGTAGAAAGAATGTAATATGAGCAAAAGAATTGATCGAACCGGCGATTCACTTGTACCTGAAACATTTGAATCGGGGACCGATGCGTATCGAAGAATGTTACATCCTTATTAGAAAGCCTCTTGATACGAACTGATCCTCTTGTGCACCGTCCTCAGATCTTTGGCAGTAAATTCCATTCAGTTATAGATCCAGTTGTTCAGTGAGATTTTTAACAACTCACAAGTCTGTCTAGGGTTTTAAGGACCAATAGATTATTACAATAGATTTCCAACAGTTGTCAGAATGTTCACGTGATTACTTAATGTGAAAGTGCTTCTCCTCAGAACAAGACAGACGGCAGATGAGTTAAAGGCACTGTGACGTGTGCCGGCACCACAGATATGTTGCTCATGCCGACTCGCCGCATTCTCCACAGCTCCGAGGCCTGCCGATGCACTTCATAATAAAATGTGATTTGCGTAAATGCCAACCTCTAATTTAGTTGCAGGCATTTCCTTGACCTTTCCAGGTGGTGTATCCATAATGTGACATGTGTCATTAACATTTTGAGGCCTACGTGTCAGATTTACACTCACATTGCTCAGGAATGTTGCCATGATCACACACGGAATCAAGACAATGGGAAATTAACCTGATATCCCCTGCCGTGCTGTTTTAATCAGTGTCCTTGATCCAGGTGAACAAAATGTGCAGATGCCATTGGCCACTAGATTAGATCTCGCAAACGGGGCATTCCTTTGCCTCTTCGCTGTGTGCATTTGCTATGCCTTGTGGCTACAGTTACTGGTACTCCTCACCTTTACCAGGGTTCAAGAGATGTACAGTGCAGATAACCTAATGCCAGTTACCTTTGCATACAGGTTTGTTTGCAGTTCAGATGATTACAGTCCATACCTTTTATAGAAAGCTCTGTTGGTCTGAAAATGGCTGGCTGCTGAATTCAAGTTGGTTCCCACTGGGCACAGATCAGATCAGTTCAACGTCTAGTTTTGATTTACATTTGGTTGAGTTGTCAACTAACTTGAATTCAACCTGAAATAAACAAATGTCACCATGTCATTGGATTAGGTCCAAAGTTGATTGAAAAAAATTACAATTCCCTTACGCCAATGACTTTTTTGAAATCCAATCGTCTTTCCATGTTGATTCAATGTCATCACGTGGATTTTAGTTGAAACGCAGTGTAAACAACGTTGATTCAACCAGTTTTTGCCCAGTGGGTCACCACTATCAAAAGGAAAAGAACAAGACACTGTATTTTCCTCATGATAGACTACAGATGGTGAAACAGATTAGCTTGCTAGTCAGCACCTTTCAGAATAGTGCATACGTAAGCTAGTTCCCTTAACCTAGTGTTGACAAACTTTTGTTTGTCATAGGTTCAATTGAAGTAGGTCACGGGTGGTCATTTACACCACTTGAATAAATCTGAATCACCTCGGTCAAATGGTGTGGAAGTGCATGAACTGGTAACCGTTGACATGTACACGCAAACAAACAAAAAAGCGTTAGTGTGTTTGCCACCCTCAACAAAGCACTTGCCTTAAGTTTTCCCCCTTGAAAAGCAGTGTTGTTTGACATTCTTGCTGTATTAAAGACCTCCAGCTTAGTGTTTGGTTTATTGAAAGGGCTTTTCGTGAGCATACCAGCGGATGGGAGCTTCCACTTGGACTATTGTTGTATTGGTGCAGGGTTCCTCTGATTCACACCTTGTACACTTTGACAATGTTTTCTATACTGCTCTGTATGCTCAGACATCACTGTTTTGATTCATTCCATGACGATTCTGTACTGTGTATTTTTTGCTGCATGGTAGTAAGACACTTTTCTATACTCTCCGCAATGTTGTCTTTTGTTGGCCCTGATATCCCTCTCATTTGGCCTCAAACTCTCCCACTGCACATTCTAGTGTATCATTACCTTTAATGGTGTTGTTTTAGGGTGGACGAGACTGTACTCCAAGTGCAGGGAGAGCGTAGTGTAGGCTGCTCTGAACAATGGATCCCTATTGCGCAGTAGTGTAGTGGGATTGGGACCGCACCCACACATCCCAGCTGTTGACCAATAACATTGACTGCTCACCCTTTATGGAATAGGCCTAGAGAGCTCTTGTCAAGAACAGAAATAGGGTAAACTAGGTTTGGCCTATCCTGTGGGGGGGGGGGGATAGACCAAACCTTCTTTCATAAATAGTTGTATGATGGGAGTATCCATACATAAACAATTCATTTTATTGAAAGGTGGAAAGGGAGAGCTTTATTTCAAGCTTATTTGTGAGTTCCTAGGTCAAGCCATGTGGTAACTAGCATCTTAATTAGCATTGATGTCAGGGTTGCTTGTCACAATCATCCCCATTGTAACAATGTACCCAGTAAGCTAAATGACAATGAAAAGTCGTCTATGTTTCACAAGTTTGGACAGCACAGTACAGCACAGTTTAATTCAGTAGAGTACAGTACAGTAGAGCAAAGTAGAGTACAGTATATTAGTGTAAAGTGCAGTTTAATTCAGTATAGTAGAGTACAGTACATTAGAGTACTGTACAGTAGAGTTTAATTAAGTATACAATACAGTCAGCATGGGTGGCACCCAAAAATTATTAATATATTTTTAAAGAAATTCAGTCCGGCTTTAAACTGTCTTTAAAGTTGTAATAGTAGAATGCACAAGGTGCCATTTCTAAATTGGGTAGTTTTCTTCTTGTCAGTTATTTATAACTTGTCAGAAATATCCAAATCGACTTTCCAATGTTAGCTAATGTTTTTTTATTTCACCCCCCCCCCCCCCCCCTTTACCTACCTTTACCAATAGGTAGGTAAAGAAATAAAACAACAGTAAAAAGACAGGCTATATACAGTAGTGAGGATATAAAAGTAGTGAGGCTACATACAGTAGAGAGGCTATATACAGTAGCAAGGCTATAAAAGTAGCGAGGCTACATACAGACACCGGTTAGTCAGGCTGATTGAGGAAGTACATTGTAGATATGGTTAAAGTGACTATGCATATATGATGAACAGAGAGTAGCAGTAGCGTAAAAGGGGGGTTGGCGGGTGGTGGGTGGTAGGACACAATGCAGATAGCCCGGTTAACCAATGTGCGGGAGCACGCCCAATTGAGGTAGTATGTACATGAATGTATAGTTAAAGTGACTATGCATATATAATAAACAGAGAGTAGCATCAGCGTAAAAAAGAGGGGTTGGGGGACACACACAATGCAAATAGTCTTGGTAGCCATTTGATTACCTGTTCAGGAGTCTTATGGCTTGGGGGTAAAAACTGCTGAGAAGCCTTTTTGTCCCGCTTGCCATGCGGTAGTAGAGAGAACAGTCTATGACTGGGGTGGCTGGGGTCTTTGAACATTTTTAGGGCCTTCCTCTGACACCGCCTGGTGTAGAGGTCCTGGATGGCAGGGAGCTTAGTCCCAGTGATGTACTGGGCCGTACGCACTACCCTCTGTAGTGCCTTGCGGTCAGAGGCCGAGCAATTGCCATACCAGGCAGTGATGCAACCAGTCAGGAGGCTCTCGATGTTGCAGCTGTAGAACCTTTTAAGGATCTCAGGACCCATGCCAAATCTTTTTAGTTTCCTGAGGTGGAATAGGCTTTGTCGTGCCCGCTTCACGACTGTCTTGGTATGTTTGGACCATTCTAGTTTGTTGTTGATGCCACTGCAGCCCCGTCGATGAGAATGGGGGCGTGCTCGGTCCACCTTTTCCCCGTAGTCCACAATCATCTCCTTAGTCTTGGTTACGTTGAGTGATAGGTTTTTATTCTGGAACCACCCGGCCAGGTCTCTGACATGACAAAATGTAAAGAATTGCAAGAAAATTAGCGTAAAAACTGCTAAAATTTCTTTGCACCACATGACAGAATGTGAACACGGGATCTTCCCCAATGCTGGAAGGGGGGGCCCCAGTGAGACAGTTTGGAAACCCTGCTCTACCCTATTGTGGTCTACTCTACTGCACTGAACCATACTCTACTGTACTGAATACACTCTACTTTTCTTTACTGTTCTGTACTGTACTGTACTCACTCTATACTGTGCTGTCCAAACTTGTGAAACATCGATGTCTATGATTGGTTCAGACCTGTTTGTCAAAATCTGTGAGACAAAGTCAGCAACATTCACACACACACACACACACACGCACACACACGCAAAAACATTCCTTGTTTTCAACAAAATCAATTAACACAAATGTTTACAGTTGTACTTTTTTCCCTTTATCCACATATTTCGTTGTCATCCAAATATCAGATGGTTACTGTTTTGTTTGATTAAAATACTTGTAGTTTGGTAGAGGATAAAAGTTGCAGGTCACTTAGTTCAATCGAATTGTCCTCACAAACCTGAGGTAAAACCATCACACCCTGTTTGTTTCCAGATATAACATGTCTTCAAATAAGCCTGTATGATCTCCCTTCTTCAGTCAGTGTGGTTATGTCTGCACCTTGATCGCTTGAGACCGGTCTAGAACAAATTTAAACATCAAAGACTGTTGCCTTTGCCTTCTCTCTCTCACGGCCGGGGTCATTTGGGGAGAGCAGAGAGCACAGAGGGAGAGTTTGTGGTTTGCCGTTGTTCTGTGTTTTGGCCTGGTTCCTGTACTTGGCAGTCCCAAACTGAGGCGAGGGCTGCCTCTGTGCTGTGGGATCGAGATGCTCGTCTGTCTCCTGTAGCCCCTCCCCTCTACTGTCAGGCCATGTCTGCCGAGGGGCAGGGACAGGGGCAAGGCATGCTGGGATGTGAGGGGCAGAGTGTGGAATGCTGGGTCATTGACGACAACCCGTTTGGGTCAGTGATACTCGTTCAGAAGCAGAGCACTCTGCCATTGAACAAGGACTATCGACTGCAGCGCACACATTTACTTTCTCATTCTCTCATGTCACGAAACCAACTAAAATACCAGCTATAAAGTGATGCCATAGTAATGCTATGCTATGACGTACTATTGTATTTTATGATTTGGGGAGTAACAAGGATTGATGGTTTTGGGGAAATACAAAATGATTAATTTGACGCAGGCAGCACTGATATGTTTAATACCATAAATTATGTTTGGGTAATGACACTAATGACATTGTAAATTCAGTAAATTAAGGTATTGAAATAGCATAGCATGTACAGTGCATTTGGAAAGTATTCAGACCCCTTTACTTTTTACAGCCTTATTCTGAAATGGATTAAATTGTTTTTTTCCCGTCTCAACAAATAAGCCATAATGACAAAGCAAAAGCAGGTTTTTTGAAAGTTTTGCAAATGTATTTCAAATAAAAAACTGAAATATCACATTTACAAAAGTATTCAGACCCGTTACTCAGTACTTTGTTGAAGCACCTTTGGCAGCAATTACAGCCTTGAATCTTCTTAGGCGTGACGCTACAAGCTTGGCACACCTGTACTGTATTAGGGGAGTTTCTCCCATTCTTCTCTGCAGATCTCAAGCTCTGTCAGGTTGGATGGAGAATGTTGCTGCACAGCTATTTTCAGTTCTCACCAGAGATGTTCGATTGGGTTTAAGTCTGGGCTCTGGCTGGGCTACTCAAGGACATTCAGAGACTTGTCCCAAAGCCACTCCTGTGTTGTCTTGGCTGTGTGCTTAGGGCCATTGTCCTGTTGGAAGGTGAACCTTTGCCCCAGTCTGAGGTCCTGAGCACTCTGGAGCAGGTTTCATCAAGGATTTCTCTGTACTTTGCTCGATTCATCTTTCCCTCGATCCTGACTGGTCTCCCAGTTCCTGATGCTGAAAAACATCCCCACAGCATGATGCTGCCACCGCCATGCTTCACCGTAGGGATGGTGCCATGATTCCTCCAGACGTGATGCTTGGCATCAGGCCAAAGAGTTCAATCTTGGTTTCATCAGACCAGAGAATCTTGTTTCTCATGGTCTGAGAGTACTTTAGGTCTGATTGGTGGAGTGCTGCAGAGATGATTGTGCTTCTGGAACGTTCTCCCATCTCCACAGAGGAATTCTGGAACTCTATCAGATTGACCATTGGGTTCTTGGTCACCTCCTTGACCAAGGCCCTTCTCCCCTGATTGCTCAGTTTGGTCAGCTCTAGGAAGAGTATTGGTGGTTCCAAACTTCTTCCATTTAAGAATGATAGAGGCCACTGTGTTCTTGGGGACCTTCAATGCTGTAGAAATGTGTTGGTACCCTTCGCCAGATCTGTGCCTCAATCCTATCTCGGAGTTCTACAGACAATTCCTTCGACCTCATGGCTTAGTGTTTGCTCGTACATGCACTGTCAACTGTGGGACATTATATAGACAGGTGTGTGCCTTTGTAAATCATGCCCAATCAATAGAATTGACTACAGGTGGTCTCCAATCAAGTTGTAAACACATCTCAAGGATGATCAATGGAAACAGGGTGCACCTGAGCTCAATTTTGAGTCTCATAGCAAAGGGACTGAATACTTATGTAAATAGGTTATTTCTGATTTTTTCTGATTTTTATAGATTTGCAGAAATGTCTAAAAACCTGTTTTTGCTTTGTCATTATGAGGTATTGTGTGTAGATTGATGAGGACATTTTTATTTATTTAATACATTTTAGAATAAGGCTGTAACATAACAAAATGTGGAAAAGGTCAAGGAGTCTGAATACCTCCGGAATGCACTGTAAGCCAATATGTAAGGGTATTGCAGTAGCATATTACACTTACCTCTATATACAGCATAATGTATTTGCTGAGTGTAGTAGCTATTATTAAAATTACATAAGGACTCATCCATTTGCTTTTCCACAGGTGATTGGGTGATACCACAGGGGGAAGCTAGTCAAAATGCTTCAGGACATTGGTGCTAGAGCCATGGAGGTCTACGAGTTCCTCTTGAAGGGAACAGGTGAGGTATTTTTCGACATAGTTAATTACCTGACTATACCTCTGCTTTGTGTACTTTGAAAGTGCTAACTTACATATTGCTCATAGACCTGTTTTGTAGTGTGTTTTTACAACTCTGAGAATGTTCTTTTTTCTCAGACCCGCGATTGTGGGGCTACCCACTCATGCAGAGTCCGGTGAACATGACGGCCATCTTGCTGACCTACATCTTCTTCGTGCTGGTCGCTGGGCCTCGCTTCATGGCCAACCGCAAGCCCTTCCAGCTCAAGGAGGCCATGATCGCCTACAACTTTACCATGGTGGCGATGTCAACCTTTATTGTCTATGAGGTGAGACACTGTGAAGTCTCTCCAAGATCAGGGTCTTGATTGGTTCTTTTGAGAGGCATAGTCAACAGCACTTGGAGCTAGTCTTTTCCCTGGCAGTATATTGGGTGTTTGTTATGTGGCTGCTCTAAATGGGTCATTCGCCTCCTTGGCCAGATTGTGTTGGATAATTAGAACACTAGCTAAATTACTATTGCCTAGATAGGCAGGTGGAAAAGAGGTAAATAAGAGTTAAGATGTACATAAAGACGACCGATATACCTCCATATAGTCAATATACACTTGCTTATGTCAATAACAGTATGGGTTCTTTCCAATCTACCAATCCAGTTTGACTACCGGTAGCTACAGTATGTCTAAACTGATTTTGTCCTCTTGTGTTCTTAGTTCTTGATGTCTGGCTGGGCCACAACATACACATGGAGATGTGACGCAATTGATTACTCAGACAGCCCCCAAGGCCTTAGAGTAAGTGTTGAATCTTTGCTTCACACATGGGTTCCCCGTGATGGTCATGAGATGCATCTTCTTTGAAAGAAAGTATGAATGACAAGGTCAACATTCTTACAATATTCCTAGCGATCCATTGCATAAATACTATCTTTAGACGAGGCTGTTTTGTCCAAATTCTCACCCTCATGTTTTGTTCCCCTCACTAGATGGTTCGAGTGGCCTGGTTGTTCTTGTTCTCCAAATTCATTGAGCTCTTGGACACGGTAAGACTTCAGATGATTTCCCTTCGATTTGGAGTCTCTCTCCCTCTGTTCAAATTGAGGTAATCATCGCCGTGTTTGACATTCCTCTCGTTGGGTCAGGTGTTCTTCGTTCTGAGGAAGAAACATGGCCAGATCACCTTCCTGCATGTCTTCCACCACTCCTTCATGCCCTGGACCTGGTGGTGGGGCGTCAGCTTCGCTCCCGGTCAGTCCATACTGCCGCCTGGCCTTCTACCAGTCAACTGGACTACTAGTTCAACTTTTGACATTTAAAAAAAAAAGAAGGAAAACATTTATCGTCATGTATCGCCCGCCGCCTGGTATTGTAATACCGGATGTGTGAAAGGGTGGAAAGACAATTCCAATTGAAGTAGACAAACGATTGGAGGAAATTGAGCCTTTTCAATTCAAGTGTAGTAGTCCAAAAGTTCATGCCTTCGAAAAAATGTGTTTGTGTTACCCGTGATTACATGCTTACCCCAGAAGGGATCCCGAAACAACATAAATGACTGTCATGTATTAGCTGTTAATACAGACCACAAACATCACCCATTCATTCATGAATTTAAAGAAACTCTTGGTAGACAGGTATTTTGTTGGTGGACCCAGTGTAATGTGGGCAGGTTTGCTTTGAAGTGTTCTGTGTGTTTTACCCCAGGGGGAATGGGCTCTTTCCATGCCATGGTGAATTCCATCGTCCACATCATCATGTATTCTTACTACGGCCTGTCTGCGGCTGGACCACAATTCCAAAAGTTCCTCTGGTGGAAGAAGTACATGACCGCCATCCAGCTGGTATGTTTTTGTTAGTTTAAACGGATGTATATGGCTTTGTCATTTCCCGTGTGGATTTGTACTATGAGTAGTTTGGCTATTGCCGTTTAGTTTTTAGTTGTTTCTCCAAAAGGTTGTATTTACTAGTTTCTTTTTTTTGGGGGGGGGGGGGACTGTTGTAGATGCAGAATACTAAAGTAGTAAATACCATTGTTCATCAGTGCAAGCACTGTGCCACTTCAGAACATCCATCCCCATATATGCATTGTTCCTCATCATGCCACCAACTCTACCCAACAGGTTCAGTTTGTGATGGTGTCCCTTCACGCCACCCAGTATTACTTCATGAATAGCTGTGACTACCAGGTCCCCCTGTTCATCCACCTCATCTGGATGTATGGCACCTTCTTCTTTGTGCTCTTCTCCAACTTCTGGTACCAGGCTTACGTAAAGGGCAAGAGGTTGCCCAAGCAGGATACCAAGCCCAGCCTCAATGGCAAGGCCAACGGGACCACCTTGGTCGCCAATGGCAAATACCATGAGAACAGTACCAGCAATGGCACCAGCAACAGTTCCAGTCACCACAAAAATGGCAGTGCCCATGCGGACAAGATGAAGAAGTCCTAGGATCTTCGGAAAAGAACACCCAAGACGCATGAATATGAGATCCCCGCACAAACGACCATGGATTCCAAAGAATGTTTTGGTTATGTTTATTTTCTGATCGTTAAGTTTTATTCCGCACAACAACCTGGGGAAATGACGTGGTCAATGATTTCCTCAGTTGGGGTCCCACATTAACAGTTTTTAAATTTAAACTGGGAAACTAACTATGGAACACAATGTATGAAGAGAAGACATGTTATTATGGCCTAATGTTATCTTCACTGATGTTGCCAATGAAGACAGTTCCCATGAAAGGTTACACACTGTATGTACATGTGCGCACAAACACTCCTACACCCACTCACCTGTCGCCACACGATCATGTCCCTCTGACCCCCTGTGGACAGATTACACTGTACAGTTTCTATCATCAAACTTGAACACACCTTTGTAAATAGTTTTACTGTCAAAAACAACTAATGATGGTATGCTTTAGAATTTTGTTACTTTATGTTAAATGAAATACCAATAAATTACATTTTAAGTAACTGGTATTACCTGTGGAAATGTTCATGACAATTTGAACCTTCGTTGAATACTGTAGCTTTTTAAAAAAGACCCAAAGGTTGACAGCGTTCCAAAAACCTTTTTTTTACACACAAGTTTAGTTGACACATTTCAGTCTGCATTAAAAACGCATTATGGCTATGAAAGCTGTAAAAG
Source organism: Oncorhynchus nerka (assembly GCF_034236695.1). Lineage (NCBI taxonomy): Eukaryota > Metazoa > Chordata > Actinopteri > Salmoniformes > Salmonidae > Oncorhynchus > Oncorhynchus nerka. The sequence continues at coordinate 50,961,262 of NC_088419.1, read as the reverse complement.
CCTTCCCTGACGATCGGTGACCGACAATGACCAAGTATACTTCGAATAACGAGTTAACCAATGGCCTCGTCTCTGTAGTGGGTCTCTTTTCCCTTCTATCCTCAGAAGAAGTTTAGTAGTGCAACTTTTGCCCAGGAATATATTTGTACAACTCATTTGTTTTCTTAAGTATTTTCTATTTATATCATGGATCCCCATTCTTCCTGGGACCCGGCAAAATTAAGACAGTTATACAATTTTAGTTTGAGCAAATTTCTGCAGCATTAGTAAAGATGTGATCAATACATGGTGATGATTTCATTCCTGTGCTGTTTGTAAATACCCTGGTAGGTTGACAACCTGAACGAGGTTGCAGGCACTGGTTACAGACGTCTTTTCTGGAGTGGGCAGCTTGATGATATTTTTATTTGAACCTTTATTTAACTAGGCAAGTCAGTTAAGAACAACTTCTTATTTTCAATGACGGCCTAGGAACAGTTCAGGGGCAGAACGACAGATTTGTACCTTGTCAGCTCGGGGATTTCACATACATTATCAAGCATTTCACACATCATTTCACCTGTACAGTGGCAGATCTTAATAAAGGTGTCCTGTTACTTACTTGGTAGCTGGAGGCTGCTAAGTGATTCAATTCATAAATTAAACTATTTGAGAAACGCTAATTGACATATTTGCATTATAGTCCCATACTTATGAGATTGAACCTTGACATACTTTCTCATGAAACTAGCTAATGTTCTGGTCCTGTAGGCACACATGGTTTCACATAACGCTTATTGTCTAAACGGTTAGCTGAATTTCTTTGTGCCTAGGCTCAAAGTGAATAGAAACAGTGTTTTGTTTCAAATGGGTATGAATGCATTTCCAGTAGCATGCCTGCCTTGTAGTGTTATCTCAGCCATCTAAACTACGTCAAGCATGTAGGATGTAAACAAGAGGCCCATTCTTTGTTTGACGAGATGCATCGGAAGACCCGGGGAGCAGAGCGCCTTGCCGACCGCTCAGTGTCAGCACCCAGCCCACAGCTTTCTCCGTGTGGGGGAGGGGGCCTGGTTCAGGGTTGGGTTAGGTCAAACACAATATGTATGAGTTTGACTTGGAGCTGGTGACAAGTGCACTGTACACAGGGTTTGGTAGATTACTTTCTATATGTAATCCGTTACAGTTGCTAGTTACCTGTCCGAAATGTTAATCAGTAACATAACTTTTGGATTACCTAAACTCAGTAATTTAATCTGATTACTTTCCTTTTCTTTTGGATTACTTTCCCTTTAACAGGCGTTAGAAGAAGATAAAAAAGAATCCATTGAATGCATTTGGTGTGTCATAATAGTGGTCTCTGACTCGCTCAGGTGGAACTTAAACTTGCCAGTTTTTTCCAATCTGAATTTAATGTCGTTGAGAAAACAGAAATGTGCATTTGTTGTTTCATAATAGTGGTATACGACATTCTGGTCAGACTCGCTCAAGGTGGAACAAACTTAAACTTGCAAGTTTTTTCTAATCTGAATTTGATGTCATTGAGAAAACAGAAGGGTGTCATAATGAATTTTTCCGCAAAGAGTCTAAGCCTTGTCTAAAAAGGGAAGGAGGGGGGTTATACTAATCGATATGGAATTTTTTAAAGAATGTCATACCAATGCTCCTTTTCTATTTGATTTAGAATATTAAGACCCTTTGTAGTATCAACAAAAATATTACAATATTACTTACTGCTATTAGCCCATACAAACAACAGATATCCCACCCCCCCCCAAAAAAAAATCTAAAGGAAGTTTGTTCTGTCCTATATCTGAGATATATAAGAAAGATCATGAAACAGTTTGTTTGCATGTATTTAACCCGTTATTTTTGGAACTGAACAGTCTCTACATACATAAAGTATACTTAAATTCATTTTTTCAACTGGTAACAGGGGACCTTCATACGAGTCTTGTGAGGTCTGTGGGCATCCTAGAGCAAAACAATCGACATGTACGTATTTGTGGGAGTCTCACCTTTCCACATAGTGGTCACATTAGTGTGTAGCCCAAACTGTCCGGATGCTACTGACAGAAGTTGGCAGATTGTCTGTACCGACTTCAGACAAGTCCCAAACAAGTCCCAAGATGCTTGTGAGGGTCATAGAGATCGAACACCATCGTGTTCGTGAGAGTCTCATCTTTCCATAGAGGGGTCATAATAGTTTGTAGGCCAAACTGCTCGGAAGCTACCGCCAACGCAAAAAAATAGCTCTAGCTTAAACTGTTTGTTATGGGGATTTTTTTAATATGCTAACTAGATTTACACAGGGACGCGGACATCAACCTTAGGGGGGATTTAAAGTCATCCAAAAAGTATTCATCTAGTTTTTGAAAAGTATCTGTAATCTGGTGCCAAGACAACAACCTTTATCTCAATGTCAGTGAGACGAGGAGCTGATCTTGAAACTATAGGAGAAAGAGGGGAGAAAACGCCCCCATCCACATCAACGGGGCTGTTGTGGAGTGTGTTGAGAGCTTTAAGTTCCTTGGCGTCCACCTCACAAAGGAGTTAACATGGTTTCACACACACCTGCACAGTCCCCCTCGGGAGGCTGACAAGATTTGGCATGGGATCCTCGTCAATAAGAAGTGTTGACAGTGTAACTGATGTTCCTTCCCCAAGGGGTCTGAATAGTTCCCGAATGTACTGTGAGAATGCTGTCTACAGGCAGGAGGTGAGGGCCCTGGCTGAGCGGTGCTAGGAAAATAACCTTTCCCTCGACAAAACTAAGGAGCTGATTGTGGAACTCAGGAGGCAGCAGAGAGAGCACAACGCAATCCAAATCGACAGGGACCAGTGAAGAGGTTTCCTCAGCGTGCACCTCACTGACAACCTGAAATGGTCCATTCACAAAGACATCTTCGGGCAGATGAAGAAATTTGGCTTGGCCCCTAAGATCCTCACAAACTTCTACAGATGCACCATTGAGAGCATCCTGTCGGGCTGTATCACCGCCTGGTACGGCAATTGCACAGTCCGCAACCGCAGGGCTCTCCAGAGGGTGTTGCGGTTTGCCCAACGCATCATCGGGTGAACACTGCCTGCCCTCCAGGACGTCTACAGCGCCCGGTGTCACAGGAAGGCCAAGAAGATCATCAACGACCTCCGCCACCCGAGCCACGGCCTGTTCTTCCCGCTACTATCTAGAAGGCGAGGGCAGTGCAAGTGCATCAAAGCTGGCACCAAGAGACTGAAAAACAGCTTCTATCTCCAGACCATCAGACTGTTAAATAGTCCCCACTAGCCGGCCTCTGCCCAGTACCTTGCAGTCAAGGTCACTGTTACTAGCCGGCTACCACCTGTTGCTCTACCCTGCACCGTAGAGACTGATGCCCGTACATGGTCATTGAACACTGGTCACTTTAATTATGTTGACATACTGTTTTACCCATGTCATATTTATACTGTATTCTAGTCAAGGCTCATCTTATTTAACTACTGCTGTACACACTAATTCTATTCATATACTGTCTATACACACCATCATATACATATATATTTATATTCCGGACTGACATTGCCTGTTCTGATATTTTTTTGTATTGTTCTGGATTACAGCACTGTCGAAGCATAAGAGAGACATAAGCATTTCTCTGCACCTGAGACAACATCTGAAGAATAGGTGTACGCAACCAATAAAGATCTGATTTGGTTCAAAAAATCAAAATATGATTTCCTTGTGTTAATATCATGTTTAATTCATCCTAGGTTGACAGTAATGCATTTCAGGGGCAATCAAGAGGAATTCAAATACATTCAAATATGAAAACATTCTTAAACATTCATTCATTCAGTATGCATCAAATGGCTAGCTACAGATCTACTGATATATTTCTTTTGAAGTCATTCTCTTTTTCCCGTTGCTTTTTAAGGTCAGGGGCTGAATCCAGTCCCCAGTTTAAAGGCATTCTCAAAATATGGGCATTTCTATTGAAAATATACAGACGTACTGGTCTCAAGCCACGAAATGAAGCAGATTACTATACCCTGATCTCATGGCCACTTTCGGGTTTCATGTGTGTGTTTTGGTGTTATTCCACAGTAACACTGGTACAAAAAGCCTGACAGTGGGAAAAACAACATGAGGGTGGCATTTCTTTCTGCTGCTGAGTTAGAGGCCAAGGCAGGGTGACCTATGGAACAGCTTTGGTGAGTCAGACCACTTTACCACCCAGCCACCTCTTGCCACAGGCTGGCTGAGACATATAGAGCCTGGAGGTGAGCTTTTATGTCCATTAAATGAGCGTACTCCTTCAACCAACGCTGTTTCGAAGCTCTTTCGAACTCACAGCAGCACAAATGGAGAGCCAGGAGAGAGGATGGTGAGTGGACGGCGCGATGTGGAGATGAGCGTGTGCACTTTGACCCCCTCCCCTAAGAGATGTTTTCCAGGATGTAGAAGATGAGCTCTATGACTACGGGTCCCTCGCTCCTCTTGCGCCCCCTGCTGTGGATGATGGGCGTCAGCACGGTGTCCAGGGTGCTGAGGTACGGGGCTGGGAGTGGCAGGCCATTGCTGCCTGCCACAAACCCCACCTGGAACATGAAACAGCGATGTTAACCCGCCACACATCGATAGCTTTCACTGCCAGCTTTGGCAACATCACGAAGGCCTACATCCCGCCACTGTTTACACGACTAATAACTTCATGTTAAAAAAAGGTGGTCCCCAACTCACATCTTAGGCATTCAAGAGTTACTACAACTACTAAAGATGACACGCAATTTGAAAGATTCCGCTCCCAGAAAGTTGTATTTCTTAACATCTAAATGGTCCAAGTCCAGTATGTTCATTCAATGGGCACCCTCACCTGTTGGGAGTCCAGTGTGACACGCAGCCCCAGCTTGGCCATGCCATCTTCCTTCAGCAGCTTGAGGTGTGGGCACAGTGCCAGGCAGAATGCCCGGGCCAGTCGCTCTGTCAGCCGGCTGTGTTCTGTATGGTGGTCGCCCTGGCTCTTAGGACGATCCCCTCTCTGTACAAAGAACACCTGGGAGACACACAAGAGACTCACAAAGACATAGGCCTGCACTTAGGGGAATTACAGTACAGAGACAAATGGCTTTGAGTAAGAGTACCGCGAGAGCCAAGAGTAGCGATGAAAAGTTGGGACGTGCGTACCTCTGTCCAGCGGATGACCTTCCCATTGGACTTGTATTCGGACTTTTGGAACATCTTCACACTATTGACGGACTCCATGGACTTCCCATCAATGGGGCTGATAACACTGCCAGATACACACGCACGCACGCACGCACACAGCCATACAAAGAAGGCAAGCGACGATAAAGGGTATTCTACGGCGATGGACAAGAGGGTCCGATAGTCTGGGGAAGACTTGAAAGATGGATGAAGCGACAAAGGGGGTGGGGTTAGTGAGAGAGGTTTAAGCAAGATATAAAACGCCAACGTTCTTTACGTTACCTTGGAAATAATTGACGACGCAGCGTTGGGGACACTCGTTGAGACTTAAGTGATCATGCCCGAAAGCCGGTGTCTGGAGGATATATTGGCACGTCGAGGGCGGGAAAACCGTGCCAATACAGTGCATTCGGAAAATATTCAGACCCCTTGACTTTTTCCACATTTTGTTACATTACAGCCTTATTCTATAATGGATTTAATAGTTTTTTTTCCCAGTCATCAATCTACACATAATACCTCATAATGACAAAGCAAAAACAGTTTTTTCAAACTTTTTGCAAATGTATTAAAAATAAAAAACTGAAATATTACATTTATATAAGTATTCAGACTCTTTACTTAGTACTTTGTTAAATCACCTTCTTGGGTATGAAGCTTGGCACACCTGAATTTGGGAAGTTTCTCCCATTCTTCTCTGCAGATCCTCTCTAGCTCTGTCAGGTTGGATGGTGAGTGTCGTTGCACAGCTATTTTCAGGTCTCTCCAGAGATGTTCGATCAGGTTCTATTCCAGGCTCTGGCTAGACCAGTCAAGGACATTCAGAGAAAGCCACTCCTGCGTGGTCTTAGCTATGTGCTTAGGGTCATTGTCCTGTTTGAAGGTGAACCTTCGCATCAGACTGAGGTCCTGAATGCTCTGGAGCAGGTTTTCATCAAGGAGTTCAATCTTGGTTCCATCAGACCAGAGAATTTTATTTTTCATGGTCTGAGAGTCCTTCAGGTGCCTTTTGGCAAACTCCAAGTGGGCTGTCATGTGATTTTTATTGAGGAGTGGCTTCCGTCTGGCCACTCTACCATAAAGGGCTGATTGGTGGAGTGCTGCAGAGATGGTTGTCCTTCTGAAAGGTTCTCCCATCTCCACAGAGGAACTCTGGAGTTCTGTCAGAGTGACCATCAGGTTCTCGTTGGACCTGCATTTACAATGTATCCATGTTCAGTTTGTGTGGTGGCTGGTTTAGTGTTCTGTAACTTTGTAGCAAGTACGGTCTGCATGTGTAGGTGCTTATTGAGTCATGATTGCAAGGAGTTCTGATATCTATTCCAACGTCCCGATATCTTTTCCCACCGGCCCGTCATCTGGTTTTAATGTCTATTCTAGAATGCCCTTCTAGCCAATCAGAAACAAACACCCAACAACGCTGTAGAATAAATGTAGGATAACGATAGGCAAAAACAAAACAAAAATTATGGGACACTGATCAGAAGTTTAATGACCTAACACTCACCCCTTATTCAAAGTGCATTCCTTATCCAGCCATTGGACCTGGACATGCTCCTGGCTGTCTGACTGGTCAATCGACCCACAGGTGATGGTGTAGTCTTTCATCTCCCGTAGCGACCGGCGAAGCTCAACCATGGTCTCCACGGTGATCTGCACCATCAGCCCATCTGGAGAGGGGGACAGCAAAAGCAAAAAAAAAACACACACGCACGCACACACACACACACACACACACACACACACACACACACACACACACACACACACAGAGAGACACCAACAAGGACACACACACACTCACATGCACATACATACAGCCACACACACAACTTTGAGTGCACATGGACACACACATACAGACAAACATTGACAGACTAAATAAGGAAATCTTATTTAGGATAAGTTAGTAGTAAAGCAATCATAATATGACTTTCTGTGTTTTAGTTAAATACGACTAGTAAGGCAACTTTCCAGTTTTAAGCAAAAATACACAAGTGTGATCCTACCTTCCACGATGCTGGATTTGGCAAGATATCCCGATGCTGCTTTCAGAGCTCCACTGAACACAAAAAAGCAGGAACCGGTGACTGAAACAAAACACAGCCCCATATATAACCACCTGACTTGTAGATAGAAACATCTAAATATTACAGTTGGACTAATCAAAACTAATGACAGAGGTAAGCTTTCTACAGCAAGTAACTTTCTCAGGATGGTTCACCCTCTCACGTGACACGACACTGCCCTCCAGTGGTGAAAAGAAGTGACAGCAAAGGCACGGTTTTTGCAAGTGAGCATATAAAAACATGACAAATCACGCATACGATTTCCCCCTTGGCTGCCAAAAGCCAGATTACGTGGCAGTAAATATTACCTCTCTGTACTGTAATCTCTCTCCCTCCCTCTCCCTCTTCCTGATGGTAGGTGATGTGCTGCTTGCCCTTTGTGTAGCATTCCCCCTCTACTGGTATTTCTCTTTGTTTACAGAACAGGCAGTTTGCAGTCTCCCATAGTCCCCATCACCGTCTGTTGATTCCAGGTGCTTCTCACCTTTGCGAGGCTGATTGTGGATGCTGATGGCCTGAGTCTGGTACTGGCCATCGTCCCCCTGAACACAGATGAGGTGGGAGTCTGCCGCCACGTTGAAGCATGCCCCCATGGCCAGCACATGCTCATTGGACTTATTCAAAGCCCTCATCAGCTGAGAGAGAGAGAGAGAGAGAGAGAGAGAGAGAGAGAGAGAGAGAGAGAGAGAGAGAGAGAGAGAGAGAGAGGGAGGGAGAAAGAGAGGGAGAAAGAGAGGGAGAAAGAGAGGGAGAGAGAGAGAGAGAGAGAGGGAGGGAGAAAGAGAGGGAGAAAGAGAGGGAGAAGAGAGGAGAAAGAGAGGGAGAGAGAGAGAGAGAGAGAGGGAGGGAGAAAGAGAGGGAGAAAGAGAGGGAGAGAGAGAGAGAGAGAGAGGGAGGGAGAAAGAGAGGGAGAAAGAGAGGGAGAGAGAGAGAGAGAGAGGGAGGGAGAAAGAGAGGGAGAAAGAGAGGGAGAATGTATTGATGTCAACCCTTGATCTATTGATGAAAGAGTTGTTTATAAAGGAGTGTTTTTGTAATTTACAAAGTATTTATAAGCATTTATAGCAGCTTCTTGGTCACAGTTAACCAAGTGTTGTTTCATGGTTTAGCTGTACCTCCTCATAGCCATTGGTGGGGATTTTAATGCAGGTCCTCTGAGCCTCCAGATCTACAGTGAGTCCAGGCACCACTGGCAGAGTGTACCGGTAATTCCTGAAGTCCTGGGAAGCAATGAGGGAAAAAATGTGTGATTCATTAGGCACCAAATGGAAACAACTGACTGAAACAGGCAGGGACTATCTGAATTTGTCCAGTAAGAATCGTTTTGGTACGGTGTGCCCCAATGAATACAACCTTGGTGTTGATTGCTGTTATTGTCATGAGAGGCAAGCTACTTACTACTAGCAGCCTCATGATGGTGTGGCCAGTTTCCCCAAAAAGAGCCTTTCTGAAGCGCACACTGTACAGAGGACAGGGGTAAACTGGAAAGGAAGGGAGAGGAATGCCTTAATGGGGATGACATTGGGTGGATGTGGCAGTGAAACCCATACAAAGAAGAGAAAAGCCGCGTCGCCAAAGCAACACATGTAACAGATACCACAACCCGACAGCTATCCTGCCTTCATGTGGGTATTGCTTGCATGCACATGCACGCGCACACACACACTCTCTCTCTCTCTCTACCCAGCTACATCTCTCTCCCGCTTCCAGAGCCCTGACTCACATCTGTACTCAGCCCCCAGTCTGAGCATGAGGCGCAGGGGGAAGGCCTTGGCCCAGGGTACTTCAGCCCGGTGGACGAGTAGGCCAAAGAGGAAGGGCTGGTTGGGCATAGGCAGGCCCTGCAGGGACTGGAGAGTGGAGCGTACCCAGAGGAACCCTGCATGCTCCTCACTGCTCAGGAAACTACTGGAGAACTGGGAGAGACCCAGGTGGCTTAGCACCTTGCCTGGTGGATGGAGGGAAAGAGATGGAAGGAGAGAGAGTGAGATGGGGGGACAGAGGGAGGGAGATAATGAGAGATATATAGAGAGAGGGACTAGCACACCATTAAACAGACTTGGAAGTCTTTTCAAGACCTGCTTCAGAGCTTTGTCCAGTGCTGGTCAACGGTAGCTAAGTTGCCAGACCACGTCAGCGCCAGTCTCACCTGTGAGGGCGTCCCTGTAGAGCTGTATGAAGTGGCTGAAGATGTCCTTGGGGAAGCTCTTCTCCTCAGGCAGACACTGCAGAAGCACCACCACCTCCACCTGGCCTACCGCATGCATGCCCTTGGACGTCACACACCAGCACTTCCTGTTTACATCTGGGGAGAGCCAATGAGAGGCAGTGATTCAATGTGAGGTCACTGCTGGTGACATGGTCTGACACTCTTATAAAATATACATGTGACTTGAGTCAATGGTGAGCTAGGAATACATGTAAACAGTGTATACACTCTGTCAGTGACTGAAAAAAGGTTGAAGGTTGAGAGGAAAGGTCACATACAGTTGACCAGCTTGACCATGGCCAGTAGGTTGGCGTTGAGGACAAAGACCAGGGAGTTGGGCCTGCCGCTCTCCAGCTCCTGGATGAGAACCATCTCAGAGGGCCTCTCCTCGACTGTGTAGTCTGGGCGAGAAAGAGGAAACTGTGAGCTAGACACCCCTAGACGCAAATACCTCCTGACCGCCAGTCAGCCACAGTTTAACCTCTGTGTCTAAATAAGATGTGTAAGCTGGCCACTAGTGTTTACATCCTATTAAATTGCCCAACACGAAGACATAACGCCTGATAACGAACCAGAGTAACACCTCTAACGCTGTCTACCTAACTGTACGACAGTCCCAGTACAGTAAGCCAGGGGTTTCCCCAAACGTGGCTTTGCAGTAAGCTAGCCGTTAGCATCTCCAGTGATAGCAGCCTGGTCGTACCTCCTTTGACTCCGGTGGAGGTGAGGATGGGAGGGAGGCCCTCCAGTGGGATGAGGTTGGCAGAGCTGCTGATGTGGCTGCTGACCAAGGCTGCCGTACCCCAGCCACAGGGCCCACACGCCTCCTGCAGAGGCTATACGGAGAAGGGAGAAGAAGGATTGAGGAGGAGAACACTTGATTAAGGCAGAAATTGGTCCGCTCTGACACACACATGGCGCCGGGTGAGCAGTTTAGGGGTTAAGTGCCTTGCTCAAGGGCCTAACGGCAGGTGAAAGCATCGAGGACAGTCCCAGACAGATTTTCCCACCAGACATAGGATTCCAACCAGCAACCTTCCGGTTGCTGGCCTGCTTCTCTAGCCTCTCGGCTACCTACTGCCCCTAGGTGGAGGGAGGAGGGGAAGGAGGACTAGGAGGGAGATAGCGAGGCAGAAAGATAGTCAAAAAGAGAGAGCTTGTGGAATACTGTGGGGTTATGGATATCAAAGATACCAACAGAAAGCATGTTACCACATCCTTAGAACTTTTATTTTATTTGAATTGTATAAATTGCAGCAAATCAGTCCGGTCTGATAAGTTTTTTAAAAATTTACATACATTGAGCAGGGGCATCTCCTGTGCTATTGGGGCCCTCCTGCTGGTCTGTGGTGAGCCAGTGGCGCTTCTGATTGTAGCAGCTATACTTCTCCTCAATAACAGCGGTGAAAAGGTGGGGCCTCTGATTGGGGTACAAGGTGCAGAGTCTGATTTCTCATTGGATAGGATCTCATCAGCAAACCACACCTTCCTCCTCCCCCTTGGAGGGGTTCCTAAAGAACAACAAACATGAGAGAAAGTCAATAATATAGAAGGGACCAAATGTCTACATATTGCACCAATTAACTTTATAAGACCTCAATCACTTTTTGACAGCATCCCTTTTGATTGAAACAAAACGTTCCATACACGTTCGCCTATGGTAGAAGTGGTCAGAAAGTGACTTTTTGGACAATGAATGCCAAACATTCAGGAGATAACGGTGCTCAAAGTTGATCCGTCTTGCATACCCCACCATGAGACATCCATGTCTTCATCACTGGAAAAGATTAACGGTTGAATTTGATAAATTTAAAAGCTTACAGACAGTGTTGTCAAACAACGTTTTTTTGAATTCTCGTAATTTTTTTAACCCTTAACATCAATTATAGAACAACGTGTAAACTCATATTTGCATATGCGGTAGCTTAGAACCTACTTAACATCATTTGAGGTTTTTGTGTCGTGCCCACCATCGGTTGAGACACAACATGCTCTTGAATACAGGGTGGGTGTCATTTCAATCATAGAAATATAACTCATAGAATGGACCTATCCCTTCAGAAGACTGTAATTTAGCTGGTACACAAATTGGTGTACCATTGATCATCCTTGAGACGTTTCGACAACTTGATTGGAGTCCACCTGTGGTAAATTCAATTGATTGTACATGATTTGGAAATGAACACACCTGCCTATATAAAGTCCCACAGTTGACAGTGCATGTCAGAGCAAAAACCAAGCCATGGGGTCGAAGGAATTGTCCATAGAGATCCGAAACCACTCCTCAATAAAAGGCACATAACAGCCTGCTTAGAGTTAGCCAAAAGGCAACTAAAGGACTCTCAAACCATGAGAAACAAGATTCTCTGGTCTGATGAAACAAAGATTGAACTCATTGGCCTGAATGCCAAGCTTCACGTCTGGAGGAAACCTGGCACCATCCCTACGATGAAGCCGGTGATGGCAGAATTGTGCAGTGGGGATGTTTTTCAGAGGCAGGGACTGGGAGACTAGTCAGGATCGAGGGAAAGATGAATGGAGCAAAGTACAGAGAGATCCTTGATGAAAACCTGCTCCAGAGCTCTCAGGACCTCAGACTGGGGCGAAGGTTCACCTTCCAACAGGACAATGACCCTAAGCACACAGTCAAGACAACGCAGGAGTGGCTTCTGGACAAGTCTCTGAATGTCCTTGAGTGGCCCAGCCAGATCCCGGACTTGAACCCGATCGAACACCTCTGGAGAGACCTGAAAATAGGTTTGAAGCGACACTCCCTATCCAACCTGACAGAGCTTTAGAGGAACTGCAGAGAACAATGGGAGAAACTCCGCCAAATACAGGTGTGCCAAGCTTATAGCATCACACCCAAGAAGACTCAATGCTGTAATCGCTGCCAAAGTTGTTTCAACAAGTACAAGTTGTTTCAACAAGTACCGCATAAAGGGTCTGAATACTAATGTAAATGTGATATTTCTGTTTTTTCTAAAATGTCTAAAAACAATTTTTGCTTCGTCATTATGGGGAAATATATGTAGATTGATGAAGGGAAAAAAACTATTTAATCAATTTTAGAATAAGGCTGTAATGTAACAAAATGTGGAAAAAGTCAAGAGGTCTGAATACTTCCAAATGCACTGTAATTTCAAACAACAGATATTCCCATTCAAGTCAACATTCTCTGGTGTTTGTTACCACCATTTGAAAGTAGAAATCTGTATTTTATTCCCATTTTAGTGCATTCATCAGCCAAAACATGACATCTACCCTGTATTCAGGAACATGTTGTGTCTCAACTGATAGCGGGAACAAGACAAAAACCTCAGACAATGTAAAATAGGGTATAAGCAACAACATATGCAAATATGAAAAACATCTGGGTTTAGTTTTTTTTTTAGGTCATTTACATTAAAGGTTAAAAAGGCACATATTATTATTTCTTTTTTATTCCCAGAAATTATGAAATAGTTTGACAACCCTGTTTGTAAGCTTTTAAATTATATCAATCTCATGTTTTGGCATTCGACTCCAAATCACTTTATGAGCACTTCTACAATAGGCAAATATGTATGGAAGGTTTCGTTTAAATCAAAAGGGTTCCTGTCAAAAAGTGATTGAATTTAAATGGATTTACCCTGTAGTGTCATGTGATACTCACGTTTCACTAGAGTTGAGTGACAGGAGACACAGACACGCCCCTCCTTCCCATCCAGGTGTGTTAGTCGAAACTTCAGACCGGAGCACACTGAACAGAATACCTGTAGCACAGACACACGATCACAAATGGTCAGCCTAATTTCTCAGGGATAACATCCAATCCCTTCTTACTTTAAAGACAACCTACACACACACACACACACACACACACACACACACACACACACACACACACACACACACAAAATAGTGGTGCAAGACCCTCACCTTGCCACAGGCGCGACAGTGGTGCCTTCTCTTGGTGAAGGTGAACCTGACTTCACACATCATACAGACCAGCGCCTGGGCGTCAGGGACCCACACGGGGGCCACCTCCCCGAGGATAGTGCCTCGCTCCCTGGACAGAATGCCCGCGGGGCCGGCCTGTAGCTCATTGTCTGGATCCACCAATGGAGACATAGGGGGAGGTGTGCAGTCCCCCACAGCTCCCTCTTCACTATCTGCTTGAACTCCGTTGGCGTTGGTCTCATCATTAGCTAGTCCGTTGGCTTTGGTCTGGCTTTGAAGCCCCAGTCTAGGCCCTTGGATTTGGGCATCATGGCCGCCTCCATAGGGCTCCTCCACAGGGGGACCAGACGGGTCGTCAATGTAAGGGCCTAGGGCATCTGAGCCACTGGGGTGGTCCTGCAGCTCAAGTCCACTCTCCTCCAGCTCCTTTTCCTCAACCACAGAGTCCTCCTTGGAGGAGGATGGCTGGGGCTTGTTCTTCACTTCCTCTTCCACCTCCACCTCCACCTCTGGCCCAGCAGCTTTGGAGGGGCTGAGCATTAGGGGGGTAGAAGCCTCCCCAAAATTCCTCTCTCCCCATGTTGAAAGAGTGGTCACAGTGCAGTTTCCCTCCTCCAGCTGTCTCATCAGTCTCTGAGCGGGGGTCTCCAGTTGGAAAACAGGAGCCACCCCTGGGCTCAGGACCCCCTCTGAATCGACTTTGGGTTTTGCAGGGGAATCTGATCCGATGTGTCCACAGCCCAGCTGTCCTGGCTTTGTGACATCCCCATCTTTAAGCATCAGCAGACAGGGTCTGTGGAGCCAGTGGTGCTTAGCATCCATCAGAGACGGAGCATCCGATTCATCTGTTCATACAAAGACGCGGGAACAGATCAAAACTATGTAAAGGTATATGTGACATGAACCTGACACAGACATTTTACTTCACTAAGAGAACAAACAGGCATATATACGAAGAACGTGACATTTAGTCCACAAGAGCACCTAAGCACTCACTCACGCCCATGATCCCAGATGGGACAGTCTGTGTTCCTAGGTGGTAATGGGTCCAATAAATGGGAGGCCATTTATCTCATTGCTTTGGATAAGTTAAATCGTCCACCGAGGCCAACATATGTGCACTGTCATCCTTGAGAGAGCTAGATTACGTCCCAAATGGTAGCCTTTTCCCTATGAAGTGCACTACTTTTGGCAGCCTATTCCCTATGTAGTGCACTACAGGCCCATAGTGGTCTGGTCAAAAGTAATGCTCTATATAGGAAATAGGGTGCCATTTCAGAGGGAGACAGGTCCAGAGAGCCAGGTAAAGCTGACTCATTCTCTGGGGAATAGGGCTGTAGTGAAACACCAGCATTAAAAAAATACAGGCTTCAGTGGCAAAACTGGATGTTAGATTATGTACATTACTATTATTATTATAAAAGTTACATTATTAATAAAGGTGCATACAATTAGTTTGGAATTTTCGAGAATTGAGGGATAATGTCAATAACACAAATAAAGATATTTATACATTTCATTCTATATTTTTTTTAAATATTATACTCCGCTATCGACTGAAATAAGACAAAATGTTACGACTGTGAGGAAAAATTCATAATTCAGATTTGGGGTTGCATTATGCTGTGATTGAGCCTTGGTTGGTTATTGCCTATTGCACAATTTCAGATAGGCCTACCCTTTAGCGTTGGTGAATTCTTGTCGGGGTAAAACTGCATTGCAGCTTTACCCCCCCCCCCCCCCCCGTTATTGCACCCCAACCATTCATGCTGACGATCACAGATTACTGGTAAATATATCATCTTTATTACGGCGCATATAAACTACATAGGGCTCAACCAGTACAGCTGACTGAGCGTTTGCTTCGCGGGACGGTGACGCATCCAGCACACGTGCAACAGTTTAAATCCCCTCAACCAGTGAACACGGCAATGCGACATTTGCTCCCCATCCCGATTCATTAATCGTTGCAGGTTAATATCGCAGCATTATTCCCTTTATCGCGTTATTTCCATATAATTCAAGTCGTAGTTTCCCATTAATTCATATAGGCTGAAGGAATATTCTCGTGTGCTTCTGCCCTTCTATGAATGTGTCGCACGCGGCAAGACGCATGATTGCACAGATCAGCTACAATTTCCCCTACGATAGCGCCAGATGTAGTTTTATCTGTAGGATTTTATTTTGGAATAGAATTACAAACGTACCTTCTGTCAATGAACCCAATAGGCTTTCATTCTCATCGTCCCGGGCACTGAAGAACTTCAACATATTGCAACATTAGTGGCGAAGAAGACAAGAAAAGCAGTCCTGCTCACTAGCAGAGGGACGATTTCCCTCCCACTATTCCCCTCTCCTTCTGCGTCCCCCACCCCCTCTCTCTCTCTCTCACTGCAGGTCTTAAGTAAACTCAAGGATGTCCTTAAATGTCCTTTTCTAAAGCAGTGTACACTGTATTAGAATATATGTTTACTTAATGAGATCATTCCATTACAGAAAATGTACTCTTATTTCTAGCCAAAAATGTGTCTACTGCACATATGGCATTACATTTTCATGTCTTTATGTGGTTTAAGTGTTATGACTTGGGTATTATGACCTGTGTACATGAAACCACAGAAAACATATGGATCTAAAAAAATACCACAAAAGTCCTTACGACCACCTTTGATATCATCCATGTCAGTGTAATATCACATTGGATGTCATCATCGCTGCAAGGCAGATTGAAATTAAATTGTGACTGAATAGTTATGCATCTTGACACAATGATGGCCAGGGTGGCAGCTGTTGTGACAATTCTTCAAAAACGAAATATCCCCTTTCAACAGCCAGAAAGACCACAGCACCATGTAGAAAATGTTAATCACCTTTATTTTGTTTCGTAAAAACAAAATGATTATTAAGACTAGCTTTAATTAAAATGACCACCGCAATCCTGTTCGAGACTAACAATGTGGTGAAAAGTACTGAACCGTTGACCAATGTGTTGGGAGTTTAAGTGAGCAAGCAAGTCTGATAAGGACTGCATCCTTGGGACATTTCAAAATACACAAGTCTCTGGTTGACGGGATAGTGTTTGAAATGATAGGTCTTCGTAGCTAGAAGTTAAAACATCAGAGAAGTCGCCTTAGTTTCTTAATTGCAGTTCCAATCCTTGTATGGGGTCTCAAGGGGAAGATCAATCAGTTTGCCTCATTCTTTGATGCTTCGTCAAAATTCTCCACCAAGTCTGAAGAGAAGAGAAAAACAAAGGATGGTTTTACAGGTTGAAATTATGTAATGTTTCCTCTGAAGTGTCTGAAATACTTCCCTTGCAAATGGAATCATCCTTACCTGGGACATCGTCGTCTTCTTCTTCAATATCTTCTGCTTTAGGGGTTTTGCTGTCAAGCACTGCAATAAATAAAAAAAATACAGAAGTTTACATTCACCTTAGCCAAACCTGTCATTTTTTCACAATTCCTGGTATTTAATCTCAGTAAACATTCCCTGTCTTAGGTTAGCTAGGATCACTTTATTTTAAGAATGTGAAATGTCATAATAATAGTAGAGAATGATTTATTTCAGCTTTTATTTCTTTTATCACATTCCCAGTATGTCAGAAGTTCACATATACTCAATTAGTATTTGGTAGCATTGCCTTTAAATTGTTTATCTTGGGTCAAACGTTTCAGGTAGCCTTCCACAAGCTTCCCACAATAAGTTGGGTGAATTTTGGCCTATTCCTCCTGACAGAGCTGGTGTAACTGAGTCAGGTTTGTAGGCCTCCTTGCTCACACATGCATTTTCAGTTCTGCCCACAAATTCTCTATAGGATTGAGGTCAGGACTTTGTGATTGCCACTCCAAAACCTTGTCTGTGTTGTCCTTAAGCCATTTTGCCACAACTTTTGAAAGTATGCTTGGGGTCATTGTCCATTTGGAAGACCCATTTGCGACCAAGCTTTAACTTCCTGACTGATGTCTTGAAATGTTGCTTCAAAATATCCACATACATTTCATTCCTCATGATACCATCTATTTTGTGAAGTGCACCAGTCCCTCCTGCAGCAAAGCACCCCCACAACATGCTGCCACCCCCATGCTTCACGGTTGGGATGGTGTTCTTCGGCATGCAAGCCTCCCCCTTTTCCCTCCAAACATAATGGTAATTTTTGTTTCATCAGACCAGAGGACATTTCTCCAAAAAGTACACTCTTGGTCCCCATGTGCAGTTGCAAACCGTAGTCTGGCTTTTTAATGGTGGTTTTAGAGCAGTGACTTCTTCCTTGTTGAGCGGCCTTTCAGGTTATGTCGATATAGGACTCGTTTTACTGTGGGTATAGATACTTTTTCCTGAGGTATTGGCTGATTTCTTTTGATTTTCTCATGATGTCAAGCAAAGAGGCACTGAGTTTGAAGGTAGGCCTTGAAATACATCCACAAGTACACCTCCAATTGATCCAAATTATGTCAATTAGCCTAACAGAAGCTTCTAAAGTCATGACATGTTCTGGAATTTTCCAAGCTGTTTAAAGGCACAGTCAACTTAGTGTATGTAAACTTCTGACCCACTGGATTTGTGACAGTGAATTATAAGTGAAATAATCTGTCTGTAAACAATTGTTGGAAAAATTACTTGTGTCATGCACAAAGTAGATGTCCTAACTGACTTGCCAAAACCATAGTCTGTTACCAAGAAATTTGTGGAGGGGTTGAAAAGTGATATTTAATGACTCCAACCTAAGTGTATGTAAACTTCCGACTTCTATTGTATATATAGTAAGCATAAAGACACTCCTCAGGTCTCAAAATAATCCCCAGTGCACACCGTAACAGAATTTCCTTTTGCAACAAAAATTGAGAGCTTCTATTTGACACATTTTGCTTGGTCCCTCCCCGTTTTGTCCCGGTTGGTTCCTTGTGAATATACCCCAGCCCTAACCTAATGATTTTACATGAGGGCCAACCCACCTTGTCGAGGGAACTGCTCTGCTAGTTTGCGCAGGCTGGTGAGGCTGTCGGCGCCCAGCTGGCTGAGGATGCCCGGCAGCATCTCCGTGAGCTGCTTGGTCTCGGCATGGCCGGTGATAGCGAAAGTGTTGGCCGACAGAGATGCCTGCACTTTGGGGTTGTTGAAGTGGATCACTGAGCCGTCATCCTTGATCATGTTTACCTGGTGACAGTAAGAGGGGAGGGGGTTGCTCACTTCAAAATTCTACTCCAAGTTTGGTCCCCAAAGTCATACAAGGCTGCAGTCCAAGCAAGAGACTTCAACATCTACAGTGCCTTCAAAAAGTATTCACACCCCTTGACCTTCTCCAGATTTTGGAGTGTTATAGTTTGAATTCAAAATGGATTCAATTGAGACTGCGTCACTGGTCTACACACTATACCGCATAATGTCAAAGTGGAACTGTGTTTTTAGAAACAGTTTACAACTGTATTAAAAATGAAAAGCTGAAATGTCTTGAGTCAATAAGTATTCAACCTCCGTTATTGCAAGCCTAAATAAGTTAAGGAGTAACGATTCGCTTAACAAGTCACATAAGTTGCATGGACTCACTGTGTGCAATAAAAAGGTTAAACATGATTTCTGAATGACTCATCTCTGTACCCCACACATACAGATAATTGTAAGGTGCCTCAGTCGAGCAGTGAGTTTCAAACAGATTCAACCACAAAGACATTGACTATCCCTTTGAGCATGGTGAAGTTCTTTGTATCAATACACCCAGTCACTACAAAGATACAGGCGTCCTTCCTAACTCAGTTGACGGTAAGGAAGAAAGGCGTTCAGGGATTTCACTATGAGGCTAATGGTGACTTTAAAACAGTTACAGAGTTTAGTGGCTGTGATAGGGGAGAACTGAGGATGGATAAAACATCGTAGTCACTCCACAGTACTAACCTAATTGACAGAGTGAAAAGAAAGCCTGTACAGATTATTTTTATTTTTTATATTCCAAAACATGCATCATGTTTGCAACAAGGCACTAAAGTAATACTTAAAAGAATATGGCAAAGCAAGTCACTTTTTAACCTGAATATAAACTATTCCAATACATTACCGAGTACCACTCTCCATATAGTGGTGGCTGCATCATGTGATGGGTATGATCGTTCAGGACGAAAACCCCCACAAAAAAAAACAGAATAGAGCTAAGCACAGGCAAAATCCTAGAGGGAAAACCTGGTTCAGTCTGCTTTCCACCAGACACCGTTCAACAGGACAATAACCTAAATCACAAGGCCAAATCTACACTGTAGTTGCTTACCAAGAAGACAGTGAATGTTCATGAGTGGCCAAGTTACAGTTGATTTAACTCTACATGAAAATGTATGGCAAGACCTGAAAATGGTTGTCTAGCAATGATCAACAACCAATCTGACAGAGCTTGAAGAATTTTGAAAATAATAGTACGCAAATGTTACTCAATCCAGGAGTGGAAAGCTCTTAGACTTACTGCAAAAGGTGCTTCTACAAAGTATTGACTCAGGGGTGTGAATACTTATGTATAGGAAATATTTTTTCTTTAATTTTCAATATATTTCCAACAGCATGGTTTTCACTTCGTCGTTATGGGCCATTTTGTGTAGATGGGTGAGAAAACCTAATTGAATCCATATTGAATTCAGGTTGTAACAAAAAAAAGTGTGGAATAAGGGGTATGAATACTTTCTGAAGGCACTGTATAAGGGAGGCATGAAACTAACAAAATACAACATTTAAGAACTTAAGATGACACAAAATGTATAATGGTAGCTGTGTTTACCTCCTCAATACCAGCAATGTTGTTGACAGCTAATTTCTTTAACGAACTCTGAAGTTTTTTGTCGTCGGCTGTTGCCGTCCTGTGTACGACCTTCTTCTTCCTACGTGCAGAGCCCTGAAAACAACACAGGGAGATGTAAGAATGTACATCAATAGAGGTTAAATAAAGCAGTGGTGTGCCTAGTGCTCTACCAACCAGGAGTATCAGAAACCATACGGCTGATGATTAAAAATAAAACATAGAAGAGATATTATATATATATATATATATATAAAATTCACTTTAAACATGTCACCTTAAATGACTAAAATAATGTGCCATTTTAAACAACTTTTAATCTATATTGTAATTTGATAAAAATGTATTATATAGGTCTAACTCATCAAGATTGACTTGATTTAATTAATACACATTTCAGAGGCACGTTCAACAGGACACAATGTTTTTGGAATGTTCAGACAGACACGTTAATGTATAACAAATATGCCTCCAACATGTAGAAAATGGATGTGCAACTTTGATGGGGGTGGGGGATGGGACAAAAAAAAAACACCCCATGAGGGGCCAGGGTGGCTCACGTGTCCTGTACCCACATCCATACCCACACATGCAGACAGAGCCGGCCCTAGCCTTTTGGGGGCCCTAAGCGAAATTGAGTGGCCACCTTGGGCTAATTGAGTGACTGACAAGAGAAAGACTGCTGATGCATAACCAAACTTCGAATTTGAACCCAAGAGTAGTTGAGACCATGACGGAATTGTGCAGCACACCCCATAATCACAACGTTTTTCAACTTTTCATACAAAACAGTAGTTTCTATTGAAATAGAGTCAGCAAAATTACGTTGCACAAGCAGCACCACATATATTGCGATGAACATGATGCAAGACTTCACTCTCAAACAGTATATGCACGGGCTCTCTTCAAACTTCTATAGGTAGGCATGGGACAAACATTGGATAAGTTTAGCCTTGCGCTCCAATGCACTTAGTTGTTGCGGAAATTGACCCACTATGTTTACTTAGCGCATCTACGTCATATCACTGACTACCTTTAAACATTGCACACCATTCTGTCCTGCTGAACGCACCCTATGTACTTCCTGTTGAATCTCTAAATAGGGAAATTAGCTTACCTTTCCTCCTATCCGGACCTGGGCTTGAAGTTTTGCTAATTTTTCTTGGTTCATGTTTCTACCTGGAAAAATGACATGAGTAGAAGTTCAACTAAAACATGTAAACTAGCAACTGAACTGTTTTCAAGTGGAGGCATATGGGTTGTTATCTTGTCAATTATCTACACTAGTATCAGAACAATTTGCTCCAGATGACCAGTTTCATCCATAATTTCACTGGAAGTATTATGGATTGCGTCAACATACATTTGCTGCCAAGCCAACTAGCCGAGAAACGCTCAGAGAATGGAGTTCAGCATTCCTCACTTAACTAGCTGCTAGCTAAGATAGCCAGCTAACAACTGTACACGATAGAGAACCTCAATATGCGAGCTAGTTAACCACATGTGTCAAGAGGGCGTTGTTACTAGCTATCGAACTTTAACTACCCACGGAGAAGTGAAACAAAGAACATAGCTACAATTTCAATAACGAGCCTAATCCACATGCGACATCTTTCACAAAAGGGATGATGTCTGTTGAAGACGCAAACAAATAGCCAGATATAGCCAGGCTAACCAGACAGACTAGCACGCTAACTCGAGCCAGTTAACAAAATGACAACAGTGGATTTGCTGGGTATCCTATGAAGTGTCATTGCCTCTTTTCATCTAAGGTACATCAACCCCAGTCAAATATCAAACACACACGTAATTGTTTACCATAAAACCACTCTAAAATGGACGTAAAAACAATATACCAGACCTGATCCACAAATATCAGAGGAAACATGCGGCAACGAAAGATAGGATATGACGAAATCTTCTTCTATGGTATATTGGCGATCGCACAATGTAATGTGCATTCCGCCACCTACTGTGCGGGATGGAAACAGGGTTCACAAAAATGTAACAAAATACAAAAATAAACGACTAAACTAAAATAAATAAACTGAACTAAATCACAAAACTTTTCAGCTAAAAAAAACCCTACACCGGTTCCAGTTTTCGACACTAGTTGTTGTCCATTCATAACATTCATCTTCACAAACTTTGCCCGACGCGTTGCTTGATTCGAACTCATCATCCAATCCGCGGTCTTCGACTGACCCATTTCTTCTTCTTCGAGTGGTTTTCCAGCCGCCTGGACGCTTTGTTGCGTTTGTGGCATTGAGTTTCTAAACCCAGAAGCGCAACATTCGAAGACTTCCGGGAAACAGCTTGCGAAAATAGACCAAATATCCAAGCCGGTGTTTGAGGAGTACAACCTAGATTCGAGCAAACGGCCTAAGTAGTTGAACATGTTATTACTCCAACCTTGTGAAAGTGACAAACTGACACGTTTTCATTTTCCTCAAAAATAACTTTATATTGAAGGAGTGCTTGCACATTCGCAGTTCGGGGCGAGCCGATGACGTGTGGTCACGCAATAGCTTATCTAGCCAATGGCTGCATTCCAAACACTGAAAAGACACACCCTCTCCCCTCAAATTAAGTGGACACTTCCAGTGCTGCAAATGTAGCAATTTTGTTGCTAGATTCAGCAACTTTTCAGACTACCTGGCAACTTTTTTTTCAAACAGCACCTAGCAACAAATTGAGCTACTTTTAAAACGTTTTTGGACATTTTAGCAACTTTTGAAAAGTGACTCAAACGCTAAAATGCACGCATTTTCCCTCTAAATTACAAAAAAATGATTTTGTCTGTCACACACTCAGTCACAACACACGTGCCTGGCTGCAAAAGTGCATTGTGAGTGATGTCAGCAGCAGGCCCTCAGCTCGTTCACAGCAGCAGCAGGCCAGCAGCAATTTCAGTAAATTGCAAATCATTGTTGGCGGACTGCAGCAGCAGTAGTACGGGTTCGACGAGCCAAACCCAATGAATATAGTTGGTCATGAATGTTTGATCTTGAAACAGAACTTACAACATCAATCAACATGTCTCAATCACAATTGTACAGCCAGAAGTACAGAAAAGAGTGGGAGTCTGTACCTGAACAGATGTCAAATCATATTTTTTGCCGAGATGGCCAGTCAATTTGAGTAGCGTTATTGTGTATTCTACGTAATGACACAGTTTTTATGTTATCACACAATGACATCACAACGTCATTCAGCAACAAATCAACCTGCCTCTAGCAACATACCCTGAAAATTAGTTGGCAACACTGGACACTTCTGATGATGTGTCTTGACGTCTGAGGAGTTTACGCTTGCAGGGCAGAAATTCCTTCATCAAATAAGGGGAAAAGAGAAATGGGGAAACTCATTAACCCTCCTACCGTATGGGAGTGATATACAGGGGAACCTGTCAGAAAAAAAAAACATTTTGAAAAGCTTTGTGTGTTAAAACACAATCAAACAGAACTATTCTAACAAGTCTCTATAAATCACTTCCTCATAACGGCAAATTCATTTGAACTTAATTTTTATTACCTGCCAACATAGTCTAGGCCTACTTCCAAAACACTTCAAATTCACAGTTTGAACATAAAACGCAATTTGTAGAAAAATGTATATAATTTAGTTTATACTAAAGGGATCATTGAACTTGTAGCCTATATTGTTTTTCAAGTAGGAAAGAGCAGATATAGCAATACAAAGTTTCAACAATACAATGAATGTGTTTTAATTTCCATACGTTTTTCACCAATTCCGATCTTTGGCATGTATATTGTTGGCGTGATGGTTAACACAACATCTGCACATTTTATTTTTTACTCAAGAACACATAATGAATTTGTTCATCACAAATCTCAAACCACTTTGAGCCTTGGGATCAGAAAACACTTCCAGGCCATGTTTCAACACAGATGAGGCATTTACAGACAAGTTATACTGCAGTGACTTGATATATGTTACACTGCACCGATGTGACTTTCATTGGATACCTTTGCGCATTCCGTTTCAGCTGTATACATAGTCCATAAATATACGTAATGTGATGTCAACACGGTTTAAGTAAACACTTACATTAAATTAAATCCTTTTAAAACCACTGAAAGGATAAAGGTGATCTACTCATCATCAGATGAGCTAAACTGACTGCGCTGTAAGTGGTAAGCTGGCTGAGCACCCATGGTGAGAGAATCCCTTCTAAAAATGTCTTAATACAGAAAATGTGTTGTACAAAAAGTACAACACTTTATAAAAAAATATATATACCTTTTAGTCAATTAGCAGACGCTCTTGTCCAGGCGACTTACAGTTAGTGCATTCGTCTTAAGATAGCTAGGTGGGACATCCACATAACACAGGCATAGGAGGATTATTTAAGATACTGTTTGAAGTGGTAGGGTTTCAGCTGTTTTCAAAAGATGGGCAGGGACTCTTCTGTCCTAGCTTCAGGAAGAAGCTGGTTCCACCATTGGGTTGCCAGGACAGAGGAAGCATTGGACTGGGCTGAGAGGGAGCTGCCCTCCCGTAGGGGTGGGTAGGGCCAATAGACCCGAGGTAGCAGAACGGAGTACTCTCAGTTAGAACAGACAGACACATGAATTTCAAATGTGTCAAAAACACATTTTTCATCAGTCCACAGTACCGCAGCAGGTCAAAGAGATCTGCAAGACACAACAGCAACCTCAACGGCTTGGCCAGCCAGAAAAGTCTCTTAAGAATTCAAAACCCATATTTTCACATGGTAACAATGGCATAGCTGCCATATTGGGATTCCAGAAGACTGTGAAACAGAACTATTAGCTTCAACGGAGGAACACCCGCTGAGTTGATGTTTCAGATTGCCTGGCACTCTCTCACTGACTGATAGCGAGCTCGAGCTTGAAACAATCAATTGGCCTTGTCATTATGCACAGGCTCTAAGGGCTCTGGGGACCTCGAGAGTAGCAGATGTCTATACTTCTGAGCACCTGCATCTCTCATAATACTGCTGAAAATCACAGTGAAGACTCAAGAAAACAACATTGACAGCTGGTGCGGATTGCAGAGTTCAGCCTTTCAAGGTCAGGTGGTGCTGTACAGTAAGAGGTTAGCTAGAAACAACAGTCAATGAGGCTAACTCAGGGGTCCATATTCGTCCAGGCATTAATTGTGTGTCAATGATAAGCAACATGCCTGTTGCTAGGTTCTGTGTGCCTCATGAATGTGCAATACACTGTGTGCACAATTATTAGGCAAATTTAATTCCTCTGTATTCATTTTATTGTTGAACAAACATATCGCTCTTAGTCAATCCAAAATGTTATTGAACCTCTAACCTGAATGTTTAAATCTGAGTTTTGTTTTTCTCAGAGGAATATATAAGTGGGCACAATTATTAGGTAACTACTAGTGTGCAGAATTATTAGGAAACTAAATAACAAAAAGAATTTCTCCCAACTCACTTGCTTATTCCCAATTTTTAGAGTAAGTGTAACAAATAATTAACAAAAAAATGACAATTAAATAACATTTTTGACCTTTCAAAAATATTACGTAACCAATATAGCCACCCATCTTTTCAATAACTGCCATGAGCCTTCCGTCCATGGAACCTGTCAGTTTCTTGATCTGTTCACTATCAACTTTCGCTGAAGCAGAAACCACAGCCTCCTAAATGCTGTTCAAAGAGTTGTATTGTCTTCTGTCACTGTAAATCTCATGTTTGAGAAGGGCCCACAAGTTCTCAATAGGATTTAAGTCAGGTGAGGAAGTGGGCCATGTCATTATTCGGAAATCTTTGAGGCCCTTGCTGGCTAGCCAAGCAGTGGAGTACTTGGATCCATGTGATGGAGCATTGTCCTGCATATAGATCACAGCCTTCTTGAATGCTGAGAACTTCTTCCTGTACCACTGCTTGAAAGAATATTCCAGAAACTGGCAGTAGGTTTGAGAGTTAAGTTTCAGTCCATCTTCAACCTGAAAAGGTCCAACTACCTCATCTTTAATGATAGCACCCCATATCAGTACCCCTCCTCCACCTTGCCTGACTCAAAGGGGTGCCCTGTGTCCATTACTGATCCAGCCACGGTTCCATCCATCTGGTCCAACAAGAGTCACTCTCATTTCATCTGTCCATAAAACCTTTGAAAAATCTGTGTTCAGGTATTTCTTTGCCCAATCTTGACGCTTCAACTTGTGAATCTTATTCAGTGGTGGTGGTGTTTCATCCTTTTTGACCTTAGCCATGTCTCTGAGCACTTGACACCTTGTACTTCTGGACACTCCAGGTAGGTTGCAGTTCTGGAACATGGTGGCACTGGAGGATAATGGGTTCCTGGTAGCTTGACGTTTAATTCTTCTCAGTTCTGGAATATGGTGGCACTGGAGGATAATGGGTTCCTGGTAGCTTGATGTTTAATTCTTCTCAGTTCTGGAATATGGTGGCACTGGAGGATAATGGGTTCCTGGTAGTTTGATGTTTAATTCTTCTCAGTTCTGGAATATGGTGGCACTGGAGGATAATGGGTTCCTGGTAGCTTGATGTTTAATTCTTCTCAGTTCTGGAATATGGTGGCACTGGAGGATAATGGGTTCCTGGTAGCTTGATGTTTAATTCTTCTCAGTTCTGGAATATGGTGGCACTGGAGGATAATGGGTTCCTGGTAGCTTGATGTTTAATTCTTCTCAGTTCTGGAATATGGTGGCACTGGAGGATAATGGGTTCCTGGTAGCTTGATGTTTAATTCTTCTCAGTTCTGGAATATGGTGGCACTGGAGGATAATGGGTTCCTGGTAGCTTGATGTTTAATTCTTCTCAGTTCTGGAATATGGTGGCACTGGAGGATAATGGGATCCTGGTAGCTTGATGTTTAATTCTTCTCAGTTCTGGAATATGGTGGCACTGGAGGATAATGGGTTCCTGGTAGCTTGATGTTTAATTCTTCTCAGTTCTGGAATATGGTGGCCCTGGAGGATAATGGGTTCCTGGTAGCTTGATGTTTAATTCTTCTCAGTTCTGGAATATGGTGGCCCTGGAGGATAATGGGTTCCTGGTAGCTTGATGTTTAATTCTTCTCAGTTCTGGAATATGGTGGCACTGGAGGATAATGGGTTCCTGGTAGCTTGATGTTTAATTCTTCTCAGTTCTGGAATATGGTGGCACTGGAGGATAATGGGTTCCTGGTAGCTTGATGTTTAATTCTTCTCAGTTCTGGAATATGGTGGCCCTGGAGGATAATGGGTTCCTGGTAGCTTGATGTTTAATTCTTCTCAGTTCTGGAATATGGTGGCCCTGGAGGATAATGGGTTCCTGGTAGCTTGATGTTTAATTCTTCTCAGTTCTGGAATATGGTGGCACTGGAGGATAATGGGTTCCTGGTAGCTTGATGTTTAATTCTTCTCAGTTCTGGAATATGGTGGCACACCCTCCCTCATTACACAAATACATATCACCTAAAAATGATTCAATCCAATAAGTTTATATGGTTTGGAGTTGGAAAATGTGCATAGAAATAATGAGAAGATCAGAATACTCACTTGCCTAATAATTGTGCACGCAGTGTACTTGCTATGCTCATCCAAAAACCAAACTTGTCTGGTTCCTTAGCTTTAACACCTATACATCAATGTGCTGCTGCTGCAACCTCCAAACCACCCTTCACCCAGGACCAAGGCTCTCTCTGATCAGATGCCCCATCCAGGAGTTCAGGTGATGGGCTTGATCATGGTGTTCGGTAGGCCTCCAACATCTCCACTCAGGCAGAAGCAGTCTGGCTTACTGCTGATGGAGGTGCTGCTGATCTTACCAGAGCCTTTCAGTGTGCTGCATTTCCAGTGGTGGAGGATGTGAGAGTGGGCTTTGGTGCCCCAGCAGCTGTGTCCACCAGGAAAAGCTTCTAGATGATGGCCTTCTTCAGGAGGACCCAGGGGTCCTAGGATCTGGTTCCAGGTGGCCATGCATTACTGCCAGTAGCAGGGATGCGGGTGCTCATTATGATGACAATGACCTACGGTGGTAAATATAGGACATTATGTGAGACAGAATGTAAGTCTAATAAAGTGTTTCTCAACTCCAGTCCTCAAATACCCCAACAGCACACATTGTTTTGTAGCCCCGGACAAGCACATCTGATCCAACTTGTTAACAAATCATCAAGCCCTAAATTAGTTGAACCAGGTGTTTGTCTGGGGCTACAACAAAAATGTGTGCTGTTGTGGGTAGTCGAGTACTGCAGTTGGGAAACACTCAGTGGCAACCCGTCATTCAGGGCAGGATGGACTGAGCCCCATAAAAACGTGTGTGTGTGGGGGGGGGGGGGGGGGGCTTGCCTGTTTTGCATGCTATTTTGGCATTGATTCATGTCACATATCAGTTTGCAAAAAAATTTAAAATATATATATATATTTGATTGAGTTAATAAAGCTGCATACAAACACGGTCTCTTTTTTGTTTTCTTGAGTAAGGCAGCTCCAAAGTGCAGGTGTTTCAGCCGAGCTCGGTGCTTTCTGTGGTGGTGGGGCTGGCCAGCAGAAAATAGGAGCATTGCGCCGTGATTGGCTCAGTGCTCTGTCACTCATGGGGACCTTACGCAATCGCCAAGCTTAAGTCCTTAGAAAGGGTGGACATCCAAAATTTCAGCCCTTTGGGTCCCGCCATAGAGTTATATTACAAGTTCCTTTCCAAGAAGGCTCAAGGTCATTGGCCACTGAAATTACATCAAATCACGTTATATGTACAGTAGCTTTGATTGGACTGATCATGTCAACATCTTACTTTCACAATTGTAGCTAGCAGTCATCTTGAATCAAGTCTACTGGCAAATCCTTTTTAATCCTTGTCATATGAAGAGAAAGAATGAGGAGAAAAAAATAGAAAGACGTATTGCTGCTCATCGGCCATTGGACATAAACATTACACAACAATTTGGAGATCACAAATTCAACAATGAGTGGTTTGTAAGGAATCGGTGACAGTGGCTAACTGCAAGCATTGCAACTGGGAAGTCGGGAATAAACAGCTCAAACTGGGAAAATATGTTTTGAATGGTCATTCATTGATGACAAAATTTGGACTATTTTCACCAATGTGGTATTGTAAACACATCGTTCCTGGCCGGTGTGTGCTTGTTACTAACTTTTTTTGTACAGATTTGACAGTGCTACAAATAGTAGTGGTTGCGCTTGGCTTGCACGTTCAAATTCAGCACACACAACACTCTATAATAGAATTGTGATATTTTGACGTGTCAAATTAAAAAAAGCTTATTCAACGCGTCAAATAGTGTTATATGACATGTATCTTTTTTGACACACACAGACCCAAATGGCGTTCAATGTGCCTCACCATAATAATTTGATCTATTTTCACCTCTTAATTGCATATACTGTTCTAACTTGGTGGTGCACATGTAGCCTATTACCTGTTTTAGAGAAATGTAATCATCGAATATTGTAAGAGCTTTCAATGTCTGCTTATATGCCCCCTTTATTTATCCTATTGGTCTGACTTGGTGTACAGGGAGAACACTAAGAACTGCCCATGTTCTGAATTTTGTTGCTGTACATTTCAAAAGTGCTGAACAAATAGTTATATTGACTACATCCATCCTAGCTCACTCATGTCTTAATCGAAATTACGGATTGTTTCTTATCCGCTGGTCATCCCTTTATGCCATAGTTTGTACATCTCAATTGTTAGAAGAAACCACATTTGATTAAGCAGGTCAGCCATATCAGCTGTGTTTTTTTAAGGCAGTAAATGAGGCTGACAGACAAGGCTCCGCTGATAGCCAGGTGTAGCAGTGGTAAGGTGTTGGGACTGCTTTTGGGACAGTTTTATGTAGTCCCTAACAGTTTGTGGGCACGGTTTGTGACCGTTACAGTGCAATTAATGTATAGTTTAGTGTTGTGTAGTAGCTTTGCTGGCATGCATCCCCCACAGAGTTCCTCTGTCCAGTGTCTGTGTTCTTTTATTTTTAATGGCCAGTCTGAGAGATGGCTTTTTCTTTGCAACTCTGCCTAGAAGGCAGGGCATCCCGGAGTTGCCTCTTCACTGTTGAGTCTGGTGTTTTGCGGGGACTATTTAATGAAGCTGCCAGTTGAGGACTTGTGAGGCATTTGTTTCTCAAACTAGACACTCTAATGTACTTGTCCTCTTGCTCAGTTGTGCACCGGGGCCTCCCACTCCTCTTTCAATTCTGGTTAGGGCCAGTTTGCACTGTCCTGTGAAGGGAGTAGTACACAGCGTTGTACGAGATCTTCAGTTTCTTGGCAATTTCTCGGAATAGCCTTCATTTCTCAGAACAAGAATAGACTGACGAGTTTCAGAAGAAAGTTCTTTGTTTCTGGCCATTTTGAGCCTGTAATAGAACCCACAAATGCTGACGCTCCAGATACTCAACTAGTCTAAAGAAGGCCAGTTTTATTGCTTCTTTAAATCAGCACAACAGTTTTCAGCTGTGCTAACATAATTGCAAAAGGGTTTTCTAATGATCAATTAGGCTTTTAAAATTATAAACTTGGATTAGCTAACACAACGTCCCATTGGAACACAGGAATAATGGTTGCTGATAAATGGGCCTCTGCACGCCTATGTAGATATTCCATTAAACATCTGCCGTTTCCAGCTACAATAGTCATTTACAACATTAACAATGTCTACACTGTATTTCTGACCAATTTGATGTTATTTTAATGGACACTTCTCCTTTTCTTTCAAAAACAAGGACATTTCTAAGTAACCCAAACCATTGAACGGTAGTGTATGTAATCTTGTTTTTCTCTTCTTGACTGGTGGCACATTCATTGCTAACTTAATGATCCTATGATGAAGACTAAGACAGTGATTGTGCAAGTCTGTTGCTACCAAGTATTCTTGACTTCAAGGTGATTATACAAAATTATACAACATTTCCACATGGAAATGGTGTTTTTCGAAAATGTGCAAAAAAAATATGTGTTTTGTCTCACATAATTTATGGTCCGGGGTCCGGTTTCCCAGAAGCATCTTAAGGCTAAGTTCATCGTTAGAAACTTTATAGGCGTATCGTTAAATCTCAGAGCTCTTTCCCAAAACCATTGTTACTCAAGTTGCACTTGAAAACAAGTTATTTGCCGACTGTCTCAGATCACTCGTAGAACAGCTAACTGGGTAGTTAGATGCTTCTTTTGCCCTTCGGCATCACTTCATACACAAGATATTCGCTAAACAAACATCTTGATTCTATCTGTTTCTGTGACTGCCGATAACTTCAGAACCAAGCTGATTACAATACAAAGTTGCCAATGTCTTTGCAATTGTTATAAACAAGCAAAGGGTAAAGAGATGTTTCAAATTAAAACTGAGATGACTGCTTTGAAAGACAAATACATGAAGCTACATAGGCCTATATACTGTATTTAAATCATATTGAAATAAATGTCACGTTCATACGATCGAGTTCTATTTTGCTAATTGAAGGCTACTGGCAAATTTTGGCCTCAATTTCAGACCTAACAACATGTGAGCCAAATGTATGCCAAATATTCAATTTGTGGCATAGCCTAAGCATTAGAATAAGCCGCCTCAATATTAGCAGCCATAGCTGTTAATTTAGTTCTAGGAGCTGATCCGTCGTCAGTATTTAATGTTAAGGTAAGATTTGAATGGAGAACGTGGATCCGAGAGTTGTGGTGGTTTTCTTTCGACCCTAATGTATCAGTATTTACACATGCAATGATTTAAAGTTCTCCCTACGTGGTGTTTTGGGAAATGCATGTGAGTCCTTCGGCCGTTATTGAAGAGACGCATCGTTAAAACACTCATGAGCTTTAGTTTCATCGCTATCGGGAAGCGGGCCCTGGCTATTACTTCATAGACATGGTTATTTGCATTCATGCTTTACATTAAGCACATACCAGTTCCTGTAAGTGACGAATTGACAAAATGTAAAATGGTACAAATTTGAAAAAAGTATGATATGTTACGAATTTGAGCTAGGTTGCTAGGTGGCTAACGTTACCCAGCTGGCTAATGTTAACTAGGCTAGGGTTAAGGGTAAGTGTAGGAATTAGTGTAACGTCGACACAGGGAGTCAGGAAGCAGGTGCAGTTAGTGAGTTTAGATGTGACAGTACTTCCCCCAACGCACAGAATGACGCCGGCCAGGAGGACGGCCCCGGGGGCGAGGAGTGGGCCGGTCCTGATGAAGCAGGTGGAATTTGGACCAAAAACTGGGAGGAGAGCGGGTATGAGGTGACATGCAGGGAGGAGGCAAGGGCCTAGTCAATAAAATGTCCTGCCGCATCAGAATCCACTAGAGCTGTAGAAACAATAGATGATTGACAGCCAGCTAGTGAAATCGATACTAAAAAAGGTTTGGCGGTAAGTGATGATGATGGATTACTCACGCTTAACCCAGGAGACGGATGATCACGGGGCCGTCCCTCTGCTCTCGTGGATTCCGGGATGGGACGTTCCGGACACTGTTGAAGCTGGTGCCCCTCCTGGCCACAATAGGAGCAGGGCCCAAACTGTCTCCATCAGCCTCACTCAGCTGCGGGGAGGTGTGGCCCCTACCTCCATGGGTTCAGGCTCTGACGGCCAACGAAGGAGGGAGAGAGGCGATGGGGGTGCCAACGCTCCCGAAGAAGGTTATCCAGACAGAATAGTGTGCAGAGCGCCGGCTCATTCCATCCGCTGGATGCTGCCACTGTCCAAAAGGTTAGGGCATATTCCGTTGTTGTCTGGCCATCCTGTCGTAGTAGGTACTCACCCTGCTCTTTGCCCTCCGGTGGATGGTCTGGTGCACTTCACAAAATAGATGGCATCATGGGAAAGGACAATTATGTGGATATATTGAAGCAACATCTCAAGACATCAGTCAGATATTTAAAGCTTGGTCGCAAATGGGTCTTCCAAATGGACAATGACCCCAAGCATACTTCCAAAGCATACAACCAAGTCAAGGTATTGGAGTGGCCATCACAAAGCCCTGACCTCAATCCTATAGAGAATTTGTGGGCAGAACTGAAAAAGCATGTGTGAGCAAGGAGGCCTACAAACCTGACTCAGTTTCACCAGCTCTGTTAGGAGGAATGGGCCAAAATTCACCCAACTTATTGTGGGAAGCTTGTGGAAGGCTACACGAAGCGTTTGACCCAAGTTAAACAATTTAAAGGTAATGCTACCAAATACTAATTGAGTGTATGTAAACTTCTGTGTGACGGATGTTGCTGGAAGAAGACCAAGGTGCAGAGTGGTGAGCGTACATTTTCTTTTTCTTTTAAAATGATGCCAACAAAACAAGAAACAACCGTGAAGCTTACACGTGCTATAGTGCCCCTAACAAAGTCAACTACCCACAAAGACAGGTGGGAAAAAGGGCTGCCTAAGTCTGGTTCCCAATCAGAGACAACGATAGACAGTTGTCCCTGATTGGGAACCATACCCGGCCAAAACAAAGAAATACAAAACATAGAAAATAGAACATAGAATGCCCACCCCACATCACACCCTGACCTAACCAAATAGAGAAATAAAACGGCTCTCTAAGGTCAGGGCATGACATTCTGACCCACTGGGAATGTGATGAAGCTGAAAATGCTTAAATAAATAATTCTCTCTGCTAATTTTCTGACAATTCACATTCTTAAAATGAAGTGGTGATCCTAACTGACCTAAAACAGGGAATGTTAACTTGGATTAAATGGATTAAATTTGTGAAAAATTGAGTTTAAATGTGTTTAGCTAAGGTGTATGTAAACTTCAGACTTTAATTGTAACTTCAATGTCTGGAAAAGCGTCTTATAAAAGTAATTTTGCCTAGTGGATTCAAATTTTTGGCAGCACACATTGATCAGTCAGCGCTAATATGGATTAAAATGACATGGAGAAAATTGCATTTGCAGAGGAGAGAGTTCTGAATTAATGCATCATAAGGTAAAGGCTGACCTTTTTTCTGCATGCTCTAACAGCGACATATCTGTCTCGTATGTTGATCTAGCTAATTAGCATGTGTACACTCAAAATCCAAATCAAATCAAATCAAATTTTATTTGTCACATACACATGGTTAGCAGATGTTAATGCGAGTGTAGCGAAATGCTTGTGCTTCTAGTTCCGACAATGCAGTGATAACCAACAAGTAATCTAACTAACAATTCCAAAACTACTGTCTTATACACAGTGTAAGGGGATAAGGAATATGTACATAAGGATATATGAATGAGTGATGGTACAGAGCAGCATACAGTAGATGGTATCGAGTACAGTATATACATATGAGATGAGTATGTAGACAAAGTAAACAAAGTGGCACTCACTGCAATGCACAGCTGATGCACTACTTGCATGTGCATTGGCCAGCTTTAGATTCAACATGGCTAACTGTTTCTTAGCAAGACAGTTTGTTGTATCAGCTACAGTCTGTGTTGTGAGAGGCTGGTTTTGGTAGAGGAAATGTAGGCTAGCTAGCAGTGGTTGCATCTGGCTGTAGATAAGTGTCGTGGAAATTCTACACAGAGACAGTCAAAGTCAATATTAAATGAATCATTATTATCAGCGCGCTGGAGAGGTTCCAACCAACTCAATGCACCAAGTACACATGTCGATCAGGAGCTCTACCCGGGGCAAGTTATATTTTTGCATGATTTAGCTTATTCATCATTCATAATTAATTAATCATTAACGTTCTCTTCATTCATGTGACCAACCTATACTGGATCATGCATGTGACAGACCAATACCTCATGAGGCATCTTCTCTTTAAGCTGAGACCTTGAATCTGAGATATCCCTTTCTCAAAACAAGGCTCTTCTAAATGCCTACAGACAGCTGTCAGCAGTGCTTTCCATGGTATCATTGCATCCTCGCTCTAGTCTTCTCACAAGACAAGTGAATAGCCTTCTCTCTATAAGACTATGGGTACCTTTTTATGCGTTACTCGCCTTAATTTGAATGGTTTTATATATATTTTTAAATTTAATTTATAAAATTAAATTGTTTGCAGATGATTTGTCTCCTTCTGGGCAGCTCACAGTAAGGGTCTAGTTTGGGCAGGTCTCGTAGTCTTATGGTCAGACAGGAATTTCCCACATGCTTTATAAAATCCGCCACCGGTTTTCCTTGTAGGGCTGTTACAGCGAGTCATGACCGCAGTCAAATTCCACATGACCGTTGATTCACGGTAACTAGGTTACTCTATGAACTAGCCAACAGCCATCAAGTCACTAATGGCCTCGCACTCAGCACTATATTGTCCTTCTCATCACTCTGACGTCAATGCAAATGCAAGCGATAATCAAACTTCATGATTGAATTTGAATAATTTGCAGAGATCGCAATAGCAAAAACAATGAAAAACCTTGATTTAACCACGACTTCTCAAATGTACAGAAAAGAGCAGAAGATCTGAGCGGTAACATCAGGTCCAGTTTGTCAATAACAGGTGGAAACTGATTCTAAAACACGGTCATGCAACTGCAGCCGTTTGAGCACATTTTGGATTCTAGTCAAATGCGAGAGGTTGACAATATATGTCAGAGCAAAAACCAAGCCACGAGATCGAAGGAAATGTCTGTAGAGCTCAGAGACAGGATTGTGTCAAGGCACAGATCTGGGGAAGGGTACCAAAACATTTCTGCAGCATTGAAGGTCACCAAGAACACAGTGGCCTCCATCATTCTTAAATAGAAGAAGTTTGGAACCACTAAGACTCTTCCTAGAGCTGGCCGCCCTGCCAAACTGAGCAATCAAGGAGTCGGGCCTTGGTCAGGGAGTTGACCGAGAACCCGATGGTCACTCTGACAGAGCTCCAGAGTTCCTCTGTGGAGATGGGAGAATCTTCCAGAAGGACAACCATCTCTGCAGCACTCCACCAATCAGGCCTTCATGGTAGAGTGGCTGATGGAAGCCACTCCTCAGTAAAAGGCACATGACAGCCCGCTTGGAGTTTGCCAAAAGGTACCTAAAGGACTCTCAGACCATGAGGAACAAGATTCTCTGGACTGATGAAACCAAGATTGAATTCTTTGGCCTGAATGCCAAGCGTCACGTCTGGAGGAAAGCCGGCACCATCCCTACGGTGAAGCATGGTGTTGGCAGCATCATGCTGTGGGGATATTTTTCAGTGGCAGGGACTTGGAGACGAGACAGGATCGAGGGAAAGATGAACGGAGGAAAGTACAGAGAGATCCTTGATGAAAACCTGCTCCAGAGCGCTCAGGACCTTAGACTGGGGTGAAGGTTCACCTTCCAACAGGACACCAACCCTAAGCACACAGCCAAGACAACACAGGAGTGACTTCGGCACAAGTCTCTGAATGTCCTTGAGTGGCCCAGCCAGAGACCGGACTTGAAACCGATCGAACATCTCTGGAGAGACCTGAAAATAGCTGTGCAGCGACGTTCCCCATCCAACCTGACAGAGTTTGGGAGGATCTGCAGAGAAGAACGGGAGAAACTCCCCAAATACAGGTGTTCCAAGCTTGAAGCGTCATACCCAAGAAGATTCAAGGCTGTAATCGCTGCCAATGGTGCTTCAACAAAGTACTGAGGAAAGGGTTTGAATACTAATGTAAATGTGATATTTCATTTTTTTTTTTTTTATGAATTAGCAAACATTTCTAAAGACCTGTTTTTGCTATGTCATTATGGGGTATTGTGTGTAGATTGATGAGGGGGGAAAAAAACAATTTAATGAATTTTAGAACAAGGCTGTAACGTAACAAAATGTGGAAAAAGTCAAGGGGTCCGAATACTTTCCGAATGCACTGTATATGTACTCTTTTGCCACCCCTGGTGTGTGTGTGTGTGTGTGTTCGCTCAGCACCTCACTCCTCAGTGTAGACTCCCAGTTCTACTTAAAACAGCAATTTATGTTAACAATATGACCACCTGACTTTAAATGAATGAGTTTAACATTCTGAATTAACATAAATGTCCGTTATTCGAACTGTCTGCATCTGGGTCTGTTTTCTGAGCCGTGATACTGTGGTGGTATTATACATTTTGTATTGTATATATGTAGTGGTGTAATAATGTTGTAATGTATGATGTATTGTTTTATCTTCTGTTTTATATGTGATGTAAGTGCCTTAATGTGGTTGAACCCCAGGAAGAGTAGCTGCTGCCTTGGCAGCAGGCAATGGTAATCCCTAATAAATGCAAATACAAATCTTCTGAAAAAATTCTTAGCCACATTGTTGGTTAAGGGCTTGTAAAGTAAGCATTTCACTGTACGGTCTACTACACCGGTTGTATTCGTTGCATGTGACAAATAACATTGGATTTGATTTGGATAAAGATTAGCCACCAACAATAAATCAGTGGTATTGTGAGATGTTTAAAGTCTTACCACTGGAGGAAATAATAGCAAGAAAGGAGATTTCTATAAAATATGGGACCCTTTTTTTCTCTCTTCCCCCTAATCTTGCAGATAATCTAAGAAGTGTCCATGTAAGAATTCAATGAATCTATGAGTCAGCTGGACCCTGTTCGCTTTCTTGTATAAAATAATAATTTTGTCATACAGAGCACTATACTCTGTTAAATTGATTTTACACACTACAGCCACACATTTTGCAACAGTCAAATGAATAAAGGCATGTACGGAAAATATAAATAATAATGTGAATGAAATTGAGAAATAAATATATTAAAGTATGGAAAAAATGAAGAGCAGAGAACTGAAAGGAAATGTATAATTCGTATTGTTTTTGTTTTGGTGTTTGTTGGTTATGCTATGTTTTATGTTACCTTGTGGAATTCAAATATATGTACATACTGTATGTACAATTTGCTTATGATGTTGACCTGAAACAAGGAAAAGCTATAATAATAATAAAAAATTATATATCGAAAAAACATTCACATGTTAAAAAACAAGCCTTTATCCAAGGTGTTGTGATGGAAAAGACGGCCTCACTCAGGGAGGCTTTAGAAGGTGAGCCACGTAAGGTAAATGACAGAATATTAAATCTCATCTCCTCATAATTTTCTGACAGATCGTTAAAGTAATCATATTCACGATTGATGTGATCTCCCATGTTAGCAAAATCACGATAGACTCTGATATCAACATATTCAAGATTGATTATCCAATCAATCTTGAATATGTTGATATCAGAGTCTATCGTGACGCCCGTGTAATCGTGGCCCTAGCATAGATTTATGGGCTGCGTCCCAAATGGGAGCCTATTCCCTATACATATGTAGTATCGTAATTTGATCATAGTGTGGCAGGAGAACATTCCTGCAAATGCAGGACTTAAAAAAAAAAAAAAATTTAACTTGTGGTGTATTTGAGGTTTAAAAAGGCTTCTGACGTTCGGCATTTCCACTTTAAAATTTCAGACTTGATTTCCCCTTATGAAAAATGTATCAACCCCAACAAAAATGTCCATTCATTATAATTAAGAACCTAGACCTGTATAATGATAATGAAAAGGTTTGGTGCTTTTACTATTTCTTGAACTTCTTCATCCTTACAAGATCAGTTGCTGTGAGCATCACTAAATGACCTCATAATCCCTTTCATGTGGTAGGGCCAAAGTTCATGATAGTATAGCCACCAAGCCTTTTCATTGCACATTTTTGATGACAAATTGCTTAAAGGTACATTTATGGACAGAAATAATACACTATTACATTGTTCCTGTTTTGTTATGACATATTCCAGCAAAGTTTGCTGCACTATATCTAAATAATCTCTATAATCTGTTTTATCATTAGCAATTGAGGCATTGACATCATTACACAAACGTACAGATAATATGTACCCAATAGCTATGATTAATTTACATTTTTTAAATGTATCCTTTATTTAACTGGGCAAGTCAGTTAAGAACAAATTAATATTTACAATGACGGCCTACCAAAAGGCAGAAGGCCTCCTGTGTGGACAGGGGCTGGGATTAAAAAATTAATAAAATATAGGACAAAACACACATCATAACAAGAGAGACACCATAACACTACCTAAAGAGAGACCTATAAGACAACAACATAGCATGGCAGCAACACATGAAAACACAGCAACGGGTAGCAACACAACACAACACGGCAGCAGCACAACACGGTAGCAGCACAAAATATGGTACACACTTTATTGGGCCCAGACAGCAGCACAAAGGGAAAGAAGGCAGAGATATCAATACATCCCGCGAAGCAGCCACGACGGTCAGTGAGAGTGTCCATGATTGAGTCTTTGAATGAAGCATCACCTGCCTGAAGTAGTTTCTGAAAGCAAGACTGTTCAAATCAAACAAAACGTCATTTATAGTCCTCATGTCTTACAGGGGATGCATTTCAAAGCGTTTGACAGATAAAATAATAAAAGCTGAGAGAATGAGACAAGTTGAAATAGTAAAACAATAATAAAATAACAATGGACACGAGAGACTAATGTATAAAATAAATGTAGACATGTAGGATGGGATAAAATACATGAAATACATAGTATGACTAAAAGCACCATATGTAAAAGCTTGGCTAAAAAGACGTCTTAAGATGTTTCATAAACATTTCTACAGTTTCTGAGGCACTCAGATCCTCCAGCAGGCTGTTCCAAAGACCAGGACCATAGTGGCTGACCAAACGTTTTGGTTCTGACCTTTGGGACAACTAAAAGACCAGTGCCAAAGGATCTGAAGGGACCAACCAGGCACATGTCCTAAAAGCATATCAGACATGTATTCGGTTGCAAGGCTACGTAGTGCTTTAAAAATCAATAAAGCAATTATAAAATCAATTGTAAAACCATCAGGCAACCATTGCAGGGACTTTAAAAATAGGGGTAATGTGTGCTCTCCTTCTGGTCTTCGTTAGCACACGTGCTGCCGCATTCGGAATTATTTGGAGTTGGCTAATGTTTTTTGGGGAAAGGACCAGACAGGAGAGCATAGCAATAATCAAGCCTACTAGTAATAAAAGCATGCATTAGTGTCAGTGTTGGCCTGGCAGAGAAATGCACACTCTTTGGCAATATTTCTTAGGTGATAAAAAATTTTTTTTAGTCACATTGGTTTGGAGAGGTCTCTCCTCTCTATCTGCAATCATCCCTCCATCCCCACCTCCAACACACTCCGTTTCGAACTATGTGTTCTCTCACAGACACTCAGGCCACCTGTTGGCTAGCAGAGGCTGCCGCTGTCCCACAGGGAACTCCGAATTCCCCACCTGTTCTCCCATACTATTGCTACATGGACTCTCTCCATGGACCCTTCTATTTAATAAGAAATGTTGCACTGACTCTATCCACACTCACACTGACACTCCAACACACCCTCACACACACATAACACGCAGATTCACACTGACTCTATCCACACTCCCACACTCACACTGACACTCCAACACACCCTCACACACACATAATGCGCAGATTCACACTGACTCTATCCACACTCCCACACTCACACTCCAACACACCCTCACACACACACAACGCGCAGATTCACACTGACTCTACACACACGCACACACACTCAATCATCATATACGCTGCCACTGCTCTGTTAATCACATGTCCTGATGCCTAGTCTCCTTACCCCTGTACACATATAACATTCCCACTCCAGTATCCCTGCACATTGTAATATGGTATTGGCACTGACCCTGGAACTGACCCTGTATATAGCTTACTTACTTTTTTTTATTTATAAAAAGTTATAGTACAACTGATATTGATCAGCGCATTGTTGGGAAAGAAAGGCATTTCACTGTACTTGTGCACGTGACAATAAAAACGTAACATTTTTAACTTGAAAATACTACCACTACTCTGAAAGAGGCAATCTGCAGGCAGAGAGAGGCAAATATTAACATCACAGGCTGCACTTAGCTAGGTCAATGAGACTAGCAGATGGGATGGGGCTATGTCAAGCCATCACAGTGCATTATCAGACTGAGAAAGAGCAGGCGAAGGACTGTTTGGTAAATGAGATATGAGATTGGTGTATTCATTTACATATTTATACAGAGAATAAATATAGAGTGAAAAGTAGTCAAAAAGTTGCTTGAAATACACTGTCTGTTTCGACAGTAACTATTCCAATCTGACTACTCAAACCTTTGGTGAAAGTTTAAGTTACACATTTAAAGTACACTCGTAATGAAGAGATCCCAGAAGAAAACGCTATGGCTGCTAATAAAAACATTGAAAAAAAGCTCTCAAGTACACAATGGTTCCACCTCTGTGTGAAGAGGGTGCATGTTAACCTGTCAGGACGGTCAGGCATTTCTAAAATGTTAACAAGGAACAGACTGAACCTTATAGATAAGCAAACACGCTGATCTGAACCTTCTGCTCAGGGGACACGGCTATAATTAACGAGAACTGGAAGGCCAAGAAGATCTTCAAAAGACCCCAGCCACCCGAGCCACTGGCCTGTTCACCCCGCTACCATCTAGAAGGCGGAGACAGTACAGGTGCATCAAAGCGGGGACCGAGAGACTGATAAACAGCTTCTATCTCCAGGCCATCCGACTATTAAAACCTTGACAGGATCGGTGTCCCTAAATGTTCTTTAGAACCCAATTCATACAGTCCCATTTTTACCACATTCTTGCCTGGATAAGACTGTTACATCTACTTTGCACCTGCTAGCGAGTTTAAGAGGACCTCGACCGAGGTGGGTGGATATGCTTGTTCTAGGTCCCAAGAAACACAGAGATCTTCTGTTGAATCCGACAATTAATCTTAATGGTTGTACAGTCGTCTCAAATAAAACTTTGACGGACCTCGGCGTTACTCTGGACCCTGATCTCTCTTTTGAAGAACATATCAAGACCATTTCAAGGACAGCTTTTTTCCATCTACGTAACATTGCAAAAATCAGAAACTTTCTGTCCAAAAATGATGCAGAAAAATTAATCCATGCTTTTGTCACTTCTAGGTTAGACTACTGCAATGCTCTACTTTCCGGCTACCCGGATGAAGCACTAAATAAACTTAGTGCTAAATACGGCTGCTAGAATCCTGACTAGAACCCAAAAAATTGATCATATTACTCCAGTGCTAGCATCCCTACACTGGCTTCCTGTCAAAGCAAGGGCTGATTTCAATGTTTTACTGCTAACCTACAAAGCATTACATGGGCTTGCTCCTACCTATCTCTCTGATTTGGTCCTGCCGTACATACCTACACGTACGCTACGGTCACAAGACGCAGGCCTCCTAATTGTCCCTAGAATTTCTAAGCAAACAGCTGGAGGCAGGGCTTTCTCCTATAGAGCTCCATTTTTATGGAATGTTCTGCCTACCCATGCCAGAGACGCAAACTCGGTCTCAACCTTTAAGTCTTTACTGAAGACTCATCTCTTCAGTGGGTCATATGATTGAGTGTAGTCTGGCCCAGGAGTGGGAAGGTGAACGGAAAGGCTCTGGAGCAACGAACCGCCCTTGCTGTCTCTGCCTGGCCGGTTCCCCTCTTTCCACTGGGATTCTCTGCCTCTAACCCTAAAACAGGGGCTGAGTCCCTGGCTTACTGGGGCTCTCTCATACCGTCCCTGGGAGGGGTGCGTCACCTGAGTGGGTTGAGTCACTGATGTGATCATCCTGTCTGGGTTGGCGCCCCGCCCTTGGGTTGTGCCGTGGCGGAGATCTTTGTGGGCTATACTCAGCCTTGTCTCAGGATGGTAAGTTGGTGGTTGAAAATATCCCTCTAGTGGTGTGGGGGCTGTGCTTTGGCAAAGTGGGTGGGGTTATATCCTTCCTGTTTGGCCTTGTCCGGGGGTGTCCTTGGATGGGGCCACAGTGTCTCCTGACCCCTCCTGTCTCAGCCTCCAGTATTTATGCTGCAGTAGTTTATGTGTCGGGGGGCTAGGGTCAGTTTGTTATATCTGGAGTACTTCTCCTGTCCTATTCGGTGTCCTGTGTGAATTTAAGTGTGCTCTCTCTAATTTTCTCTTTCTTTCTCTCTCTCGGAGGACCTGAGCCCTAGGACTATGCCTCAGGACTACCTGACATGATGACTCCTTGCTGTCCCCAGTCCACCTGGCCGTGCTGCTGCTCCAGTTTCAACTGTTCTGCCTTATTATTATTGGACCATGCTGGTCATTTATGAACATTTGAACATCTTGGCCATGTTCTGTTATAATCTCCACCCGGCACAGCCAGAAGAGGACTGGCCACCCCACATAGCCTGGTTCCTCTCTAGGTTTCTTCCTAGGTTTTGGCCTTTCTAGGGAGTTTTTCCTAGCCACCGTGCTTCTACACCTGCATTGCTTGCTGTTTGGGGTTTTAGGCTGGGTTTCTGTACAGCACTTTGAGATATCAGCTGATGTACGAAGGGCTATATAAATACATTTGATTTGATATGTACAGTATTTGAATAAATCCACTGAATATACACCATCACAAAGAAATCCATTATTACTTTGTTTTAGGCAGGTCCTAAGAAACACTAATGAAATGTATTTTCAAAAAGAGTAGAATGGCATATGTTGATTTGAATTATGTTATGGGTCTGTGTAGCCATGGCCGCACTATCCAAATCAAATCAATTGTTATTTTGTTAATTAAACAGACAAGACACACCTCGCAGGCAACACCCATATATTTTATAGTAAGAATATAATGGAAAAGAACAAAATAAAGAACAAAAAGCAATTATCCACTCAACTTGCGTCACAAAAAATAAAAAGGGATATTTTAAAACAGAGCAAAATAATCAAGTTGTTAAACTAGGCCTGTTTTAGGTTCTAAAACAGAGCAAAATAATCAACTTGTTAATCTAGGCCTATCCTACATAACATACAGGCACATGTTGTAATAAATGAGCCAACCTGAAAAGATGACCATGAGCAGCACTCATCTCAACAGGCACATGTTGTAATAAATGAGCCAACCTGAAAAGATGACCATGAGCAGCACTCATCTCAACAGACACATGTTGTAAT
Organism: Oncorhynchus nerka; assembly: GCF_034236695.1. NCBI lineage: Eukaryota > Metazoa > Chordata > Actinopteri > Salmoniformes > Salmonidae > Oncorhynchus > Oncorhynchus nerka. The sequence continues at coordinate 50,917,247 of NC_088419.1, read as the reverse complement.
AAATGAGCCAACTGGAAAAGATGACCATGAGCAGCACTCATCTCAACAGACACATGTTGTAATAAATGAGCCAACTGGAAAAGATGACCATGAGCAGCACTCATCTCAACAGACACATGTTGTAATAAATGAGCCAACCTGAAAAGATGACCATGAGCAGCACTCATCTCAACAGACACATGTTGTAATAAATGAGCCAACTGGAAAAGATGACCATGAGCAGCACTCATCTCAACTTAACTAACATTTCCACACCCTAATTGTACCCTAACCGATATCTAAACGCAGATTCAGTGAAAATAAACATTTGACATTGATTGATTGATCAAGTCCCCAAATTAACTTCCTTGAGACCAGCCACCTTGGCAGCTGATGAAACTGTGGGTTTGCACAACCAAAGAATTTCTGGACAAGCTGTCAGAAACTGGTTCAGGGAAGCTCATGTGTAGTTCGTCGTCCTCACCAGGGTCTTGACCTAATTACAGTTCAGCGTTGTAACCTATTTCAGTGGGCAAATGCTCACCTTCGATGGCCGCTGGCACGCTGGAGAAGTGGACTCTTCACGAATGAATACCGGTTTCAACTGTACTGGGCAGATGGCTTCGTGTGGGCGAGCGGTTTGCTGATGTCAACGTTGTGAACAGAGTGCCCCATGCTGGCAGTGGGGTTATGGCATGAGCAAGCATAAGCTACGGACAATGAACACAATTGCATTTTACCGACGGCAATTTGAATGCACAGAGATACCGTGACGAGATCCTGAGGCCCATTGTCGTGACTTTCATCCGCCGCCATCACCTCATGTTTCAGCATGATAATGCATGGATCAATGTCGCAAGGATTGGAAACAAAATTCCTGGAAGCTGAAAACGTCCTAGTTCTTCCAGGGCCTACGTACTCACCAGACATATCACCCATTGAGCCTGGTTTGGGAGGCTCTGGATCGACATATACGACAGCATGTTCCAGTTCCCGACAATATCCAGCAACTTCGCACAGCCGTTGAAGAGGAGTGGTACAACCTTCCACAGGCCGCAATCAACAACCCGACCAACTGAATGCGCATGAGATGTGTCGGGCTGCATGAGTCAAATGGTGGTCACACCAGATACTGACTGGTTTTCTGATCCACACCCCATTTTTTTAAGGTATCTGTGACCAACAGATGCATATCTGTATTCCCAGTCATGTGAAATACATAGATTAGGGCCTAATTCATTTATTTCAATTGACTGATTTCCTTATATGAATTGTAACTTAGTAAAATCTTAGAAATTGTTGCATGTTGTGTTTATATTTTTTTCAGTGTGTGTCATTTATGTAATTCAGGGCTCATCTGTAAAATAAATCTTGGTCTGTATGAGACCAAATAAAGGGTAATTAAAAAATATATATATATATACGGTCTGTAAAATAAATCTTGGTCAGTATGAGACCAAATAAAGGGTAAATAAAAAAATATACGGTCCATACACACATACATTATATACACCTTCCTAACATTGATCCCCCCCCCCCCCAATGCATGAGGGAATGGCCTCAATTCGGGATGATTGCTGATACACAAGGGAAACTGTTGAGCGTGAAAAACCCAGCAGTATTGCAGAGGGTGAATGGGGTACACAGACATATTACGGACTCTTATATTGCTCGTTCTGATATTTCTTTATTACTTTTTGGATTATGTGTGCATTGTTTTGCATTGCTAGGTATTACTGCACTGTGGGGGCTAGAAAAACAGCATTTTGCTGCACCTGCGATGACATCTGCAATTCTGTGCAAACAACCAATACACTTTTATTTGATGTAGGAACATTAACAGGGACATTCGACAAAACATTACAGGGACATTGCAGTAACATTACAGGGACATTGCAGTAACATTACAGGGACATTGCAGTAACATTACAGGGACATTGCAGTAACATTACAGGGACATTGCAGCAACATTACAGGGACATTGCAGAAACATTTAAAGGTTATTGCAGAAACATCGCAGGGATATTGCAGAAATATTACAGGGATATTGCAGAAATATTACAGGGATATTGCAGAAATATTACAGGGACTTTGCATTAACATTACAAAGACTTTGCAGAAACATTACAGGGACATTGCATTAACATTACAGGGACTTTGCATTAACATTACAGGGACTTTGCAGAAACATTACAGGGATATTACAGGGACATTGCATTAACATTACAGGGACTTTACAGAAACATTACAGGGATATTACAGGGACATTGCATTAACATTACAGGGACTTTGCATTAACATTACAGGGACATTGCATTAACATTACAGGGACTTTGCAGAAACATTACAGAGACATTGCATTAACATTACAGGGACTTTACAGAAACATTACAGGGATATTACAGGGACATTGCATTAACATTACAGGGACTTTGCATTAACATTACAGGGACATTGCAGAAACATTACAGGATCATTGCAGAAACATTACATGGCCATTGCAGAAATGTTGCAAAGGACATAGGCTACACTGCTCTGTCGGAGATGGGAGAGGGCACTCACTCACATAGGGATGATGAGCTACATTTGATATGACACATCTGTGTGCAGTTATTATACGATTAACTGAAATGATGTGTTCATTAAAATAATGGTCAACGCAGGATCAGGACCTAGGGTCCATTTTCCTGAAATAACTCTGCGAAGCTTGTTCTGTAGCTTGATCCTGGTGTGGTAAGCCAAAGGATTTGCTCTGTCCTCTCTGAGGATTCCTGTCCGTGTGGTTAAACCCAATAATTACCAAAAAAAAGGGAGGAAAAACAGGTCGGTGTGTAAATTCAAGGGTGGGGACTTCCAGCATTCAAAATGTATTTGGATGGAAGTTTTTCCCAAGGGTGGGACTGTATTTCCATCTGCTGGTTTAAAAGCACACTTCAACCACTGTTATTTCCTTAAGACTCGTATCAATCTCCACTCCAGTTGTTTGGCCACACATAAACTATGCATATCCTTCTAAAATGTAAATGTAAAGACATTGTCCCACATGAGAAAAATGTATTAATTTAAATGTTATTCAGTTCCATATGATGCTATTTCTAAACGGATACACGTCACACAGTAGCTAAATTACAAAGACAGGGTGAGAATATGTATATTTTTTGTTGAAGAACACAACATCACAGGTCAACGGCAGGAATAGCATATTTTAGCACGCCACCGACAATTTAGTCTATAACTGCGAAAAACAAATGCAATCTACTACTAAGCACAAGTGACTTATGCCTGTGAGGCACTGCTCCCTCAGGCTTATGTTTGCAAACTGCTGCCTCACAGGCTGATGTTTACACACTGCTGCCTCACAGGCTGATGTTTACACACTGCTGCCTCACAGGCTGATGTTTACACACTGCTGCCTCACAGGCTGATGTTTACACACTGCTGCCTCACAGGCTGATGTTTACACACTGCTGCCTCACAGGCTGATGTTTACACACTGCTGCCTCACATGCTGATGTTTACACACTGCTGCCTCACAGGCTGATGTTTAAGCAACTCCGCCAATTCAAATTCAAATTGTTAAAGGGGGAGAGCGAGAATAACCATTTTGAAATCTTTAATCTAGCTGGCTGATCCAAAAACACTGAAATGGCTGGACTGTTTTCAAATTATACTGGCTAACATATAAAACACTGAAATATCAAGACTACTTAGACATTATACAGGCTGATATATATATAATCTAAGCTGTTTAGCTGGTTAGTTATCTTTTTAAATGAGCTTGCATCTTAGTTGACTATTTTGCTGATGTTTTTCATCTGACAACATAATGCAGCAATTAGAGCTACCAATGCCAGTGGTGGAAAAAGTACCCAATTGTCACGCTTCAGCAAAAGTAAAGATGCATTAATAGAAAATGACTCAAGTGAAAGTGAAAATCACCCAGTAAAATACTACTTGAGTAAAAGTCTAAAAGTATTTGATTTTAGATATACTTAAGTATCAAAAGTAAACGTATAAATCATTTCAAATTCCCTATATTAAGCAAACCAGACTACACCATTTTTTAATCATTTTTTAAAATTTACGGATAGTTGGTGGCACACCTCAACACATTTGTGTTTATGGAGTCCGCCAGATCAGGTAGTAAGGATGGCCAGGGACGTTTTCTTGATAAGTTTTGTGAATTGGACCATTTTACTGTCCTGCTAAGCATTTGAAATGTATCAAGTACTTTTGGGTGTCAGGGAAAATGTATGGAGTAAAAAGTACATTATTTTCTTTAGGAATGTAGTGAAATAAAAGTAAAAGTGGTCAAAAATAAAAATAATAAAGTAAAGTACAAATACCCCCAAAAAACGACTTAAGTAGTACTTTAAAGTATTTTTACATAAGTACTACACCACTGCTAACTTCTTAGCTAGCTATTTTCTCTTGAGCAATGAGCTAATATAGCAAGCTGTATCTTAGCTGGCTGGTTAAATAGAGCTATCTATTCATACAACTAATACAATACAGGCTCCTCTGAGGCTGATCTGAGTAAATAGGGGCCTTACAGGCTAATCGATAATAAAGTTTCCTCTCAGGCGGGTCAGAGTAAATATGGGCCTAACATGCTGGTCTAATGGTCTATAATAAAGGCTCCTCAGAGGCTGATCAGAGCAAAGAGGGGCCTTACAGGCTGGTCTATCATGGTAAAGGTTCATTTCAGGCTTGCCAGTTTAAATAAGGGCCTCGCAGATGGATCTATAATAAAGGTTCCTCACAGACTGTAAGGCCCATATTTAGAATATTTTTGTCAACAATGAACTATCCACTAAAGACAAAGGGTGGGCCTGTATTCTACTGGTGAAAAACACATAAAGGCGGAAAATGTGGCAATTGCAATTTTCCTCGGGTGATTGGAACAATTGTTGTCCATATAGACCACCCACACACTGCAAAGTTCCCCCGCTACGCCCACAATCAACGTTAAAACAGTAATAGACGACAAGACATGCATTCTCCCGCACCCACAGACCAGTCCATACAGATGGAGGACACAAATAGCCACTAGGTGTCAGGGCAAACATGAGTAATATCTCCTGAAACTGCCTCATAACCTTCACATTTCAAATTTGCCAAGAATTTCCACTAGCTTTTGACACTTAGAGAAATGACCGTCTGTTTTAAGCTTACCTTCTGGTCATCTAAAAGTTATTCACGGCCGATGAAAAAGACAAGTTATAATACCTCATAAATCACCAGACTCTGTACACTGCCTTCTGTTTTGACCTTTTGCTGATCATGTCATTTGATCTCCAGCCCCTGTTCCGTATTGGATGTGCGTAGGCTATGCAATCTTTTCCTATACTTATCTTATACTTCATCTCAACTATGTGCAGGAAACAGTTTGGTCCCACTGGATAATGATGCCACTTTTGACTGATAAAACCATTCAAGAATCACCACCAAAACATCCCAAAACCATCTCCCCCACTACCAGGGGCTATCAAACATTTGTAATTTCAGCAATTTAGCGCCAGTGCTTATCTATGTCAGGAATGGGGATATGTGTCATGATGGAAATTGCTGCTCAGAAGATGAAATGATCCGACCATGATATGGAACGTTGAATGTTCATCCTCCGGCTCAATGAGGTGTCAAATCCTGACACATACTGTAATGTACTCTACGCCCTGCATCCGCAAACGGTATGCACCCAAACGGTATGATGTCAATGGTGATAAAGTTGAACACTGTTGAAAGAGGAAGGGGGGATAGCATGATCATGATTTGTTTTTAACCTTTGTTAACGTCCGTTTTGTCAGGTTGGTTTTGGAAACAGGATTCCTCACCCACATGAAGTCCGGACAAGACTGCTTATTATTTGTGTATACCAAGTACACCACCTTGGCACTTTGGTCCTGTAAAAACTCGGGACTAACCTTTTCCAAAAATACAAATAAAGAGGCTTGGAGGCGAATAGTTTGTCAGCACGAAAACCTACTTGTAAATTCACAATGCATTTCCAAACCTTTGTTTTCATCTTTATTTGACCAGGTAAGGTCAAACGTTATTACCATGTCGCCCCGAGAGTGCAATTATAGGGACTGGACTAATTAAAAAACAAGCTTGTTTTAAACCCTGCTTGTCCTTTGAAGCCCTTAAATCCAACCAGGTCCACCTCCGGGATGCTCATCATGATCCAGGTCTCAGGTGGACGCTGTGTAGATGACATCCCATCATTCCGAAGGGTTGCCGCTGTGGCCCCATCCTGTTTGGGAGGGTAGCTACTGGCATTAGGATTCAAAAGTAACATGTCAAAGTATTCAGATAACTTTTTTTTGTGGTGACAACTAACCTACCGCATTAGTTTTCAATTGACGTAATCTGTTACTTAGTTACTTTGGGGGGGTCTAGGTGATCTAGGTGATCAAGTCAGGCTCAGTTGATAAGAATGTATATTTTTCCAGCTGTGTTTTCTCCATAAACATAAAGGAAAGGGCACTACGATGACACAATGCGATCATGTAGTTTTACATAGAATCTCTCTTCCCAGTTTGTATCAGTGTGGAAAAACAGATTGGTAGCCAGTTGTCCTTGTATTTGAGCTCTCCTTTTATTGTGCCCAGTTGGTTTTATATAGGCCCTATGTAGTTACTTACAGAATGTGTAAATAATTCAACAAAATCATTTATTTTAAGTATTGTGAAGGAGATATTGCGTCTGTCATTGTTATTTGAGTTGGTATATCCCAGAGTTATAAATTAGCCTAATTGCTGAAATAGGTCAATCAAATCAATAATGAGAGAAAAGTCTGATTAAATGATAATTGACACAGACATGGTGGTGTAGTATGAAGATCTGAATTCCACGAACCAAGAGGTTGTGAGTTCAAATCCCAGGTGAGGACATGTTGAATAACAATTAATGTATAAATTAAAAAGCACAATTTAATCATGTGTGTTAAAAGCACTGTTTGTGTGTGTAACCAGTTGCACTGCCTTTTTTAGTTAAGCTGCCCAAATAATATTTTATAGTAGAATGAACACAAGTTGAGCAAACACCTCAAGTTTTCTCAAGTTGGAGCTAAGTTTGTGCCAACTATTTTGAGGAGCAGCTACCCACTTCTGCTTCTCCAGCAACTGCAGCTTGCAGGTCATTCCACGAAAAGAGTGCCTTTTGAGTCCCTTTGATATTTTAAGTAAGAATTGTGCACCAATATTTTTTTAAAGCCTGTTATATTAATCTAAAATATATTTAATATAGACCATATGGATAATTCAATTAATCAGATTTTTAATGACACTTGCTAAAGTGCCAAAATTCTGCATTTTGACATTTCCCTCCTTCAGCCCTGTGTCACTTCTAAGGAGATGTTAACCCACTTAATCCCAACATTTCTCAAAGTATCACCATCATTGTAAAGCCTTTGTCAAAGCAACAAAATAACTAAGTCATTTCTGAAGATGATTATTTATTTCATGTGATTAGTGATTCATTTACATCTGTCCATCATTTGAAGGTCAACACGTTACGCGAACAGAACTCTCATTTAATAGTCAGATCCTAGTGTAAAAGCAGGTGAGTTGGTTCCACTCTTTTTTTGCCACGTTCTGGTGTTTGTGGTGGAAATCTGAGCAGGTCGAACATAACATGTCAACCCTGTTACCCATAGATAGACAGGCATTTCTTTTTTTCTTTTTTTTAAAACAATTTTTATAATATTTTTGTGAAGCTTACATTCAATTGCCACCCTCTGTTGCACACAGCGAGCTTCCATTCCCCCTGTCACAAGGGGATTTATGGCTGATTTAAGAAAACAGTCAACCCTGTTACTTTATTTGCCACTTAGTTAGCACTTACTATAGTCATTTTTTAATTTAACCTGCTGAGATGAAGTTGAACATGTGCTCTTTATGTCAGAATGTTAAAATTATGTTAAATCCAACATATATGTATTTTTTACCAAATTACACTTCTCAAAGGGCACTGAATTGGTGGAATGACCCTTGTACTTTTCCACTCCTCCCACACACTCCCATAAGGGACACTCCCATAAAGGAGCCAAGGGGAGGATGAGGAAAATCAGCATGTTGGAGTCCAAACACACAGTCACATCTTTCCCAGGTCCTGGGGACCTTTCTGTCTATGTTTGGTATCAAGAGCCATCTGAAGCTGGTGTGAGTGAGCTGTTTCCATTGAGAGCAGAAGACGGGGTCCAGTCTGGCTGGTAGAAGTGGATGTCGAACATCCGAGCCCAGTTGGCGAACACTGTCTTCTCTGTGATGAAGCGATGGTGGCTTCCGCGCCGGTTCCGCTCGTGGGAGAGATACATGGCGCACTCGTCAGGCCCCGAAGGCTCGTAGTAATGATACGGCACCGAGACATGGGAAGGAGCCCTGGAGAAAGGAGGAATTGAGGGGGAGAGAAGTTTGAGGGGGGAAATGGAAGAGGGGGTAGAGAGAGCGAGAATGGAGAGGAGAGAGATCAACAGAAAAAGAGAGAGAGAGTGTGTGTGCATGCATGCAAGAGACAGATAGAGAATGGGGAGGGGAGGGAGAGAGAGAGGGATTGAAAAATACGGAGAGATGGTGGAGATGCAGTACAGTGCATTCGGAAAGTATTCAGACCCGTTGACTTTTTCCACATTTTGTTACATTACAGCCTTGTTCTAAAATCAATTCAATATTTTATTTCCCCCATCAATCTACACACAATACCCCCATAATGAAAAAGCGATTAGAAATTGTTGCAAATTTATAAAACATAAAAAACTGAAATATCTTATTTACATAAGTATTCAGACCCTTTGCTATGAGACTCGAAATTGAGCTCAGGTGCATCCTGTTTCCATTGATCATCTTTGAGATGTTTCTACAATTTGATTGTAGAGTCCACCTGTGGTAAATTCAATTGATTGGACATGATTTGGAAAGGCACACACCTGTCTATATAAGGTCCAACAGTTGACAGTGCATGTCAGAGCAAAAACCAAACCATGAGGTCGAAGGAATTGTCCGTAGAGCTCCGAGATAGGATTGTGTCGAGACACAGATCTGGGGAAGGGTACCAAAATATTTCTGCAGTATTGAAGGTCCCCAAGGAAACAGTGGCCTCCTTCATTCTTAAATGGAAGAAGTTTGGAACCTAGAGCTGGACGCTCTGCCAAACTGAGCAATTGGGGGAGAAGGGCCTTGGTAAGGGATGTGACCAAGAACCCGATGGTCACTCTTACATGGCTACAGAGTTCCTCTGTGGAGATGGGAGAACCTTCCAGAAGGACAACTATCTCTGCAGCACTCCACCAATCAGGCCTTCATGGTAGAATGGCCATCCAGAAGCCACTCCTCAGTAAAAGGCACATGTCAGCCCACTTGGAGTTTGCCAAAAGGCCCTTAAAGACTCTCAGACCATGAGAAACAAGATTCTCTGGTCTGATTAAACCAAGATTGAACTGAATGCCAAGCGTCACATCTGGAGGAAACCTGGCACCATCCCTACGGTGATGCATGGTGGTGGCAGCATCATTCTGTGGGGATGTTTTTCAGTGGTTTCAGGGACAAGTCGCTGAATGTCCTTGAGTGGTCCAGCCAGAGCATTGACTTGAACCCGATCAAACATCTCTGGAGAGACCTGAAAATAGCTGTGCAGCGACGCTTCCCATCCAACCTGACAGAGCTTGAGGATCAGCAGAGAAGAATGGAAGAAACTCCACAAATACAGGTGTTCCAAGTGTGTAGCGTCATACCCAAGAAGACGTGAGGCTGTAATCGCTGCCAAAGGTGCTTCAACAAAGTACTGAGTAAAGGATCTGAACACTTATGTAAATGTGATATTGTATTTTTTTAAATATATATATACATTTGCAAACATGTCTAAAAAACTTTTTGCTTTGTCATTATGGGGTATTGTGTTTGGACTGATGAGAGAAAAAAACAATTTTCTTAATTTTAGAATGTGGCTGTAACGTAACAAAACAAGGAACAAGTCAAGGGCTCTGAATACTTTCCGATTGCCCTGCATATCATATTTCTTAGCCCCGAGATGTGCTTATCAAAGCTACTTCTTTCCCTGTGATAATTCTTCAGTCCTAGACTCAGTACACTCTGGCCCCAGAGGAGAGCTTGAGCCAGCATGAATAATTCACACAACACAGACATTTGATCTGGTCCCATGGACCTGCCTGTGGATATCAGCTCGATATCTGGAGCACCTGTTGTCCTCCATCTAGCTATCTTTTGTTTTATTAGACCTTCCCCTCTCATGTGTTTAAGATGCATAGTCAAGATATTTAGACCACAAGCAGGTATATTGTATTTGCCAGAACAGAAATAATAATATGAATAATATTAATAATAAAAGTGATAAGTTGCCTATTAATAATAATCCCTTATGGCATACGTCATTGAAACTCTTGGGTCCGACACCACTGTGCCCTGTGCTGAACCCAACCCACCTGCAAAAGTCAGGAGCCACCATGCCATAGACATTGATCGTATCACAGAGTTCCAGGGCAATGACCATGGTGAACCAGCCAGTGCTCAGCCATGAGTTAGAGGTCTTCCTGGATGACAAGGTGAGGGGAAACAAGACACAATATATACTATATGTTCAACCAAATGTGTTGCATGACTCAAGAGATTTAAATGAGAGAAATTGTGAGAGAGAAAAAAACTGGCCCTATGTGGTGCTTGCAGTGATATCCATTCTGCCCAAGGCCTTCAATTTATTACTTAATTTTTAATACCATAAGATTTCACACTGCCATATTCCTAATTTACAGGATTTGACATGAAATCGCAATTTCAGTGCTGTTAAACAGCCATCAAAGCAGTGCCCCCTGTAAAATGGAGCCCTTTCATCTACTGAACCGTCAAGGCTAGTTTGTCGAGGTGGACCTGCCAGCCATACCAGCCCCTCACTGGGGGATATCCCAGCTGGCAGCGGTGCCACTTCTGTCTGGGCTCATTCTGTTTACTGTTGGCAGCCTCTGCCAGGGGGGCACAGGGAGAGTACCAGCGAGAGTGCCAGACAGTGAAAGTCTGGTAGGACCTGCAATCGGTTTCTGCTCCTAGCTTTGCCTCAGTGACATTATCTTGTGAGGCTGTGTAGCGCTTTTGTCACTTCCTGTCAACAGTTAATGAAGACACCAATTATCTCGTGTTATCGTAGCATATGTAACTGTCATGTACAGATGTACTATCTTAATTCGATCACTCTGTTGTCGAAGAGATTTTCCTGCGCAGAAACACAGAAACATTTGGTCAATGTGTTAGCTTGTCGCAACATTGCCTGCAATGCCGTGTGATGGGTTTTGGATTTCTGAGCTTGAACTATTATTAGTTATATTATTAATCATTAGTTATAAAAGACACACGAGGGGTGACTGCAGGGAGAACAGTCACATGTTGCAGTGCTGATAAGGAACCATTTAAGCAGGCAAGTCAGTTAAGAACAAATTCTTATTTACAATGGTGTCTTCGGAACAGTGGGTTAACTGCCTTTTTCAGGGACAGAACGGCAGATTTTTACCTTAACAGCTCGTGATTTGATCTAGCAACCTTCTGGTTACTGGCCCAATGCTCTAACCACTAGGCTACCTGCCCGGCAACAATGACGCAATGTTTAGTGATAAGGAGGAGACTCCACCCAGAGTGGGGTATGTATACTACCTCGGCTGAAACCATGTCTTTGTCTAATGCAGCTGTACTGGCCCTCTGGGAAGAATAAACTTGGTTTGAGCTTTCACAGTGTCGTTAGAGTTTTTACTCTGAGAATTAGAACCTAACACTTGGTAATGTAAAATTGGTAGTTGGCATTAGGTTGTCTCAACGTTATTACACAACTTCTTGTTTCTTCTTCTTCTACCACTTCCATTCACAACATGATCCAGCATTTTGTTTGGGACAGAGTTTCTGTACTTACAGATTGTTAAAATCCCTCTCCAGCTGCATTGTCCCATTCAATGAGATTCTCATACCCCACCGTCTACAACTAATCCTCTTAGTTCCTAACATATATTCAGAGTGCTTTGAACTAAATCCCATTAATGATAGTGTGAGTGGTTGGGTGGTTTTTGGGATTTCTTTCTTATTCTTTTGTTAAAAATGCTCAAAAGCAGCTTTTGAATTAGAATGTGTATGCCCAAGAGCACTGACTACAATGCATTTGACTTCCCTGGCAAATCCTGCTTCAAGTGGCTCAAGTCCTCAAACACACTGACTGTATTTTTCGGAAGTCATTCTTGACCAGAATTAGACAGACGGACAGACTCACAAAGCCAAAACCCAATGGCATCATTGACCCAAGGGTCAAAATGTCAAAACCCTACCTGTCTCTCCCTGTCTCCTTCTTGAAGAGCTCATCGAACTGCGGCATCTTGAGCTGGGAGATGACGTAGACCTTCAGTTTGGGCAGCAGTTGGTTGACCATACGCAGGTTGTTGAAGACCAGGCCTTTGCCGTCGCGTCGCATACAGCTGCTGGGTCCCCAGAAGAGGAAGACTGAGTCCTGGCTGGTGTTGAGCAGCTCCTGCCGGCTCCGCAGTACCCTCTGCATGCTGGAGTGGGCGATGACGCGCAGGCTGGTACGCTGGCCCACGTCCCGCTGGAAACTACCCCCAGTCGGGGCGTCGTTCATGCGGATGACGCACTCAGTGCTGTCGATTTCGTCCCCACGGTTGCTGCCGGTAAGGTGGCCAGAGCTGGTCACCAGGGCACAGCAGTTACAGTGCATCCTCAGAGGCTCGGGGGGAAAGTCAAGAGGTCAAAGACGGTATAGTAAAGTGAGGTCAGAGGCTACAGGAGTTCAACTGTGGCCATTAAACAACATAAAAAATGCATGCTTCCTTATTTCCTTGCACTGAAATTATGTACAGGTAACTGCCAAAATAAAGGAAACACTTTAAATGAGAGTTCTGGTGGCTCTGTTATGGTGTGGGGTGCATTTTCCTGGCATGGTTTAGGTCCTCTCAACCCCTTAGATGGCAAGGCAGATACCAACAAATACACAGCCATTCCGAGTGATTACCTTCAACCTATGGGAATCATTTCTATTCTGGTGGGAGTGGTCTGTGGTAGAGGTCTTCACAGATCCACCTGTCCGGATCCATAAGTCGAAATAATGTCACAGGTCTGGTCGGATCTGATATTATTGTCTCGGTATGTATGTGTCATTTTAACAGACTTTACTGGAAGGATCCATACAGATCCGAATGTGACTGTTGCAGTAGAAAGAGAGAGAAAATGTACCATTTATACGGCTTCTCTTTGCTTTCCACGAGAGTGGCGCATGTAGCTTGTTGTTGTTGTTGTTGGCCAATCATAAGTCATCAAAACAGCAATAGGCTACAGTCATAGAGTCTCTGTTAGGTGCAAAAGTTAGGAGATATCTAATCAATGGAAAATTTTGAATTAAAATGATGGAATTAAAAGTTAACAAGGAGAAGGATAGGTTACAATGGCCAAGAGCCAACAGGTAGGCTACTACTTTATATTCTGAATGGAATTGTTGTTTGTAACTGTGTAGGATGAGAATGCGCATGCAGCCTTTATTAGCCCAGCTAGCTAGCTATCTTAACACGCTCCTTCTGGTTTGATGCAGTCAGGACAGGTTACCTATATCATATTGGATGATAAATAACCTAGCTATGGCAGCTATTAGTCTACTATAGCACTTGTCGGCTTAGTTGGTTGCTGTCTCTCATCTCTTCTGCCCACCTCCCTGTTCCATGTCACTTGCTCACTCACAGTAGCCTACACACACAGCATGGCCTATGCTAGAGCATTACCTCTCTCTACTTCATCTCCCTCGCACTTTATCAGTTCCAGATAATAAAGTAGCTTAAAAATGTACTTCTCTGCTGCTTCCCCCACTCGGATCGAGTCTGGATCCGACCAGCTCTATGCGGAATTGGTCTAGTTGTTCTCGGGTACGTTTGAAACGGATCTCTATATTTAAAAAATGGATTTATGCATATTGTGTCTGGATGGGAAAGCCCCAGGTCCATTGCGGAACGGGTCCAACTTTTTGAACCTGTGAAGGCCTCTAAGTCTGTGGTCTTTTCCAGGATGGCAATGCCCCCATCCACAGTGCACGAATGGTCACTAAATGGTTTTATGAGAAGGAAAACGATGTAAACCATATGCCATAGCCGTCTCAGTCACCAGATCTCAACCCAATGGAATACTTATAGAGCGATGCCTGAGACAGCGTTTTACACCATCATCAACAAAATACCAAATGATGGAATGTCCTGTGAAAGAATGGTGTCACATCCCTCCAATAGAGTTTCAGACACTTGTAGAATCTATGCCAAGGTGCATTGAAGCTGTTCTGGCGGCTTGTGGTGGCCCAACACCCTATCAACCTTACACTGCAGTGGGCTAAATCAGTTTTGATTCAGGATTTTTGTCTATTTTTTTATTAATCATCTTTATTAATTACGAAATAATTAAAAATATTAATAACATTCTACCCATGAGGCCAAAGAAGATGCTTTTGGTCATTGACTGCAGGAAAGGGATGTGACACTTTAGGTTGGTTATTCCTTTATTTTGGCAGTTACCTGTAGCTAACAGCATTGGACAACCCACCACATTGCTCAAGCCTATCGGAAGGCAGAAAAGAAAGAAGGATGCATGTTTGAAGTTTTCAAACAGAGTCTGCGCTCTCTGGGGCTGACTGAAGCCCAAAGGGTCTTCTACAGGAATCACACAACCCATTATCATTCAATAAAATATGAGACATATTCACATATTCATTTTGGAGTATGTAACGATGCCTGTAGCCCTTTCCTGCAGTCAAATGACCTAGTGGCCTCATGGGTGGAATGTTATTCATATTTTTCATAATTTCATCATTAATAAACATTACGTCAAAAACACGCTGAGAATCCGGTTTCTATGTCAAACGGTTTTGTTATGTTTCAGTCTCCTGTGAGTTATATAAAGTGTAATATTGAACACATTTCAACTCTATATCTGACATGGTACAGGTGTTTTATTTTGTTTAAACCCATAACCATGTGTGTCAGGTGTATACTTTTGTTTCAAAGTCGATGTGTTTAAGACTACCAAGAATGTGTGACCCTGACTTAGCCCGCTAAGTAAAAGGTTAACAAAACCAAGTAAAAACATTTAAAAAGAACGTAATCCCCCCTCTCTCTCATCGATGTCAATGGGCACACGGAGAGTTGAGATCCATGGCACCAGATTCAGATCTCCCTGCCAAGAGGAAAACTGTGTTCCCCAAAATTCAACAGCACAATCAATACCCGCTACAGCATAGAGTAGAAGGCCAGGCAAAAGGGCATCTATATCTAATAATGAAAATCCTGAGACCCTCTCATGAATTATTCCAAGGCTTAATGCAGAGGCCCATTGGCATTCAGAGCTGCACTCTTAGCTTCATGCTTGACTGTGGCCCGTGTGGCCTGTGCACAAATACATACTGTGCATACGGGTGAGATTACAGACTTCACTGCCTCATGATCCCGCTCTACTGTTCACATGTGTCTTCCTGTATAATCTCTGTAATTACACACAGATGAATTAACAAGGGAAGCTGCCAGGAAACGGAGAAGGGAATGGGCACGGTGTGGGAAGTGTGTGTGATGAGTGATCCGGGTTCTTCCGTCATGGTAGCAGGTTGTGAATTTTGAATTTCCCGACTTCAAACTACCGCATCTTTCATCGACATAGTGTGGATATATCAATTGCTCGCGCTAGCCAGGAAAAAAATGACACGCCACGTCACAGGATTATACACAATCCCCTGCCAGGCTACGAAAAATAACTAGCGAGGACATAAATCGTATTTATTTTTCGTATTCTTTACGTTTCTGCAGATATGGAACACGTACTCCCCATGGCAATACGAACCGCTCTTCTTACTACTTCCTACTTAATGCAGTTCGATACAAGAAAAGAAAACCATGCCGGTTTTGTTTCTGCATGTTCTCTATTGGCTAGTCTTCATGCCTGTCTCTTCTAATGAACTGCAGGTGTTTAATTCCTGGAAGATTTTGCTCTTTCCTTTTCATCTCTGCTGCTTTCTTACCTGAACGGACTATGTTTGTCTGGGAACATTTTCTCGGCACATTCGTTTCCCCTTTAACGAGTCAAGGGATAAGATTGATATTTGGAATTGAAAAAACGCTCAGCGAAACGCGGACCTAGAGCCCAAGCAATAACTTTCAACTTTATTATTGGATCCTCCTTGTGGCCTAGAGCACCAGGGAAATTCTCCCAGTACCAGTAATAAGTGTTTTTGACAGGAAGACTAAATTGTCTTTGACAGAGCCCAGAGCTTCTGTCAGCTCAATGCTTCTTTCTAGGCAGAAATAGCAATGACTTATCGACCTTCATTTTGAGGAAAAGGTTGAAACCAAGTCTTTTAGGGGAGAAACCTTGTCAAAAAGGATTCTCAAATAACACATAATTGAATCACATGTTATTACATATTCCATCATTATGGAAGCGACCTGCTTGAAAGCAATAATAACTGGGAGGATCCTTATTAGGCCTATGCATTTGAGAGTAGTCTGTGGTAGAGGTCTTCATGGATCCACCTGTAGCCAAATAGTTTGATAGTTTTATATTATTATGAACTCATTTTAATATGAGCACACCTACCTATGCAGTAGGAACTTGACTAATACGACTCACCGTGTCATAAATCATTCATAAACCGAAAATATACATATTCCACTCAAACTGTGCATCCCAAATGGCACCCTACTCCCTATACATTGCACCACTATTGACTAGGGCCCAAAGGGCTCTACGTAGGGAATGCCATTTGGGACGGTGCCATTTGGGACGTAGTCCCAGAGTTAGTATAGTAATGGCGCGTTGGCAGGTTCAGACTTCATTGACCTCTAATGTGAAGTAGATTAGATTAGCTGAGCCATGATAAACAGACCACAGAGCTCACAGCACAACACACAGTTATGAGTAGTGCCTCAACCCAGTCAATTACCATCCACACAGCATCTCCAGACGCATCACTATCATCCTGCTTAGACTCCTCCCCAGAGGAAAGCAGGATCATAATTGCTTTTGAGAACAGCCGCGTCCATTCAGCTTCTCTCTAGCTACCTCCCAGAATACTCACAGCACCCAAGGCGGACAGTAGCCTCGATTTCATGTCTCGCAGTTCTGGTAAATGTAATATTTCAAAAACACCGGTTTGACAGTGAGACCAGGCGCACAGAGCCCTTCCTTTATGATGACTAGAGACAGTAGGCCAACATATCAGAGGAAATGTCAGAATTGAGGGTGTTGAGGCATTTGAGGGACAAGGGGGAATTGTCTTGGGGGGGGGGGGGGTTACTGTATTAACAGATGCGGTCAAATATATTGGCAGCGTTGCACTTTTCACAATTTCTTCTCAAATAAGTAGAAATTGAAATCATCTTTGGTGTTCACACGTGTATTTGTTTGATTTACAACTGCTTTTTAATGATGAGGGCACCAGCATTCTTCTCACAGCTCTGCGATATTTTCTGTATATATCACTGCCATTTTGTTCTTTAAAAAATGTCAAAGTTCGTCTTTAACAGTGAAATCTAAAAACCGTCAATTCCCACTTAGATCCAAGATGGAGTCAACAGCTGCCTCTTACAAAATGATGATATTCATTGCTTCCTGTCAGCTTTCCTCAAGGCTCTGATTAGCCCTGTCTATCTATCCGTTTATGAGGGAGTAGGTCCTCTTGGATTAATGAGGACTTGGATCCTTTAGAAGAAGTTCTCTCAGTGAGGAGGAAGTGCGGTGGGTGCACAGCTAATGGGCTACTTATGTTAATGACATCCAGAGGATGATGTCCAATAAGGTTAGCCGTGGTTCGGTTAAGCGTTGATCTTCTAGTCTCTGTCTAGGCCTATACTGGTAAAGATATTAGATGTTCGGGAGGAATGCACTGATTCTCGTCTTAGGTAGTCGTTTTTTTAAAGAGATTTCTGGATCCTTTGTCCGGTGTTCTATACAACTGGGATTTGTAAAGGGCATCATTAAAGAGGGAGTCTCACAAATAACTAATTTCTGCACTTGTGACTTTCTCCGGTTATCTACATTTTCATTTCTAGTTCCAACTAATCATCAGAGATTACATCAAAAAGCAAGGCTTTGAAAGCAAAGTGGTGGATTTCAGCACTGGTGCGAAAACACACATATTTAGTGAGGAGATTTACAGAAAATACATGATTTGTGATTACCATGTGTAAAGGCCAGTTCATATTGATGCTGATGGCCATGTGTTAAAGGTCAACATCTCTTTAATAGGAATCGGTAAAGCATCAGAGGAGGGGGGATTGTCACGAACTGTACCTAGTCCACCAGGCGTGTGTGCGTGCGTGCGTGCGTGCGTGCGTGCGTGCGTGCGTGCGTGCGTGCGTGCGTGCGTGCGTGTGTGTGTGTGTGTGTGTGCGTGCGTGCGTGCGACTGCAGCTGTAATCAGATGGTCAAAAGTGAGAAAGCCATAGAGGAGGGACATTCTCAGAAAAGAAACCACCGTGACGGACAGTGGAGAAAGTAACACAAAGGGGGAGACACACTGATTAATTCTAAATTCTATGATTACATCTAAGATACACCTATTTCCTTTTTTATATATTTCCTTTTATGCTACATGTATCAGCAGCGTTTCAGCTAACATAAATGATTTGTCCTGAAATATTCAAAGGCCACCAGTATATCTTATGTCTCATCCCAATTCACAAATGCTGAGATGAAACTAGAAAGAGATACATGTTCCCAGGTATCAAAGTAGAAAGGGTTTGCTTTGGGTAGCTTGTGAGCAAACGAATAACCTTCTATGGCACGTAGGTGGAGGCAGACCTTTCCTGTGTATTCTCCATGATTCATGTGTGGCCTTTCTCAGCCCCCAGTATGAGCCATAAAGCAGCTAGAGGAGTAGTGGTGGTACTCACAGGTCTAACACCCAGCTCAGTGGAATCATGGCCCATGAAAGATAAAGTTATGCACATAAGTTAATGGGGGGCATAACCAGAATCCTTCAGGCGCAGTAAATACTGTAAATACGGTGGTGTGTGTGTGTGTGTGTGTGTGTGTGTGTGTGTGTGTGTGTGTGTGTGTGTGTGTGTGTGTGCATGGGGGGGCGTGCATGCATGAATGCTTTGTGTATGTTAAGTGATCAGAGTCAAGAGGCCCCGCAGCTAAAGCCGATACCAACTGACTGGGATGGTCTGTGAATTCAGATAGTCCAGATCGTGATTTTTAGGGTGTAATGGCAGCTACACTACAGCGGTATTTTAGAGTCCCTACAGTGGAGAGCAGACCTGAGATGGGGCAGTTTGCGGATTAATGAAGTAATACGATGGCAGGGAACAACTGGAGAGAAGATTCATATCAGGGGACGGGGTGAGAACGGAAATATAATCCAGATGTGTTCATTGTGCTGCCTTTTCTTGGACTGGGACCAAATAGGACACAAAGAAAGACCTCTTTGTGTCCTGTTTGGTCCGAGTTACTAAGTTCTTTCATCATCATATTCTAGCTGTTGGCTGGAAGGGGACTTCAAATTGCTGCTGAATCTATTGAAAAGTTTGGGCTGGGCAAGAACAAACAACTTCGTTGTGCTGGGCATGTACAGTACAATGGCTACAAATCACACAACTCTCTGACGCTTTTGATAGTCGTTAAACAGTGAGCAGTGAACAGAACCGCTCCAGACACAGACCCCCATATAATCCTGTTCTCAACTCCTCTCCGTTGTGGCCTCTCTTGTCCGGTGCCACCTGAGAGACGCAGTGTCCTTCCACGCTGCCGCTCTCTACTCCCGTATCGCTTCCACTCTGGAGCCATGCTGCTAAAGTCAGCCCATACAGAAGCCAGCACGCTGTGTGTGTCTCTTATTTAGGAATAACAACCAACAAAAACTCAAAGGTACCAAAACAACTGCTCTCTCTGCTACCGCACGGAAAGCGGTACCGGAGCGCCATGTCTAGGTCCAAGAGGCTTCTAATCAGCTTCTAATCAACCCCCCAAGTCATAAGACTCCTGAACATCTAATCAAATGGCAACCCAGTCTAATTGCATTGCCCCCCCCCCCCTTCCATTACGCTGCTGCTACTCTCTGTTATTATCTATGCATATCTATGTCACTTTAATAACTCGACCTACATGTACATATTACCTCAATTACCTCAACTAACCGATACCCCAGCACATTGACTCCATACCGTTACCCCCTGTTATTTTACTGCTGCTCTTTCATTATTTGTTACTTAAAAATAAATACAATTTTTTTTTTTTTTCTTAAAACTTTATTGTTGGTTAAGGGCTTGCAAAGTAAAGCATTTCACTGTAAGGTCTACTACACCTGTTTTATTGGGGGCGTATGACAAATCAAATGTGATTTGATTTCAACTACCTATCTCTCTTCCCATCAACTTGCCTGGGAACCTCACTGGCTGCAGTCTTTGGAACAGGGATTCAAACGTACTGCAAACGGTTGCCAATTTCAAAGTCCCACCCACTCGTGTGGTTTCAAGAAGAAATCTCCCGAGCTATATCAATAAGCCACTTCGAGTGTAGCCTACCTGGGATATTTGTCTGTGAGCTGGCCGGTCAGCTTTACCTGAATAACAGCTGGACACAGATCAGGAGATGCAGCTCGTGTTATTGATGCAACAACATCAATAGAGCAGTCAATGTGCCTCTATTGGATGTGGCCACTGATTACAATTACACTCACAAGACACTGAATCGATTAACCCTCATCTTAGTTCTAAACGATTGAACCTTAAGCGACAGACTGAAGATATGTGGCAACAAAAGCATTTGGGTTATTGAAAAGTCTAGTGATAGTGCTGTTGATGGTACTTTGGAATACACTGTAGACTTTTGCCGAATACCTACTTACAATTTCAAAATATCTACAAAGCCTTTGGAATAAATATCTACAAAGCCTTTGGAATAAATATCTAAACAAGCCTTTTGAATAAATGACACAGGAAACAACCACTGTTGGTTGACAGCATTGGTTGTCCATAAATGTCTTGACACATTTCTACAGATGTTGCGTTCTTATAGTCAGTATACCGCTTACCTTTTGATCGATGACTCCAGTGTAGCCCTGTAGGGTTGATGACAGAGCTCTTCCTGGTTTAGGCTGCGCTTTCCTGGGCTTATCCATTTGCGGCCCAGTAGCAGCAGCATCCGTGGGATACGCTGTCCCTGACGTGTCCGTGAAGCTGTTGTTGTACACAACCATGAGACTGGTACCCATGGTAATAACTATAATGACGATAACCCCACGGCGCTATAATAAGGAGAAAATTGGTAAAAAAATAGGCTATATCATGAGATATTCAACCGGTTTATAAAATATGCAAAAAAAACGAAATTAGCCTATATCTGCAGTATGCTATAATACATTATTTATAGCATTTCTATTCTAGAATATAATGACACATTAGAACTATAAAACTCTGTTAGCAGCTTATGATAATGGTTGTGAGATGACACATAATATCAGATCTCTTCTTTCTGTAATCACAATTCAATTCTCTAATCCACCACTCAAATCAACCCACTGTGTACAGATGTCAGTTCAGTCTAGTTTTGATTTACATTTGGTTGAGTTGTCAATTAACGTGAATTCAACGTAAAATCACCCCAAAAAATTGATTTAGGTTACAAGTTGGGGGAATTTCTTGAGGGAAATTCTATAATGCCGATGACTCAGTTTTCCACGTTGATTCAACTTCATCACATATGATCTTTGTTGTTGAAATTACGTGGTAACAACATTGACTCAACCAGTTTTTTTGCCCTGTGGGAACAGATGCGCTCTATGATTTAAAAAGACTGACGGCTGTGCACTCTTGACATTATAATCTTTAAATCCATCACCCAACCCATTGTCATAAAGATAGAGCCGAAACTATTTAAACAGTAGAGTAGAATAGACTAGGAGCATGATACAGTAGCAGTAGGCGAGAGGTCTATTTTCTCCCATAACTTCCATCTTTCCAAAAGAGTTTCAAAAAGCCTACCACCTGAGCCTTCATTTTGTGGATGTCCTCCGTAAAATTGTTCCCTTTACATAACGATTTAGAAGCCGGAGCATTCACGTTGCTGAAATCGTCGCAGCCGTGTCTGTTTACGCCAAATAACAACTGACTGACTTTTTGACAAAGAGCGCATCCCTAATGTAGCAGATTAGCACTCGCACTGATACATACATCAACGATCCACTCCCCTCTCGCAGAATCCAGAGCGCCCAGTATGATAACTCCGCATGGTCATAATGAACGCCTGTTCAAGAATGGAAGAATTTCGTACAATTCAAATGATTGATTGGGGATCTCTTTACTGAGGAATGTAGCCTAACTCTTTCTGTTGAATGTGTTTGAAATATTGTATACATTTGTATTATGTTGTATTTGTAAATTGCAGTGCTTCCTTGTAAAAGAGACCTTTGTAAACATGTCGGTGTTAAGCAAATAGTTTATAGGCTGTTAATTACTATTAATAACTAGTTAATATCAGTGGTGGAAAAAGTACCCAATTGTCATACTTGAGTAAAAGTGTAGATACCTTAATAGAAAGTTACTCAAGTAAAAGTGAAAGTCAGCCAGTACAATACTACTTGAGTAAAAGTCTAGAAGTGTTTGGTTTAAAATATACTTAAGTATCAAAAGTACACGTAATTGGTTAAATATACTTAAGTATCAAAAGTAAAATTATAAATCATTTCAAATTCCTGCAAAGCAGACAGCACCATTTTCTTGTTTTTAAAATGTACGGATAGCCAGGGTCCCATTCCAACCCTCAGACATTATTTACAGAAGACGCATTTGTGTTTAGTCAGTCCGCCAGGCCAGCCGCAGTAGGGATGACCACGTGTTCTCTTTATAAGTGGATGAATTTAACAATTTTCCTGTCCTTCTAAGCATTCGAAACGCAACTAGTACTTTTGGTTGTCAGGAAAAATGTATGGAGTAAAAAGTACAATGTTTTCTTTAGGAATGTAGTGAAGTAAAAGTAGTCAGAAGTTAATATGTAATCTATAGTTATGTAAAGTACAGATACTCAAAAAAACGACTTAAATAGTACTTTAAAGTATTTTTACGTAAGTACTTTACACCACTTGTTCATATAAGCTGAATAATGAAATTCAATAGACGTAGTTTATGTAATGGTATAGGCTATGCAAACATGCGGAATAACGTTTATTTAAGTCCTTTTTTAATCTTATACCATAACCTAATAACCAGATTGTGGGATAATATTTCATAAAAGGTAGGCTACAGAGTAATTTAGACAAGGTATTCTTATTTATCAAATTATGTAAACATAATAAGGTAGTGGAAAAGCACCTGGGGCAGGGCTTGAACCATCAACTCTGCGGGACCACCCGTGTGTGCACTACCACCCATGCCTTAGAGTTCTTGACCTCTAGGCTGTGATCACAAGTGCTGCGTAGCATGCCAACAACAGACACTGGTAACCCCGATGTGAAGTGAGAGCATATCCTCATCTAAAAATGGCAACCAGAGCAGAGCACCAGCGCTCCTCACGGGAGAGCAGATTTGCTAGAAGCTGTAATCTAGTCTGGAGCTGCTGGGAAATGGGAATCAGGCTTTTTTTAGTTGACCTCTGAGTTGTTGACTCCCCGACTTTTATCTCTTATTGACATCGCTGTAAGATGGTTCTCACCAAGAAGTTAGAAGATATGGTGTGCGGGCGGCAGCTTGAGGGAGGTGGTCAACAAAGTCCTGTTAAATCTCAATAGAAAACAATACATTCAGTCAGCCTATGATACTTGAAGTAGTAGAGGGTAATATTCAGGTTGTTTCACTCTGGCCTAGATGAACATTTAATGATACCATTGACCTAATTAGTGAAATTGGCATGGTTTAAGGGTAATTCATAATAATCAAAGCCTTATATTCAGATGCTTATGTTCATCATTTTTCTATATTATCTTTTGATATATCTTAGGAAATTTGGGCTGGGAGGGATATGGCTCCAGTATGTTGTACCCGTAGCTAATTCAAACAAGTTTAACACTGCAATAATTCCACTGTGATGAAAGGGAGTATGAGGACACGTGAAAATGACCTGAAAAATAACCTGACAAATAGGACCTGAGAGAGACTGGTAGAGGTTACTAGAGGAGATGTCATAGCAGGAAGTGAATAATACTGTTCATTCTTCCTGTGAAAAAGCTGTGGTCATGGCTAACCATTGGCCAGCCAAAGGGGTACTGTCACATCAGCAATCAATGCAAAAACACAATTATTTGAATAGCGGGAATTTACAACTCTTTGAAACTGGTAGGGAGATATTCAATTGGGTGGGAAGAAATTATACCACATTGATTTCAAGGTCCGACAAGGCCACATAAACGTGCTTCACGTGAGGAAAGCAACAAGAGGAATCGATGCTTTGGGCTCATTGATCTCTAATGGGTTCCATTCATAGTTCTATTCCACTAGGCTTTCTATCTACATTTCCCTGATGGGGTCATGGGGCAAGAGTAGTGTACTGTATATACTATAGAGTAGAATCTAAAATGCTCTTTCTCTTTATCTCAGCCTCTCCCTCTCTCTCTCTTTGTCTCTCTCTCTCTCTCTCTCTCACACACACACACACACACACACACACACACACACACACACACACACACACACACACACACACACACGTTGACATACAGTTCTGGTCAAATATATCAATCTTGTCTCAGAGCGTTTCGTATTGTTCAAATGAAATCAGAGCGTGTTTGTCACATGCGACAAATACAACAGTTGTTCACCGTAGAGTAAAATGCTTACTTACAAGCCCTTAACCAACAATGCAGCAGAAAAATAAGTGTTAAGTAAAAAAAAATAGATAAGTAAAAAATAAGAAATATAAGTAACAAATAATTGAAGCAGCAGTAAAATAACAATGGCGAGGGGTACCGGTATGCGTTATGGCTTTTCAACCTCAGCCATATCTTGGATTCAGAGCTATCTATCTAATTGAACTCAAAGAGTTTTCTTTAATGGAAGCTCTCTAATGTCAAACATGTAAAGTGTGGTGTACCACAGGACAGCTCTCTAGGCCCTCAACTCTTTTCTATTTTTACCCATGACCTGCCCCTGGCATTAAACAAAGCATGTATGTCCATGTATGCTGATGATTCAACCATATACGCATCAGCAAACACAGCTAATGAAGTCACTGAAACCCTTAACAAAGAGTTGCAGTCTAAAAATAAGAGCATTGTATTTGGTACAAATCATTCCTTAAGTTCTAGACCACAGCTAAATCTGGTAATGAATAGTGTGGCTGTTGAACACATTGAGGAGACTAAATTACTTGGCGTTACCTTAGATTGTAAACTGTCATGGTCAAAACATATATATTCAATGGTTGTAAAGATGGGGAGAAGTCTGGCCATAATAAAGAGATGCTCTGCGTTTTTAACACCACACTCCAAAAAGCAAGTTCTGCAGGCTCTAGTTTTGTCTAATCTTGATTCTTGTCCAGTCGTGTTGTCCAGTGCTGCAAGGAAAGACCTAGTTATGCTGCAGCTGGCCTAGAACAGAGTGGCACGTTTTGCTCTTATTGGAATCAGAGGGCTGATGTAAATACTATGCAAGCCAGTCCCTATTGAATAAGAGATGAGGAGAGACTGACTGCATCACTTCTTTTTTTATAAGAAACATTAATGTGTTGAAAATCCCTAAATGTTTGCATAGTCAACTTACACACAGCTCTGACACACACACTTATCCCACCAGACATGCCACCAGGGGTCTGTTCACAGTCCCCAAATCCAGAACAGATTCAAGAAAGCTCACAGTATTATATAGAGCCCTTACTGCATGGAACTTCCTTCCATCTCATATTGCTAAAATAAACAGCAAATCTGGTTTCAAAAACAGATAAAGCAACACCTCGCGGCACAACCCCTCTCCCCTATTAGACCTAGATAGTTTGTGTGTATGCAGTGATATGTAGGCTACGTGTGCCTTTCAAAAATGTTTTATGAAGTTCTGTCCTTGAGCTGTTCTTGTCTATTGATGTTCTGTATTATGTCATTTTGTATTATGTTTCATGTTTTGTGTGGAACCCCAGGAAGATAATGGGGATCCTAATAAAATATCCTAATGGGGATCCTAATAAAATACCAAATACCAAATAATAACAGAGAATAGCAGCAGTGTAAAAGAGGGGGGAGGGCAATGCAAATAGTCTGGGTAGCCATTTGATTAGATGTTCAGGAGTCTTATGGCTTGGGGGTAGTAGCTGTTCAGAAGCCTTTTGGACCTAGACTTGGCACTCCGGTACCGCTTGCCATGTGGTAGCAGAGAGAGTCTATGACTAGGGTGGCTGGAGTCTTTGACCATTTTTAGGGTTTTCCTCTGACACCGACTGGTATAGAGGTCCTGGATGGCAGGAAGTTTGGCCCCAGTGATGTACTGGGCCATACGCTCTACCCTCTGTAGTGGCTTGCGGTGGGTAGTGCGTAAGGCCTAGTACATCACTGGGGTCCTCCAGGGAATTCTGTACGTAAATCTGAGACACTCCATTTAGTGTGATATGTTACATTTAGTATGGTATGTATTAATTTGTGGATGTCCATCATTCATTTCCTGTGATACGTTACGATTTACAATTCGTATGATGTGTTACGAACTTGCAAAACGTGCAATATGTTATGAATTAGCAAAATGTACTATATGTTACGAATTTGCATAAAGTATGATATGCTACGAATTCTAGCTAGGTTGTTAACGTTAGCTAGCTGGCTAAAGTTAGCTAGGCTAGAGGTTAGGGTTAAGTTTAGGAGTTAGGTTAAAGGGTTAAGGTTAGGGTTAGGGTTAGCTAAAAGGGTTAAGATTGGGGTTAGGGAAGGGTTAGCTAACATGCTAAGTAGTTGCAAAGTAGCTAAAAAGTAGTAAGTAGTTGAAAAAGTGCTAATTTGTTAAAATGCTAAAGTTTGTGATGAGATCCAAACTGACAACCTTTGGGTTGTTAGACATTCGCCTTGTACATTCACCTATTCACACCGACCAACCACCCTACTTTAAGTAACCATCTGTCTTATGTAATCATACCAAAGTAACATATCATACTAATTTGAGTGTCCCCGATGTACATTTACTATGTTACTTCTAGTCTATGAGACCAGGCTGAATATATTGGCACCCTTGCATGATTCACTATTGCTGCTACATAAAATAAGTTGAAATTGAAAAAACATTTGGTGTTCACGTGTATTTGGTTGATTTACAACAGCACAGGATCCCCAAAAATTACAGTTTTTCTAAATCACTTTCAAAAAAAATTGGGAACAATGTTGCCTTATGCAAAATAGGAAATGCTTAAAAAAAAAAAGAATTGCTTTCTCAAATCATAAATACATTCATCAAAAGAGCAAAAAATATTAACACAGCCATACTTATCTCGAGTCCAAGCAGACAAAACAGAAAGTTAGTCTGTCTTTTAAAAATCCCAGTAGACCAACATATTTTCTTTGCAGCCACTAATTCACGATTATCCAAATTGGAAGTACAACTGTCCAAAGGTGCAGAATTATAGGCAATTACTCTCCTTTTATTGATATTTCGCAAAAAACAATTTCATACATCAAATCAAATATTACTCCTGATATTATATATATTTTTTAATAAGCACATTGTGTGCAGGATTCATTCACCGGTGTCATTACAATCCAATTCCATGTCTCCAATACAAAGGCTGGTTTGCTCATTGTTTTGTAGACGTTGCATTGGTGCACAAAAACACAATAGAAATAAGGAAAGGTGAATACAATGGAGGAACACAACCGATATGAATGTTTACACAGGAAAAAAGGGTTAGGGTTAAAACCAGGAAAATCTGGAGAGTCCTCTGTTGGTTATAGACCCATAAGTTTAGAAAGTGTGATAATAAAATAACAACAATCAGACTTAATACATATCACTTAAACAGGGGGTTATTTAAGGATAGATGCGTACAAACAAATACAATAAAAAGCTTCTGAAGGTTTGATTAGAACATTCCATTCAAGATGGTCAAAAGCTGTTTTGATATCAACAACCATTATTGATAAATCTGTATCTTGTTTTTTTTGCGTATTGGATTCAATTTATAGCTGAAATAATAGATTTAATAACAATATTTAAAAAATGACCCAAAGCAAAAAATATACACAAATAATGCTTTGGAAAGGGGCACAAGGGGCACAGGGGGAATTTAGTTTTCAATTGGTCAGGTATATTAGGAGATAATCTGCAAAGAAATTTAGTTTATGTTATGTTTACCATTAAATCTGTCCATGTGCCCTTGAGCAAGGCACTTCATGTTAATTGCTCCTGAAAGTTCGCTTTGGATAACACCGTCTGCTAAATAACAAACATTTGTAAAAGATAACAAACATTTAATCCATCTGTCTGCATATTACAAGATATGGCATATGAGGGTGCAGTGAGATACGCGATGGGTTGGACGATACTTTTCTCGTCAATCATCTTGAAAAAAACGTATACTTAGAAACTGGAAATCAACCAATTCTCCACCGTTTACACAATGGAAAGGTCAAAATGTTGTATTATCTTTAATGTTGAAAGTGTGTGGGCGATGGAGAGAAACAAAATGGTGCAGTTTGAGGCCATGTGGTGAGTAATGCGGGAGATGGGGGTGTGAACAGGTGGGTCTGGGCTGTGGTGATTTTGTGAATGTTTTGTGTGTCTGTATGTTGACGTTTGAATGTGTATGTT
Organism: Oncorhynchus nerka; assembly: GCF_034236695.1. Classification (NCBI taxonomy): domain Eukaryota; kingdom Metazoa; phylum Chordata; class Actinopteri; order Salmoniformes; family Salmonidae; genus Oncorhynchus; species Oncorhynchus nerka. Next base: position 50,888,539 of record NC_088419.1, on the reverse strand, counting down.
TTGTATTGTTTAAATAATAATAATAATAGAAGGGGGAAAAAAAGAAAAAAAAAGAAGGGTTCTTCGGCTGTCATCATTGGAGAACCCTTTGAAGAACCCTTTTTGGTTCCAGGTAGAACTCTTTTTGGTTCAATGAAGAACCCTCTGTGTAAAGGGTTCTACATGGAACTTAAAAGGGTTCTACCTGTAACCAAAAAGGGTTCTTCAAAGGGTTCTCCTATGTGGAAGACCAAAGAATCCTTTAGGTTCTACTGTAGCACATTTTTTCTAAGAGTTTAGGCCTTAATTCACACCAAAGCAAAGCTCTATAATTGAAGGTCACAATGTTGAAGATGATGACTTAGGAGTAACCAAAGGTTACTTAGAAGTAACCCCACTTCATTCTCTGCATGTCCAAAATATTGTAAAAAGTCCTAACAATTAGGAGGTCCCCATTTCCTAGATCTTTAAATACAGTATATTGTACATGGTATGACACTGATGGGGCAATTTAGAATTCTGAGCAGTAGTATTTCCTGATTTCAGAGAAAGTGAACACAATTGCATCACATTCTCCTTCTGTATTCACCGATGACATGATGTATTTAAAGTGTTGCTAAATGTGTTCTAAGATATGCAAGTCAGGTACTAAGGCAAGAAAATGATCAGAAGTTCTGTAAATGTATTAGAGCATTTCATCATTGCTGTTCTGGTATAGATAGGGCGATGTCAGCATGTGGGACATCTGGTGTAGTGGTACATTTGTGTTTGAGGGTACTACTGTACTTTGGCAATTTTGCAACCCAATCACAACAAAAGTTATTGGGTTGTTGCTGAATGTGTTCGGTGCATGAAAAAAAATGGTTTTGGTTAGTGGGACATTGTAGTGTGTGTGGTTAGATTTCCTAGATGGGGTGACCCGATAAAGCTTTCCTTCTGTCAATTGCAATTCCACAATCTAGCTTTTGGTGTTAACATAACAAGTTATTGATAGTGTTTTAAAATATAATAACCATTCTTGTAAACAGTTACTATATATTTTAGGAAAATCAGATTTATAGTAAGGTCCCACTTCCCCTGAATCGTGGAACAGGGACCTTTTCAGCAATAGAAAATGCACAAAATTAAACTTGAATCAATTTAAATGTATTTCCCTTCATTAGATATTCTAAAATATATTGAAATATGTTGTTTTATTGTTCAAAACATCTCTGAATCAATTTTAGATGCTTTATAGAAAATAAACAGTATAGGATACAGTGAGGTCACTTGCTGGTGACACAGTGCTCAACTCCTCTCTGCCATAGACAAATACAGCATACAGCTATTAGAACCAATAGGTGGTCTAAAACACCAGTATGAGGACAGTTTTCACCTGAATAGTTTGCAACACAAACTCCATAGCCTTTCACAATGGATTTACAATTCTTCCAATGCGGCGCGCAAAAACACACACATATACACACACACAATATTATTATAAATAATGAATTAAGGTTCTAACGAAATTCTATATCAACAATTGAAATGACTGAAAAATGCTGTTCAAAACAGTCTATGGCAGACTGCTATGACTATTGCTGTATTCTAAAGACCTGCTGCGTGTAGCTGTATAATGGGAAGAAAAAAACCCGTTTGAACAAGCTAGCTAGCTAACCTTAGCCAGTCACCTCCGCCATAGACAGAGACCAGTACTCGAGCATGATACCATAATGGTTGGTTTTGTTTCTGATTAAGCATACTGCTGGGACACCATACAGATGCGTTGTTGAACTGATTTTCTGAATTGTATTGCTTGAGCTTTTACACCATTTGTTTGGGTGTACCTTTTATTAATCTAGTCTAAAGACATCTATTTTTTAATCTTACTGAATTAAGCCTGAAGGTAATTTGTTCTGTCCAAGAATCATTCAGTCTCCAAAGGGACAGATCGTAATTCATTTTTTGTGCTTTGGGGATGGGTTTGTCTGATACCGCACGGCAAGCAGTACCAGAGCGCCAAGTCTAGGTGCAAGAGGCTCCTAAAACAGCTTCTACCCCCCAAGCCAAAAGACTCCTGAACATCTAATCAAATGGCTACCCAGACTATTTGCATTGCACCCCCCCCCCCCCCATATTTTACACCGCTGCTACTCTCTGTTGTTATCATCTATGCATAGTCACTTTAATAACTCTACCTACATGTACATATTACCTCAACTAACCGGTGCCCCCACACATTGACTCTGTACCGGTACCCCCCTGTATATGGTCTCACTATTGTTATTTTACTGCTGATCTTTAATTACTTGTTACTTTTATTTCTTATTCTTATCCGGATTTTTTAAAACTGCATTGTTGGTTAGGGGCTCGTAAGTAAGCATTTCATTGTACACCTGTTGTATTCGGCGCATGTGACTATTACAATTTGATTTGAACTACCTATCTATCAATCAGCTTGGTTTTGTGTTTTTGTACTGGACAGTGTGTTTTTCCCCTGATTTACATTCACTCTTTTGCAGGTTTTACTAATTTCTTCCATCCTAGTCAAATGTCTTCAACTGCTTGCATGCACTTCCCCTATATAAAGCTGTTTTTGTACTGCCCTTATGCACTACACTATTCCATGTGCTAACTTTCATTATAAACTGGGTGGTTTGAGCCCTGAATGCTGATTGGCTGACAGCCGTGGTATATCAGACTGTATACCACGGGTATGACAAAGCATTTGTTTTTACTACTCTAATTACATTCTTAACTAGTTTATAATAGCATTAATGAACCTCTGGGGTTTGTGATATACAGTGGCAAGACAAAGTACAAGAACCCTTTGGAATTACCTGGATTTCTGCATAAATTGGTCATAAAATGTGATCTTATCTTTATCGAAGTCTCAACAATAAACAAACAGTCTGCATAAACTAATATCACAACCAAAAAATATATGTTTTCATGTCTTTATTGAACACACTGTGTAAAAATTCACACTGCAGGGTGAAAAAAGTATGTGAACCCTAACTGGTTGACCATCATTTGGCAGCAATAACCTCAACCAAACCGTTTCTATAGTTGTGGATCAGACCTGCACAACGGTCAGGAGGAACTTTGGACCATTCCTCTTTAAAAAACGGTTTCAGTTCAGCAATATTCTTGGGATGTCTGTTGTGAACCACTCTCGAGGTCATGCCACAGCATCTCAATCCAGTGGAGGTCAGAACTCTGACTGGGCCACTCCAGAAGGCGTATTTTCTTCTGTAGAAGCCATTATGTTATTGATTTACTTCTGTGTTTTGGGTCATTGTCCTGTTGCATCACCCAACTTCTGTTGATCGAACAGATAGCCTTACAATCTTCTGCAAAATGTATTGATAAACTTGGTCATTCATTTCCCGTCGAGGATAGCAAGCTGTCCAGGCCCTGAGGCACCAAAGCAGCCCCAAACTATGATGCTCCCTCCACCATACTTTACAGTTGGGATGAGGTTCTGATGTTGGTGTGCTGTTCCTTTTTTTCTCCACACATTGTTGTGTTCCTTCCTTCCAAACAACTCAACTTTAGTTTCATCTGTCCACATATTTTGCCAGGACGGCCACTCCTAGGGAGAGTAGCAACAGTGCTGAACTTTCTCCATTTAAAGACAATTTGTCTTACCGTGGACTGATGAACATCAAGGCTTTTAGTGATACAGTGCCTTGCGAAAGTATTCGGCCCCCTTGAACTTTGCGACCTTTTGCCACATTTCAGGCTTCAAACATAAAGATATAAAACTGTATTTTTTTGTGAAGAATCAACAACAAGTGGGACACAATCATGAAGTGGAACGACATTTATTGGATATTTCAAACTTTTTTAACAAATCAAAAACGGAAAAATTGGGCGTGCAAAATTATTCAGCCCCCTTAAGTTAATACTTTGTAGCGCCACCTTTTGCTGCGATTACAGCTGTAAGTCGCTTGGGGTATGTCTCTATCAGTTTTGCACATCGAGAGACTGACATTTTTTCCCATTCCTCCTTGCAAAACAGCTCGAGCTCAGTGAGGTTGGATGGAGAGCATTTGTGAACAGCAGTTTTCAGTTCTTTCCACAGATTCTCGATTGGATTCAGGTCTGGACTTTGACTTGGCCATTCTAACACCTGGATATGTTTATTTTTGAACCATTCCATTGTAGATTTTGCTTTATGTTTTGGATCATTGTCTTGTTGGAAGACAAATCTCCGCCCCAGTCTCAGGTCTTTTGCAGACTCCATCAGGTTTTCTTCCAGAATGGTCCTGTATTTGGCTCCATCCATCTTCCTAGCAATTTTAACCATCTTCCCTGTCCCTGCTGAAGAAAAGCAGGCCCAAACCATGATGCTGCCACCACCATGTTTGACAGTGGAGATGGTGTGTTCAGGGTGATGAGCTGTGTTGCTTTTACGCCAAACATAACGTTTAGCATTGTTGCCAAAAAGTTCAATTTTGGTTTCATCTGACCAGAGCACCTTCTTCCACATGTTTGGTGTGTCTCCCAGGTGGCTTGTGGCAAACTTTAAACGACACTTTTTATGGATATCTTTAAGAAATGGCTTTCTTCTTGCCACTCTTCCATAAAGGCCAGATTTGTGCAATATACAACTGATTGTTGTCCTATGGACAGAGTCTCCCACCTCAGCTGTAGATCTCTGCAGTTCATCCAGAGTGATCATGGGCCTCTTGGCTGCATCTCTGATCAGTCTTCTCCTTGTATGAGCTGAAAGTTTAGAGGGACGGACAGGTTTTGGTAGATTTGCAGTCCATTTCAATATTATCGCTTGCAAAGTGCTCCTTGGGATGTTTAAAGCTTGGGAAATCTTTTTGTATCCAAATCCGGCTTTAAACTTCTTCACAACAGTATCTCGGACCTGCCTGGTGTGTTCCTTGTTCTTCATGATGCTCTCTGCGCTTTTAACGGACCTCTGAGACTATCACAGTGCAGGTGCATTTATATGGAGACTTGATTACACAGAGGTGGATTGTATTTATCATCATTAGTCATTGAGGTCAACATTGGATCATTCAGAGATCCTCACTGAACTTCTGGAGAGAGTTTGCTGCACTGAAAGTAAAGGGGCTGAATAATTTTGCACGCCCAATTTTTCAGTTTTTGATTTGTTAAAAAAGTTTGAAATATCCAATAAATGTCGTTCCACTTCATGATTGTGTCCCACTTGTTGTTGATTCTTCACAAAAAATACCGTTTTATATCTTTATGTTTGAAGCCTGAAATGTGGCAAAAGGTCGCAAAGTTCAAGGGGGCCGAATACTTTCGCAAGGCACTGTACATTTGTGACCCTTTCCAGCTTTATGCAGGTCAACAATTCTTACGCTTAGGTGTTCTGAGATCTCTTTTGTTCGAGGCATGGTTCACATCAGGCAATGCTTCTTGTGAATAGCAAACTCAAATTTTGTGAGTGTTTTTTTATAGTGCAAGGCAGCCCTAACCAACATCTCCAATCTCGTCTCATTGATTGGACTCCAGGTTAGCTGACTCCTGACTCCAATTAGCTTTTGGAGAAGTCATTAGTCTCGGGGTTCACATACTTTTTCCAACCTACACTGGGAATGTTTAAATTATGTATTCAATATAGGCAAGAAAAATTCAATCATTTGTGTGTTATTAGTTTAAGCACACCGTGTTTGCCTATTGTTGTGATTTAGATGAAGATCAGATTAAATTTGATGACCAATTTATGCAGAAATCCAGGTAATTCAAAGGGCTCACATCCTTTTTCTTGCCACTGTATGGCCAATATACCATGGCTACGGGCTGTGTCCAGGTACTCCACGTTGCGTCGTGCGTAAGAACAGCCCTTAGCCGTGGTATATTGGCCATATACCACACCTCCTCGGGCATTATTGCTTAATTATACCGCAGGTATACAGTGCATTCAGAAAGTATTCAGACCCATGAACCTTTTCCACATTTTGTTACGATACAGCCTTATTCTAAAATTGATTAAATACACATTTTTCCTCATCAATCTACACACGGTACCCCATAATGACAAAGCTAAAACAGGTTTTATATTGTTTTGCTAATTTATTTACACAAGTATTCAGACCCTTTGCATTGAAGGTCCCCAAGGACACAGTGGCCTCCATCATTCTTAAAAGAAGACGTTTGGAACCACTAAGACTCTTCCTGGAGCTGGCCACCTGGCCAAACTGAGTAATTTGGGGAGAAGGGCCAAGAACCCGATGGCCACTTTGACAGAGCTCCAGTGATCCTCTGTGGAGATGGGAGAACCTTCCAGAAGGACAACCATCTCTGCAGCACTCCACCAATCAGGCCTTTATGGTAGAGTGGCTAGATGGAAGCCACTCCTCAGTAAAAGGCACATGACAGCCCACTTGCAGTTTTCTAAAAGACACCTCTGATGAAAACAAGATTGAACTCTTTGGCCTGAATGCCAAGCGTCACGTCTGGAGGAATCCTGGCACCATCCCTACGGTGAAGCATGGTGGTGGCGGTATCATGCTGTAGGGATGTTTTTCAGCTGCAGGGACTGGGAGACCAGTCAGGATCGAGGGAAAGATGAACGGAGCAAAGTACAGAGAGCTTGTTGATGAAAACCTGCTCCAGAGCGCTCAGGACCTCAGACTGGGGTGAAATTTCCCCTTCCAACAGGACAACGACCCTAAGCACACAGCCAAGACAACGCAGGAGTGGCTTCGGGGCCATTCTCTAAATGTCCTTGAGTGTCCCAGCCAGAGTTCGGACTTGAACCCGATCGAACATCTCTGGAGAGACCTGAAAGTAGCAGAGCTTGAGAGAATCTGCAGAGAAGATTGGGAGAAAGTCCCAAGCTTAAAGTGTCATACCCAAGAAGACTCGAGGCTGTAATCGCTGCCAAAGCTGTTTCCACAAAGTATAGAGTAAAGGGTCTGAATACTTATGTAAATGTGATTAAAAATATATATTATTATAATAATAATAATTGGTTACAAATCAAATCAAACCAAATCAAATGTATTTATATAGCCCTTCTTACATCAGCTGATATCTCAAAGTGCTAGAGAGGAACCAGGCTATAAGGGGTGGCCAGTCCTCTTCTGGCTGTGCCAGGCGGAGATTATAACAGAACATGGCCAAGATGTTCAAATGTTCATAAATGACCAGCATGGTCAAATAATAATAATCACAGTAGTTGTCGAGGGTGCAACAGGTCAGCACCTCAGGAGTAAAAGTCAGTTGGCTTTTCATAGCCGATCATTCAGAGTATCTCTACCGCTCCTGCTGTCTCTAGAGAGTTGAAAACAGCAGGTCTGGGACAGGCAGCACATTTACATTTAACATTTAAGTCATTTAGCAGACGCTCTTATCCAGAGCGACTTACAAATTGGTGCTTTCACCTTATGACATCCAGTGGAACAGCCACTTTACAATAGTGCATCTAGGTCTTTTAAGGGGGGTGAGAAGGATTACTTTATCCTATCCTAGGTATTCCTTAAAGAGGTGGGGTTTCAGGTGTCTCCGGAAGGTGGTGATTGACTCCGCTGTCCTGGCGTCGTGAGGGAGTTTGTTCCACCATTGGGGGCCAGAGCAGCGAACAGTTTTGACTGGGCTGAGCGGGAACTGTACTTCCTCAGTGGTAGGGAGGCGAGCAGGCCAGAGGTGGATGAACGCAGTGCCATTGTTTGGGTGTAGGGCCTGATCAGAGCCTGGAGGTACTGAGGTGCCGTTCCCCTCACAGCTCCGTAGGCAAGCACCATGGTCTTGTAGCGGATGCGAGCTTCAACTGGAAGCCAGTGGAGAGAGCGGAGGAGCGGGGTGACGTGAGAGAACTTGGGAAGGTTGAACACCAGACGGGCTGCGGCGTTCTGGATGAGTTGTAGGGGTTTAATGGCACAGGCAGGGAGCCCAGCCAACAGCGAGTTGCAGTAATCCAGACGGGAGATGACAAGTGCCTGGATTAGGACCTGCGCCGCTTCCTGTGTGAGGCAGGGTCGTACTCTGCGGATGTTGTAGAGCATGAACCTACAGGAACGGGCCACCGCCTTGATGTTATTTGAGAACGACAGGGTGTTGTCCAGGATCACGCCAAGGTTCTTAGCGCTCTGGGACGAGGACACAATGGAGTTGTCAACCGTGATGGCGAGATCATGGAACGGGCAGTCCTTCCCCGGGAGGAAGAGCAGCTCCGTCTTGCCGAGGTTCAGCTTGAGGTGATGATCCGTCATCCACACTGATATGTCTGCCAGACATGCAGAGATGCGATTCGCCACCTGGTCGTCAGAAGGGGGAAAGGAGAAGATTAATTGTGTGTCGTCTGCATAGCAATGATAGGAGAGACCATGTGAGGTTATGACAGAGCCAAGTGACTTGGTGTATAGCGAGAATAGGAGAGGGCCTAGAACAGAGCCCTGGGGGACACCAGTGGTGAGAGCACGTGGTGAGGAGACGGATTCTTGCCACGCCACCTGGTAGGAGCGACCTGTCAGGTAGGACGCAATCCAAGCGTGGGCCGCGCCGGAGATGCCCAACTCGGAGAGGGTGGAGAGGAGGATCTGATGGTTCACAGTATCGAAGGCAGCCGATAGGTCTAGAAGGATGAGAGCAGAGGAGAGAGAGTTAGCTTTAGCAGTGCGGAGCGCCTCCGTGATACAGAGAAGAGCAGTCTCAGTTGAATGACTAGTCTTGAAACCTGACTGATTTGGATCAAGAAGGTCAACAGGTCAGGGTTCCACAGCCGCAGGCAGAACAGTTGAAACTGGAGCAGCAGCACGGCCAGGTGGACTGGGGACAGCAAGGAGTCATCAGGCCAGGTAGTCCTGAAGAATGGTCCTAGAGCTTAGGAAAGAAAGAGAGAAAGAGATAATTAGAGAGAGCATACTTAAATTCACACAGGACACCGGATAAGACAGGAGAAATACTCCAGATATAACAGACTGACCCTAGACCCCTGACACATAAACTACTGCAGCATAAATACTGGAGGCTGAGACAGGAGGGGTCAGGAGACACTGTGGCCCCATCCGATGATACCCTCGGACAGGGCCAAACAGGCAGGATATAACCCCACCCACTTTGCCAAAGCACAGCCCCCACACCACTAGAGGGATATCTTCCACCACCAACTTACCATCCTGAGACAAGGCCGAGTATAGCCCACAAGGATCTCCGCCACGGCACAACCCAAGGAGGGGCGCCAACCCAGATAGGAAGACCACGTCAGTGACTCAACCTACTCAAGTGACACACCCATCCTAGGGACGGCATGGAAGAGCACCAGTAAGCCAGTGACTCAGCCCCTGTAATAGGTTTAGAGGCAGAGAATCCCAGTGGAAATAGGGGAACCAGCCAGGCAGAAACAGCAGGGGTGGTTCGTTGCTTCAGTGCCTTTCCATTTACCTTCACACTCCTGGGCCAGACTACACTCAATCATAGGACCTACTGAAGAGATGAGTCTTCTGTAAAGACTTAAAGGTAGAGACCGAGTCTGCGTCTCTCACATAGGTAGGCAGACCATTCCATAAAAATGGAGTCCTATAGGAGAAAGCCCTGCCTCCAGCTGTTTGCTTAGAAATTCTAGGGACAATTAGGAGGCCTGCATCTTGTGACCGTAGCGTACGTGTAGGTATGTACGGTAGGACCAAATCGTAAAGATAGGTAGGAGCAAGCCCATGTAATGCTTTGTAGGTTAGCAGTAAAACCTTGAAATCAGCCCTTGCCTTAATAACAGGAAGCCAGTGTAGGGAAGCTATAGCACTGGAGTAATATGATAACATTTTTGGTTCTAGTCAGGATTCTAGTTCCAAAGTTCTGCATGTGTTTCACATCGAAACACAGGGAATAGTATTTTTTGTAATTTGCTATAGGCTGTTTTCAAGGACATGTAAATGTGGCTCATTTGGCCAATATCCCTAGTTTATTGATGGAACTGGCTGCGCCAAGCAAATGGATGTCCGGTAAATTCAAATCTTCCCAGTCAAATTTTCCTGTTGGAAACCCAGAAATGTGCATATTGTTTTTATGCTGGTTTGAATTTTCGCATTGAAAATCTGTCGCCAATTGGATGGAAACCTACAGACACCCCAAGCTACAGTCCACTGTCCCTTTGATTATGTCTGCACATCATGGTTCACCAGCAGCCCCAAACATCTAAAGAATAAGCTACAGACTGGGGTTGAATATTTTCCATGTGTTTTACAAATGTTCCATCCTGAGAATAACCCAGCTTTGATTGGCTTGAAGATTCATGTCTGATGCTAGCCTGTTGCGGTAGCATACATTAAATACATTTTATGAGCCCTACATTACATACCTTTTCTGAGCCTTACATTAAAGACATTTTATGACAACAAGCCCGAAAAGGCCCAAACGATTGTGTCCTTATCCAATACAGCCTACAAAAAAAATAAGTTGACCCCCGAAAGCCAGATGGAGATGTGTAAATTAGACGTGCTTTCAGTCCTTATACTACTGTAGCATATGCCCCAGCAAATGTAGGGACCACAATGGAAATAAGTCCGACTTTATTGCATAATCCCGGTCACTTTAAACATGTTTTTTTTTTAGGAAATCAATAATACAATCAATCAACCCAAATTGTGCAGAGGCAATTAGATGAATGGAAAGACACATCTGTTACAAAACACCAAAAAAGGTTTAATGCCATTCAGAGATAGTCAAGCCAAACTTTCGATACTGATTAAGCCAACAAGGTAGGGAGGGATGTGTTTTCTGTTTGTCAAGATTGACATAGTCTATTTATTATGGTGTTGAAAATTCAAACCATGTCGGTATGTTTTGTTTATTGGTTGTGTGGTACATTGGCACAGAAACCTGTTGGTGGAAAATTCTTAGTATATATTTTATGTAATTATTTATATAGAATCAAAATGTTGAAAATCTAATTTCCCCCTTGTCTGCAACTGGCTCTGATCGTGAAGTAATGAAGCAGGCAGGGAGAGTGAGCTCCTGTGTGGTAGTCGACGAACCCTGAGCCTTCTGACCAGTAGCCCTGTGTGGCATCGACTGTGCCACAAAAGCAAAGTAGATATCCATGTTTAAAAACACAGGGTTGCTACAGTTATTGTTACTTGTGGTCATAAAACATTATTTTGAGTTAATTCTATGGGGGGGGGGGGGGTCGGTGTTCAATTTATTTTACAGTACAATGGGAAAATATTTTTTAGGATGGATAGGGGGGTGCATTTTTTTATGACACCTTGAGTTGGACCAGCATTGTTTACATAGCAGGAGGCAAACTGTCTGCCTAGGGAGACTAACTAACAACAGGTGTTTCACAGGGCAGTTTCAAAATGTGCAGTAGAACCAAGGCCGATGAGTTTGTTATTGAAGTGAAAGACCATGCTTGGATGGATTCCCTCGCTATTCCCTCGTTTCCCACAAGCAGTACATGTGTTTAATTAGATAGCTCCCTGAGGTATTATGCATCTCAGAAATGAGCTTAAGGGGGACCGCAGTGACATAAAGGAAGCAAATGCTGTCTGTGGAACAACATTTTTTAAATTTGATTAAATAGGCTGTATTTTACAGTGAAATGGCAGATGGCCGGCTCGCCCAAGCACAATGCAGAAGGGGAATAAGCAGCTCTGCCCCCATCTGTTTGATATTCCACACGCTTTTTTGTCACTCACTCCATAAGTCCAGCTCTGTGAAGTGTCATCTATGTGATAGTGATTATGGGCAATCCCATTTTGGCTTTGTATATTAGATGTACTTACTGGATAACTTTCAGACAAACCTATTTATTGTGAATTGTATATGCTATCATCTTGTATTCGATAGGAATACATATTGGTGAGCAAATAAGCATAGGAGGTAGTGTAGGGATAGATAGCCACACAAACTAAAAGGAGCTATACGGAAGGCAGTGCAGTGGACATTACACAATCTGCAACAGATAATAGCAGGTCGGAGGTGGACAAAGCTGCTGAATGTTAATGTATTCTGGACAGATGCTGGGTGGGAGCTTTGACTCTGCGGTCCCCAGGGGGGGTGTCTAAGAGCAGTCTCTGAGTACATGACTCAGACGGTTCCAACTGCCAAGAGACTCTGCATATCAACAGCTTCCAGTGAATGGATATCTGGCAGAACATACTACTACCGAAGTTGATTGTTCAGTTCTCTAATGCCCAGTTGTACACCACACAGGCCTATATTTCAAGCCGGAGAGTCACTTCGTCTTTGAAGAAACTGTCGGTGTACCAGTGCAATACCCATCATACCAATTATGGATGCAATTTCCTCTTTCAGATAGACCTAATCTTTTACAGCATAATACTCTCAGGTTTGTTTTGTTATTGGGAACATTTTCCTTTGTTTTGTTTGTTTTCGAGAGCAATAGCAGAGAGAACTCTATTGAATCACTTCCCATTTCACTTCATGGGTTTCAATTATAGGGAGTCACTGGGGTCGATTGCAACTGCAGTTCCTTATTATCCACTGAGTTGAAACAGAGATAGTCTAGATAAGCATTACTCTGCCCTGTCCGCTCTGATTATGAACTCACTTCAGCTCAAAAATTGCAAATGGAAAATTGCATTGGGTTAAATGACCCATTGTGTCTGCAAATTGTACAGCAACAGCAAGTAATCCGTTTGAAACAAAATGGGAACATTACAGATGATGTCATTATCAAGCTGCTGGAAAGCCATTTCCAATGGCTGTAGATCAGACGGTGTGACAGGCAGCTTTTGGCTACTCTGGGACATTTTTTGTTTTTTTTGTTAATCAGGCTGTTTAATATGCCTAATGCAACTTTAATGTCTGTGCAAATGATTACATGTTATAGCAAAACACAACTAATGAGGGGGGTAAATCCTTATCACTCATGATCCAGAGGTCAAATTGGACTTGCTTCTGATGTTAGAATGAACATGGATGAATATTAAACATGCTTCAGGCTATGACATTATTAATACATACATGCAAGGAATAACATTGGGAAGCTTATGTGAATGCATATGTTAGAGACATTTTGTATGTGAAAGAAAATGTATTGAAGATATTTTGGAGCCTGCTAGATAGACTGCGAGTTAAGATACAGTTTTCAATCTTGCTTTAAATTATTTTAACTTTCTTTAAACTGTTTAATTTCATCCTTTTTATCGTGATAATTTTTGTACCTGTTACCAATATCAACTGGAACCTGTCTATGCATACTGGAAACCATTATTTATTTTACTACTCATCAACAAGGGACTGTGTGACAAACCTGGGCATAATTTTTTACAAGAATGATTCGCTAGGATTGCAATGAACGAGTGAAGACTGAAGCCTCATTCAAATTACGCACAAACACTGCATTACGTTGCGCCTAATGTCATGCATTTCGATGGGGACATCCACAACGGATTGGAAATGCAACGCCCCCCTTTCGGTTGAAGGCACGCCGCAAACTTTTACATTTTTCAAACTGTGCGTTGTCCTCAGTCCAGCCAGAGTCCGTCGAAGAATAGGAAGTTACCAAACCACAGAAGAAAATGTAAATATGGGTTTTCGGGATGGTTTTATGGGATAACTAACAACTTGTAAACAATTACCCAGTCACCTTATTTAAGAACCCAGAAACAAAACAATGTCTGAACGTTCTGTTTTGTGGAGGGCTTCCGTTGTGGCGTTTTTGCCGTTTGCGAACGTTAGCTCAAAATTTCGTGGGATCATCATAATAAGAAGTTTCGCATTTGCTCCATGTGTTTTCGAAGGTTCCATATCAATTTGGGAGGGGATGTTGGTCAAAGTTCTGTGCAACTTCCTTGGCCATCTACACCAAAAAAATTAAATAGAGTTTTTGACCTAACTGTCACATAACAGCTAACCATACATTATTGAAATTATAACTATCAAACCTGCATTACAAAGACCACGCAGCTGGAAGGTGTCCTGCTGCATGGTGGGAGTTATTTCCCCTCCTTTACACTTTATGTCCACCCAGTCGTATTTTTCATGGCAGGATCTTCTCATTTTGAAGTATTCTCTTTTTTTATGTAAACATAATGGCCTTCTGATTAGTTATATGCAAATGAATACACAAGCCAAATGCTGTTTTCCTTATTACTATAATCTGTCCAGTAGGGTCAACCAAAAACACTTGGCCTGATGGTTCATGCAGATACTGGGGAAGCAATATAGAAATGTATTGATCCCTTAAATGATTTTACTATTAAATGACCCATATCACAACCCTCATACCTCTTCACAAAAATGTACCAAAATCAATTTTGGAAAAAGGATTTTACTCACAAAAGACGTAGGAATTTATTTTCCCAGTTAGAAATAGTAGGCCATGCATCAAATAACTATTTTCATCAGGAAAACGAACCCTCGAATGCACTATTGCATTTGTAAGTTGTCTGCAGGTGGCTTGTTGTGAATGCACTCAAATATCAAGTTATTTTCAGGTTATGTAAACTGCTTTCTAATACTCAACATAGAAGGATTTGTCTTAATGTACAGTATATGAACGTGATGCTATGAAAAGGATTCTTTCACGATATCAAGCTCACGCTGACTGACAAATCACTGCCTATTACTGTGATTAAAAAGAGCATTTGAAACATTGTTTTCCATGAGACCTACCTGTGCGCCTTCCTTTAATCACCTCTGTTCGAACACCTCTCCTGTCCTTGATCCATACCACATAGAGCCATTTGCGGATTTTTTCAGTGCCCAAGTGAAAGATAGTTATTGCGAACCTGGAACATTTGTTAACTTAAAAAAAATGTTTTTAACATCCATGTAAAATGAAGGCCTGCAAAGCTTACATATTTAAGTCCTGCAGGGCAGGGGAAGTCTTGCAGTTATGCAGCTGTAATACTATGGAAGGTAACTAGCTCGCTAGCTTTTTATTTATCATTAACCCTTTCTATGACTGATGTGTTTGACGTTAGCTAGTTACTTAGCTAGGTTGTGGATGTGTCACTGCAACCTTAAAGTTCCTAAATGATGTCACCATTGCCCTTGATTCTAAGCAATGTTGTGCTGTTATTTTTTATTGACTTGGCCAAGGCTTTTGATACGGGAGACCATTCCATTCTTGTGGGCCAAAGCTTTTGATACGGTAGAACATTCCATTCTATGGAGTATTGGTGTCTCTGAGGAGTCTTTGGCCTGGTTTGCTAACTACCTCTCTCAAAGAGTGCAGTGTATAAAGTCAGAACATCTGCTGTCTCAGCCACTGCCTGTCACCAAGGGAATAACCCAAGGCTCGATCCAAGGTCCCACACTCTTCTTAATTTACATCAACAACATAGCTCAAGCAGTAGGAATCTCACTCATCCATTTATATGCATATGATACAGTCTTATACTCGGCTAGCCAACAAGCTTTCTCTGCCCATAACCTTGTTCTTAACACCTCCAAAACAAAGGTAATGTGGTTTGGTAAGAAGAATGCCCCTCTCCCCACTGGTGTGATTACTACTTCTGAGGGTTTAGAGTTTGTCACCTTATACAAGTACTTGGGAGTATGGCTAGATTGTACACTGTCCTTCTCTCAGCAAATATCAAAGCTGCAGGCTAAGGTTAAATCTAGACTTGGTTTCTTCTATCGTAATTGCTCTTATTTCACCTCAGCCATGCTCGGCCATGCTAGACTACAGAGACATAATTTATAGATCAGCAGGTTTTTTTTAACCTTTATTTAACTTGGCAAGTCAGTTAAAAACAAATTCCTATTTACAATGACAGCCTAGGAACAGTGGGTTAACTACCTTGTTCAGGGGCAGAATGACATATGTTTACCTTGTCGGATTTGCCACTAATGCTCCTTATAGGACACATCACTGCACTCTATACTACTCCGTAAACTAGTCAACTCTGTATACTCGTCGCAAGAACCACTGGTTGATGCTTATTTATAAAACCCTCTTAGGACTCACATCCCCCTATCTGAGATATCTACTGCAGCCCTCATCCTCCACATACAACACCCATTCTACCAGTCACATTCTGCTAAAGGTCCCCAAAGCACACCCATTCCTGGGTCGCTCCTCTTTTCAGTTTGCTGCACCTAGCGACTGGAACGAGCTGCAAAAAAACACTCAAACTGGGCCGTTTTATCTCGATCTCTTCATTCAAAGACTCAATAATGGACACTCTCCCTGACAGTTGTGGCTACTTCGCTTGATGTATTGTTGTCTCAAACTTCTTGCCCTTTTTTTTACTGTTGTCTGTGTCCAATAATGTTTGTACCATGTTTTGTGCTGCTACCATGTTGTGCTGCTGCCATGTTATGTTGCTACCATGTTGTTGTCATGTTGTGTTGCTACCATGCTGTGTTTTCATGTGTTGCTGCAATGCCGTGTTGTTGTCTTAAGTATCTCTTTATGGAGTGTTGTGGTGTCTCTTGCCGTGATGTGTGTTTTGACCTATTTTTATTAACGATTTTATTTATAACCCCAGCCCCCGTCCCTGCAGGAGGCCTTTTACATTTTAGTAGGTCGTCATTGTAACTATGAATTTATTCTTGCCTAGTTAAATAAAGGTTACATTTTTTTTAAGGAAACCGTGTAAACTAGTCAGCTGTGTACACCATGTAAACTAGTGTCCTGTACTGTAATTGACAGTAGTATTTTGTTGAAGGTGCCGAATGCTGTGTATGGAGGATTGATAGGGGCGTCCTGTACAGATGAGCAATGCCAGTGGAACTCAGGGACACAGCAGGATTTTAGTTCCAAAAAGGTTGAGTGAGATCCGTTTCAAAGGTCACAAACCGAATGACGAGTTCTCTGACAGCACCCCAGCCACTTCTCCAACTCCTGCATACCACTCCCACAACACACTTTACAATAGTTTGGACGTGGCCAAAGTTCCAGTGGGGAGCCTTCTGCACAAGTGCATCAAAGCTAAACCAAACAGTCATCAGGTTCCAGCAGCAGCCACACAGCTACAGCAGCCTCATGGTGAACACGGCATCAACATGCAGTGTCAGAAATGCTCTCATTTTATGACGTTTATGTTAAGCCGGAGGAGTGTAAATGTGCCAGCTTGGAGGAGGTCACTAAAGCACAGATTGCCTCCCATGCGTGGTATGGCTGTGCGCAAACTTCAGATCACTGCTAGCTCAGCAAAGAAGGTCCCTGTGCTCACCTCAACAAATCCCGGCAACTTTGTGCGGGAGCATCTCTTCCCCAGGTTCCATGGCAACTCTGCAACCACATATGGCAAGGAGAACGAGCAGGTGGAAGGAGAGCTGTGATTTTAGTCTGGAGAGTAGAGGCACAGTAGTGTGTCAAGGAGCCATGGCTTTCTGCAAGCCCAGATGGAGTGTTAAACTTTCAAGAACTATTAGAAATCAAATGTCCTGTTCTGAGTAAGAAGTGTGAGTCTCTGACTGAACTGTTCTCTGGCAAACTCACCGATGTGAAGCTGGTGGATGGGGTTCCTCAGCGGCAACCTAATGGAGCCTGTGGGTACTACATGCAGGTGCAAATGGGCATGTTCTGCACAGGACTGGAGAGATGCAAACTGCTTGCCTGGGCTCCATCTGAGCAGATTGTTATTGATGTGCCTTTTGATGTGAAGTTCTGTGCTGATGTTATCTCTGAATTGTATTTCACACATATACTGCCAAGGACAGTAGATGAGTTCCTGTCAGGCAGAATAACTCTGTGCCCCAAATATGTTAATCTATGTGTTACGATCAACTCGGAGTGGTGGGTGGAATCAGGCGCAGAGAGCAGGGTTCAGTCTTTCTTTCAATTTATTCCCCAGCGCAACAAAACAGTCACGCCAACACACAGGGCATATATAAGTTGCCAGTCCAAACAACAGGACAAAATAGTCCGGAGAATAAATATACGAATAACTCACACCATCAAACACAGAGTAACACAAACAAGCCCGCACAAATACCCAGCGGGCCTAGTGCCCTTAAATACCCTACAAACAAACCCTACTAGAAAACAGGTGTACCCAATTACCCAAAACAAACGGAAAGGGAATCGATGGCAGCTAATAGGCCGGCGACGACGACCGCCGAGCACCGCCCGAACAGGAAGAGGCACCATCTTCGGCAAGGTTCGTGACACTATGTGGTATCTAGATGCCTAATACTTCTGTGTTTTTAAATAGTTCCTATATGTTGTGCCTTGTAAAGCTCTCTGTCAGCTCTACCTTATTATCTAAGCATAACTCTTGATTGGTGTTTTTTTTAGTCTTGCACAGTTCTCTTCATATGCACATTTACCTGATTATATTTGCATAATTCTTGTTGTTTTTTTATATCTTGCCTTGTACAGCTCTCTTCATTCATGTTTATCTAACTCCTTATGATGTATTAATATTTGTATTGTACCTTGTGTAGCTCTTTTCCATATTAAGGCACTTCATGAACTTATCTAAGCATACCATAATTCATCTTGCACCTGGCAAATTGTGGTGTTAATAAAAACACTGTGAAATTAAACTTTCTTGACATTTTCTTTGATACTTAACCTTTTGAAATGAAGGACGAGGAGGCATGTCTAAAGGTTTCAAATTGTGTTTTCAGTTTGATTCTGGGTTTGGTTTTCAAGGGCACCAATGAAGAAAACGGTGTCTCCCCTGTTCCCTGAAAGCAGTTGTCTTCACTGTTGGTCTGTTAGAGACATCTTTGGTGTTGAAGAAAATGTATTTGAAATAGATTGAAGAAGGCATGATAACGGCACCTATCGGATGCCTGTAAGGATCAGGAACAGGCAAAGTTACAGTACATTTCTAATGTAGGAACATCAAAATGATTCACATTAAATAGGAATCTATATGTACACACAGGGTCTCATGTGGATGAAATTATAGTGTATATAGAGTTACATTTCACATGAACATTCTCACTGCTCACTCAGCATCTTCATGGATGATCTCACCATGACCTTGTCCATTTTGTGCGTCAGGTTGATGGGAACAGTCTGGGAGAAGATTTTGAACACCTTGAATCGTCAGATAACTCTCTCAACATGTATACATACATTAGCTATCCTTGTCGTGCTTGTGACATCCTCGTCGGACAGCTGCTCTCCTTTCCTGAGTGAAGGCTGGTATGGCAAGGTTTACCTTCCTCTCATACAGTAGATCTCGGATCGCCAGGCCTAAGGTATTCCAGGAAGCCAGAGTTTTGGGGGATGAATTTGTCACTGCATCTGCCTCCACATGGAGTATTGCTGGAATAATAGTGGCTGAATGACTCCCCTCTGGAAAGGAGATTGTGTGCTTTCTGATGAGTGGTTTCAGAGCAGTCAATGATGCAAGTGGTGTTGGGGAACATCTCTTTAAAGCACTGAGGCATTGTGTTCTGGATCGTCTCTCTCGCAGCCATGGAATGTAGTTCCTCATGTGCTCCGCCATTGTGTCAATCCAGTAGGAAAGCATTCTGCTCAATACTCCCTGGGACACAGCAAAGCCTTCAGCAAGATCACCCTGGAGTAGATTCAGATTCATCAAGGTTATCAGTGTTTGATCAGTGATATGCATTTTGAAGTTAGCCATGTCGAATTGCTGCAGAAACGCTACATGGTCAAAGAAAACACTATGAGGAAGGCCAGTATACAACTCTGAGCTAGTGTCATTCTTCAGGATGGTGTGGGTCAAATGGCTCTGCACCACCACATCGGGTTTGTTTGTTGACTGGTTCTCTTGACACGTAGCTGTGATCAGTCAGTGCTGGAACCTCCCATTGAGTATCAGCATCTTTATGCTGCGGTGTCATTGGCACACAGATCAGACTCTGCATCATCACAGTCTTCATCTGTCAAACAAACATAAGAGAGACCACAAGTTTAACACAATAAAATACACAGACAGCCTACTGGTCATGGTTAGGTAAAGAAAAAATAAAATAGTTGAACGTTTAATCATTTAGCTAGTTAGACATGTCATGAGCATGGCCAGTGGCATGCCAGCAATGATGGGGATACTTATGGCATGGGGGTGACATTGTCAGACAGAAGTTGTTTGATAGCTAACAATGTAGGGACTAACTAGCTAGGCTAGTTAGCAAACAAAACTGTATCAGATGGGCTGTCCTCAAGCTAGCCAGCTAAGTGAGTAAGCTAGGCAACAGTTGGCTAGGTACAGTGTGTTAGGACTTAGGAGTGGCTACCAACTAGTAACATAATTAGCTAAGCTAGCTAACTTCTGCCCGATTCAGGACAACCATCTGTGACGATAGCTAGCGAGTAGGAGCTAGCTAACAGCTACCTATATTTGTTGATGTCCTGATGAGATGTCACCTTCTGGTCTGTACTGGTCATAGCCCAGCCACTTCTCAGGGAAAGGATGCTCTTCAGTCGACCTCTTGTCCACAAAGTGATAGGAACACACATAGGGTCGGAATTGGTGGTGTCTGTTTTAATACATACAATGGTGAGGTGTGTTATTGGTCAACCATGGCTTGCCACTGCTGTGATACGATAGTGTAAAGCAATGAATTTGAAAATCATCTGCACTGTATGTTTGTTTGTTAGCTAGCTAGCTAGCCAGACAGTTTTAGAGGAATGATTCCATACATTTTTCTAAATAATGGCCAATGTGCCAACATTGGGGGGTAGAGAGAGGAAGAAAGTGAGAAAGATAGGATGAAATTGAGAGCGGGAGAGAGAGGTGGGAAGAGAGTGGAAGACTGACAGAGAGTGAGATGGAGAGAGAGAAACAGAGAGAGAAAGATAGCAGTGCAAATGTACTTAGACTTGAGTATTTCAACAACTCTTCTCTTCCAACTTGTTAGGCAATCATATGTACCTACGTGGGAAGGATGGCCAGCCACACAGGAGGATGATTTTTACTAAGGAGGAGAAAGAGGCCATGCTGACCGAGATGCGTGCTGGGCATTTCGGAGTGAAGCGCATGATTGCCAAAGTCAACCAAAGTCTGACAGGGAATTGCCAAGGAGTGGGACAGCTGGGAAAGTGAAATAACCTTTTGGTTATCAATCACATTCTATTATATCTGAAAATATTATGACTTCAATGAATGTCACATCAATGTTTCAATTTGTCACTTTTTGCTTAAAAGGTCAGCACCCTGTCTAGCCTGCCAGAATTTTGAGAGGGCGAAGACTGTGGCGCCGGAGTTGAAGCCCATCAAAGTTGTTTGCACGATGGCACATGATCGGTAAGTGTCCCTGTGGTCAAAAAAATATTTGACCTCAGCAGAGTTGAATATTATAGAATGTGTGTGTATGTGTGTCAGTATCCTTACAAATATGAAAATATGCATACTGTATGACACAGATACGGGTAAGAATAAAGTAATCTCTCTAACACTCTAAATGTTAGGGGTGGACCTCATCTGACCCTTCACTAAATCCAGGAATGGCAACAGCTGGTGTCTGACGGCGACCCATCACTTTACCAAGTGGATGGAGGCAACACCCATTAAGGTCAGTAAAGGAAGAGTACGTGCTTAACTCTAAATTCCCTTCTATAACCCATAAAAAAAGGGTGCTTTGAACCAAAAATAGGTTTTCGTTTTGTATGATACCCATCAAGGACAAGAGTGGCGAGGCCACCTCCAAGGCGATGATGGACTTCTTCAACACCCACGGTTCTCCTGAGGTCATGTTGAGTGACCGAGGTCATGAACGCTGGAACAAGGTACGGATGTTATAGGTTATATTCTGTCACCAGTGGTTTGTTTTATTTATTTTTTACAATTTGTTTTTGTTTTTCCATGGTACATAATCAGACATATTTCAATATTTTACTATTTTACATTGTCAATAGGTGTCACTTTCCTAACCCCTCCTCCAGGTTTGGTGATGGACCAACCAGACTCTCAAGACTGCCATGGACAAGTCCCTTGATTGGTACCAGGAAGGGTGGGAGAACAACCTGAAGGTAATTCTCTTTGCACACAACACAAAATGTCCTGAAGCTAGTTTTAGTTTCCCTAACACTGATATTTTTGACTTTGTCTTCCTAGAGTTACCTCGGTTGAAGCCAACAATCTTCCCCAGTTGGAGCAGTTGGACGGTCGATCACTGAAAGCACTGACGCCCTACACTTCAAAGAAGCCCAATAGAAAAAGTGTGTTAAGCTTCGGTTGACATTTGAGAAAGCAAGAAATGGTAGTTCTGCTGAGCTTGTAAAAATGTACCTCTTCAATTTATCTCTCCAAATGACTTTAGGACAGACTGTCCGAGCCCCCCAGGAGGTATCCCACCCACCAGTGAGTTTGGATCAGTCTGATTCTCTGTGCTCTGAGTCGGAGGGGGACAAGCTTGAGGTAGGCTATACCTTCCAAAAAGTGTTGAAAAGTACATATCTCCCGTTTATAACACTGCACTAATCCATCAGATTTTCTCTTAGTAAAGTGTAATCTGTGTTTGCTTGTTTACGTCTCTGTCTCCTCCCCTGTTCCCTTTATCTCTGCTCCTGTTCTCCAGGACCTAGGGGTTCTGCCCAACACCCAGACGTGGATCCACCTGATGTCTTCCATTACCAACCACCCTGCAACTTTTCATTACATCATCTACAGCTACTGTTATTGTCATGTTGTCATTATCTGCTAAGAAGGTTTTCTTGCTCCATCATACTGGGCTCATAATATGTGAGATACACAGATGAATTAAAAACACTAGCACTGCAAACACTCAGAACAAAGGGAGCAGCAGTGCCTGGACTTTGCAGTCTCCCTCTTCACGTCCCCCTTCCGAGACTGGCTGCCTGATGAAAACAAGTGACAGGCAGAACCTTCCACCCACACAGTAACCACCTCCTCCATATTCCACACACCAGAATTCAGTATTTCAGACTTTGATTGTGTACAAAAAAAAATCTGTGAAAATAAATGAATTACATAACTGTACCAAAAAATAGTTGATGTATTAAATCTTAAATATTGGCAGGTTGGTTTTCACTGCTGTTCCACATGATTCATTATTGTATCCTAGGACCTACAATATATACATATATATTCAACCACAAGAGGGTGCTAATGAGCTATGCGAGATAGGGGGAAAAAAATCATAATAGAGGCCTGCTGAAATGATATTATTTCAGTGTAGATAAGGGAATGGGAGGTTAAAATAAAAACATGGCAGCCAGACAAGCCAGTGTAACTTTTACAGATGCACAACTGAGTGCATCCTGTCATCACCGCCTGGTACTGCAACTGCACCGCCCGCAACCGCAAGGCTCTCCAGAGGGTGGTGCGGTCTGCCAAAAGCATTACCGGGGGCAAACTACCCACCCTCCAGGACACCTGGAGCACCCGATGTCACAGGAAGGCCAAAAAGATCAACCGGCCACTGCCTGTTCAACCCGCTATCATCCAGAAGGCGAGGTACAGGTGCATCAAAGCTGGGATTGAGAGACTGAAAAACAGCTTCTATCTCAAGGCCATCAGACTTCTAAACAGCCATCACTAACTTAGAGAGGCTGCTGCCTACATAGAGACTCATATCACTGGTCACTTTAATAAATGGATCACTTTAAACAATGGCACTTTAATAATGTTAACATATCTTACATTACTCATCTCATATGTCTATACTGTACCTTAAACGGCAGGTAGCCTAGTGGTTAGAGCGTTGGGCTAGTAACTTAAAAGGTTGCAAGATCAAATCCCTGAGCTGACAAGGTAAATTTCTGTCAATCTGCCCCTGAACAAGGCAGTTCCGGGGCAGGCTGTCATTGAATATAAGAATTTGTTCTTAACTGACTTGCCTAGTTAAATAAATGCCATCTATTGCACCTTGCCTATATCGATTGGCCATTGCTTATTTATATGTACATATTGTTATTCCATCCCTTTAGATTTGAGTGTATTAGGTAGTTGTTGGGGAATTGTTAGATATTACTGGACTGCCGGAACTAGAAGCACAAGCATTTCGCTACACTCACATTAACATCTGCTAACCATGTGTATGTGACCAATAACATTTGATTTAATTTGATGCAGAAGCTCGGTAGAAAAACTCCCTAGAAAGGCAGGAACCTAGAAATAAACCTAGAGAGGAACCAGGCTCTGAGGGGGGACCAGTCCTCTTCTGGCTGTGCTGGTTGGAGATTATAACGGTACATGGCCAAGATGTTCAAATGTTCATAGATGACCAGTAGCGTCAAAAAATAATAGTCACAGTGGTTGTCTGGCCAGGTAGTCTTGAGGCATGGTCCTAGGGCTCAGGTCCTCCGGGAGGGGATGGAGAGGACAAACCTGTTTCCGGTCTAACCAGTCTTCTCTTTCAGCCCAAGGACACATTCATACCCGTTACACGAAGACCATCACATAAATACACAAAGAAAGGGGAAACCTAGTCAGTTGCACAACTGAATGCATTCAACCCAACCCCTCTGAATCAGAGAAGTGTAGGGGGTTTCCTTAATCAACATCATTGGCACCCAGGGAGCAGTTGTTTGGGTTAACTGCATTGCTCAAGAACAGAACAGCAGATTTTTCCACCTTGCCGGCTCAGGATTCAAACCAGGGATTTTCAGTTACTGGCCCAATGCTCTTAACTGCTAGGCTATCTGCCGAAGAACATACCTTCGTTCATGATGATCCGACATTACATGGGTGACACAGTAAAAATGTAGTTTTGATCAACCTTGCTCGAGCTGCGGTAAATGTAGATATCAAAGAACACTGCTGTTCTGCGGGCAGAGTGGTGGGTGAAACCATTCACTTCAGAAAAAGGTGTGATATTAATAAAGTTTCCTTTCATTATGTGTTGTCGAATTCATACAAATATTTGCTGCCATGTAGTAAGGTTGGCAATACGAGAGGTCTTCAGACGTAACATTTTTGTATTATTTTCCTTGAAAGAACAACTAGTGGAGTTTTGAGTGCTTCTCCACTATTTGGAAAGTTGGTCTGTCTGCTCTTCAGTCTGAGAGAGATATTCTGAGAGCAGGTTTGTGTCTCCTTCTGTATGTAAAAACTGTTTACAACTCTATAACAAAATAGTGTCTTTGGAAAACTGGTTCATATATCCTAAAGTCAATATAGCATATTTGACTATGTATATATTTATGTTGCCGTTAATGTATTTAAAGCCTACTTCGGAAAGTTAATCAAGTGTTTGTAATTTTCATGATAGGTACACTTCAAATATGACAGACAAAATGAAAAAAAAATCCAGAAAATCACATTGTAGGATTTTTAATGAATTTATTTGCAAATTATGGTGGAAAATAAGTATTTGGTCAATAACAAAAGTGTATCTCAATACTTTGTTATATACACTTTGTTGGCAATGACAGAGGTCAAACGTTTTCTGTAAGTCTTCACAAGGTTTTCACACACTGTTGCTGGTATTTTGGCCCATTCCTCCATGCAGATCTCCTCTAGAGCAGTGATGTTTTGGGGCTGTTGCTGGGCAATACGGACTTTCAACTCCCTCCAAACATTTTCTATGGGGTTGAGATCTGGAGAATGGCTAGGCCACTCCAGGAACTTGAAATGCTTCTTACGAAGCCACTCCTTCGTTGCCCGGGTGGTGTGTTTGGGATCATTGTCATGCTGAAAAACCCAGCCACGTTTCATCTTCAATGCCCTTGCTGATGGAAGGAGGTTTTCACTCAAAATCTCACAATACATGGCCCCATTCATTCTTTCCTTTACACGGATCAGTCGTCCTGGTCCCTTTGCAGAAAAACAGCCCCAAAGCATGATGTTTCCACCCCCATGCTTCACAGCAGGGGGACACGTCTGGCACTGCAGGATTTGAGTCCCTGGCGACGTAGTGTGTTACTGATGGTAGGCTTTGTTACTTTGGTCCCAGCTCTCTGCAGGTCATTCACTAGGTCCTCCCGTGTGGTTCTGGGATTTTTGCTCACCATTCTTGTGATCATTTTGACCCCACGGGGTGAGATCTTACGTGGAGCCCCAGATCGAGGGAGATTATCAGTGGTCTTGTATGTCTTCCATTTCCTAATAATTGCTCCCACAGTTGATTTCTTCAAACCAAGCTGCTTACCTATTGCAGATTCAGTCTTCCCAGCCTGGTGCAGGTCTACAATTTTGTTTCTGGTGTCCTTTGACAGCTCTTTGGTCTTGGAGTTTGGTGTGTGACTGTTTGAGGTTGTGGACAGGTGTCTTTTATACTGATAACAAGTTCAAACAGGTGCCATTAATACAGGTAACGAGTGGAGGACAGAGGAGCTTCTTAAAGAAGAAGTTACAGGTCTGTGAAATCTTGCTTGTTTGTAGGTGACCAAATACTTATTTTCCATCATAATTTGCAAATAAATTCATTAAAAATCCTACAATGTGATTTTCTGGATTTTATTTCTCATTTTGTCTGTCATAGTTGAAGTGTACCTATGATGAAAATCACAGGCCTCTCATCTTTTTAAGTGGGAGAACTTGCACAATTGGTGGCTGACTAAATACTTTTTTGCCCCACTGTATCATTACTGTTGCTCCTATCTAAAAGATACTGTATATTGTGTCCTACCTAACGAGTGAAGGTGTGGCTGTGACTGTCCTGTCAATGCCCGTCATCACTGTTTAAATATTTTACTGCAGGTATGCATTTTTACACATGCACACATGAAGACTCACTCAAGGACCCAAGTATTGTGCATTGTATATCTATTGTCATTTTCTTTGGACTGTACTAAAATTGTTATTGTTTAGCTTCATGGCTGTCACAATAATGGGGGTTGTGTGTTGGAGCGATTTTGCATGTGAAAGAAGATGTATGTCCTCCTCCTTTTCCGCAGCAACCAGTGATCTGGGTCAACAGCATCAATGTAACGGTATAGCTTCCATTCCTCTCCTCTCCCCTACATGGGCTCAAACCAGGGACCCTCCGCACACAACAACTGCCTCCCACGAAGCATCATTACCCATCGCTCCACAAAAGCCGCAGCCCTTGCAAAGCAAGGGGAACAACTACTTCAAGGTCTCAGAGCGAGTGATATCACCGATTGAAAAGCTATTAGCGCGCACACCGCTAACTAGCTAGCCATTTCACATCGGTTACACATACACTCAATTAGTATTTGGTAGCATTGCCTTTAAATTGTTTAACTTGGGTCAAACGTTTTGGGTAGCCTTCCACAAGCTTCCCACAATAAGTTGGGTGAATTTTGGCCCATTCCTCCTGACAGAGCTGGTGTAACTGATTCAGGTTTGTAGGCCTCCTTGCTCACACACGCTTTTTCAGTTCTGCCCACAGAGTTTCTATAGGGTTGAGGTCAGGACTTTGTGATTGCCACTCCAATACCTTGACTTTGTTGTCCTTAAGCCATTTTGCCACAACTTTGGAAGTATGCTTGGAGTCATAGTCCATTACGAAGACCCATTAGAGACCAAGCTTTAACTTCCTGACTGATGTCTTGAGATGTTGCTTCAATATATCCACATAATTTTCCTACCTCATGATGCCATCTATATTGTGAAGTGCACCAGACCCTCCTGCAGCAAAGCACCCCCACAACATGATGCTGCCACCCACGTGCTTCACAGTTGGGATGGTGTTCTTCGGCTTGCAAGCCTCTGAGCGGCCTTTCAGGTTATGTCGATATAGGACTTGTTTTACTGTGGATATAGATTATTTTGTACCTGTTTCCTCCAGCCTCTTCACAAGGTCCTTTGCTATTGTTCTGTGAGTGATTTGCATCTCTCACACCAAAGTAAGTTAATCTCTAGGAGAAAGAACACGTCTCCTTCCTGAGCGGTATGACGGCTGCATGGTCCCATGGTGTTTATTCTTGCGTACTATTGTTTGTACAGATGAACGTGGTACCTTCAGGCGTTTGAAAATTGCTCCCAAGGATGAACCCGACTTGTGAAGGTTTACAATTTGTTTTCTGAGGTCCTGGCTGATTTCTTTTGATTTTCCCATGTCGCCAAACAAGAGGCACTGTGTTTGAAGGTAGGCCTTGAAATACATCCACAGGTACACCTCCAATTGACTCAAATTATGTCAATTAGCCTATCAGAAGCTTCTAAAGCCATGACATCATTTTCTGGAATTTTCCAAGCTTTTTAAAGGCACAGTCAACTTAGTGTATGTACAATTCTGACCCACTGGAATTGTGACACAGTGAATTATAAGTGAAATAATCTGTCTGTAAACAATTGTTGGAAACGTTACTTGTGTCAACCACAAAGTAGATGTCATAACCAACTTGCCAAAACTATAGCTTGTTAACAAGAAATTTGTGGAGTGGTTGAAAAACTAGTTTTAATGACTCCAACCTATGTGTATGTAAACTTCCGACTTCAACTGTATATATAATTGAGTCAAAGCCACATACAAACATTGTATTTTTGTGGCTTTCTTGAGTAAGGCAGCTCCAAAATGCAGGTGTTTCAGCCTAGCTCAGTGCTTTCTGTGGTGGTGGGGCAAGCCAGCAGAAAATACGGAGTGTTGCGCCGTGATTGGCTCAGTGTTCTGTCACTCATGGTGACACTACGTCACCACCAAGTCTAAGGGGAGAGCTAGAAAATTCTAGCCCTTTGGGTGCTGTCCTAGAGTTACATCCAAGAATGCTCAAGGTCATTGGCCACAGGTAAAATTATGTCAAATCACATATGTACAGTAGCTTTGATTGGACTGATCATGTCAACATCATACTTTCAAAAATTGTAGCTGGTAGTCATCTTGAATCAAGTCTTCAATCTACTGGCAAATCCTTTTTAATCCTTCTCATATGAAGAGAAATAATGAAGAGAAATTATAGATAAAATGCATCGGTGCTCATTGGCCGTTGGACATAAATATTACACAACAAGTTGGTAATCTCAAATTCAACAATGAGTGGTTTTGGAAGGAAACAGTGACAGTGGCTAACGTTAACTGCAGGCATTGCAAAGCAATCACTAGCCTGCTATTCAGTGGAGTGTATCAGGAATCGAGATAAGACCCAGATGCAGACACATCGAATTGACAATGGTTTAATATTCCAACAGAGGCCGAAAATAGACAGGTCAAGGCAGGCATGGATCACTAAACCAGAGGTGGGGCAACGGTACAGGTCCGCAGGCAGGCTCAGGGGAGGCAGAGGTCAACAATCCAGAGGTGGGGCAAAGGTACAGGTCAGGCAGGCGGGCTCAGAGTCAGGACAGCCAAGGGTCAAAAACCAGGAGGGCGAGAAAAAGAGACTGGGAAAAGCAGGAGCTGAGAACAAAAACTTGACAAACAAGACGAACTGGCAACGGATTAACAGAGAACACAGGTATAAATACACAGGGGATAATGGGGAAGTTGGGTGACACCTGGAGGGGGGTGGAAACAATCACAACGACAGGTTGTGACAGAGTGGCTGTGTGGTCACAAATCTGGGATTAAGGGGCTCTTTTCCAAGTTTAAAATTATAAACATTCAACATTGGCCATGCTGGCAATGAAGCGTGATTTGTGTCACAAAACAACTGTTAACTCGGATCTGCGAAAACTTGACTTCAATGAGTTCAAGACAACAGGGAAGTACTGTATGTTTTGAATGGTCATCCAACTCAGAGTTGTAACTCCAGCTTCTTTCTAGAGCTATGACTTGAAAATCAATGACGTCATTGTGACGGAGATGCTGAGAGTCGAGAAGGAGGTGAAACGTTAAATAAAACAACAAACATGGAACGAGACAACATAACAGTAGCATCTACGCATAAACACAGGAACATTACTGACTGGGGAAAGACCCTATGGGAGCATCAGATATAGGGGAGGTACTAAGTGAGGTAATGGAGTCCAGGTGTGCCTCATGATGACGTGCAGGTGCGAGTAATGATGGATCCCAAGACCGGTGGTTAGTATACCTGTGACGTCAGGAGTGGGAGTAGACGATGATGACATTCCTCTAAAACAGCCTATAGGCTACATGTGCACTGCCAATTCAGAACAGTAGGCTAAGTTATGAGGTGGAAAGGGACCAAAGTATTGTGAGGCACATGGGCTACTAACAGCTTACTACACAACATACACTTAGTATTACTTTCTTAGCTACAGTATACATATCTCCCTGGAATATTACATCATTTATGTAGCAGCATTACAAGACATTTTTGGACTCACCTTGTTGTGCTGTTCTCACTTGAACAGGAAGGTGGCAAATTTCATTATGGGCAAATTCTGTCATCAAATTCTAGCATTCTCTAGATTTATGGTGCTTTCAAGACAACTGGGAACAAGGTTGAATCATGAAGTCAGTGTACTTCAGGCTGGAGCGCGAGAAAGAGGCCCGTGTTCCCGACTTGGAATTCCGAGTTGGATGACCGTTCAAAATGTATTTTTCCAGTGGGAGCTAGTTTTTTTCTTTAACTTAATGAATTCTGAGATTTCCCAGGTCCGAGTTTCCAGTTGTTTTGAGAGCGGCAGAAGTCATGCTGGATTGACAGCATGGCCAATGTATTCAACCTTTTCTGGCCCATGGTGTTGCGTGTGAATGTTTATCCTTTTAAGCTAATATACCATTGCAATGCTTAAAAGCCAGATCAATGCCAGTGGGCTGGACAGACCATAATATTGTGACCATAACCATGAACACCAAGGTTCCAAAGAAACCCCCTAGGATTGTGGTCAAAAGAAATTTTAAAATATTTAATCATGAGTTATTTCTAAATGATTTAGCTGCTGTACCCTGGGAGCTGATTTATCTAGAGGATGATTTAAATCACGCTACAGAATGTTTTATTGATTTGCTCATGGAGGTAATGGACTATCATGCCCCTGTAAGAAAGAGAACATCTTGGTGCCCGTCCATCTCCATGGATTGATGATGAACTGGGCGAAGCTTTTTCTCAAAGAAATATGGCAAAAGTCTTAGCAGCCAAGTCAAAATTAGAAATTGATGAACAGAATTATAGAACATTACGTAATTATGCAGTTAAATTGAATAGAAAGAGAAAAAAAAGTTATTTTACAACAATGCTTTTACTGATTGTAAAAATGATTCTAAAAAGGTATGGAACACAGTTAAGGGCTTACTTGGTACATCTATCTCATCATGCCCATGTAGTGTGGAGGTTGACGGGAGAATAATATCAAAACCAGTTGATATTGCCAATCATTTTGCAGATTTTTTTACACAGAAAATTAAATTACTAAGCAACAATGTAGACATACATTCTTCCAAACAAGCTATTGTCCAATGGATTGATGATCATATTATGAGCAATAAGATCTGCTCTTTTAGTCTACAAACGGTGTCAGTGGAGGAGGTGTTAAACCTGTTGAAGTCATTGCCTGATGGTAAATCTACAGGTTATGGTCTTATGGACAATTTTTTTGCTTCGCTGAGCTGCTCCCCAGATTGCAGTTCCACTGAGATACATATTTAATTGGTCACTGGAAAAGGGGTTGTTTGCAAATGTATGGAAGCATGCGAAACTGTGTCCTATTCCAAAAGACTGTAAAGAACCCATTACTCCTGCCAATAGTCGACCAATTAGTCTACTCCCTACACTTAGTAAGATATTGGAGGGTATTGTGAGTAGACAAATGTGGGAGTATATGGAAAATAATAATCTGATTACAGCCAATCAGCATGCTTATCGCAAAAAACATTCCACTACCACTGCATTGGTTAACATGACTGACCAGTGGCTCAATGCTATGGATAATGGCAAATTTGTAGGTGTACTACTGTTAGATTTCAGTGCAGCATTTGATTTAGTGGATCATGAAATAATTTTGACAAAATTAATGCATTATGGTTTTAAGGAGGTAGCATTGAATTGGGTACAGTCCTATCTAACTGACAGGAAACAGTCCACCTATATCAATGGTTCATTTTCTTCCCCTAATGTGTTAAACTGTGGAATACCGCAGGGCAGCTGCCTTGGGCCACTTCTATACTTAATATATACCAACGACCTTCCCTATGCCTTGGTTGAAACTCACGCTACTATATTTGCAGATTATACTACAATTTATGCAGCAAGACAATCGGTTCAACGGGTACAGCAAGCTTTACAAGGAGATTTGGAGAATATTAGGAAATAAAGCAGCAAGGATTGTTTTAAGGTGGAGATATGGTTCTTCTGTTGCAGTCATGCACAGTGTTCTTGGTTGGTCCTCAATTGACAAGATAATTGAAAAAAAACATGCTTATTTTATTTTAGAATATACATCATTTAAAATGGCCAAGTTCTATTCACAATGGTATTCAGTTGGTAAGAGACAGACATTCCGTAAATACTAGGAATAGATTGTCCACCATCTATGCGTTATCCAGACAGAAAATAGAAATAGGCAAAAGAACATTTCGATTTAGAGCAATAAAGAAATGGAATAAATTAACTGAGCAAACTAGAAACCTTTCAATATATAAATTTAAACATTATTTTAAAACAATTTAAATATAGTATATAGAAATGTTGTGGGACTATAGTAGATGAAGAATCAATATTTTTTAGATAGAGTATTTATTGGGTCATTATGCTAGTATATCATGTATGTTTGTAATAGTGTGTTATATGTGAAAGTGGGTTTGTATTATAAATTGTATTTTAATGTTAAGGACTCTTGGAAGATTAGTCCAAATGGGGACTAAAAGAGATCCTAATAAAATAAAATAAAATCACGCTTGGAAAAGAGACCCTTAAAACCAGACTTGGACCACACACCCTCTCAACCGAATAGCAGGAAGGGGAAGGAAAAAAGTGATTGCTTTGCAAGGCATGCAGTTAGCCACTGGTTGGCCCTCCACCACAGAAAGCACTGAGCTTGGTTGAAACACCTGCATTTTGGAGCTGCATTACTCAAGAAAGCAAAAAGAGACTGTTTTGATGTTTTATTTTTTACATTGTTTGCAAACTGATATGTGACATATTAATGCCAAAAGCACATGCAAAACAGGCATCAACAAATATATATATATATATATATATATATATATATATATATATATATATATATATATTACCAGTCAAAAGTTTGGACACACCTACTCATTCAAGGGTTTTTCATTATTTTTTAAATAATTTTCTACATTGTTGAAATAACACATACGGAATCATGTAGTAACCAAAAAAGTGTTAAACAAATCAAAATATATTTGAGATTCTTCAAAGTAGCCACCCTTTGCCTTGATGACAGCTTTGCACACTCTTGGCATTCTCTCAACCAGATTCTTGAGGTAGTCACCTGGAATGCATTTCAATTAACAGGTGTGCCTTGTTAAAGTGCAGTTGCAGAAACCATCAAGCGCTATGATGAAACTGGCTCTCATGAGGACCACCACAGGAAAGGAAGACCCAGACTTACCTGTTAGTTGAAATGCATTCCAGGTGACTACCTCATGAAGCTGGTTGAGAGAATGCCAAGAGTGTGCAAAGCTGTAATCAAGGCAAAGGGTGGCTACTTTGAAGAATCTAAAATGTAAAATATATTTAGATTTGTTTATGTCACGCCCTGACCTTAGAGATCCTTTTTTTGTCTCTATTTTTTGGTTTGGTCAGGGCGTGAGTTGGGGTGGGCATTCTATGTTTTGTGTTCTATGTTTTCTATTTCTGTGTGTTTGGCCGGGTGTGGTTCTCAATCAGAGGCAGCTGTCTATCGTTGTCTCTGATTGAGAACCATACTTAGGTAGCCTTTTCCCACCTGTGTTTTGTGGGTAGTTGTTTTCTGTTTTTGTGTCCGTACCAGACAGAACTGTTTCGGCTTCGGTCGTTCTCTTTGTTATTTCAGTGTTCAGTTCAAATAAATGTATGAACACGTACCACGCTGCACCTTGGTCCTCTCCTTCCAACAGCCGTTACAGTTTAACACTTTTTTGTTTACTACATGATTCCATATGTGTTATTTCATAGTTTTGATGTCTTCACTATTATTCTACAATGTAGAAAATAGTTCAAATGAACGAAAACCCTTGAATGAGTAGTTGTGAACAAACATTTGACTGGTACTGTGTATACATATACATTTTTTTTTTTACTGAACAGGTGTCGCTCAAAACACATGCCCTGAATGACGAGTCACCACTGACAATACCAGAGATATATTTTTCGGAGGGAATTGAATATCTTCAACTGCATTGAATGGACTAATCAGGATGTAGATGAAAGTTACTTCAAAGCAGAAAAAAACAACTCCTCATTTCAGTGCAGCAAATCAGTAAATCACCATATAATCTGCCTGAGGGAAATCAATCTCTTTTTATTGATTGCTTTTCTGAAACTTTAGTACTTTAAATGGGTTTCATCGACGGCAGCATTAGAGAGAGACAGAAGCAGTCTTTGGTCATGGTATAACAGCAATCCATGCTTTGGTTTTGTTTCCATGGCACATTTTAGCATTTGTGGCACAAATCCCATTAAAGTTATCGTACCGAAATTATCATTTTTCGCTAATATCCAAATCATTCGAAAGTGTCTAAAATTGATTGTGAAGCTCAACAAAGTCACTTATACATGATTTGAACATGATGCGCATCAATGGGATTTGTGACACAAATGCTAAAACGTTAGCACGTGGGAACTTTGCCAGGGAAACTAAACCAAAACTTGAATTACTATCATACCTTGTCCATAGACTGCTTACAGGGTAAGAAAAACAATATGTATTTTTGTAATTTGTATGAACCATCCCTTTAAAACATATTCCCTTATTTGAACACAGGGTATGGCTTGTAAAATAATGATAAAGAAGTTGTATTTCATGTTAAAGTACATAAAACATAAATATTCCGTACAAATAGGCAGATATGCACATTACATCCTGCCAGTACCAAACCTACAGTATGTTTATGGCTTTTTCTACCCTCTGCTGCCACCTCCTGGCCATGCTCATCTACTGTAGTGTGTGCGTGTGTGTGTGTGTGTGTGTGTGTGTGTGTGTGTGTGTGTGTGTGAGAGAGACGTTCCCAAAGAATTTGAGCAATGGTAAGAGTCCCTCGATAATTAACTTGTCGTACTGAGATGGACACTCTCAGCTCAACACCACTTTTCTCCACTGGACGTCACATGCTTAAAGGAGCTCTATGTGAGGACTATCTCAAACCACTCTTAACTGGTTAGGGGTACAGACTTTGTGTCATGCATGACTAGTCATGTTAATTGGATACTTTTGCTTGAGCTTAACACTTATAGCCATTGCTTTGCCTTGACCCTAACATGACATTTCTCCCAAATCCTGGCAGGCAGAGATGGGATCTGTGCTGCCACAAGAAGCCCTGCAGAGGACAGTGATTCTCCACAAAGGGTCCATGTCAAAGTCAAGGGACGCTGCACAGTAAAATAGTGAACGTTGTCTGAGAGAAAGCTCTAAGTACAGGCCGCAGAATTAGGTTATATGCTATCAATCCATTCTTACTTCTGGTGGATATTAGCAATAGAGCCGACTGGATATAGACCAACTATATCAGTCAACCTATAGCTATCAAAGAAATTATCATTTTTAAAGTGTTCTCGTATCACTCACTCAAAAAAAAAGAAGCCAACTGACATTTACTCCTGAGGTGCTGACCTGTTGCACCCTCTACAACCACTGTCATTATTATTATTTGGCCCTGCTGGTCATCTATGAACATTTGAACATCTTGGCAATGTTCTGTTATAATCTCCACCCAGCACAGCCAGAAGAGGACTGGCCACCCCTCATAGCCTGGTTCCTCTCTAGGTTTCTTCCTAGGTTCCGGCCTTTCTATGGAGTTTTTCCTAGCCACCGTGCTTCTACACCTGCATTGCTTGCTGTTTGGGGTGTACAGCACCTTGTGACATCGGCTGATGTAAGAAGAGCTTTATAAATCAATCTGATTGATACATTGCTTTCCAATTTTACTAATACATTCACAATATAGATTATGGTGACAGTGTGAAGTGTGAATCAGGGCTATATCGAGATTCATGTATAACATTTTTATTTGCCATCAGCGTGCTTACCTTGGTGCCAGTCTCTGTATGCGTCTCCTTTAAGAGTGTTTTATCACACGGTTGATGACGCTCTCTCGTGCTGTAAACACGGCTCGCTCAGCTGCGTGGCGGAGACAGCTCATACCAAGGGCCCGAGGTAGGCTACTGTATTTACGTAGACTGGGCTATTAAAACGCTGTTCACCTCCTCATATGATATCTGCAGAATCTCCTGTCTGAGGTGCAATGGCTAGGAAGACTGACATTCCTCCTTCATACTATGGTGAGTCGCCACGTTCGTCTTTGTTTAACGTCGGTAACCGTTCTTTCTACAAGACATGACAAAGGATAGCCTACAACAGTATGCTTACTTTTGTTATTGGGTCGCTTCTGGCGCTAGCTCTGATTTCCAAAATCTAACATTGTAGCAAGATACAATACAATATTATGCAAATGTAACGCTCATATAAAGCGATACTTTGTTACAAAACTGGATGCCGAATTAACCATGCGTGTTGGCTACCAAAATAACAATGTTTTAATTTCGAAAGTAGGCCTACTGGATATAATAATGCCATGATATTGTTTAATTCACTCCAGTCATGAAATGTAACACAAGTGAAACTTTCTATTATAGTTTGGCTATGGAGCTCTGCTTTTGTTGATCACAGAATACAGTGCACCCTCTTGGGGATTAACACTTGGCGTGCAGTGTACACAAACCCATTGGTACAAAGGTTACTGTTACAGTTTTAAACGCATACTCTGGTTAAATTCAACAATTATTATTAAACGTTTCCATTTTCCTGTTCAACCATTGACAATAGATGACTTAAATGTATTGTTTTGATTAAGAAAACAAGTGAATTGCATCTGAAAGCCAAGATAAACAACAATGCTCATAAACAATGTCCATTGTTATTTGGCAAATAGGCCAGCAATGTAAAGAGAATATTTGTTCCCCTTTGTCCCTAAGTGACAGTTTTCTGAATGGTTGGCATATGGATATTCAATCTCTGGGCAGATTTACTGTCCATTAGCTGGTCCTCTTTGTTAGGTTGTTTATGAAAATGATATAATCCTGGACTCGTGCCAGATGCCATAGAAGCCACATAACTACAGTAT
Organism: Oncorhynchus nerka; assembly: GCF_034236695.1. Taxonomy (NCBI): domain Eukaryota; kingdom Metazoa; phylum Chordata; class Actinopteri; order Salmoniformes; family Salmonidae; genus Oncorhynchus; species Oncorhynchus nerka. The sequence continues at coordinate 50,851,750 of NC_088419.1, read as the reverse complement.
TTCAAGTGTGAAATGACAGCTTTTATGAGCAATAATACGGTAATAACACAGTTTACCCCAGATTATTAGACAAAGGAGCACTGATACAGTATTGCAGGCAGAGCTATGTAAGCTCTAGCTATGGCTTATGTAATTACAGAGTAATAGTCAATACACTGAAGGCTATTTTACTCATGTCTGTTGTTATTACAGAAAGTACATGTCACAACGTCTTATAAGTAGTGATTTTACAGTCATGATTATAGGATGGCTTGACCCTCATTATAATCAATCATTACTGTGCATGATCAATCATTATAATTGGGTCATCCTTATAATAGCTGAATGAGTCACAAAACCAGTGTGTGAGCCAGCCCAGTCCATGCAGCTTATCTGAACACATACAGTATCTTATCCACAATGTAGTCTTTGAGACAACAGGCAAAGGTAGGCTACACTTCCCTAGTATTTATTTGGACAGTGAAGCAACATTTTTTAAATTTGGCTCTTATACTCCAGCATTTTGGATTTGAGATCAAATGTTTTCATGCATAGCTATCTGTTTTACCATTTTGAAATGAATGCACTTCATGTACTCTACATGACTAAAAGTATGTGGCCACCTGCTCGTCAAAAATCTCATTCCAAAATCATGGGCATTAATATGGAATTGGTCCCCCCTTTGCTGTTATAACAGACTCCACTCTTATGGGAAGGCTTTCAAATAGATGTTGGAACATTTTTGCAGGGATATGCTTCCATTCAGCCACAAGAGCATTAGTGAGGTCGGGCACTGATGTTGGGCGATTAGGCCTGGCTCACAGTCGGTGTCCTAATTCATCCCAGAAGTGTTTGATGAGGTTGAGATCAAGGCTCTGTGCAGGCCAGTCACGTTCTTCCACACCGATCTCGACTAACCATTTCTGTATGGACCTCGCTTTGTGCACGGGGGCATTGACATGCTGAAACAGGAAAGGGCCTTCCCCAAACTGTTGCCACCGGTACCCTCTGTATATAGCCTCGCTATTGTTATTTTACTGCTGGTCTTTAATTATTTGTTACTTTTATTTCTTATTCTTATTTTTTTAATAAATGTTTTAAACTTCATTGTTGTTAGGGCTTGTAAAGTAAGCATTTCACCTGTTGTATTTGGCGCATGTGACAAATAACATTTGATTTGAAGTTGGAAGCACAGAATTGTTTAGAATGTCATTGTATGCTGTAGCATTAAGATTTCCCTTCGCTGGAACTAAGGGGCCTAGCCTGAACCATGAAAAACATCCCCAGACCATTATTCCCCCCCCACCAAACGTTACAGTTAGCACTATGCATTCGTGCAGGTAGCGTTCTCCTGGCATCCGCCAAACCCAGGTTCATACGTCGGACTGCCAGATGGTGAAGCTTGATTCATTACTCCAGAGAACGCATTTCCACTGCTTCAGAGTCCAATGGCAGCGAGCTTTACACAACTCCAGTCGACACTTGGCATTGCGCATGGTGACCTTAGGCTTGTGTGCGGCTGCTCGGCCATGGAGACCCATTTCATCACGCTCCAGAAGAACAGGTCTTGTGCTGACGTTGCTTTCAGAGGCAGTTTGGAAATTGGTAGTGAGTGTTGGAACCGAGGACAGATGGAGGTTACGTACTGTGAGATTGCGTGGCCTACCACTTCGCGGCTGAGCTGTTGTTGCTCCTAGACGTTTCCACTTCACAAAAACAGCACTTCCAGTTGACCAGGGCAGCTCTAGCAGGGCAGAGATTTTATGAACTTGTTGGAAAGGGGCATCCTATGATGGTGCCATGTTGAAAGTCACTGAGCTCTTCAGTAAGGCCATTCTACTGCCAATGTTTGTCTATGGACGTTGCATGGCTGTGTGCTCAATTTTTGTAAATAACAGCTGGTGCACGATATCTAAGGAAGTCTTGAGGTTTTGCTCGCCTGAGGTAAAGTATCTCATGATAAGTTGTAGACGACACTATCTACCTAGAGTGTTTTCATCTGTATTTTTCGTAGCTGTTTACATACTACCACAGACTGATGCTGGCACTAAGACCGCACTGAATGAGCAGTATTCTGCCATAAGCAAACAAGAAAACGCTCACCCAGAGGCGGCGCTCCTAGTAGCCAGGGAGTTTAATGCAGGGAAACTTAAATCAGTTTTACCAAATTTCTATCAGCATGTTAAATGTGCAACCAGAGGGGAAAAAAACTCTGGGTCACCTTGACTCCACACACAGAGACGCATACAAAGCTCTCCCTCGCCCTCCATTTGGCAAATCTGACCGTAATTCTATCCTCCTGATTCCTGCTTACAAGCAAAAATTAAAGCAGGAAGCACCTGTGACTCGATCAAGAAAAAAGTGGTCAGATGAAGCAGATGCTAAGTTACAGGACTGTTTTGCTAGCACAGACTAGAATATGTTCCGGGATGTTCCAGTCATTGGCTTCATCAATAAGTGCATCGATGACGTAGTCCCCACAGTGACCAAAAGTACATACCCCAACCGGAAGCCATGGATTACAGGCAACATCTGCACTGACCTAAAGGCTAGACCTGCTGCTTTCAAGGAGTGGGACTCTAACCCGGAAGCTTATAAGAAATCCCGCTATGCCCTCTGACGAACCATCAAACAGGAAAAGCGTCAATACAGGACTAAGATCGAATCGTACTACAGCGACTCCGATGCTCATCAGATGTGGCAGGGCTTGCAAACCATTACAGACTACAAAGGGAAGCACAGCCGAGAGCTGCCCAGTGACACGAGGCAAATAACACTGAAACATGCATGAGAGGATCAGCTGTTCCGGAAGACTTTGTGATCACGCTCTACGCAGCCGATGTGAGTAAGACTTTTAAACAGGTCAACATTCACAAGGCCGAAGGGCCAGACGGATTACCAGGACGTGTACTGCGAGCATGCGCTGACCAACTGGCAAGGTTGAGAGCTTCAAGTTCCTTGGTGTCCACATCACCAAAAAACTATCATGGTCCAAGCACACCAATAACGTCGTGAAGAGGGCACAACAAAACCTATTCCCCCTCAGGAGACTGAAAAGATTTGGCATGGGTCCTCAGATCCTCAAAAGGTTCTACAGCTGCACAATCGAGAGCATCCTGGCTGGTTGCATCACTGCCTGGTATGGCAACTGCTCGGCCTCTGACAGCAAGGCACAACAGAGGGTAGAACGTACGGGGCCAAGCTTCCTGCCATCCAGGACATACCATGCAGTATCAGAGGAAGGCCCTAAAAATTGTCAATGACTCCAGCCACCCTAGTCATAGATTGTTCTCTCTGCTACCGCACGGAAAGTGCTACCGGAGCGCCAGTTCTAGGTCGAGGAGGGTTCTAAACAGCTTCTACCCCCACGCCATAAGACTCCTGAACATCTTATCAAATGGCCACCCAGACTATTTGCATTGCGCCCCCCCCTTTACACTGCTGCTACTCTGTTGTTATCTATGCATCGTCACTTTAGTTAATAACTCTACCTACATGTACATATTACCTCAACTAACCGGTGCTCCCGCACATTGACTCTGTACCGGTACCCCCTTATATATTGTCTCACTATTGTAATTTTACTGCTGCTCTTTAATTACTTTTTTTTTTTTTAACTGCATTGTTGATTAGGGGCTCGTAAGGAAGCATTTCACTGTAAGGTCTACACCTGTTGTATCTGGCGCATGTGACTAATACAATTTGATTTGATTGAGTGTTTGTTGCAGCTCGTTCCAGTCGCTCGCGACCCAGGGATGTGGCGGTGTGTCCAAACTTTTCACTGATACTGCACATATTCTATTCTTATTAACAATAAAAGTGACTCCAATATGTCACAATATCTTATTTACCGGTAATTTATATTGGGCACAACAGCATCTGAAACACAACCAAAACAACTGCAAATGCATCCAATGAGTTTATAGAGTCACAAGCTTGATGTAGTCATTGCATGCTGTGAGTATGGACCCAAATACTAAACCTTTGACTAAATTGAAAACACTAAGTGAATGTGTGTATATACAGTGGCAAGAAAAAGTATGTGAACTCATTGGAAATACCTGGATTTCTGGATAAATTGGTCATAAAATGTGATCTGATCTTCATCTAATTCACAACAAAAGACAAACACAGTCTGTAGACATTCACAGTGCAGGGTGGGAAAAGTATGTGAACCCTTGGATTTAGTAACTGGTTGACCCTGCTTTGGCCACTCCAGGAGGAATATTTTCTTTTGTTGAAGCGTATTTTCTTCTGTTGATTTACTTCTGTGTTTTGGGTCGTTGTCCTGTTGCATCATCCAACTTCTGTTGAGCTTCAATTGGAGGAAAGATAGCCTCCTGCAAAATGTCTTGATAAACTTGGGAATATATTTTTGTGTCGATGATAGCAAGCTGTCCAGGCCCTGAGGCAGCAAAGCATCAGCAAACCATGATGCTCCCTTCACCATACTTTACAGTTGGGATGAAGTTTTGATGTTGGTGTGCTGTGCCTTTTTTTCTCCACACATATTGTTGTGTGTTCCTTCCAAACAACTAAACTGTAGTTTCATCTGTCCACAGAACATTTTGCTAGTAGTGCTGTGGAACATCCAGGTGCACTTTAGCAAACTTCAGACATGCAGCAATGTGTTTTACTTATTGTAAACTCGTCAACAGAGATGTTAGCCTGTTCCAGAGATTTCTGTTAGTCTTTAGCTGACACTCTAGGATTCTTCTTAACCTCATTGAGCATTCTGCGCTGTGCTCTTGCAGTCATCTTTGCAAGACCGCCACTCCTAGGGCGAGTAGCAACAGTTCTGAACTTTCTCCATTTATAGACAATTTGTTTTACCGTGGACTGATGAATATCAAGGCTTTTAGAGATACTTTTGAAACCCTTTCCAGCTTTATGCAAGTCAACAATTCTTAATCTTAGGTCTTCTGAGATCTCTTTTGTTCGAGGCATGGTTCACACCAGGCAATGCTTCTTGTGAATAGCAAACTCAAATTTTGTGAGTGTTTTTTTTATAGGGCAAGGCAGCTCTAACCAACATCTCCAATCTCGTCTCATTGATTGGACTCCAGGTTAGCTGACTGCTGACTCCAATTAGCTTTTGGAGAAGTCATTAGCCTAGGGGTTTGCATACTTTTTCCAACCTACACTGTGAATGTTTAAAATATGTACCCAGTATAGACAAGAAAAATACAATAATTTGTGTGTTATTAGTTTAAGCACCCTATTTTGTCTGTTTTTGTGAATTAGATTAAGATCAGATCAAATTTGATGACCAATTTATGCAGAAATCCAGGTAATTCCAAAGGGTTCGGATACTCTTTCTTGCCACTCTATAGTGTATCTAGTCCCCCCATTTGAATGTGTCATATTGTGTATTCAATTGAATCAAAAGTTTAGTATTTGGGCCCATATTCATAACATGCAATGACTACAACAAGCTTGTGACTCTATAAACATGATGGATGCATTTGCAGTTGTTTTGGTTGTGTTTCGGGATTATGTTGTGCCCAATTGAAATTAATGGTAAGTAATGTATTGTGTCATATTGGCGCCACTCTTTTATTGTGAATTAGAATATAATATGTTTCTGAACTCTTCTACATTAAAGGGATACTTCGGGATTATGAAAATGAAGCCCTTTATCTACTTACCCAGGATCAGATGAACTTGTGGATACCATTTTTATCTCTCTGTACAGTTTGAAGGAAATTGCTAACTAACTTTAGCACAATGACTGGAAGTCTATGGTAAAAGCTAGCAGGCTAGTTTTACCATAGACTTTGTCATTGCGCTAACGCTAGTATGCCGTGGCTCGCCAAACTACCTCTAACGTGATTTATACTGGACGCAGAAACATTAACAATGTTATCCACCAATTCATCTGACTCTGGTGCAGTAGACAAAGGGCTTCATTGCCAAAAACCTGAAGTATCCCTTTAATGTGGATGCTACCATCATTACAGATAATCATGAATGAATTGAGAATAATGATGAGTGAGAAAGTTATAGATGCAGAAAGGTCATGCCCCATAACATGCTAACCTATCACCATTACCACCAACTGGAGAGGTTAGGATTGTCTTGGTTGTATGATATTTATGCATCTGCTACTTTCTTACTCATCATTAGTCACGATTCTTTCAGGATTGTCCTTAATCATGGCAGCATCCACGTTAATGTAGAAGTGTTCAGAAACATATTCTATTCTTATTTACAATAAAAGTGACTCCAAAATGACACACAATACATGATTTGCCATTCATTTCTATTGGGCATAGCATCATCTGAAGCACAACCAAAGCAAACTGCAAATCCATCCAACAAGTTGGCCGAGTCACAAGCTTGATGTCGTCATTGCGTGCTAGGAATAAGGGACCAAATACTAGACGTTTGACTAAGTGCAATACACGATAAGTGAATTTGTCCAAATACTTATAACGCCTTCAAATGGAAGGACTAGATACTTAAAGTGCTTTCATTTCTAAATGGTGTAAAAAAAGATACTGTATGTATGAAAATATCCTCAAATAAAAGGTGTATTGTCACCTCATAAAACAAAATGCTGGAGTATAGAGCCAAAGTATAGAGACAAGTTCTAAATAAATATGTAGGGGAGTGTATATAGTAGAACTAATTGTCATTGTTAGTGAGTGTCATGGTCCGTATATTCAGTATGACTTCATGGGAAAGTTGCAGTGTCTGTCATCTCTCTCCACACTAACCCTGTGTGTCACTCGGTTCCCATGACTCCAGGCCCCTGCCAATCATGTTTCTAGCATGTCAGCTGGAGTTTGACCTCTTACCCCAAACTCAGGATTCAGCCCACACTTTAACAGGATAGTTCGGGATTTTGGCAATGAAGCCCTTTATCCGCTTCCTTGGAGTCAGATGAACTTATGGTACCATTTTTATGTCTCTGCGCCCACTGCTAACTAGTGTCAGCGCTATCTTAACGCAAAGACTGGATGTCGTCGGGAAAAGCTAGCATGTCTTTGCGCTAAGCTAGTTAACGAAGTCTCGCAAAACTACCTCCAAATTCCTTCATACTGGACGCAGAAACATAAAAATGGTACCACATGTTCATCTGACTCTGGGGAAGTAGATAAAGGGCTTCACACAAAATCCTGAACTATCCCTTTAACACTGTGATGAAGCAGAGCTAGAGAGAAAGCTTTACTGCAACATTGTGAACATAAAGTTTCAACATTTGATTGTATGCTTATGGTGTAAACTACCTGATCACTCCAATGCAACACGTTGCTGTAATTATCTAAAGGATGGGAATAAGCTCCTCCATCTGAGAAGGGAATTGAGGCTCTGCGTCTTTAAATGCAACCTGGGCAGTTGGAGACTTAGTCAGTGGCGCATGGAATGGAGTTGTGCTGACTCCCCATGTTTAGGTCAGCTGATCTGTCCAAATGGCCTCTCTCTGGTGCTGTTGCTCAGTCAGCCAGCCGGTCCAAATGGTCTTTTACAGGCAGAGAGGGATACTAGGGGTAAAAAGTCTATCGTTCTCCCCAACCTGCCTTTAGCAAAATGGAAATGGATGAGATGGTCACACACACACACACACACACACACACACACACACACACACACACACACACTAGGCAAGCAAGCAACACTACACATAGATTTGATAAACACTTGCAGACATGCTCAGTTTGTGCACATTCTATCACACACCAACTTTCACACTTCCAGTGCTTTTTCACAGACAATCAAAAAAACGTTATTAAGTGACAATTTAGATAGAGTAGCGTTCACCGTCAAAAAATGATGAGCTGGGCACCTTGATAATTAACACATTTCTCGCATGATCAGCTTGCCTGAGTGTGGCATTTTTACACCCATGATTGGCTTTTAAGTGCCTCGGCTCTCTGCTACCACTCACTCAATATGAAGACTGATGGTATCACAGTGTGGTACTCCTACACACTTTCGTTTACTCTGTATGATGCTCGTACTCATTATTTTGAACAAGGTTATGTTCTTCTCCTGTGAAATGCCTCAGCACTTTCCTCAGACTATTACAGTGGAGCCTATCACGGTTGCCTGAAGTTTCGGAGATGATGACAGACTTGAGTCAGTTAAAAACTTCCACAAGCACACATTGTATCAAGTCAGGCGAACATGAACTGCCTTTTCTTGACCCTGCGCAAATTGAACAGAGTTGGCTCTAAATGGACAACTATGTCTCTTTGTTTCAGGCAACGCTATGCACACAGGCGTTGCTTCAATATCCAATTTGCAGCATGGATACAGTCCCTCTCTGTGTTGGACTGCTGGGCTAACTTATTATTAAGCACAACCCAAAGGCAGAGTGAATAGGACGGCTGCAATCACAGCATGCAAACAGCTTCAGGTCTTTGTTTGAGTCTGTGATACTGTGAGGTCGGGGATCATGATGACGGTGGTGTTGTTTGAGTCTGTGATACTGTGAGGTTGGGGATCATGATGACGGTGGTGTTGTTTGAGTCTGTGATACTGTGAGGTCGGGGATCATGATGACGGTGGTGTTGTTTGAGTCTGTGATACTGTGAGGTTGGGGATCATGATGACGGTGGTGTTGTTTGAGTCTGTGATACTGTGAGGTCGGGGATCATGATGACGGTGGTGTTGTTTGAGTCTGTGATACTGTGAGGTCGGGGATCATGATGACGGTGGTGTTGTTTGAGTCTGTGATACTGTGAGGTCGGGGATCATGATGACGGTGGTGTTGTTTGAGTCTGTGATACTGTGAGGTCGGGGATCATGATGACGGTGGTGTTGTTTGAGTCTGTGATACTGTGAGGTCTGGGATCATGATGACGGTGGTGGAGCATACACAGTGTCGAATGATTCAGGTCCAACAACCGATTCCACACACTGCTGGTTCATTATCCTAAGATGAAAGTCATCGATTGCTGCTCCTGTGCTATTTATTCTGTATGTGGGGCTGCAGAGGCGAGGGCCTTTATGTAAAACACTTCAGGGATATGCTATTATACTGGGTTCTCTCAGCCAACTCCACACTGATGTGAATTAGAAAATGACTGAGAAATAGAGAGAGGAGAGCGAGAAAGGAAAAAGCGCTAGAGGCATAGGCTTATGAGAATCCCTTAGCCTGAGGATAAGCACCAAGAGGTTCTAAATGAACATTAACCACATTAAGAGGCTGGCCCTCCCTCAAGGCCCCAAAATCAATTCTTACTGTCACTTAATCAATTAAGTTAACTAAGTGATTGTTTTGGGTACTGGCTGTAACGCCACATGCAACTTTAGTCAAATTGGCAACAGACTGATATTAGAGAGTTGTTGTGCACGTCATTGAAGTGTCACATTTGATTAGATGGGCAGGAGTCTTATGGCTTGGGGGGTAGAAGATGTTTAGTTGCCTCTTGGACCTAGACTTGGCGCTCTGGTACTGCTGGCCATGTGTATTGCTGTGAATTGTTAGATACTACTGCACTGTCGGAGCTAGGAACACAAGCATTTCGCTACACCCGCAATAACATCTGCTAAATACGTGTATGTGACCAATCACATATGATTTGATCACTGTATTAGGGAGAGGATTTAGTCTGAAATGCAATGTGTAGTGTTAATAACAATAAAGGAAGAACATTGCATGCGTTTGTGTGTGTACTTGATTTAGCATTTAAGCTGTGGTGCCTCTCCCCAAACCTACATATTACACAAGCCCCCGAAGGTGAATCGAGATTAATAAACAGGCGTCGTTTCCCGCGTCTCACCCCTAAAATCCATATAAACCCAAACCAAAGCCAGTTGAGCCTGTCACTGGTCCAGAATGAGACTCATTTCACAGGAAAACAGGGCCACTAGTGACATGCCTGGGGACCTAGCTTCCCCCCCCCCCACCTAGCTCCCCCCCCCCCCCTCCCATCACACCCTGCTACATCAAACAAGTAGCCAAGGTCACAGTCCCCCAAACACACTGCCTGCTTGCCTCTCTTTCTCTCTAATCTGTCTGCTGCAGGCTAGCTGTCAGAGGCTGACACTAAAATGCTAACCCTAGCCCCCTGGGGGAGCCCACCCTGTGCCCTGCTGCCTCTCTCCCCCCTACAGAGTGGATGTCAGTGCGGTGTCTTACGGTTTTGGAACAGGGGGCTGTTTAAATATTGCTCCTATGTTGAAGTCCACTCCAGATATGCCAGCCACAGTGCATCTGTGGTTCTGGTGGCTCAGTTGGTTGGAGCATTGTGGTTGTTAAGCCAGAGTTGTGGATTTGATTCCTGCATAGGCAGAGGATCTATTGGGGGTAATTGAGTTAAGCTGAGTGAGGACTCAGGAGTCTGTGATATAAGTGCAGACATTTGGGAGTTCTAGTTTGTTAAAGGAGAGGATAGACTTTTCCAGGTGTATGTGACATTAGTGAGAGCGAGAGGGAACAGTGCTGAGAGAGAGAGAGAGAGAGAGAGAGAGTGGTTGTGTATGCATGTCCTAATAAACTAAAATATAATACAGCCCTCTAGAGTGTTTAGACCGCTTTGATTTCTTCTGTGATGGATTCCAAATCCTTTATTTAGGTTGGGCCATAGCAGGGAGAGTGGGTAGTGTGATCAGCATGCTGCACCCAATGTGAGGCTCAGCGCGGTTTTATGTTAAGGCAGTTCTCACTGTGTGTGTGTGTGTGTGTGTGTGTGTGCGCATGCTCGCACGTTCAGTGGGGTTTACTAATATACTAATAACACTTTGAAGCTGAAGGTCTGCCCTGAAGATCCGCTCTCTTGACCCTTGGTGTCCCAAGCTTGTGATAAGTTGGGTTTGGTGGAGGGTTATGACAGAACACAGACGGACTGGGTCGATACAGTATACAGGCCAGAGAGAAGATGAGCCTCAAAGAACTGCTACGGTTTTCAAATCAAATCAAGTGGAATTGTATTTGTCACGTGCACCGAATACAACTGGTGTAGACCTTACCGTGAAATGCTTACTGACACGCCCTTAACCAACAATGCAGTTTTAAGAAAAATAAGACTTAAGAAAATATTTACTAAATAACCTAAAGTTTAAAAAAGGAACACAATAATGAGGCTATATATACAGGGTGTACCAGTATTGTAATATGTACATGTAGGTAGGGGTAAAGTGACTATGCATAGATAATAAACCGTGAGTAGCAGCAGCGTAAAAAAAAGGGGGGGGGTCAATGCAAATAGTCCGGATAGGCATTTGATTAGCTGTTCACCCATCTTATGGCATGAGGGAAGAAGCTGTTGAGGGGCCTTTTGGACCTAGACTTGATGCTCCGGTACCGTTTTCTGTGCGGTAGCAGAGTGGCTGGATTCTTTGGCAATTTTTGGGGGTCTTCCTCTGACACTGCCTGGTATAGAGGTCCTAGATGGCAGGAAACCTGGCCCCGGTGACGTAATGGGCCGTACGCACTACCCTCTGTAGCGCTTTGCAGGATAGAATTATGGTAAGGGCAACGGAGAGCTTTGTACACGTCTCTTGTGTGTGGAGTAAAGGTGGTCTAGAGGTTGTTATTTTTCAGCAATCTACACACAATACCCCATAATGACTAAGAGAAAACAGGTTTTTAGATTTTTTTGAAATGTATTAAAAATAAAAACAGAAATACCTTATTTACATAAGTATTCAGTCTCTTTGCTATGAGACTTGAAATTGAGCTCGGGTGCATCCTGTTAACCTTGATTGTCCTTGAGATGTTTCTACAACTTGATTGGAGTCCACCTGTGGTAAATTCAATTGATTGGACATGATTTGGAAAAGCACACACCTGTCTTTATAAGGTCCCACAGTTGACGGTGCTTGTCAGAGTAAAAAACAAGGTGACCAAGAATCCGATGGTCACTTTGACAGAGGTCTAGAGTTCTTCTGTGGAAATGGGAGACCCTTCCAGAAGGACAACCATCTCTGCAGCACTCCACCAATCAATCAATCCATCAATCAAATGTATTTATAAAGCCCTTCTAACATCAACTGATGTCACAAAGTTCTGTACAGAAATGCAGCCTAAAACCCCAAACAGCAAGCAATGCAGATGTAGAAGCACGTTGGCTAGGAAACACTCCCTAGAAAGGCCAGAACCTAGGAAGAAACCTAGAGAGGAACCAGGCTATGAGGGGTGGCTAGTCCTCTTCTGGCTGTGCCGGGTGGAGATTATAACAGAACATGGCCAAGATGTTCAAATGTTCATAGATGACCAGCAGGGTCAAATAATAATAATCACAGTGTTTGTCTAGGGTGCAACAGGTCAGCACCTCAGGAGAAATTGTCAGTTGGCTTGTCATAGCCGATCATTCAGAGTATCTCTACCGCTCCTGCTGTCTCTAGAGAGTTGAAAACAGCATGTCTGGGACAGGTAGCACGTCCTGTGAACAGGTCAGGGTTCCATAGACGCAGGCAGAACAGTTGAAACTGGAGCAGCAGCACAACCAGGTGGACTGGGGACAGCAAGGAGTCATCAGGCCAGGTAGTCCTGAGGCATGGTCCTAGGGCTCAGGTCCTCCGAGAGAGAGCATTAGAGAGAGCATACTTAAATTCACACAGGACACCGGATAAGACAGGATAAATAGTCCAGATATAACAGACTGATCCTAGCCACCCGACACATAAACTACTGCAGCATGAATACTGGAGGCTGAGACAGGAGGGGTCAGGAGACACTGTGGCCCTGTCCAACGATACCCCAGGACAGGGCCAAACAGGCAGGATATAACCCCACCCACTTTGCCAAAGCACAGCCCACACACCACTAGAGGGATATCTTCAACCATCAACTTACCATCCTGAGACAACATTTACATTTACATTTAAGTCATTTAGCAGACGCTCTTATCCAGAGCGACTTACAAATTGGTGCTTTCACCTTATGACATCCAGTGGAACAGCCACTTTACAATAGTGCATCTAGGTCTTTTAAGGGGGGGGGGGGGGGGAGGGGGAGAAGGATTACTTTATCCTATCCTAGGTATTCCTTAAAGAGGTGGGGTTTCAGGTGTCTCCGGAAGGTGGTGATTGACTCCGCTGTCCTGGCGTCGTGAGGGAGTTTGTTCCACCATTGGGGGGCCAGAGCAGCGAACAGTTTTGACTGGGCTGACAAGGCAGAGTATAGCCCACAAAGATCTCCCCCACGGCACAACCCAAGAGGGGGCGCTAACCCGGACAGGAAGATCACATCAGTGACTTAACCCACTCAAGTGACGCACCCCTCCTAGGGATAGCATGGAAGAGCACCAGTAAGACAGTGACTCAGCCCCTGTAACAGGGTTTGAGGCAGAGAATCCCAGAGGGGAACCGGAGAGAGGGGAACCGGCCAGGCAGAGACAGCAAGGGTGGTTCGTTGCTTCAGTGCCTTTCCGTTCACCTTCACACTCCTGGGCCAGACTACACTCAATCATAGGACTTCAATAAAATAAAGACTTAAAGGTTGAGACAGAGTCTGCGTCTCTCACATGGGTAGGCAGACCATTCCATAAAAATGGAGCTCTATAGGAGAAAGCCCTGCCTCCAGCTGTATGCTTAGAAATTCTAGGGACAGTAAGGAGGCCTGCGTCTTTTGACCGTAGCGTACGTGTAGGTATGTACCGCAGGACCAAATCGGAAAGATTAGGCCTTTATGTTAGGCCTTCATGGTAGAGTGGCCGGACGGAAGCCACTCCTCAGTAAAAGGCTCATGACAGCACGCTTGGAGTTTGCCAAAAATCACCTAAAGACCATGAGAAACAAGATGATCTGGTCTGATGAAACCAAGATTGAACTGGAGGAAACAACTGGAGGAAACATGGCACCATCCCTACGGTGAAGCATGGTAGGGGCAGCATCATGCTGTGGGGATGTTTTTCAGCGGCAGGGACTGGGAGACTAGTACGGATCGAGGCATAGATGAATGGAGCAAAGTGAAGAGAGATCCTTGATGAAAACCTGCTCCAGAGCACTGAGGACCTCAGTCTGGGGTGAAATTTCCCCTTCCAACAGGACAACGATCCTAAGCGCACAACCAAGACAACAAGGCAGGAGTGGCTTCGGGACAAGTCTCTGAATGTCCTTGAGTGGCCCAGCCAGAGCCCGGACTTGAACCCGATCTCTGGAGACCTGACAGAGCTTGAGACGATCTGCAGAGAAGAATGGGAGAAACCGAAAAAGACTCAATGCTGTAATTGCTGCCAAAGGTGCTTCAACAAAGTACTGAGTAATGGGTCTGAATACTTATTTAAAAGTGATATTTCAAATGTCTAAAACCTGTTTTTGCTTTGTCAATATGTAGCATTGCGTGTAGATTGATGAATAAAAAAAAAAACTAATTTAGAATAAGGCTGAAACGTCGAGACGCCTATGGATCTGCTGAGGGCTTTGCCTCATCAAATATGAATGAAAAGAGAAGTTCTCTCAAACCTTGCACGCTGTGCTTGCTTTGCTAAGCTGTTGATATTTGCAATGCGGAACGTTGAAGATTTTTTTTCCTGCATGACACCATGCTGAAAAAAGGGTGAAAGGGGTTGAGAAACACCCGACCCTCAAAGATGAGAAACACCCGACATTCTGCAGCCAGCCACTCTGTCTAATTATGTTCATGAATGGGCAGAATGGAAAAGGCCAACTGAAAGGCGTCTCAGCTCCAACCCAGGCGCTGCACCTGCAGTGGTGGAGCCGTTTGCCTGGCCACCCTATGAAAGAAGCCTGTGTTACATAGTGGAACATGAGGACACTGGTGCCTGTGTCCGCCTGTGTTGTTGTGTCTGTGTACTGGATGTGTTTATGGGGAAAGGCTGAGAAAGTCGGAGGAGGAGGAGGAGGAGGGGAGAGAGATGAGAGCAGGGGGAAACAGTGCCATACTGTACTTGGGTTGACATTGACAACAGTGTATATGAGGACAAGCAAAAATACAAAAGTCCAATATATATCTCCATAAAGAGGCATTTAATCAAGGAATATACTGCTGTTTTTGTGGCCTTAACTCATCCCTGAATAATGATTTTATAACAGACACAAATACAGTCAGTCTGGCATCCCTTTCTAGCCTTTTTACAAAGCCTCTTCAGCCCTATCACAGCCCTCTACCAAGGACATCCAGTCCCACCAAGGATAATGACACAATTCAGTTCAGTAAAAGGTCACATTTACAGTGATTTGAAAAGATCTTTGCCTAGTAGTTTTTTCTCTCTCCCAGTAATAAGATACATTTTAGTTTCTGCTATATCTACGTTGCTCTCACATGGAACTAGACCAAGAACTGACTGAATGAATTGTTATATTATCCAGTATCAGACAGACTATTTGCCTGGTGAATCAGTTTGGGCACGAACTGTCTCCATAACTCCATAAGTCTACACTATTACAACCAGCCCCATCAGGAGGGCTCCAGTAGAGGGACAACAGAATTATGTTCTCTTCCTCCAAAAAACTTGAAATACAACATGATGAAAAACACCCTCAAATGATTTTCCCGGAAGCGCTGAGCTTTATCACTCCACGCCGGGCTGTTACGTTTGGAAAGGCTCCAGCACAGGCATTTTGAAGTTGCTTCCCACCACTCAGCTTACTTTAGCACTGTTTGGAATCGGCCTGACTGAAACGAAGACTGTCTTAGTTGAGGCTCTCCTATAATACTCACCGGACAATTATTTTTTTAGGCACTCCACCCCGTTTAGGAAAATGGCTGTGGCTTGTTATATAAAGCAGGCAGACTGGCATCGAGGCATTCAGTGACTGTTCGATGGAATGTTCAAATGGGCAAAACAAGTGACCTAAGCAACTTTGAGTGTGGTATGATCGTCGAATCCAGTATCTCAGAAACGGCCGCCCTCCTGGGCTTTTCACGCACGACAGTGTCTAGGGTTTTCTGAGAATGGTGCGATTAACAAAAAACATCCAGTTAGCGGCAGTCCTGTGGGCGAAAAACAGCTCGTTGATGTCAGTGGTTGAAGGAAAATCGCAAGAATCGACACAAACAGACAAATAACGGCACAGTACAACAGTCGTGTGCAGAAATGCCTCTCGGAATGCACAACTTGTCAATCCTTGTCACAGATGGGCTATTGCAACAAACGACCACATTGGGTTCCACTCAAATCAGCTAAAAACATCAAGAAGCGGCTCCAGTGGGCACGCGATCACCAACACTGAACAATTGAGGAGTGTGAAAACATTGCCTGGAACATGACAGTGAGTGGCCTGCGCAGACCCCAGACCTCAACCCAATAGAGTATCTTTGGGATGAGATGGAACGGGCTGTTTGCAGCATGAATGTACCGCCGTCCAATCTGCAGCAACTGCATGATGCCATCGCGTCAGCATGGACCAACATCCCTGTGGAATGTCTCCAACACCTTGTAGAATGTCCTGTAGAATTCAGGCTGTTTTGGAGGCAATGGGGGGGGGGGGGTTATGACCCGGTACTAGATGGGTGTACCTAATGAGTGAGTGTATATCTTCAAGGGCATCCATTGATTAACCACTGAATGATTGGAATGTGGAATTTGAGGGGAGTGACACAACTTTGTTAAACCATCAATCTGTTATGTCACGGTCAATGATGGCAGGTCAATGCTGTGGTGTAGATTGACCCATAATCTTTAGCTTTGGCAGACAGAGGATGCAAATGGGATTGGAGTACAATGATTTGTGATATGTAATTCCATACCCAGTCTGCTCTCAATGCCCCAGAGAGTAGCTATAATGACCAGTTCATTTGCATTGGATGATGAAATCTCCATTGGATGATGAAATTCTCCTACAAAAATTGCTAACATTAGACATGAGAGATTTGCTGAGCCTTGTTATTTGCTTGGACAAATAATGGCCACTAGCCTCTGTCTAGACTACGGCATCTGGCTTCGCAAGACTAACCCCTCACTACAGCACACATCACACATACTTGCAAACTGTACATTGCATTTGTTTATACATATTACTAACATCCTCATTCCTTATTTAAACACTAAACACAAACCAACTACAGACACATACTACCTACAGATAACTACAGACTAGAGGTCGACCGATTAATCGGAATGGCCGATTAATTAGGGCCAATTTCAAGTTTTCCAAACAATGTATTTTTGGGCAGTATGATCTTCAGGGCTGCACAGAAATTATCCATTAACTTCAGCCTTTGGAAACAAAATGGGACAGACACATTTGAAGACGTTTCTTGAAGTAATTAGTTAGAAACATGACAGTCAAAGCTTAGAAAATCATGCAGTTATAAATGCTGGGGAATCAAATTTGAAATAACTATATGTTACTTGACTGTTTATTGAACACCTTATTTAGCAAAAGTTCAATATTTACCTTCAAAAATGATGCTGCTATCTTTAGGACATCAGGCACCATCAGTTTGCACCCTCAATGTTGCTGTGCACGGGTTCAACAGAGCCAACACAATGATGTTATCTAACTGCCACAATATGCCTCGCAGGCATTTTCCACATTTTGTTGACTATAGCCCTTCGTTCATCCTGACCCCAGCAACACATCACATATCCACTACTCTCTTTGCACTGGCCAAGTCTAAGTACAGTCATCAACCAAGGCCAAGTATACTGGTGGTTCAGTGTTACTGGTGAATGTCGGGCCCGCCGGTAATGTATAATGGGTCTATAGTCAGTTTTGTGAACCAGAGTAAAGCTCAGAGGCCTTCTGAGAGGAGGAAATGCCAGGCTACTGTGGTGAGTACACTAATAAAGCCAAGCGTTCAGGATTCACCGGTTGTGCCCAATAAGCAAATCCTGGTTTAGTGTGTTTGTACTGATGAGAATCTAGTGAATTTCAGCCACTCATGTTGTTGATTAATGTTGTAAGAGTGCTCTGGAAACTTGCATTTAGGTCTGTGAGTATATGCACCCAATAGTATGGTATAGACATTGATCGCCAAGCTGGTGACCGCTTTTTACACCCTAACAAGAGGCTGATGCCCACGGCCCCCATTGGTTCCCCAGTAGAACACACTGGCGGGCCTCTGCATGGACTTACTGAGTGTTCATCACTGACATAGAGACAGAGCGATATCTCAGGCTCTCCCAAGACAATTTCCTCCTGCCCCTTGCTGTTGCGCAATCTGTCCTCTTGCCGTTGGCTTCCCTTCATCTCTGTATGAATTCCCATCCTCAATCCTCCCCTTGATACCGACCCGTCTGTTTTCACCACGATGGCTGACAAAGACCAGGGAGCACTCAGTCGCTTGAAATATTCACACACCATAGCAATATCTATGAAAAAATGTTTTCTGTCTATTTGCATTCTGCCTGGTTGCTTGAGTTCCGGTCCAACAGATAGCCAGCTCACAACCCCCGGCAGCTGGAGCTCTAATTAGCTCTGATATGAGTTAATGTGATGCAACCTGCCAGCCACCGGTTTGTAAGAACATCCACCGGGATATAAAAACAACTTAAGGCAACTAATGATGCATCACAGAAAGGTAGCAAGTTTCTATTAGTATCATACGCCTTGCGGAAGTGCTGACACAGATCCAACCAATCTCCTACTGCACAGGACCCACTTTCAATATCTTCTCTGAAGCCATATACTGTAGGAATTGTCGATGGCGAATCTGTTTGGCCAATAGTCATTGCCAGTTACTTGAGCTGGCTGTGAAAGTTCTGTTGGAAGCGTCTATAGCAGGGGATTTCAAACTTTTCTTGCCCAGGGACCCCCCCACACAGGCAAACTGGCAACCCAGGGACCCCCATCATGTTATCAACAACAAAAAAGTAATGTCTTATCTTGTCGTGAATGTTAATGGCAAATAAGTCATCAACATTTCAAATTAATAGATTTGGTAGACAGTGTCATTATTTTGACCTCCCCACAGTTCATTGGAAGAGGAATTGGAAACTAACATCTAAGTCTATTAGCTAGAAAGGTATCTTTGCGGTGTAGAGAAAATGTTGCTGTTGTAAATTTTAAACAGTTTGGCATGGAGCTGAGAGACCATTTTGCAGTTTTAAAGCTAATTTCCTGCAAGTCTATGCATTCTGCCATGGCTATGTTTCTCCACTTTTGATTCTCCCCGAGTGTCTAGCTTTTATTTGATTGTAAAGCCTTGTCCTTATTGTCAGTTAGAAGTGACTCAAATCATATAAAAATAAATCCTATTCAATTCAAAACTGTTCTCTTTCTTGAAGTCTGAACAGCCAAAAAGCACATGGAATCTGATATTTTAAGCCACATTTTAAAATCACCTTCATGGGTTATTTGAAGTCGGATACAAATGTGATTCTTGGCCAATTGGATATATTTGCCCCTCAAGTGGTTTTTAGATTGTTATTTGGCATATCTTGTTGCTTGCTAGCTACTCTGTTGACAGTTTGACAAGGACATGTGGTAGCTAACTAGCTTGTTAATTGTCCACAAACAAATAGGGAATGTGCTAGAAAGCGAAGCAGCTACCTAGCTAGTTGATAAGGACTTGTTTTGTAAGTCAGATCATTATCACACTACGATTTTGAACATTCAAAGCAACTGGGAAATGTCCATGGCAGGCATTGTTGTCACCTTAGCTTGCTACATAACTTCTGAGTGACAGGAAGCACGAGCACCACCATAAATTAGCCTACACCACTGTGCACGGACCCATCGTTACCATGTCAACTAGCGTAGCCATCTCAGCAAAGGACTTTTGTCAGAACACACACATACTATTTGGTCACTTGTAAGAAAACGGATTTGAAAAGGAAAACTGATTTGAGCGTTAATAAGGCCTACAGTGTGAACAAGGCTTTACTTTTCAAAGATAGTAATGTTAACTTGACACTGAAACAGATTTTCCATTCTTTAAAATTAACACTTAGACGGCCTGCCTAAGAATTTTCTATACAAAAAAAAAACGTTGCTCCAATGACTGTAATTTCCTGGATGCAGAGACATAAAAAGGGTATCCGCGAAGGTATTCTGTTGCAGCTAGTGATGGTCATAAAATAATAATGTTCCACACAAAAAATCCCCCAAAATCCCCCTCCCAAATAAAATCATGGGCCCCCTGCAGTACCTCATCCGCGGATCCCAGTTTGAGAACCCCAGGTCTATACCTGGTGCAGGTGTCCTGGGTCCCATTCCAACATCTTGCACTGATGTAATGCCAAGTTTTTTTTGTTGCTGCTTTTGCCTGAGGAAATAGGATGTTGTTGCTGTCATGACCTTCACGTCTTGGAACATGGCAAGCTAAAGCATACTGCCATAGTACAGTAAATGGCATTTCATTGCATCATTGATGTCTCATATCTTTATAGCATCAATTTGCATCCGTGTCTCAATCATATCGATGTAGTTTGCCAATTAAAATAAGTAAATGTGCTGTATAAGGCGGTAACACACTGGCCTGGTCCCAGATCTGTTTGGGCTGTTTTGCAAACTCCTGTGGTCATTGTCATGCAAAACATGACCAGGCGATTAACACACATCAACTACGACTGCACCTGGTCCTGTGTCTACGTGTCCTTGGCTGAGAGATGCAGATTTATCCAAGAAAATCTCCAAGGTCCCCATCTTTTTATTTAGAATCAAAACACAACAGCAGTACAGAACAATAGGCTCCATACTCAGTGTTTTGGATTATAGTGTTTCTGTCGCAAGGGTTATGAGTTCAATTCCCTTGGATCTGATACATTCTGTACATCGCTTCGGATAAAAGCATCTGCTAAATAACTAATGACTCTTCCGAATGTTATGCTAATTAACTAATGACTCTTCCGAATGTCATCCCTGAATATCCTAACAGTGCCGCTCAGAGAATGTCTTCAACCAGAAAAGATGTTCATCACAGCCATGGGATTGATCATCGACATAAGAGCGATTCCATGCGTCTTTCTCACTCTCTCTCCGTCTCAGCCAATGACATCCAGTGATTAATGAGTGCTCAGTTAGGAGGCCCAGTGCATAGTACAGTATCCATGGTGCTGGGTTCTGCCAAGTGAGCTGTATCTCTCAGAGCAGAAGCAGGTCTTCAGAGACAGGCAGATGGGAGATAAGCCCACTCACGCTGCTCTGAGAAATTACACTCTGTGTGATGATGAATGTGCTCACAGGAACTGTTCATACTGCAACTCCATGGGGGCACTAGCAAACCATATGCATTATGCATACACACACGTGTGGGCATACACGTCGACACACAAGTATACAGGCAACAGGCACACACGTGCGCATATACACACACACACACACACACACATAACCAGATTTTTAGGAGGGCCACGTGGGGTGGTGTATAGTGGGTTTAAAGTGGGACTGATAACATTTACAGGGTCAAGTGGAGATTCCTGTGCAGTGACCCAGATATGCCTTCTGTGCTTCTGTGCAGTTAAATTAGATGATTTATATACCCCCAAAGGCTCTGTGTGAAACACAGAACTTTCTGTTATCTGTAGCAGTGGTTCCCAAACTGTGGGGTGGGACTCAGTCCGGCTTTCAACTTACTCTTGAAAGTTGTAATAGTAGAATGCACAAGGTGCAATTTTGAAATTGGGTAATGCATCATCAGTTTTCCTCTTGTCATTGCATACCTTAGAGAGCTATTTATAACTTGTCAGAAATGTCCAGAACCACTAGCCTATGCCAGCTAATGTTTTTTAAGTCCATAGATTTTGTTGTAATCTTTGAGTCACTCAAATATCACATGAATACACATACGGCATGGCAAAATGTATAGAATTACAAGACAATTCGCTTTAAAACTGCAAAATGCTCTGTTCACCCGGTGACAAAATGTGTAGGATTGCAGGAAATAAGCCTTCCACCAACAAGAGGCTTGTGTACAGAGTATGAGACAGAAATAGACGTGGGATGTTCCCCAGTGCTGAATTTGGGAACCCCTGATCTATAGTAGCTTGGCATCATGTTAGCACCTCAGTACAGCTACAGAGGCAGTGTCCCAAATGGCACCCCATTCCCTACATAGTCCACTGCTTTTAACCAGAGCCCTATGGGTCCTGGTAAAAAGTGGTGCACTTTATAGGGAATAAGGTGCCATTTTGGACACAGACACAGAAAGGACTTGTGAACTGAGATAGTTAGTGCCCTCCCAGGCAGTTGCATGTTATGTTTATTGCAGGACAGGACCAGACACAATGTTATGACTAATGGTACATGTGCTGTTGTTTTACTCTCTCATTGATCGCCATGAGCATTCCTGTCAGTAATGCCATGTGCAGTTATCGTATGTTTCTCGAGGACAGTTTCTGCTCTATAGTCTAAGTCTACATGCAATAACTTAACATTTGCTCTCTTACATGATGTCACTTGTCTGGTTATTGGAGATTTACTCTGGATGTTCCTGTTTCTAAGCCTTGTAGTTCACCAAGGGCACAGTTGTTTTACATGTTAGAGGCTAACCATGCAATGATCTGCTTCGCTTACAGGTGAGCCACGCAAGTTTGACCCGGGCTTCAGAGGACCTATCCATAACAGGTACTGTATCCTCTGGTCTCCTCCAACTTCCCTTGCACGAAGAAGCAATAGAAACATGTTCAGTAATGCGCTTGTAATTGACTCCACGGTGGACGTTCAACAGCGTACTGATAGTTATTCCCCGAAGGTTTTTTTTTTCTCTCTCTTTTTGATTTGCGCCAAAGATGGGCCTATCGTCATCTTCTCAATCTGCAATAGAATTGAATTGTGCATTCTATCAAAACCACTACACATCTTATCTTATTATTCTTTTTTTCTTCTCCAAATAAAAATATTAAACTTATTGTTTCATAAGCTCTTAGGCACGTCACTCTATGTGTTGACGGATTGATAATTTGCCAGGCACTGTTAATGGAGAGGGAGGCTGAGTGCTGGCAGCTGTCTTCGCTACATCACACAGATCAATAGCTATTAGTCACACGATCGGCTGGCGTTAGCCCAATGACACACATTGTTAACCAGCCTGGGAGACCGGAGGAACACAAACTCGTATATCACAGGGAAGCAGCCAACATATACCATTCATGTATAACCTGGCTACGTCCTTTTTATTTGAATGCCTGGCTTTATCTAGTACATATACCAATGTCCTGTTGCTATGTCTTGTTTACATTTGTTTGGATTGTCATTGGCTCTCACTGGAGTCCGCCATCCCACAAGACAACATCGTAAACAAGATTTCTCAATTACCAATTTAGGATGCAGCTGTGTATGTCTTATAGCCTTTCAACTTCGTGGTTTTACTCTTTACACCACTAATTTCTGCCCTGAAGCGTTTCATTACTTCATACTGTAGAATAGACATATTCAGGACCAGCTTCATATACACTGCTGGGGAAAGCATGTCCCCCCCCCCGAGCCTTTATCTCACCCTCTCCAGTTCGTTTTACTCCTACAGATGTGGACTAAAGTGAAGACACTTTGATGTTTATCTGGCTTAGAGTTTTTTTTAAATGAGAACTGAGAGAGGACTGACTCTCCTTCGGTTGTCTTTTTTTCTCAGAAGCTCACCGCCTAAATGAAGTCTGTATCTGTGGTTATTGAACAGTCCTCTAAAAGAGTAGAGAAAATGGAGATGCATTGTAGCTCTGAATAATTCCGGCTTCCATTATGCTGCGGTACGGGTGATATATCAATCCATAAAGTACATCTGAATAATGTATGAATTGAATGATGCCATTGACTAGGGCCGGCGCGATACCAGTATCGGGATTCCCATTAGTATCGTGGCAAGGAAACAAAATGTGAAGCAGATTTAAATTCTTTAGGAAAACAGCCCTAATGTTGGAAACCAACATCATTATGTTGTCATCCAGAGTCACATTTGATTTATTTTCCAAGCTACAGCACTCAATATTTTACATACAGAAGGTTTGCTTTGTTTTCATTTTTGCCTTGAAAAAAATATCCCGATATTGGTATCGTCCCGCCCTGAATAGTGGACTGCACAACTTTTAGTCAAGACACATACATGGACTGTAAAATTTGTCCTTGAGACTTCTGCAGGGAAGTTGGAAAAACATTCAAAACCCCTGTGCCTTCCACTGCTATATCTATTGGCTCTCCAGACCTTGAGAAACTTCCCGGTGTGTTTCAACATGTGAGAATCCATTATCTCTACCCCTCTCTCCCAAACTCTCTCCCTGTTAATTCCCATTGTGTGGTGGAAACAGTCGGCCAATGGTGACACACCAGAATTGCAGCCACGCTATTCTGTGGCAGCGTCGACCGGTCATCACCACCACAGCCATGGCACCAATGGCTCCCCAAGTGGAGTCAGATTTACGAATAGAACACTCTGTCACAGAGCTTCACATGTCACTGACAGGAATGCCAGCCGGTACCCACTGCCTCACAGCACTTAGAGTAGCAGCACACATACATACCCACCCAGCAGGGGAAAGGAAATGGTTCTAGCCGACAGATTTTGGTTCAGCTATGGAGATCTAAGACTTTTAGACTATGACTGGGATTTGGCATTGGACCACATTTGCAGTTGGGCTGCGTTTGCGTCACAGAGATGAGAGAAAGATACCTAGTTTTTTTTTTGTCTCGTTTACCAGCTTCCTTTCAGCGTTCACCTGACTCAAAGGTTGTTCTGTGTTAGCGCTGTAGTGCTAGCTTTGACTTTGCCTTAATAGGTCGTCTCTGTCTAATGTAGCCTATTTGAAATGATGAGCGCTTCTTACAGTCACCTTTTCCTGTTTTTTTTTCATGAAAATACTTTTCATTCAAGTCGTACAGTTTGGTTTCAATACTTGAAAACCAGATGGGAGGTCCAGGTAGTCACAAAAATAGATGGGTGTTGGTTAAATTGTGATTTTAATGAATCAAACACATTTGGAGTGTCATTTTTTCCCCCCTGTGAGGGAGGAGCGGTTTTTCGCGGTGCAGTTGGAAAGGACTTGGCGCACCGGAAAGCACCACTCCATGAGCGATAAGAGGGATTTCTGACTGCTCAACTCCGCTCACATACTCTGCTGAGTACCACTCTTCATATTTTCAGTATGGTGATGGCTGCGTCATATTATGGGTATGCTTTTCATTCAGCGAGGACTAGGAAGTCTCTAGGCCCTGGGGGTTTGGGTAGAAGACAGTGGAGACTCACTTCACGGTGAAGAGGTGACAGAAGGTCTGCTTCAGGGTCCCACCCCTGGATCTCATCGACCAATCACCCATGATTCCTAGCTGCCCTCTGGTCCGCTACCTGACTCAACTCCTAATGGACGCTGAGAAATTCAGTCCTCACCATGGCAACCTCGACAGCTCTTGTTCCTTGTCTTTTGAATTAAATGAAAAAGTAGTCCCTCGTCTGCCTCTTTTTAATACCGTGTTTAATATCAGAGCCGGCAGTGCCTTGGGCACACCGCAGGTCCACTTCACACTGTATCACACGGTCTCTACAGGAATGTTGTCGGTGTGAGGATGGAGACATTTTCTGCCTCGGCTCCCTTGGACTGGGTTTGTTTGTGAAATATGGCTTAGCCTTTAAAGTCTCAGTTCCATAGCCATCATGTTATAGACTTGTGTCATTCCTTGAGTCTATGCCATCAAATATGATTTACGGTCAGGATTTTTGTGGGTAATGGTCTTTGACAGGAGAATGCAGATCTGAACAGATGGTCCATGGGTCAGTTATTAGCTGGAGGGGATTTATGGGCAATGTAATTTGGAGAGATATCTCAAATTGGACATTCACAATTAAGTATCAGGTCTTAATGGGAAAATTGCAATCACTGATGGCCACTAGATTATCACCAGCTGATCTCTCGTTAAACCATCATTATGCTCTAAAATCACCCGCACAGCTGATGTCAATTGCAACCATCACCGATTTACCACTCCGTAACGTGGATTTCTGAATTGGAAAGAAATGTGGTAGGGAGAGTAATTTCTTATTATTTGGAAATCGTTATCTTAACCAAAGAAACCGTTGCAAAGTGCTTTGTTTTATAATTACATTTTAATTGTCTTTCAATGTTGTTGCATTCCATATAAAAAGTATGTGAATTGGCTATTTAGTGGTTTCGGCTATTTGAGCACACAGCCATGCAATCTTCACAGACAAACATTGGCAGTAGAATGGCCTCACTGAAGAGCTTAGTGACTTTCAACGTGGCAATGTCATAGGATGCCACCTTTCCAACAAGTCAGTTTATCAAATTTCTGCCCTGCTAGAGCTGTCCCGGTCAACTGTAAGTGCTGTTATTGTGAAGTGGAAACGCCTAGAATGTCAGGTATGAAGGTAAGACCCAGATGCAGACCACGTCGAATAAACAATAGTTTAATATTCCAACAGGGGCAGGCAATAGACAGGTCAAGGCAGGCAGGGGTCAGTAAACCAGAGGTGGGGCAACGGTACCGGGCGGAAGGCAGGCTCTGGGTCAGGGCAAGGCAGAGGTTGGTAATCCAGAGGGGAGCAAAGGTACAGGTCAGTGGCAGGCTCTGGGTCAGGGCAAGGCAGAGGTTGGTAATCCAGAGGGGAGCAAAGGTACAGGTCAGTGGCAGGCTCTGGGTCAGGGTGGCAGGCTCTGGGTCAGGGCAAGGCAGAGGTTGGTAATCCAGAGGGGAGCAAAGGTACAGGTCAGTGGCAGGCTCTGGGTCAGGGAAAGGCAGAGGTTGGTAATCCAGAGGTTGAGCAAAGGTACAGGTCAGTGGCAGGCTCTGGGTCAGGGCAAGGCAGAGGTTGGTAATCCAGAGGGGAGCAAAGGTACAGGTCAGTGGCAGGCTCTGGGTCAGGGCAAGGCAGAGGTTGGTAATCCAGAGGGGAGCAAAGGTACAGGTCAGTGGCAGGCTCTGGGTCAGGGCAAGGCAGAGGTTGGTAATCCAGAGGGGAGCAAAGGTACAGGTCAGTGGCAGGCTCTGGGTCAGGGCAAGGCAGAGGTTGGTAATCCAGAGGTTGAGCAAAGGTTGGTAATCAGGTCAGTGGCAGGCTCTGGGTCAGGGCAAGGCAGAGGTTGGTAATCCAGAGGGGAGCAAAGGTACAGGTCAGTGGCAGGCTCTGGGTCAGGGCAAGGCAGAGGTTGGTAATCCAGAGGTTGAGCAAAGGTACAGGTCAGTGGCAGGCTCTGGGTCAGGGCAAGGCAGAGGTTGGTAATCCAGAGGTTGAGCAAAGGTACAGGTCAGTGGCAGGCAGAGTGGTCAGGCAGGTGGGCTCGGAGTCAGGACAGGCAAGGGTCAAAACCAGGAGGGCGAGAATAGAGAGACTGGGAAAATCAGGAGCAGAGACACAAAACCCTGGTTGACTTGAACAAACAAGACAAACTGGCAACAGACAAACACAGGTATAAATACACAGGGGAAAATGGGGAATATGAGCGACACCTGGAGGGGGGTGGAGACAATCACAAAGACAGGTGAAACAGATCAGGGTGTGACATAGGATTAACAATGCCTCAGCCTCGAAATGATAGGCCACGCAAGCTCACAGAACGGGACCGCCAAGTGCTGAGGCGCATAAAAATTGTCTGTCATTTGCAACACTCACTACAGAGTTCCAAACTGCCTCCTAGAGGCAACGTCAGCACAATAACTGCTCATCGGGAGCTTCATGAAATGGGTTTCCATGGCCGAGCAGCCGCACACAAGCCTAAGATCACCATGTGCAATGCCACAAGTCCTCAACTGGCAGCTTCATTAAATAGCACCCGCAAAACACCAGTCTCAGCAACTCTGAGATGCTGGCCTTCTAGGTAAAGTTGCAAAGAAAACGCCATATCTCAGACTGGCCAATAAAAATAAAATATGAAGATGTGCAAAATAACACAGACACTGGACAGAGGAACTCTGCCTAGAAGGCCAGCATCCTGGAGACGCCTCTTCACTGTTGACATTGAGACTGGTGTTTTGCAGGTATTATTTAATGAAGCTGTCAGTAGAGGACTTGTGAGGTGTCTGTTTCTCAAACTAGACACTAATCTACTTGGCCTCTTGCTCAGTTTTGCACCGGGGCCTCCCGCTCCTCTTTCTATTCTGATTAGAGCCAGTTTGCGCTGTTCTGTGAAGGGAATAGTATACAGCGTTGTACAAGATCTTCAGTTTCTTGGCAATTTCTTTCATGGAATAGCCTTCATTTCTCAGAACAAGAATAGACTGGTGAGTTTCAGAAGAAAGTTAATTGTTTCTGGCCATTTTGACCCTGTAATCGAATCCACAAATGCTGATGCTCCAGATACTCAACTAGTCTAAAGAAGGCCAGTTTTATTGCTTCTTTAATCAGAACGACAGTTTTAAGCTGTTTTTTTTATTTTTTATTATTTTTTTAACAGTGCTAACATAATTGCAAAATGGTTTTCTAATGATCAATTAGCCTTTTAAAATGATACACTTCGATTAGCTAACAACGTGCCATTGGAACACAGGCGTGATGGTTGCTGATAATGGGCCTCTGTACGCCTATGTAGATATTCCATAGAAAATCTGCCGTTTCCAGCTACAATAGTCATTTACATTATTAACAATGTCTGCACTGCATCTCTGATCAAGTTGCTGTTATTTTAATGGACAAATTTTTTAAATTTTCTTTCAAAAACAAGGACATTTCTAAGTGACCCCAAACTTTTGAATGGTAGTATACATGTTTCAAGCAGAACACAATAGTCCCTGTGCCCAAGAAAGCAAAAGTGACCTACGAAAATGACTAGCACCCAGTAGAACTCACGTCAGTAGCCACAAAGTGCTTTGAAAGGCAGGTCATGACTAATATCAACACCATAACCCCAGAAACCCTAGACCCACTCCAATTCGCATACCGCCGCAACAGATCCACAGATGATGCAATCTCAATCGCACTCCACACACAGGAACACCTATGTGAAAATACTTTTAATTGACTAAAGCTCAGCTTTCAACACCATAGTGGTATATTTCACTGGTCATCCCCAAAGCCAACACTTCCTTTGGCCGCCTTTCCTTCCAGTTCTCTCTCTGTTGCCAATGACTGGAACGAATTGCAAAAATCACTGAAGCTGGAGTCTTATATCTCCCTCTCTAACTTTAAGCATCAGCTGTCAGAGCTGACCTGTAGTATTCGGCGCATGTGACAAATACATTTGGATTTGATTTAAAGGAATCCAGCGTTCACCTGCAGGAGCATGTTAAGTTCTGACTGTTTGTTGCAATCAAGCCCATGTAATTCAGATGAGATTGGTAATAATAGGCCCATTTTAATTCAGCCGTGAGAAATGCATTTATTATAGGTACTGTAGTTCTGGATTTCAGCCATTTTTAACTGTGAAGAAATCTAAATCTTCACTAATGTTGAACTCAACAAGCCCCATTTTCACCAATACAACTCATTAGCATGGAATGCAAATGCAGTTGCAATTACCTACAGTATTTATGTAGGGCTATGATCATTCTGCTTAGTAGCAACAGCACTTGCAAAACAATCCTGGATAATTTGTGATGCAAAGATTGAACTGTGCAACTCCCTCAGTCTAAATCAGTTTAAGAGCCACCCTTGATAACCTAAACGTTCTTGCATGTGTGTTTGTATGTGTATACAGCATATTTGTTTCTGTGTATTTCTCTATCTAAGTAGTTTATCCTTTTTAATATCCATTGCAATGAAATTGATATTCTATGTGCATCTGTGGCCTGAGCTCCGCAGGACCATCTGCTATTTAATCACAAAAATGGTGTTCGGAGGCTCAAAAGCAATGTGCGTATGTACTGCTCGTGGAGTCTATGGTGGCACCACGCTGCATACAAAACAAGGACAAGCAGCTACCTCAAAGGAGCGCCACAGCAGACCTGCCTCTGGCCTCCACTCAACACTGGCTTTCTTCCTGGCGATGAAAGAGGAGTGTTTAAAGCACAAGGGTCTTACTTTCGGGTGTGTAGTTCCTTATTGTAGCCTTCACAGAGCATGCTCTGTATGATAAAGTTCAGACTTGGATTGTACTCGCTCTGAGGGGACACAACAGGGTGGAAGTTGGGGAGGGTTTTTGAGGACGGGGCCCTGGCGGGGCAAGGCTGACCGCTTCTCTGGGGGTGAGAGAAGTGTGAGAGACGAGAGAGGACTTCTTATTTGTGGACAGGAGGAGAAACCCCAGCTGTGAGAGAGAGAGCCTCCCCTCTCTAAAGCAGAGATGTAACATACTATTGTGCAATCCAACCTTCAAAACCTCTGTTGGAGGGATCTCTGTGGAGAGCATAAACTCTGGGGGTTGGAGTGTGTCTCATTAGAAATTGGAGCTCGGAATGTTTTTCTCTGAGCCCTGTGTCTTGAGATGCCACCTGGTCTTGTCAGGTGGCAAATGCTGCACCCAGCTTAGGAGCTCAAGTACAAGCCCACTGTCAGGGATGCCATGGCAAGGGCAGAGCCCTTGGTACTAGGCTCATCTAATTGACACTCTTTCTCTCTTAACTCACTCCTTCTGTCCCTCTCTTTCTCTGTCTTCTCTCCAGGGGCTGCACGGATGTGGTGTGCTGTGTCGTATTCGTCATCTTCATCCTCGGCTACATCGCTCTGGGCACCGTGGGTGAGTTGTCATGTTGCTGCTTATTTCATCAGACACGTTGGTTTCGTAACACCACAGCCCACCCTATGATGATGCTCCACGTTGTGCGAGTCGAAGTCCCATGTACATGTAGAGAGAGAGATTGTGTGTGTGTGTGTGTGTGTGTGTGTGTGTTCATGAGTTTCTGCTTGCCTAGCTCTCATCTTGACAAAGTCTTTGGGTGGGAAAGGGAAATTCATTTGAGCAAAATGTGTCTTCTGCATTTAACCCAACCCATCTTCAGAGAGTTGCGTGGGGCTGCCTTGATCGATGTTCACGTCATCGGCGCCCAGGGAGCAATTCTTTTCCACCTTGCCGGCTCGGGATTCGAACTGCGTTCCACCGACTGCGTTGCCATTTAAATGCTAGATAACGTTTTGTATTGGATCCCGTTTTGCGTTGGGCAACAGAGCCTCTGGTGTTGTGAAGTGTGTGGGAGGTGGAAATATGAGTACTTGAATTTCCCCAGAGTCAGACCCATTCCTTAATGAGTGGGAGTCCGCAACATCAGAGTCTAATGATTTTTATGTGAGTCACTTTCTGTTTCTGAGGTTACTGTATGGCATCTCCCTAATCTGTGTGTCCAATCTCTTGATTGGGGGTTTTGACCATGTTCTCCAGGGTTATGGGTGACATCCTCTGGCCTCCATTCCTTTTAAGGGACTTAGAGAAGTTGTGCGTGACGACGTAAATGCAGCCTGACTGCAGTGTGTTCCTCTCAGTAGATTGGAATCAATCATGTGACTCTCCTCACACACACACACCTCAGTCTGTACAGACACAGACTTGCATGCTTAAACAAACACACACGTGCCCACACACTAACACATTTGTTTTACTATTCTTGTGGGGACCAAACAATTGATTCCCATTCAAAACCCGATCCCCTAAACCTTACCCATAACCATAATTCTAACCCTAACCTTAAAGCTAACCCCTAAGCCTAAAATATATTTTTTTCCTTGTGAGAACCAGAAGGATAGTAAAACCAAACACACACACACACACACACACACACACACACACACACACACACACACACCCCCACCCACACCCTAAATGAGTCAAATCAACTGTCTTTTCTCAAAGTGCAGTCCCTCTGACTCCCATGTGCAGTGGAGTCACGTCTCAGTCTGGGCAGAGGAAGGACTGTCTGTTGCCCAATTACTTTAAGAGAGCCAGAGCCATGAAAATGGAGGTGACTTCAAATAGACGCTGGCGTGTTTGCAATTACGTGAACAGCTTTTCATTCTTTCTCCTCGCCCGTGGTCTTCCTCATGCATAAACTCTGTTTCATCCGGACTATTGGGTGAGGCAGGTACAGTGTTGTTGGCTAGAAAGGGAATAGAATGCCTTGTCCTCTAACAGAAAATAATGACTTTAATGTCTGAAACAGGTTAGAAAAACAAATTTGCAGCTTGGATTGAATTTCAGAGTAGTCTCAAAAGATACAGACTGGCCTTGGTTCTGTTGGTGGTGCCGTTCCATGAAAAGAGTGCATTTTGCATCACTTTGATATTTAAAATAGAAATTGTGCCCCAACATTGAATTGTAAAAGACTTTGAAGTGCCCTTTTTTAATATAGACCACAAGGAAAATTGAGCAAATCAATTTTTTCAACAAATTCAACAAACACATTTTTTTATGTGAATAAAGACTTGCTAAAGTGCCTCAAGGGCCCCTTCTGTGACTTCCAGGGAGAATTTAACCCACTTAATCCCAAGATTTCAACAAGTTTTCACCATTTATTGTTATACCCTAGTTATTTTGTTGCCTTGACAGTTATTTCTAAAATATTATTTATTTATTGTGACTAGTGACTCATTTACGTATGTCCCTCATTTTAAGTTCAACCCTGTTACGTAAAGCAGAACTCTCGATTTTATATGGGTAAACTATTCCTTTTTAAGTATTATTTTCTAAAGAAACATTGAACATCTAATAGTCAAATCATAGTGTAAAAGCAGGTGAGCTGGTTTACCCTTTTTGGCCATTTTCAGGTGTTTTGTGATGGAAAACAGACCATAATATGTAAACCCTGTAACCCATAGGCTGTTTACTCTACAATTAAATGTATTGCATTCAATTGTCTCTCCCTGTTGCACAAATCAAGCTTCCATTCCCCCTGTCATAAGGGGATTTTTGGCTGTTACTTTATATGGCACTTAACAGGCACTTACAGAAGTCATTTTTTAAACGTAACCTCTTGAGATGGGAAAACCAGTTTTTTTTATGAAGTTAAACATGTGCTCTTTATGACAATGTTAAAAGTAGTTGAAATCAAAACGTTTTATACTAGGTTACACTTCTCAAAAGGTACCTAATTGGTGAAACAACCCAGTGGTTTTCACTCAAATGATCTCTCTGTATTCTGTAAGGGTAGTCTCAAGGTTTTCAGGTTGTCCTGTAATTGCTGAACAGCCAGCTCTCAGCTTGACTCGCTAATCTTTTCATATCTGGCTTTTCTGATTGTGATTCATAATAGGAGTCTTACCTTTGATCCCGTTTGACCTGCTTCTTTAAATTCGGGAAGTGATTATGTTAGTGTGCGTTACAGGCGGGCAGAGTATTCCCATGCACACACAGCCAGGGAGGTCCTGTCACTGACTCGTAAATGCCCAGAGTGATTGACAGTTGAAGGGGCAGGGAATGAGGCTAATGATGCGGCCGTTTTTTGTCTGGTTGCAGCCTGGATCCATGGCGACCCCAGGAAGGTGGTCTACCCCACCGACAGCCACGGACAGTTCTGTGGACAGCAGGGGACCCCCAACGCGTGAGTATAAAGACAGATGCCAATCTTGTAGTGCACTTGGAAGAGATACCAAAGCCGCTTGGGAGGTGTGTCGGCTCGAACACTTTTGACACCCGCAATACGGCACAAACAATATGAGATAAATCATAATGCAGATCATAATCATAACTGCTATTTCCTACGATTTAATACCTGGCCTCAGCATGTCAGTTGTATTAGTCTCAGTGAGTTGAGGACAGTGGTAGGTCGGCCCTCTAAATGGCAGGTAACCCAGTAAAGAAAACAAGTAGGTGGCCAGTATGATGCAGGAAAACATTTTTTTAAACTATATGCAAGTTAGATTTATAACAATACAAATAAGGAGCAACGTTGCCTGAAGAAGACTATAGTTGAAACACAGTTGCACGTCCTGTTATGACAATCACAGGCTGATCTGCTCCTTACACCTATTCTTTGTCAATATAATCTGAGTATAGTTTTTCTATGGGTTTTCCTGCACCGCACTGGCTGCCTACTAGTTGTATTAGTCTGTAATAGTTTGTTTATTGAGTGCTTTGCGCACCGTGTATGAAAGCGCTTAATAAAGAAGCATTGACAACCGCCACGGACGTTCCTGCAACAACCGCCACGGACGTTCCTGCAACAACCGCCACGGACGTTCCTGCAACAACCGCCACGGACGTTCCCGCAACAACCGCCACGGACGTTCCCGCAACAACCGCCACGGACGTTCCCGCAACAACCGCCACGGACGTTCCCGCAACAACCGCCACGGACGTTCCCGCAACAACCGCCACGGACGTTCCCGCAACAACCGCCACGGACGTTCCTGCTCCCTGTGTTTTTACACACTATTTGACAGACGGATCAATCTGCTGTTAGATTTTCCGTACCACGTTTGTTCTCCGCGTTCTCTTCATAAAACTGTCATTGTCTTCGTGTTGGGAAACTAATGACTATTCTCTCCATTTCCCTGTGGTTACAGCAACAAAGCCATATTATTCTACTTCAACATATTGCAATGTGCCAATCCTGCCGTTCTCATTAACCTCCAGTGCCCTACAACCCAGGTGAGTGCTGCCTCTTAACGCTGCAGACATTATGCTATTATGTTCCCGCTCGTTTTTTCTCGCTTGTTCTCTGTCACTAAGCATTGATTTGATGTTTGGCTGTCCCTTTCTCGTCTCTTCCCAGCTCTGCGTCTCCAAGTGCCCAGACAGATTTGCCACATACCTCGACATGCAATACAACTACAGGTACAACAAGAGCTACTGGGAGTATTACAGGCAGTTCTGCAAGCCGGGCTTCGACAATCCAAGAAAGGTACCGAGACTGATGCCTCCAGTCACTTGTGGTCTCACTTATCAAGTCGTTGAGTGTTCTATCTTCTGTAATGGTTATCGATCTATAAGTCGGTGGAGTACTCGCATCCACTGCAGCCATTTTCTTTCTCAATATTAAAATATTTTCTATGGAGCATTTAAGTACATGACCGTGATTTGTTTTAAATTAAAATGGTCAAAAAGAAACAAAAATAGCTTCCTAGCAAAGAGCAAGCAAGAATTTTGCTAGGACTGTCTGGGAGTGGTCTGAGTGGGGAGGGGAAAACTGACAACTAGCTGTTATAGGCAGAAAGGTTTGGAACTCTCTTTCGTATTGGTCTATTAACTCATTTACCGCCTAGTGATGTCACCAGACAGGGCAAAACTCCATCTCACCAAAATAGGCAGAAATTTCAGGCAGTCTTTTCAGACAGCTCTTACACAATTCCACAGTATTATTCCAATTGGGGCTGACCCCAATTAGTCGACTGGTTGATTGTTTGGTCGATAGGCTGTTGGTCGACCAAGATTTTTTTTTGAGCAGTAGCAAATATATATATTTTTATGGCACACGAAAAAACCTGTCTGATTCGCATCCATCTCAGTAAAGGAATCCATTGCGGAGGCCGTAGGGATGGCACAGCCCAAGAAGAAGGGGAGTGTGGCTAAAATGCACAATGCACATCTCTCTGCAGAATGCGCTCTCTCCCTACAATTTGTGCACATTTATTGTTTCTTTCGTAACTTCATTTTGTGAATTGTTTGTGTTGGATGGTTAGTGTATATCAATTCCCCATTACATATATCACCAGTAGTACATTTATCATGAATTCATATCATTCATTCTATCATTTCTAATCTACAATGTTACGGTCATTTCTGTTAATACATTCAATATATTATTATTCCAGTCTTTTACCGTTCTCATTGTCGGAGTGGACACGTTGTTTGCAGAACACACAACCTATGCTTGTGAGAAACAAGTTTTGGTTGATTTCATTCCATTTCCGAGTTTTGTCAATTTAGTCATTTTTTGTTTGGAGCCCTCGTGTCAATGTTTGAGTAAGGACGTGCACCTGATTACGCATAGAAGTAGGCTTATAGGCTACAAATGTAGGCATGTAAATGTGCCCATTTGGGGATCTGATAGTATTTCTGATTGGCTTAACGCACCACCACTAATGAGTTGTGGAGCTTCTCAAAGTAATGTTTTTTTCACCTCAAACAGCAAGTAAACAAAGTATTTATTTTTATTTTTTTACATCCGTTGAGAATGACAATAGTTCCTCAATGTATTAGAAACGTCTCTCCAGCTCTTCCTTTCAATAACCACTCAGCATGAAAGGGAAAAAAACATCATGCTGTGATCCAGTGGAAACATCACGAAACAGGTCTGCCTGATGACCTCTTATCCCTTGCGCAAAATAGCCTACAACTGTGTCTGTTCTGAGCTCACTGCTGCAGGAAACAATAAGCTCCCAGGATATTTTATACAATGTTTCAAGTTTGCTAGCACAAGCTTTGAGACTGACCCAAGTTGATACAATGCTTCAAGTTTGTTGCAGACAGGCCATGCATTGCCAATGTGATTTATATGATATTTATTTTTATCGGGATATTTTCTACCTGCAGGCTGCAATGTTTTTGTTTGTTGGCTTTATGTGGGCTTTTTTTTTTTTTCATTGTTTGTAATGAGGACACAGGGAGTCAGGAAGCAAGTGCAGTTGGTAATGTTTACAAGGAACATGAAGATATACTAAACCAATACTGCCTGAAGACTGAGGCTAATGAGGGCTAAATAAAGGTGAAGTAATAAAAGTAATGATGATGTCCAGGTGTGCATAATGATGGGGAGCAGGTGTGTGTAATGATTGTTGCCAGGTGTGCATAATGTAGGTTGCAAGGACCGGTGGTTAGTAGTCTGGCGGCGTCAAGCACCGGAGCGGGAGTAGGCGTATCATCATTGGCAATGGCAACGAAGGTTATGTTTTAGGTTTGTGTCACTTTTTCATTTAGATTTGGATAGAATTTAGATGAACCACTTGACAATGATTTTGAGATATGAAGACGTTATTATGAATGAAATGAAACAGTTCCACGAAAATGTGCATATGAAAATCATAACTGGAAGGCAGATGGGTAGAAATGGTAAGATAAATTGGCGTTCCTTATGAGGAAGGTTGTCAAATCCTCGTGTAGCCTATTACCAGCATCTTCAGGAGAGTAACGGCAGAATCTGCGAAAGCCAGCAGGAGGGAGAGGAGGATGATCGGGTCAGGTTAAGTTTTTTGTTTTTGTTTTCTGGTTATCTTGTTATTTGGCACTCTCTTGAGTAATTTGTGTCTTATTTCATCAAACAGTGTGCTGAAAGCATCAGATAAGCTCAATACATATAGTTGATTTTATTTAATCACACAGGGTGTGTCTATACATGGAAAATACACATTTTAATATTTAGACCAATTTATTAGTCGAAAGAACAGGTGACTCTCGGTCGACCAAGATTTGATTTAGACGGGGACAGCCCTAGTGGAAATATATATACAACACAGGAGAATCATGATTTTGACGACACTGGGCCTTTAAACGAACTTTCTTTTGTTTTTGGAATTAAAATAAGATCAATAATAGTGTTCAATAGTAGCGACCGAGGCCCTTCCTCTTCAGGAATTCAAATCTTATTGGAGTCAGATTGAGTCATTTAGTTGTTGCATAGAATATATCTTGTTGTTTAGAAATGATACAAAGTAATATCATTGGATGCGTTTTTCTGTAAGTACTGGGCCTAATGTACTATGTAAAGGAAACATGATGAGAATGTCATTTGAAAGTCCTGTGAGAGAAAAGCGTGAGGAAGGCGGCATCTGCTGATGTCACTCACAGCTCTGACGAGTTGGTTTGTGGGACACAGACTGTGATACTGGTCCATGTTCGTCAGACATGCTGGCATGGCACCTCAGATGAGACTTAGAGAAAGGGAGGAAGGGAGAGTGTGCGAGATGGTGTGTGGGAACTCATAATCACACAATCGCACTGTTACTGCTGAATCGTTGGTTCTCCCACCCACACTGTGTCTACTCAGTCAGTACCCAGAGCAGAGTGCTAAACTGAGGAATAGAAGATAGAGCAGAAAGGGTTCCCTACCAGTCTGTTCTGTACTGTATGATAGACAGTCGTCTGTTCCTAGTCAACTCAGCCACACGCCCACTCTCCTCATGGTCCTGTTGGATAATGGCAAAGTCATAGGATATGATGATAGGATGTCTTACCAGTCATCCTAACCTAAAATACACGTTTTAATATTCCGACCAATTTATTAGTCGAAAGAACAGACGACTTATTAAAAACTCAAGTCTGAGGCTTTGACGTCACACAGTGCGTATTGTTTGACTTCTTCTCCCTCTCGCCTTTTTTCTGTTTAGTCCGTTGCACAAGTCTTGAGAGATGAGGACTGCCCTTCCATGATAGTGCCAAGCAGACCTTGTAAGTGAATCCCAGTTCTGCACACAGTTCATCCATGTGACTTTCATACGGTCTATTCCTAAGACTTAGATTCTGTGGGAGGGGAGGGTATGTGACTGGTTGGAAAAGGGATATATATATATATATATATATATATATAAAACCATAATATATATCACAGTGTATGAAATTGAAATACCAAGTTGTCAAAATATTTGTTTGTGTGTTTCAGTCCTCCAGCGGTGCTTCCCAGACTTCATCACCAGGAACGGGACGCTAACTGTCGCCAACAAGACAGTCTTCAAAGACGGCTTAGGTAAAACAAGGAGCGTGATCGATCTCCGAGACGCTGCCAAGTAAGTCCTGCTCTCCCCAATGTCGCTCTGCAGAAGCCTTTGTTGTTGTCGAAATCTTGGGATTTATGCCGAGAGAGAGACTATGGGATGAATTGTATAAGTGGGAGGCCTATTAGGGGTGGTGGATGCACATGGTTGAATATCTTTTGACCAGTAGACCTGAAAGATGAATTAACGCTGTACAAATCTGTTCACTGTGGCTTCATTGAGGCCATGTTTGGGAATTCAAATGCATTTAAACTATTATATTGTCATAGGGATTCTAACTTGGAACCCAGAGTCAACTGGACAGCTATTGCAGGGTAGGACAACTGGGCCATGATCCCTCATGCCCAGTAGTGTGTGGATCATTCATGCACATTGAAATCCGTCTATGCATGTTTGCATGGAAATGCAGCTCACGCTGTAGCTTCAGAGTAGTACAGTTAAGTGACTTTCCTCATGCTATGCATATACAGTCTATAAAACGATCAATACGTATATGGATTAACTTGTGGGAGAGATAAGAGAACAGCAATTAAGACCGATGCAGGGTCTTTATCGTTTTGTGTTAACGAGCTGCCATCATTAGTACATCATGTTTGCCTTTGAAAGAAGGATGTTATGACCAGCTGAATGCTTTTTCTTTTTTAGCCGAGTTACCGCCATGCAGCAAGGAGTGGAAAGGTCTCAAACTAATTACAGTATTTTAACCTTGAACCGTAACCTTCTGTAGCCCCGAGCTCACTGTCTGCAAACTAACCTTCCCACCTGACTGTGCGTCATGGGTAATCTGCTGCTGTTCCTCTCCGGCTTGTGGCTGTGGAAAGGAAAGGGGACAGATTACCTTCAAATGTTGCCATGATGTGGAGCTAACATCCATATTGAAGCCCTAGCAAAGACGAGTAACAACTTGGCTTACAGTTAATGTACTATATTGGTCTTTCAAAGTTGAGAGTTACGTCACCCCCTAGCTTTTATCAACATCTTCCTTCAGTGATATTTTCTCATCATAATGTTTGCAAAGATTTCATTTCGTGAAACTGGATAAGAGCAGCCTCAGCATCAGATTAATGCAGTAATTAGCGTTAATACCACAGTAATTACCACAAGTTATATATATATATATATATAGGCCTACCTCTGACTTTCATAGACTATATTTGAACACAAATAGAGTTCCACAGGTGACTAGTCATCTAAT
Organism: Oncorhynchus nerka; assembly: GCF_034236695.1. Classification (NCBI taxonomy): domain Eukaryota; kingdom Metazoa; phylum Chordata; class Actinopteri; order Salmoniformes; family Salmonidae; genus Oncorhynchus; species Oncorhynchus nerka. The sequence continues at coordinate 50,812,325 of NC_088419.1, read as the reverse complement.
GTCATCTTCATTATTTTGACTGGTAATGTCATTGTTATGACAGGTGTAATGCCATCTTTCATCTCGCCCAAACTTTGAGCTGTGTATGTCCTCAGCATCTGTAGTTGATCACTGCGCCACCATTTCCTATTAGAAATTACAGTCTTTGTAGAGGGGCGTTTTTGTCAAAGTAATACATTTAAAAAATCTCTCCAGCTATTATTCTGTTATGCCTGACGGTGAACCCTCAGGCATGGCTAGGCTCATCTCACCATCACGCATGATTTGTCAACAGCCCACCAGTGCCTTTCACATATTTCCCCCTGAATGGGCACTTCAAAGAGTTGTCCAAGGACAGAGCATTTCCTTCCAATTACACTGCCTCCAACCAAAACCTTTAACAAAGCATCAATTATTTTGTTTTCGACAGGTTCGGCCAAACTCCATCTGTTATAGCCTGGTCTGTGGAGTGTGTTAGGCACAATAGCACAGCACTTTCGGTTTCATTGGTACATTGGTAGGGTTTCATTGGTATTACTAGGGCTCATTTTTCATAACAACATTAATTACTTGAGTAGGTTGCATTATGTGCTATTATAGCTGTACGGTCATGGGCTTTTTAGAGAAATATGATGGTCCAGATGAAATGAATGCCTAGAGTGAGCTTTCCTCTTGACGTGTGGTAGCTGTCCTCATAAAACAGACCGAGATTGGTGCTCCACTCACGAGACATTCTGCACAGCTCCAGGGGAAGGTTGGTTCTAGTCTCTCGCTACTGCTGTTCACCAGTCCCGTAGAGGCTGATAATATAGTGAGTAAAAGCACCAGGGAATACTTTGGGTCCGATGTCTACAATAACACTCTAGGGGAAAAAAGGTTCCAAATGGGTTTTTTGGCTGTCCCCAAAGGATAACCCCTATTGGTTCCAGGTAGAACCCTTTTGGGTTCCAGGTAGAACCTTCTGTAAAATGGTTCTACTTGCAACCAACAAGGATTCTTCAAGGGTTATCCTATGGGGACAGCCGAAGAACACTACGGTTCTAGATAGAGCTGTAGGTAGAGCTGTAGGTACAGTGGATATCTGGTATAAGTATTCCTGGTGATTTTTGCCATCAGCTCTTTGTCAAGCTTGTACTGTACATTGAACTGTTACCATTTTCTGCTTGTTTCGTGTAGTTATGACAGAAAGAGATGCCTACAGGAATAGCTACGCTTCAAGACTCATTTGTATGTATTTTTCCTGTTAATAATCCTCGTTCCTGAGGGTTCCTTTGCTACTGTGGTGGAGTAGTAACCTGCTGCTTCAGAGTCATAGAGAGCATTGCTGCTTCCTAGCGCTTTGATAACACTAATATGTTGACGTGTGACACATTTATAAGGGACGCCTGCCTACAACCTGTGCCGTCTCCCAGGGCTGTACAGCCCCCTCATAAACTGCAGTGTGTCGTGGCCCTGTGCTGTGTGTGCAAGTGAGAGGGATTGCAACACAACACAGGCCAATGTTCTCTCCGTAAATGAGCACGTTCTCATTCTTTATTTCTCCCTCAATCTTTTGCTCTCGCTTCTCCTCTCCCTCCCCTCACAGTGGCATTACCAGTCTGCTAGACGCCAAGGAGGTTGGCATGAAGATCTTTGAGGACTATGCCAACTCCTGGTACTGGATCTTAATGTAAGACCGACACACGTGTGTCCTCGTGCATTCATGCATGTATTTTTGTATATGTTTTACTGTGGTCCTCACTCTTACACAACAGGTGTGTTTGTGTTTCTAGAGGTCTGGTGATAACCATGGTGGTCAGTCTGGCCTTTATCCTGCTGCTGCGGTTCACAGCCGGAGTGCTCCTGTGGCTCATCATCTTCGGAGTCATCGCTGTGGTGGGCTACGGTTAGTAATGCAGTACGCTCTCCGTCACTGACCCAAAAGCTACTATAGCCTCACTAAAAGAGCACAATGCCATCTTTAGCCTGAGTACATTATCCACACTTCACCAGCCCAAACTGTACTGAAGGTCAACATACCGCTACTGTATGTAGATTTGTGTGGGAGACCGTGTCCACATCTTCTCACTTCCAGCTGTCAGTCAACCCCTCTGTTGTCATGGCAAGCTAAATGTAGCAGATGTACAGGTGCAGTATCTCAACGTGTCACATCTCTTTCTCTCTCTGTCTCTCTCTCCTCTGTCTTTCTCAGGGATCTGGCACTGCTACTGGGAGTTCAGTGCACTGAGAGGGAAGCCGCACGGGGATGGTGACGTCACCATCTCTGACATCGGCTTTCAGACGGACTTCCGAGTTTACCTGCAGCTCAGTCAGACCTGGCTCATCTTCAGTGCGTGGCCATCCACTTCTCCCATCTATTGGTTTAGCACGGGAACTACTAGCCTAGCACAAGGCTGTCGACTCAGTTTTACTGTGTTTATCACAAGGTGCAGAGTCTCTTGGACTTGCTGTGAAGCAGTTGGGTGCGAAGCATGTCTGCTGGTTTTTGCTTTTGCTTCTCAGTCAGTAGATGAATTAGAGATGGGGAAACCATAGGATTTCCTGTTAACCGTATGCAACCTGATATTGCTTAAATGAATTGGGCAAACGCCAGGAGAGTCTCTGGTCTGAGGAATAGCACCTTTTTTCTTCTGCTTAATTGTTATAATTTGTATTGCAGTGATCTCCCTGTCAGTCATTGAGGCGGTCATCATAATAATCCTGATATTCCTGAGGAGGAGAGTACGCATCGCCATCGCTCTGCTGAAGGAGGGGAGCAGGTGAGTGGCAATCTTTTCTCAGGAGAGTGACCTCTTGACCTTCTCTTGTTGTGTCACTTTGAATCGAACCCGTCGTCTGTGTGCTCGGTGTGGGAAAATTAACCTAACTTTTAACTACCCCCCCTCCCCCACACACTTTCTCTCCATTCTCTTTCTCTCTCTCTCTTCTCCAGGGCCATTGGCTACATCATGTCCACTCTCTTCTACCCGATCATCACTTTTGTGCTGCTGGCCATCTGCATAGCGTACTGGGCGGTCACTGCTGTGTATCCTCTCTATACATTTACCAAGCCTCATCCTCACTGTGCTATGTGTACACTTTACACAGTTATCTTGACATGCAGCGTTACCTACGGGTGAAGCATTCTGAGCTATCACCCATGGAGTCATAGTGATTGGAATATACTTGAACTTGACTGGAATTGAATTGAACCTAATAAAACTGCTGAGCCCTTAGTGGAAATCCCAATATTGATGGCTCATAGGCAGGTACAAATTGTGATGCTTGTTTCTGCTTCCATTCCTCTGTGTTGCCCTTAACTGGTTTTGCCCTCAGCTTCTTGGCGTCTTCCGGCGACGCTGTCTACAAGGTCATGTCGACGCCGGACAAATGCGTGTATGCCAACCTCACCTGTGATCCAGAGGTTCGTTTTTCTCTCTACTCTCTTCCTCTTTATCACATTGGTGTTATAGCTGTATTGAAAACGACTGTATGCTATTGGCCTTGAAATCCTGAACAGGAGTACACATCATTCAGCTGTGAAATAGCTAGCCAGTGACAACATCTGTGAGCTCTGGCTACATTCGGTCTTTCATGAAATGGCACCCTAGTCCCTATCGTAGGGAAATCGAGAATGGGAGAAGGGTGCTGTTGTATGCTCTGATCAGAGGGGAGTGCTCAATATAGGGAATTGGGTGGCATTTCCTTCAAACCGAATAACTTCCCCTATCTCTCTAGACCTTCAGTCAGACCAACGTGACCAAGGTGTGCCCTGGCTCCCAGTGCACCTTTGCCTTCTACGGCGGCGAGAGCCTCTACCACCGCTACATATTTGTGCTGCAGCTGTGTAACCTGCTGGTGTTCCTGTGGCTGGTCAACTTCACCATCGCCCTGGGACAGTGCACCCTGGCCGGGGCCTTCGCCTCCTACTACTGGGCCCTGAGGAAGCCCCAGGATATACCATCCTGTCCACTGTTCTCCTCCTTCAGTAGGGCTGTAAGGTAGGCTTGCTCAAATAATTTCACTCGACAGAAAACGCCCACGTTCATTGAATGGGGTGGCAGGTAGCCTAGCGGTTAGAGCGTCGGGCCAGTAACCGAATGGTTGCTGGATCGAATCCTCCGAGCTGACGAGGTTAAAAAAATCTGTCGTTAACCCACTGTTCCCGCGCACGCCAAAGAAGTGGGTGTCGATTAAGGCAGGCCCCCGCAACTCTCTGATTCAGAGGGGTTGGGTTAAATGCGGAAGGTCGTACAACTGACTTTCCCTTTCTCAGTTATATGGGATTAGCACATAAAGAGGAGGGGGTTGAGAAATACTCTTAATCTGTGTCCAGGAAACTGGCCCTAAGTGCGTTTAGGTGTTTAAGCCTATGATTTGAAGGGGGAAGTGAGTGTGTGTATGGTGGATGTGTACAGTGCATTCAGAAAGTATTCAGACCCCTTGACTCTTTCCACATTTTGATACATTACAGCCTTATTCTAAAGAAAAGGATGAAATAAAAAAAATTGTCATCAGTCTAGACACAATATTCCATAAATACAAAGCGAAAACAGTTTATAGTTTTTAATTTTTTTTGAAATTTTTGGCAAATATATAACAAATAAAAAAACATACCTTATTTACATAAGTATTCAGACCCTTTGCCTTTTGACTCGAAATTGAGCTCAAGTGCATCCTGTTTCCATTGATCATCCTTGAGATGTTTCTACAACGTGATTGGAGTCCACCTGTGGTAAATGCAATTGATATAGACAGGCACACACTTGAGCAAAAACCAAGCCATGAGGTTTAACGAACTGTCCGTAGAGCTCCGAGGCAGGATTGTGTCGAGGCACAGATCTGGGGAAGGGTACCAAAACATTTCTGCAGCATTGAATGTCCCCAAGAACACATTGGCCTCCATCATTCTTCCAGAAGGACAACCATCTCTGCAGCACTCCACCAATCAGGCCTTTATGGTATAGTGGCCAGACGTAAGCCACTCCTCAGTAAAAGGCACATGACAGCCCGCTTGGAGTTTTCCAAAAGGCACCTAAAGGACAGACCATGAGAAACACAATTCTCTGGTCTGATGAAACCAAGATTGAAGGAGGAAACCTGGCACCATCTGGAGGACACCTTGCACCATCCCTACGGTGAAGCATGGTGGTGCAGCATCATGCTGTGGGGATGTTTTTCACCTGCAGGGACTGGGAGACTAGTCAGGATCAAGGGAAAGATGAATGAAGGAGGAGGGTGTTGGGAAGGTGCTCACCTTCCAACAGGACAACAACATTAAGCACATAGCCAAGGCAACACAGGAGTGGTTTCGGGACAAGTCTCTGAAGATCCTTGATTGGTCCAGCCAGAGCTCTGACTTGACCTCGATCTAACATCTCTGGAGAGACCTTAAAATAGCTGTGCAGCGGTGCTCCCCATCCTGACAGAGCTTGAGAGGATCTCAAGAAAGGGAGAAACTCCCCAAACACAGGTATGCCAAGCTTGTAGCCTCATACCCAAGAAGGCTCTAGGATGTAATCGCTGCCAAAGGTGCTTCAACAAAGTACTCAATAAAGGGTCTGAATACTTAGGTAAATGTGATATTTCAGTTTTTTTATTTGCAAACATTTCTAAAAAAAATGTTTTTGCTTTGTCATTATGGGGTATTGTGTATAAATTGATAAGGTGGGGAAAAAACAATTTAATCAATTTCAGGAATAGGCTGTAATAAAATGTGGAAAAAGTCAAGGGTCTGAATACTTTCCGAATGTACTGTAAGCAAAATGTTTTCAACACACACACGAGCAGTTTGGTAGTAGAGTGTATGGTGTCTCTTCCAGGTACCACACAGGCTCTCTGGCGTTTGGCTCTCTGATTCTGGCTGTAGTGCAGATGTTCCGCATTGTTCTGGAGTATCTGGATCACAAACTCAAAGGTAGGTTTTGTGCTCATACTAAACCCACTGCCTTTTGTATATGTTTATATACAGTGGTGTACATTTATTTGATCATGGTCGTCATGTATTTTCAGGTGCGCACAATGCTTTTGCCCGCTTCCTGATTTGCTGTCTCAAATGCTGCTTCTGGTGCCTGGAGCATTTCATCAAGTTCATGAACAGGAACGCCTACATCATGGTGAGTTTGGGACAGTGCGGAGTTAAATCTCTTGTTTTCAGACATTTACTTTCGATACCATTCCTTCAAGAACAGCAGATCAGGCAGTTCTGATAACCATCTTACGCAAACTGTTGGAATCATGAATACTTTCTCGCACCAGATCGCGATATATGGGAAGAACTTCTGCACCTCGGCTAAGGATGCTTTCTTCCTCCTGATGAGGAACGTAGTGAGGTAAGGCACTGTAAAGCTTGCTTTCCATTAGAATAGAGTGAGTCTGTCTATCATGGGGGTGACTGTCTGTCTCTGGGCTTCTCCAATGAGTTTCCTCTCCTCTGTAGGGTGGCAGTGCTGGACAAGGTGACAGACTTTCTGCTCTTCTTGGGAAAAGTGCTTATTTCAGGGAGTGTTGGTGAGTTCCCTGTCTTTCCCACACACTGGTGTACTGACTATGTCTAACCACTGTATGAGTCACGATACACAAAGGGAAGGAGTACTTTGAAACAGTGACACTGTGCATGCTGGAGTTCAGGCGTCTCTTTGAAAGGCACTATTTGTATTCTCGTTTTTAGTCGTTCATTTTTCTTTTGTTATCCCCCCCCCCCCCCCAGGTGTTCTAGCGTTCTTCTTCTTCACCCGTAAGATACCAGTTATTCAAGAAGAAGTACCATCACTAAATTACTACTGGGTCCCCCTGCTGGTAAGAAATATCATTACATCAAATGTAGTTTGGGTTAGCATTGCTTGTTGCTAAGTGTGTTCACAGACTTTGACTCTTCTCTCATTGACAGACGGTGATATTTGGATCCTACCTGATTGCCCATGGCTTCTTCAATGTCTATGCTATGTGTGTGGACACCTTATTCCTTTGTTTCTGTAAGTACACCATTCACCTCTTTAAATACAGCCCAGCCTGGGGGTGCAAAGGGCCTTTTATATGATACAAAGACACAGGGTCTGTGTTGGTGAATTGAAAGGTTGTCCATGTCATATGAGCCTATTAGAACGTTAGTGGTGGACCGTTTTCTTAAATAAGTCAGGCGAAAGGTTATTCTTGCGGGGGGTTTTTTACACTGTAATTATTGTTTTACCAATTAAATTGTTTCTATCACGTGTTCTTACAGTGAAGAACTAGTGAAGACTATTAAATGATTTGAATTGTATGGAGACTGTGTTATTTGCATGTCCTCTGTCAAACCTTGCCTTGGCTGCACTCTAATCACTGAACTAGATGGTTATAATTCACTGGCCATTTTTGCTGACTTGAACCATCCTAAACTTTTCTCCTAATTAATTTGGCTGCTTGACTTTCTAAATCGTTTGGCTCTGCTAACTCCTTTCTCTCGTATTCTCTCTTTCTGCCTTCCTACCTACATGTTGTCTGCTCCTCTCCTCCTTCTCCTCTGTGGCAATGCTTCCTATCCCGTGGGTCCCGGTTAAGGTGAAGACCTGGAGAGGAACGACGGCTCGCCCCTCAAGCCCTTTTACATGTCCCCTCAATTGCACCGAATCCTCCGCAGAGAGCAGGGCTCCAAACTCTATGCTGCCTCCTGATAGGCCACCACACTGAACATCTGCCTAGTGACAGGCCAGAGAACACTGACTCGCTGAAGGACTGGCCCATTCACCGTCTGTGTGGGAGTGTTTGTGGTCTGGAGCATACTAGAGCAGAGCCTAATGGTTGGGCTGGACTCCAGACTGGCCAGGACTGACCAGAGAGGCCTTGGCAGGACATGGCAGGGACCAAGAGGGTGGTGTATGTGGGTGGGGGTTATGTCTATTCAACTTCCTCCCTCTCGCCGCCACCGCCGTTGATACTTCTGATACTTGCCTTTTTTCCTCTGTCGTGCTTCTGTCCCTTTCTTTCTCTGCCGTGCCGACACTGCTGATCTCTACCTTACTTGGAGAGCGCTGCAGCAGCACAGTGTGTGTGTGTGTGTGTGTGTGTGTGTGTGTGTGTGTGTGTGTGTGTGTGTGTGTGTGTGTGTGTGACAAGGGTGAAATTGCCATTAGCCCAACACATAGCAAGAGGCACACATACTGCAAAAGGAGATCGCTGTATTTCGGATGCAATTGGTGTACTTTTTCAGATGGTCAAGACATTATGGTGTTGTGGGGTGGCACAGTACGAGGGCACCCCCTTCTGACACTACTGTGTTTGTGCAACGGTTATATGTACTGTCATGTAAGGTCATGTTTAAGGTGAAGTTGCCCTTAGACGCTGATCTTGGGTTGGTCTGTTTAGCATTTTCCTCACCAGTGGTTAAGGTTAGGATTGGGGGAGGTTTTACCCAACGTCAGAGCTGTTTTAGGACCTCGTGTGTGTGTGGAAAATAACTTAGAGGTGGCTTTTATGTCAAGCATGATTGTTGTTTTGGCTGTTTATGCTTAACATTAGGTGAAGAGGCACTTTTGGTCCACCATATTTATTGACACTGTTACAGATACTTCTACAGAGTCCTGGGCACAAGAACACTGCTCCAAACTGAACGTGTAACGCTACATAGATAAACGCGAACGCACCCACGAGTCTACAGAGTCACAGACACTTGTAGGACGGTTTGGTTTAACAATCCTTGATATGCTGTAAGTGACAGATATAATGTTGACCAACGAAGGTTCAAGACTTCTTGTACACACGGATGCTGATGCTAAAGAATGAGATTTGAATAGACCCTGACACGTTTCAGGAATTCCCGAATGCAGTTGCTAGTAAAAACGTGCCTAATTCTACATGGGAGAAATGTTCCTCTTTGTTGGTTTTGTGGTTTTACATTCTAACGCCGAGAACCGTTTCTAAAAGAAATACCGTTTCTACAAGGATGTTAAAGCCATTTTTAGTCCTTTTATATGGAATAGTAGTGCTGTTTTTAATACTAGGTACTGTAACTCGCGTCTGTTTTGGAGGGTTTTTAATGTTTTTGTACTGCGGCACTCTTTTGTATCGATGACTCCATTTTTTTTTGGGGGGGGGGGGTTGTTTTTGTGAAAGGTTCAATTATAGCACAACTCTTGGGTAATTGATATCTTAATTTGTATTAAACAGAGGGTTTATGAAATATTTACATTGACACTGGGTTTGTGGTATTGCACAGGATTTGGGAAGACCTGTTGTCAAACAATGGTAATAAAAGATGGTTTGGTTGGGATCAAGTGGATTTTATGAAACCGTTCTTTGAGAGTAAGTATGAAAAATGAGTTTGGCATTTCAAATAGATTTGTAGGAATATGACTGTGTTAGAGAATGTTTAATGGTAGGTTAAGGGGTATGTAACATTGACTGGCTGTGTGTTCCTGTCCTTAGTGGTGGATCTGGAGGTGAACAGCGGCTCTGCTGCCAGACCCTTCTACATGAGCAGCACCCTGAGACAAATTCTCGACAAGAAGAACAGCAAGAGGAGGAAAGACAAGCGAGAGCGGGGAAGATGAGAAGAGGGGAACGGATACAGGGTGACTGGAGGAGACCGAGGCAGGAGAGGTGATGGAGATTGGGGGGAAGGCACCGGTGCATGATGTAGAGATGGAAGACAAGACTATTCTAATCCTGGTCCATATTGTACCTGATACCATTATTATTATGCTCTTTGGACATAATATGTGAATTGTCTTATCTTGCCTTAAGGTACTTGGATGTACTAACAAACGTATCACCACGAATGCACAATGACAACAGTGCAGTTAGCTTAACTGTGGCCAAATCGTGCATTTAAAGGCAACTGCAAGTTCTTGGTTTTACCAATGTACTGTGAAGCACTTACTTGAGGGAACAGCGAAGTGTACATTTGTATAATAATATTTTGCACCACATGCTACCTGTCAGCAGGCCCGTGTCACTCTGTATGCAGGAACTCAAACCAGCCACAAGATGGCACTATTTAAGGTGGTCATCTTAAAGGTCCAGTACAGCGGTTTTTAATCGCGATATCAAATCGTGTCTGGGTAACAATTTAGGTACGTTACTGTGGTTTCAATTAAAGTGGTCAAAGAGACATAAAAGTAGCTTCTTAGCGAAAGAGCAACTTCTCAAGCAAGAATTATGCTGGGACTGGTCTGAGTCGGGAGGGGGAAACCAGCTTTAATTGGCAGAGGTTAGGAACTCTCGTTCTTATTGGTCTATTAGCTAATTTGTCACCTGGTGGTATCACCAGGCAGGCCAAAACTCCATCCCACCAAAACAGGAAATATAAATGTTGATTGCACTGGGCCTTTTAAGAAACCTCCCAAGAGGTTACACCAAGACAGCTGAGTGAAGGGCTGCTTGGGTGAATACTGTACATGAAATGTCCGTAGTTACCATGTATAATTATGCTCTTCAAGCTCCTTGGAGCACTAACTTTTATTTTCTCCTATTGAGAAAGCTATTTGCCATACATTGTCCATTGTGCTAATGTCTCGTTGTAGCAACCTTCTAACTTGTCCAATTGTAAGAATGTAATAGCCCTACAATTAGGTGCTTCAGTAAGTGCCAAAGAGCAACGGAAATCAGCAGGAATGCAGCGTCGAGGACCCTTACCTGTATGTATTGGATTCTAGCCACCGTTGACCATAAATCACAGTGTTACAAATGATGTTTCCCTCTTGTATGCCATTCAAAGTTTTTGGTCTAAGGTCTTCGTCCCATTCCTTCTTTGTGCAGCAGCACTGTGGGGACAGATCATGTGCCATTACTACGTCTGTCCCATTGTGGCATCACTGCCAGTATCAGAGATGGAGCCTCCTTTCCTACTGGTATACAGTACAGTAGCACATGCCCATACATGCACACGCCAATACCATTTTTGTTATTGAAATTCGACCTGTGTAAGGGCACAACAACTTTATGATCGTGTAAATATGGAAGTAATGCACATCCGAGAATAATTTGAATGGTTTACTACAGGCGCCTGTGTTTTCTTCTCTCCCTGTTATTGCCATGAAAGAACAGTCCCGCTTTAATGCAACGATGCCAATAAACGATCTATGCCTATGCTATAGTATGTACAGGGCCTTCAGACAATATTCACACCCCTTGACTTCTTCCACATTTTGTTGTGTTTACAAAGTGGGATTCAAATGGATTTAATTGTCATTTTTGTCAACGATCTACACTAAATAATCAGTAAGTGAAAGAACATTTTGAGAGAATGCCAAGAATGTGCAAAGCTGTCAAAGGCGGGTGGCTACTTTGATATAAAATATCTTGTTTTGTTTAACACTTTTTTTTTGTGGTTACTACATGATTCCATATGTGTTATTTCATAGTTGTGACATCTTCACTATTATTCTACAATGTAGAAAATAGTCAAATAAAATAAACTCTTGCATGAGTAGGTGTGTCCAAACTTTTGACTGGTACTGTAAGTGAATTATTGCAGACAGGATGCATATTTTTTTTATTCTGTACAGGCTTCCTTCTTTTCACTGTCATTTAGGTTAGTATTGTGGAGTAACTATGATTTTCTCCTATCACAGCCATTAAACTCTAACTGTTTTAAAGTCACCATTGGCCTCATGGTGAAATTCCTAATGCTTTCCTTCCTCTCCGGCCACTGAGTTTGGAAGGACGCCTGTATCTTTGTAGTGACTGGATTTATTGATACACCACCCAAAGTGTAATGATTAATTCCACCATGCTAAAAGAGATATTCAATGTCTGTTTTTTTATTTTTTATTTACATATTTACCAATAGGTGCCCTTCTATGCCTGGCATTGGAAAACCTCCCTGGTCTTTGTGATTGAATCTGTGTTTTGAAATTCACTGCTCGACTGAGGGATCTTCAAGATAATTGAACTTTGGGGTACAGAGATGAGGTAGTCATTAAAGTATATATTTACTCCTGAACTTTTTAGTTTTGCCATAAGGGGTTGAGTACTTATTGACTCAAGATATTTCAGCTTTTAATTTTTTATGAATTTGTAAACATTTGTAAAAACACAAGTCCACTTTGACATTATGGGGTATTGTGTGTAAACCAGTCAATTTGACATTCCGGCTGTAACGCAACAAAATGTGGAAAAGGCAAGGGGTGTGAATACGCTCTGAAGGCACTGTACAAAAGAATATACCGTCTGTAGAGTCGTATCTTTCTACTCACCCGTTCATTTCCATCGCCGTGTGGTAGAACACTACCTTTTGACAAATCGGACAAGGAGGTCAATAAGAGGAATCCCTCCCTCTTTGGGATGTGAATTCTTTTTGGTTTACCACCGTCAACGAGTAGACACACGTATAAGCTCACGGTTAGTGTGTGCCTACATTCCCCTCTACCTCTCAAGGACGTCGCGTGGACGGATCACAAATAGCACGGCGACAAGGCGCCAAAAGACTCGGAGAGAGTGCCGGACATGTCTGTGACTGATGCATACACTATGCCTACTGTATCTTCTCTCCAATGGTAGATTCCTAACTTTGTTCAGTGATGTTTTTTTATGTAAAGAATTTTGCATATCTATGCTTTATTTTAAACAACAGTGAGTATGTATGAATGTTTGGACTGTATATAAGCATATTATATAACAAGAATATTTGATTGGGGTTTGCTTTTTTAAATATTTTTTTTATAAATTGATGCTAATCAACCATTGGTGCCTTATTGAGTATATGGAGGGGCCTTCCATGCCATGTATCAATCTCAAAATATGTCCATTACATTTATGACTTTGAGTCCATTTTCCCCGCTTCATTGTGGTTGTTGTTGTGAGTCGAAACTGGTCACTATTCTATAAAGTAATTTTGTCAATAGACATTTATTTTCTTAATCACATACAATAAATACATGAAACAACAATAATTTAAAATACTGATGTACAAATAATTGTTTAAGATAAACTTCACAATGGTTTGTCAATGGCAGTCTAGTCCCCCCCCCCCCCCCCCTTAGATAAAAGATCGGCATCAAACTGTGGCACTTTGCAATAAATACACAAAGCTCTGTACACACTACAGTTATCCAACTGATGTATAAAGTATGACAATGGTTGTGATGCAACTCATATTTGTATTGTACAAAAAATAGTTTGTACGCACAAACGTGTTTACTCAACCATTGTACTTGTGTGTATATTTTTGGAAGTAAAAAAAAAACTGCTGTATCAACCGTTGTGACAAATGCATTGAACATCAATTGTACAACTTAAGTGTGTGTATGGGGCCCCTTTCAGACAGATAAGGCTTCTAACATGACCCTTACTGACAAGTCACATGAAATGTTACACTTAATTAATTTGTTAAGAAGAAACCTACTAGGCTGAAGATCCCTGGTGGTGTGTGAGGCTCTGGCAAATTGTGTGTGCGTGTGTGTGTGTGTCTTGCTCAGGCGTGGGTCACAGGAAGGGAGGTCATGGCGTGGGGGGGCAGCAGGGGATGGAAAAGCATAGACTGAGGGGAGTGCACTGTGGAGATAGAGGACAAGCATGAGACACTAATAATACATCCATCACTACTTTATAGTGCACTACTCTGGTCTTATAGGGCACATAGAGCTCTGGTCAAAAGTAGGGGCACTATATAGGGAATATGGTGCCATTAGGGACATATCCCGTATTGAAAAAAACGTTTTGTCAAAGCCCTAATATCTCTTCTATTAAATCTGTTTCTATAATTTCAAAAAACCAGAACTAAAATCTTGAGTAATTGGGTCAGATACTCGACCCATTCCAAAACGTTAAGCTTGAAATCATTGCTAGAAATACCCCCTCCCACTTGAAGCATCACCATCACCCAATCCTGATACGTCCAAATAACCAGTGGCAGAAAACCAGAGCACCGGAGATACTGTCTCTTTTAAGTCATCGCAACCCACAGTCTCTTGACAGACAACTTTAAATGATACCATTTATGTTCCAGTCTGTCCAGAAGAGATTACTGCTCCTATAACTCTATTTAACTGCTAAACACACTGCAGCCCAGAGATATACTCATATGTCTTTCTATATGGCTCTGGTGCAGTCTATTGTATATCCCAAATGGCACCCTATTCACTTTATAGTGCACTACATTTGACCAGGGCTGATAGGGCCAAAAAGTAGTGCATTATAAAGGGACTAGGGTGCCATTTGGGGTGCAAGCTATCTCGCGGGCTATCTCTCAGCTTACCATCGATGTAGGAGTGCAGCGCGGTGAGCATGGAGCCCTCTGGGGTGCCGTAGGCTGTGTACTGCAGCTCTTCTGGGGCCGGGGTGGGCTGGGAGTGGCGACCGGGCTGCAGGGAGGACAGGGGGGTGGCTGAGGAGTGGTTGGGGCTCACATGCTTCTTATGGCGCGCTCTGCAGTTCTGGAACCAAACCTGGATTGGATATAAGAAGTGTCATGTTTTAGTACTGGCATTCAATAGTGACACACTTAATTAACCCTCATACTTACTACCTACCGACTGGGGGTCATTTTAGGGTGGTTTGTTTAATTACTCAAATTTTTCATGACTGTGTCAATCAACTTGTTCTTAATAAATCCATATAATTGTTTAGCGTTTCTGTATCAATATGGACCTTTGGGGTAATTTTGACCCCAGCCAAAAGGACCGAATTCTGCCTTTACACTCTTAGGGGAAAAAAGGGGCTAAGTAGAACCATACAGGGTTCTTCGGTTTGTCTCCATAGGGGAACACTTTTTGGTGCTGGGTAGAATCATTTGCAGAGGGTTCTAAAACCCTATATGTAGGGTTCTTCAAATAACCCCCGTTATATGGTTATACCTAGAACACTCTAAGAAGGGTTCTAACAAGAACCCATTTATCTTTGGAGAGTTCTTCCTAGAACCCTCTATAAACGGTTCCACCAGCCTTATTAGCCTTTAAAATTGTATTATTTATGACAATACATTACATACTGTACTGTATGTCATAAGGCCTTTCTTTGAGGGCCTAGTTATACCCTAACGCAGAGGTGTTAGGAATCCCCTGGTTGACAAAACACATCGGGCCTGCAAGTCACATTGTGCTGGCTTTCAAAGTGATGTGTAATTCCTATTGGAATCCAGCCAGAGTTAGGGTATCCAACAAGTGGATTTGTTAATCACCCACAACCTGCAGTCAGAATGACTGCCAAGGTAGGGAAGATTAGATAATTGAGGTAGTCTCAGTATTCAAACTGTAACAACAAACTCAGTAACTGGTGCAATAAATCCAATTACTAACAGATTGGATTAGTTTAGAAAACGGTATGTTATTGTTCTTTGTGTAGCATTAAATTAATCAGCCAATCAATGTGCATGGAAAAACACAGCTATTACTTAAGCAATAAGGCTAAGGGCTGTTCTTATGTACGACGCAACACGGAGTGCTAGGACACAGCACTTAGCCGTGGTATATTGGCCATATATCACAAACCCATGACGTGCCTTATTGCTATTATAAACTGGTTACCAATATAATTAGAGCAGTAAAAATAAAACTGTTGTCATACCGATGTTATACGATCTGATAAACCCCAGCTTTCAGCCAATCAGCATGCAGGGCTTGAACCACCCAGTTTACAAAGTAAAAGAAAATCTCCCTGCAATAGAGCATGGTGGGAAATATAATTCATGGTTCTATGTGAAACCCTTCTTCCCTTCCAAACCTACCCTAACCACCGCGTTTAACCATGGGAAAGAGGTCTGGGAATATGGATGAATATAAAAAGTGTAGTTATTCCCTCCGGAAGGCAATCAAACAAGAGAAAAGCCGGTATAGGGACAAAATGCAGTTGCAATTCAACGGCTTAGATTCGAGACGTATGTGGCAGTGTCTGTCTACAGGAAATCACAGACTACAAAAATAAAACCAGCCACGTCACGCTTCCAGACAAAATCAACACCTTCTTTGCCCACTTTGAGGAAAATACAGTGCCACCGTCGCGGCCTGCTAACAAGAACTGTGCCACCCCCCTCCCTCCGTGGCCAACGTGAGTAAAACATTTAAATGTGTTAACCCTCGCAGGGCTGCTGGCCCAGACGGCCTCCCTAGCCGCGTCCACAGAACATGCGCAGACCAGCTGGCTGGTGTGTTTACGGACATATTCAATCGCTCCCTATCCCAGTCTGCTGTCCCCACATGCTTCAAGATGGCAACCATTGTTCCTGTACCCAAGAAGGCAAAGATAACTGAATTAAAAGACTACTGCCCCGTAGCACTCACTTCTGTCATCATGAAGTGCTTTGAGAGACTAGTCAAGGATCATATCACCTCCACCTTACCGGCCACCCTAGACCCACTTCAGTTTGCATACCGCCCAACTGGTCCACAGACGATGCAATCGCCATCACACTGCACACTGCCCTATCCCATCTGGACAAATGGAATACCTATGTAAGAATGCTGTTCATTGACTACAGGTCAGCATTCAACACCATAGTACCCTCTAAGCTCATTATCAAGCTGGAGGCCCTGGGCCTCAACCCCGCCCTGTGCAATTGGGTCCTGGACTTTCTGATGGGCCGCCCCCAGGTGGTGAAAGTAGGAAACAACATCTCCACCTCGCTGACCCTCAACACTGGGGCCTCACGAGGGTGTGTGCTCAGCCCCCTCCTGGACTCCCTGTTCACCCACGACTGCGTGACCACGCACGTCTCCAACTCAATCATCAAGTTTGCAGACGACACAACAGTAGTGGTGGACTTGATTACCAACAACGACGAGACAGCCTACAGGGAGGAGGAGAGGGCACTCGGAGTGTCGTGTCAGGAAAACAACCTCTCACTCAACGTCAACAAAACAAAGGAGATTATTGTGGACTTCAGGAACAGTAGAGGGAGCACCCCCCTATCCACATCGAAGGGACAGCAGTGGATAAAGTGGGAAGTTTTAGGTTCCTCGGTGTACACATCAACGACAAACTGAAATGGTCCACCCACACAGACAGTGTGGTGAGGAAGGCGCAACAGCGCCTCTTCAATCTCAGGAGGCTGAAGAAATTTGGCTTATCACCCAAAACCCTGACTAACTTATACAGATCCACAATCGAGAGCATTCTGCCGGGCTGTATCACAGCCTGGTACGGCAACTGCACTGCCCTCAACCGCAAGGCTCTCCAGAGGGTGGTGTGGTCTGCAAAACGCATCAACGGGGGCAAACTACCTGCCCTCCATGACACCTACACCACCCGAACCGCTGGCTGTTCACCCCGCTACCATCATGAAGGCGAGGTCAGTACAGGTGCATCAAAGCTGGGACCAAGAGACTGAAAAACAGCTTCTATCTCAAGGCCATCAGACTGCTAAACAGTAATCACTAACTCAGAGAGGCTGCTGCCTACATGGAGACCCAATCACTGGTCACTTTAACAAATTAATCACTAGTCACTTCAAACAATTCAACTTTAAATAATGCCAATTTAATAATGTTTACATATCTTACACTACTCATATCATATGTATACACAGTGGGGCAAAAAAGTATTTAGTCAGCCACCAATTGTGCAAGTTCTCCCACTTAAAAAGATGAGAGGCCTGTAATTTTCATCATAGGTACACTTCAACTATGACAGACAAAATGAGAAAAAAAAATCCAGAAAATCACATTGTAGGATTTTTAATGAATTTATTTGCACATTATGGTGGAAAATAAGTATTTGGTCACCTACAAACAAGCAAGATTTCTGGCTCTCACAGACCTGTAACTTCTTCTTTAAGAGGCTCCTCTGTCCTCCACTCGTTACCTGTATTAATAGCACCTGTTTGAACTTGTTATCAGTATAAAAGACACCTGTCCACAACCTCAAACAGTCACACTCCAAACTCCACTATGGCCAAGACCAAAGAGCTGTCAAAGGACACCAGAAACAAAATGGTAGACCTGCACCAGGCTGGGAAGATTGAATCTGCAATAGGTCAGCAGCTTGGTTTGAAGAAATCAACTGTGGGAGCAATTATTAGCAAATGGAAGACATACAAGACCACTGATAATCTCCTTCGATCTGGGGCTCCACGCAAGATCTCACCCCGTGGAGTCAAAGTGATCACAAGCAGAGAGCTGGGACCAAAATAACAAAGCCTACCATCAGTAACACACTACGCCGCCAGGGACTCAAATCCTGCAGTGCCAGACGTGTACCCTGCTTAAGCCAGTACATGTCCAGGCCCGTCTGAAGTTTGCTAGAGAGCATTTGGATGATCCAGAAGAAGATTGGGAGAATGTCATATGATCAGATGAAACCAAAATATAACTTTTTGGTAAAAACTCAACTCGTCATGTTTGTAGGACAAAGAATGCTGAGTTGCATCCAAAGAACACCATACCTACTGTGAAGCATGGGGATGGAAACATCATGCTTTGGGGCTGTTTTTCTGCCAAGGGAACAGGACGACTGATCCGTGTAAAGGAAAGAATGAATGGGGCCATGTATCGTGAGATTTTGAGTTAAAACCTCCTTCCATCAGCAAGGGCATTGAAGATGAAACGTGGCTGGGTCTTTCAGCATGACAATGATCCCAAACACACCGCCCGGGCAACGAAGGAGTGGCTTCGTAAGAAGCATTTCAAGATCCTGGAGTGGCCTAGCCAGTCTCCAGATCTCAACCCCATAGAAAATCTTTGGAGGGAGTTGAAAGTCCGTATTGCCCAGCAACAGCCCCAAAACATCACTGCTCTAGAGGAGATCTGCATGGAGGAATGGGCCAAAATACCAGCAACAGTTTGTGAAAACCTTGTGAAGACTTACAGAAAACGTCTGACCTCTGTCATTGCCAACAAAGGGTATATAACAAAGTATTGAGATAAACTTTTGTTATTGACCAAATACTTATTTTCCACCATAATTTGCAAATAAATTCATAAAAAATCCTACATTGTGATTTTCTGGATTTTTTTTCTCATTTTGTCTGTCATAGTTGAAGTGTACCTATCATGAAAATTACAGGCCTCTCTCGTCTTTTTAAGTGGGAGAACTTGCACAATTGGTGGCTGACTAAATACTTTTTTGCCCCACTGTATTGTATTTTATACCATCTATTGCACCTTGCCTATGCCGCTCAGTCATCGCTCATCCATATATTTTTTGTACATATTCTCATTCACAGGTAGTTGTTGGGGAATTGTTAGATAACTTGTTAGATATTACTGCACTGTCGGATCCAGAAGCATAAGCATTTCGCCACACTCGCATTAACATCTGCTAACCATCTGTATGTGACCAATAACATTTGATTTGATTTGAAATACTCCTCCTTGCCTTCCAAAGAATCATCAAATACCCTTTTTTTCTTCTTCCAAAAACAGTTCTTAATATTTTAAAGGTTCCTGGTAGAACCGTGTGCCTTACAAAGAACCCTTGACTTCCAAAAAGGGTTCTTCTGATCAAAAATGTTATTGGTAGAAACCTATCCCTCCACAAAGAACCCTTATGGGAACTATTTTTTCAAAGAGTGTAGTCATTTGATAAATAGGACATTTATGTGAATCTAGGTTACTCTGGAGACTTAAATATCAAGTTCTCCATACCACCAGAGAGTGGAGGGGGGACCTGTATCAGTGAATTTGACCAGATAGACCGATCATCTGCCGAGATATAGCACACCATGTACTCTTGTCTGACATTGTACTTTTCTATACCACGTTTCGTACGACTGTGTACACAATAAAAAGTAACTTTTTTTTTTGCAATAAAAATCTGCCCAACGGTATACAACATCTGTCAATGGTATAAATATTTGATAGAACTGCACTACAGAGCTCAGAAACACTCTGAATCTACAGAGAGCTGTATTGGTGTGTTTTCTCTGAAAAGTAGTTATTCTAGGCCAAATTTTTTAAAGTATTTTTTTTTAATCCAGGTTTCTTTGGAGACATAACATTCAGTTATACATGCGGTATCATCAGTGGGTGGAGGGGGCCCTGTATCAGTGATTTTGTTCAGATAGACAGATCACCTGCAGATATGGAGCACCTTATGTACTGTCCTATAGTTATACCAAGTTATAACTATGTGACACTGTACAAAATCACCTTACATATATGCTTAGTTGCAGTCAAAACAGCTCATAAAAGTATTTCAGTGGTATGAATACTTGGTAGAACTGTAACACAGAAACCAGCAACCCTCTAAATGTATATAGTGCATTCGGAAAGTATTCAGACGCCTTGACTTTTTCCACATTTTGTTACGTTACGGTCTTATTCTAAAATGTGTTAAATACAAATTAAAATCCTCATCAATCTACACACAATACCCCATAATGACAAAGAAAAAACTGTTTTTTAGAAATGTTAGAAAATGTATTACAATTAAAAAACAGAAATACCTTGTTTACATAAGTTTTCAGACCCTTTGCTATGAGACTCGAAATTAAGCTCAGGTGCATCCTGTTTCCATTGATCATCCTTGAGATGTTTCTACAACTTGATTGGAGTCCACCTGTGGTAAATTCAATTGATTGGACATGATTTGGAAAAGCACATGCCTGTTTATATAAGGTCCTACAGTTGTCAGCGCAAAAACCAAGCCATGAGGTCGAAGGAATTGTCCATAGACCTCAGAGACAGGATAGTGTCAAGGAACAGATCTGGGGAAGGGTACGAAAACGTTTCTGCAGCATTGAAGGTCCCCAAGAACACAAGAAGTTGAAGGTCCCCAAGAAGTTTGGAACCACCAAGACTCTTCCTACAGCTGGCCAACCAGCCAAACTGAGCAATTGAGGGAGAAGGGCCTTGGAAGCATTGAAGGTCCCCAAGAAGTTTGGAACTACCAAGACTCTTCCTACAGCTGGCCAACCAGCCAAACTGAGCAATTGAGGGAGAAGGGCCTTGGTCAGTCGAGGTGACTAATAACCCAATGGTCGTTCTGACAGAGCTCCAGAGTTCCTCTGTGGAGATGGGAGAACCGTCAAGAAGGACAACCATCTCTGCAGCACTCCACCAATCAGACCTTTATGGTAGAGTCGCAAATGCATGCCACTCCTCAGTAAAGGCACTTGACAGCCCGCTTGGAGTTTGCCAAAAGGCACCTAAAGGACTCTCAGACCATGAGGAACCAGATTCTCTGGTCTGATAAATACAGGATTGAACTCTTTGGCCTGAATGCCAAACGTCACGTCTGGAGGAAACCCGGCACCATCCCTACGGTGAAGAATGGAGGTGGCAGCATCATGCTGCGGAGATGTTTTTCAGAGGTAGGGACTGGGACACCAGTTGTGATTGAGGGAAAGATGAACGGAGCAAAGTACAGAGAAATGATTGATGTAAACCTTCTCCAGAGCGCTCAGGACCTCAGACTGGGTCGAAGGTTCACCTTTCAACAGGACAACGACCCTAAGCACACAGCCAAAATAACGCAAGAGTGGCTTCGTGACAAGTCTCTGAATGTTATTGAGTGGCCCAGCCAGAGCCCAAAATTGAACCCGATCGAACATCTATGGAGAGACCTGAAAATAGCTGTGCAGCAACACTCCACATCCAACCTGACAGAGCTTGAGAGGATCTGCAGAGAAAAATGTGAGAAACTACCCAAATACAGGTGTGCCAAGCTTGTAGCGTCATCTCCAAGAAGACTCAAGGCTGTAATCGCTGTCAAAGGTTCTTCAACAAAGTACTGAGTAAAGGGTCTGAATACTTTCGTAAATGTGTTATTTCAGTTTTTTTTAGTTTTTTTATACATTTGCAAACATTTCTAAACCTGATTTTGCTTTCTCATTATGGGGAATTGTGTATAGATTGATGAGGGGGGAAATGATTTCATCAATTTTAGAATAAGGCTAAAATGTAACAAAATGTGGAAAAAGTCAAGGGGTCTGAATACTTTCCGAATGCACTGTACATAGCGCTGTATTGGTGTTTACTCTCTGGAAAAAAAAGTTTTTATTTGGGAAATGTTATATAAATACCAGACTTCCTATAATATTGTCCAATATTCTATATGTACAACTTGTTATGGTATTTGGGTTGCTGTAACATTTGGTTTGAAGTGACTTTTAGGATTTGGGCATGCTTTTTGAAGCATCCTGCCATAGGTACTATGCCATAGGTACTACTGCTGGCTGTGGGGTAAGTACTTAAAGAAAACTATGCCATATTCATGGTCATTGTCTCTCAGGATCAATGTACGAATAAATGTTTGTCAATAAAATGAAGTATATTTCGAATTTTGGGGTTGTTTTTACCACATAAATATGCCGTAATTAGTATTTACTTAAAAATTCTAAAACAAAAATGATACTACAATGAACTGATGCTAAATCTGATTTTTTTGTACTGACAGTGCCTTCGGGAAGTATTCACACCCCTTGACTTTTTCCACATTTTGTTGTGTTACAGCCTGAATTTAACATGGATCAAATTGAGATGTGTTGTTACTGGCCTACACAGAATACCCCATAGTGTCAAAGTCGAATTATGTTTTTCAAAATTTGTACAAATTACTAAAAAATTAAAAGCTAAAAAGTCAATAAGTATTCAAACCCTTTGTTATGGCAAGCCTAATATGTTCAGGAGTAAAGATTTGCTTAACGTTTCACGTAATAAGTTGGACTCACTCTGTATGCAAGAATAGTGTTTAACATACTTTTTTTAATGACTACCTCATCTCTGTACCCCACACATACGATTATCTTTAAGGTCCATCAGTCGAGCAGTGAATTTCAAACACAGATTCAATCACAAAGACCAGGGAGGTTTTCCAATGCATCGCAGAAGGGCACCTATTGGTAGATATATAAACATTTTAAAAAGCAGACACTGAATATCCCTTTGAGCATGGTAAAGTTATTCATTACACTTTGGATGGTGTATCAATACACCCAGTCACTACAAAGATACAGGTATCCTTCCTAACTCAGTTGTCAGAGAGGAAGGAAACCACTCAGGGATTTCACCATGAGGCCAATGGTGACTTTAAGACAGTTACAGAGTCTTTCAGGATAAAAAAGAAATGGAATGGAGCTAAGGACAGGCAAAATCCTAGAGGAAAACCTGGTTCAGTCTGCTTTCCATCAGACACCTTTCAGCAGGACAATAACCTAAAAAACCAAGCCAAATCTACACTGGAGTTACTTACCAAAATGACAGTGAATGTTCCTATGTGGCCGAGTTACAGTTTAGAGTTACAGTTTTGACTTAAATCGTCTTGAAAATATATGTCAAGATCTGAAAATCGTTTCTAGCAAGGATCAACAACCAATTTGACAGAGCTTGAATGAATTCTGAACAGAATAAAGGGCAAATGTTCCACAATTCAGGTGTGGAAAGCTCTTAGAAACTTACCCAGAAAGACTCACAGCTCTAATCGCTGCCAAAGGTGATTCTAACATGTATTGACTTAGGGGGTTGAATACTTATCTAATCAATATATATTAGTGTTTTATGTTTCATGAATTGTTTACAGATGTTAGAATTTTTCATCCACTTTGACATTAGAGAGTAGGCACTGTATGTGGATTGTATATATGACATTAGAGAGTATTTTGTGTAAGTATATATATATAATATTTCCAAAGTACAATCCACATACAATGCCTTCAGAAAGTATTCACACCCCTTTACTTTTTCAACATTTTGTAGTGTTACAAAGTGGGATTACTTATTTAATTGTCATTTTTTGTCAAAGATCTACACAAAATACTCTCTAATGTCAAAGTGGTAGAATATATATATATAATATATATATATTTCCAAAGTACAATCCACATACAGTGCCTTCAGCAAGTATTCACACCCCTTTACTTTTTCAACATTGTGTTGTGTGGGATTAAAATTGATTTAATTGTAATGTTTTGCCTTTTAAAATGATAAACTTGGATTAGCTAACACAACGCGCCATTGGAACACAGGAGTGATGGTTGCTGGTAATGGGCCTCTGTACGCCTGTGTAGATATTCCATTAAAAATCAGCTGTTTCCAGCTACAATAGTCATTTACAACATGAACAATGTCTACACTGTATTTCTGATCAATTTGATGTTATTTTAATGGACAAAATATGAGCTTTTTTTTTAAAAAACAAGGACATTTCTAAGTGACCCCAAACTTTTGAACTGTAGTGTATATATTATATATTATTTTTTTGTTTGAACAAAATATGCTAATTAACTGTACTTTTACTAAACAGTCTGTTTTCATTATTTTTTTTATTGCTGATTTTTACATGTCTAATGGTGTTTCTTATTGGGTCAAAATGATCCCAGTTGGTAATCCATTTATGTAAAATATGTTGGTAGTATGAGGATTAAAGGGGAAATCTGAAATTCAAACAACAACAAAGCTGCCACCCCACCACTTGTTTTGGTAAACAGATGTACCAATCCCAGAATGCTGTTTTTGAGGAAATTTCGGGAAACCCAGAAGGGTGTTTTTCGTAGGTTGTTTTTCAACGTAACAAATCCTCAAAAATATTACGAATGAACTGCAGAAATTCAGTCATATCCTATGCTGATTAAGGCATGCGTTGATTAGAACTGTGTATGAATATCTAACCTGTATGACTCTCCTACTCAGGCCTGTCTGCTCTGCCAGCTTCTGCAGGGTCTGGGCATCTGGGTTGTTGTCCTGGGCAAACTGGGCCTGCATCACCTGGAGGGGTCATAAGGTCTAAAGAGGTCAATCACATGTGGTCATCCATTGTTCCTCACTTGGCCTGAACCCATTGACTGGGAACAGTCAGACACTATTGACAATTAATGCTTGCCAAGCCGAATTTATGCCCCCATTAAGATTTGAAATCTCAATAGAACAAACCTGTGGCATTAATCCATATTGAACCAAAATTCAATATCCAACTATCTCACAATGCTATGTAATATATATTGTGGCTATGTTTGGGAGAGATTGACAGTACGGTGATACTCACCTGTAATTGGTCAGCGGTGAAGCTGGTGCGCGCTCTTTTTGAAGGCTTGGGCTGATTCACTTCCTGTTCTGTTGGCATCGCCCCCTCTAGATTCACACCACTTCCTGATTAGAGATGATGGATCTTCTTAATTAATGAGCTCATAATCATGATACTCGACATGGCAAGCATAAGACAATAATATTAAAGCTTATCTTGTTTATTGACATCTATACACCAAATGGCTTCTTATCTGAGAAAGGGGAAGTTAATTTTGTTCCCTATCAGAGACAATAGGCCGTTTTTATTTTATTTTAAATCAATTGACAATCTAATTTAGGCTGTTTTATTATAAATGTCAAGGGGTTTTATCTTTTGGTTGATGTATTTTATAGTATAGTAAAGGTATACATATATATGATCAATTTGACCAGAAATTATGAATCAAAGACAATGCATTCATCGTATTATTATTTCCTCAGTGGTTTCCAGAAAGTAAGAAAGTAAGAAACACTTTGAACATCATCTATTTTGTTAGTAGTACTTATTTAGACTCCACCTGACCTATGTTGATAATAAATAAACATTAGTACATGTTTGAATTGACAAAGATTGCTGCTTTTCATAATGGTTATTCGATTTATTTTCCATCATAATTCAGGTCGCTATACCCGCATAAATTGTTCTAATATTTGTATTACTCTGCTGCAGAATGCTCACCTTTCTCCACGGCGCGTTTCAGGTTGTCCAGCATACAGTCGTAGTGAACACGACACAGCACCTTCTCCTCCACCAGGGCAAACTCTTCCCCCGTGGACAGCTGCCTCTTACAGGAGAAACAGGCGAAACACGCCAGGTGGTACACGTTGCCCTTCGCCCGGCGGACCCAGTCTGTAGAGTGGATATTTCGACCGCAGCACGCGCACCATGTTCCATATCTTCTGTAATAAATAGTCTACAGGTTTTAATAGTCAGGCAAATACTCGCCATTTCGGTTAGATGGTGGTTTAGTCGTGGAATTAAATGCTAAATCAAATAAAAGGACATCATAAATAGCATATTGACTTATCCCCCCCCTCCCCTGTAACTATTCCCAAGGTCGTTGCTGTAAATGAGAATGTGTTCTCAGTCAATTTACATGGAAAATTAAGGGTAAAATATATATTTTTTTAAATGTAGCCGCAACATGCTATCCAATCTTGTAAATAACATGCTACAAATAAATTATGATAATATGTTTATTTATTGATGTATTATTTAGGCCAAATACGATGATGTGAACACACATAGAAATGCCTTACATTCAAAACAAAAAAACTCGATTGTATCGTTTATGTATTCAAGAACAATTTCAAATACCTAAAGTAGTCCAATTTGCAAAAGACCTCTTTTTCTTTGATGTAACAACTTGTATGACTGCCAAGCGATGTTTGGCACACGCTACAGGAGAGACAACGCACATGCCAGCACAAGTCGTTAACCTATGAAAAAAAACATACAGTAATGAAATAACAAGAATATTCTTACGTTATTTAGTAGTAGGCTAATGCTAATAGAAGAAGTGACTATTGTTGTACAGTAAGTCAACTAGAATCAATACAAAAAGGTACAAGCTATGCACGAAAATGACCACCCCAAGAAAATGTGAAACGTTGCAACAAGATGCAATCACAAATGTTACCTTCAGCAAGTATTTATCCAAAATGTCCTCACTGCAACTTGCACAAACAGTTCTACCCAACAGAGGTGCAGACACCATCGCCTGGAGCGACGGGGAGGATGAGCCGAGGGAGCAGGAATCGTCACCCAAAACTTCCACCGGTGTGCCCTGAATAGAACAACATACCGCGGTTAAGACGCAGGTTCTGCGGAATATTACTTTATACACCTGCTAACAAAAACGTTGGCGCAAATTACGCATTAGTGCCAGTTACTAATGCGGGAATTAGACGTCTCAGGTTATTATTATTATTATTTGCTAAATGACTTTTTTTAAACATTATTTTGACAGGCTCATGCGATTGAAACAAAACAAACAAACAAACATCTCTACCTTTATAACTTAAAAATAATCGCATGTGAGTAGCCTAGTGCATGGTGAATTTGTAAGCAAAACATATGTTTTAGTTTGCAAATTATTCATTAGATCAAATTAGGAAATTTTACCATTCGAATTTCTCTCCTGCCCTCTCTCCACCTACTGATAACCTCTACGTCGCCTTTGCAATCTTCACACATGACTACAAGCTATAGGAACAGGGGATTTTGGTCTGTCACACTCAGCGACTTTAAAAAAAAAACTCCCCAAGCTACATCCCATAACTATCATCCTCTTCACCTTTTAACATGACAACCCCAGCGATTATCAAAATTACATTTAAAAAGGGAAGGATAGCCATTAACTTTAAAAAAAAAAACAGGCGACACTTGAGGTAATAGTTATCAAATGTGCATTATGCTCTTGAGATTTGCATTTGGGGATTTTGAACTGCTTAGCACATCGCTTGACTCCCCAACGTATCAATTTCGCATGTCAATCAAAATCAGCGCGAGGTAGACAGGGAAAGGGAATTGATTTATTTAATAACACCAATTAATTTTGACACAAACGTTTGCCTGGGACAACCTAAAGGTGAAGAGGTCTCATTAACTACTTGAGTCGTCTTAATTGCTGAATATTTAGGAAGTGAAAACACTGAACCTGCCGCTATATAAGACGGACAATATAATGTTGACAGGTATAATTGGCAAAGTAATTTCAAGCAATTCTATTTCAACCCCTTTTTGTTATTACAATACACCTATAGCTATATCTTTGCAGGCTGCGGTGAAAGGATGGCCCAATTCTTGTTCCGATGAAAGCAGAATCTGTGACACATCCTTTTCTTTTTTAAGTAGGTTAGTCCTAGGCTAGAAAAACAGAACTTACCCCATCGTTGGAAACGTTTTCATTCTCGTCAACAACATTGCAACATTCTAATTTCTGTTCACTTTTCCAGTGCATTTAAAATGTAATTATCGGTAGTGCGCTAAACAACCCAACCGCAACTTCCTGACAGTTTCAAATGTCAATATCCCTTTCAAGAGTTATTAAATTTGTGGTAAGAGTATTCCTTTTGTCTCCTTCGACTCCGCGAATAGCCTACTTATAGATTTAGCCTATACCAACCCAGGAGGTTTTGTTTTCTTGAGGGAGGGACATAATTCATATTTCCGTCTGCTTTGGCCGCGCCTACTGTCAAATATTCACTATCGTTTAAAAAAAAATATAGGCCTACTGTATAAGCCTAGGAGGAGGAAAATGCCATTCAATTGCATATAATTAACCCCAATGGAGTATTCTAATTGGTGCCATTGTTTTTGAGTATTTGATAGCCTATGTAAAGGCATGTAAGTGTATCCCCAAGTGGTTATTTAAAATTAAATCACTTTCGATTCAAATTCGTTTTTATGAAACACCACAGAACATTTTGAGCACAAACAATGAAACGACAGGCTAGACAGTGTGCGTATTTATAGCATGGGCATTTGACAATACAACATTTATTTAAATTAATTGGTAATGAAAGGCTGTATAGTATAGTATCTGAATATGATCATTAGACTACCTCATTTGTTTGAATAAAAAGATGCAACAAAATGTCACTTAGTTCCAGCCTGTATCTCGTGTTTCATAACAAATGCTTTATGACAAAATCTCACAAGATATTGAAATAGTAATTCTACACGAAGCTTGCTAGAGTGTTGAGTGATGTTTCATAGTCAATGCTCGTTTTACTATCAAATTCAACATATACCATCAGATTGTGAAGAATTGTCATCTCAATTTACCCTCAAGTTCTTTTCAGCTCAACCTCTCTTAACCTCTATATTTTTATTTGTCGTGATGAAGGAGAGTTATAGCCTGTCTGTTGTGCCATCATGCCACTCCTTGCCATTCCAGGACAAGGAGTTGACAGGATAGCACATGTCCGGTACTAGGAAGTTTTACCTAATTGTCATATACTGTTTTACCTTCAGTGAAATTAATTTGTCCTCTTATGTCGCTTTTATGGCACACCCAAGGCTGGAAACATGCTGAAGTCGGTTAGAATGTCATGTTTTTTTTTCAGGGTGTTATTTTCCATTCCTTTTATTGATCGTGGGTATTTATTTTCATCGTAAAACGATTATTCATTCATTGATTAAATTAACGATTAGGCGGTTCACTTTATTGGTTTTTGTCGTTGAGTCCCTTAGGTTTTGATAATAAACCACATGCAAAATAAAAATCTCCATTGCACTTGAATTGAATTGACTGTCTCCATAGAAGTCCATTGAGCCAGCTCACATGCTCTCAAAATGCAAACTCCTTCAGATGAGGACAGTGTTTCTGCATGACTGAGAGGTGGCTATTGGAAAACATGTTTTATGACTATTACCATCCTTCCTAAATCAGCATGCAAATCATCAACATATCCATCTCATCTTATGATATGGGGCTATTCATTAAATGTTACTATCATACAAGACTCACTACCAATTTTTCTTTCACCTCAAATTGACCGGATTGAGCATTTGTCAGTGATGATGATAACAATACATGTGAGATGAGGGGAAGGGGTGGGAGTGAGGAAAATGAATTCTGTAAATATCTGCCTTGCAAGCAGATACACACATGCAGTGTTTTGCATTCTCTCTCTCTCTCTCTCTCTCTCTCTCTCTCTCTCTCTCTCTCACACACACACACACACACGAAAAAAACATGCACGCACACACATACACCTACGCGCGCATTCGCTCTCACACAAGGAGAAAGGAGACCTGCAGTGGTATGAGCAATGTGCCTTATCATTCCATCTAAGTTCCGCTGCAGTGGTGGATAAAAGGGCCTAGCGTGCTTCCATCGAGATGCGTCCTGTTTCGCCTTCTGGAG
Organism: Oncorhynchus nerka; assembly: GCF_034236695.1. NCBI lineage: Eukaryota > Metazoa > Chordata > Actinopteri > Salmoniformes > Salmonidae > Oncorhynchus > Oncorhynchus nerka. The sequence continues at coordinate 50,782,645 of NC_088419.1, read as the reverse complement.
ATGAATACTCTCCTATCAGAAGATTCATCTCAAGCATGGCGCATTGTAGCAGACAAACACTTTTGGGGGTGGCATGAAAATAGCGGCCTGGGGCAAATGCAATGTGTGTCCTGCACCCCTGGACATGCACCACCAAAATTCCCATGGCTAGGAGTGCCTAATATAGAATCCTCTCAGTTATCTAAACACAGAACCAAACCAATAACATTGACTTCTTTACCTGCGTCACATCACATTACAAAATCAATATCAATAGGATATTTAACTGATTTCAAGTGTTGCATGTGTAAGGTTTGTACCAGGAACTAAATGTTCTAGGCATTTGCATGGCTGAGTGAATCCCCAAATGTATCGCATGATGCGGACCAGACAAAACATGAGAGATAAGAGAGAGGGTAGAAGTGCCTCCTCTATCAACATGCCAATGGTTTGGGGGGGGGGGGGTCCAGCTTTTGTCTTGCCATCACTGCCTTACTGTCGTGGGTGAGCTCTGGCGAGGTCTGGGACCGGTTTCCAGATAGCGATGGAACTTAGTCCTACGAGTATCTTAACGATGCATCTTTCCTACAACGGCCGAAGATGTATCACGCTTTTCCCAAAACGCCACGCAGAGATAACGGTCGCTGAGTCCGTCGTTGGAGCATGTGTCGATGGTGATGGGACGGAAAGAAAGAGAGCGCTGCTCTTGAAGCGACTTATTCTAATGCTTAGCCAATATAAATCCACAAAATCACCAATTTGACAAATCATTGCACACATCTTAGGCTACACATCATTAAATATTTTGAGACAAATTACAAACAGCCTACAAGTACCAAAATAGAACCCAATTGATTGAACATGAAATGTATTTCAATATGATTGAAATAGGCTGTGGCGACCCGTCATTCAGGGCAGGTGGGGCTCTTTTGAGCCCCTCATTTTCACCCCCCCCCCCCCCCCCAAAAAAAAATATATATTTAATATAAATATATTTTTTGGGGGTGGGGGGCTTGCCAGTTTTGCATGTTATTTTGGCATTAATACGTGTCACATATTAATTTGCAAACAATTAAAAAATATATATATCATTGAGTTAATCACCACCTTCCGGAGACACCTGAAACCCCACCTCTGTAAGGAATACCTAGGATAGGATAAAGTAATCCTTCTCACCCCCCCCCCCCTTAAAAGACCTAGATGCACTATTGTAAAGTGGCTGTTCCACTGGATGTCATAAGGTGAAAGCACCAATTTGTAAGTCGCTCTGGATAAGAGCGTCTGCTAAATGACTTAAATGTAAATGTAAATGTTAATAAAGCCGCATACAAGCATGGTCTATTTTTTATTTTCTTGAGTGAGGCAGCTCCAGAATGCAGGTGTTTCAGCCTAGCTCAGTGCTTTCTGTGGTGGTGGTGTGAGCCAGCAGAAAATAAGAGCATTGCTCTGTGATTGGCTCAGTGTTCTGACACTCATGGGGACAGTACGTCATCGCCAAATTTAAGTCCTTAGTAAGTGTAGACATCCAAAATTTCAGCACTTTGGGTCCTGCCATAGAGTTATATTACAGGTTCCCTTCCAAGAAGGCTCAAGGTCATTGGCCACAGATAACTGATCATGTCAACATCTTACTTTCAAAGTCTCATCTAGCAGTCATCATCATCAATGAAGTTGACAATCTACTGGCAAATCACTTTCAATCCTTGTCATATGAAGAGAAAAAAATGAAGAGAAATGATAGAAACGTATCGATGCTCATCGGCCATTGGACATAAAGATTACACAACAAGTTGGAAATAAATTCAACAATGAGGACTCAGTGGCTAACTGTAAGCATTGCATAGCAACCACTAGCTTGCTATTTAATAGAGTGGCTGTGTGTTTTAAATCCAGGGAATACCAGACTTTGATGACAAAATTTGCCCACAAAGGACCGCTGAGCCACCTTCACAAGGGGAGTCCAAAAATGTCTTGTATGCCGCTGCATAAATTATGTCATATGCAAGGGAGATGTGTATACTGCAGCTAAGAAAGTAATACTACGTTTATGTTGTGTAGTAAGCTGTTAGCAGCCCATGTGCCTGGTCTATTTGGATCTATTTTCACCAGCGCGGTATTGTAAACACATCTTTCATGGCCGGTGTGTGTTTGATTGCAAACTTATTTTTGTACAGCTTTGAAAGTGCTACTGATAGTAGTGGTGACGCTTCGCTTGCACGTGCACATTCAGCATACACAACATTCTATTTTAGAATTGTGTTATTTGACGTGTCAAATTAAAATATTATTTTAATGCGTTAAATAGTGTATCTTTTTTGACACGCAAAGACCCAAACGGCGCTCAATGTGCCTCACCCTAATAATTTGGTTTATTTTCACCTATTACGTTCGCCTACTGTTCTAACTTGGTGGGGCACATGTAGCCTATAACCTGTTTTAGAGAAATGTAATCATTGAATATTGTAAGAGCTTTCATTGTCTCTTTTTATATGCCCCCTTTATTTATCCTACGGTTCTGACTTGTTGTACAGGGAGTAAACTGTAAGAACGACCCATGTTCTAAATTCTGTCACTGTACATTACAAAGTGCTGAACAATTAGTTATATTAACTACTTCCGCTCGCTCATTAATGTCTTAATCGAAATTAAGAATTTCCTCTTATCTACTTGTCGTCCCCATATGCCATAGTTTGTACATCTCAATTGTCAGCACCAACCACATTTGTTTAAGCAAGTCAGCCATATCAGCTATGTTTTTTTAAGGCAGTAAATGAGGCTGAATGAACAGTTTCGCTGCCAGACAAGGCTCCGCTGAAAGCCAGGGGTAGCAGTGGTAAGGTTTTGGGACTGCTGTTGGAACTCTGCTGTTGTGACAGCTTTATGTCGGCCCTAACAGTTTGTGGGCACTTTTTGTCACCGCTTTAGTGCAATTAATGTATTGTTTAGTGTTGTGTTGTGTAGTGGCTTTGCTGGCATGCAACCCACTTTTCTTTTTTTTTAGCCCCACCAAGATTTACATGCTAAAAATCACCACTGAATAGGCTTGTAGCTTAGGCCTACTGTTTATATTTTAATGCAATCCTCTCGATTTTCATTTGAAGCTTTTTTTTATATATGCCACTTGTTTGTATCAATTTCAAAGACATTGGCAACTGTGTATTTGTATATGTTGCTTGTTTGAATCAATTGCAAAGACACTGGCAACTTTTTATTTGTCGTCAACTTTGTTCTGTAGTTATCGTGGTCACAGAGAGATGGATAGGCTAAACCACGGGTAGGCAACCCAGGTCTTGGAGTGCCTGCGGCACTTCATGTTTTTGGTTGAACTGAACTGGAAGACCAGGTGTGTTGAATTTAGGTAATCACTGAACTGATCAATTTTCTCAGTTGGTCAGTTGAGGTACCTAGCTGGAACAAAATCCTCACTCCAGGGCTGCAGTCCAAACTTAAAGTAGACAGCCCTAAACCCTCAGCCCTTGAATGACGTTTTACATCGTTACATTCGAGTGTACCTTAAAATGTCCCTTTCCCAAGCGAGGGAGAGTGAAGAACAGAGAGGCAAGTCCTTTGTGGAAATCTTGAAGTTGAGCTTAATAGCAACCCACCTAAATATATTAATGCACCTAGCATGCTAACATAGCTAGCTAGCACTCCTGTCAGGTAGCTAGCTACCCATAGCTGGCAAGCTAGTTTAATAGTTTGGTCATTTATTCCGATACATTTCAGAATTCCAAAAATATGTTTATGAATCTAGCTACGTTTTAGGCTCTTCACTACAAGACTAAGCCAATTTACTCAAGATAAAATCAATGGTATCTACAGTATATATATTTTTTAGCAAGCTAGAATCATAATTTTGGCAGACATGCTGAAAAGGCAGCAGTGTTGGTTAAATTTTACACTTCATGGCCACCGGAGTTTGACATGTGACTACAGTTTGCATTGAATTGTGGATCATATCAACCCCACAATTGATCAAAGTACTTCACTAGCTTCCTAGCACTAAATCGAGGGCCAAGGGGACAACATTTATGAATTGGACTTTGACTGGGATTCCAGAGGGAAAGTAGCTAGCGCAAGGGCTGGGGGGATAAAACTAATGTGTTTGGACTGCAGCTAATGAACAGGGTTGCCTACCCCTGAGCTAAACCATGTGATTCTATGTTTAGCAGAGATCTTCTGTGTATAAAGTGACTCGGGAGGGCACTTAGCTGTTCTACGGCTGTGTCTACACTTGACACTTACATGGGACATTGACCTGATATCATAATACGAAGAAAGCATAAAAACTACAGGTCTAGACAAACAAAAGTTGCATTGTGGTTGGATTGGGTTCAGATCTGGCTGACCACTTCAGGTGATCAGGGACACATTATGTGCAGATTTCTCTTCAGTCTGGATCAGTGGAGATTTTAGCTTGTAAATCTTGGTGGGGCAAAAATATCACTAAAACAAATATCACTATAACACTAAACAATACATTAATTACACTATAACTGTGACAAATGGTGCCCACAGACTTTTAGGGCTTACATAAAGCTGTCCCAACAGCAGTCCCAACACCTTACACCTGGCTATCAGCGAAGCCTTGTCGGCAGTGAAACAGTTCATTCATCCTCATTTACTGCCTTTAAAAAAAACAGCTGATATGGCTGACTTTCTTAAACAAATGTGGTTTCTAATGGCCATTAGAAAGGGGACGACGAGCGGATAAGAGACAATCCGCAATGTCGATTAAGGCATTAATGAGCAAGCTAGGATGGACGTAGTCAATATATCTATTTGTTCAGCACTTTTAAGATGAACAGCGACAGAATTCTAAAGATGGGCCATTTTTACAATATTCTCCCTGTACACCAAGTCAAAAGCGTAGGATAAATAAAGAGAGCATATGACCAGACAATGGAAGCTCTTAAAATATTTGATGATTACATTTCTCTAAAACAGGCTATAAGCTACATGTGCACCACCAAGTCAGAACAGTAGGTGAAATTAAGAGGGGAAAAGGGACCAAATTATCAGGGTGAGGCACATGGGCTACAAACAGCTTACTACACAACATACAATAAATATGACTTTGTTAGCTACAGTGTACATATTTCCCTGGCATATTACATCATTTATGCAGCAGCATACAAGACATTTTTGGACTCACCTTGTTGTGCTGTTCTCACTTGAACAGGAAGGTGGGGTGGCGATCCTTCATGGGCAAACCTTGTCATCAAACATCAAAGTCTGGCATTCTCTGGATGTATGGTGCTTTCAAGACAACTGGGTAAAAAACATGGTCGAATCATGATGATGTCAGTGATCATCAGGTCGGAGCTCTAGAAAGAGGCCCGAATTCCCGGCTTACAATTTCAATATGTATTTTCCCAGTCAGAGGTTGTTTTTTCCAGAGTTCCCAGTTGTCTTGAACTCACTGAAGTCAGATTTCCCAGTTTTGAGTTTCCAGTTATTTTGAGCGTGGCAGAAGTCATGCTGGACAGACAGCATGGTCAATGTTGAATGTTTATTCTTTTAAGCTTGGAAAAGAGACCTTTAAACCCATACCTGGGACCACACACTCAATCCACTGAATTGCAGGCTAGTGATTGCTTTGCAATGCTTTCAGTGATTCCTTCCAAACCACTGATTGTTGAATTCGCGATTTCGAACTTGTTGTGTAATGTTTATGTACCTATAATATCTCTTCATTATTTTTCTTTATATGACAATGATTACAAAGGATTGTCTGTTAGATTGTCGACTTCATTCATGATGATGACTGCTGCTAAGATTTTGAAAGTATGATGTTGACATGTTCAGTCCAATCAAAGCTGCTGTAGATATAATGTGATTTGACATCATTTTATCTGTGGCCAATGACCTTGAGCCTCCTTGGATTGGCACTTCTAATGTAACTCTATGGAAGCACCCAAGAGGCGCAAATGTTTGAGCTCTACCCTTAGATTTGGCAGTGATGTAGTGTCCCCATGAGTGACAGAACACTGAGCCAATCCCGGTTCAACTAGAGAGCATTACCAACCCCTACGCTCCATATTTTTCCGCTGGCTGCCCCACCACCACAGAAAGTACTGAGCTAGGCTGAAACACCTGCATGTTTGTATGCGGCTTTATTAACTCAATGATTTTTCTTTTTCTTTTTCTTTTTTACATGGTTTGCTAACTGATATGGGACACATTAATGCAAAAAAAGGAGTGTCTCAAAACAGGTGAACCATGAATGATGGGTCGCCTTTGGTCTGGATGCAATCAGGCTACCAAAAGTGCCTACAGTGTGCGATGTCAGCAGCACTCTGCCCACAAGTCTCCAGAAAATGTGTGTTTTGGGAGCAAGAGGTAATTTTTTTTCATTAAATGTTGGAGGAGATATGTTCCTAGCGTGTGAGGAACGTGTTTTCTGGTTTCATAAATGCTAGCCAACTAGCTTATTTTGAAAATGTTGTTGTTTGGCTAGGTTTATGTTAACCTGCTTGCAATCCCTTTAGCTTTGCTAGCTAGCTTACTGGCTAGTTACAGAAGTTAGCTGGCTAGTTAGCTACAGTAGTTGTCTACTGCCATCAAGTTGTTGTTGTGTTATCAGATTTAGCCTGTTCCACCGTTAGTTAAATGGAAACGCACCCTATTCTGCTATCTTGTGTCGATAAAAACAGCTGGACGTAATGACGTCACACCTATATAAAAAGAAAATCCCGCAAAAACCAAGTGTGTAATAAAAATGTAGTGGTTGTAGTGTTTCCATTACCCTTGGAAACACTTCAACTGGTGATTTAGTGCATTTGTATTGGATGCGAATTAGAGTAAGCTGCCTCAATATTTGCAGACTAGGTGGTAATAGCCTATCTCTCTAAGAGCTGATCCGCAGTCAGTATTGTGAAATAATTGTAATGTTAAAATAAGATTTGAATTGAGAAATATTATCTGAGAGCAGCACTGCCTTTCTTTCTCAATTCAGCTCCTAGAGAGATACTGTATTACCACCAGTGGTGTAAAGAACTTAAGTAAAAAATACTCTAAAGTACAACTTAAGTATTTTTTTGTACTTTACTGTACTTTACTATTTATTTATTTTACTTTTACTTCACTACATTCCTAAAGAAAATCATGTACTTTTTACTCCATACATTTTCCCTGACACCCAAAAGTACTTGTTACATTTTGAATGCTTACTGTAGCAGGACAGGAAAATTGTCAAATTCACACACTTAAAGAGAAAATCCCTGGTCATCCCTATTGCCTCTGATTTGACAGACTCATTAAACACATACGCCTTGTTTATAAATTATGTGTGCCCCTAGCTATTAAAAAAAATGGTGCTGTCTGGTTTGCTTAATATAAGGAATTTGAAATTATTTATACCTTAACTTTTGATACTTAAATCTATTTTAGCAATTACATTTCCTTTTGATACCTAAGTATATTTAAAACCAAATACCTTGTGACTTTTTAGCAGTATTTTACTAGATGACTTTCAATATTATTAGTCATTTTCTATTAAGGTATCTTTACTTTTACTCAAGTATGACATTTGGGTATTTTTTTCCACCACTGATTACCACCTCGGCTGCAAACAGTGAGGCGGCTTATTCTAATGTGTACTCAATAAAAATTCCCAAAATTACAGATTTGGCACATCGTTGCCCACATGTGAGGCTATAAATCATGACATGTATTCAGATAAATTACAGACAGTAGCCCAAGTAGAAAAATAGAACTCAATTTATTGAACATGAAATGTATTTCAATATGATTGAAATAGAACTATAGCCTACTGTATCTATATTTCAATGCAGTCATCTCAGTTTTCATTTGAAGCATTTTTGTATACATTTCTTGTTTGTATCAATTGCAAAGACATTGGCAACTTTGTACTTGTAGTCAACTTTGATCTGAAGTGATGGCGGTCGCAGAGAGATGGATAAACCATGTGATTCTAGGTTTAGTGAAGATATTATTATTATTATATTATTATTTTTCACTTTTATTTATCCAGGTAGGCCAGTTGAGAACAAGTTCTCATTTACAACTGCGACTTGGCCAAGATAAAGCAAAGCAGTGCGACAAAAACAACAACACATGGGATAAACAAACATACAGTCAATAACACAATAGAAAAGCTGTATTGAGTGTGTGCAAATGAAGTAAGGAGGTAAGGCAATAAATAGGCCATAGTGGTGAAGTAATTACAATTTAGTAATTAACAGTTGAGTGATAGATGTGCAGATGAGGATGTGCAAGTAGAAATACTGGTGTGCAAAAGAGCAGAAAAAAAACTAAAAACAAATATGGGGATGAGGTAGGTAGTTGGTTGGATGGGCTATTTACAGATGGGCTATTTACAGATGGGCTGTGTACAGCTGCAGCAATCTGTAAGCTGCTCTGACAGCCAATGCTTGAAGTTAGTGAGGCAGATATAAGTCTCCAACTTCAGTGATTTTTGCAATTCGTTCCAGTCAATGGCAGCAGAGAACTGGAAGGAAAGGCGGCCAAAGGAGGTGTTGACTTTGGGGATAACCAGTGAAATATACCTACTGGAGTGCGTGCTACGAGTGGGTGCTGCTATGGTGACCAGTGAGCTGAGATAAGGCGGAGCTTTACCTAGCAAAGACTTATAGATGACCTGGAGCCAGTGGGTTTGGCGATGAATATGTAGCGAGGACCAGCCAACTAGAGCATACAGGTCGCAATGGTGGGCAGTATATGGGGCTTTGTTGACGAAACGGATGGCACTGTGATAGACTGCATCCAATTTGCTGAGTAGAGTGTTGGAGGCTATTTTGTAAATGACATCGCCGAAGTCAAGGATCGGCAGGATAGTCAATTTTACGAGGGTATGTTTGGCAGCATGAGTGAAGGAGGCTTTGTTGCGAAATAGGAAGCCGATTCTAGATTTAACTTTAGATAGGAGATGCTTGATATGAGTCTGGAAGGAGAGTTTACAGTCTAGCCAGACACCTAGGTATTTATAGTTGTCCACATATTCTAAGTCAGAACCGTCCAGAGTAGTGATGCTAGGCGGGCAGGCAGTGTGGGCAGCGATCGGTTGAAGAGCATGCATTTAGTTTTACTAGCATTTAAGTGCAGTTGGAGGCCACGGAAGGCCACGGTCCAAAGAAGGGCCAGATGTATACAGAATGGTGTCGTCTGCATAGATGTGGATCAAAGAATCACCCGCAGCAAGAGTGACATCATTGATATATACAGAGAAAAGAGTCGGCCCAAGAATTGAACCCTGTGGCACCCCCATAGAGACTGCCAAAGGTCCGGACAACAGGCCCTCTGATTTGACACACTGAACTCTATCTAAGAAGTAGTTAGTGATCCAGGCAAGCCAGTCATTAGAGAAACAAAGGTTGTTGAGTCTGCCGATAAGAATACGGTGACTGACAGTCGAAAGCCTTGGCCAGGTTGATGAAGACGGCTGCACAGAACTGTTTCTTAGCGATGGTGGTTATGATATTGTTTAGGACCTTGAGCGTTTGATTGAATTAAACCATGCAACAATTAACTCATTAATAACCTTGGGCACCACGGAAGCATGTTTATAGAGCTGCTGTCTTCCGAATATAAACCTTGAGAAGCTATGCTACCATAAATACAGAATCTTATGCATTCTAATACCCGCAAGGAAAATGCAAGATATATATTTACTCAGAGCTGCACTTCGATAGATGAAAGACCGGTTTTCCCAGCAGAGATCGCCATTGTCCTTTGAAGAATCTTTCTGGTCGTAGTGTTGTAGAGCGAATACATTGAAGTACCCCGTCGTTCTTAGGAGATTGCCTGTCCTTTCCTAGGCCACGTAGGTTTACAGCTGCAGCTGATAATGCGACGTCTAGGATCTATCACTTCTTCTTTAGTGAATAATAGTTCAAAGTTCATACCAAGCTGCCATAACCAGCTTGTGCTGTATTCTGGCTGGTCTAGTCGAAATTCACCATTTTAGCGTGGTGATCGTCACCTCCACATTGAAATTCGCCCTTCTAAACATTCGGACAGCAGTCCTCACATTTGTGGAACTAAATGTTAATGATCGTTACCGGGGCTTTTGTACTGGGGAGGAGAAGGGGCATGTTTCACCCTTCTAACCAACATCTGTGCTCCCGTGGGTGGGGTTACTGATTGAGCATAAGTTAACTTATGAAACAATTCTCTAATTTAGAAGCTAAAATCACATTTTATCTTCTCACAAATAGTTTCATGTTTAATCACAAAATTTGCAACATTTTGATGTAAATCTGAGAACTAGAATGTGTAGACTTTGAAAGATATAATTCTGTCGTTCTATCATCAGTAACAATCTACCAAAACAATGACTGATCTGACATCGTATTCTTTAAGTACCAACGGACCCTTCCATTACAGAAATATTGTCTTATTGTTCAAATGTTCAGAGTCTTTCTCTGTGGTAACAAAAGGGCTTTCCAAAAGTCCATTCTGTAGAGTGGAGAGAGAGTTTCAGTATTTATGATAGGTCATAAACTGGTGGGGTGGGGGGGGGTTATGACCCTACCAAGGTAAACCACCAGAGGGGGACAACAACGATGACCCACAACCAGGACAACCCACTGTCTTTTTTTGCAGGATAATCGCACGATTGAACCCAATAGAGGGGGACTGTCATGACTTTGCCCTGTTGGGTTCAATCGTGCGATTATCCTGCAAAAAAAGACAGTGGGTTGTCCTGGTTGTGGGTCATCGTTGCTGTCCCCCTCTGGTGGTTTACCTTGGTAGGTTTTCTGATGCTGCAATGTACCACAGGGATGGCCAGGGGATGTTAGGCTTGGTTTCTGTGACATCAGCTGATGTAAGAAGGGCTTTATTTATAAAGAAATTTGATTGATTGATGTCCGGGTTGGGGATCGCCGTTCCGGACCTGTCGTCTGGTCATCCAGACTGGAGGATCTGGGCAGTAACTTAGGCAGATGTTAACAACACACACACACTCACAAAATATATAATTATGTTTCCTCCCAAATGAGTGGTGTTGTGGCACTAACTGATGGTTGTATGGGGAAGTTGTTTATGGCTCTATAACTTCCTAAGTGTCAAAGAAAATGAAAGAAAATGAATAAAAGCATAAACAAAAGATAAATACAAAATGTAGTCATCACACCTTAATCATCTAATTGGACTGTATTCTATATACGTCCAAGGTCTTGGCAAAATGACTATCATGGCATTGTCGCTAATGTCATGTCTAGGGCATACCTAATTTGCAGTGTGTTGCTTAGGACACTATCCTAAGTTGATAACTAAATGTTAAGTCTACAGCTGTAAGGCACTAGTTTCGGGGAGTCTACAAGACCTATGGACTTCTGGGGAGAAACTGGTGAGTACGGTGGCAGTAGGGTCAAAAGCCTCAGGGTAAATTTTCAATTTGACCCAGGCTGGTGTTTTGCTCAGACCCTTAAGTGATCCTAGCCACAATCCTCATTGAATGTACCGTTGTACATGTGCGTTTATGCTTACACAAGCGTGCATGCCAAGGGAAGAAAACCAAGTATCCTGGTCTCCTACAACTTGTTCAGAAGGAGTCTGATGCAATCAGGTAATTTTCAGGTCAATTCCTGGAGGTCAGTCAGAATTGGTGTCGAGGGAGTCTGTAGTGGTTTTACTACAAGTCACCGTGTCTTCCACTATCGTAGGGGCGATAGGTATGAAGAAGTCTATTTCATAGCTCTGTTATCCATGGAGGAGTTAACCTCACGACGGAAGTACTCTAAGTACTGAACCAGTCGTACGCGGTGTGATCATGGTTCATGACTTCTAATAACTTTCCTCCTGAATGGAGGGTTCTATTTATTAGTGGCATGTGTGTTTACATTTACATTTACATTTAAGTCATTTAGCAGACGCTCTTATCCAGAGCGACTTACAAATTGGTGCGTTCACCTTATGACATCCAGTGGAACAGCCACTTTACAATAGTGCATCTAAATATTTTAAGGGGGGTGAGAAGGATTACTTTATCCTATCCTAGGTATTCCTTAAAGAGGTGGGGTTTCAGGTGTCTCCGGAAGGTGGTGATTGACTCCGCTGTCCTGGCGTCGTGAGGGAGTTTGTTCCACCATTGGGGGCCAGAGCAGCGAACAGTTTTGACTGGGCTGAGCGGGAACTGTACTTCCTCAGTGGTAGGGAGGCGAGCAGGCCAGAGGTGGATGAACGCAGTGCCCTTGTTTGGGTGTAGGGCCTGATCAGAGCCTGGAGGTACTGAGGTGCCGTTCCCCTCACAGCTCCGTAGGCAAGCACCATGGTCTTGTAGCGGATGCGAGCTTCAACTGGAAGCCAGTGGAGAGAGAGCGGAGGAGCGGGGTGACGTGAGAGAACTTGGGAAGGTTGAACACCAGACGGGCTGCGGCGTTCTGGATGAGTTGTAGGGGTTTAATGGCACAGGCAGGGAGCCCAGCCAACAGCGAGTTGCAGTAATCCAGACGGGAGATGACAAGTGCCTGGATTAGGACCTGCGCCGCTTCCTGTGTGAGGCAGGGTCGTACTCTGCGGATGTTGTAGAGCATGAACCTACAGGAACGGGCCACCGCCTTGATGTTAGTTGAGAACGACAGGGTGTTGTCCAGGATCACGCCAAGGTTCTTAGCGCTCTGGGAGGAGGACACAATGGAGTTGTCAACCGTGATGGCGAGATCATGGAACGGGCAGTCTTTCCCGGGAGGAAGAGCAGCTCCGTCTTGCCGAGGTTCAGCTTGAGGTGGTGATCCGTCATCCACACTGATATGTCTGCCAGACATGCAGAGATGCGATTCGCCACCTGGTCATCAGAAGGGGGAAAGGAGAAGATTAATTGTGTGTCGTCTGCATAGCAATGATAGGAGAGACCATGTGAGGTTATGACAGAGCCAAGTGACTTGGTGTATAGCGAGAATAGGAGAGGGCCTAGAAGAGAGCCCTGGGGGACGCCAGTGGTGAGAGCGCGTGGTGAGGAGACAGATTCTCGCCACGCCACCTGGTAGGAGCGACCTGTCAGGTAGGACGCAATCCAAGCGTGGGCCGTGCCGGAGATGCCCAACTCGGAGAGGGTGGAGAGGAGGATCTGATGGTTCACAGTATCGAAGGCAGCCGATAGGTCTAGAAGGATGAGAGCAGAGGAGAGAGAGTTAGCTTTAGCAGTGCGGAGCGCCTCCGTGATACAGAGAAGAGCAGTCTCAGTTGAATGACTAGTCTTGAAACCTGACTGATTTGGATCAAGAAGGTCATTCTGAGAGAGATAGCGGGAGAGCTGGCCAAGGACGGCACGTTCAAGAGTTTTGGAGAGAAAAGAAAGAAGGGATACTGGTCTGTAGTTGTTGACATCGGAGGGATCGAGTGTAGGTTTTTTCAGAAGGGGTGCAACTCTCGCTCTCTTGAAGACGGAAGGGACGTAGCCAGCGGTCAGGGATGAGTTGATGAGCGAGGTGAGGTAAGGGAGAAGGTCTCCGGAAATGGTCTGGAGAAGAGAGGAGGGGATAGGGTCAAGCGGGCAGGTTGTTGGGCGGCCGGCCGTCACAAGACGCGAGATTTCATCTGGAGAGAGAGGGAGAAAGAGGTCAGAGCACAGGGTAGGGCAGTGTGAGCAGAACCAGCGGTGTCGTTTGACTTAGCAAACGAGGATCGGATGTCGTCGACCTTCTTTTCAAAATGGTTGACGAAGTCATCTGCAGAGAGGGAGGAGGGGGGAGGAGGATTCAGGAGGGAGGAGAAGGTGGCAAAGAGCTTCCTAGGGTTAGAGGCAGATGCTTGGAATTTAGAGTGGTAGAAAGTGGCTTTAGCAGCAGAGACAGAAGAGGAAAATGTAGAGAGGAGGGAGTGAAAGGATGCCAGGTCCGCAGGGGAGGCGAGTTTTCCTCCATTTCCGCTCGGCTGCCCGGAGCCCTGTTCTGTGAGCTCGCAATGAGTCGTCGAGCCACGGAGCGGGAGGGAGGACCGAGCCGGCCTGGAGGATAGGGGACATAGAGAGTCAAAGGATGCAGAAAGGGAGGAGAGGAGGGTTGAGGAGGCAGAATCAGGAGATAGGTTGGAGAAGGTTTGAGCAGAGGGAAGAGATGATAGGATGGAAGAGGAGAGAGTAGCGGGGGAGAGAGAGCGAAGGTTGGGACGGCGCGATACCATCCGAGTAGGGGCAGTGTGGGAGGTGTTGGATGAGAGCGAGAGGGAAAAGGATACAAGGTAGTGGTCGGAGACTTGGAGGGGAGTTGCAATGAGGTTAGTGGAAGAACAGCATCTAGTAAAGATGAGGTCGAGCGTATTGCCTGCCTTGTGAGTAGGGGGAAGGTGAGAGGGTGAGGTCAAAAGAGGAGAGGAGTGGAAAGAAGGAGGCAGAGAGGAATGAGTCAAAGGTAGACGTGGGGAGGTTAAAGTCGCCCAGAACTGTGAGAGGTGAGCCGTCCTCAGGAAAGGAGCTTATCAAGGCATCAAGCTCATTGATGAACTCTCCGAGGGAACCTGGAGGGCGATAAATGATAAGGATGTTAAGCTTGAAAGGGCTGGTAACTGTGACAGCATGGAATTCAAAGGAGGCAATAGACAGATGGGTAAGGGAGAAAGAGAGAATGACCACTTGGGAGAGATGAGGATCCCGGTGCCACCACCCCGCTGACCAGAAGCTCTCGGGTGTGCGAGAACACGTGGGCGGACGAAGAGAGAGCAGTAGGAGTAGCAGTGTTATCTGTGGTGATCCATGTTTCCGTCAGTGCCAAGAAGTCGAGGGACTGGAGGGAGGCATAGGCTGAGATGAACTCCGCCTTGTTGGCCGCAGATCGGCAGTTCCAGAGGCTACCGGAGACCTGGAACTCCACGTGGGTCGTGCGCGCTGGGACCACCAGATTAGGTGGCGCGCGCCACGCGGTGTGGAGCGTTTGTATGGTCTGTGCAGAGAGGAGAGAACAGGGATAGACAGACACATAGTTGACAGGCTACAGAAGAGGCTACGCTAATGCAAAGGAGATTGGAATGGACTACACGTCTCGAATGTTCAGAAAGTTAAGCTTACGTAGCAAGAATCTTATTGACTAAAATGATTAAAATGATACAGTACTGCTGAAGTAGGCTAGCTGGCAGTGGCTGCGTTGTTGACTTTGTAGGCTAGCTGGCAGTGGCTGCGTTGTTGACACTACACTAATCAAGTCGTTCCGTTGAGTGTGATAGTTTCTACAGTGCTGCTATTCGGGGGCTAGCTGGCTAGCTAGCAGTGTTGATTACGTTACGTTGCGTTAAAAGAACGACAATAGCTGGCTAGCTAACCTAGAAAATCGCTCTAGGCTACACAATTATCTTTGATACAAAGACGGCTATGTAGCTAGCTATGTAGCTAGCTACGATCAAACAAATCAAACCGTTGTACTGTAATGAAATGAAATGAAAATGTGATACTACCTGTGGAGCGAAGCGGAATGCGACCGGTTGTTGAGTGAGGAAGTTCTATTCGGTAGACGTTGGCTAGCTGTTGGCTAGCTAGCAGTGTCTCCTACGTTAAGGACGACAAATAGCTGGCTAGCTAACCTCGGTAAATTAAGATAATCACTCTAAGACTACACACTCTAAACTACACAATTATCTTGGATACGAAGACAGCAAAGACAACTATGTAGCTAGCTAACACTACACTAATCAAGTCGTTCAGTTGAGTGTAATAGTTTTTACAGTGCTGCTAGTCGGTAGACGGTGGACGTTTGCTAGCTGGCTAGCTGGCTAGCTGCTGGGCAGATAGCAGTGTAGACTACGTTAGGACGACGAAAATACGATAATTACGCAATTATCTTTGATACAAAGACGGCTATGTAGCTAGCTAAGAAGAAATTGCTAAGATTAGACAAATCAAACCGTTGTACTATAATGAAATGTAATGAAAAGTTATACTACCTGCGGACCGAAGTGCGGATGCAACCGCTCGCTCCAACCCGGAAGTGTGTTAACCATTAAGATAGTGCTCTGGAGATTCCCTTCCATGTGTTGCAATCTGAGTGACTCCTAACTACTCTCTCGCTGTTGTCAAGCTCAATTTGATTTGTTAGGTCTCTAACCTTCTTACTGATTGTAGCTGGACTAACTGTTGCTGGCATTGGTACTGGTACTCAAGGGGACCAGGTATCCTACCGATTTGTTCTGAAATGTTATCCTACCGGAATAAATTATTAGAGCACTTTACTAGTTGCATTGTAGTGGCTACTACACATGGCAAATAATCATTATTGTTGCCATTTGTTTTGGAGGTGGAAAGGTCCACTGGACTTCTTTTACGACCAGTGTGTTACACCTCAGTGATATCTCAGATGTGTTCTGAGTTATCCCCATCGAAGTTCCCATCCGCTCCTCTCTGTTCTCATGGGAAAGTTTACAACAAGATTTTTTTCTTGCTCTGGCCGCCTTCTACGGTGCTGCACGTAGTCTCGACCCCCCTAGCGGCCTCAAGGAGGCTCATGGGTCTGGGCTGGTATTCCCACCCGTTGTGTCTCAGGACCCCCCCACCAGCGGTTGTTGTGGGTATCCGAGGCACAAATGAAAAGGTCGGACCCTGTGTACAAGTTGTCAGCAGCCACGTAGGTTGTAGATTGGCTGTAACCATTCAACCAAATCTCCTGGTGTTTTTGCTTCAAAACGCTCAGTGGCTGTCGAGGCCTGTCAGTCACCACAGCGTCCGTGTGTAGCGACCGTTCCAGTACCTGCGATTCATCGGGTCAGTTGCAGGACTGATGCCGTTCTCTGCGCATTGATGCTTTTAATCCTGAGATGCCTGCAGTGCTTGCGGAAGTGTCTGGAGGACAAGAGAAGTTCATCTCAGCAACAGTATCGCGCTTTTCAATCAGGTTTGCTGATTGAAGGTTACGAGATATCATAATATCTCCTTGGGTCAGATACAGCAACGAGAAGTGTTGAGACATCTTTTTCAAATGGGGTCCTTGTAATAGATGGTTCTTGTGTGTGACTGTTGCAGTCAGCGGTTGGAGACGACAGTGTGGTCGGTGGAGACTGCACAGTTGCCTGGGACCATACTTGGTTGGTCTTCCAATCCATCAAAGGGATCAAACGATCCATCAGGTCTGTTCCGAGTAGCAGTGGTTCAGATTCGAGGCTGGTAACATACACAGGGTGAACGATCGATACGTCTTGGAAAAGTAGTTTCAGAATGATTCGTGTTGTGAGAGGCGAGGCAGCCTGAGTGACACCTCAAAGGAAAGTATTGCATTGTTCTGTTCATTTTTGAGATCATCGAACAGCGTTCGATGAGTGATATAGTCGAGCCCGAATCAATTAGCACATGACAGGTTATTAAGCAGTTCTCCAGAACTGTTTCCAGGTATGGGCGCCTTGTGTTGCGTTTTGTGGTCATGTAGCCCACAAAGTGGGGTGATCGTTTGCAATGACGTGGTGTGTCGTTTCTGTTCATGGTGAAAACAGATTGACTTCTCGGGTTTCGAGTGGAATTTGATCCTGCGAAGTTTTTTGACCTTTTTTCTTCGCAAACTTTTTATCCGAGTCTATAGACAAAGCCTGCGTGCTTGTGTCTTGATCTAGCTGGCCCTGGATAGGGTCTTGAGTGAGAGCGGGCGTAATTTGATTGTTAACATCCTTGCTAAGGGTGAACATTTTGGTGGACCTGTTGTCCGGCAATTCCACGTCTCGTCATAGTGACTTGTCTGGGTTATCAAATTTGTTCCGCTTCTTCACTTCTCTTAGCAGAGCTTTTAGAGAGTATTCACGTATGTTTCAATCGTTGTTGAACCCTTCGTCACCTTTGTGTTCTGACACTTCGAGTGGATGTGGTGCAGGAACGTAGTGATCCAGTCGATTGTAACGGTAGCCGTTTCGTTGGCGACGCACTTTACAGTTATATCCACCACAGTGGGTATTAGTATTGTGGTTTCGTGGTAGAAACTGTTGCTGTGTGTCATCTCTTGACGCTTCAATACCTAACAATGCACCCTGTAACTGGAGTGTGTGCTCCTGTTCAAACTTCAGAACTGGGATGTCAGGGCTCTCAGAGCTGCGCACTTTTGATGCCTCAAAAGCTGTAAGCGTAAGCTGTCTGAGTTCAGAGATTGGCAAATCAACGTGGGCGGTAAGGCCCAAGTAGGTAATGAAGTTGGGATACATGTTCAACAGAAACATTTGTTTGAATGGTAACAGCTCTTCCATTCCTCTTTCTGTATGTAGAACAAAGTAAGCTGAATGAAGCCTATGATCGTAAGCTTGTGTGTGTTCATCCCAAGCTTGTTTGACAGTGTTAGCCAGTGAGCTGTCATTTTTGCAAGTCGCAGAACCACAGAATTAGGCTGAGAGAGTCTGGACTGAGGGCTTGTAGGCCTGTTGTAAGGCAGGTCCTCACCAGACATCACCGGCAACAATGTTGCCTATGGGCACAAACCCACTGTCGCTGGACCAGACAGGATTAGCAAAAAGTGTTCTTCAGGTTTTGTCTTACCAGGGGTGATGGTCGGATTCGCGTTTATCGTTGACGGAATGAGCGTTACACAGAGGCCTGTACTCTGGAGCGGGATCGATTTGGAGGTGGAGGGTCCGTCATGGTCTGGGGCGGTGTTTCACAGCATCATTGAACTGAGCTTGTTGTCGTTGCAGGCAATCTCAATGTTGTGCATTACAGGGAAGACATCCTCCTCCCTCATGTGATACCCTTCCTGCAGGCTCATCCTGACATGACCCTCCAGCATGACAATGCCACCAGCCATACTGCTCGTTCTGTGTGTGATTTCCTGCAAGACAGGAATGTCAGTGTTCTGCCATGGCCAGCGAAGAGCCCAGATCTCTATCCCATTGAGCACGTCTGAGCTAGGGCCATTCCCCCCAGAAATGTTAGGGAACTTGCAGGTGCCTTGGTGGAAGAGTGGGGTAACATCTCACAGCAAGAACTGGCAAATCTGGTGCAGTCCATGAGGAGGAGATGCACTGCAGTACTTAATGCAGCTGGTGGCCACAACAGATACTGACTGTTATTTTTTATTTTTACCTCCCCTTTGTTCAGGGACACATTATTCAATTTCTGTTAGTCACATGTCTGTGGAACTTGTTCAGTTTATGTCTCAGTTGTTGAATCTTGTTATGTTCATACAAATATTTACACACTTTTTTTGGCTGAATTTTGAATGTGCAGACTTTCAAAGATACAATTCCGTCATCCTATCATCAGTAACAATCTACCAAAACAATGACTGATATGACATCGTATTCTTTAAGTACCAACGGACCCTTCCATTTCAGAAATATTGTCTCATTGTTCAACTTTCTGATGTTACCATCCTGTAGAGTCTTGCTCTGTGGTAACACAATGAATATGAACAAAACAGAATATGACAGATGCTTTTGAAAAACCGGTAGATGGAACTTCAAGCCAATTTATGCTTGATCCAAAAATGTGGTTGGACGCTCCATATGGAGGATGTGATGCAATCGTGGAGCTCTGGGGGCATGCAGTGGCCAATTAGAGCTCCGTACCTCATCGCCGGGCACCTCCCAAATGTTATAACAATGAAGAGGGCTCGCGATAGCTCCGCATTGACACTGGTTGACAGTAGGTGAGGGCGGGAGGTATAAACAAACTCACTTCTTTACAAGAGCTCTGCTCAACAGCTCTGCACCGTTTTAATCTCCTGCCATCTGCAGAGGCCATATCAATTCATTTCTATTTTCAATTTAAGGGCTTTATTGGCATGGGATACATATGCTAACATTGCCAAAGCAAGTGAAGTAGATAATAAACAAAAGTGAAATCAAAATTAAGAGTAGACATTACACTCACAGAAGACATTTCAAATGTCATATTATGTCGATATATAGTGTTGTAACAATGTGCAAATCGTTAAAGTACAAAAGGGAAAATAAATAAACATAAATATGGGTTGTATTTACAATGATGTTTGTGCTTCACTGGTTGTCCTTTTCTTGAAGCAACAGGTCACAAATCTTGCTGCTGTGATGGCACACTGTGGTGTTTCACACAGTAGATATGGGAGTTTCTCAAAATTGGGTTCATTTTTCAAATTCTTTGTGGATCTGTGTAATCTGAGGGAATATGTGTCTCTAATATGGTCATACATTTGGGAGGAGGTTAGGAAGTGCAGCTCAGATTCCACCACATTTTGTGGGCAGTGTGCACATAGTCTGTCTTCTCTTGAGAGGCAGGTCTGCCTACGGCAGCCTTTTTCAATAGCAAGGCTATGCTCACTGAGTCTATACATAGTCAAAGCTTTCCTTAAGTTTGGGTCAGTCATAGTGGTCAGGTATTCTGCCACTGCGTACTCTGTTTAGGGCCACATAGCATTCTGGTTTGCTCAGTTAAAAATTATTATTCAATAATAATAATTATTTTCAATGTGTTAAGTAATTATTTTTTTGTTTTCTCATGATTTGGTCGGGTCTAATTGTGTTGTTGTCCTGGGGCTCTGTGAGGTTCATCTCTCTGTAGGGGATGGCTTTGTTATGGACGGTTTGGGAATCGCTTCCTTTAAGATGACCGTTAATTATCAAAATTCTACAAGCGTCTCCCTAATTCTGCTCTGCATGCATTATTCTGTGTTTTATGTTGTACACAGAGGATATTTTTGCAAAATTCTGCATGCAGAGTCATTTTGTGAATTCTTGGTTGGTGAGTGGACCCCAGACCTCACAACCATAAAGGGCAATTTGTTCTATAACTGATTCAAGTATTTTTTTAGCAAGATCCTGATTGGTATGTCAAATTTTATGTTCATTTTGTTAGCACACTTCTTGCCTTGTCTCTCAGTTTATTCACAACCAGGTAAGCTAGTTGAGAACAAGTTCTCATTTGCAACTGCGACCTGGCCAATATAAAGCATAGCAGTTCGACACATACAACAACACAGAGTTACACATGGAATGAACAAAACATACAGTCAATAATACAGTAGAAAATAAAAGAAAGTCTATATACAGTGAGTGCAAATAAGGTCAAATAAGGGAATTAAGACAATAAATAGGTCATGGTGGTGAAGCAATTACAATATGGCAATTAAACACTGGAATGGTATATGTGCAAAAGGTAGGGAGGCTAAGGTCAAATATAGAGTTTAGGTTTTCTACTGCGAAGTTTACACCTTCACTATTATTACATTGGAACGTTTTGTCCAGGAAGTTGTCTAAGGGGATTGAATTTATTGTTGTCTAATTGTTTTTTGGTAGGTTTCCACACTACTTTCTACTTTCTTCAGTTCCTTTGGCTTTAATGCCTCATGATTGAGCATTGCTCTGTTCAAGTAGACTGTGATCTTGCTGTTTTCTGATAGGGGTGTCAGTGGGCTGACTGTGAACGCTCTGAGAGACTCTGGGTTGAGGTCAGGGGTAAAGTAGTCTTCAGTACTACTGCCAAAATATGAGCTATAGGTGTACCTATCATAGGAGTCCCCTCAAAGCCTAACTTTGACTTATGTACATACCCAGCGTGCGACAGAATTGTGACCCGTTTTTGTTGGTTATATGTTGTCGCAGTTACGCCTAGAGGGGCATATGGGGGAGGGAATGTTGTCACCTCCAGGTAGGTGTTCTTACCCCCTGTGTGCTGAGGGTGTCAGGTTCTTGTCCAGTTCTGGAATGTATTTCGCACAGACTAGTACATGTCCATGGGCCTGGAAATGATTGATTTCCCCTCCAGGATGGAGAAGATGTGTTCATTAAAGTATGGGGATTCTAGTGGGGGGGATATACTGTAGGCAGCACACAGGAGGACATTTATCTCTGTTGAAATAATTTGCCTTTCAATTTCTAGCCAAATGTATAATGTTCCTGTTTTGATTCATTTAATATAGTGAGTTAGGTCTGCTCTATAACAAATTAGCATACCCCCTGAGTCCCTTCCCTGTTTCACACCTGGTAGTTTGGTGGATGGGACTACCAGCTTTCTGTAACCTAGAGGGCAACCAGTGGGTCCCGCAGGTTTCGGAGAGTGTCTCGCTGGTCTGGGCGGGGTGTCTATTGATCTGTTGCTCCTGTGTGACATGTTGGGACTGCGGTAAAGGGCGATGTCCTTTAGGGTCCGGACGAAGGTGGGCACTGCTGCCTTGTATAGGTGGACCAGGGTGGAGTCAGGTAAACATTCGGTTTCGAGGCACAGTCACGGGAAATACTTTCTCAAGAGAGAGATTATCCTGCTGAGCTATCTCTTTGATAATGTGAACGTCCAGCTGAAACCGTTTGGGGTTTCCCTGTACCTTTACTGTTCTAGATGTGTACACGTTCACATTTGCTGACTCATCGAGTCCTCGTTGTCTAGTATCCGGAGTTTCCACCAATCGGTAACACCTCCTCTCTCAACAGAGGGGTTGTGTGTTGATAACATTGTTTGTGGGGATGGTCTGTGTGGAAGATTAAGTTGCTTATGTTCCCATTTTTATAACAGTCAGCAAAAAGTGTCTCTTGATTTTCCATAATGAGTTTCATTTTGTATTCTTTTTGTGACTTATTGATTTTTTTACATGGAGGGTAGTGTATTTTAATTACCTCTGAACAGCAGGAGGGGGCTTCAAAGGCCTCTGCATTTGGTTGGGGCAGGCTGTGCGACTCTCCTGCCATTGTTGGGCTTTGACACCTCTCACTTCCCACGACTGTGCTAAATGAAGTTGTATCTCTTTGTCCTACCAAGCTTGGTAGCCTTAACTTAGCATTCAGTTCTTATAAAGTAAAATATATCATTGTAATGTATTTTTCTTCTAGGCTTTTGAAAATAAAAATTACTTCAGACTCAACATTACTCACTCAGTTCCAGGTTGGATGGTGTTTTCAGGTTTCTGTTTGTTTGCCAGAGCATTTTCTGTATAGCTTGGGATTAATAATCACTGGTATTAGGAAGCCTTCCAGGTAATTCCGTCCAGTTTATTTCTTCAAACCAAGCTGCTTACCTATTGCAGATTCAGTCTTCCCAGCCTGGTGCAGGTCTACAATTTTGTTTCTGGTGTCCTTTGACAGCTCTTTGGTCTTGGCCATAGTGGAGTTTGGAGTGTTACTGTTTAAGGTTGTGGACAGGTGTCTTTTATACTGATAACAAGTTCAAACAGGTGCCATTAATACAGGTAACGAGTGGAGGACAGAGGAGCCTCTTAAAGAAGAAGTTACATGTCTGTGAGAGCCAGAAATCTTGCTTGTTTGTAGGTGACCAAATACTTGTTTTCCACCATAATTTGCAAATAACTTAATTTAAAATCCTACAATGTGATTTTCTGGATTTTTTTTTCTAATTTTGTCTGTCATAGTTGAAGTGTACCTATGATGAAAATTACAGGCCTCTCTCATCTTTTTAAGTGGGAGAACTTTCACAATTGGTGGCTGACTAAATACTTTTTTTGCCCCACTGTATGTCCCTTCCAACAAATCTAAGTTTATCTAACTCTGAATATATATTTTGGTAAAAACATGTCTCAGTTAGCCTGTATGCCCTCCCACCTATCTGTTTCATGTCTCAGGTAGCCTGTATGCCCTCCCACCTATCTGTTTCATGTCTCAGGTAGCCTGTGTGCCCTCCCACCTATCTGTTTCATGTCTCAGGTAGCCTGTGTGCCCTCCCACCTATCTGTTTCATGTCTCAGGTAGCCTGTGTGCCCTCCCACCTATCTGTTTCATGTCTCAGGTAGCCTGTATGCCCTCCCACCTATCTGTTTCATGTCTCAGGTAGCCTGTATGCCCTCCCACCTATCTGTTTCATGTCTCAGGTAGCCTGTATGCCCTCCCACCTATCTGTTTCATGTCTCAGGTAGCCTGTGTGCCCTCCCACCTATCTGTTTCATGTCTCAGGTAGCCTGTGTGCCCTCCCACCTATCTGTTTCATGTCTCAGGTAGCCTGTATGCCCTCCCACCTATCTGTTTCATGTCTCAGGTAGCCTGTATGCCCTCCCACCTATCTGTTTCATGTCTCAGGTAGCCTGTATGCCATCCCACCTATCTGTTTCATGTCTCAGGTAGCCTGTATGCCATCCCACCTATCTGTTTCATGTCTCAGGTAGCCTGTATGCCATCCCACCTATCTGTTTCATGTCTCAGGTAGCCTGTATGCCCTCCCACCTATCTGTTTCATGTCTCAGGTAGCCTGTGTGCCCTCCCACCTATCTGTTTCATGTCTCAGTTAGCCTGTATGCCATCCCACCTATCTGTTTCATGTCTCAGTTAGCCTGTATGCCCTCCCACCTATCTGTTTCATGTCTCAGGTAGCCTGTATGCCCTCCCACCTATCTGTTTCATGTCTCAGGTAGCCTGTATGCCCTCCCACCTATCTGTTTCATGTCTCAGGTAGGCCTAGCTCGTGAAAGCAAGCATGGCTAGAATGTAATGATTGACTAATATTTGCCATATTCTAATAATTATCATGTGCCAACTTGTCACCACGGTATGTGCCATGGTGAAACCTCCACACCTGTAGATCTGAAATAGTCGGTGGTGAAACTTGCCAGCCAACCAGAATAGTAAGACAAACCAATTTAGGCATTCTTGAAAGTCAGGTCAATTCTTGTCCTGCAAAAAAACATTATTTCATAACCTAGTTGAAAAAATAGATTTTGCAAGCAGTAGACATTTACAATAAAATGTGTAGTGGAGCTACACTATATATATACAAAAGTATGTAGACACCCCTTCACATTAGTGGATACGGATATTCAAGCCACACCCGTCACTGACAGTTGTATAAAATTGAGCACACAGCCATGCATCTCCATAGACAAAAAATGGCAGTAGAATTACCTTACTGAAGAGCTCAGTGACTTTCAACGTTCCACTTTTCCAACAAATCAGTTTGTCAAATTGCTGACCTTCGAGTGCTGCCCCGGTAAACTGTACAGTTGAAGTCGGAAGTTTACATACACCTTAGCCAACTACATTTAAACTCAGTTTTTCACTTTTCCTTAAATTTAATCCTAGTAAAAATTCCCTGTCTTAGGTCAGTTAGGATCACCACTTTATTTAAGAATGTGAAATGTCAGAATAATAGTAGAGAGAATTATTTATTTCAGCTTTTATTTCTTTCTTCACATTCCCAGTGGGTCAGAAGTTTACATGCACTCAATTAGTATTTAGTAGCATTGCCTTTAAATTGTTAACTTGGTTCATTTGCTTTGGGTAGCCTTCCACAAGCTTCCCACAATAAGTTGGGTCAATTTTGGCCCGTTCCTCCTGACAGAGCTGGTGTAACTGAGTCAGGTTTGTAGGCCTCCTTGCTCGCACACACATTTTCAGTTCTGCCCACATATTTTCTATAGGATTGAGGTCAGGGATTTGTGATGACCACTCCAATACCTTGACTTTGATGTCCTTAAGCCATTTTGCCACAACTTTGGAAGTATGCTTGGGGTCATTGTCCATTTGGAAGACCCATTTGCGACCAAGCTTTAACTTCCTGACTTATGTCTTGAGATGTTGCTTCAATATATCCACATAATTCTCCTGCCTCATGATGCCATCTATTTTGTGAAGTGCACCAGTCCCTTCTGCAGCAAAGCACCCCCACAACATGATGCTTCCACCCCTGTGCTTCATGGTTGGGATGGTGTGTTTCAGCTTGCAAGCCTCCCCCTTTTTCCTCCAAACATAACGATGGTCATTATGGCCAAACAGTTCTGTTTTTGTTTCATCAGACCAGAGGACATTTCTCCAAAAAGTACGATCTTTGTCCCCATGTGCAGTTGCAAACTGTAGTCTGGCTTTTTTTATGGCGGTTTTGCAGCAGCGGCTTCTTCCTTGCTGAGCGGCCTTTCAGGTTATGTCGATATAGGACTCGTTTTACTGAAGAAATGTATACTTTTGTACCTGTTTCCTCCAGCATCTTCACAAGTTCCTTTGCTGTTGTTCTGGGATTGACTTGCACTTTTCGCAACCAAGTACGTTAATCTCTAGGAGACAGAACGCATCCTACCTGAACGGTTTATACTTGGTTACTATTGTTTGTACAGATGAACGTGGTAACTTCAGGCGTTTGGAAATTGCTCTGAAGGATGAACCAGACTTGTGGTCTACAATTTTTTTCTGAGGTCTTGGCTTACTTCCTTTGATTTCCCCATGATGTCAAGCAAAGAGGCACTGAGGTCGAAGGTAGGCCTTGAAATACATCCACAGGTACACCTCCAATTGACTCAAATGATGTAAATTAGCCCATCAGAAGCTTCTAAAGCCATGACATCATTTTCTGGAATTTTCCAAGCTGTTTAAAGGCACAGTCTTAGTGTATGTAAACTTCTGACCCACTGGAATTGTGATACAATTCATTATGAGTGAAATAATCGGTCTGTAAACAATTGTTGGAAAAATTACTTGTGTCATGCACAAAGTAGATGTCCTAACCGACTTGCCAAAACTATAGTTTGCTAATAAGAAATGTGTGGAGTGGTTGAAAAATGAGTTTTATGGTCTCCAACCTAAGTGTATGTAAACTTCAGACTTCAACTGTAAGTGCTGTTATTGTGAAGCAGAAACGTCTCGAAGCAACAATGACTCAGCCGTGAAGTGGTAGGCCACACAAGCTCACAGAACAGGACCTCCAAGAGCTGAAGCGCACAGTGTGTAAAAATCATCTGTCCTCGGTTGCAACACTCATTACCGAGTACCAAACTGCCCCTGAAAGCAACGTCAGCACAATAACGGTTGGTCGGGAACTTCGTGAAATGTGTTTTTATGGCCGAGCAGCCGCACACAAGCCTAAGATCACCATGCACAATTCCAAGCGTCGGCTGGAGTGGTGTAAAGCTCACTTCCATTGGACTCTGGAGCAGTGGAAACGCGTTCTCTGGAGTGATGAATCACACGTCACCATCTGGCAGTCTAACGAACTAATCTGGGATTGGTGGATGTCAGGAAGACCCTGCCTGTCCCAATGCACAGTGTCAACTGTAAAGTTTGGTGGAGGAGGAATAATGGCGTGGGGCTGTTTTTCATGGATCAGGCTCCTTAGTTCCAGTGAAGGGATATCTTAACACGACAGCATACAATGACATTCTAGACAATGCTGTGCTTCCAACTTTGTGGCAACAGTTTGGGGAAGGCCCTTTCCTGTTTCAGCATGAGAATGCCCTCGTGCACCAAGCGAGGTCCATACAGAAATGGTTTGTCGAGATGAAGAACTTGACTGACCTGAACAGAGCCCCGACCCCAACCCCATTGAACATCTTTGGGATGAATTGGAACTCCGACTGATAGCCAGGCCTAATTGCACAACATCAGTGCCCAACCTCACGAATGCTCTTGTGGCTGAATGGAAGCAAGTCTCCGCAGCAATGTTCCAACATGTAGTGAAAAGCCTTCCCAGAAGAGTGGAGGCTGTTATAGCAACAAAGGGGGGACCAACTCCGTATTAATGCCCATGATTATGGAATGAGATGTTCAACGAGCAACTCTCCACATACTTTTGGTCATGTAGTGTATATAGTTACACAGTGACATCACGTGTAGGCCCACTTCCAAAATGAATCGGCAATCCTCATTTATAAAAAAAAAAAGCGCTTTCAAGAGCAACCTTAGTAACAATGGTTTTGGGAAACAGCTCAGAGATTTAACAATGCTCCTGCAAAGGTTCCAACGATGAACATAGCCTTAATGCTTTTGGGAAACCGGGCCCAGTCACACACACAACCAAATATAAGTGTAGTATATTATTTGAAATTTCTCTAAGAATTTGATTGAAACAAAACATTGTCATTATGTCAATAGTTTTATTCAAGGGGTTTTGAACAGATAATAATTCAGCTTGATCAAATCAAGATTAAGGTGCAAGATTTGGGGCATCCCATAATTTGCTACTTCCTTGCTTTCTTTCAAACTTTGGGGCTTCAACTACTTATTTGTTTCATTGAAATGAGGCCAAATTGTGGTGGTTTATAATTGAAACAATGACTTTGGCGTGACCTTTTCTCCTTGATGTGAATGGCTCCTCGTTGAGGCTCAAGGGGGCCTGGTGTTGACTGGGGGCCGATGAGGGATTCAGTAGAAATCACGGCGGTGAAAATGGCAGTGGCAAAAGGGCTCTGATTGCATCAGGACAGCATGCGAGGTGGTGCGACGTACTCGGGCCCAATCAGGGCGACGTGGGGGAAAAAGTGCCCTTATCAGCCAGTAATGGCCCACTTGACAATCACACAGGCACAAAACTGCTCTATTTAACGCTGATTGCAAAGACTGGTTGTCCCCCCCCCCTTCATCCCCAAACCGCATGACTCCTCTAGATCTCCCTGCCACCCC
The DNA here is from genome assembly GCF_034236695.1 of Oncorhynchus nerka. Taxonomy (NCBI): domain Eukaryota; kingdom Metazoa; phylum Chordata; class Actinopteri; order Salmoniformes; family Salmonidae; genus Oncorhynchus; species Oncorhynchus nerka. Next base: position 50,754,490 of record NC_088419.1, on the reverse strand, counting down.
TCCACCCAGCTTAAAGCCAAGCCGCCCCTCCTGAAAGGAATTTATAATCACTCCACATCTATTTGCAGGCTAATTGTTATTTTAAGAATTATATTATACGTTTATTTCCAGGGAAATGTCGGCCTTGATTACTATGTTTAATATGGGCATTGGAGGTATTCATACACACACACTGTACCTCTCGATTCCACCAACTTGACGAGAGGGGAATGTTAAATGCAAATCTGTCTGTCTTTCTGCCCGTCTGTCTGTATGTTTGCCTATCTGTCCATGTCTGTCTATCTGTCTGTTTGTTTGTCTGTCTGTCAATCTGCCCATGTTTGTCTGTCTGTCTGGTTGTCTGCCCATCTGCCCATGTTTGTCTGTCTGTCTGGTTGTCTGCCCATCTGCCCATGTTTGTCTGTCTGTCTGGTTGTCTGCCCATCTGCCCATGTTTGTCTGCCCGTCTGCCCGTCTGCCAGTCTGCCCGTCTGTCCGTCCGTCTGTCTGTCTGTCTGTCCTGTCCTGTCTGTCTATGATTCCTGCTTCTACACTAGCCTCTAAGTTAGAGAAGGAGTCCAGTAACTGCAGGGTTGATGGTTTGAGTCACATGGTTAAATGGGAAATCTGTTAGGAGTATGAGGTGGCAACAAGGGAATTGCTAGCATCAGAATATCGAGTGCCACCTACTGCCATTGTGCCCGTCTGTCAAGTTAGTTGTTGATCATTTCAAGTCAAATTCGTAACTAGGCCACTCAGGAACATTCAATGTTGTCTTGTTAAGCATCTCCAGTGTAGATTTGGCCTTGTGTTTTAGGTTATTGTCCTGCTGAAAGGTGAATTTGTCTCTCATGTGTCTGTTGGAAAGCAGACTGAACCAAGTTTTCCTCTATTATTTTGCCTGTGCTTATAACTGTATCCCGTTTCTTTCTATCCTAAAAAAAACTCCCTAGTCCTTGCCGATGACAAGCATACCCATAACATGATGCAGCCACCACCATGCTTGAAAATATGAACAGTGGTACTCAGTCGTGTTGGATTTGCCCGAAACGTAACGCTTTGTATTCAGAACAAAAAGTATATTTTTTGCCACATTTTTTTAACAGTATTACTTCAGTGCCTTGTTGCAAACAGATGCATGTTTTGGAATATTTCTATTGTGTAAAGGCTTCCTTCTTTTCACTTTGTCATTTAGGTTAGTTTTGTGGAGTAACTACAATATTGTTGCTCCATCTTCAGTTTTCTCGAATCACAACCATTAAACTCTGTAACTGTTTTAAAATCACCATTGTCCTCATGGTGAAATCTCTAAAGAGTTCCTTCCTCTCCGGCAACTGTGTCTTAGTAGTGATTCGGTGTATTGATACATCATCCAAAGTGTAATTAACAACTTCACCAAGCTCAAAAGGATATTCAGGATCTGCTTTTTTAATTTTATACATCTACCAATCGGTGCACTTCTTTATAAGGCATTGACAAACCTCACCTTGTGGTTGAATCTGTCCTTGAAATGCATTACTCGATTGAGGGACTTTGTAGATAATAGAATGTGTGCAGTACAGAGACGGGGTAGTCATTCAAAAATCATGTTAACCACTTATATTGAACACAGAATGCATCCATGCAACGTATTTTTGATTTGTTATGTACATTCTTACTGCTGAACTTATTTAGGCCTGGCATCAGTGGCGACCCGTCATTAAGGGCAGGTGGGCCAGAACCCCACCTGTTTTGAGCCCCACATTTTTTGCAAAAAATAAAAAAGGCTTGCCTGTTTTGCATGTTATTTTGGCATTAATACATGTCACATATCAGTTTGCAAACAATGTAAAAATATATATATCACTGAGTTAATAAAGCCGCATACATACATGGTCTCTTTTTTTGTTCTCTTGAGTAAGGCAGCTCCAAAATGCAGGTGTTTCAGCCTAGCTCAGTGCTTTCTGTGGTGGTGGGGCAAGTCAGCAGAAAATACGAAGCGTTGCACTGAGATTGGCTCAGTGATCGGGGTAGAGCTAGACAATTCTATCCCCCTGGGTGCTGCCATAGAGTTACATTAGAAGTGCCAATCCAAGATGGCTCAAGGTCATTGGCCACAGATCAAATTATGTCAAATCACATTATATGTACAGTAGCTTTGATTGGACTGAGCATGTCAACATCATACTTTCAAAATCTTAGCTAGCCGTGATCATCATGAATCAAGTCGACAATCTACTGGAAAATATGGTTTAATCCTTGTCATATGAAGAGAAGTAATGAAGAGAAATTATAGATAAAACATATCGGTGCTCATTGGCCATTGGACATAAACATTACACAACAAGTTGGAAATCGCAAATTCAACTGAGTGGTTTGGAAGAAATCAGTGGCTAACTGCAAGCATTGCAAAGCAATCACTAGCCTGCTATTCAATGGAGTGTCTGTGTGGTCCTAGATCTGGGATAATGGGGCTCTTTTCCAAGTTTAAATTGATAAACATTCAACATTGGCCATGCTGTCAATGAAGCATGATCTGACTTGGTGCACATGTAGCCCATAACCTGTTTTAGAGAAATGAAATCTTCAAATATTGTAAGAACTTTCATTGTCTGCAAGCATGCCTCCTTTATTTATCCTATGGTTCTGACTTGGTGTACAGGGAGAACACTGTATTTTAAAAATGTAATATAAATGTAACCTTTATTTAACTAGGCAAGTAGGTTAAGAACAAATTCTTATTTACAATTACGGCTTAGGAACAGTGGGTTGACTGCCTTGTTCAGGGGCAGAACGTGTAACGGCTTTCTAATGGTGAAGGAGAGTCGGACCAAACTGCAGCGTGTCTATTGTGATTCATCTTTAATAAACCAACGTAACAAAACACTAACACTACAAAACGAAAACCGAAAACAGCCTATACAAGTGTCTACTAACCTCTAACCAGGACATCAAGACACACAGGACAATCACCCACAATACAACCAAAGAATATGGCTGCCTAAATATGGTTCCCAATCAGAGACAACGGTAAACACCTGCCTCTGATTGAGAACCACTTCAGACAGCCATAGACTCTACTAGAACACCCCACTAAGCTACAATCCCACTATACACACATTCCAAAAATCCCAAGACAAAACACACCACAATACAAAAACTCTATGCCACACCCTGGCCTGACCCAATACATGAAGAAAACACAAAATACTTAGACCAGGGCGTGACAGAACCCCCCCCCCTAAGGTGCGGACTCCCGAACGCACCTCAAAACAAATAGGGAGGGTCCGGGTGGGCGTCTGTCCATGGTGGCGGTTCCGGCGCGGGACGTGGACCCCACTCAATTAATGTCTTAGTCCCCTCTCCTCGCGTCCCTGGATAGTCCACCCTCGCCGCCGACCATGGCCTAGTAGTCCTCACCCAGAAACCCACTGGATTGAGGAGCAGATCGGGACTGAGGGGCAGCTCGGGACTGAGGCAGCTCGGGACTGAGGGGAAGCTCGGGAGTGAGAGGAAGCTCGGGAGTGAGAGGAAGCTCGGGAGTGAGAGGAATCTCAGGCAGGTTAATGGATCTACCAGATCCTGGCTGGCTGGCTGGGAGTGAGAGATCCTGGCTGACTGGCGGATCCTGGCTGACTGGCGGATCCTGGCTGACTGGCGGATCCTGGCTGACTGAGCGGATCTCAGGCAGGTTAATGGATCTGGCAGATCCTGGCTGACTGGCGGATCTGGCAGATCCTGGCTGACTGGCGGATCCTGGCTGACTAGCGGATCTGGCAGATCCTGGCTGACTGGCGGATCCTGGCTGACTAGCGGATCTGGCAGATCCTGGCTGACTGGCGGATCCTGGCTGACAAGCGGATCTGGCAGATCCTGGCTGACTGGCGGATCCTGGCTGACTAGCGGTTCTGGCAGATCCTGGCTGACTGGCGGATCCTGGCTGACTAGCGGATCTGGCAGATCCTGGCCGACTGGCGGATCCTGGCTGACTAGCGGATCTGGCAGATCCTGGCTGACTGGCACTTCTGGCGGATCCTGGCAGACTGGCGGATCCTTGCTGACTGGCGGATCCTGGCACACTGGCGGATCCTGGCTGAATGGCGGCACTGGTGGCGCTGGGCAGACTGGCGGCGCTGGGCAGACTGGTAGCTCAGGCGGCGCTGGGCAGACTGGCGGCACTGGCGGCGCTGGGCAGACGGGTGGCTCAGACGGCGCTGGGCAGACTGGCGACGCTGGGCAGACTGGCGGCGCTGGGCAGACTGGCGGCGCTGGGCAGACTGGCGGCGCTGGGCAGACTGGCGGCGCTGGGCAGACTGGCGGCGCTGGCGGCGCTGGGCAGACTGGCGATGCTGGGCAGACTGGCGGCTCAGGCGGCGCTGGGCAGACTGGCGGCACTGGCGGCGCTGGGCAGACGGGCGGCTCAGACGGCGCTGGGCAGACGGGCAGCTCAGACGGCGCTGGGCAGACGGGCAGCTCAGACGGCGCTGGGCAGACGGGCAGCTCAGACGGCGCTGGGCAGACGGGTAGCTCAGACGGCGCTGGGCAGACGGGTAGCTCAGACGGCGCTGGGCAGACTGACAGCTCTGGATGCTTCATGCAGGCTGACAGCTCTGGCTGCGCTGAACAGAGGAGTACTGGTGCCTCTGGAATGAGGGGCTCTGGCTCCTCTGGCATGAGGGGCTCTGGCGCCTCTGGCATGAGGGGCTCTGGCGCCTCTGGCATGAGGGGCTCTGGCGCCTCTGGCATGAGGGGCTCTGGCGCCTCTGGCCTGGCATGAGGGGCGGTATGAGGCCGGACAGGCGGGAGCTCCGGCATCGGCGCCGGACTGGCAGCGCCGGACAGGCGGGAGGCTCCGGCAGCGCGCCGGACAGGCGGGACGCTCCGGCAGCGGCGCCGGACAGGCGGGACGCTCCGGCGCCGGACAGGCGGGACGCCCGGCAGCGGCCAGCGGGAGGCTCCGGAGCGGCGCCGGACAGGCGGGAGGCTCCGGCAGCGGCGCCGGACAGGCGGGAGGCGGCGCGCGGACAGGCGGGAGGCTCCGGCGCGGCGCCGGACAGGCGGGAGGCGCTCGGCGCGCCGGACAGGCGGGACGCTCCGGCAGCGGCGCCGGACAGGCGGGAGGCTCCGGCGCGCCGGACAGGCGGGAAGCTCCGCAGCGGCGCCGGACAGGCGGGACGCTCGCAGCTCCGGCAGCGGCGGCGGGAGGCTCGGCAGCGGCGCCGGACAGGCGGGACGCTCAGCGGCGCCGGACAGCGGGACGCTCCGGCGCCGGACAGGCGGGACGCTCCGGCAGCGGCCAGGCGGGACGCTCCGGCAGCGGCCAGGCGGGGACGCTCCGGCAGCGCGGCGGGGCCGCGGCGCCGGACAGGCGGGAGGCTCCGCGCGCCGGAGGCGGGAGGCGCAGCGGAGGCGGGGCCGCTCCGCAGCGCGCCGGAGGCTCCGGCAGCGGCGCCGGACAGGCGGGAGCGCAGCTGCGCGGACAGGCGGGAAGCGCAGCGGCGCCGGACAGGCGGGACGCTCCGGCTCCGGCATCGGCGCCGGACAGGCGGGAGGCTCCGGCAGCGGCGCCGGGACAGGCGGGACGCTCCGGCAGCGGCGCCGGACAGGCGGGAGGCTCCCGCAGCGGCGGCGCCGGACGGACGCCGGCAGGCGCCGGACAGGCGGGACGCGCCGGACAGCAGCTCCGGCAGCGGCGCCGGACAGGCGGGACGCTCCGGCAGCGCTGGACAGGCGGGACACACTGTAGGCCTGATGCGTGGTGCTGGCACTGGTGGTAATGAACCGAGGACACGCACAGGAAGCCTGGTGCGGGGAGCTGCTACCGGAGGGCTGGGGTGTGGAGGTGGTACTGGATAGACCGGACCGTGCAGGCGCACTGGAGCTCTTGAGCACCGAGCCTGCCCAACCTTACCTGGCTCGATGCCCACTCTAGCCCGGCCGATACGAGGAGCTGGAATATACCGCACCGGGCTATGCACCCGCACTGGGGACACCGTGCGCACCACTGCATAACAAGGTGCCTGCCCGGTCTCTCTAGCCCCCGGTAACCACAGGAAGTTAGCGTAGGTCTCCTACCTAGCGTAGCCATACTCCCTGTGAGCCCCCAAGAAATTTTTGGGGCTGACTCTCAGGCTTCCATCCGCTCTGCCGTGCTAGCTCCTCATAATGCCGCCTCTCTGCTTTTGCTGCCTCCAGCTCGGCTTTGGGGCGACAATAATCTCCAGGCTGATCCCAGGGTCCTTTACCGTCCAGTACCTCCTCCCATGTCCATTTCTCCAGGTAGTGCAATCTCTCCCACTGTAGCTGCTGCTGCTCCTGCTGCTGCTGCCTCTGTTGCTTCTCCTGTGGCTCCTGCCTGTTGACACGCTGCTTGGTCCTGTGGTGGGTGATTCTGTAATGGCTTTCTAATGGTGAAGGAGAGTCGGACCAAACTGCAGCGTGTCTATTGTGATTCATCTTTAATAAACCAACGTAACACACAACAAAACACTAACACTACAAAACGAAAACAGCCTATACAAGTGTCTACTAACCTCTAACCATGACATCAAGACACACAGGACAATCACCCACAATACAACCAAAGAATATGGCTGCCTAAATATGGTTCCCAATCAGAGACAACGGTAAACACCTGCCTCTGATTGAGAACCACTTCAGACAGCCATAGACTCTCCTAGAACACCCCACTAAGCTACAATCCCACTATACACACATTCCAAAAATCCCAAGACAAAACACACCACAATACAAAAACTCTATGCCACACCCTGGCCTGACCCAATACATGAAGAAAACACAAAATACTTAGACCAGGGCGTGACAGAACGGCCCAACTTGGCCAGTAAAAATGGCCCAAGTTCTAAATTCTGTCGCTGTACATTTCAAAAGTACTAAACAAATAGTTATATTGACTACGTCCATCCTAGCTCGCTCATTAACGTCTTAATCAAAATCACGGATTGCCTCTAATCTGCTTATCGTTCACTTATGCCATAGTTTGTACATCTCAATTGTCATTAGAAACCACATTTGTTTAGGCAAGTCAGTCATATCAGCTATGTTTTTTTAAAAGGCAGTAAATGAGACTGAACGAACTGTTTTGCTGCTAGACAAGGCTCCGCTGATAGCCAGGTGTAGTAGTGGTAAGATGTTGGGACAGCTTTATGTAGGCCCTAACAGTTTGTGGGCACCGTTTGTCACCATTATAGTGCAATTAATATATTGTTTAGTGTTGTTTTGTAGCTTTGCTGGCATGCATCCCACTTTATTTTCCTTGTTGCTGGCATTGCCCAACTAAGATTAACATGCTAAAATCCCCACTACCTGGGATAACAAATACATTGAATACTTATTGACTCAAGACATTTCAGCTTTTAGTTTTTGATTAGTTTAAAAAAACTTCCAATCACACAATTCCACTTTGACATTATGGGGTATTGTTGTGTAGATCTCAATTTTAAATTCTGTCTGCAACACAACAAAGTGTGGGAAAAGTAAAGAGGTGTTAATACTTTCTGAAAGCACTGTAACAAGAGAGAAACCGCTTATGCACAACTAAGTTTCGAAATTGCACAGTGTGTATTCTACTATTCTTACTCTCAGTAAGTTGACCCCAACTGAGCTCCCTATTTTTGGGGGGTTGAGGGTCCTCCAGGCATACAGTTGAAGTCAGCAGTTTACATACACCTTAGCCAAATATATTTAAACTCAGTTTTCACAATTCATGACATTTAATCCTAGTAAAATGTCCCTGTCTTAAGTCAGTTAGGATCACCACTTTATTTTAAAAATGTGAAATGTCAGAATAATAATAAAGAGAATAATTTATTTCAGCTTTTATTTCTTTCATCACATTCCCACTGGGTCAGAAGTGTACATGCACTCAATTAGTATTTGGTAGCATTGCCTTTAAATTGTTAACTTGGTTTAAAAGCTTCGGGTAGCCTTCCACAAGCTTCCCACAATAAGTTGGGTGAATTTTGGCCCGTTCCTCCTGACAGCTGGTGTAACTGAGTCAGGTTTGTAGGCCTCCTAGCTCGCACACACTTTTCAGATCTGCCCCACATATTTTCTATATGATTGAGGTCAGGGATTTGTGTTGGCCACTCCAATACCTTGACTTTGGAAGTATGCTTGGGGTCATTGTCCATTTGGAAGACCCATTTGCACCCAAGATTTAACTTCCTTACTGATGTCTTGAGATGTTGCTTCAATATATCTACAGAATTGTCCCTCCTCATGATGCCATCTATTTTGTGAAGTGCACCCATCCCTCCTGCAGCAAAGCACACCCACAACATGATGCTGCCATCCCTGTGCTTCACGGTTGGGATGGTGTTCTTCGGCTTGCAAGCGTCCCCCTTTTTCCTCCAAAGATAACGATGGTCATTATCGCCAAACAGTTCTGTTTTTGTTTCATAAGACCAGAGGACATTTGTCCAATAAGTACGATCTTTGTCCCCATGTGCAGTTGCAAATCGTAGTCTGGCTTTTCTATGGTGGTTTTGGAGCAGTGGCTTCTTCCTTGCTGAGCAGCCTTTCAGGTTATGTCGATATAGCACTAGTTTTACTGTGGATATAGATACTTTTGTACCTGTTTCCTCCAGCATCTTCACAAGGTCCTTTGCTGTTCTGGGATTTATTTGCACTTTTTGCACCAAAGTACGTTCATCTCTAGGAGACAGAACGCGTCTCCTTCCTGAGCAGTATGACGGCTGAGTGGTCCCATGGTGTTTACACTTGCGTACTATTGTTTGTACAGATGAACGTGGTAACTTAGTTTGGAAATTGCTCCCAAGGTTGAACCAGACTTGTGGAGGTCTACAATTTGTTTTCTAAGGTCTTGGCTGATTTCTTTTGATTTTCCCATGATGTCAAGCAAAGAGGCACTGAGGTCGAAGATAGGCCTTGAAATACATCCACAGGTACACCTCCAATTGACTCAAATTATGTAAATTAGCATATGAGAAGCTTCTAAAGCCATGACATCATTTTCTGGAATTTTCCAAGCTGTTTAAAGGCACAGTCAACTTAGTGTATGTAAACTTCTGACCCACAGGAATTGTGATACAGTGAATTATAAGTGAAATAATTTGTCTGTAAACAATTGTTGGAAAAATTACTTGTGTCATGCACAAAGTAGATGTCCTAACCGACTTGCCAAAACTATACTTTGTTAGCATGAAATTTGTGGAGTGGTTTAAAAATGAGTTTTAATGACTCCAACCTAAGTGTATTTAAACTTCCGACTTCAACTGTACAGTGGGGCAAAAACGTATTTAGTCAGCCACCAATTGTGCAAGTTCTCCCACTTAAAAAGATGAGAGGCCTGTAATTTTCATCATAGGTACACTTCAACTATGACAGACAAAATGAGAAAAAAAAATCCAGAAAATCACATTGTAGGATTTTTAATGAATTTATTTGCAAATTATGGTGGAAAATAAGTATTTGGTCAATAACAAACGTTTATCGCAATACTTTGTTATATACACTTTGTTGGCAATGACAGAGGTCAAACGTTTTCTGTAAGTCTTCACAAGGTTTTCACACACTGTTGCTGGTATTTTGGCCCATTCCTCCATGCAGATCTCCTCTAGAGTAGTGATGTTTTGGGGCTGTTGCTGGGCAACACAGACTTTCAACTCCCTCCAAAGATTTTCTATGGGGTTGAGATCTGGAGACTGGCTAGGCCACTCCAGGACCTTGAAATGCTTCTTACGAAGCCACTCCTTCGTTGCCCGGGCGGTGTGTTTGGGATCATTGTCATGCTGAAAGACCCAGCCACGTTTCATCTTCAATGCCATTGCTGATGGAAGGAGGTTTTCACTCAAAATCTCACGATACATGGCCCCATTCATTATTTCCTTTACAGGGATCAGTCGTCCTGGTCCCTTTGCAGAAAAACAGCCCCAAAGCATGATGTTTCCACCCCCATGCTTCACAGTAGGTATGGTGTTCTTTGGATGCAACTCAGCATTCTTTGTCCTCCAAACACGACGAGTTGAGTTTTTACCAAAAAGTTATATTTTGGTTTCATCTGACCATATGACATTCTCTCAATCTTCTTCTGGATCATCCAAATGCTCTCTAGCAAACTTCAGACGGGCCTGGACATGTACTGGCAGTCTGGCACTGCAGGATTTGAGTCCCTGGTGGCGTAGTGTGTTACTGATGATAGGCGTTGTTACTTTGGTCCCAGCTCTCTGCAGGTCATTCACTAGGTCCTCCCGTGTGGTTCTGGGATTTTTGCTCACCGTTCTCGTGATCATTTTGACCCCACGGGGTGAGATCTTGCGTGGAGCCCCAGATCGAGGGAGATTATCAGTGGTCTTGTATGTCTTCCATTTCCTAATAATTGCTCCCACATTTGATTTCTTCAAACCAAGCTGCTTAGCTATTGCAGATTCAGTCTTCCCAGCCTGATGCAGGTCTACAATTTTGTTTCTGGTGTCCTTTGACAGCTCTTTGGTCTTGGCCATATTGGAGTTTGGAGTGTGACTGTTTGAGGTTGTCGACAGGTGTCTTTTATACTGATAACAAGTTCAAACAGGTGCCATTAATACAGGTAATGAGTGGAGGACAGAGGAGCCTCTTAAAGAAGAAGTTACAGGTCTGTGAGAGCCAGAAATCTTCCTTGTTTGTAGGTGACCAAATACTTATTTTCCACCATAATTTGCAAATAAATTCATTAAAAATCCTACAGTGTGATTTTCTGGATGTTTCTTCCTCATTTTGTCTGTCATAGTTGAAGTGTACCTATGATGAAAATTACAGGCCTCATCCTTTTAAGTGGGAGAACTTGCACAATTGGTGGCTGACAAAATACTTTTTTGCCCCACTGTATGTCTCTTATACCTGGAACAGGCCATGTAGATACTGACTCACCATAAAGGGAATCATTTTGGTACTACATCCTTTTACAATGCTTGAATTTTACAGTACTTGCAAATACTCTAACTATTTAAACTATGTTATAATTGCCAGATTAGGCACTAGCTGAATCAAGGAATCTAGAGATAAGAACAGACTTCATTACTGCTCCTCTTGGCTCTCAATATCTAACTAGAAAAAGAAAAACAATCAAAATAGCTTGATATTGAATTTATATACAGTACCAGTCAAATGTTTGGACCTACTTATTTGAGGGTTTTTCTTTATTTTGGCTATTTTCTACATTGTAGAGTAATAGTGAAGACATCACAACTATAAAATAACACATATGGAATCAGGTGGTAACTTTGTTGGTTACTACATGATTCCATGTGTTATTTCATAGTTTTGATGTCTTCACTATTACTTTACAATGTAGAAAATAGTACAAATAAAGTAGGTGTGTCCAAACTTTTGACTGATACTGTATTTCAATGTTATTGACACATAAATGAAAATTAATAGATTTATTAGCACAATTATTATCAAATATGATATTACAATTATAGGAATATTTTAAATATTTTATTTTTGTGTATCTTATATACATATGTAAATAAGGTATTTCTATTTATTTATTTTTATAAATTAGCAAACATTTCTAAAAACCTGTTTTTGCTTTGTCATTATGGGGTATGGAGGAAAAATATAATTTAATCAATTTTAGAAATAGGCTGTAACGTAACAAAATGTGGAAAAAGGGAAGGGGTCTGAATACTTTCTGAATGCACTGTAAGAGTTTGGGTTGTGAGGGTGAAGAAGATGCTGAGCTCAGTAGCTCATGCTCTTCAACCATTGACAAACTGGGATCACAAGCTTTTCCTACACTTTTGCCAGAATTGCCCTTTGGCCAGTCCATCCCTGCCTGGAGGGCTGCAGTATGTGCAGGGTCCTGTCTCAACCTAGCACAAAAACAACTAACAATCACCCAGACCTTGATTGGCTGCCCTCTAGGGTCAGTGAGGAACATTGTCATCATATTGTAAGCCACAAACATTCGTATAAGACCGATGGCTCTATCTACTGGTCAACTGCTGCACTGCAGAGGCCTCTTCAGCAAACAGGTGCTCTCTGACAGTAGCGAGAGGCATTTATTAAGAAACTGGAACGGTTCCTGAGCAAAGATTGGCAACCTTGATCAAAGAGACAGACACAGACTCTGTCTGGCAGAGATAGATGTGTAGCATGCTGTGAAGAATGCAGTTGACCCGATAACATTATTTACATCATATTCCAAATTACATCTTTTCATATTGTGTGGAATGGACCATAGATGTGGAGCTCAGTGACCTGTTATGTGGGGTGGCAGGTAGCTTATTGGTTAAGAGCACTGGGCCAGTAATTGAAAGGTTGTTGGTTTGAATCCCTAGAACCAACTACGTGACAGGCAGTCTATATGCCCTTGACCAAGGCACTTAAGCCTAATTGCTCCAGGGTTGCTAGTTTTTTGCATATCCCACTGAGTGGGATATGAAAAAAATCAAATGTACAGTTCACACACTTGTACATGTGTGAAACAGTAGGACAAATGTAAGCACCCACCTAATTATTATATAATAGTGCATTTTGTATAACTTGTCACTTGATCAACGGTATGCATTGCAATAAGGAGGATTTGGGGTTATTTCCTATATTATAGGCTGTTGGTAACTAGTGATCACTGTGTCTGGTCTCTCATCTCCAGCAGACGGATATCCCGTGAGTGGTTCTTGGTAGTAGGCCTACAGTAGTGCAATGCATGAGTTCAATTGTGGTTCCACACACATCTATAGTGTAGAGGTGAATTGAATACAGTCAGGAATGGACTGGGACCAGAAATCGTCTCAAGAATTTCTGACAACTGACCTTTTTTTATACCTTTATGCCCCCATTATCAGCCCAATAAATACATTTTTGTGCAAAACCCCCAATTTCAACAGGCCCAGTAGGCTAAAGATGGCCCAGCCCATCTGGCATTTGCCAGAACTGCTCTATGGCCAGTCCGACTCTGAATACAGTCCAGGGTTGCTACCTACATAATTATAATTACAAATCAAATTCAAATAAATTAGACAAAAAAACTACAGATTGGGTCCATGCATATTTGATAATAGATATAATATAATATAATTTAGGTCCAATAATTCAGACATGTTTAAAAAAAAATCTAGAATAAAATACGATAGAAAAATACCCTGCAGAAAAAGAAAATAATCCTTACTGTAGTTGTAAGTGGAGACCAGCCTCCTCGATAGCATCGTCACGTGACTTTCCATAGCAACGGGGAAATTGTCATCAGTTCCGCTCGGAAAGAAGTGTAGCAAGTACAGTCAGGTTTTACCAAGCCGGGCATTCGAATAGGACAGTATTCTATTGTCTGGTTCTATATTTGCATGTATTTGAGCAAGGTGGAAAGTCTTCCGACTAGGAGTGCTCCGTTTATTATATGAAACTGCATCCCGAAATCATGAGTCACCTATACCCAGGGTAGGTGCCATTCTTTGGAAATTTTCTACAGGTTGACGTTCCCTAGTGATGATAGAGGTTCTAGTAAGGGCTTGTCTACAGACCCGAATGATAGGGTAGCCTACTTGTTGACAATTCTAAGACTTTATTATTCATGTTTGAAATATTTTTTTACTTCATTGGCTATTGGACTCTGTTTAAAGAAATGCTTGACTTTATGGATTTGAGTAAACAATAAATATTAGTAGCGAATGGAGAGAACGGGACGCGAACTCGGCATAGCCTACACCCTACGCAGCTCGCCAATAGGCGTAACTGAATTGGTGGGAATTGTAACGTGGTTCAAATACAATATAAAAAGTTGTTAAGGACTTTATAGCTAATCATATTTTAGCAAATAGCAACTTAACCTTGATCCAGCTACTGTCATTGCAACACCTTGACGGTTACGCCAAGAGATCCCGAACCTCTTGACGAGATCGACGGGGTGTTACGTTCAGGTCGCTACATTATCAATTCCTTCGATAAAGCGCTTCTATAAAAGAAGTTCCTTGTGTGTATACGCCTCATGGCAAAAACAGTTTTTTTGTGAATTTTCAGGGGGTCACCCCAACCGGGACTTGAACGCTGGTCCAGTGAATGTCATCACCTTTCTTTAGCCATTACACCAAGAGATCTGATCGTAACAAAAATCACGAGGTGTTGTGTTAAAGGGATAGTTTACTTAAATGACAAAATATATATTAATTTCCGTATGACAGAAATCCATACTTTGTTTTTGTTTACCTGGCCACTGTTTCAAATGCTAACTTTTTAGCACTTGTGGCACACATCTAATACCAGTCAATGGAAACAATATAAGCATTTTCACGCTTCATGTCCAAGTCGTCCTAAAGTATCAAATAAAATATGTCAATTATTTTGTTACTTTGAGATGATTTGGACGGGAAGCGTGAAAATGCTTATATTGTTTCCATTGACTTGTATTTGAAATGTGAAACATGTAAAAAATAAAATAAAAATGTGGTCAGATTAACAAACCAAAGCAAGGATTGCCGTCGTACCTTGTCCATATAGTGTTTACAGGGTAAGGAAACCAATATGTCATTTTATAATTTAGTGAATTATCCCTTTAAGTTGGCTTCAATATTATTATTAAGTAGCGTATCTTAGATTGTATCTAAATCATTTGGCCACTCAGAATATCTTTGTATGGGATGAGAAGGTATCCCATGCTCTTGGACAAGCTCTGGTGACCCTACCCCGATGAGAAATCCGTACCGGTGTTATTTAGAGCAGGAGAGAAAGACATGGGCACAAAAGGGCGATTGGGTTAAGTGTGCTATCCATCCTTTAATTCCTAAGGTAATCAGACACGGGTAATAGAGCCAATAGTTGTGGGGAAACTGTAACGCTTTAGGAAATCAAGTCTGTGTTGGAAAGAGCTAGGCAGAATTGAAGTTGAACACATCCGAGGGTAGACCTGACACCATGATAGCCTAGTTAAAGACAAAAACAACAACATGGAAGTTTTTAATTTTTTTAAAAACTAATGGCGCAGATGATTCATTGACATTTAGTCTAGATGTTGTAATGATGAAATTAAGCATAATTGTTACTTTCAGAGGTGATGCAGACTGGTGAACCACTTTAATTCATTAGACAGGTATTCTCAATCCATAATACAACCCACTATAAAGGAGAACAGCCAAAATGAATTACGTTACTGATACATGACATATTAGGCACATTAAATGGATACAGTTCGTATGATTGTTTTCACATAAAAAATAAATAGCCTTTCTGTCATAATGTAATAGGACTTGCCTTCTCTCTTTAGGCTACTTTCAGCCTACAACAGTCTGACAGACAAACACCTTACTGGATACTTCAACAACACCCGGATCAGGAGACATCTCCAGAGAGTTGGCCTGGTATGTCAAGTACACCAGTGGTTAACACTCATCAGCAATATTCTCCTCAAAGTTTGTATTAGTTGATGATGATGTAGCTTTGGTCCCGGGCGTTACAAGCCACACGTAACACCTTGGACCAGAGCAAATGATGATGATGGTGAGGCAATAAGGCACAAGACTACAGTCCTAGCTAAATTCTTTCTTGATAAATTGCTCTTGCTAAGAAGCTATTTTTGTTTCTTTTTGATCCATTCAATTAAAAACAATCACAGTAAGGTACCAAATTGTTACCCAGAAATGATTTGATATTGAGATAAAAACAGCTGAGCTGGACCTTTAATTAAAGAACATTTTCTGCAATTCAGCCTCCCGGGTGGAGCAGTGGTCTCGGGCACTAGCTGTGCCACCAGAGACTCTGGGTTCGCGACCGGGAGGTCCATGGGGCGACGCACAATTGGCCTAGCGTCGTCCGGGTTAGGGAGGGTTTGGCCGGTAGGGATATCCTTGTCTCATCACGCAGTAGCGACCCCTGTGGCGGGCCGAGCGCAGTGCACCCTAACCAGGTCGCCTGGTGCATGGTGTTTCCTCCGACACATTGGTGCGGCTGGCTTCCGGGTTGGATGCGCGCTGTGCTAAGAAGCAGTGCGGCTTGGTTGGGTTGTGTTTCGGAGGGCGCATGGCTTTTGACCGTCTCTCCCGAGCCCGTATGGGAGTTGTGATGAGACAAGATAGTAACTACTAACAATTGGATACCACGAAAAGGGGGTAAACATTTTTTTTTTAAATCTGCAATTCTACACATTTTGCTATGGGGTGGAGAGGGAAAAATGCAGTTACAGCTAATTTCCTGCAATTCTACTCATTTTGCCATGGAGTGGAGATCGTGGCAAATTGAGTGACTGTCAGTGATTGACATAGCGAGAGAAAAACTGCTGATGCACAAACACATTTTGAAATTACACCTGGTGTATTCTACTATTCTTACTCTCAATAGTAAGTTGAGATCCAGACTTAGTTCCTAAGATATATATAGTACCAGTCAAAATTTTGGACACGCCTACTCATTCAAGGGTTTTTCTTTATTATTTTGTTCCTAGACCGTCATTGTAAATATCAATTTGTTCTTAACTGACTTGCCTAGTTAAATAAAATAAAAATAAAAAACGACTTTCAATGTTCTTGATATTTTCAGGGTTGACTGACCTTCATGTCTTTTCTCTTTGCTTATTTGAGCTGTTCTTGACATAATATGGACTTGGTCTTTTACCAAATAGGGCTATCTTCTGTATACCACCCCTACCTTGTCACAACACAACTGATTGGCTCAAATGCATTAAGAATTAAATAAATTCCACAAATTAACTTTTAACATGGCACACCTGTTAATTGAAATGTATTCCAGGTGACTACCTCATGAAGCTGGTTGAGAGAATGCCAAGAGTGTGCAAAGCTGTCATCAAGGCAAACGGTGGCTACTTTGAAGAATCTCAAATATAAAATATATTTGGATTTGTTTAACACTTTTTTGCTTACTACATGATTCCATATGTGTTATTTCATAGTTTTGATGTCTTCACTATTATTCTGCAATGTATTATACAACTCTTGAATGAGTAGGTGTGTCCAAACTTTTGTCTGGTACAGTAATATATATACAGTGGGGCAAAAAAAGTATTTAGTCAGCCACCAATTGTGCAAGTTCTCCCACTTAAAAAGATGAGAGAGAACTGTAATTTTCATCATAGGTACACTTCAACTATGACAGACAAAATGAGAAAAAAAATCCAGAAAATCACATTGTAGGATTTTTAATGAATTTATTTGCA
The DNA here is from genome assembly GCF_034236695.1 of Oncorhynchus nerka. Lineage (NCBI taxonomy): Eukaryota > Metazoa > Chordata > Actinopteri > Salmoniformes > Salmonidae > Oncorhynchus > Oncorhynchus nerka. The sequence continues at coordinate 50,737,410 of NC_088419.1, read as the reverse complement.
AATTATGGTGGAAAATAAGTATTTGGTCAATAACAAAAGTTTATCTCAATACTTTGTTATATATCCTTTGTTGGCAATGACAGAGGTCAAACGTTTTCTGTAAGTCTTCACAAGGTGTTCACACACTGTTGCTGGTATTTTGGCCCATTCCTCCATGCAGATCTCCTCTAGAGCAGTGATGTTTTGGGGCTGTTGCTGGGCAACACGGACTTTCAACTCCCTCCAAAGATTTTCTATGGGGTTGAGATCTGGAGACTGGCTAGGCCACTCCAGGACCTTGAAATGCTTCTTACGAAGCCACTCCTTCGTTGCCCGGGCGGTGTGTTTGGGATCATTGTCATGCTGAAAGACCCAGCCACGTTTCATCTTCAATGCCCTTGCTGATGGAAGGAGGTTTTCACTCAAAATCTCACGATACATGGCCCCATTCATTCTTTCCTTTACATGGATCAGTCATCCTGGTCCCTTTGCAGAAAAACAGCCCCAAAGCATGATGTTTCCACCCCCATGCTTCACAGTAGGTATGGTGTTCTTTGGATGCAACTCAGCATTCTTTGTCCTCCATACACAACGAGTTGAGTTTTTACCAAAAAGTTATATTTTGGTTTCATCTGACCATATGACATTCTCCCAATCTTCTTCTGGATCATCCAAATGCTCTCTAGCAAACTTCAGACGGGCCTGGACATGTACTGGCTTAAGCAGGGGGACACGTCTGGCACTGCAGGATTTGAGTCCCTGGCGGCGTAGTGTGTTACTGATGGTAGGCTTTGTTACTTTGGTTCTGGGATTTTTGCTCACCGTTCTTGTGATCATTTTGACCCCACGGTGTGAGATCTTGCGTTGAGCCCCAGATCGAGGGAGATTATCAGTGGTCTTGTATGTCTTCCATTTCCTAATAATTGCTCCCACGGTTGATTTCTTCAAACTAAGCTGCTTACCTATTGCAGATTCAGTCTTCCCAGCCTGGTGCAGGTCTACAATTTTGTTTCTGGTGTCCTTTGACAGCTCTTTGGTCTTGGCCATAGTGGAGTTTGGAGTGTGACTGTTTGAGGTTGTGGACAGGTGTCTTTTATACTGATAACAAGTTCAAACAGGTGCCATTAATACAGGTACAGGACAGAGGAGCCTCTTAAAGAAGAAGTTACAGGTCTGTGAGAGCCAGAAATCTTGCTTGTTTGTAGGTGACCAAATACCTATTTTCCACCATAATTTGCAAATAAATTCATTAAAAATCCTACAATGTGATTTTCTGGATATTTTTTTTCTCATTTTGTCTGTCATAGTTGAAGTGTACCTATGATGAAAGTTACAGGCCTCTCATCTTTTTAAGTGGGAGAACTTGCACAATTGGTGGCTGACTAAATACTTTTTTGCCCCACTGTGTGTGTGTGTATATATATATATATATATATATATATATATACACACACTGAGTGGACAAAACATTAACGATACCTGCTCTGTGTGAAAGCTATGTAAAAGCTATGATCCCTTATTGATGTCACTTGTTAAATCCACTTCAATCAGTGTAGATGAAGGGGAGGAGATAAGTTAAAGAAGGATTTTTAAGCTTTGAGACAATTGAGACATCGATTGTGTGTGTGTGTGCTATTCAGAGGGTGAATGGGCAAGTCAACAGATTTAAGTGCCTTTGAAGTGGGTATGGTAGTAGGTGCCAGGCACACCGGTTTGTGTCAAGAACGGCAACGCTGCTGGGTTTTTTCACGCTCAACAGTTTCCCGTGTGTGTCAAGAATGGTCCACCAGTCAAGCATTGGAGTCAACATGGGCCAGCATTCCTGGGGAACACTTTCGACACCTTGTAGAGTCCATGCCCCAACGAATTGAGGCTGTTCGCAGGGCAAAAACGGGGGTGGGGGGGATTAATATTAGGAAGGTGTTCTTAATGTTTCGGTCGGGCTAAGCGATCGCTGATTTCGCTATGCCTGGAACCAGCCTGTATGTCCACGATAATGATGTTGATGCGTGATTTCGACTGGCTCATAAAAAGTTGTATCGTCTCGTTTGGGCACGGTTCACTCTATGTATGGTACTACACAGATCGAAATTCAAAAGTGAAACATTGTTTCTGAGGTTGGACAGGCAGACAGCGAGTCTTATATTTACCAACGCTGAACCAAACAAAATGCTACTGTAGGCTTTGAAGTAAGGGGAAATAATACCGAGTTGAGATAGCAGGCATAGGTGTGTCCGTGACGGCCAATACAGCGCGGCTTGGAACGCTGCTCGTCCAATCAGCATCCAGGATCCAAACAACCAGTTTTGTAATGATGATGATCATGATGTAGTGATGATGACTGAAGTGTATGGGAGACAGAATGGTAAGATAGTAAAAATCTTATTTTGAGGACCGTACAGGCTAATAATAACACTTCCTAATGTGATGTGTGATATTCTATCAGATCACCAGGAGTGGGCGGATTGTCCCAGACAAAGAGTACAGACACAATGTGATGCAGAGAGCGCACCAGAGGCATGTGAGGGAATGCCTGGCCCAGGCCATCTTCCATAAGGTGCTGGACATGGAGGTGAGAGAGGGAGTAGGGTGAAGTTGCCCCTAGACGCTGACCTTGGGTCAGTTTTGCATTCCCCCAACTAGTGTTTTTTATTTTAGTAATTGTTTTTACCTTTATTTAACCAGGAAAGTCCATTGAGACCCGGAGTCTCTTTTTCAAGAGAGACCTGGCCAAGAAGGCAGCAACAATCAATACATTACATAACTAAAACATACAACAATAAGAACATGATTTAGCCTAAATGAAATTGCATTTACGCTCCTGAATATGACCCTGTCCTAGAGACCATGATCCCATTGTTCTGATCGGTGGGTTCTTCCTGCCTCTGCATGAAACGTTAAACATTGTCCTTCTCATCCAGCGTCTCCATCAGATCGAGATCAAGAGGAAGTTGGAGGATTTTGCCCGGAGGGAGAGAGTGCATAAAATCAAGGTGCCTAATTTGGATATGAATATTCTGTATAACCTGTGACTCCTTTGAATGTATTGTATCAAACATAATCGTATGCGACCCAATGTCTCTCATGTATTTTGGAGGGAGTCGTGAGTAAAGGCATTATAACCATAGTCTTTGTCTTGGTGAAGGTGGAACGTTCCAAGAGGTACGAGGAGGAGATAATCCATATCCTGTCTCCACGGCCGCCCACGGGCCCCAGGGTCTCCCACGCACAGCATTCTGGCCCAGAGGGGGAGCACTCTGAATCCTCTGAATCTGTGAGTGATGCCTCTGAGACTATAGCAATGAAGGCAAATGCACAATAATAACAATTTTGATAATGATTGCTCAAGAGTCACATTATTGTGACAAGGTAATGCCGGATAGTTGTGACAAAGGTTCGGAAAATAAGTATCAGTGTTGGCGATTATGATGTTTGTTTTTAAACTTGATCACGTTTGACGTTTTAAGAGTTATTGTCACAAGAGTTATACACATGTAGCAAATTGAACTTTGTTTCAACCACACAGCAGCCATGGAAAATGTATCTCATTGGTAGCTATAGGCTGTATGTTGATGGATGTGTGTGGAGCTGATTCATGGCCCGCGCATCCCAAATGGCACTCTATTCCATATATAGGGATGGGTCCTGGTCAGAAGTAGTGCACTATATAGGGAATAGGGTGCCATTTAGGATGCAAACATAGCCGTACGTGCTGAGATAGTTGCCAGGTTGGTGTTGACGTTCTAGTCAGCAGGTCTGAAGAACACTTCTCTCTTGTGTTTGCTCAATGTCTCGTTTAAGAGTGTATTCAATGTGAAGTGGTGGGATTACACAAGTTTATCTCACGCTTTTGAAATGTAAGATGTGGTAGCTTAATGGCTGAATCAACATATGTCGAGGGGTGAACGCCTGCCTGGGTTTTTCTGGCTTTGATTGTTGTGTTTACTAGAAGTTAGATGGTGTCTCTTGACAAAATCTGCAAACAGATGTATCACAAGCATGTTGGGGCTTGTTCAAATCTTACTATATAGTGTTGCCAAAAATACTTCAAATATCATTAAAAGCACTTGGTTAAACATACACTGAACAAAATATAAATGCAACATGTAAAGTGTTGGGCCCATGTTTCATGAGCTGAATTTAAAAATCCCAGACATTTTCCATATGCACAAAAAGCTTATTTCTCAACAACAAACAATTGCACAAATGTGATTGCATCCCTGTAAATGAGCATTTCTTCTTTGTCAAAATAATCTATCCACCTGACAGGTGTAGCATATCAAGAAGCTGATTAAACAGCTTGATCATTACACAGGTGGACCTTGTGCGGGGGGCAATAAATGACCACTTTAAAATGTGCAGTTTTGTCACACAACACAATGCCACAGATGTCTCAAGTTTTGAGGGAACGTGCAATTGGCATGCTGACTGCAGGAATGTCCACCAGAGCTGTTGCCAGAGAATTTCATGTTAATTTCTCTACCATAAGCTGCCTCCAACGTCGTTTCAGAGAATTTGGCAGTAAGTCCAACCGGCCTCACCCCGCAGACCCTGTGTAACCACGCCAGCCCAGGACCTCCACATCCGGCTTCTTCACCTGCAGGATAGTCTGAGGAGTTTTTATGTCTGTAGTAAAGCCCTTTTGTGGAGAAAAACGCCTTCTGATTGGCTGGGCCTGGCTACCCAGTGGGTGGGCCTATGCCCTCCCAGACCCACCCAAGGCTGCGCCCCTGCCCAGTCATGTGAAATCCATAGATTAGGTCCTAATGTATTTATATAAATTAACCAATTTTCTTATATGAACTGTAACTCAGTAAAATCTTTAAAATTGTTGCATGTTGAATTATATATTTTTGTTCAGTGTAGTAAATTTGTAGATAAGAGCATGTTTAAAATATTGAAACATTTACTATGATGAGCATTTAAATGTCCATCAGAATAAATAAATAAACGTATCCTGCTTAGAATGTATTGTTGATGTGTGTGTGTGTGTGTGTGTGTGTGTGTGTGCCTCAGCCGGGCTCGTCTCGACCCAACACGGCTCCAGGGAAGATGCAGAGGCCGGTGCGTCTGAAGCCCATCCATAGTAACAGCACCACAGCCTCCCACAGACACACCTCCCCCTACAGGCACCATGACTCCTCCAATGAAACGGACCAGCCTTTCAACTGCATTGTGAGACCACCAACGTCGACTGTATTATTTATAACACTATAGCACTCACACACGCACGCAGACACACACAGACTTACGGGGTTGGCCACCAGTGGAGTCTTTATCCCTTAGTCAGAATTCCATGCATGTTTTATTGCACTTGCTTGCCTTTGTATTCCCAGACCCGTATCCGGGCAACTTGTAAATTGAAGCGTTATCACAGGAATTTTGTATTTTCTTTCCAGATGGACAAAGACTCCAGAAGACATTTGACCGGGACAGAGTTTTCCCGTGGTATATCCCCCTACCGCCTTCCAGTCATCAACAACTTTGTTACCCCAGTGCCACCACCGACTAAGAGGAAAGAGAGGGGCGGTTTTAAGGGTACCCCCAATGGCACTTTCAGGGGACGGAGACTGCGCCCCACCACGGCCCCAAGTGGTCCCGGAATGACGGAGGTCTCTTCTCTTCTTTTCTCCCTTCCTTCCTCCCTCTCTATCTCTTCAACCATAGTTCCCTCCACCCTTCAGATGACACATGGTAGCGTGTCCAACCATTCTATAGTCAAGTCTGATCAAACGGGTTGAAAAAAGTCGGTATAAAATAAATAGAATCCGCACACTCGTGAGCTCCACCACGTACCTTTATTATTAAACAAACAGAGTTGTTGGAGATGTGCTTTGATTATGAACTTACACTTTCTTATGATATAAAATACATTTTACCAAGACAAATATGATTATTCATGTTCTGAGTTGTTCAGTTTCTCTAACGTATCATTAACATTATATCGAAGAAGTCCGATTTCGTAACCTAATACATCCGATAATAATCACTGAGCTCTGTTGGCATAGTGGTGCAGGGTTCTCGTAACAACTGTTGAGGATTTTACATTTCGGGGTCGTCGTCTTCAAAATCGTTATCTGCGGGTTTACAAAGAGCTAAATTAGCATGACACGAGCTGAATTAAATGTAAAAGGCTTTGAAAATAAAAAGCTTGGTATAAGCTTGATATGCTCTGTTAATATTTCACAGAGATACGCTTAATATTAAAAGCGTATACAACAATATGAAACTACTACATGTCATGTCTCAAACTCGATATCCATCTTACCTCTATATTGTTTTTATGTCCTGTGGATTCGAGAAGAAAGATGATGAGTTCAACGGGAAAGAGCCTGTCAGGTAGCCAGTAATTTAGCCTTAATTCTTGCACAGAATCCAGCCTAGCTGACGCGATGCAATTTTCCTGATTAAAAAAACAACGTTATTTTATCTGATAGAGAAATTAGGTTTGGACCATTACTTTTCTTAGAGGATTATCTACATAATTAACATAATTCTACCCATTTGTCAAAATATGCGTTTTTTGATTGGACATTCTACACGAGTTTACATTTTTTTTTCTCTACAATAAATACACAGTGATTTTTATGTCAGACCAAATCACACTTCTCTCAGATATACTATGCTTCAGTACCAGTGCACAGCTGCAATTTATAGTACAGTTTGATTACAAGGGCTCTCCAGATAGGCACAGTGACTGTAAGTTAGCGGCCCACTTCTATCATACCCAATAGAAACCATTCAGGTTTTATGGTGCTTACTTAGTGTAATATAATAATAATATAAGCAATTTAGCAAATGCTTTTATCTGAAGTGACTTACAGTCATGCGTATATACATTTTGAATGAATGTCCCCAGCGGGTACTTACTGACCTAATTATTCCTTTGCAGTATTATAAAGGCCGCAGGACACATTGAAAACAAATCTGTTTTTGCTTCCAGGACTCTACTCTCCCGCGGACCTCTGTGCAGAGCAAAGTATGTGTGAGCATGGTGTTCTTTGGGAAGACAGTGCACCTGTCACATGACCTGATGGACATGAGGGATGAGGTGAAGGTGTTCCAGCAGCACTGTGGGGGAGAGAACCTGTGTGTGTACAAGGGCAGACTCCAGGAGGGAGGTCAGTATGGGAACACGCAGGAAGGGAGGTCAGTGAGGGTGTGACAGACAGAGTCGGGTCTATTCGGTCTTGCCCAAATAAAAATAAAAAACACTTTTTTTTAATAGCACTTCATTTTTTTTCTAATCTCAAACCGTTTGCATGCAGATTGCGTAAACATCCCATAAAATATGAAATACTACAATACAACGTATCCACTTTACCTCTATTTATTTTTTTAGAGACGTTCCAGTTTGTGTCGCGGCGCCACCGTGGCTTCCCCTTCAGCCTGACGTTCTTTCTCAACGGGCTGCAGGTGGAGCGCCTCAGCTCCTGCTGTGAGTTCAAACACAGGAAGGGTTCCCGGCTAGGAGGCCGCCGCGGACATTTTGGATTCTCCAGCACGGAGGGAGCCTCGCCCTGCTACAGGTGAGATACAGTAACAGCAGGATTTTAAAAGTACGTGTTACTGTCTGAGAATGGAGTGGTCATTTCGAAAGCAAAGATGTTATCCTGAGTGTTAGAAAATGTATATTCAATCCAAACTTTTTTTTTAGCACCTCTATTATCTGAATTTGTCAATAAAACCCCAATTATGATGAAATGTCAGTGATACACGTTCAATGTCTGCAGTTTAATCAGGTCACAAGGATACAGTATGTGAGGTTCATTTTCATTTTCCAGGTGTATCATAGCCATGGGGTTAGACAAGAAGCCCACCCCTCCTCCAAAGAGAATCAAAGAGGAAATCATAGTCACCCGCCCTCTAAACACTGGGAAGGACACTGCAGGGGTGGAGGAGGAGATGATTGGTAAAGACAGTCACTCTCAACCAGAGCCTGAGACAACTCCGCCACAGGACATGGAGACAGAGATCAAAGAAGACATTCCAGAAGAGGAGGACAAACCAAAAGATGGTACACTGAGCTACACAGATGGAGACCTGAGAGTTATATCAATATTATATTGACATTTTGGTAATACTTTACTGTAGCCCCACTTACATGCATTTATAAAGCCTTTATAACAGCTACAGTTGAAGTCGGAAGTTTACATACACTTAGGTTGGAGTCATTAAAACTCGTTTTTCAACCACTCCACAAATTTCTTGTTAACAAACTATAGTTTTGGCAAGTCGGTTAGGACATCTACTTTGTGCATGACACAAGGAATTTTTCCAACAATTGTTTACAGACAGATTATTTCACTGTATCACAATTCCAGTGGGTCAGAAGTTGACTGTGCCTTTAAACAGCTTGGGAAATTCCAGAAAATGATGTCATGGCTTTAGAAGCTTCTGATAGGCTAATTGACATCATTTGAGTCAATCGGAGGAGGTGTACCTGTGGATGTATTTCAAGGCCTACCTTCAAACGCAGTGCCTCTTTGCTTGACATCATGGGAAAATCAAAAGAAATCAGCCAAGACCTCAGAAAAATAATTGTAGACCTCCACAAGTCCGGTTCATCCTTGGGAGCAATTTCCAAATGCCTGAAGGTACGACGTTCATCTGTACAAACACTAGTCTGCAAGTATAAACACCATGGGACCATGCAGCAGTCATACCGCTCAGGAAGGAGACGTGTTCTGTCTCCTAGAGATGAACGTACTTTGGTGCGAAAAATGTAAATCAATCCCAGAACAACAGCAAAGGACCTTGTGTGAAGATGCTGGAGGAAACAGGTACAAAAGTATCAATATCCACAGTAAAATGAGTCCTATATCGACATGACCTGAACGGCAGCTCAGCAAGGAAGAAGCCACTGCTCCAAAACCACCATAAAAAAAACAGACTACGGTTTGCAACTGCACATAGAGACAAAGATCATACTTTTTTTTTTAGAAATGTCCTCTGGTCTGATGAAACAAAAATAGAACTGTTTGGCCATAATGACCATTGTTATGTTTGGAGGAAAAAGGGGGACGCTTGCAAGCCGAAGAGTACCATCCCAACCATGAAGCACGGGGGTGGCATCATGTTGTGGGGGTGCTTTGTGGGGGTGCTTTGCTGCAGGAGGGACTGGTGATCCTAACTGACCTATGACAGGGAATTTTTACTAGGATTAAATGTCAGGAATTGTGAAAAACTGAGTTTAAATGTATTTGGCTAAGGTGTATGTAAACTTCCAACTTCAACTGTACATGAAGACATAACATCCATCATAGGCTGTCATAAACAAGGCATAAGTTACCAATATTTTTGTGAAAATTATTAATAATACCTAGTCAGTTGTCCAACTGAATGTACTCAACTGAAATGTGTCTCCCGCATTTAGCCTAACCCCTCTGAATTAGAGAGGTGCGCGGGGCTGCCTTAATCAACATCCACGTCTTCAGCACTCAGGGAACAGTGGGTTAACTGCCTTGCTCAGGGCAGAAAGACACATTTTTACCTTGTCAGCTCAGGGATTTGATCCAGCAACCTTCTGGTTATTGGCCCAATACTCTAACCACTAGGCTACCTGCCATCCCATAATAGAAGCATAGTTGTTGCTCTGTCTAACACTCTATGGTACAAGATTAAAATCATCTTAATAAGATAGTTAATCATGTTAAGAATCGTTTTTTATGCTATGGAGTCATAAGGCGCTATTTGTTTTTCCCAACAGACTATGAAGAGGACTTTGAGGCGGATGACGAGGGGCAGGCTGAGGACAGAGGAGAAGAGAAAGACAAGAAAAGTGTTCCTCCCTCCAGCGAAAGAGACGGAGAGGATAGAGAGAAAGGCGACCAGTCTGACAGTGAGGACGATGACAAAGTTGGTTAGTTAATAATCTTGAAAAATCTTGATTTATAATCAAAGGAAAATGAATTAAATAGAAGAGTTTACACCCCAATCCAAATATAGTCCACTTCATCCATTCATTGTTGATTTCAAACCAAATATATCACACTTCATCCCTTCATCATAGATCTCAATCCAAATATAGTCCACTTCATCCATTCATCTTAGATCTGAATCCAAATATAGTCCACTTCATCCATTCATCGTAGATCTCAATCCAAATATAGTCCACTTCATCCATTCATCGTAGATCTCAATCCAAATATAGTCCACTTCATCCATTCATCGTAGATCTCAATCCAAATATAGTCCTCTTCATCCATTCATCGTAGATCTGAATCCAAATATAGTCCACTTCATCCATTCATCGTAGATCTTAGCTCTTTAAATGATAAATGTTCTATTCCTTTGTCTCCTGTTAACACTGTCTCCCTTGTAGAAGAGAGAAGGTCAAGGTCGAGGTCAGACTCCAGCTCCTCAGGAAGTGACATGGACGACAGTGAGGCTGAGGCCAAGGAGGACCAAGCAGTCAACCAGGCAGCTGACCTAGAGGAGGCTCCTCCCCAGGCTGAACAGGCAAAAGACACCCCCACCACCATAGCACCTGATCCAGACCAACCACCCACAGAGGATCCCACCACAGCCACAGAGAGCAGCTCTCCTACCCCACCCCAGACCACCTCGACTGGGGAGGAAGACACAGGGACCTTGGGGTACAGCCCTGGGGACAGCACAGCGAGACCCACAGAGCTTGAGGTGTCAGACACAAGTGGGCTGTCGGAGGAGGGGAAAGGTGCTGAGGCTAAGGAGGAAGACGACAAGGAGAGTGGGGCTAAGGCGGAGGGTGAGTCGACACAGGAGGAGGACCCTGAGAGGGGTAAGTATGTACCGTCACATCCAGACTCGCCTGAGTGAGAGCTGTACCCCTCCCCTCCCCGGGGGCCTTTTCCATAATCAGAGCTGTTAGTTTTTCTATATAATACAGTAGTTGAGTTTGATATATTTCCATGTATACAGGCCTTTACATAAGAATCCATCGATTTTAATTCTGAGTATTGTGAGATAACAGGTCAGTTCGGATGGTGGAAAAGGTGATTCTGTGTGTTGCTTGGGAGAAACCATTTCCTGCTGCATTTTGGACCTGCCTGTCCTTTTCTCATTCGCCTTCACGCCATTGTAATTGTGATGATAAATAAGATGGCTGTTGGAGCTAAGTGGGAACATGCTTTTTTTGGTCTCATCTGTGTTTGTATTCAAGTGCGTGCCGGTGTTTTTTGGACTTTAATTTGATAAACATTGTAATGTACAGATGTAGGATTTTAATTTGAGCCAGTTTGCTACAGCAGGAAAATAATCCTTAAACAACAGGAAATGTGAATTATTATGTGGATTATAATTCAAGGACCTTTTTGTCGTCTAAAATTTCAAAATGGAAATTACGAACTTCAGGAGGCTTTTTAAACCTCAAATACACTACAAGTTTTACATTTCCTGGATTGCAGGAAAGTTCTCCTGCAACAGCGTGATCAAATTAAGATCCTAGATCTGTAGAATGCCTCTGAGGAATTTGTATTACTTCACCGTAGTTCTTCCTCAGAATTGGTTGAACAGATTTAACATTCTTAATGAACAACTTTGTACTGTATACCTGACAAATGATGTCTGAAAATACTGAGCTGAGGATTGTGAATGTCTGTTTTGGGTTTGCTCTCCTGCGTTCTTTGTTAAGTTGATGTAATTTTGTCCAACACAAAATATCTTTTTAAAATTTGTTTGGGCCCATGAACTTTATCTCTGTATTGCTTTTTGCTTGTTTATTTAGCAGGTTAGTGTTTTTTTTCATGAATCTTGTTCTGGGGGCAGCTCTGTAGAGTGGTCACTAGCTGGCACGGCCACAAACTCCTAAAATCAGATTTTAAACATAACCATAACCATGACATTAACCACACTGCTAACCCTAATGCATAAAACCTTAAATTAAGACCAAAAAGCAAATGTTTTTTTTTTTAAATGAATTTGTACAATATAGCTGGTTTTTACTTTGCAGCTGGCCTATCTAGCAGAAATTGGTCAGTTCTGCCTCCAGGGCCAGATTCATGACAATAAATGTCAACCTGCAATTATTTCATGCATGCTGAACATCTGAATGTGATATACATTATACTATTTTCCTTCAATTGGCTAATGTAAATATTAAAATGAGTCTCTCTCTGAAATGAAGTTTCATTTTACTTTGTTCTGTCTAATGTCCAATCATTGCTTTCAGTTTATTTTGTTTTAATGGCTCCTCATTATGTTCTTTTTGTATATGATTATACTGCTTGTGTTTGTTGACATGTAAAGGTCATTCATTGCATGCTTCACATCTCTGTCTCCTTCCCACGCCAAACCCAAGCCAAGTCTGTGCAGGAGAAACTAGCAGAGGCCATTTTGAAGGAGGCTCAGAGTCACTCAGAGCCAGAGCTGAGTGACACCAGCACTGAGACGGAGGAAGACCCCACTGAGAAAAACCAACAACCAGACACCATTGGTAAGAGCTCCAGTTATTTGTCCTTAATTAACACCTGTGCAGTATATTTAGTGTGTGAGAAAACGTCATTAGTCAGTCACCTACCGCCTATTTTCTTCCCGCAGGTACGGAACCAGAGCAAGCCGGGGCTTTTACTCTGGAGCGTCAGATCAGTACAGAGGAAGTGAAGTGTGAGGAAAGTTCACTCAGTGCACAGGAAATTACCTCACAGAGTGCTGCCGAGGGAAAAGAAGTCGGGACTGAGCTGAAGGAAGAGGAGGAAGATGGTGCACCGGAGTCTGAACAGATAACTGAAGAAACCAGTGGTGTGACAGAGGCGAAAGAGGAGGATCCAAAAGCCAGTCCGGAGACGGATGATCAAGAGGAGGCGGACAGCAAAGTAGAAACAAAGGGGAAAGAAGAGGGCGAAGAAACTAAGGGCAACCAGGAAGAAGATGAGGCTGTGGATCTTCAGGCGGGCGAGCCAGCTAAAGTAAGTGATTCTGTAACTAGTAAAGAGCAGCAGGAAGAGAAAAACACAGCAGATCCTGACATACCACCTAGTGAGTCAGAGGAGATGAAAAGCACCAAAGATGAGTCATCTGCACCAGAAGAACCAGAGAGCAAGACTGAGATAGAAACAGCTGTGACGGATGAGGCAGGGACTGAGGCGGCAGAGAGTGAAGCAGTAGAGATGAAAGCAAAGCCCATTGCGGATTCAGAGTCCCATAGCCACAAAGAGATGCCTATAACTGACAAGGACAGGCAGGGAGATGGGGAGGAGGACACGGTTGGAGGCACAGAGACTGAAGTCACAGCAGATAATTCAAGCAGCGTGTCAGAGAAAAGTGGAGATACTACTGTCTGTGCTGAAAAGACAGCAGAGGGAGCTGAGAAGAGTGAGGATGCACCTGGAGAAACCGAAGCCAAACTTGAGAGTGACACAGGGGAGGCTATGAAGGAAGACAGACTAGAAAAAGAAGCTGGTCCGGATGAAGTTGGAGGAGAAACTACTACAGAGGATAAGGCAAGTGATAAGGTAGAACATGACTTTGCCCAAATTGAAGAAGGGAAAGTAAAGGACGGTGAAAAGACTGGAAATGATAAGAAAGAAGAAAAGCAAGAGCCTGAGGAAGTAAATATTGGAGAAGCTAAGAGAGATGAAGAGAAAGTTAGTGAGGGTAAGTTAGACAGAAGTGAGAAAGATGGGGAGGATAACGCAGAAGAGGGGACACAGGGTGGAGAAAATGCTGAGGGGAATAAGGCAGAGGAGGGAGAAACAGATGACAGCAAAAAGGCAGCAGAAGTAGAAGATAAGGTGGAGTGTGAAGAGAAGGTTGGACAGGTAGAAAAGGAAGATGAGGATGGAGAGGAAATTGTAAAAGAAGGGGGCAAGCTAGAACGTGGGGATATGGTTGAAGAAAATAAAGCAGCAATAGTATCTGAGCATGAAACAGGAGAGAACAAGGGAGAGGAAGTAGTTGAGGAAAATGTTGTGGATGCAGAGGAAGCCAGTGAACTTAAAGCGGAGGAAGGAGAAAACATGACAACAACTGAGGTCAAAGTTGAAGAGACTGAGATCAAAGACAATGTTCAAGAATCTGTATGTGATGCGGACGAGAATGATGAATTTGATGTAGAGAGTGGCTCAGCTCTAATTGTTGGAGATAGCACTGCGGCCAGAGATGAGACCCTAGTCAGCAGGAAAGAAACAGAGAAAAAGGACAGTGAGGTAGATTCTGAAAATGGAGAGACAGCTGCAGCCTCTGAAGTTCAGAGTGACACCGCAAGAGAGGAGACAGAGTCCACAAACCAAGATACCCAAGGCAAAAACAAGGTAGATGAAAAGGACAAGGAGGCAGAAACAAAGACAGATGACCTAAACAAGGTGGAGACAGAGGAAGATCCTAAAGACCAGGAAGAGGCAAATGACACATGTGAAAATACCAAAGTAGATCAGGATGCAGACACAGAAGACAAAAAATCTAAGGCTGAGGAATCTAACAGAGATAGCCATGCTGGTTCACATGTAGGGGACCCAGAGCCAGTTAACACTGGGGCTGAATCCAAAGAAGAGGCTATGTCAGAGAATACTGATAAGGAGACTAAGAATGTCAAGGAGATAGAGGCATCTGTAGAGTCTCAAGAGCAGTCGGAACTAAAAACTCAGTCAAAGGACAGAATTGTAGATGCTACACTTGAGAGTGCAGATAAGAACCCAGATACAAGCACAGATAACTTGGATGATGGCAAAGAGAAAGTTAGTGATGCTACTACAGAGGTGATTGTTGTTTCTGAAGAGACACAAGCTCCAGCTTCAGAACCCAGAGCTATGGAGCTAGAAGATACTACAGAGACTGAATCAGATCTGAAGGAAAAAGAACATAAAACGGAAGACGAATCCACAGAAGGGGCAAGCAAGCCATCTGAAGAAGGAGCCAGCGTTGTCCTGAAACCTCAGTCAGAAACACAACAGAAAGAAAGCAGTGCATCAGGTAAAGACGCTAATGTACTTGAGGAAAGTTTTAAAGCTGAGGACCATGCTGCAACTCCAGAGACCTTGGAGAAAGGAGACAATAGGGATCTTGTAACTAACTGGGTGAATGTACATCAATCCTCAAAGTTCTTTGAGACATTCATAGAGCCCATAGATGACTTTACTTCTGACAATGCCATCAGTGAGTCTAATTCGGATGCCAGGGCTATAGTGCCAACACACGTGACCGAAATTTCCAGACCAGAGAGACCTACTAAAACGGCAAAGACACCAGACCCGAAACCTGACGATCATGATACCAATGCCTCGGAGAGGAGCGCAGCTGTTGGAGGCGGAGCTGGCACCATTGTTGAGAGTATAGTTACGGAACTTAAAGAGGCAGCCCCATCCACAAAGGATGACAATGAGTCAAACAGTAATAACAAGGTGGAAGTGATCCAGTCAGATCTCAGTAGTGCTCACTCAAGAGACGATGACGCCAGTGAAACTGGGCCAACGAAATACTCTCTCGAGGTGGAAGAGGGAACAGAAGTCACTCTCTTCACACTCTCTGCTGAACTTGAAGACAGCAGTAGAGAAGACACAGCTGGGCCACGGGAGGAGGGTCAGGGTTATTCAGAGGAGCTCAAAGGAACAACAGGGATGTCTGAGGATGACAAGGACAAAGATATGACAATGCAGGGAGAAACTGATCTGACAGAAATGTCCAAAAATGATGTTGAAAGGATACAGGGCTCTAACCATTCAGCTGCCAGTGGCAGGCCTGAAAAGATCATTGAGGATCCAGCAGAGACTGAAGAAACCAAAGACAATTCCGGGTTGGATGAGCAACAAACATTGCAAGAGATAACCGTCCTGACAACGCTTTCCAAAAATGGAGATGAAACACAGGAGCAGTCTGAGAGTCCAGAGAATCACTCTGAATCTGGCACAACGTCAAGAGAACCAGAAGACACCAAAGATACAAAGGAACCGAAAGAGCAAGAGGCTGCAGAGGTTACAGAAATAACAGAGCTAAGAGCCATTTCTAAATCTGAGAATGAGAGCCAGGAATACTCCCAAAGTGTACAGCTCCGTTCTAAACAACTGGATGGAAGCAGGAGGGGAGACAAAGAAGATCTACAGCTGATTGACCAGCTGAGCACCTGCTCAGTGGAAGACTCTTCGCTGTTTGGCCACACCTCATACCCTCTGTTGACAACTGCACCGACTGACAGTAACTATTAGAAAGCAACAGGCTGGCACAAGGGTAAGCTGCACCATTATTCCATTTCTATATATCTGAGATTTGTTGATATCTGAACAAGCAAGTAAAATAACACATAGGCCTTTTATTTGGAATGACGTTTGCTCTATCTATATTACAAAGCACTTGAGACAATCAGATGACTGCAGGATGACCAGGAAGGATATTCTTCGACATCACATTCTTTCCAGAGTTGCGTTGTTCTTGAGAGGGACTTGCTGTAATGGTTCTCATGAGAGGACACTGCAGGAACAGTCACTCCACAATTGTGAATACATGTTTGAGTTTACTAAGAGCTTTAATGATTCCCCCCCCCCCTTTTTTTTTACCAGCAAAAAAAGTCTGGGTCATGAAAATGTGTCTTTATAAAAAGTTTTGATAGTAGCATAGATGTTTACAACCATCCCTTTTTGGGGACAAACAGTGAGGCCTTGTCTGCTGGAGGTATCAAGCACAGGTGCTGTCACCAGCCCCCTGTAAACAGATACCCCTCAATTCACGCTGCACAAATAAATAAATCATTCATAGTCGTTAAGCCTGGTGGAGGCCAGCTTGCCCCAAAGCACCTTAACACACTTCGCAAGGTATGGTTGTGTGATGATTGGTTTGGAGAGAAAATAAAATACCACTGACTTAAAGCACTACAACACTTTTGCGTTGATGACAAAGACCTGATTGGATTATAGTTTGGCACGAGCGAGGAAATACAGTTGGCTCTTTATACTGGATGTATAACCTTAATTACACAGATAATGTTCATCGTTTAGACACAGAAAGAAGATGTATGAGATAGGTTTCCATATTTTACATTGTGATAACTCTCCAGAGATTTGTTTCACTTTGTCTGTAACGTATACATGACCTGTTGTCACAAATTGTATCCCTGCATTTCCATTCAACTTTCTAAGTGATTACAATGTATTCCTTTCGAGAATTTTCGAATCCAATTTAATGGACATGCATTGAAATCAAATTCACCCAGTTCATTTGAAAATATTGTACGTCAAACATACAATGATTGCCTGCTGTACACAACTACACAAACAGTAATAATAAAGACTTGCCTCGTTAAATAAAGGTTAAATAAAAGGTCAAAGGTCAAACATACAGTAATAATGGTTGGAGAAATTGTGAAATGTCCTATGTAGGAAACAGTTTGTGTCAAAATGTGTTGCTGCTAACACATCTAATACCTGTATCATTCTTGGTTCGTTTATTTCTTCAGTTGGGGTGGCAGGGTAGCCTAATGGTTAGAGCGGTGGACTAGTAACCGGAAGGTTGCAAGTTCAAATCCCTGAGCTGACAAGGTACAAATCTCTCGTTCTGCCCCTGAACAGGCAGTTAACCCACTGTTCCTACCCTGAACAGGCAGTTAACCCACTGTTCCTAGGCTGTCATTGAAAATAAGAATTTGTTCTTTAACTGACTTTCTAGTTAAATAAAAGTAAACATTTCTTCAGTTGCCATTCATTATGAATCCTGTATTTAATAATGAGGTGTTTATTGTCACAAACAGCGAATGTGTGCAGTGAAATGTGGTGTTTTACAGGGTCAGCCATAGTAGTATGGCGCCCCTGGAGCAAATCAGGGTTAAGTGACATTGCTCAAGGGCACGTCGACTGATTTTTCACCTTGTCGGCTCAGGTATTCAAACCAGCGACCTTGCGGTTACTGACCCAAAGCTATAAACACTAGGCTACCTGTCGCATAGTTTGGTTAGGATTCTTCCTGTTTACGTATAAATTGTTTACGTATATATCATATCAATGTCAAATCATCTAGAATGAAACTCAATGTGATTTCTCTATTTTATTGAAAAATAAAAGCACAAATTGACTGAGCATTCTGAGGCTGAAATATGGTTTTACGGAATGCAATACTATTTTCAAAACCCCCCCCCAAAATGGCCAAATTATTTACAAGACATAAAAACCAACTAAAATCGAATCAAACAGTTCAACACCATGAACAGAGAGAACAGAGTAGATAGCTTTAGGAATACAGATAACGATGTAGCTTATTCTTCTTTCACCCAAAGTGAACGCTCAAGACTAGATAAACCGATATGTTTATGTGATAAACGTATAAAAAAAGGTTATGGCCTTATGAATGTTCATTCCTATGCTTCTTACCATTTCCGTCAGTGGGTGGAAACGGCATATTCCTCCTCAGTTCATCCAGAGATGGACCTTGGGAATCATGTCATCCTCGTTCTAAGGTTGTAATGTACTTCCCACTCTAGAATGCCCTTCGAGCCAGTCAGAAACGAGTATTGAACAATGCCATGGCTTAAAGAATAAATAACCCCTACTTACACCACTTACTTTAAAGCTGAGTTGCGCTAAAGGTGTTTGCCTTGGCACATTTGTTATTGTTTCTGTTTTGTTTATCAAACGGAGGAAGTGTGTATCCAGTGCCGTGGCCCTCTGCTGTTCTATCCTGTGTGCAAGGGTGTCGGAGGGAAAGAAAACAGCGGTGGTTGTCTGAAGTCACGTCTTTGTTGTTGTAATATCGCAAACGGACGTGGCGGTGTCACCGCAACGGATACCAACTTTAAAGGAACTTAAAACGACAATCTGCACCATAGGGTTGGGGTAACAGAGGGCACATCGAGGGAACAGAGGGCACATATATAACATACTAATCAGGGGAAATGAGAACCAGGCGTGTGTGTCATCAGACAAGGGGGGGGGGGGATTCCGTGACAAACATGACACCCCAGGACCTAATAACCACGCTCTCTCACTTTCACGTTGAGTAAAAATACAATTTATTTATGACACTTTTGATCTACTGCCAGGACATATCTAACGGACAGACAGACACTTCAGCAGTAGAGCACACATACACACATTCAACTCCAGTTACTGTGTCCCTGGAGACCGTTGCCAGGCTCACTGCTCTCTATTCCCTTCTCTGCGCGCACACACACACACACACACACACACACACAGGGCTGGCCACCAGTGGAGTCTTTAGTCCTTAGTCAGAATATCATTCATGTTTTATTGCATTTGCTTGCCTTTGTTTTCCCTGACCCGTATCCGGGCAACTGCACCTCTAACCGTTGCAGTAAAGTGTCTCTAGTGTTGTACCCTGCTCAAAACAATGGGTCAAGGCGAGTACTGTATCTGCCACAAAGCTCAATTTTATCATTACAGGCCCAGACATGACATTCGTGGAATTCCTACTAGTACTGGATTTGACACTCAACTTGGTTATTTATGCCTAGCAATCTAGTTTGTGCACTTAGAGAAAGGAAACGCAAGCCAACATGCCCAGATAGAGAAGAGATAAATGTTCTAACTCCCTAAGTGAAACTTTAACTAACCCCACTGCATGTTTAGGAGATGATGACATCCTTGTCTGGTCCCAGATAACTTTGTGCTGTGTAGTCAACACTTATGATCATTATCAATGCCAGGCAATGACAGATCTAGGATCAAAATAGTGATGCCCTACCTCAGAGTCCAGACGGCGTGGGCGTTGAGTGCATACTCCAGCTCGAAGCAGGAGCAGAGGGCGGCCACGTGACTCCGACCAGGACAGCCCCTCGCCAGGCAGTCAGAGGAGCCCGAGGGTGACAGGGACCTGCTGCTGTTACGGGAGGCCAGTCATTTGAATCTGCTTCAAAAGCAGGCGTTAGATCTCCTTTAGATCTCCTACTTCGCTGTAAGAGAACTAACAAAGACCAGAGGAGAGGCACTCAATAATGCATTGCATTCACAGTGGCCATGGTCTGCATGCCGTTTTCATTGAGCAAACCCAAGAGGGTACCCAAATTGTGCTTCTCGGGAGTGTCTATTATTAAAATGCACAATATTCATCAGCCTTCTCAACAATTAAAAGGCTTTAATCGATGTATATTGCTAATAATCATCTTAATCAACGCTCATTCACATGTTTCTACACTTTAAACATGAAAGTCAAAGATGAACAACCGTGGAAACCTAGAAATGGTTGGACCATGTGTACATGGCGACCAAAAAAGAATTAGAAGCCTGTTGATTCTGCCCCCAACTGGACCTTATATTAAAGCACATGACCTTTGGCACAGTTTCGGGATGGGTAGTCTGGGACACTCAGGCCCTAACAAGAGAAGGTAACTACGGGTGAGATCGTGAGAGCAGAGCTGCTGATAACAGCACCACAGCACAACATTTAAGTCCAGAGAGACGGTTGTCTGGCAACCCAGCCCTGCAAACAGAAGAACTAGGACCCTGGAGCATCATGGGAGATAAGAGATGAATGCCGCAACCTACCCGCAACAGGTAATGAGGGAATAATAAGCTATGCCACATCTAGCGGGTTCGTCACACCCTGACTCTATGGGATGGCCATGCGGTTCATGAGTACCTGTAGATTGTGTGGCTGTGTGGATTCATGCAACAACACAGCACCTGGGGAATACAGTTCCATTAATTATAGGTTTGATGATACTTTCTAAACCCCTCTGCTAGCATCTGACCTTAGCATTGACCTTAGCATTGACTCTGGAGGAAACACCTCTACAGGTCTATGCAAGTACAGTAAACTTAGCTCACATGAACTTTACACTCTACTTTGCATGAATTTAGCATACTTAGAACATTAACTTTTTGGCTTTAACTCCCTTATCTCACCTCATTTGCTGACATTGTATAAAAATAATAAAAAATCAGTTCTCACATATAGTTGCAGGTATCCTAGTGGTTAGAGCATTGGGCCAGTAACCGAAAGATCTCATCGTTCAAATACCAAAGCCGACAAGGGGAAAAATCTGCCCTTGAGCAAGGCTCTTAAGCCTAATTTGCTCCAGGTGTTCTGTACTGCTATGGCTGACCCTGTAAAACAACACAGTTCACAGCACCTATACAAATATTTTTTCAGTTAATCTGAATTTAGCATAATTCGCACTAAGCTCATATGAACATAGCATACTTAACACATGAACTAAGCTCACATGAATTTGTGTCATTTCACACTCTCTGAAATCAAGGGGCTATATATTGTAAGAGGACACTGACCTCTGGACAGTTGTTTCAGCCCCTCATTAGCATGGCAGAGATGGGTTTGTGGATCGAGTAGCCAATAGGAGGCCGGATGTGGTGGTAGGCCATGTCTGCAGCTGTGATGAGGATAGGAAAAATTACATTCTAAATACATTCCAACATTAAAAAAACAGCAAAAAAAGAAACGTCTCTTTTTCAGGACCCTGTCATTCAAAGAGAATTCCTAAAACTCCAAATAACTTCACAGATCTTCATTGTAAAGGGTTTAAACACTGTTTCCCATGCTTGTTCAATGAACCGTAAACAATTCATGAGCATGCACCTGTAGAACGGTCGTTAAGACACTAACAGCTTACAGACGGTAGGCAATTAAGCTCACAGTTATGAAAACTTAGGTCAATAAAGAGGCCTTTTTACTGACTCTGAAAAACACCAAAAGAAAGATGCCCAGGGTCCCTGCTCATCTGCGTGAACGTGCCTTAGGCATGCTGCAAGGAGCCATCAGGACTGCAGATGTGGCCAGGGCAATAAATTGCAATGTCGCTACTGTGAGACGCCTAAGATAGCACTACAGGGAGACAGGACGGACAGTTGATCGTCCTCGCAGTGGCAGTCCATGTGTACCAACACCTGCACAGGATCGGTAGATCCGAACATCACACCTGCAGGACAGGTACAGGATGGCAACAACAGCTGCCCGACTTACACCAGGAATGCACAAGCCCTCCACCAGTGCTCAGACTGTCCGCAATAGGCTGAGAGAGGCTGGGCTGAGGGCTTGTAGGCTTGTTGTAAGGCAGGTCCTCACCAGGCATCACCGGCAACAACGTCGCCTATGGGCACAAATCCACCGTCGCTGGACCAGACAGGATTGGCAAGAAGTGCTCTTCACTGACGAGTCTTGGTTATGTCTCACCAGGGGTGATGGTCGGATTCGCGTTTATCGTTGAAGGAATGAGCGTTACACCGAGGCCTGTACTCTAGAGCGGGATCGATTTGGAGGTGGAGGGTCCATCATGGTCTGGGGTGGTGTGTCACAGCATCATCGGACTGAGCTTGTTGTCATTGCAGGTAATCTCAACGCTGTGCGCTACAGGGAAGACATCCTCCTCCCTCGTGGTACCCTTCCTGCAGGCTCATCCTGACATGACCCCCCAGCATGATAATGCCCCCAGCCATACTGCTCGTTCTGTGTGTGATTTCCTGCAAGACAGGAATGTCAGTCTTCTGCCATGGCCAGTGAAGAGCCCAGATCTCAATCCCATTGAGCACATCTGAGACCTGTTGGATTGGAGGGTGAGGGCTAGGGCCATTCCCTCCAGAAATGTCCGGGAACTTGCAGGTGCCTTGGTGGAAGAGTGGGGTAACATCTCACAGCAAGAACTGGCAAATCTGGTGCAGTACATGAGGAGGAGATGCACTGCAGTACTTAATGCAGCTGGGGGCCACACCAGATACTGACGGTTACTTTTGATATTGACCCCCCTTTGTTCAGGGACACATTATTCAATTTCTGTTAGTCACATGTCTGTGGAACTTGTTCAGTTTCTGTCTCAGTTGTTGAATCTTGTTATGTTCATACGAATACTTACACATGTTAAGTTTGCTGAAAATAAATGCAGTTGACAGGGAGAGGACGAGTTTACATAACATGTTTGGAACAATTCAATACTTACTCATATTGCTTCACGTACTCCCAATACGGTTTCAGATTGGTATGTTTGTATTCATGCAGGGATTACCAGGTTTCAGGTGGGAAAAGGGAATCTCTCCAGCTCCCACAGACACAGGGCAAAGCTGAACATGTCTGCTTTGACAGTGTAGCGGGTACACTGAGTGAATGTCTCTGGGGCCATCCAGCGCAGGTTCAATTACCAGCACAAACACTCTGGCTACCGAGGACAAATTGTTCTTCAGCGAAGGCTTCACCCCAGGGAGCATAAAACACACACACACACACACACACACACACACACACACACACACACACACACACACAGCATCTGAGCTGAAAACCACAGAACTAGCACTATCCCCAATGGTGATAGACCCATTCTGCCTGAGTGCAGTTTCCTCCAGGTCCTAATTCACATTATGAAGTAATTTATAGTATGGTGAATAAGGAAGTTGGACTAACCCCGGGCTCTTGGTCATATTGTCCACAACCTCAGGTGACAGGAACTTGGATTCTGATGAGAGAACAAAAGGGTTCATGATCTTGATAATGACGTTAGTGATGTCAATGACTAATTAACTACAGGAAATAGCTATTTTATACTGTAAAGGTTTGTTGTAACTGCTTACCTCCAAAGTTGGCCACCACGTCATGTCCATCCTCATTGAATAGAATATGACTAGAAATGGCAAATACTGTATCATCATAAGTTGAATAACACACAACATTTCATTTCATAGTCACAATTCAACCTTACTACCAATGCTACTAAATGTGACACACACACACCCCACACACACACAGTGACCCCCACCTACCACATTGACTTGTTGTGGTCCCTGTGGATGATGGGCTGGGTGAGGTTGTGCAGGTACTCCATGCCCTTGGCCAAGTCAATGGCGATGATGAGCTTGGTCGATGATCCTGTCCATTGACACATCATTGCACATTATTTGAGGAGCAACAGCAACACTTAGCAACACAGATCGATGCTCCCTGGCCCTGCCAATCAACTGATACCACTTTACACAGCAGTAGATCAATGAGCTAGCTCATAGACTGTTAGACTTCATCTAGACGCAGAGTAACACTTAGTATAGATCAATGATGGGAAAGACTGACGTAGAGACAGTACCAAGAAAGGATACTTGAATCAGTTGCTTTGGAGGCAGACAGTATTCATTGTGGATTTATAATGCATAGCCTACCTTTATCATGATACACAGGTTTCCAGCTGAAGAAAAAGCCTCTTTATAATAAAGCCATAATAATGATTGCCATGTGGCATAGGCTACAGAGGAGCAGAGGCGTTTTAGGATTTCCACAAGTATTTTATTGTTGTTGCAGGGCCCGAAAAAAATCTGCCTTTTAAAAACGCATTTCATGCAATTCTTTGCCCTTTTCCATGACAGAAGACAGTAGCTGAATCTTGTTTAATACCATAACAAATGACCGAAATGAGTGGTTACTCTGATACTGACAAACCGAGATCAATCTGGTCTTGAATTCAAACAAACAATAGCCCAGGCCAATGAAGCGACACACAGATTGTGCAATATTAAGAGGCAATATATGTTCTGTATATATACAGTACCAGTCAAAAGTATAGACACCTACTCATTCAAGGGTTTTTTCATTATTTTTACAAATTTCTACATTGTAGAATAGCAGTGAAGACATCAAAACTATGAAATAACACATATGGAATCATGTAGTAACTAAAAAGGTAGCCACCCTTTGCCTTAATGACAGCTTTGCACACTCTTGGCATTCTCTCAACCAGCTTCCTGGTAGTCACCTGGAATCCATTTCAATTAACAGGTGTGCCTTGTTAAAAGTAAATCTGTGGAATTCTTTCCTTCTTAATGCGTTTTAGCCAATCAAAACATTTTTTGGTGGGAGCACACGGAGAGATTGGCGGAGTCAGACGATAGACCTGAGCCAACTCCCTGTGCTTACCGGGAGAGGCGTAGTACTGGTCAGGCACCTGGTGTCGCATGGTGTCGCGCATGGTGTTGCCAGTGCGCGCTCATACCCCGGAGCGCTATAGGCCAGCCCCCCGCAAGTGCCGTGCGAGAGTGGGCATCCAGCCAGGGCGTGTTGTGCCAGCTCAGCGTGTTTGGTGTCCGGTACGCCGTTTCGGCCCAGGGTATCCTGTGCTGGCGCTGCGTGCTGTGTCTCCGGGGCGCTGGGAGGGTGCAGTTCGCCCTATGCCTGCGCTCCGGCCGTGCCAGGCGAATGTGGGCATTGAGCCTAAGGGAGAGGTACGAGTGGTATGCACCAGATCTCCAGTGCTCACCCGCAGCTCGGTTCAACCTGTGCCTGCACTCTGGAGGGTCCGGGCTAAAGTGGTCATCCAGCCTGGAGGAGTGGTGCCAAGGCTGAGCTCCAGGGCTCCCCCACAGCCCGGTCCATCCGGTGCCTCCTCCACTCACCAGGCCTCCTGTAGGTCTCCCCAGCCTGGTGGGTCCTGTGGCAGCCCCACGCACCAGGCTGTCTCTCCGTCTCCTCCCTCCAGGTTCTCCCGCCTGTCCGGCGCTTCCGGAGTCTCCCTCCTGTCCGGAGCTGCCAGAGCCACCCTCCTGTCCGGAGCTGCCAGAGGGGCCCTCCTGTCCGGAGCTGCCAGAGACGCCCGTCAGTCAGGAGCTGCCAGAGCCGCCCATCAGTTAGGAGCTGCCAGAGCCGCCCGTCAGTCAGGAGCTGCCAGAGCCGCCCATCAGTTAGGAGCTGCCAGAGCCGCCCGTCAGTCAGGAGCTGCCAGAGCCGCCCTTCAGTCAGGAGCTGCCAGAGTCGCCCTTCACTCCGGAGCTGCCAGAGTCCCCCGCCTGTCCGGCGCTGCCAGAGTCTCCCGTCTATTCGGGGCCCGCTGTAAGGGTCCCCAGTCCGGGGTCGGTGGGGAGGGTCGCCGCTCCAAAGGCGCCGCCTAAGTGGGCCAAGACTAAGGTGGAGTGAGACCCACATCCCGCGCCAGAGCCGCCACTGCGGACAGATGCCCACCCAGACCCTCCCCTATGGGTTTAGGTTTTGCGGCCAGAGTCCGCACCTTTTTACGTCTCTATTTTAGTTTGGTCAGGGCGTGAGTTGGGGTGGGCATTTTATGTTTTGTTCTGTGTGTTAGATTTCTATGTGTTTGGCCTGGTATGGTTCCCAATCAGAGGCAGCTGTCAATCGTTGTCTCTGATTGAGAACCATACTTAGGCAGCCTGTTTTCCCACTATGGGTTGTGGGTAGTTGTTTTCTGTTTTGTGTGTATTGCACCTTGCAGAACTGTTCGTTTGTTGTGTTGTTGTTTTTTTATTCAAGTATTCGTATTTATTAAAAGTATTATGAATACTTACCACGCTGCATCTTGGTCCTCTTCTCCTTCTCCCGACGACAATAGTTACACTGTGCTCCACCAGCAGACGCAGGGTGGCCAGTCACAGCTCCAGGGAGCATCAGTTACTGTGCAGGTAGTGATGACTCATCACACACAGGGTGTGGTGGCTGCTGTAGTGGCTGTCTGTGATGTTGTTCACAATGTCCTTTCCCAGCTGGAAGTCCCTGCTGTGCAGTTAGAGACGCAGGAAGGGAGGCCCGCTCTGCTCCAGGCCAGGCAGCAGCTGTTCCACCACCCAGCGTTCGTCTCTCCCACTTTATAAAACACAAAGGCATCGTAGGGGTGGTGCCCTTTGGTGTTGGACCTCTGTACTGCCTCCTCCAGCCAGCCACAGCCAATGTGGCACAGGACCAACATAGTCCCCAAGCCAGTTGATGGAGTAGGACCCCCAGCGAAAGAGAAGCAGTCCAAGGGAGATACAGAGGAACAGGATAAATCCCAAGTCCAGGGAACAATGGGCCACAGAGTACCTGGGGAGTTCTGGGCACCATCTTCAGTTTTGCACGTCATTTTCAACCCCCCATTAAGCCAAAAGATGACCTGGACATTTTTCTGTTCTCTGGCCCAGTTGTCCAGCCAGGCGTTATGACAGTAGCGGTGTAGGCGAGGACCAAATAAGTCTGCAAATTCTGTGAATGCAAAGTGAATGCAAATTCTGAAGTTTGCATGAGTGGATTGTTTACCAGTAATAGGGTCTCTAAGCTTTGCAGGCCAAATAAACTGTTGGGAAATCTTGTTATCCCCTAGGTCAAGAAATCTCAATTCACCAAGTCCCGTAAATGTAAAGTCCACAGTAGTGGTGATTTGATAGCGTCTTAAATCCAGCCATTTCGGATTTATCAAGCAACAGATGTTATCTGAGGTTATGTTTGCTAAAGGATAGTCTTGAAACAAAAGTATCTTCAACCATGTGACAGGAATCGTCTGAGTGTCACCAAGCTAATTTCACTCGCGGGTTCCGAAGGGATATCATTGAAATCGTGTTGATGAGATTCTTTAAATGATGGATCAAGGTCAGATTAACACGGGCCTTAACACCATCAGGAATATTCAAGCTGAGTACCTGTACCCCTTGACAGTTTTTCACTGCAGAGGATCGAGTAGTTCCCAATTTCATGGTTCCATAAATCAAGTTTTGTGATTGAAAGTGTCAACACTGTTTCACGAACAGACTCAAAGGAAATTATTTTCTCATTGAAAGAGAAAAAACCCAGTCTGTTTTATACCGGACTGTAAAGCTGCATCTGTAGCTCATTGGGCAAATTGAGGGATGAGATGTTTTCAAAACATCTGAATGCTAATTTTTCTAAACAACGTGCATTACTGAAAGAAAAAATCACTTCTTGAAGACAATAGAAATATATCGAGGAAGCTCGATAACAGTTCCGTGGGTGTCAGAGCAGTTTTGGTGCCTATCTCAATTAAAGTCCAGGGGCCTCATTTATTTAAAGAAATCTTAGATTTATACCTGAACTTAGTCGTAAGATCATTTCCAACAGTGTGCTTACATTCGATTCATAAAAGATACTGAGCATAAAAAGCCTAGCTTACGCAGGTTCTAAGAAGCCCGTTTGTAACTTACACACCTGTGATCTATAAATCTCAAATTAACTTAAAAATGGCGGCACCTGTACGTGCCTTACAATCAGCGATTTTCCCTTGTAAAATGCTAGCACAAATGAGGGTTTTAATCAGGAATAGCCATGGACCAAAAGAGAAAAGCAAATCTTTTGGAAGACGAGATCATGGCGATGGTAGACACTGATATGTGACACGTATTAATGCCAAAATAACATGCAAAACAGGCAAGATTTTGAGTTGTTGTTCATAAAAAAATTTAAGTAAATTGCTAAACAGGTGGCGCTCAAAAAAGGTGGGGCTCTGCCCTAAATTGACGGGTCACCATTGCCCAGTCCATACCTCAGAGAGTACCTTTATTACATATGCTGTAGTCCACAGGTACAATGTGTGGTCAAATCTTCCAACCTTAACTTTTTTTCCAGAAATGTAACATTATTCTGGCTTGCAAAGTGATGTGTAATTCCTTTTGTAATCCAGCTAGAGTTAGGATATATAACAGTTGGAATTTTGATTCACCCTCAAACTGCATTCATAATGACCACCAGGGTTAGGGACATTGTGAGGAGACTACCTAAGCCATTTAAAATGGAGCAACCATTTCAGGTACAGGTGAAAAAAATTTGAATTAACTGATTGGATTAGTTTACACATTTTTATTTGTCTTTCTGTAGCATAAGATTAATCAATC
Organism: Oncorhynchus nerka; assembly: GCF_034236695.1. NCBI lineage: Eukaryota > Metazoa > Chordata > Actinopteri > Salmoniformes > Salmonidae > Oncorhynchus > Oncorhynchus nerka. The sequence continues at coordinate 50,708,980 of NC_088419.1, read as the reverse complement.
AATGTACATGCAAGAACACAGATATTAAAAACAATTTTTAAAAATCTACCTGCAGGTTTGGAGTGTTTATCTGACTGTATAAAAAAAATATAGTTGAAGTCGGAAGTTTACATATACTTTAGCCAAATACATTTAAACTCAGTTTTTTTTACAATTCCTGACATTTAATCCTAGTAAAAATGCCCTGTCTTAGGTCAGTTAGGATCACCACTTTATTTTAAGAATGTGAAATGTCAGAATAATAGTAGAGAGAATGATTTATTTCAGCTTTTATTTATTTTATCACATTCCCAGTGGGTCAGAAGTTTACATACACTCAATTAGTATTGGTAGCATTGCCTTTAAATTGTTTAACTTGGGTCAAATGTTTCTGGTAGCCTTCCACAAGCTTCCCACAATAAGTTGGGTGAGTTGTGGCCCATTCCCCCTGACCGAGCTGGTGTAACTGAGTCAGGTTTGTAGGCCTCCTTGCTCACACATGCTTTTTCAGTTCATTTTCTATAAGATTGAGGACAGGGCTTTGTGATGGCCACTCCAATACCTTGTCTTTGTTGTCCTTAAGCCATTTTGCCACAACTTTGGAAGTATGCTTGAGGTCATTGTCCATTTGGAAGACCCATTTGCAAGCAAGCCTTAACTTGAGATGTCTTGAGATGTTGCTTCAATATATCCACATGATTTTTTTCCTCATGTAGCCATCTATTTTGTGAAGTGCACCAGTCCCTCCTGCAGCAAAGCACCCCCACAACATGATGCTGCACCCCCATGCTTCACGGTTGGGGTGGTGTTCTTCGGCTTGCAAGCCTCCCCCTTTTTCCACCTAACATAACAATGGTCATTATGGCCAAACAGTTCTGTTTTTGTTTCATCAGACCAGGACATTTCTCCAAAAAGTACGATCTTTGTCCCCATGTGCAGTTGCAAACCGTAGTCTGACTTTTTTATGGCAGTTTTGGAGCAGTGGCTTCTTCCTTGCTGAGCGACCTTTCAGGTTATGTCGATATAGGACTCATTTTACTGTGGATATTTTCCTTCAGCATCTTCACAATGTGTTTTGCTGTTGTTCTGGGATTGATTTGCACTTTTCGCACCAAAATACGTTCATCTCTAGGAGACAGAACGCGTCTCCTTCCTGAGCGGTATGATGGCTGCATGGTCCCATGGTGTTTATACTTGCATACTATTGTTTGTACAGATGAACGTGGTACCTTCAGGCATTTGGAAAAAGCTCCCATGGATGAACCAAACTTGTGGAGGTCCTCAATTATTTTTCTGAGGTATTGGCTGATTTCTTTAGATTTTCCCATGATGTCAAGCAAAGAGGCACTGACTTTGAAATTAGGCCTTGAAATACATCCACAGGTACACCTTCAATTGACTCAAATTATGTCAATTAGCCTATCAGAAGCTTCTAAAGCCATAACATAATTTCCTGGAATTGTCCAAGCTGTTTAAAGGTACAGTCAACTTAGTGTATGTAAACTTCTGACCCAATGGAATTGTGATACAGTGAATAATAAGTCAAATAATCTGTCTGAAAACAATTGTTGGAAAAATGACTTGTGTCATGCACAAAGTAACCGACTTGCCAAAAGCAGACACTAGTTGAAAAACTATTTTTAATGACTCCAACCTAAGTGTATGTAAACTTCCGACTTCAACTGTATATTTAAATGCCCCCCACTTCTAAAACCAAAGTTGCGCCCCTGATTACTATGGTTCAAATGTGCTTTTTTAGGGTACCACCCCAATATGTACAGTACCAGTCAACAGTTTGGACATGCCTACTCATTCAAGGGTTTTTCTTTATTTTGACTATTTTCTACATTGTAGAGTAATAGTGAAGGCATCAAAACTATAAAATAACACATATGGAATCATGTAGTAACTAAAAAAGTGTTAAACAAATCAAAATGTATTTTATATTTGAATTTTTCAAAGTAGCCACCCGTTGCCTTGATGACAGCTTTGCACACTCTTAACAATCTACTGGCAAATCCTTTTCAATCTTGGAATTAATAGAAATGATAGATAAAACGTATCAGTGTTCATCGGCCATTGGACGAAAAAATGACACATGTTGGAAATCGCCAATTTAACAATGACTGGTTTGGAGGGAATTACTGGTTAACTGCAAGCATTGCAAAGCAATCCCTAGCCTGCTATTCAGTGGAGTGGGTGTGTGGTCCAAGTCTGGGTTTAAGGGTCTCCTCCAAGCTTAAAAGGATAAATATTCAACATAGGCCATGTTTTCAATCCAGCATGACTTCTGCCGTGCTCAAAACAACTGGATACTTGGAACTGGGAAATCTCAGACTTCAGTGAGTTCAAGACAACTGGGAACTCGGAAATAAACAAGCTCCGATTGTGAAAATACATTTTAAACAGTCACCCAATTTGGAATTGCAAGTCAGGCTTCTCTCTAGAGCTCTGACCTGAAGTTCACTGACATCATCATGATTTGACCTCGAAAGCACCATAAATCCAGAGAATGCCAGACTTCGATGTTAAAGTTTACCCACTAAGGACCACCTTGACTCAAACCTGGGTGTCTGTAGTGACGCCTCAAGCACTGAGATGCAGTGCCTTAGACCACTGCGCCACTCGGGAGCCCCTGAGTGTTTAGCTTGGTGTTTACTATATTGATTACCAGACAATAATTAGGAGAAACACTCTAATGAGTGACATAGCAACAGTGGGCTCCTGAGTGGCGCAGAGGTCTAAGGCACTGCATCTCAGTGCTTGAGGCGTCACTACAGTCCCTGGATTGAATCCATGCTGTATCACATCTAGCTGTGATTGTGAGTCCCATAGGTTGGTGGGCAATTGACCCAGCATTGTCTGGGTTTGGCAGGGGTAGGCTGTCATTGTAAATAAGAATTTGTTCTTAACTGACGTGCCTAGTTAAATAAAGTAGCCAGGGAGTTTCACATTGGCTTGCTGTTTGCTATCAAGTACCATATTATTTTATTTAGGAGACACTGTAATAAGTCCCATAGCAACAGTAACCAGTGAACCGGTGAGTGCGTCATTGTCAGATGACAGGGATGTGAAGTGCTGCTGGGACGATGGATTACACAGCGTGTGTGTATGTGCATGTGTATATGTGTGTGTGTGTATCAGTTGAAGTGCTGGGGTACTTTTAGTCATGCTTTTGATCTTGCCCAGGGGGGGACAGCACAGACACGTAGGACCAATCTGAAAGAGTAGTGACAAGATAAACAGGATGTTCACTGAAACACCCGTTTTCTGCTCAAACCATGCTCAACATTAGCCTGATCCCAGATCTGTCTGTGCTATCACAAGGAGTTGTCAAGAGAGCAGAAACAGACTGACCAAGCTAGCTCAACATCTATTCCTTTTTAGAAAATGACATATTTACTTCTATTGTATCAGTACTCTTGGTAAGGTGTTATCTTAGACTTAAACATTAATCATGTTAATAGGCAACATCCTCTCCTTTACAACAGATATGTAAACTCAGGAAAAAAAGAAGCATCATCTCACTGTCAACTGCGTTTATTTTCAGCAAACTTAACATGTGTAAATATTTGTATGATAAATATTTGTATAACAAGATCCAACAACTGAGAAATAAACTGAACAAGTTCCACAGACATGTGACTAACATAAATCGAATAATGTGTCCCTGAACAAAGGGGGGTCAAAAGTAACAGTCTGGTGGCCACCAGCTGCATTAAGTACTGCAGTGCATTTCATCCTCATGAACTGTACCAGATTTGCCAGTTCTTGCTGTGAGATGTTACCCCACTCTTCCACCAAGACACCTGCAAATTCCTGGACATTTCTGGGGGGAATGGCGCTGGCCCTCACCTTACTATCCAACAGGTTCCAGACGCGCTCAATGGGATTGAGATCCAGGTTCTTCACTGGCTATGACAGAACACTGACATTCCTGTCTTGCATGAAATCACGCACAGGACGAGCAGTATGGTTGGTGGCATTGTCATAATGGAGGGTCATGTCAGGATGAGCCTGCAGGAAGGGTACCACATGAGGGAGGAGGATGTCTTCCCTGTAACGCACAGCGTTGAGATTGCCTCCAATGACAACAAGCTCAGTCCGATGATGCTGTGACACACCACCCCATACCATGACGGACCCTCCACTTCCAAATCCATCCCCCTCCAGACTACAGGCCTCGGTGTAACTCTCATTCCATTGACGATAAACGCAAATCGGACCATCACCCCTGGTGAGACAAAACCGCGACTCATCAGTGAAGAACACTTTTTGCCAGTCCTGTCTGGTCCAGCGACGGTGGGTTTGTGCCCATAGGCGACATTGTTGCCGGTGATGTCTGGTGAGGACCTGCTTTACAACAGGCCTCACCCCAGTCCAGCATCTCTCAGCCTATTGCGGACAGTCTGAGCACTGATGGAGGGATTGTGCATTCCTGGTGTAACTAGGGCAGTTGATGTTAACATCCTGTACCTGTCCCGCAAGTGTGATGTTCGGATGTACCAATCCTGTGCAGGTGTTGTTACAAGTGGTCTGCCATTGCGAGGATGATCAGCTGTCCGTTCTGTCTCCCCGTAGTGCTGTCATGGGCGTCTCACAGTACTGACATTGCAATTTAATGCCCTGGCCACATCTGCAGTCCTCATGCCTCCTTGCAGCATGCCTAAGGCACATTCACACAGATGAGCAGGGACACTGTGCATCTTTCTTTTGGTGTTTTTCAGAGTCAGTTAAAAGGCCTCTTTAGTGTCTTAAGTTTTCATAACTGTGAGCTCAATTGCCTATCATCTGTAAGCTGTTAGTGTCTTAACGACCGTTCCACGGGTGCATGTTCATTAATTGTTTATGGTTCATTGAAAAAGCATGGGAAACAGTGTTAAAACCCTTTATAATGAAGATCTGGGAAGTTATTTGGATTTGAACTAATTATCTTTGAAGACAGGGTACTGAAAAAGGGACGTTTCTTTTTTTGTTGAGTTTAGCATTAGATATACAGTAAATACACTCCATGACCAAAAATACATGGTTACCTGTTCCAGTGTAGCTCAGTTGCTAGCGCATGCTGCTTGCAACGACAGGTTTGTGGGTTCGATTCCCACAGGGGACCAGAATGAAAAAGAAGTTTTAAAATGTAGGCACTCACTACTAACTGTAAGTTGCTCTGGATAAGAGTGTCTGCTAAAAAATAAATGCTCATCAAACACCTCATTCCCAAATCATGGGTATTAATTGGGGTTCAGGTCAGGGCTCTGTCCAGTCAAGTTCTTCCACACTAATCTCAACAAACCATTTCTGTATGGACCTCGCTTTGTGCACAAGGGCATTGTCATGCTGAAACAGGAAAGGGCCTGCACAGAATAGTTGAGAATGTCATTGTATACTGTAGTGTTAATATTTCACTTTACTGGAACGAAAGGGCCTAGCCCTTAACATGAAAAACAGCTCCAGACCATCATTCCTCCTCCACCAAACATTACATTTGGCATGCATTCGGGCAGGGAGCGATTTCCTGGCATCCGCCAAACCCAGATTCGTCCATCAGACTGCCAGATGGTGAAGCGTGATTCATAACTCCAGAGAACACGTTTCCACTGCTCCAGAGTCCAATGGCGGTGAGCTTTACACCACTCCAGCTAACATTTGGCATTTCCCATGGTGATCTTAGGCTTGTGTGCGGCTGCTCGGCCATGGAAACCCATTTCATGAAGCTCCCGATGAACAGTTCTTGTGCTTACGTTGCTTCCAGAGGCAGTTTGAAACTCGGTATTGAGTGTTGCAACAGAGGACAGTCAATTTTTACGTGCTTCATGTAACGGATTTCCTCCTCTTCGTCTGAGGAGGAGTAAGGATCGGACCAAAGCCCAGCGTGGTAAGTGTTCATGATGATTTTTAATTCAAACTCAGAACACTAAACAGAAAATAACAACGTGAATTTACAAAACCGTAACAGTACCGTGTGGCCAAAACACTCACACGGAAACAAACACCCACAAACCAAAAGTGAAACCCAGGCTACCTAAGTATGATTCTCAATCAGAGACAACTAACGACACCTGCCTCTGATTGAGAACCATACTAGGCCGAACACAAAAACCAACATAGAAAAACAAACATAGACTGCCCACCCCAACTCACGCCCTGACCATACTAAAACAAAGAATAAAATAACAGAACTATGGTCAGAACGTGACACTTCAGCTCTCGGCAGTCCCGCTCTGTAAGCTTGTGTGGCCTACCACTTTACAGTTGAGCCGTTGTTGCTCCGAGACATTTCTACCTCACAATAACAGTACTTCTCCCCTGCTAGCAGCTCTAGCAGGAAATTTGACGAACTGACTTGATGAAAAGGTGGCATCCTATGATGGTGCCATGTTGAAAGTCACTGAACTCTTCATGAAGGTCATTCTACTGCCAACTTTGCCTATTGAGATTACATGACTGTGTGCTCAATTTTATGTGGCTAAAATAGCAGAATCTACTACTTTGAAGGGGTGTCCACATCCTTTTGTATATATAGTGTATAATATCAGATAGAGAACATAAGCCAGTCAGTGAGTATGACAGAGTATCCCAGTGACCCCTTTCTCCTCCACTCATCTCCTCCGAGCTGGGAGTACTCATTGCAAGGGGAGTCATTCAGGGGATGCTTGTAGTGTTTGAGCAGAGTGTTTGGCATGACAATGAGTGACAAGGAGTTGACATGATAGCACAAACAGATCAGTGACCTGGCTAAATCTGTACTGCTGATCCCCTGAAACCCCAGGACTGGACACACTCTAGGCATTTTATCAGGAAAGAAAAATAGAACAATAATGTGTATTTGATGTGACTTGCGCTCCACCATGTGGTAACACCATGAAATATCTCCATGCATCACAATCACTGTATGAAAGGTCAATTGGATAGAATCATTTTTACAAAAATATTAGGCAAATTGCAATTCATTACTCACTAAGGAGAACACATTTAATGAACTTGTTAAACACATTATATGTCCAATGAGCTTGTAAACATATTATAAATGCATTAATATATAGGGGACATATATATACAGTATATATATATCCCTATTATATATACTGTATATATCCCCTCCTGATGACATACATTTCATTTTGAGAGGAGTGTCACCACACTGTCATCTTATACACAATCAAGGTATAGAGCACTGAGCCCAATCCCGGTCAGTCTCGATGGACACAGGGTCTGTGTGTGGACTCCTACCCAGGACCCAAATCTGTCTGTGCTATATTGTCATGACCTTAGAGGTTGGCTAGACAACATAAACTGATATGGGACCAGGCTAACAAAATACCGCAGCCCAATCAAAGCTGATGAGCTAATGAGTGTCAAGCCAAGAGCGTAACAGTACTGTAAAACACTGTCATGTTTTGGTAATAGGATATTAATAGTAATTGGTCATTCATACCTCCAAACATGCAGCAGAGATGCAACAGGGACAGCCCACTCCCTGTCCGGTAATTGAAGTTCACCTTTTGGGAAGCTTAATCAGAGCTGAGCCATACAAATACAACATACTGTAAATCGAGTGTAAAAACATATAATTCCATTAGTTATTACATTGTACTTTACACTAATGTAAAACATAATCGATGCCATTAAAATATAATATATTTAATAAAACATATACCAATAGTAATAATCATCCCAGAATACGTTTTTTTTAAACTGTTGCAAAAACTTTGGACATTGTCTAGAAATATGAAATATACATGGAGACAGGGCATGAGTCTCATATTATTTCTGTGATGTTATGATGACGCGATATCATGACATGTGAAAGAAATATTTCTGCAGCATTGAAGGTCCCCAAGAACACAGTAGCTTCCATCATTCTTAAATGGAAGATGTTTGGAACCACCAAGACTCTTCCTAGAGCTGGCCTCCAGGCCAAACTGAGCAATTGGTGGAGAAGAGCCTTGGTCAGGGAGGCGACCAACAGTGTTGGAAAAGTACCCTATTGTCATACTTGAGTAAAAGTTAAAGTCTCCCTGTAAAATAGTACTTGAGTAAAAGTCTAAAAGTATTTTGTTATAATTATACTTAAGTATCAAAAGTAAAAGTATAAATAATTTCAAATTCCTTATATTAAAACACACCAGACAGCACGATCTTCTTGTTTTTTAAATGTACCTATAGCCTTGGGGCACACTCCAACACTCACACATAATTTACAAACTAAGCATTTGTGTTTAGTGAGTCCGCCAGATCAGAGGCAGTACGGATGAGCAGGGATGTTCTCTTGATAAGTGTGTGAATTGGACCATTTTCCTTTCAAAATGTAACGAGTACTTTTGGGTGTCAGGGAAAGTGTAGGGAGTAAAAAGTAAATTATTTTCTTTAGGAATGTAGTGGAGTAAAAGTAAAAGTTGTCAAAAATATAAATAGTTAAGTAAAGTGCAGATACCCCCCAAAACTACTTAAGTAGTACTTTAAAGTATTTTTATTTAAGTACTTTAAACCTCTGGTGACCAAGAACCTGATGGTCACTCTGACAGAGTTCCTCTGTGGAGATGGGAGAACCTTCCAGAAGGAAAACCATCTCTGCAGCACTCCACCAATCAGGCCTTTATGGTACTGGCCAGATGGAAGCCCCTCTTCAGTAAAAGGCACATGACAGCCCTCTTGGAGTTTGCCAAAAGACACCTAAAGACTCTCAGACCATGAAAAACAAGATTATCTGGTCTGATGAAACCAAGATTGAATTATTTGTCCTGAATGCCAAGCATCACGCCTGGAGGAAACCTAGCACCATCCCTACGGTGAAGCATGGTGGTGGTAGCATCATGCTGTGGGGACGTTTTCCAGCAGCAGGGACTGGGAGACTAGTCAGGATTGAGGCAAAGATGAACGGAGAAAAGTACTGAGGATTCCTTGATGAAAACCTGCTCCAGAGCCCTCAGGACTTCAGACTGGTGGATATTTGATATTCTCTCTGGGGAAACCAAACAATCATACCAGCATGACATCATAGACTGGAAACTTGCCTCTGATTGAATGCCGATAGGCCACTACCTATATATTACTGTGTAGCAGTGTTTCCCAACTCCTGTCCTCAAGTACCCCCAACAGCACACAGTTTTGTTGTAGGCACCACCTGGACAAACTCACCTGATTCAACTCATCCAGGGCTCGATGATTGGTTGACAAGTTGAATCAAGTGAGTTTGTCCAGGGCTACAACAAAACTGTGTGCCTTTGGGGGTACTCAAGGACTGGAGTTGGGTAGCACTGCTGCAGGGCCGGCTCCAGGCATAAGCGACAGTCGGGGCTCAACTTACTGTTGAGTTAGAATAGTAGAATACACAAGATGCAAGTTCGAAATGTGGTTGTGCATCAGCAGTTTTCCTCTTGTTTTGTCAGTCACTGACAGTCACTCAATCAGCCCATGTCAGCTGATAATTTTTAGATTAGATTAATTTATCAGTCAGTTTTCTAATCTTGTAGTAGTCATAGCCGAATTACCAACCGGGCAAGCAGGGCACGTGCCCAGGGGCCCTGACCTCCAGGGGGCCCATACTGATTTTGTTCGTCACTCTCACTCAGATATCATTAACATGGAATAAGTCATGTGTAGAATTGCAGGAAATTAGCTTTAAAACTGCAGAAAATTCTCTCTGCCCCATTGCAAAATGTGTAGAACTGCAGAAAACTTGCTTTAAAACTTAAAATGTTCTCTCCGTTGGGGGGCCACCAAAAATAATTGCTCACTTGGTGGGGGCCCCCCAACCAAATCTTGCTTCATAGGGCCCCCCATAAGGCTAGAGCTGGCACTGCTGTACAGGATGTCAAAAGCTGTCCCTTAAAATTGAGCACAGTACCAGAATCTATTTTAATTCTGAGGAAAGTGTCCCACACCAGCATAGGACAATGAAGAGACAAACACAAATTTAAAATATTTTCTGTCATTATTACAAAATGGATTGTTATTACCCAATCGTTTCCCCATGATTTTTTTTATATATACAACAGAAATAACATCTTTGCAACAAAAAAAAGCTACATCCAAATGTCCCGTTTATGTATCAAATAGCTGATCCAACCATTGTACCCGAATGCTACCAAATGCCCACCACATTGTATTCCTACTTCAGTTCAATTTAACACACAATCCTTCCTATCATGATTACAAAAGGCACAATGGTATTACAATCAATAGTAGCCTAATCACTATAGCTCACAGTCAGCTCCATTTCTTCATCTTTACATCCTCCATTAGTTTCTTCCTGTACTTGAGCATCTCCTCCAAGTTTTTACATTGCAGGGCCTCCTGTAGAGACATCAGCTTGGTGCCTGGGGGCAACGTGACAGTGGACCCGCCCGGCTGCAGCATCTCCAGAGTCAGGGAGAAGGAGTTGCGCATGTCCGGGCACACAGGGAAGAGACAGGCGTTCCAAAGACTACAACTCGATGTGTCACCAGAGAACCTCAGGCTCTCGGGACTCAGGCCCCACTTGGCCAGGCACTCGACCAAACTGGCCCCGAACAGGTTCAAGCCCTCCATATTCGCAGGGGACCCCACGCTCTTCTTGAGGTCATCCTCGATGCCGAAGGTGACGGTAACAAAACCGGTTTGGCCCTCCCGGTTCACGCAGAGGGAGTGCATGAAGGTTCCATCAGGCACTTTCAGGCCCGCACCTACCCAGCAGCCGCTGAGTATGGTCCGCCCGCCAACATGAGCGCCGGCCTCCAGCCTGCAGTACTCTACCACCGAGCCTGGAGTTAAAGAGCAGCCGGGCTTCACGTCACTGAGCATCACACAGCAGACCTTAAAGCTAAAGTTTTGGCTGTAGCCTAGCACCTTGTATAGTCCCAGCTCACCCCTCAGGCACGGGTCCTCTGTGAGGTAGAAGAGGTACTCTGTGGTGGTGCCGATGTGGTAAAACTTGGAGTGGTTGAGAGCCACCAGGTTGAGCGGGGTTCCCTTAAGGCAGTGGAAGATCTTCTGACGCATCTCCACCAGGTTGCTCTCCTGCTTGGTGACGTTGGCAGTGTTGTTGGTGTAAGCTACCGTGGCTTGGGGACCCAGGGCCTGAAGGAAGTCCCCATAGGCATCTATCTCACAGCCCAAAGGACCCACTTCTCGGAATAGACTAAGCAACGACATTGCAGTGTTGTAATCTACATAATATGTACTGTCTGTGTACACAAACTCTGCATCACTCAGAAGTGACATACAGCTATCCTGGCTCTTACACACAGCACCGTTTTCGTGCATCTTCTTGACGCTAGGTTTGTGCAGAAAATGGAGGCAGGTCCTGTATTCCATGTCGGCCAATACAGACTTCTCCTTCTGGTCCAGCACAAAGACTCCGTGGGTTGTTCCAATGGAGATGGGGGAGGGATGGGCTAGAGCAGTGAACCCAGACCTGTCAAACCTGATGTTCTCATCCTCCGCTATACTGTAGAGCTCTATGCAATCCGCACTGGTTACCAGCACACCCGGTTTCATGTGCTTGGGTAAATCCACAAACACGGCCAGTTTGAGCTCCAGCATCTGGTAAAGAGGGTCACCCAAGGGCATGGGGGTGAAGATTTTCCCCAGGGCACTGGCATTGGGCAAACGCTGACTGAATCCACCTAGGAAAATCAAAGTTATTTGAACAATAAAAAAATATACGCCATTTAGCAGAAACTTTTATCCAATGTGACCTACAATAGACTTACAGTAGTGCTTGCATAATTATGTTCAACAATATAGGCCTACCCTACACTTATATCACTTTGACATAATTTCCAATTAATATACAGTTTTACAATGTAATGAGCGATTGATTATACCTGCATGAATCAGAAGGATCCTGTATCCACCCAGAGCCTTCCCATAGATGTCTTCCAGCCGTTGCAGAGAGTACAGTGTTGCGCCTCCATTTCCTGCAAGAGAAGTTCAATTCAGTCAAAGTGTATCAAGGTTCTCCGAATAGGAATCTAGGATCAGGTCCTCCTTGTCCATGTAATCTTATTAATGTGATTCAAAAGGCAAAACTGGTCCATAATCTGCACATAAATCAGGATGGGTTATCCTCACCTATTTTGGCTCCAGGTGGATCTGAGAACACGTGATATGAAATGCCAAGTGGGATCTCTTTCCTCCCAAGTTTCTCTGAGATCTGAAGTTCGTATGCTTCTCTCTGGTTGTCATCTACAGCGGTTAAAACAACTAGATCCCAAAACTCTCCAGGTTGCACCTGCTTACCTAAATGACAAGCAAACATTACTTAAATGACACTGATAGCCTATGACTGGTGACTAGGCTACTGTTGCCTATCAATCAATCTGTCAATCAAATTGTGTAGAAGTCACTGTCCTAAAGCTTTTACATTGAACCATTAAAGTTTGAATAGTTACAACAGGCTACACTTACCACGTAATGTATCGAATCTCTCAAGTTTCTCCATTGTTGCAATTTGCAACTTTTTACTTCCTTGTTCGTTCATTCTCCTGGCTCAATGTCAAGTGGTCTAATGCATACGAAACGGGCATCCGCAGAACAACTAACATCACATTTGCGTCATTCAATTTTTAAATGTAGCATATTCAGTTCTTGTGGATATGGAATGGATTGAAATTGAAATGTTCTGACTCGAAACTGCTGCAGTGATGTCACCTGCCTAATTTCCGGGTCTAGTCACATGATTATTATTATGCCCAAGACCTAAAATCAGAGAGGGAGGAGGATGCGAGATAACCCACTCCCTCATTTTTTTCTCGTTCATATACATTCAACGAACTAAGTAGACCAGGCCCAGCTGCTATCGCATTGGTGTCTATGGGACCTTAAGTAGACCCGGAAATTAGAAAAAAAAATTCAATGGTAAAGGACATCTTTATTTATCCACCATATTTTACCACAACGTTGTACAAGGCTGCCAAAAGTTGCTATTCTGTCTGGCAGAGAGAGACTTGTTACGAAGTAACGAATTATTTAATCGATTCAATGACACAGAAGGTTTTAGCCCAGCGATTCTCAACTGGTGTGTCGAGAAGTTGAGTGGATTGGCGGTGTCCGAAAAAAAGAAGAAAACAAAAAAAAAAAATATATATATAGGGATTATTCAATGAAGTCATTGTTGTCATTCAACAAGAGACGAATAATTTTAATGCACATTTGTTTTCTTGAGAAATACTGCACCAGAAATACTGCAATTAATGACCGATTTCTTGAGTGATTTTAGATTAATTCTGGCTATTTTGAGGAAGTGTAAACTGCCTATGGCGTCTCAAAATGGACAAACAGTACTATTGCCGCTTTTAAAAATGTATTTAACCTGGCAAGTTAGTTCATTACAATGACGGCCTACCCTGTCTATGCTGAGCCAATTGTGCACCGCCCTATGGGACTCCCAATCACAGCCAGATGTGATACAGCCTGGATTCAAACCAGGGACAGTAGTGACACCTCTTGCACTGAGATGCAGTGCCTTAGACCGCCACTTGGGAGTTTTTCAAGGGAATGTCTTTTAAGGGATTATGCGAGCACACTCGTCTTTATAGATAAATCCATCAGACGTGGACACCTGCAAGAACATGTTTGATATAGTGCTACAGAAGGCCGAAAATGACATTGATGAGCAGTGGTGTGTATCCATGGAAGCCAAGGGAAGCCAGGCTTCCCCAAAAAATATATATAAAAATTAATAATAATTTATCTTTTGTCTCTCGTATTTTTTTGTGTTTCATAATTTTCCTTCAATTCGCAAGAGGCTGAATGTATCTCACAGGAGAAAGCATCCAGGGGAGCGAAACAGCGCCCCTCTGTCTCTCTACTTGTCTCTCTACTTGAAGGCCATCTATCTTATGCTGTCTGGTCCAAACGAGTATGACATTGTTGCCGTCCGTTGCATTGAATGTAAGCGAACTCAGTGAGCATTTGGCAACACTTGACAAAAATAGTATAAAACATTTGCCAATCAGCTTTTAGCTCAACTGTGAATGGTCCTGCCTGAAAAAAAGTGTCAAAGGAAGCCAGCTTGGATTTGGCATCTCTCCAATCAAATCACTTAGATAACATAAAGAACTTGAATTGTTGCGTCTCATTGTGTTGCTGTCCTCTGGTGACTAGCTAGCTAGCTAAAATGGTCCCTTTCCTAAATTACCCATGGATGGAGATAGTGATTTGGACTTGTGGTTTTACTTAGTTCTCCGTACTGGCCAATGATTATAATGGCGATTCTGATCCAACCATTAATTTATACATTGTTGTACCCCTGGCCTGTGAGGGTGGAAATGCAATATGTTTGTAGAAGGCTAATGTTAGCTAGCTCACGTTGTCCATGAATGGAAGTTAGACTAGGACAACAAAAAATAAAAGCGTGTACTGTATGACAGAGTGATAGACGTTTCATCAACAAGAAAGAGAGGAGGATGACATTGGCGTTTCTCGACAAGTTGGGTGAGTCAACATGTTTTTCTACTTGCACGAACGCACTCGCGCACACACACATGTGCAATCAGAACCACGGCCAGACACATCATATTTAGCTTATGTAGATTAGACTAAATCGTTTTTGGTATCTTTTAGTTGACACTGCATTAGACTAAGCAGAGGTGATTTGATGATGTTGAAGTTAAACCCCTACATACATTACTACATTACTGTGCCATTAAACCCCTACAACTCATCCAGAACGCCGCAGCCCGTCTGGTGTTCAACCTTCCCAAGTTCTCTCACGTCACCCCGCTCCTCCGCTCTCTCCACTGGCTTCCAGTTGAAGCTCGCATCCGCTACAAGACCATAGTGCTTGCCTACGGAGCTGTGAGGGGAACGGCACCTCAGTACCTCCAGGCTCTGATCAGGCCCTACACCCAAACAAGGGCACTGCGTTCATCCACCTCTGGCCTGCTCGCCTCCCTACCACTGAGGAAGTACAGTTCCTGCGCAGCCCAGTCAAAACTGTTCGCTGCTCTGGCCCCCCAATGGTGGAACAAACTCCCTCACGACGCCAGGACAGCGGAGTCAATCACCACCTTCCGAAGACACCTGAAACCCCACCTCTTTCAGGAATACCTAGGATAGGATAAAGTAATCCTTCTCACCCCCCTTAAAAGATTTAGATGCACTATTGTAAAGTGGCTGTTCCACTGGATGTCTTAAGGTGAACGCACCAATTTGTAAGTCGCTCTGGATAAGAGCGTCTGCTAAATGACTTAAATGTAATGTAAATGTAAGTTGAAATGGTGCTGGAATATTGGAGGCAGCTCCTGTTTTCTCTGCGACGTGTGGTAAATCTATGTGGTTCTAAATCAATAGTTGGTTAGTGGTCCGAAAATGTCGGAAACATTAACTTGCTTGACCATGCTGTAGGTCATGTAACTGTTTGTTACATGTAATATGCATTGTGGACTTCACCTGGAAGAGGTTGCTATCCGGTTTTGCAATAAATCAAAGCTGTCTTATTGTCTCTGCCTTTAGGCTTCTATATCATAGTCGCAAGGCATATGCATTAACAGGTTATAGAGAAAACAAAGCAATTGTCACAACACATAGGTTTTAATATGGAGGGGGAGATTGATGAGAAGATGTCACCAATCTTTTTTTTTTGAGAAAGCCATTGATAAAAAGGCTGCCCGGCCCCAAAACAGACCTGCTGGTAACATCAATGAGACAGTCTTTGGGCTCGTGGGGACCGTCTTGGAAAAGATGAAGAGAAAGAAGAGTGCACAACATGTGGATTTGAGTTCGGAGTCCACTGCCCCCGGCACTGAACCCAGAGTATCTTCAGAAACCTCAGAGAAGGGCCTGAGGTGCGGTGACCACCGCCGAGTTCACGCCTGTGGGAGCCCAGTGGGAGTGAGATTTTTGGAGAGAAGGAATCCTTGCCTTCTGGCTGACCCATATGTGGTGTCAGCAGGAGCGCAACTTTGGCTTTAGAAGTGGGGGAGGACATAATTACTATAAACAGCCTACCCGACCGCTCAGAGGTGTCTGAGGGGGGGGGGGGGGGGGTTAGAAATGCAATTTCAGAATGTCATGTCCTCCCCCTGTCCCCAGTGAAAGTTGTGCCCCTGGGTATCAGGGTGGGTGGAGAAGAGGTTGGGGACTGTTAAATCGTGATGATTGTGTGTGTGTTGTGTGTTTTTTTGTCCAGACGGAGCAGGCACCACGTGCCTCGGGACAAGACCTGTGACTTGCTTTGCTTTCCGGATCAGGCCACCATTGAAAGGAGTGATAACTCGAATGATGTTAAGTGTTGAGGAGGACCAACTGAAATTGAAGATTCCCAGTGTCTGTGATGCCCGCCGTTTAGAGCGACGCAGAGCTGGTGTAGAGCGTGGTGAAACAGAGAAGGCGCTGTCTGTCCTGCTGAGTTCTGATGCCGTCTTTACCCGACAAAGTCAAGTTAGCATGTGTCAGTTATCCCGTGAGAGCTTTTGTCCCAAACCCATTACAGTTTGCCAAGCTTATGCTTATGTTGCAGCAGGGCGTTAGGAGGGAGATTCATAGAAGTGATAAGTGTACGGGAGGGCATGAGACAAAGGAATGTGTAGTATCGGTGGAAAAAGCTGTGAACTGTACGGGTACCCATGGTACTGGAGATCAGAAGAGTCCGGTGAGAGAAAGGCAGGTCGAGTTTGCCAGGATCAGAGTAGTATCGACCCACGTCACGTCAGTTACATGATCAATGTGGAATAGATGTTCAATTAACGTCTGTGCCCAGTGGGGAAGGTGTCGTATGCTGAGACAGTGAAGAGAGTAGTAGAGGAAGGTGGGTCCAGGGGGAGGGATCCTAAGAGGCTCCCTGTGAGTAGGCCCGAGGCCAATAGAGAGTGATAAGAATAACATGTGTTTCAGTGAGGTTGGCGTCTTAGCATTTATGGCCATGGTTTATCATCTGTACTGCAGAAAGTGAACATAAATCACAGAAAATATATGTTGTGGTGGCAGCGTCAGAGAAGTACTTGGGTGTAAGATGTGTTACTGCAGAGGAGTTACAAGTTGTGTTGGCTGCCAGCCTGGTGTAGGATCAGATAGGGTCAAGTGGTAGAATAGTGGTGAGGTTTTAATGGGTGAAGGGTTAGATGGTAGGGCAACTCTTCTTCCCTTTTTCCTGACCTTTTTTTCTCTTCCCTTTTGTGTCACAGTGTAACGAATTCACACTCCAGAACAGTAGGCGGAAACACGGGGCTCGATAAGAGAAATAAATGAAAAGGAACGGCCTCAAACTCCAGCACGGTAGGTGGCGTGTATGCACCTTTCTGTTGGTTGCGATCTGCCTATACAAATTTAAAGAAGAAGAACAAGGAAAAAGTGTCAGCAGGCAACAAGGTGTGGACATCATATCCATCACAAAACAATCAAAAGGGTGAGTTGTGAAAACGAACGTAACGAAGAGGTTTTGGGATTTTGCTAGTGTTTGGGAAGCTACTCTTAAAATGTAGTTTACCAAGCTACCAATGATTTCACACTGGACGAAGTTAAGCTACACTAAAGCGACCCTTAAGAAAATATAGTTTACTCAACTAAAGTTTCTTTAAAAAGGTAGTTGGCTACATCCAAACTACTTTGTGATGAATCATCATATCTAAATCTTCAATGTCATAGACTACAAAATTGCAAAAACAAATCACTTTGGAGTCATATATAGACTACAAAATTGCAACAACAGATCACTTTGGAGTCATATGTTAACAGAATGTGTAATTAAGCCTATTAACACAAACATGTCAGGTCTGATGCCGACAAAGAAAGCAAATGATTGTCTACCTCACCCATATGTTTTTTTATTTTTGCAAAATAAGTAGTGTGTAGTGTCCAGTAGTTACACCGCTACATCACAAAAAAGTAATTTATTACTAAAAACACTACCAGGATTTGAATTTAGTTAAACTACCACCAAGGCACTGCAAGATGTAGTTAAATTACTAGTTTAGCTACATGTAACTATACTCTCCAACACTGGATTTACCATTAAAGTTTTTGCTCACTCAGGTGCTGCCATGTGTAAAATGCGCAACATAGGCTGTAACAGGCAACAGACCAAAGCAATTGGGCTAGTTAGTGTAGGACTAGTTGTGATGCTTGTAGAAATGTGTATGCTAAAGGTTCAATGATGAATGCAGTCCAATTCATAGCCTACATTCAGAGAAACATTTCTTTTCAACATTTAGTCATCCGTTCGTTTCTTTCAGGCAGGTTAATAGCCTTAGCCCCATTACCTACAGCTGTTGGTAGTCTTTTATTGAAACTGGACAAAATGTTATGAGAATACCTTTGTCTTTTACTTGATAGAAGGTGACAACAAAGCGAGAAACACACCTTGCTTGCTCTCTGCCTCTGCAAAGCCAAACCTTTGAAGGTGTGCATATTAATTGTAGCCATGACAACAGGAAACATATTGATGTTCACTGACACTGGGATGGCAACACTGCGCAGTGAATACCTTAATTGTTATCAGAAATCTAATTATCAACAAAAAAAGCTAAATATTTAACATGATTTTTATTTCATATCATTGTAGGATCTTTTCTTTATTGGCAACTTTTGGTTTTATTAACTTTTTGTGAGATGTAATTTCAAACAAATGTGGCTAAGCTACTATTGTAATATTCACGACTAGCCTATAATATATCTCAACAAATTAGAGGGAAAATATGAATACCCCTGGAGAAAATGATTCACTCAATGCCCAGAGGACTTTATACTGAGCCATGGGCAGGTTTGGAACAGGAAGAGAACGAAACTGACCCTCAAACAGGTTGTTATGGCAGCTTACTGCTGAAAAACCTGGACAATCGGGCATGCTGCAGGTCATTTAGAATATGCATCTTGGTGGACAATTTCGTAACCAAGATAGATTCTCTTATTGCATGTGTACATCTATTGAATTAGGACCTAATTAGGACCTAAAAGGAGATTGGGTACTTACATTTTTTGTGTGTTAAATGTGTGAAACAACATGTGTGTGACGTGTGGAACACTTGTTCCACATTTTGCAGAACATGAAATGTGAGCATGATGCTTTTTTTTAAGCCTAACCTTTATTTAACCAGGAAGTCCCATTGAGGTCAGACAACCTCTCTGGATACGACTCAATTCACGTGGTATATCGTATTCCTTCGCAATACCTGGATGCTACTGTCTCTATCTTTTGTGTATGTGATTGTTTAACATAGTGATCCATTTATATTCTGTATCGTACTATAGCATTTATGAGTCATGACTAATATCTTGCTCTCTTGAAATGTTTTGTCCCAAATGACACCTTATTCACTATAGTTCCATACAGGCCCCATTGGGCTCTGGTCATGAGACACAGCCTGAGTTTTACGGATGCTTTGGATGTGTCAGACTTCTACCCCTTTTTTTAAAGGAGTTTTACATTATGTGGAACAACATGTGTGTTAAATGTGTGAAACAACGTGTGTGTGACGTGTGGAACACTTGTTCCACATTTTGCAGAACATGAAATGTGAGCATGATGCATTCTAGCTCTGGTCCAGGGCATTAGTACACGTTCCTCCACTAGTGTTCATGAGGTACACTAGTGGTGGAACGAGCACTAACGCCCTGGACCAGAGCTAGATGTTTTCCATCTGTCTTTTCCCTGCCTGGCGTAGTGTTCTAGGACAGCCTGAGATGACTCCAGCTTCTCCATGATAACAACATGGGGACTAGGAAGAACATTGAGGATCTGTCAGGCCGTCCTAACCTCACAGCGTTGACCCTCTACGACAAAGCCTCCTGTGCTTAAAGGGTAAATACAGACACTGCATCGTCAACAGCATCTGGTTACTGAAGACCCTGGATAACTCTGTGATCGCTGACGAGGAGATCATTGAAAACTGGAAACTCAGAGGGATGCATTGAGGACAGGTACTGTATGGTCAACAGGTGGATTGTATCTGTTCTCTACCTCTAAATGTACCTTAATCTCATCATTGTCATTCAGAATGATTTCGAAACTCTTTATGAAGCCAACATAGATGCTTCACATGACATTTATAATCATAATGTATAAAATATGTTAAAACAGACCCTTTTCCCCCCACCACCTACATAGCATCGCAAGCTCACTGATAATTTGAGATGCATCTATGAAGATCTTATAGTCGCCGCCTCTGGTACCCCCCCGGTATCTATCCGCCATTGCAGCGCTTGTCAAGGGTTAAATGCCATGTACAGTTTTTTTTTTTTTGGGGGGGGGGGGGGTATTTATTTATCTTTTATTCTGTTTATGAAACCACAAGGAGTAAAGAACAAGGGAGAGGTCAAACAAAAGGGGTCACTGGTCTATTGTGTTTATTGTTCAAGTGAAATCATGGCTATTTGTTCACCTCGTGGCGTCTACTCATGTTGAAATACCTGTTGTGAAGCAAAGTGTATTTGGCTCATTCTGAGATTAGACAGTGCACTAGTCTCTCAAATCAAAAATCACAAATACAGTAGATGTATATCTCGACTACAGATTCGAAAGGCAAATGGTGGATTAAGAATGTGATTTAAGGAGGTAGAAAATAGCCTATTATAAAACAAATTGCATGTAAATACTCCTACCTGAACTAGTCTGCTTTTTTATCCACAGTTCGGTAGCAAGAGACAAGACAAAAACATGTACAAACATGTCAGACTCAACTGCATAGCAAACCAGTTTGCATACTTCTCCTGTTCATAGGGCTACTAACTGTTTAATGTCCAGATAAGACCTAACTAAACACAAGTATTGTTAAGTATTGCACGTAATATCAAAAGATGAGGTGAGTTCGATATAATATTATACAAATGGACGTTCACCAGCTGACAGTCTTGAGAGATAAGAGTAACCTGTAGTGTGGAAATGTACACTGGTCTGGAAGATCATGATGTAACCTCCAAGAGAGTAACAAACATTAGTAATCCCAAAACTAGTCCCACATTTGAAAATCCCACATTTTAGAAATGCAAAAGTACAGATTTCCTTGGCAGTTGGGGTCGGGGGATATCCCAGAACTGGCGTTCTCAGGTCTCCCAATGATAAGAGTTAGGCTGTTCCTCAGTACAGAATGGGTGTAAAGGGAACTAGCTATCCTGGTCCTTTCCAAGTGCACATATTGGTAGGGGTGCAGGGCAGCAGGACGGTGTCATTCAGTAACAAGGCAGAAAGGTGCTGGGTGATACCATCTTTCACAGGCCAGAGTGGTGCAAGGCGGCCAGGAGAATGGTACCATTCTATCATAGGTCAAATGGGCAGCGCTTCCAGGACTGCACCATGTGTGACAGGACAGAGGGGATCAGGATGATACCATTCCGTCACAGGTCAGAAGGGGGCAGGGTGGCTAGGCTGTCTCTGTTCTCCTCTCGGTACTTGCTGCAGGAGTGAAAGGTGGAAGAAATGCCTGCGATGTCGTTGGAGATATAATGGAGGACTCCTGGTGTGGCCTGGTTGTAGGAGATCTGAGGCAAAATACACAGAGACAATGAGATCAGTGGTCCATATAGATTTCCACATTCTCAGCTTATAGAATAAGGGTGAATACACAGTGTGAAGAAAAGAAGCACAGTTAGCCTGGTCCTAGATCTATTTGTACTGTCTTGTCAACTTACGGTCATTGTCATGTTTGGCATGTGAACGACCAAAGTAGGCTTTACAGCACAAACAGATATTGGACCAGGCTAGCTTTTCGCTGAGTTAACAAAGAGCCCCATTGGCCCACCCTGAGTCGGACTCCTCGCAGATACTGAAGCCTGCACAGAGAACTTCTCCCCGGGTGTATTCCTTAGTGGCAGGGCAATCAGGTATGGGTCCCTAAGAGAGACAGAAGAGGCAGATTGTACCATTAAAAATGTGACACGGACATGAAATCTGGAAGGTGTAGGTGCAGTCAAGCAACAGTTGGGCGTACAACCAAATCTGGGTCAGTTAGGGTGCAGTGAGAGAACAGAAAAATAAATGCAGTGCCATTGGACATTCGTAAGGATTATGGAAGTATTGGGGAACAGTGACCAAGCAACACCAACGAAAAAGCTGGTGATTACGGGAATTAAGTCCTGTCCCTTTCCCCCCTTACTGACACACGGAGGGGCCACACGGTTGATGGTGTCATTCTCATCTGCCTGGACGATCACATCACATTGTCTACATTGGACAAAAGGGACAAGTGGAGGTTGCAATCCAAGGATAAAGACTGGTTATGACTACTTGTGACCGTGTTATAACTAGTTGTAAATAACTGTTGTGACCAATGAATGTATATATGAATGGACAAAGCCGTCGATCACGTGACACCATTCATTCCTATGTGAAGCCTCAACAGTGCAATGAAGCAAAATGAAGTCGGTTAAGATGATGTTTCATGGAGAAACTCATTACTCACTGAGTAGCTCAAATTGAAGGCTGCTATTAGCAGGGTGCCAAATTATCCTTAGAGCTCTTGTGTGCCATTTTAGAATAATCTGTTCAAGGACATACATCTGGTGTATTGTTTTTTTTAAATGAATATTGCCATTTTTCCATTCCCTATAAAGGGGGATCCTGTTTTCTGCAGTACTGTGGTGGGCCTTGAACTTCCGTGGCTTCAATGAGAGGGTCAGTCGTTCTCCCGTGGTTGTGACTAGCTGTGTCTAGTTATGACTTAAAGTGACACGTTAGAGCAGGGGTGTCAAACTCAAATACCCAGTGGACCAAAATGTAAAACCTGAACAAAGTCACGGGCCAACATTGAACAAATTAACCTTTTAATATGGACCCAAACAAGTTTTGCTTTAACATTGAATATGGAACAAGCATCGCTTATTACCATACAATATATAATTTAATAGTGGAGACATGCAAAATCGAATTTCAAATGAAAAAACACATCAATGGCATTCATTTATTAAATAAATAAAATTTAAATAAAAATTGTATGCCTCTTTTCTATTTGCAGCCTTCTGATTTAAATACCAAAATAAACTTTTTCCACTGGCTAATAATTTTACAAATAAAATGATAATAAATCAATCAACCATTCAAGCCCATGCCTTGTAGCAAGAAAAAGTGCATAAAGAAAATGTTAATTATTGCACACTGGTCTAATCTGATGTGCCCAAGCCAGATACCTGGCATCTCTTCTTGGATGCTAGTTCATCAATGTCTGGGCTCAAGCTCTGAGCTGAAGAAATCCTCAGTATCGAGCGAAGATGTTCATCAGTCAGACGTCTCCTGTGAGTTGTTTTGGTCATCTTCATCGAGGAGAAAAGTTGCTCGCATAGATAAGTGCTGCCGAACATGGAGAGCATCTGAGCAGCTTGGGTGCGGAGCTGAGGCATTGTGTCAGGGATGAACCGTGGAAACTGTGCGGCGCCCACAGCATCATACTTTGACTTCAGCGTGTCGTTGCACTGGAGTTCAATCAGCTCCATTTGGATGTTGGTTGGTGCATTTTCCACATCAACTGCGAAGGGATTACTAAGCAGTTCAAACTTGCATTTCTGGGCATCGAAGTCGGCAAATCGCCGGCTAAACTCAGCGGCGAGAACACTGAGTTTTTCAGCAAACTGTGCGCATGGGAACACGGCGGTAGAGATCTGCGCTTTTATGGATTGGCAGCAGGGAAAATGGCAAGGGTTTCCTTGCAGCATCTGATTCTCCCACAGGCACTGTTTAGTTTTGAAGGCCCTCACTGCAGCGTACATGTCTGTGATGATGCGCCCCCGCCCCTGAAGCTGCAGGTTCAGCGCATCGAGATGGCTCGAGATGTCAGAGAAAGGCCAGCTCACACAGGAACTTTTGCTCCCGGAGCTCTGCTGTATCCTTCCCTTTGGTTTCCAGGAATTGACATATTTCCTCACGCAGCTCGAAACATCTGTTCAGTACTTTTCCTCTGCTTAGCCATCTCACCTCTGTGTGATACGGCACGTCTGCGTATTCCGAACCACACTCCTCCAGAAAAGATTTAAACTGGCGGTGATTTAGACCTTTGGCTCTTATAAAGTTAACTACCTGTGTTACTGTGGTCATAACATGTTCCATCTTTAGGGCTTTGGCACACAGTGCTTCCTGATGTATGATGCAGTGGTAAACAGTTAGCTCACCTGCACAGTTCTCTTCCCGCATCTTCTCCCGAACCATGCCCACCAGTCCACTCTTTTTACCGCACATCGCTGGCGCACCATCTGTCGTTAATCCAACGAGTTTATCCCACGGAAGCTTTATTTCAGTTACACATTTGGAAACCTCCTCAAAGATTTCCTTTCCTGTGGTTGTGCCATGCATTGATTTGAATCCTAATAGCTCCTCCGTAACACACAGATTTGAGTCCACTCCACGGATGAAGACTGACAGCTGAGCAGTATCAGATGCGTCGCAGCTCTCATCCACAGCGAGGGAGAACGCAACAAAATCTTTTCCCTTTTCCATCAGCTGGTCATACAGATTGGTGGCAAGATCACATGTGCGATCAGCTACTGTGTTCCTGCTCAGGCTCACGTTTGAAAATGCTTGTTTTTTCTCTGGGCATACGAGGTCACAAACCTTCATCATGCACTTTTTCATGAACTCTCCCTCATTAAAGGGCCGGGCTGATTTTGCGATCTCTGCTGCCACTATATAACTAGCCTTTACAGCAGCCTCGCTTTGTGATGTGGCTTTTTTAAACATATTCTGTTGTGAAACCAAACTTCTTTTCATCTCCTCTACTTTCTGGCTCCTTTGAGTCATGTCCAGGTCCTTGTATTTGTCATGGTGTTTCGTTTCATAGTGTCGTCTAATGTTGTACTCCTTACTTACAGCCACGTTGACTCCACAAACAAGACAAACAGGTTTGTCTTTTACATATGTAAACAGATATTCTGCCTCCCACTTGTCCAGAAAGCTCCTGTTTTCTGCCTTTCTTTTCGCCATTTTTGGGAAGGGTTAGCTCGCTGACAGTTGTAGCGTCTATGTTGCTATGACTACTGTCACAGAGGAGAGAGCATTTCTGGGTCCTGTCCTGATTGGCGCGTGAAAACAGCAGAGCATTATGGGATTCGTAGTATTAGTGGTGAATGCGCTGTATAATACCGGCAGGCCAGCTCTAGTAGTAATTTGGTATTGTCTCGCGGGCCAAATATAATTACCCCAAATTTGGCCCACGGGCCAGAGTTTGACACCCATGCGTTAGAGTAACAGATTAAAGTAACGCGTTAGAGTACTCAAATTACCTTGTGGTAAAGTGTAACTTAACGCGTTTAGTTTTTCAATTTAAGTAATGAGTTCATTCAAATAAGCAAATCGTTACTTTGAAATATTATTTCCCTTTTTTCTTTCCCCTAAATTCACGCTCTTCCTGTTTCTACAAGAACGTTGTGGTGGGAAGCTAGCTAGCAATATGGCAGACACAACAGGCGTGGAAGTATTCACAGTATTTTGAGTTGGAAGAAGAAAATAAGAAAAACACATCAAATGCAAACTGCCTTTCAACTGCGAAGAACTTAACTTCAAATATCAAGAAGCACCTTCAGGCCAAGCAGGACTGGTGGAGAAAGACCCACGCCTGCCGATTGCCTTTGATACTGAGGATGACGGTGCTTCTGCTTTAAAACAGCAAAAGCTAGATTTCTGTTCGGCTAAACCTGGATCTTGAAATTGCATGCGTTTGATTATTGTAATTCCTTTGATTGCATGCCATTTGTTTCAATGCAACCAGGTTTTATCTGACAGACGGCATTTGTGGTCAGCAGTTTAATGCGTAGGTTTATTTTAATTTTCATGTCAAAATTTAAAGTCAGGCTTGTTGTGACTTAATAGCCTGTATTAAGTGGCTTTAATGTGTATATTTCATTTCATAAAGCTGCCTAAATGTTGGTTTGGATTTATGGACAATATTCCTTTGATTCGTTGGATTCATCAAGATAGAATTTTGTTGTGATGCAGCACTTTTCTTTGCATTCATCATACATTTTGATAGTTTAATATGGAATTTTGTTAGAACACTTGGACATAAGCTATTATTTATACATTTTTATTATGTATACATTGTGTGTGTGTGTATATATATATATTTCTCCTCCATCACACATTTTTATGTGGAACAGTTCCATTTCAATATAGGCTACTGAACTATAAAGGTAAAATAATGCAATTTAGCAAAATACACAGTTCAATTTACTAAAACAACTGTAACAACTAGGCTATTAGGAAATATGACAGAGATCTCGGTCTTGAGCTACTCTTTACATGATGACTAGACCGGGCACACACGTGCGTCCACCATCGCGTGCATGTTGATTTTGTCCATCCACACCAGAAGCGATCTGGACACGCAGGTTGAAATATCAAAACTAACTCTGAACCAACTATATTGATTTGGGGACAGGTCGAAACACATGAAGCATTAAATGGACATTTAGCTAGCTAGCTTGTTGTTGCTAGATAATTTGGAAATTGCTCCCAAGGATGAACCAGATTTGTGGAGATCTACAATTTGTTTTCTGAGGTTTTGGCTGATTTCTTTTGATTTTCCCATGATGTCAAGCAAAGAGGCACTGAGTTTGAAGGTAGGCCTTGAAATACATCCACAGGTACACCTCCAATTGACTCAAATGATGTCAATTAGCCTATCAGAAGCTTCTAAAGCCATGACATAATTTTCTGGAATTTTACAAGCTGTTTAAAGGCACAGTCAACTTAATGTCTGTAAACTTCTGACCCACTGGAATTGTGATACCGTGAATTATAAGTGAAATAGTCTGTCTGTAAACAATTGTTGGAAAAATGACTTGTCATGCACAAAGTACATGTCCTAACCGACTT
This sequence comes from Oncorhynchus nerka, assembly GCF_034236695.1. Classification (NCBI taxonomy): domain Eukaryota; kingdom Metazoa; phylum Chordata; class Actinopteri; order Salmoniformes; family Salmonidae; genus Oncorhynchus; species Oncorhynchus nerka. Next base: position 50,682,291 of record NC_088419.1, on the reverse strand, counting down.
GCCAAAACTATAGTTTGTTAACAAGAAATGTGTGGAGTGATTGAAAAACAAGTTTTAATGACTCCAATTTAAGATTATGTAAACTTCCGACTTCAACTGTACATGTACATATTCCCATTCACCCCTTTAGATTTGTATGTATTAGGTAGTTGTTGGGGAATTGTTAGATTACTGCAATGTTGGAACTAGAAGGACAAGTATTTCGCTACACTCGCATTAACATCTGCTAACCGTGTGTATGTGACAAATAAAATTTAATTTGATTTAGATTTAAAGACAGGTGTGCCAAGCTTATAGCGTCATACCCAAGAAGACTCGAGGCTGTAATCGCTGCCAAAGGTGCTTCAACAAAGTACTGAGTAAAGGGTATGAATACTTATGTAAATGTGAAATTTTTAAAATATTTTTTTATACATTTGCTAAAATTTCTAAAAAACAGTTTTTGCTTTGTCCTTATGGGATATTGTGTGTAGATTGATGAGGGGAAAAAACTATTTAATCATTTTTAGAACAAGACTAACGTAATAAAATGTGGAAAAAGTGAAGGGGTCCGAATACTTTCTGAATGCACTGTAAGTGTACATGTATTTTGCAACTCTCCCGCACACAATGTGGCCAGCATGTTAGATGCTTGAGCGGATTGTTCCACTTTGAATCCCTCAAGTGCTAAGTAGACAAGCCATTCTCTACTGGGCGTAACAATGACCAACACGCGCAGGGCATTTTCAGAGGCTTTTCTGTAACTCAAAAGTAATGTAACGACTAAGAAGTTACTTTCCACAGTAAGTAACGGTGTAACGTAACAACGTACTTTTCATGGCAGTAACATTGTAACCTAACAAGTTACTTTTAAAAGTAACATTCCCAAACACTGGTTATGACTAGCTGGGATTTTGTTGTGACTAGCTCTAACTAGTTACTACTTGTTTCCGTCTTATGACTAGCTATGACGTTGTTGTGACTAGCTCTAACTGTTGTGACTACTTGTATCCGTGTTATGACTAGTGGTGACTTTTGTGGCTACAGTAGTTGTGAATAGATGTGACTGTTACCCACAGGTAATGCCTGTCCCACTCATGTCTCCTGCGCAGGTCTGAGAGCAGATGGAAGGCCTGTTCATCGGGGACGTTGACATGAGACACTCTACCTTAAAACAAAGCATTTGGTTCTCCAGAGTGTGCAGACTAACCTGGGAATAGATCAGGAAGGAGGGGGTTAAACCATGGAAATTACTATAGAATCCATATGGGTTTAAACAGAGCCTTGTAGGGTTATATTTATATACTGCTAGATCATTAAATCATTGACATGTAGTGCAAGTGGAAATGTTATACATAGCTCCTTTAAGAAAGCAGTTGACTTGTTCCACATTGCTTCCATCCAACTTAATCTGAATTCGAAAACACTCACTATGACTGTGCATTTTCAGCTGGCCATCGAAAGTCATAATTGGATTAGCCGGTAGGGAGGAGAGGGGGACAGTTAGCAGGAAACAAACAATCCTATGAGCTTATTCTAATTTAGTTGAATAAAGTTTCTAATGATTGATGCCTTTATGTTTAACTGTTCCACAAACGAGACGTACCTTGTTTTTCCTCAGAGCTCAACATCCAGTTGCTTGGAGCAGCCATTATTTTCAGTGCAGACACATTGTTGTAGCTGAGATACAGCTGAGAAAGAAACCGGTTTGGATTCTTCCATGTAAGTGTGTGTATATGTGTGTGTGCTTTGTCTTACCTAGTTGCTGATGTCCCAGGGTACAGACAGAGGCACCTCCGTTTGTTTGCAGGAGATAATGTACTTCCTGTAAACACATAGTGATCTCATAACAGATGGGATTGCAACTTGAGTTTTCATAAAACTGGTCAAATGGAAAGACACACGGCACAACTATGGTTTAACCCTTACCCTAACTCTAACCATAAACCTAACCCTACCGTAACCATAGCAAGTGGTTGCAACAGTTGATAGTTTGTCGCTAGTGTGAGCATCTGTAGATCATCTATAAGGGACTGGATGGATGAGGATTGGATGAGCAGTGGCATTTGTCTCGTGACATTACTGTAATGGCATTTCTCAATCTACACACCTGGATGGTGACTGGTTGATAGCCCTTATTTATTCACAATAATCTACAGGTAATGCCTGTTAACAGTTCCATTTGAATTATCAATGCGCATCTACTGTCCCACAGCCGGGCCAGTCAATTCATAAACTTTATCTCCACATGAAAAAAGCATCAACATTATCTCCCCATGCTTCTAACCTAGCATCTGGTTTGCAACAGTGGGGGGTTCTAAACCTTGCTTCCTGCCTCTCCGACCTCTGCAATAAATGTTTCAAATTACAAATGTGATTTCCACCTTGCCATAGAGAATGAACATGTCCGGATGAGACAGAACGCTTCTCTGAGCCAGGCGATTTCATGCATCAGCATTCCTTATTATGGATACATCCAAATAAATGGCATTAGAAACAAAAGTAAAACAAATTAATATACACATAGCTTGCTGTCATTTCAGCTGCTCAATGTGATTGTGTTAGCTTTAGTTGTCTAGCTAGCAAAGGAGAAGTGCCAGCCTGCATAGCAACCTTTTTCGCTTAGAATGGACAATGACCGTCCACTTGGCTAGCAATCATGCCAATAGAACGGACGACCAGTCCGCTTGGCTAGCAACCTCAGAAATATAACAAACAACTGGGTTTTGTCCAGACTATATCGTCTGGTGGAAGGATGAAATAAAAATAATTGACTCATTAAAATAACATTTAATGAAAGTCGTTAATAATTTTTTAAATACAGTTGAAGTCGGAAGTTTACACCTTAGCCTCCTTGTTCGCACACACTTTTTCAGTTCTGCCCACAAATGTTCTATAGGATTGAGGTCAGGGCTTTGTGATGGCCAATCCAATACCTTGACTTTGTTGTCCTTAAGCCATTTTGCCACAACTTTGGAAGTATGCTTGGGGTCATTGTCCATTTGGAAGACCCATTTGCGACCAAGTTTTAACTTCCTGACTGCCTTGAGATGTTGCTTCAATATATCCACATGATTTCCCTGCCTCATGATGCCATATATTTTGTGAAGTGCACCGGTCCCTCCTGCAGCAAAGCAACCCACAACATGATGCTGCCACCCCCATGCTTCACGGTTGGGATGGTGTTCTTCGGCTTGCAAGCCTCCCCATTTTTCCTCCAACCATAACGATGGTCATTATGGCCAAACAGTTCTATTTTTGTTTCATCAGACCAGAGGACATTTCTCCAAAAAGTATTAACTTTGTCCCCAGTTGCAAACCGTAGTCTGGCTTTTTTTATGGCGGTTTTGGTGCAGTGGCTTCTTCCTTGCTGAGTGGCCTTTCAGGTTATGTTTATCGTTTTACTGTGGATGTAGATAGTTTTGTACCCGTTTCCTCCAGCATCGTTACAGGGTCTTTTGCTGTTGTTCTGGGATTGACTTGCATTTTTCGCTAAAGTATGTTCATCTCTAGGAGACAGAACGCTTCTCCTTCCTGAGCAGTATGACGGCTGCATGGTCCCATGGTGTTTATACATGCGTAATATTGTTTGTACAGATGAACGTGGTACCTTCAGGCGTTTGGAAATTGCTCCCAAGGATGAACCAGACTTGGAGGTCGACAATTTGTTTCCTGAGGTCTTGGCTGATTTCTTTAGATTTTCCCATGATGTCAAGCTAAGAGGCACTGTGTTTGAAGGTAGGCCTTGAAATACATCCACAGGTACACCTCCAATTGACTCAAATTATGTCAATTAGCCTATCTAAAGGCATGACATAATTTTGTGGAATTTTCCAAGCTGTTTAAAGGCACAGTCAACTTAGTGTATGTAAACTTCTGATCCACTGGAAATGTGACACAGTGAATTATAAGTGAAATAATCTGTCTGTAAACAATTGTTGGAAAAATAACTTGTGTCATGCACAAAGTAGATGTCCTAACCGACTTGCCAAAACTATAGTTTGTTAGCAAGAAATTTGTGGAGTGGTTTAAAAACAAGTTTAAATGACTCCAACCTAAGTGTATGTAAACTTCCGACTTCAACTGTATGTTGCTAACCATTTGATAAAAGCAATAAGGTACTCGACCCATGAGTTATGGTGAATAAGACACTCCTAAGGGTTATTTCCCCTAATTATAGCCCTTAGCCGTGTGTTATTCGCTATTCTAAACTGTGTGGTTCGAGCCCTGAATGCTGATTGGCTGACAGCCATGGTATATCAGACTATATACCATGGGTATGACAAAACATGTATTTTTACTGCTCTAATTACATTGGTAACAGGTTTATAATAGCAATAAGGCACCTTGGGGGTTTGTGATATATGGCCAATATACTACGGCTAAGGGCTGTGTCCAGCCATTCCGTGTTGCGTTGGCCGTGGTATATTGGCCATATACCAATCCTCCTCAGACCTTATTGCTTCCTAATCCACTGGTTATTGTGCCTTATTGCTTAATTGACCTCCATACACACATACATGCACACTTTCTTGCACGTACACTACCTCGCTCTCAAACACAGACACGCATACTCACCCCCCCCCCCCCCACACACACACACAAACTGTCTCTCTCCACAGGTACAGTAGCCTGTGCATCAGAGGTCATCTGTAGAACTCACCACCAGTTTGGGTTGTATCTGGGGCAACGTGCGTGGCTTTCTGCCTTTGTCCAGCACCTCAAAAGGTCATAAAGGCGCCGTTGATGTGCCGCAACGCACCCTGGTAGGCCTCTGCACACACACCTACCTACCTCCATACTGAAACATAACACACAGAAGCACACACACACACCGACAAGCAAACACACATTGACAGGTTAAATAGAATGAGACCAGTTTCCCATTTCTTGTTTGTTGTTAGTCCAGTAGCTATACTGAACAAAAATATAAATGTAACATGCAACATTTAACGATTTTACTGAATTACAGTTCATATGAGGAAACCAGTTAATTGAAATAAAATCATTAGGCCCTAATCTATGGATTTCACATGACTGGGAATACAGATATGCATTTGTTGGTTACAGATTATTTTTTTAAGAAAATGGGCCTCACAATGGGCCTCAGGATCTCGTTGTGGTATTTCTGTGCATTCAAATTGCCAATCGATAATCGCCTGCCCATATCATAACCCCACCGCCACCATGGGGCACTCTATTCACAATGTTGACATCAGAAAACCGCTCGCCCACACAACGCCATACACATGGTCTGCGGTTGTGATGCCGGTTGCATGTACTCCCAAATTCTCTAAAATGATGGAGGTGGCTCATGGTAGAGATATGAACATTCAATTCTCTGTCAACAGCTCTGGTGGACATTCCTGCAGTCAGCATGCCAATTGCACGCTCCCTCAAAACTTTAGACATCTGTGGCATTGTGTTAGGTGACAAAACTGCGCATTTTAGAAGCCTATTATTGTCCCCAGCACAAGGTGCACCTATGTAATGATCATGCTCTTTAATCAGCTACTTGATATGCCACACCTGTCAGGTGGATGAAGTATCTTGACAAAGGAGAATGCTCTAGTGAGCAGGGATGTAAATAAATACATTTGTGCACACATTTTCTGAGAATTAAGCTTTGTGTGTATCGAACATTTTTGGGATCTTTTATTTCAGCTCATGAAACAGGGGACCAACACATTACATGCTGTATTTATATTTTTGTTCAGTTTTCTTACATGTTTCGTTTACATTTTTGTTCAGTGTACTTTTCAGACTAATTCCTTCTCACTTGTTCTTGAAGGCATTATTAACAATGGCCTTCAGCACCGGCCGGTCACCAATGTGAAACGGAGCCCGAAAGGGGAACATGTCTATGGTCCTCAGGGTGGGGTGGGCGCTACACAGACGACTGGAGAATGGATGTGTGTGCGAAAGTGGGGAGAAGGAGGGAGAGAGAGAGCGAGAGAGAAACAGGGAGGGAGGGAGGGAGACTTAATCCATCTCACTTCTTCTACAGAGGCTCAACCCTGTTGTGGCCAATCTACTACAACTATATCCACATTTTGACACAATAAGAAACCTCAGTATCTCCATGAGTTCAGAAAGACGGGCAGGTCACAGATATAATAGGACTCAATGGGCTGCGATGGTGGCCACGTTCTCCATCCAGGCCATGATCTGGCCGGCCGACGGTGCTGACCAGGTGGTTGGCATGGGGCAGCAGCACCAGCGCCACACTCTCTACCTGCGTCCGCTCGGCTGGCACTGGGTCCTTGTACTCCTGGCACACAAGTACGTACACACACGCACGAGAGCGCAATGCAACTGCTCTGGACAACAGGCTGTGGCATGGGTGTGACTACCACTGATAAGGGTAGCTATTTTACATTCGAGATAAGAGGGAAATTGGACGTTTAAAGCATTTTGTGACCTTCCTAGTCAGGTCATGTAAGGAAAAACTCCATGCCTTAGTTCCAATGCTTCCTGTTTGTACTGTACCTAGTTGAGCGGTGCTGCTGCTCAGTAGGTCTGTGATGATCTCAGCGGGGATCAGTCTCATCCTCCTCCTCTCTGCCGCGATGCTGTACTCCATCTGCTCTGTCTGCGTCCGCGGAATCACCTGCATCTGCACACGCACACACAGAGTGTTGGTGGGCGGTGTGTGTCCTCCTATTGGAGCATGACATGTTGATATGTCCAACACTGTCAAAATAAGATGGGTGCTTTCTCTCCCTCTTTCTCGCTCTTCAGCCCTCACCTTCCCCGCCTCAGTACGTCGCACCACAAAAGATGGCAAAGGCATTGCACACGTTCCACTGGCAATTACTGAACGGGTCCTCACAGCTCACCGCGATGCCCACCTGAGGGTAGTGCCCACATGGCATCACATCCAGACACCAGGCAGTGTGTCAGATATATTTTTTTACATCACATCTATTACTAAGGCTGCATCCCAAATGGCACCCTATATGCCCTATGGCAGTGGTTTCCAAACCTCTTCACTCTGCCCCCTCCTACCCCCCATTCCATCAATGGGTAACTCCCTCCCCCACGCCACATCTATTTCTATGGGCACAAGCACTGTACATCAAACAAACTGTACACACCATGTTTGTTGGTGGAGCAAAAATGTTGCAGGTTTAAAGCTCATTTCCTGCAATTCTATACATTTTGCCATGTCTTGTGTGTATTCATGTGATATCTGAGTGACTCAAACATTACAACAGAATCCATGGGCTAAAAACCTAGTAAAAAAAAGTTAGCCGATATGGGCTAGTTGATCTGGACATTATTGACAGGCTAGAAATAGCTCTCTAAGGTCTGCATTGACAAAAGGGAAACCTGCTGAGGCACCACCCAATTTCAAAATTGCTCCTTGTGCCTTGTACAATTACAACTTTCAAGAGTAAGTTGAAAGCCCGACTTGAGTTCCTGCGCCTTCCCCGCCGATGCCTCACGCCCCAGAGTTTGGGAAGCTATGAGCCTTGGTTAAAAGCAGTGCACTATATAGGGAAAGATATGCCATTTGGGATGCAGATGAAGTAATTAGTGAAATAAACAGGAGAAGATGCTACTGTATAGAACACATGATCTAGACCAGTATCATCTATTGTGAAGCAGCATTATGTATGCAAATATTCTTTTGCATACATTATTCAACCCAGGTCTAGAGGGACCACTTTCTCTTTAGAGGTCATACTATGAGGTCAGAGGTCATAGCTCACCAGACAGACAGGCTGTGGAGTCCATCCACGTGAGCAGCTGGCCTACACTGACCAGTCTTGATCTAGTGCAGTGGTATTCACACTTTTTCAGCAGAGACCCCATTTTTATACCAGAATTTCTTGCAACCCCACCCACCCCATTGACACAAGCAACAAAACCTTCAATTCATTACATTTGAATGTATCTTATCAAAATGAAAAGAAACCAATAAATATAGTTAATCAAACCATTTTTCTAATTATCTTTCTCAAAAATGTTTGTATATCGTCCCATACAGTTATATGTACTTTCGCGATCCCACTGCGATTTGGTCACGGATCATAATACAACATGGCATTGACCCCAGGCTCAATTGTTACCCGAGATTTAGCTGTTTGGTGGACGAGATGATATATTATAACGTTTCCTCATCATACAGATGCTCCTAGAATAGTTTTAAAACACAAACAAGGAATATTGTAGTTGTATCAAGCTCTTTGAATATATTATTTAATTATGCAAAGGTCTTAATAGCACCACATTCATCACATTCGTGGAAATCCTAACACATCATGACTAGGTATGAGGAAAACAGAACAAAACAGTTTTTTTCCTGCCTGAAAACAATTTGGCTCTCAACAGGATTTGGCTTTGATCTGTCTAAAACAATGCTCGATGTGAACAACAGGCAATTCCCACCCTAAACTACTGTGTTTAACACAATGGGTCTCATCCAAATTTAAAAAATAACTTCTGAAGGAGTCACATTTCTCAATGAAACAAATAACTAAATCATGTATTGCTGTTTTTTGCAGTTCAATTCGCTCAAGCAGCGCAGTAATTTTGGACCAGAGCCACTGCGCCAACAAAAGTTAGTGTGTTTCACAAAACAAGATGCTTTACTGGGGAGCAATCTGCAGCTCAGTTTGTCCTCTGACATATGTTTAACGCCATTATTTCTTCCTCGAAGAACAGTGAGAAATACGTTATTCGATTATCCGGTTATCATCCCACACTCATGAGATAGGCTATAGGCTATTAGCGTGGTGAAACTACCGAGGGAGTAGAAAACTGTAGGTATATATCCACACAACAAAAAGTCTCAAGTCTGTCTGCAGAGTAATTTGACAGAGCAGACTAAAAACAAAGATTAGGCAATCGCTTATGACACGTTTTTCATAATTTCCCAAGACACAAAAAATGACTTACCCAAACTGAAATGATATGCAGACGATCCGGTCACATTTGCTTGAATGACTGTGCACAACAAAACGTACGTAGAGGCAGTCTCACGGAGAAAAGTCCGCACACCAGACACCACCCCTCTCTGCCCATTCCTCGGACGCGGCTAAACAGATCACACGCCTCCTGTTGGTAGAGTTTTTTTAAAATGTTTTTAATATTTTTTTTATTTCACCTTTATTTAACCAGGTAGGCTAGTTGAGAACAAGTTCTCATTTGCAACTGCGACCTGGCCAAGATAAAGCATAGCAGTGTGAACAGACAACACAGAGTTACACATGGAGTAAACAATTAACAAGTCAATAACACAGTAGAAAAAAAATGGGCAGTCTATATACAATGTGTGCAAAAGGCATGAGGAGGTAGGCAAATAATACAATTTTGCAGATTAACACTGGAGTGATAAATGATCAGATGGTCATGTACAGGTAGAGATATTGGTGTGCAAAAGAGCAGAAAAGTAAATAAAAAAAATTAAAAAAAACAGTATAAAAACAGTATGGGAATGAGGTAGGTGAAAATGGGTGGGCTATTTACCAATAGACTATGTACAGCTGCAGCGATCGGTTAGCTGCTCGGATAGCTGATGTTTGAAGTTGGTGAGGGAAATAAAAGTCTCCAACTTCAGCGATTTTTGCGTGACCAATTTAATTTAAACTTTTTAAGGTGGAACTTTAAGATCAATACCACTTTATTGGTCTATTGCACATAGCGGCGGTTCTAGCTTCTATGGGTCCCCTTCCCTCTTCAACGACCCCTGCCAAAAAAAAAAAGCACCCTTCTGCACTAACTGTAATTTTTATTCAGACATTTGGAACAACACAAATAATTATAACATTTAAAACACATATAAAAAAATATATATACAAAAATTAGACTAATAAATATCAAAGATAAGTAATAAAGACAAATATAAACAAATGTGTGTTGATTTGGCACTTGAGCATCAATCCCCCAACACTGTCAACCAAGAGTCAAGACTAAACCAATTCACCTTGGTGGTGTGCAGACTGGTTTTATATTATTCTTAACAATTTCGCACAAACCAGAAAAAATGCAACAATAGGTCTGTGAAACGATATATTCACAGTATTATGAATGATTTGTGGTATATTTGGTAGCATTTCATAGTGTGACTGATTTTACGAGTTGCATTAGTACTGTACAAAGTTAGAGATGCGCTATTTGATAGATTCCCCCGCTCCCCCCTACCTCGGGCTTCCAGTGGGGAGACCTGAGGTCAACCTACCCCCGCCCCCCTCCCCATCTCACATTTCAGAGTGGGAGACCTTCCCAGGCAGTAGCCTGCCTAGCACACAAACTAGAATCAGGGCGCCCACTTCGATAAGGTTAATTGATCCACAGTCCCACACGGTGACATGATATCATTGACGTGACGTGCAAATGAGCGATGGAAAACCGATCGCCTAATGTCAACATTCAAATTTTTTGAAGTGCTTCCCCTTGGCGGCTGCCCATGTCGCCTATACCTAAATCCGCCACTGATTGCACACAAGGTCCAACCAAAATTTGACTTCCGCTTTTAACTCAACCCCTCCGAAAGACACACATACATATATACACATACTATATAATGCTCTTGCATTTATTAGAAAAAGTCCATGAAAGGCATGACCCAGCGCCCCTGCGGAAATAGAGAAAGTACATTGCCACCTGTGCCATAGGTCCAGACCTACTGGCAGTGTCCAAGGGAGGTAACAATATTCCTCCACTCTCCTGAAGTGTTCCATATACAAACCCCAATGTGAACAGGGGACACTTCCATCAAAAGCCTTAGGCCTAGGCCCTATTTAAATGTACGTTTCAGCCATTTAGCAGATGCTCTCATCCAGAGCAATTTACAGGGGCAATTAGGGTTAAGTGCCTTGCTCAAGGGAACATAGACTGTTTTTTCACAAAGTCGTCTCGGTGATTCAAACCAGCGACCTTTCGTTTGCTGGCCTACTAACAACAATGTAGCGAAAAGAGAGAAAACAACCAAAATGGGGGCTTCAAATCAAATCAAAGTGTATTTGTCACGTGCGCCGAATACGACAGGTGTAGTAGAACTTACAGTGAAATGCTTACTTACAGGCTCTAACCAATAGTGCAAAAAAGGTGTTAGGTGAACAATAGATAAGTAAAGAAATAAAACAACAGTGAAAAGACAGGCTATATACAGTAGCGAGGCTACATACAGACACCGACACCGGTTAGTCAGGCACACCGGTTAATCCAGATCCAATGACCCTGCACTGAACGAGCGAACGATCAACTGTGCCATAGGGGTTCAGACCTCTTGAGCTAGGCTGTGGTAGCATAGGCACACATGAATCATGCTTTTTTATTGGTTTAGTCTGTTTGGGAGGAAATTAGGCCCTATACATAAAAATAAAAAAATGAAACGTGGATATATCACTTTAATTACACAGATAGTAAATTCATTTTTGTTATTTGAGTTATTTGTCGTCAATAGATATGCAATATAACTAATTTTATAAACTGGGTGGTTCCAGCCCTTGAATGCTGATTGTCTAAAAGCAGTGGTATATCATACCATCAGACCACATGCCACGTGTATGACAAAACATTACTTTTTACTGTTGGCTGTATCCAGGCACTCCGCGTTGCGTCATACAGCAGAACAGCCCTTAGTTGCGTCGTGCATCAGAACACCCTTAACTGTGCTATATTGGCCATATACCACACCCCCTCGCGCCTCATTGCTTAAATAGTCTATAGTTGTTAGAAGGTTATAAGATACAGGTTACATTATTTTATAGGTAATATTTACTGTAGGCCTAAAGCCATGTTCTTCATTGCAGAGTGAAACGAGCGCCGCACTATGGCAGGTTTGTCCTGTCACATTTTACCCCTATGAGTAATAGTCTACTGTCGGTTTCAAGTTCCCCCTATAAACCAACTGTGACCAGATAGACAGAATCCTGTGGGTTCTCATAGTGGAACATCGACTGCTTAGTTGAAATTCATTATCATATCTGAAGGCTACTGTAGGCCTATTTGATTTACATAACGCCAGGTAGGATGATACATGTATGTACAACTGAAAAATGTTTTTCAGCGACCTAGTTTGAGTCAAATCGGATTTTAAAAAAATGAGAAGACATTAATACATTCTTAAATCATGTTGGAAAAATTATCAATTGCATATGATCCTACAGTAGGCTATAATTTGCAAAATTCCCAATAGCAGAAGGCTAATGACAACACAAACGGTAGAAATGTGATAACAGGACATTCTAATTGCAACATTTGTGAAAGAGCGTGTAGAACAGTCAGCGGTTTTAAGGAACCCGTGAACTGATTCCATATCAACAACCAATAAGGTCTCTTTTTACTTTGAGTGTCCTTAAAGGGGAAGATGCTGTTACTTCAGTTCAGATAAAGCCGAGTCTCTTGAATGGTCAATTATACATATTAGACTAGATGGAAACAGGTGGTAGCCTAGGCATACGATAAAAAAAAAACACAATTTAATAACCTATTTATTAAATTAAGGGAATAAAACCTTTGTATTCACAATAGTCTATGGTTATGCTATTTTAACCATGGAAATGGAACAGGATATGGGTAAAAATACATAATGTGTTTTATTTGTTTATGTCCTATGGATAAGGTATACTGTGGATAAGGCTATAATAATAACTGACAATTTAATAAGTCATCATAGAGAGGGCTGAAACTGGAGTGTGCTAGTATCTAATGATTGTTGAAATGCTGAAATAATCGTCTAGAGATGATACCTCTCAATGTTGAAGACATCTTGCCTTTTATTCTAACATTGCATGACAATAAACATTGAGAAGTAGATTGCCTACTGTAACAACCACCTCCAATTGGCAACAAAAGGCATGACATAACTTTAGGGCAGGACTAGATGGAAGTACTGTACGCTCATTGGTGAAAAATAATCGCCAGTCAATTTAGCCCCATCCCTTCCCATTGACCAGGCTCGGTTGAGAAGTGCGGTTGGAGTGTGAGAGGGTCGCGGCCGAGGCTGACTGATGGTCTGACAGATGAAATAGCGAAAATACAGAAAGAGAAGACGGGCGTCCTCCTCCCTCAGAAAACCATGTTCCCTAAAGGCAAAGTGTCCGCCGTACCGTCGGATGGCCAAGCACGGGAAAAGTAAGTTTTAAAACCTATGTCTTACCTAATGCAAATTGTTTCCCTCGGGTGTGTGGTTTGCTGGACAGCTGAATTAAAGGAGCGAATTTCCTCATTCGAGGATGGAATTGAATGAACCGCCTTGTCTGCTCGCCATTCCTTCCTTACCCTGCCTTCGGCTTTATATTCTTCCTGGGCCTCATTACTGAACGTACATTGGTGTTTGTATTTGCAATTCAGCATCTAAGTATCTTTGAATTTAAAAAAAATATTTATTTTTACGGAAAACGTGAAATGAGTAGCGTAAAAAAATGTACTGTCCAATTTGGCTTTACGTCGTTTCTGTTGCATTTTAATTGATACACTTTTGCTTCCACCAGTGCTTCGGTTGCTACTTTGTTTCAGTTCGCGGCTATGAGGGCAGTCTCCAACACTCAATCTCTTTTATTTATAATAACGGGTTTTCTTGGTTAAAGTGTTTCCGATTTGAAGTGTTTGGAAAAAGCCATTGTGCGAAAGGCCTTTTGGAGTCGGCGGTCCATGCAAACTACCGAAAAAATGAATGTCTGTCGATCATGTACCCCTAAGTTCAATAAATATTAGTTGATTAGTGACACTCATTAGTCCTAATAGAGTCAAAGTAGGTTAGTTTAGAGTTGGCTAAACTGTGTAGTTATAACACTTTTTTTGTTGTATTGTTCAAACTGTTTTTTTTGTGTTTTTTTTGTAATTTGTTCACAGGTTAGCTTTATACGTCTATGAATATTTGTTACACATAGGAGCACAGAAGTCAGCACAGACCTTTTTATCAGAGGTGAGTGTCGTACTACCAAACACGGTATAGCATAATAACAAACACATTTCCATATGAAGCCATTATTAATACAATTATTATTATTAAGTAGGCCCTATTGTTCATTTACTTTTTAAATATTTTTCTAATTCTCCACTTTCCAGATACGATGGGAAAAGAACATCACACTCGGGGAACCACCTGGGTTCCTACACTCTTGGTGGTGGTAAGTGTTACCTATGTCACTATTAACAATACACCAAGTTCTACCGTGTACAGTATTCTATTGCTTTATGACTTGTGTGTCTTGTCCACAGTGTATTTTGGGACCTGTATTGTGCCGCACCAGAGAGAAGAGAGACATGTGACCACTCCAGTGAAGCGAAAGCCTTCCATGATTATGTGAGTTCTGCTCCTCATGAGACTTGCTGCTGCACATGTTGCTGGTGTTCTGCTCACGAGCCTGGGGCAGTATTTATAAAGGGTCTCAGAGTAGGAGTGTTGACCTGGGATCAGGTCCCCTCCTGAACATAATTGTTTTGAAGATGATCTAAAAGTGGAAACTGATCTTAGATCAGCACTCCTACTCCGAGACCCTTTATAAATACGGACCCTAGTTTTATTTGCACCTACTACATTTTCAAATGTAGAAAGAGATTGCACCCAGGTGGGCCTCAGCCCAGTTTACGTAAAACATTTTAATTTTCCACCAGTCCCTTTTTTGTTGTTAGTGTAGGCCTGTCTTCCTTATTCCACCATCATACAGTGTTGATGCCATGTGTAGTGGCAATGGAGAGATGTTGTTCTGACTTGTTTCTACTCTTAATTTAAATGGACCCCCCCACCCCATGTAGTTAAAAAAAAAAGTGGATTTGGACATGTTTTGGTGTGAAAATGTAAGTAGGGACCTTGCATCAACCTCATAGTGTGGATATTAATTTTGACATGTGCAATAACATTTTGTTTCAATATTTTATTAATTTAATAAATTAAGTACCTTGAGCTTTTAAGAGTTTATTACAAAAATGTCAAAATAAAAGTTAACACATTTTTGTGGGTGGGGGGGGCAGTTATTCCGTGATTGGGGGAAAAATGCCCCTTTTCTAAAAACATTTAATTGAATATCTAAAGTGTAAACTGTAGCCACTTATTTCCCTTTGCTTTTTTTGTGTCAGCAACTGGACATTGTTTTTAGGGGGGCTAGTTACCCCATGTTACCTTACACCTCTGATTATAGATGTTTCCAATAATAAATGCTTATTTTTGGTTAACATTTGAAGTGTGTCCTAATGAACACGATCCAGCTCTCCCTTTGTTGTGGCCAGTCACTGTTGCACAATGTTCAAGAGCAGAGATGGGTTCAGATTCTCAACTATCTTGAGGATGGCAGGGGCCAAGAGTTGTTATTTTAAACTCCAGATGAACCCGTCCATCTTGAGCTACATTGGGCTTTTTTTTCCTGAGCTAACAGGATAGTAGTACTCTATTGGAACTGACATTTATGGAGCCTGTTACTTATTAAAGATTATTCTGTTCAAATAGATTATTTTTCCCAAAACGGATGCACAGTGCTTGTGGCCTATCACTAAACTCTGCTTTTGCATATGGTCTTTACATGTTCAGAACACAGCGTTTGGGGAAATGACTTTAGGCATGAAGGAAAACTATCTCGTACAACTGCTGGTCTGGTCAGTCTGCCCCAGGATAGGCAGTCAGAAACCCCATTGGAAGCATCCAAATAACCATGGCTACATCCCAATTATCTCCTCTTCCTCCCAAAGGGTGTACTTGTTCACTTCCCTTTACTGATTTGAAAAGAAATGACTGGTATAAGAAATTTGGTAGGAAGTGAACTACACTGCTCAAAAAAATAAAGGGAACACTTAATTAAACACAATGTAACTCCAAGTCAATCACACTTCTGTGATATCAAACTGTCTACTTAGGAAGCAACACTGATTGACAATAAATGTCACATGCTGTTGTGCAAATGGAATAGACATTTAGCAAGACACCCCCAATAAAGGAGTGGTTCTACAGGTGGGGACCACAGACCACTTCTCAGTTCCTATGCTTCCTGGCTGATGTTTTGGTCACTTTTGAATGCTGGTGGTGCTTTCACTCTAGTGGTAGCATGAGACTGAGTCTACAACCCACACAAGTGGCTCAGGTAGTGCAGCTCATCCAGGATGCCACATCAATGCGATATGTGGCAAGAAGGTTTGCTGTGTCTGTCAGCGTCGTATCCAGAGCATGGAGGCGCTACCAGAAGACAGGCCAGTACATCAGGAGATGTGGAGGAGGCCGTAGGAGGGCAACAACCCAGCAGCAGGACCGCTACCTCCGCCTTTGTGCAAGGAGGAGCAGGAGGAGCACTGCCAGAGCCCTGCAAAATGACCTCCAGCAGGCCACAAATGTGCATGTGTCTGCTCAAACGGTCAGAAACAGACTCCATGAGGGCCCAACGTCCACAGGTGGGGGTTGTGCTTACAGCCCAACACCGTGCAGGACGTTTGGCATTTGCCAGAGAACACCAAGATTGGCAAATTCGCCACTGGCGCCCTGTGCTCTTCACAGATGAAAGCAGGTTCACACTGAGCACATGTGACAGTCTGGAGATGCAGTGGAGAACGTTCTGCTGCCTGCAACATCCTCCAGCATGACCGGTTTGGCGGTGGGTCAGTCATGGTGTGGTGTGGCATTTCTTTGGGGGGACGCACAGCCCTCCATGTGCTCGCCAGAGGTAGCCTGACTGCCATTAGTACCGAGATGAGATCCTCAGACCCCTTGTGAGACCATATGCTGGTGTGGTTGGCCCTGGGTTCCTCCTAATGCAAGACAATGCTAGACCTCATGTGGCTGGAGTGTGTCAGCAGTTCATGCAAGAGGAAGGCATTGCTGCTATGGACTGGCCCGCCCGTTCCCCAGACCTGATTCCAATTGAGCACATCTGGGAGATCATGTCTCACTCCATCCACCAACGCCACGTTGCACCACAGACTGTCCAGGAGTTGGCGGATGCTTTAGTCCAGATCTGGGAGGAGATCCCTCAGGAGACCATCCGCCACCTCATCAGGAGCATGCCCAGGCATTGTAGGGAGGTCATACAGGCACGTGGAGGACACACACACTACTGAGCCTCATTTTGACTGGTTTTAAGAACATTACATCAAATTTGGATCAGCCTGTAGTGTGGTTTTCCACTTTAATTTTGAGTGTGACTCTAAATCCAGACCTCCATGGGTTGATAAATTTGATTTCCATTGATCATTTGTGTGATTTTGTTGTCAGCACATTCAACTATGTAAAGAAAAAAGTATTTAATACGAATATTTCATTCAGATCTAGGATGTGTTATTTTAGTGTTCCCTTTATTTTTTTGAGCAGTGTATTACTAGCCCGTGTCTCTCCCAAGCCTGTGCTGGAGACATCTACATCAGTGTGCTAATATAGGACTAGTGAAGGCCCAGTGTGCTACTTTTGTGTGAATGTTTAAACTAAATGTATACTGAAGAAATATATAAACACAACATGCAACAATTTCAAAATATTTTACTGAGTTACAGTTCATGTAAGGAATAAGTCAATTGACATTAATTAGGCCCTAGTCTATGGATTTAACATTACTGGGCAAGAGCATAGCCATGGGTCAGCCTGGGAGGGCATAGACCCACCCACTAGGGAGCCAGGCCCACAAAGGGCTTTATTGTAGACATAAATACTCCTCAGCACCCCGTTAGCCGGATGTGGAGGTCCTGGGCTGGCATCGTTACACATGGTCTGCGGTTGTGAGGCTGGTTGGACATGCTGCCGAATTCTCTAAAATGACATTGAAGGCGGCTTATGGTAGAGATTCATATTCAATTATCTGTCAACATCTCTGGTGGACATTCCAGTCAGCATGCCAATTCCATGCTCCCTCAGTTTGAGACATCTGATATTGTAGTGTGACAACTGCACATTTGAGTGGCCTTTTATTGTCCCCAGTATAAGGTGCACCTGTGTAATTATCATGCTATTTAATCAGTTTCTTGATATGCCACACCTGTCAGTTGGATGGATAATCTTGGAAAAGGAGACATGCTCACGAACAGGGATGTAAAGAAATTTGTGCACAAAATTTGAGAGAAATAAGCTTTTTGTGCGTATGGAACATTTCTGGGATCTTTTTATTTCAGCTCATGAAACATGGAGCCAGCACTTTACATGTTGCGTTTATATTTTTGTTCCGTATATTTGTATTTGAGTGTTTAACCAGCATTTGTAACTTGAGTCTAATTATCTGTACAAAACAGTGAATCTAATACTTGTGGAGCATAAAAATACTTGCATATGTTTTCCAATTTCCTGAAATAAGTTATTTTTGTGTAACCTGAAATGGTATATTCATTGCGTTTGCATTTTAGCATATGCTTTGATCCAGGACAACTTACACTAGTGAGTGTATACTGGTCCCCCCGATGGGAATTGAACACTCAACCCTAGCGTTGTGAGCGCTAAGCTCTACTGTACCAACTGAGCCACATAGCAAATGGTTTGTGATGATTTAATGTCTCAATCACTTTTTCATCATGGTGATGCAAAGTCTAAAGGTACCAAACCTAGATGACTAGCCTATGTACAATACAGTAATTTACATTTAACTGTTTTGTATGGATGGTACATTTAATACGGCACAAAAAGTGGTTGTTCCCATGTTATTTGATCAAGAGAAATATTTAATTTGTGGATGTTTTGTTGCTTTGCCCATAACATTGCACCTTCTGATGTAAATGTTTGAGGACAAGGTCTTGTTGTTTCCGGATTCCATTAGAATTAAAATGGCAGAGAAGGGGACAAGGCAACAACTGAAAACACCAAAGTCATTGCGTGCTATGAATATGGGACCATATACTTAACTTTTTTAAATAAACACAAGTGGATTTGTCTTTACTTTTGGTCCCCTAAAATGGGGGGGACCATGTATTTTAAAAGTGCTGTAATCCCATTTTAGGGGACCAAAAGTATTAGGACATTCAGTTAACTTTTTAATAAACGCAAGTATTTGGTCCCATATTCAATAGCACGCAATGACTACGTTTTGGTTTCAGATTATTTTCGTGCCCAATAGAAATGAATGGTAGATGGAATTCTAAACCTTTACATTAATGTGGATGCTAGCATGATTATGGATAGAGTGAGAAAGTTGGACGCACAAATATCATACCCCCAAGACATGCTAACCTAATATATTAGTACAAGAAGTGCTGTAATTTCTAAACAGTTCACCCGATATGGATGAAAATACCCTCAAATTAAAGATGACAACCTCCTAGTCATTTCAATTCCAAAGTGCTGGAGTACAGAGCCAAACCAAATGTGTCACTGTCCCAATACTTCTGCAGCTCACTGTATATCACATTTTCAGTCAAATAAAACACCAATACAGTACCGTGTACATTTGAGGGTAACTGGTATCTTTATTAGTTTTACTAAGTATTCATACCACTGACTGACTTGAGCTGTTTTTGACTTGACTGCAACTTAGCATATCTCCGAAGGTAATTTAGATTTTTTTTTACACGGTCAAACCTCATTATAACCATTTTAAAAGGTGATCTATCTGGTCAAACTGATACAGGGCCCTATCCACCCTCTGTTTTAGATCATTTGTAATTGTCTACAGAGAAACCTAGATTCAAATAAAGGTCCTGTTCATCAAACATGGGATCCCATTTGGAGATGGGATCCCTGTGAATCTGTTGGTTCTGTCTGTGTTCATCTTAGGCATGTATGTGAGCTCAGTGCTCTCTTTGTTTGCGTCGGCCCAGGCTTTCTCCTTTCTCTGCTCTGTGTTTGCGTACAGTAGGCCTAGGGTTTATCTTTCGTTCTCTCTATCTTTCTCCCTCCATGGCCAGTAGTCCCAGCGCTGTCTTTGTCTCTGTGGGCTTTGGGTGGGGGGAGGTGGCTGGCTGGGCTGCTAGCAGGGAAGCAGCGATGCATCACGGCTCGTAAAGCGCAGGGCCCTTCCTCCCTGGCGTATTCACGCCTGGTTGGATGGATGCTCCCCAGGGGCTCCGTCGCCATGGTGTCAGCAGCTGATTGATGGCTGTCAGGGAGCTGAGGGACAGACTAGAAAAGGGGAGTGGCCACTGTGGCATATGCCTGGCAACCAAGGGAGGAGCAGAGAGAATATGTGAAAGGGGGGATGGGGAGTGGTGGTAGAGAGCTTGAGTTCTCTTCTCTGGGTCTTACTGCCAGACCTTTCACCATCAGGGACAAGGAGACTGCTATGAAAACAAAAACAGCAATTTTTATGGAGTTGGTGGATGGTTGTAGATCGACTAGCTTAGGCCCAGGCTTCCTTTTTTTTTATAGCTTGGTTCAGGTGGATGATGTGAGATGGTAAAGCAGTCCAGGGGCCGTATGTATCAAGTGTCTTCGAGATATCACTGTCCATGAAGTCTTATTCGTTGTGACGTAATAGACAACTGGTCCTAAATCTGCACTCCGAGACGCTTGATGCATATGGCCCAGGTCAGGACATGGCCAGTTAGTTTAGTGTGGTCTCTCTGGCCTGTCCCCTTTTCTCCGAGCTGTGCTGAATCCCCCTTGTCCCTTTTTGTGTCTACCTTCTCAGAGCTACCTTAATCAAACACTTTCCTATTTTATTTCTCCTCTCTCCCCCACTTTCTCTCTGTCTGTCTTTGTACAGAGACAACAGCTGCTGTGACCTACAACACACACACACACACACCAGGGGGGTGGGTCTAGTCTGTCAAAAAGAAACCCCCCCCTAGGGGAGGTTTAGAGATGGGCCCCCACACCACCTCACTCAGCTGCCCCCCAGGCAGCAGAGTCTGTGACATCTGCCCCATCCTGTACCAAAGCATCTGGGAGTCTTGGCCCTCCTCTCCTGCAGCAGAACAGTGGCTTCATAACAAATGGTACCCTATTCCCTTTAGAGTGCACTACTTTTCACAAGGGCCCATAGGGTATATGGTGCCATTTGGTGGGGGACACAGAGCTACAGTTGAATATGCACCGCAGTGGGCTCTAGTACCAGAAGATAAGGATCAGAAGGAACATTCCTGGAGACTTTCCATGCACACTAGTGCATTTGAGAGCTTACAGTTCATGTGTTAAGGTACAAGAGCAATGTAGACTTGTTTTAGGACATACATATGATTGTTACCATTTTGAAGTAACAGATGATTCTTAGGTGCAACACTAACATCCCCATAGTCCATGACGTGTCAACGTGCTAATATCCCTCCACAGCTACCTGACGCCCACATCATGCATAGCAGTGCTTATTATTTGACCATGCTGGTAATTTATGAACATTTGAACATCTTTGCCATGTTCTGTTTATAGTCTCCACCTGTCACAGCCAGAAGAGGACTGGCCACCCCTCATAGCCTGGTTCCTCTAGGTTTCTTCCTAGGTTTTGGCCTTTCTAGGGAGTTTTTCCTAGCCACCGTGCTTCTACACCTGCATTGCTTGCTGTTTCGGGTTTTAGTCTGGGTTTCTGCACAGCACTTCGAGATATCAGCTGATCTAAGAAGGGCTATATAATGATCACACTATTCTATGACAACCATCCTAGTCTCCCAGAGAGACTTTTATCTATAAGCCTCTGCAGACCTGCACGCAACTACGCAATTCTCTGTCCACGTTCGAAAGTACGAGATCCGAGTTAAAAGTATGTCAAATGAAAATGGCCTGTTTTTATATTTTTAAAAAAAAATTAAACATTTGAATTTAAAAAAATGTATCAATGGAGTAAATTCAACATCCTGATTCTCGAGCTGCAACACAGACTTGTATGGAGTTTATCAACGGACATGGAGATGAATACATCATTATTCGACGCTACACCGTGTCTGCCCCTCCTGTTTGTTGTGATGCTGAGTTTGCCGACCTTTCAGCTGTACGTAAACGAGGACCAATCCCTTTTCGACTCCGTGTGTTGTGGAAAGGTTAACACTAATTGTTTCAAGCTAACGTTAGCGAACATACGCTGGACATTCAGTGGGCTCTAAAGTGCTAAATATGCTAGCTAACAGGTAAATCGGTCTAGGAAATGATTTCCTGAACATTTTGAAGGTCTCCAGAAGATTGGATCTCACCCACTGTTTACTATCATAGCTTTTTTCGTTTTTTATTATGGATAACCTATTTAATTGAGACTGATCTGCTTCAAACATTTGTTTCCATAATATCAGAGTAATAGTTATTTATTTATCGTGGCTAAGACGTTTGTACGTTTTGTACCTCAACTTATTTTTTATTTTAAAATTTTTTTTTTAAACCTCCAATAATAAAGGCCCTTTTGTGTGTTCTAATTATATCTTGTTGGTGACTGACCGTGTGTGTAAATGGAATGCTGTCAAGAAAGAAATTATTCCAAGCTATAGACTTCATATTCTATAGACTTCATTTGGTGAATATCCACTTTGCCGCGCGTGTCTGGTACTCTAAAAAGTTGGACAGGGTTGGCAGGTCTGCCTCCTGTAGGCTCAAGGCAGGGTTGTTCTCATTAGGGTGCGCTGTTGCTAAACATTTAGCAACCAAACCCAGCATTACCCATGACCTTTTTGTTTTAGGTTAGTCTCTCCATTCCGTTTTTAGTCAATTTTCTTCCGTTTGGTTCCCAGTGAATAGCTTACGACCCATCCTACAAAGCAGGATCATGTTAGCCAGCTAACTTAGATAAACAAATACATTGTTTCTGGGTCATTTAACAAATCTACATTTGAATATGGGTCAAATCAATACAGTCCCATTTTTAGCAATATCTTCTTAGAAATGTGAAGTTATTTCTGAACATTCAAGCAAGTTGGCTGGTTGTCATTGATCCTACTTTGTGACCCCCCCAGGTGTCCTAGGGTTGAAGGATGCCTCCTGAATGTGGATAACTTTGTCAGTGTGTTCCAGGTACGACTGGGCTGGATGGGTCCTTCTGGCCTCACTTCTCCCCCTACTGTGGTATTTCACAGTGGACCTGCAGGACCCGGCTCAGATATAATTAGGAAGGGGTGCAGTCAGTCGATTACCAGGGACTGCGAGTGTGTTCGGTTATATCCACTAGTGTTGTCTGTGGAGGTTGAGCACTTAAGAGAGTGCAGGGAGGTGAGATGGTAAGGTGTGTGTGTGTGACTTCGTTTTCTCTAGATGTGTGTTTTTGATGGTGGTACTTTATATACTGTTACCCTCCTTGTGATTACTCCATGCTCTCACAAGCCACCTGTCATAACTAGCCTTTGATTCCAGATGCTAATACCAGTGTGCAATGTAGGCATTAGCTTCTGCTGAAATGCTTCTACAAAAAAAAAAAACAGTCAATTACAAGCATGCGACCAAAGCAAATGGCACATTAGTGAATTATGGCTGTGGTTGGGACAGGAAATGGCCTAGCAGTGAGACCTTGCTGTGTATAAGCACTTTGAAATGAATCCCACAGATTCCTATCAAATCTACTGGATACTTGCTGGATCAGCACGTTTGGCTGTGCAGTTAGATTCCACTCCGGTCAAACTTGAGGCTTGTTCTGTTTGTGGTGTGTGTGTGTGATACTTATAACGGCCAGTTTCATGGACACAGATTAAGCCTAGTCTTAGAATGATAAACATGATTTCTTAGTCAGTCTATGCAAATTGATTTAAAGGTTTGACTCCTGACATTTTGCGTAATAGCACACGTTGACCGGTTTTCTAAACTTTAAAGTGCTCATAGAGCCAACCAGTCAATGATAAACTTGAACGATCAATATGCAAACCTAGTGGTAATTTACCAAAGTAACCATCAATCTATAGTAAATTAGGTGATTTACACTTGAATAGCTTTTAAGAAATAAAATGTTTTATTTGTGTCCAGTGGATGAATCATATGGGTCAAGACAATTTGCCTAATTAATTTTAAAAAGCATCTGAGAAACAATGACATTATTTTCAATTAACTCTGCAACACTTCCAGCTATTGACTTTCTCAAAACTGCCACCAGTTTGGAGCAAAAACATTAAACAAAGACCTTGACAGTTTATTTTACTGTCTGAAAAAATAAAGGATATTTCATGCTGAAACTCTTGTATTAAACACCAATAGTAACTACCAAGTTGATGGTTTATATTTAGGATAATGTTTTACAGATTTGTCATTCTATTTAAAATTCTATTTTGCATATTTTATGTGATAAGGGCCAGAGATAATTAGACACCTGTGATAATCTGAAGTACCCAAAATGACACTAGATTTCCTCAGATAAATTCCTCCCAAAACATGAAAGTTACCAAAATTCTGGTATCTTACTGGTAAACCTCAGGTTTACACAAACACCCTACCTTTGCAACCCTACACAGACAAAATATTCTTCTCAGTTCTAACCTCTAACTCTTTATTGTCTTATGTTTACAGAGTGCGGCTGCAGCCCCCAGTCCAGTGATGGGGGGGATGCCCCCTGGAGAGGGGATGCCCGGTGGACCCATGCCCCCGGGATTCTTCCAGGTCAGTCTCCTCCTACTCTCACACACACACCTCCATCTACACTCTATGGCAGTGGTTCTAGGGTTGGGTGATATATCTAATTAAGTTTGTGCATCAAGTGTCTTTTTAAAAATATTTTTTTCCCCATTTGAGTGTTGTTGTCTTTTTAGTCTCGGCTCCTTCTGTGCTGTGTGCAGTGACTGTAGGCTGTGTGCACCTTCTCATTTACACACACACACACACACACACACACACACACCAAGCTCCTACCCCTGCAATTCACAGCGAAGATGAGAGATCACTTTGTATTCTCTGACAAATGGTTTCAACTTGCTATTTGCGGTTTGGTCCAACAGAATAGATCATATGGACACTGAAACACAGTGAGACATTATTTTACTGTAATCGAGGTTAATCTTTCTAATGATACCCTTTTTGTGTTTAACTCCTCAAAATGCGAGCTGACTACTAAAACGGACTTTCGATGAACATTGAAACTGAGCATTCCTTTTCCAGAATATCGTACCATGTACTGCTAGCAGCATTTTAAACAGAATTATACTAGCTGTCTAGTCTGTTTTTATAAATGTGCCATTACACATGGAACACAATTACCGTGATTTCAGAACGTATTTGGACCCCTTCCCTTTTTCCACATTTTGTTACGTTACAGCCTTCTAAAATGGATGAAATAAAAAAAATCATCAATATACACACAACCCACAATGACAGTGAAAAGTTTTTTTTTTTTTTAGAATGCAAATTTATAAAAAACAGATACCTTGTTTACATAAGTATTCAGACCCTTTGCTATGAGACTCGAAATTGAGCTCTGGTGCATCTTTCCATTGATCATCCTTGATGTTTCTACAACTTGATTGGAGTCCACCTGTGGTAAATTCAATTGATTTGGAAAGGCACACACCGGTCTATATAAGGTCCTACAGTTGACAGTGCATTTCAGAGCAAAAACCAAGCAATGAGATCGAAGGAATTATCTGTAGAGCTCCGAGACAGGACTGTCGAGGCACAGATGTGGGGAAGGGTACCAACAAATGTCTGCAGCACTGAAGGTTCCCCAAGACACAGTAGCCTCAATCATTCTTAAATGGAATAAGTTTGGAACCACCAAGACTCTTCCTAGAGCTGGCCAAACTGAGCAATCGTGGGAGAAGAGGCTTGGTCAGGGAGGTGACCAAGAACCGGATGGTCACTGACAAAGCTCCAGAGAACCTGGCACTATCCCTATGGTGAAGCATGGGTATGGCAACATCATGCTGTGGGGATGTATTTCAACGGCAGGGACTGGTAGGCTAGTCAGGATCGAGGTAAAGATGAACGTCGCAAAGTACAGAGATCCTTGATTTAAAAACCTGCTCTAGAGCGTTCAGAACTTCATACTAGGGCCAAGGTTCACCTTTCAACAGGACAAAGATCCTAAGCACACATCCAAGACAATGCAGCAGTGGCTTCGGGACAAGTCTCGATATTTTTGAGTGGCCCAGCCAGAGCCCGGACTTGAACCTGATCGAACATCTCTGGAGAGACCTGAAAATAGCTGTGCAGCGACGCTCCCAATCCAACCTGACAGCTTGAGAGGATCTGCGGAGAAGAATGGAAGAAACTCTCCAAATACAGATGTGCCAAGCATATAGCGTCATACCCAAGAAGACTCGAGGCTGTAATTGCTGCCTAAGGTGATTTCAACAAAATACTGAGTAAAAGGTCTGAATACTTATGTAAATGTGATATTTGTTTTCAATTTTAGTAACAATAAACATTTCTAACAACCTGTTTATGCTTTGTCATTATGGGGGTGTGTGTGTGTGTGTGTGGATAAGGGGGGGGGGCAAATGTTATGCATTTTTAGAATACGGAATACTTTAACCTAACAAAATGTGGAAACAGTCAAGGGCTCTGAATACTTTCCGAATGCACTGTATATAGTCAATTGGCTACTTGTTATCATTCTGAGAAATAAGTTACTTGATTTCGACATAAGTGGACAGGCTAGCATTATGTTCAAACAGTTGGAGACTGACAGAAGGGCAGTGGTGGAAAAAGTACTTGAGTAAAAGTAAAAATACCTTCATAGAAAATGACTCAGTGAGTCACCCAGTAAAATACTACTTGCATAAAAGTCAAAGTATCTGAAATCAACTTAAGTATCAAAAGTTTAAATATTTTCTAATTGCTTATATTAAGAAAACCAAAATGGCTTAATGTTTTTTAAAATTCTCTTTACAGATAGCCAGGGGCACACTCCAACATTCAGACAATTTACAATCTAAGCATTTGTGTTTTAGTGACTCAGCCGCCAGATCGGAGGCAGTCGGAACGACCAGGGATGTTATCTTGATAAGTGTGTGTGAATGGAAAAATGTTCTGTCATACTAAGCATTCTAAATGTAGCGAGTACTTTTGGGTGGCTGGATAAATTAAGTAAAAAGTACATTTTCTTAGAAATGTAGTGATTTAAAAGTTGTCAACTACTTTTTTTTTTACATAAGTACTTTACACCACTACAGAAGGGTGTGTTTTATAATAATTCAACAGTTCTACCTTGTTAGCTAGCAAATAGATTCTAGTTGGCTAAATTTAAAATCTAAAGATTAGCTGGCTGAAACAGAAAAGGGCCTTCCCCAAACTGTTGCCACAAAGTTGGAAGCACAGAATCCTCTAGAATGCTGTATGCTGTAGCATTAACATTTCCCTTCACTGGAACTGAGGGGCCAACCCGAACCATGAAAAACAGCCCCATACCATTATTCCTCTTCCACCAAACCTTACAGTTGGCACTATGCATTGGGGCAGGCGGCGTTCTCCTGGCATTTGCCTAACCCAGATTCAGCCGTCGGACTGCCAGATGGTGACACGTGATTCAGCACTACAGAGAACGCGTTTCCACTGCTCCGATTGCGGCGAGCTTTACACCACTCCAGCCGACGCTTGGTGTTGCGCATGGTGTGGCTGCTTGGCCATGGAAACCCGTTTTCATTAAGCTCCCGACAAACTGTTCTTGTGCAGACTTTGCTTGTTTGGAACTCTGTAGTAAGTGTTGCAACAGAGGACAGATTTTTTTATGCGCTTCAGCACTCGGCGATCCCGTTCTCTGAGTTTGTGGCCTAACACTTCGTGGCTGAGCCGTTGTTGCTCCTATACGTCTCCACTTCACAACAGCACAGTTAATCGGGGCAGCTCTAGCAGGGCAGAAATGTGAATAACTGACTTGTTGGAAAGGTGGCATCCTTTGGCACTGCCATATTGCAAGTCACTGAGTTGTTCAGTAAGGCCATTCTACCACCAATATTGGTCTATGGTGATGGCATAGCTGTGAGCACAATTTTATACACCTGACGGCAACAGGTGTGGCTGAAATAGCCAAATCCACTAATTCTAAGGGGTTTCCACATGCAGTATGTGCCCAGCAAAAAATAAATGTCCTCTCACTGTCAACTGTTTATTTTCAGCAAACATAACATGTATAAATATGTCTGAACATAAGATTCAACAACCTGATACATAAACTGAACAAGTTCCACAGACATGTGACTAACAAAAATGGAATAATGTGTCCCTGAACAAAGGTCTAAAGTAACAATATCTGGTGTGGCCACCAGCTGCATTAAGTACTGCAGTGCATCTCCTCCTCATGTACTGCACCAGATTTGCCAGTTCTTGCTGTGAGCTGTTACCCGACTCTTCCACCAAGGTACCTGCAAGTTCCTGGACATTTCTGGGGGGAATGGCCCTGGCCCTCACCTTACTATCCAACAAGTCCCAGACGTGCTCAATGGGATTGAGAACCGGGCTCCTCGCTGGCCATGGCAGAGCACTGACATTATTGTCTTGCAGGAAATCACACACAGAACGAGCAGTATGGCTGGTGGCATTGGCTGGAGGGTTATCTCGGGATGAGCCTGCAGGAAGGGTACCACATGAGGGAGGAAGATTTCTTCCCTGTAACGCACAGTGTTGAGATTGCCTGCAATGACAACAAGCTCAGTCCGATGATGCTGTGACACACCTTCCCAGACCATGACGGACCCTCCACCGCCAAATCGATCCCGCTCCAGCATACAGGCCTCGGTGTAACGCTCAAACGCGAATCCGACCATCACCCCTGGTGAGACAAAACCGAGACTCGTCAGTGAAGAGCACTTTTTGCCAGTCCTGTTTGGTCCAACGACGGTGGGTTTGTGCCCATAGGCAACGTTGATGCCGGTGATGTCTGGTGAGGACCTGCCTTACAACAGGCCTACAAGCTCTCAGTCCAGCCTCTCTTAGCCTATTGCGGACAGTCTGAGCCATCCTGTACCTGTCCCGCAGGTGTGATGATCTGATGTATCGATCCTGTGCAGCTGTCCGTTCTGTCTCCCTGTAGCGCTCTCTTAGGCATCTCACAGTACGGACGTTGTAATTTATTTCCCTGGCCACATCTGCAGTCCTCGTGCTTCCTTGCAGCATGCCTAAGGCACGTTCACACAGATGATCAGGGACCCTGGGCATCTTTCTTTTGGTGTTTTTCAGAGTCAGTAGAAAGGCCTCTTTTTTTGTGTGTGTCCTAAGTTTTCATAACTGTGACCTCAATTGCCTACCGTCTGTTAGTGTCTTAATGACCATTCCACAGGTGCATGTTCATTAATTGTTTACGGTTCAGGGAAAGCGTTTTAAACCCTTTACAATGAAGATCTGTGACGTTATTTGGATTTTTACGAATGATCTTTGAAAGACAGGGTCCTGAAAAGGGGCTGTTTCTTTTTTTGCTGTGTGTGTATATACAGTGGGGAGAACAAGTATTTGATAACCTGCAAAATCATCAGTGTTTCCTACTTACAAAGCATGTAGAGGTCTAATTTTTATCATAGATACACTTCAACTGTGAGAGACGGAATCTGAAACAAAAATCCAGAAAATCACATTGTATGATTTTTAAGTAATTCATTTGCATTTTTATTGCATAACAAGTATTTGATACATCAGAAAAGCAGAACTTAATATTTGGTACAGCTATCATACTTTTCCTGTAGTTCTTGACCAGGTTTGCACACACTGCAGCAGGGATTTTGGCCCACTCCTCCATACAGACCTTCTCCAGATCCTTCAGGTTTCGGGGCTGTCGCTGGGCAATACGGACATTCAGCTCCCTCCAAAGATTTTCTATTGGGTTCAGGTCTGGAGACTGGCTAGGCCACTCCAGGACCTTGAGATGCTTCTTAAGGAGCCACTCCTTAGTTGCCCTGGCTGTGTGTTTCGGGTCGTTGTCATGCTGGAAGACCCAGCCATGACCCATCTTCAATGCTCTTACTGAGGGAAGGAGGTTGTTGGCCAAGATCTCGCGATACATGGCCCCATCCCATCCTCCACTCAATATGGTGCAGTCGTCCTGTCTCCTTTGCAGAAAAACATCCCCAAAGAATGATGTTTCCACCACCATGCTTCACGGTTGGGATGGTGTTCTTGGGGTTGTACTCATCCTTCTTCCTCCAAAACCGGTGAGTGGAGTTTAGACCAAAAAGCTCTATTTTTGTCTCATCATATGACCTTCTCCCATTCCTCCTCTGGATCATCCAGATGGTCATTGGCTAACTTCAGACGGGCCTGGACATGCGCTGACTTGAGCAGGGGGACCTTGCGTGCGCTGCAGGATTTTAATCCATGACGGCGTAGTGTGTTACTAATGGTTTTCTTTGAGACTGGTCCCAGCTCTCTTCAGGTCATTGACCAGGTCCTGCCGTGTAGTTCTGGGCTGATCCTTCACCTTCCTCATGATCATTGATGCCCCACGAGGTGAGATCTTGCATGGAGCCCCAGACCGAGGGGGATTGACCGTCATCTTGAACTTCTTCCATTTTCTAATAATTGCGCCAACAGTTGTTGCCTTCTCACCAAGCTGCTTGCCTATTGTCCTGTAGCCCAGCCCAGCCTTGTGGAGGTCTACAATTTTATCCCTGATGTCCTTACACAGCTCTCTGGTCTTGGCCATTGTGGAGAGGTTGGAGTCTGTTTGATTGAGTGTGTGGACAGGTGTCTTTTATACAGGTAACGAGTTCAAACAGGTGCAGTTAATACAGGTAATGAGTGGAGAACATGAGGGCTTTTTAAAGAAAAACTAACAGGTCTGTGAGAGCCGGAATTCTTACTGGTCGGTAGGTGATCAAATACTTATGTCATGCAATAAAATGCAAATTAATTACTTAAAAATCATAATATGATTTTCTGGATTTTTGTATTAGATTCCGTCTCTCACAGTTGAAGTGTACCTATGATAAAAATGACAGACATCTACATGCTGATTTAGCATGTTATCAAATACTTGTTCTCCACACTGTGTGTATATGTGTGTGTGTGTGTGTGTGTGTGTGTGTGTGTATATATATATATATATCACTGCTCAAAAAAATAAAGGTAACACTAAAATAACACATCCTAGATCTGAATGAATGAAATATTCTTATTAAATACTTTTTTTTCTTTACATAGTTGAATGTGCTGACAACAAAATCACACAAATGATCAATGGAAATCAAATTTATCAACCGATGGAGGTCTGGATTTGGAGTCTCACTCAAAATTAAAGTGGAAAACCACACTACAGGCTGATCCAACTTTGATGTAATGTCCTTAAAACAAGTAAAAATGAGGCTCAGTTGTGTGTGTGGCCTCCACGTGCCTGTATGACCTCCCTACAATGCCTGGGCATGCTCCTGATGAGGTGGCGGATTGTTTCTTGAGGGATCTCCTCCCAGACCTGGACTAAAGCATCCGCCAACTCCTGGACAGTCAGATGTGCTCAATTGGATTCAGGTCTGGGGAACGGGCAGGCCAGTCCATAGCATCAATGCCTTCCTCTTGCAGGAACTGCTGACACACTCCAGCCACATGAGGTCTAGCATTGTCTTGCATTAGGAGGAACCCAGGGCCAACCGCACCAGCATATGGTCTCACAAGGGGTCTGAGGATCTCATCTCGGTACCTAATGGCCACCCCACACCATGACTGACCCACCGCCAAACCGGTCATGCTGGAGGATGTTGCAGGCAGCAGAATGTTCTCCACGGTGTCTCCAGACTCTGTCACATGTGCTCAGTGTAAACCTGCTTTCATCTGTGAAGAGCACAGGGCACCAGTGGCGAATTTGCCAATCTTGGTGTTCTCTGGCAAATGCCAAACGTCCTGCACGGTAAGCACAACCCTCACCTGTGGACGTCGGGCCCTCATACCACCCTCATGGAGTCTGTTTCTGACCGTTTGAGCAGACACATGCACATTTGTGGTGCCTCCTGCTCCTCCTTGCACAAAAGTGGAGGTAGCGGTCCTGCTGCTGGGTTGTTGCCCTCCTACGGCCTCCTCCACGTCTCCTGATGTACTGGCCTGTCCTCTGGTAGCGCCTCCATGCTCTGGACACTACGCGGACAGACACAGCAAACCTTGCCACAGCTCGCATTGATGTGCCATCCTGGATGAGCTGCACTGCCTGAGCCACTTGTGTGGGTTGTAGACTCTGTCTCATGCTACCACTAGAGTGACAGCACCGCCAGCATTCAAAAGTGACCAAAACATCAGCCAGGAAGCATAGGAACTGAGAGGTGGTCTGTGTCACCACCTGCAGACCCACTCCTTTATTGGGGGTGTCTTGCTAATTGCCTATTTCCACCTGTTGTCTATTCCATTTGCACAACAGCATGTGACATTTATTGTCAATCAGTGTTGCTTCCTAAGTGGACAGTTTAATTTCACAGAAGTGTGATTGACTTGAAGTTTATTTTTTTGAGATATATATATATATATGAGCCCAACCCTTTCCTTTGAGGACCAACATATCTTTATCATGTTATGGGGGGAATGTGTGGACCACAACCTGTCTCACAGGTTGTAGACCACTGCTCTATGGGCTGAATCTTAACTTGGGATCCGCCAGCATGAAAAACTGACTTCAATTTCTGCTGAACTCCTTTGTCATCAATATAGGGTTGATTTACTGTATGTGTGATTCTCAAGTGAAGAATTTAGCCTGTATGTGCATGCATGGAACACTATTGCGCAACTGCTCCTCACGCTGGCATCTGCTCTGTCTCTCACCTGTTCTACCGCCCTGCTGATGTGCATTCCACATTCGTACCTGTGAACTTGGCTGGTCTTATCAGGATGTGTTAAAGCTCTGCGTGTGTCATGATGCGGTACTTCTACTCTGCTGTGGTCCGTAGGCTGCGTCTCGTCTCTGCGCCTGTCTTCATCCCAAGTGGCACCCTACAAAGTGCTCTTTGACCAAGCCCTGTGGGCCCTGGTGAAAAGTAGTGCACTTACTCTATAGGGTGCCATTTGGGACGTGTCCCGTGTGTAGTGCTGTTGTCTGACTACCCACTCCAGTGTACTGTAGTGAAACGTGGAGGCGTGGTTGGGCCTGGCCCTTAATCGAGAAATTTTAAAGGTGCTGCACCACTTGATGTTGATCAATATCTCATGAGAATGAACTATTGGCAGCCGTGGAGGATTTGACTTCAACATTCCATGCAGTATTATTCTGTAGCGCTGTAGTAGAAGTCAAAGCATCCACTTCTGTTTCTTTAAAGGCCCAGTGTAGTAAAATGTGATTTTCCTTTGTCTTCTATATATTATTTCCACAGTGAGGTTGAAGTAATATTGTGAACATTATGATGATAATAAGAAAGGGCTGCATTGGGCCTTTCAGTATATACTGGCAGGTATGTTGTGTATAGGAATTTAGTCAGATGTTTATTGAGAAGCAATTCTATGTAGCATGGTGTGGTTGAGAGCCAAAGCACACACGCACACAAGCATTTCTAAAACATTGCTGCCACTCCCAGAATATATACTGTGCATTTGGAATGTATTCAGACCCCTTCCCTTTTCCTACATTTACGTTACAGCCTTATTCTAAAATGAATTAAATAAAAATGTCTTCAATCTACACACAGTACTCCGTAATGACAAAACAAAAAGGTTTGTATATTTAAAAAAAAAAAATGAAAGTAAACTGGTGCCTTATTTACATAAGTATTCTCAGAACCTTTGATATGAAACTCGAAATTGAGCTCCAGTCCATCCTGTTTCCATTGATCATCTTTGTTTCTACAAGTTGATTGGAATCTACCTGTGGTACATTAAATTGATTGGTCCCACAGTTGACAGTGGATGTCAGAACAAAACCAAGCCATGAGGTCAAAGGAATTGTCTGTAGAGCTCAGAGACTGTCGAGGCACAGATCTGGGGAAGGGTACCAACACATTTCTACAGCATTGAAGGTCCCCAAGAACAGTGGCCTCCATCATTCTTAAATGGAAGGAGTTTGTTACCACCAAGACTAGAGCTGGCTGCCTGGTCAAATGCGCAATCGGGGAGAAGGGCCTTGGTCAGGGAGGTGACCAAGAACCTGATGGTCACTAACAAATTGCCAAAGCTCCTCTGTGGAGATGGGAGAACCTTCCAGAAGTCCAACCATCTCTGCAGTGCTCCACCAATCAGGCCTCTATGGTAGACTGGCCAGACGGAAGCCACTCTTCAATAAAAGGCACATGACAGCCCGCTTTGAGTTTGCCAAAAGGCACCTAAAGGACTCTGACCATGAGAAACAAGATTGAACTCTTTGGCCTGAATGCCAAGCATCACATCTGGAAGACACCTGGCACCATCCTTATTGTGAAGCGTGGTGGTAGCATTATGCTGTGGGGATGTTTTTCAGGGACTGTGAGACTAGTCAGGATCAAGGTGAAGATGAATGGCTTAAAGTACAGAGGCATCCTTGATGAAAACCTGCTCAGGACCTCAGACTGAGTCCAAGGTTCCTTCCAACTGGACAACAACCCTAAGCACACAGCCAAGGCAATGCAGAAGTGGTTTCGGGACTCAAGTCTCAATGTCCTTGAGTGGCCCAGCTGTAGCCCGGATCTGAACCCGAGAGACCTGAAAATAGCTGTGCAGCGATGCTCCCCATCCAACCTGACAGCTTGAGGATCTGCAGAGAACAATGGGAGAAACTCCAAATACAGGTGTGCCAAGGTTGTAGCATCATACCCAAGAAGACAAGGCTGTAATCACTGCCAAAGGAGCTTCAACAAAGTACTGAGTAAAGAGTCTGAATACTTATGTACAGTTAGTTTACATACTTCGGTTGGAGTCATTAACTAGTTTTTCAAACACTCTAGAAATATTTGTTAACAAACTATAGTTTTGGCAAGTCCGGTAGGACATCAACTACGTGCATGACAAGTCATTTTTTCCAACAGTTGTTTACAGCCTATTTCAATATCACAATTCCAGTGGGTCAGAAGTTTACATATACTGTTGACTGTGCCTTTTAAACAGCTTGGAAAATTCCAGAAAATGTCATGGTTTAGAAGCTTCTGATATGCTAATTGACATTGAGTCAATTGGAGGTGTACCTGTGGATGTATTTCAATGCCTACCTTCCAGCTCAGTGCCTCTTTGCTTGACATAATGGGAAAATAAAATAAATCAGCCAAGACCTCAATATTGTAGACCAAGTCTGGTTCATCCTTGGGAACAACTTCCAAATGCTTGAAGGTACCATGTTCATCTGTACAAACAATAGTACACAAGTATAAACACCATGCAGCCGCACCAAAGTACGTTCAAATCAATCCCAGAACAGCAGCAAAGGACCTTGTGAAGATGCTGGAGGACACAGGTACAAAAGTATCTATATCCACAGTAAAACGAGTCCTATATCGACAACCTTTTTTAAGGCCGTTCAGCAAGGAAGAAGCCACTGCTCCAAAACTGCTATAAAGCCAGACTATGGTTTAACTGCACATGGGGACAAAGAACATCTCCATGTGATTATTGCACTTCACAAAATAGATGAAAGGAACATTTGTGGATACATTGAAGAAACATCAAGACATCAGTCAGGAAGTTAAAGCTTGGTTGCAAATGGGTCTTTCAAATGGACAATGACCCCAAGCATACTTCCAAAGTTGTGGCAAGATGGCTTAAGGACAACAAGTCAAGGTTTTGGAGTGGCAATCTCAAAGTCCTGACCTCAATCCTATAGAAACTCTGTGGGCAGAACTGAAAAAGCGTGTGCGAGCAAAGAGGCCTAAAATCTGACTCAGTTACACCAGCTCTGTCAGGAGGAATGGGCCAAAATCCACCCAACTTATTGTGGGAAGCTTGTGGAAGGTTACCTGATACATTTGACCCAAGTTAAACCATTTAAAGGCATTGCTACCAAATACTAATTGAGTGCATGTAAACATCTGACCCACTGGGAATGTGATGAAATAAAAGCTGAAATAAATCCCTCTACTATTATTTTGACATTTCACATTAAAATAAAGTGGTGATCCTAACTGACCGAAGACGAGGAAGTTTTACTTGGATTAAATATCAGGAATTGTGAAAAACTCTGTTTAAATGTATTTGGCTGGTGTATAAACTTGACCTCAACTGTAAAATGTAATTTCTCTCTGTGTGTGTGTGTGTGTGTGTGTGTATATATATATATATATATATATATATAAAATTAAATGTGGCAATTAAAAAGGTTTTTGCTTTGTCATAGTGTAGAGGGGGTGAAATGACTTAATACATTTTTCGAACAAGGCAGAGGCCCAACAGTCAATAATCAGATACTCAAAAGGTTGGCTGAGTACAGGTATAGGAAACAGTGGTAACAGCTTAGTTTGATTAGGTTTACCAGTTAATTGACAGTTGTGACAAGTTTTGATGAACTCAGAAACATCCTTCTTTAACCTAGGCCAAAAGAAATGTCTTAATATGCAATTGTAGGTTTTCCTCACCCATATGTCCAGCAATGTCGTTGTGGGAAGTTTCAACACCAACTAACGAAGCTTAACTGGTACAACAACCTGACTAATCGCCTCCCCCAGAAAAACTACCATGACACACCCACTTTCTCATCAGGACATCCTCTTGGAGAAAATAGCCGTGGGCGACATCTCTCAACTGTTCCACAGGCACAATTTGGTCACAACTCTTTCTAATGTGGGGTCAGCCTGTTGCTCCTTGATTAGATCAGAGAAGGGTACAGATCACTGGATAACAGGGAAAGCAGTGACAGATTTCTTTGTGCCATTCTCATTAGCCGGTACAGTGACCAGTCGCCACGGCTCATAGAACGCATCACTGCACACACAGAACACCTCTGGGGAAACTCTGAGCACTCATCAGGAATCCCTACAAATGACTGCTTAGCAGAAGCCACTAGATATGGAAAAAAGACAGGCCATACACGCTCACCAGCCAAGTTATTCCCAAGGATAACGTTGATACTCTCAATAGGCCACAAAGAATGCACCCCCACAACAACCTCACCTTTCACCAGTCCCCTGGGCATGAGACAATGTGTCAGGAGTGAACTGATGTGGGACAGGAGCTGCTAATGCCGTAGGCTTAGCCACCGAGAACCAGACATTCGTTTTTCCAATGACCTGAATCTTGACAGTAGTGACTCTTGACCAAAGTCAGCTTTACCACAGGAGTCAGGCTCAACCCTAGTTGAATGAAACTGCCCATGAAGCAGAGTATCTCGTTGAGCAAGGCCCAAAACTCTCCGAAAGCCCCCACTCACTCAATACGGGGCTCTGCAAAGACACTTGGGAGTCAAAACATACTAGTCCGCCAAAACCGCAGCTTCAGCGACAGTCTTTACATTTCGTTAATGTACATGGCTATACGATCAGGGATTGTGTCCTTAAATTGCTCTAGCATAATAGAATAACACAGCCCTTGGAAAGTCAGAACTGCAGAGGCGGAACATCGGCGATTAAACTGAAGACAGTAGTCGCGCAAACTCAACAGGAGTCTGTTTATCCCTTTTTAAAGTTCTAATTCGTTGGCGGTAAACCTCAGGAACCAATTCGTGAATCTGTAACACAGCCATTTTAACTTTAACATAACTGACACTGTCAGCTACACTAAGAGCTGAATATGCGTCCTGCGCTTTACCAGTCAACACACATTGCAACAAAGTGCGGTCAGAATCAGGCCAACTCCTAACGTCAGCAACACGCTCCAACAAAGAATGTCTCAGGGTCCTTCTCATTAAATTTAGGCAACAACTAAGTTCCTAGGTAAATCTGGGTCACCTTCCCAGAGCAAACTCTCCCTTGAGAGCTTTATATTCCCTAACCAGCTCCAGTCGCAGCTTGATTTTAGCATGCTCCAAATCCTGTTTAAATGCCAATTATTTTTCATACTTTACACGATCATGCTCTAGCTGTAACAGAAGCAGTTATTTCTGCTGTTCAAAAAGAAGACTAGGACTAACGGATGGCGTGGCTATTGTAATGTTACCGGGAGATGGCGAGTCCTCAGCAGAGGCTGCCCCAGTGGTAACTTCAAGAATAACACTCCATCAGATTGGCCTTCAATATGAACCTAATAGAATGACACTTCTCACTAATTTCAACCTTGTCGTGTTCAGCAATCTTCAACAGCTGTTCTTTAGTACATAATTCTAACAGTTCCTCTGACGGAAAGCGAATGAACTTGTCTCAATTCAGTCTAACACAACACAATGTGGAAAAAGACAAGAGGTGTGAATACTTTCAAATTAATACTTTTGCTAGCATGCTAGCTGTTCCTGTATACTTCCAGTCAATGCTAATTAGCTAATGCTAATTAGCTATTGCGCTAGCGCTAATTAGAAACATCCTTCAAACGGTATGCAGAGACATAAAAATGGTATCCATGAGTTCATCTGACTCTGGGCAAGTAGAAATGGGGCTTATGTTTGTAGCAAACCGAGCGAGCAGTGGCACGAATGAGAGCCACGAGCGCACAGCCACCGCTTGCTCCTCAGCTCCTGCAGCGCAGTGGTGCGCATCAGTTCTATTCAGATGGTGTCAACAGGTCCATGAATTTAGGAGTAGAATTTATTTTTAAAGTCACCAGGAGTGACCTCAGTCGTTCTGTAAACCCCCTGCTGAAAAACACCTTAGGGGAAACGCTGCAGGCACACACACGGACAGCTCTCTCTTTGTCAGTCCTTCGAATATGCAAGTGGTGTTAATTAGACAACCCTGTCATTAGCTCCATAGTGACAGTGTTTGGGGCAGCTGCTGTAAAGCAGGGCTTAATTGATTCGGTGGTAATTGGCAGATAGGGTAAATTGCCAGTGATCACAAGCTGGCTGCTGTTCTGGCTAGCACACATCCTCTCTACCTCTCTCACTTGCACCGTCTCTTTTTTCACACTCTCTTACAGTGCCTGGAAGGAGAGAATGATCAACGGATACACCCAACCCTCTTTCCTAAGCACAGCTTTTAGCATTTGCCCACCACCCTCTTTGCACTCTCCTCCGCTCAGTAACCCTCCTTTCTCTGCTTCTTTCTCCCTCCCTCTGTCACTTTTTCTCTGTGACGCCACAGGGTCCACCTGGTCCCCAAGGCTCTCCTCACCCCCAGCCTCCTCCCCCTAACACTATGATGGGACCCCACAGCCAGGTACCACTGCTCTCTCAGGATGTCCCAAATGATTATAGTACACTACATTTGGACCAGGGCCCAGGTCAAACGTAGTGCACTATCTAGGAAATGGAGTGTAATTTGGGACACTACGGCTCTCTGTTGGCACTCCTGTTTCTTTATATGCTTTCATATTGGGAAGACTACGGTCATTTCACCCCACCCATGCCCACTTGATGTATGTCTGTACCCTCTATGTCCTTTGGCTTGATGCTTTTGGCGGCAGTGCATAATCACACTTGTTTTAAAATATGTTATCGGAAACTATACCATTAAGCCTCATTTATAACCTATGCAATTAGCTACGTAAAAAGGCCCGTTCTGCGTACTCTCATAGCCTATCTGTAACACGATACAGCTACGCAGGATCGCCATTTTGTGTAGCTAGTTCTTGTGTTGCATATTTGCATAGGGTAAAAACGAGGCTATTATGTTCTATTAAAAGTGAAACGTATTCCTCCGTCTGGAAAATCAGTGAGGGGGAAAAATGCATGGCTGTTCAGTGTAATTGTTGTTGTGAAGGAAACGCTGATATATGTATTGCGGTTTAGTCTTTCATGAACCTACGTGTCGCTGGAGGCCCGCGAGGTCCCCCTATCAGGATGGGCAACCAGGTAAACAAACTACTGTACCCATAATTCTCCACCACCACTACAGTACTGCCATCAGTTTAACAAAAGCGCCTTACTTCAGTAAGGTTTGATAGCATGTCTTGTCGTTGTTTTATTTGACGAGTGTTCACCCATCCCTCTTCTTCCTTGTAGCCTCCTGGCGGTGGCCCTGGCCCCCATCCCATGCTCCAAAACATGGACCACACACGACCACAAGGCCATCCTAACTTGGGACCGATGCAGAGAATGAGTGGCCCTCGAGGCATGGGCCCTATGGGGCCAGGACCCCAGGTAGACCACACTACTGATATGCCCCAATTCTATTATTTTTGTCAGGCTTGCACTGTTACACACCCATCTACGAGCAGCTAGTATTTCTCAACAGTTTGCTTGTAGTCTTTCAGACTAGCCCATTCGTTT
Organism: Oncorhynchus nerka; assembly: GCF_034236695.1. Lineage (NCBI taxonomy): Eukaryota > Metazoa > Chordata > Actinopteri > Salmoniformes > Salmonidae > Oncorhynchus > Oncorhynchus nerka. Next base: position 50,642,488 of record NC_088419.1, on the reverse strand, counting down.
TTCAAACTGCCTGTGCAACATCACCCTTCCAGTCGGCCTCCTTGGATTCCAAGTTGTTGATTACAGACACCCTCCCCATGAACCATGTCTTTCCCCCCCCTCCCCTTCGGTTATGGTATGGTAGTCTGACTCTTGGTTGTCATTGCAGAACTTTGGTGGTGGGATGCGGCCTCCACACAACTCTATGGGCCCCGGGATGCCAGGAGTGAACATGTGAGCCTCCTCTCCATCTTAATACATTATACATCACCAGTGTGTGTTGATATCTAACTGGTTTCTCTCGCTGTATTGCAGGGGCCCAGGTGCTGGACGGCCGTGGCCCAATCCGAACAATGGCAACTCTGTGAGTCCAATTTCCACTTTAGACACACACACACACACACACACCATGATGTTATCGGCTCAGATTGCACTGGTCTGTGTCCGTCCTCTCTCAGTAAGAGCTCTGGAGGCCCAATGCATTACCAAGTTCTGGATGTAATTGTAGTATTATGTATCCCAGGCTATGTCCTAAATTACGCCATATTCCCTTTCTGGAGTACTACTTTCGCCCAGGGGCCCTTTTGACTGTTCAAAAGTAGTGCACTACGTGGAGAATAAGGACACTTGGGATACACCCCGTCGATACTGACGATGATAGGATGATGCTAAAACGATGAATGGTGATGTTTTGAGAGGCGAGTACATAAATCCCTGTTCCTGGGCAGTAATGTTTCTGTTGTGATTGATTCAGATGCCTTACTCATCACCTTCTCCTGGAGCGTACGGGGTAAGCACACTCTCCGATGAGCTCTCACACACAAACGCACACACTGGCCATTACGGTAGTGTTTATATTTCACCCATTTGAAGCCACTATTGTAGTATTGTCTTTCAACAGTCTTAATTGATTGTATTGGTGCAGGTAGAATCTGACCTGATACAGCTGCATTGCCGGTGTTGTGGTTTCCTGTTGAATTGTAATAGTTTTGTGTTCTCCTGCCACTCTAAAGGGAGGTTCTGGTGGAGGGGGACCCCCTGGAACCCCTGTTATGCCCAGCCCTGCTGGTAGGTACACCAAATCTTCACAGAGGAATAGGAATGCATGTCAAAATGTCTTGGCAAATAACCTTAGTCTTCAATGACTGTTTGCCATCTTTGGCTGTTCTCATTTACCTCACGTACACTTGTCTATTGATCATCATCATCATCATCATAATCTGGAGTGATTTGTGTATGAACCACTTTTCAGACTCTAACAACTCTGGGGACAATCTCTACACTATGATCAACACTGGACCTGGCAACCGATCAAATGTGAGTCTCCTTCTCGCCCCAGCCCTCTCCTCACATCTGTTGCAGTCACGTTGTTTCCTGTTTCTTCATGGCCAGATGTTTCTTCCAGTCATATCTGGGGGGGGGGGGGGGGCTGGTAAGAAGTAGTGCATTATGTAGGGAATAGGGTGCCATTTGGGATGCACACTGTTTCTCCCTGTCCCAGTCTCGATGCACACTGTTTCTCCCTGTCCCAGTCTCGTTTGATAGTGGTGCTTGTCCTGTTGACATGTGTACTAAGGCAGTGCTTGTGTCTCCTATGCTGCAGTTCCCTATGGGCCCCGGCTCTGACGGGCCCCTAGGCGCCATGGCGGGCATGGAGCCACACCACATGAATGGATCACTAGGTAACACTCTACTCCGCCACTGTTACAACACAACAACCCCGGAGCTGCAAGTCTCAATTTGGTTTAGGGAATAACAGTATTGACTAGTGTATGACTGGCTGGGAATACTTGCAGACTCAGTCAATCTGAACGTATGGAAAGGTACCAAATGGCACCCTATTCCTTATGTAGTGCACTGCTGACCATGGCCCAAAGGGTTCTGGTGAAAAGGGGTGCACTACATAGTGAATAGGGTGTCATATGAGACGTACAACGTGTAATAGTGAAGCAAGGAGACGGATTCTCAGCAGAAGTGCCAGACTTTCGTATAATCTGGCCAAAGACGCAAGGAACGCTTCCACCGGGGCACCTTTTGCATTATCACTTCAAGGTTTTAATTTTGGACTGTGAATTGTTCTCTCTCTTTCTTAGGCTCTGGTGACATGGACGGACTCAACAAGGTGAATATTATAACATGGCCATATATCTAGATTCCTATCAAAACATGACAAATCATTTTGACTTCCTTCATAAAACGTAAGCAATACATTTTTTGCATCTACTACTTATTGTTTAGCCTGGTCCCAGATCTGTTTATGCTCTTTGCCAACTTCATTGCTGTCAATGTCAAGAGTGGACATGATGGCACGACAGACGGGCACTGAGGCGACTGCTAGAGGCCCAATTGACTTACTCTCTTTCCTGCCCTATCGTAGAACTCCCCAAACAATCTAAGTGGCATTAGCAACCCTCCTGGAACCCCGAGGGATGGCGACGAGTTGGGAGGAAACTTCCTGCACTCCTTTCAGAGTGAGAATGTAAGCTCCCTACCCTACCATGCATCTCTATGGACTGTTTTCATTAGGGCATGCAATAGAAAATGTTTTTAAAATGAGTTGTCCCCTACTTTTTCCTGTCCAGTTTTGTTCCGTTTGATGCCTACTGAACACGACCAAGCTGAGGCCACTGTTGCCAGTAACACAGCCTATGTGTACTGTAGGGATTAGAGGGCAGTATTGACTCCAGTGGTGGTACCTTGACAGTCAGGCAAAGCCACAGTGACCCCATCATTGACTCTAGAGTGGCGGTGTAGTGTGGGGGCACTGGGCGGTTGCCAAGTAACAGTTTTGGCTTTGTTTGTGTCAGGCCATTCTAATAGGCTTTCCTGATTTTGAACCCTTTTCCCGTCTGTACCCCTCAGCAGTACTCCCCTACCATGACGATGAGTGTGTGACATCCCCCTCCATCTGCCATCACTGAGGATCTGAGCTCATAACAGGACATGGCCAAAACACATCAGCACAGAACCAGGGACAGAGTGCCATTTTGGTTCCACACAATTCCAGAATGCTGATATACACATTTAAAAAAATGGCTGGTGACTTCTGCTCCTCCTCGTTCCAAATGAAGGACAGTTCTTCTATAATCACCACCCCAAGTGTGATGAAACCAGCGACGGAAACTACTGCATACATGACACGTGCTTTAATTATTGCTTTGTAGTGCAAGTAGTGCAGAACCCGTTTCAGCTTTTGCCACCTAAAACACTGAAGTGTGCATTGTGAACTAGGAGAAATGTATCTTTTTGTTTTCATTTTTCAGATCCCGCGCTCAGCCACATGTAGTATGTCACAAGACTAGTCTGAAAACATGGCGTCTGAATCTGCCTGTAACTCTGTGACCACTCCATTGAATGACTTTGTCCCGATGTACTAGCCCCCAACTATTTAGCCACATTTTCAAAGGGAAGTGGTGCGATCGTATTGGGCCTTAGTAAGAATAGGGCGGCCTGTAACAGTTTCGAAGTGCTCAAGCGAGGGTTTTTAAAATGTCGGATCGGATGCGATGCGTCGTTAGGGAATGTGTTTTGTGGGTTCTGTTTTTGTCGAGGAGAGCGATCTTATTCTGCACTGGTTTTATGTTGCTTTTTATTTAAACAGTCGGACTGCTGTTCTTGTTCTGTCAAGGGGAAAGCTAACTTGGGCTAAACCATGGGTGTGGATGCAATGGGGGGGGTGGGGGGGGGTGCATGACTAAGATCTTTGTACAACATACTACCTAGTGCTGCTCCAGTCCACATGTGGTGTGTTTAACCTCTTCCCTGCCTGTGCTTAACACTCTGTGCCCTTTTTTTCTCGCCATCGTTGTAGCAGTCTGTTTTCCTACTGTTCCATCACGGTGATGATGAAAGTTAAACCCATTGTTACCTGAGATACAGATTGGTAGTTTCTTTCTTTCTTTTTTTTCTCTCAATGTATTTGTTTGGTTATTTTTTTAAATATTTTGATACAAATTTGACCACGTGTATTGGTCCAGTTATTTCAAGATTAGTTAAAGCTTTGTAAACCAATTCTAGTATCATAAACTTAGCGGCAGTCTTGTAAATGTGAACGTTTATTTCATTTTCTGTGAATATTAAGCATTATACACCTGTTGCTGGTATATATATTATTTTTCAAATTGGGGGAAAGAGTGCTGTTAATATAATTTTACAATAACTTAACTTCTTGTCCATTTCCTTTTTTCCTGTTTGCCACTTTTCAAAGCAAGTAGGGTGATTTGGATACTATTTAATTACCTTGACACTCTCTCATTCTCATGTTTTACTATCCTTGTTTGGAACACATTCATTTCCATTCTAAATCCTAATTTTCCTTACACTAACCTTAACCCCTAACCTAAAATAACCGTTTTATTATCTGTGTGGAGATTTCTGGTACCCACGAGGATAGTAATTACAAGCAGCCACACACACACGACACACGTTCACAAAACACCCTGACTCACTCCAAATGTCTGACAATAGATATCAGGGAAGTGTCCAAGGGAAGACCTAGTAACAAATATTTAAACCTCACAGCTTGTAATACATAAATACATTTGTTTTATTCAAGTACACTCCAAATATGATTATTGCTGTTTTACAAAGAACAGCGGATGAGTCGTTCATACAAATTGGACAGACAGGAAGTGACTGTAGTGCTGGTGACCTCTAGTTCAAGGATGCATCCCAAATGGCACCCTTTATAGGGAATAGGGTGCCATTTGGGATGCATACCCTGTGTTATTTTTTTCTGACCACTTTCATATATCGGATTAGGGCCTTTGTCAACTTCTACCTTACTCGAACTACAGAACATCTCTTGGCTCTGGTAGGTGTGGGCAACACAGGTGTCTGTATGGGGATCCCAGAGACTATAACTAGCCAGTACGAGCCCTCCATATCCTTGCTGCCCCTCTGGACCCAGCTGGCCTAGCGCCACAGTACACACCAGCCGGTAGCGGTCAGGACACACAGTCCTCACCAGAGCCTTCACCTCCTCACTCAGCGCCTTGACTAGACCACCACAGGAGGGGGCGCTATAAATCCATGGCCTCCAGCCGAGATGACAGGAAGTCCTGCAGCATCCGATGGACCAGGCCGCAGGGGAACTTCTCGGCAGGCTGGGCCGAACCCGCTTGCACCTGAAGAGCAGAGGTGAATCCCAAACATATTTCCTTGATTTCTCAAGCCCCCACCAAGGGGCACACCATGTGAGCCATGGAAACATGGCTCACTCGAGACACGCTATCGGAGTCGGTACAGCTGGCTGAGTCCTCACTTTCTGCTCCAAAGTGCATTGGAGGACAAGATCTGGGATTCCTCCCCTCTGCCGTTCTCCTCCAATGCACTTTGGGTAGGTGAGGAGAGAAGACACCTACAGTCTAAAATGCCTCTGTCTTATCTCATTTATGGGCACTGCTCTGAAAACACAGGAAAGGTGAATGCAACATGACGGTTGGCCACCAGGAATTTGCCTTTGTCTGTCCGGTTTCTTCTATATCAGTGCAGATGAAGGAAATGAGATGAAACAAAGCCACTTTAGACTGAGTTATGCCCAGGCCAGGGGGAGGGGTAACTGTTGGCTAAGTGGCTAGACTACTGGTGAAAGATCAGGGCTGTTCTGTTCAACTTTAGCGTGTAGCTATATGTATGTGTTGATCTGACCTGCTCATTGACTATAACAATAGGTTTCCTTGCCGGGATGTTCCTCATTGCAATCTTCAGTGCAATGCGTTCCTGAGTACACACAATTAAAAACTTAACAGAGCGATCCAGTATGACAACAGGGTCATATTTTATTAGTGAACACTAAATACGGAAAACAAAAACAAGTTCAGGTCGTCCCATACCGTTGCTTCCATTTTGTTCCTAGTGAATACGACCAATGTCTACTTATGTTCTATATCCATCATTTATTCATCCGAATGAATACAACGTGAAGGTTAAAAAGAGATACTTCACAGGCAGACTGTAGTGATTCAATTAGGTATTTAATGAGAAACACTTGGTCATGTTCAGTAGGGCCCACCATTGCAAAACAGTTTGCATCAACATCCGTTTATATTCATAGTGAACTTCCCAGTTTCACTCTGTTCTTAAACGTTTTCTTCCTACTGAACATGTCCCATTGGTTTGAATGGGTCCTCTGGCTCCTTGGGCTTTACCTTGACTACGTCCCAAATTACAACCTATTCCCTATGTAGTGCGCTACTTCTGACCAGAGCCCTTGTCAAAAGTAGTGCACTATGTAGGGAATACTGTGCCCCCCACCTTGAGTGCCTTGGAGAACTTCTGGAAGGGACTCCCCCTGACACCTGTGATTAACATATAGACACAAAAGATCAGTGGACACACCATTTGGTGGTAACCATTTGAATAATAAACATCTAGTAGATACGCTAAGAAGACATTCATCATTGTGTACTTTCTGTTTCAAGGCTGGACACAAAAACATTCCAAATTGATCAGGCAACACTCATGTACTGTTTTTTTCCATTTTGTCCCCCGTTACAATAGTTATAGGTTTATACGGTGCCTTGTTGTACCTCTACTGCTTTGCTGCTCTTCTCCTGGCTCTCTCTCACTGAGGCAGTGGCTGGAACCTCGCTGCCTCTGGCGTGCTTGGCTGCCATTTCTAAACAGTGGCAGTAAGTACAAGTGATGATGTCCACACCATATTTTTTTGCCCATTTAGCCCATAAACCACAATTTTAAACAACTGTAAACCGTTAAATATGTTGCTGATATTGACGCTAAGCAAATAATCAATATCTACTATACAAAATGTCTTGTTTTACAATGCAACATAGCTTTGATCCAGCTATGCTAATAGTGCACCATCCAATAGAGCTCGGCGACCCACTACAGATGAATAGATGGTTCTGCCGAGGTTTTGCTCTTACCTGCCCAGGTTGGCTCTGCTGCAATGGGGAATGGACAGGAGCAATCGTTACACTCGTACCTGTTCCCTCCCCCTTATGTGCTTTCTGTGGGTTGCCTTTGCTACTCAGCCCCCCTCACCTTGCGTTGTGGCACTGCCAAGTTCCTGTCACTGTACAAAAATATTTACAGCAAACCAATATAAGGATCTGCATTTATTCTGCACACTGGGCAAGCCCATCTCTCTACTATGCTCATGGTTAAGTTCCAATCGAAAAGCTCATCCACTTGTCCCAGCTATTGCCCACTTCTCTCCTCTCTGATTCTGCAACCACTGGATAGCTGTAGGGATTGGGCAATAGCTTCATATAGCTCATATAGAGTTTCATATAGCTCTCACCTATTTAGTTATTTCAGATTTGCTAAGGGGGAAACAGTGTGGAAGGATACAACAGTTTTGGATTCAAATGCAGCCAGTCTTGTAGGGGAGAGGTCTGACAGACATCTAGCATGTTGACTCCTGCCTCACAATAGGAACTAGGCCTAAACTGTTCCAGTGAATCCAGTCGTTTTTCCTCACTTTGCGTGTCCCAAATGGCACGCTAGTCCTGTTGCAATGCACTACTTTTGACCAGGGCCCATAGGGATCTGGTCAAAAGCAGTGTACTGTAAAGGAAATAGGATGTGATTTGGGACACATCCACTGCAACAGGATGTGGCCTGGCTGGGGACGAGCCAACCAACCTCTCCCTCGCTGGCTTAGGTCTTCCTCACAAGATTGTTTGGAAAGTTGTAGCAACACTAAACAGTTTGTTCACCGTATCCTAGTAATTCACATATAACCTTGAGTTATGATGTTTCCAGGTTTCTCTTTGATTTTCGCATTGTGCTTTTTTATTTGTGTGCTTATGTCTTACGAGCTCAGGCTGTCATGGGAATACTATACACTGCATGGAGCCAGATTATTGATTTATCTTGTAAAAATGGGTGGATGTTTGTTCCGTTTGTGGTCTTGGTCCCGTTCCAGGCCGACATTGTATTGCATCAACCAATGGTGGCACGCCAAGTAATTGACTGTGCAGTCGGGTATCAGATTCCTATATCATATGATGTGGTTAGCTGAATGTGTAGCACCTATCCAGGCGTTTTTAGATCTGGCAGGCGTCTGCAATGTTTATTTCTACTGCTTGGGAGGTGACCTGTTCAATAACGACAAGGGGAGGCACGGCCTATGTCCCAAATGGTAGTCAATTCCCATATAGTACACTATATTGGGAATAGGGTGCCATTTGGGACAGGTCCAAGGTGAGGCAGTCATGTGACGTGCAGATGGACTGATGAGAACAACTTCTTTATGTCTCATCTTCTGTTACGATACACTGATTTGACAAATGACATACTGACCAGGTGAAAGCTTATCGGTGTTGCTGTTAAAATCCACTTCAAATCAGTGTAGATGACGAGACAGGTTAGAGGAGGATGTTTAAGCCTTGAGACATGAATTGTCATTCAGAGGGTGAATGGGCAAGACAAAAGATTTAAGTGCCTTTGAACGGGATATGGTAGTAGGTGCCAGGCACACCGGTTTGTGTCAAGAACTGCAATGCTGCTGAGTTTTTCCACGCTCAACAGTTTTCCGTGTGCATCAAGAATGGTTCACCCCCCAAAGGTCATCCAGCCAACTTGACAAAACTGTGGGAAGCGTTGGGAGTCAACATTGGTCAGCAGCCCTGTGGAACACTGTCAACTGACACCTTGTAGAGTCCATGCCCCGACAAATAGAGGCTGTTCTGAGGGCAACTCATTTTAGGAAGGTGTTCCTATTGTTTGGTATACTCAGTGTATGAAGTCAATAATCTTGTGAGAATTCTGAACAATTAATCATATAATGAAAACATGCTAAATATATATAATTTTTTAAATAAACAAAGATCCCAAGGGCAACATCAGTTCATTAAGAGTTTTTAATAAGCAGGTATATCCTCAATCACCTCAACAACATGCTCTAAATGCTCCTAAATTATTTAGAAACAAATCTGCTTTCAGTTCATCAAATTACAATGACCAGAGGTTTGCACTGTAATCATCATGGAAAAAGCAGTTGTATCCCAGAGTAACTTATGAACATTCATGGACAATGTATCAAGAGAATGTTTACAGATATGCCAGTGCAATTACTATACGGCTATTACACATCAACTACACCTACCTACATTTGAGAAATTCTTAATGTTATGTAAAGTACAAGATCCCGTACGAAATATATATTGATAATCTAGCAGCCAAAGGGCTTGTTTCACACTCGGCCCTTAGAAAAGGTATGATAGTGCAGTTATGTCAATACAATATAACATCTCTGATTTTTACTAAAGGTCAGAATTAACAACCACCTTTACTTCCTATGATAAGTTCCTTGTTTTATCAACCCACCCATTCTGATTGAATGGTCTCTCTCCAGGTTTCTCCTCATCGGGTTACAGAGGCTTGATCTGTGTCTGTCACTAAAAAACATAGTCTCCAAACTAAAAAGGTGGATAATTGGGATGCCAGAGAGCAGAAATACACGTAATAATATGGGAATGAGATAAGATAACAAAAAATAACAGAAAAAAAGTTAGTGACAGATGTGATTCACCTCTTCCTACTTCATTTTCTCCAGGAAGGAACGCACCTCCTCAGGGCTGTAGCCTCTTGGCCCAATCTTTCCCTGGTAACAGACAGAAGACTGGTGATTTAGACAGGAGCAACAAGTGGATTTATTGGTGAACTGTGAGTGACAGACTCCTCTCTGAGACTCACAAAAGAAAGTGAGAGATTCAGGTGCCTAACAGGTCTTATAGGCCTATACCTTTGTATGATATGGTTGTACCTATATTTATGTTATTTATTTTTATATATATTTTTGAATCCCAGGCCCCGTCCCCGCAGAAGGTCTTTTGCCTTTTGGTAGGCCGTCATTGTAAATAACAATTTGTTGTTAACTGACTTGCCTAGTTTAAAAAAAGGGTTAAATAAAAATACAATAAAATACCCGTGTAACAGAAGTTCAACAGCCTTCTGTTCAGTGTTCCAAATATCCTTTCCCATAAGTCTGAAAAACTACTGAGTCAGGATGTGTCCATGTGAGCCAGAAAGCAAAGAATGCTTTGGCAGGATTCCAAAAACTCCAGACAAGAAGTGCACCTTGATTTCTCTTTACCTTTGCACACCATCAGTTTTGTTACGCAATAATAAAAAAAAACATTTGATCTATATGTTGTCTTTTTACTACTTCCTTTTTTCTTAACTCTTAACATTTTCTTAACTGTCCTTACCTTATAAACAACCTTTCCTGCCTGCAGCACATACAGCCGCTCTGGAATAGCACCATATTTACTAGCTGTGGTGTCTTTCATTTCATCCACTACGATGGGGCACAGGGGGTCCTCTTTGACCAGGAACTGTGCTGCAGCCAGCCGCTCCTCCTGGTTTCGGTGTTTAGTAATGTCAACGTTGTTGGCAAAGACCCAACCGTCTGAAGCAGAGAGAAATCACAGTGGGGATTGTAGTGGCTTGATATTTGTGAAGCCTAGGCTATATACCTTATTTTAATACAACCGATTATAAAAAAAATCCACAATCAGTTATAATTCTTAAATTAGCATTATAATAATTGCTCCAGGTTTAGGATAGATTACAAAGCCATCATCACATAGGTCTATATGGTCTCGTACTATTCATTTGACCAATAACATCGTCCCCGGGCTAATTGAGCAAAGGCGGAAGTGTCCGGATATTTGACCAATGACCACCTCCACATCATTCACCTGTTGAATGCGCCTCGGCAATGTAGACCACCAGGAAGTCTGCCACATCGCCGAAGTCCTTGACGAGTTGCTTGAACTCGCAAAGTTTATACATGAACGGGGGTCAGGTACAACTTCCAAAACTCAACACCAGTGGTCTGTTGTCTGACAGACAAAAAACAGAGAACATTATTGTAGCCTAATATTTAGAAAGGAAGTTGATAAAATAACTGGCATGATACTACTGACTATACTGCACACGAGCAGTCGTCTACTCACCTTTCAAATAGTTGTAGATACTGGTAATCTTGCCGTCCAATGTAATCACTGGTGAGTCGGGAGCATTGTTGCCCACAAAAGCTTCTTGACCGACATTAGTCCACATGTGCCCTAGGATGGTCTTGACAAAATTCCATGACATAAAAGTCGGTCCCCAATCTTCATACTTGAACTTCGGATTCTGGGTCATAGTTACCTTTTCGCCCATTTTTAAGATAAGTTTCTTGGTCAAGCTTCGTGAAATCAAATTCAGAAGCGTGAGAAAGACAAATTGCATGAACGCAAAGCAAAATAAACATGGCATTGACAGATAAATGAACAATTTCCATATTAATATCATATTTTTCTTTGGTGCTCAGCGAAACAATAGCCTATGCGTGATTTCTAGCCTATTTTATGGCAGAGTGGAACGTTGTGCAAACAAACACTCCCTCCTCTACCGCCTTTGTGGGCTTTTGACTAAACGTTACTTTTACCCCTGACATGTATGCGATTTGACAGAGTAAAGTAGAATGTTGTTAATAGATTTTGGCCCATTTTTTTTTTTACACCATACTGCTTGAGCCCATCCAGGTATTTGAGATCCACTTTAGATCATTTTGACGATTGAATTTACCGTAAACTACCCCTTGTGAGCGCACTTAACAAATGTATCTCCAGGACTAGGAATAAGAAGTGCGTGTGTGTGTTGACCAGACACTGAATCATCCACTAGATGTCACTACTCTGCCGTACTTCACTGATATTCATGTCCGCTATTGTCGTCAACCAGTAGCCTATAGGGTCGTTCCATTTGATTTCAATAACTTTCCATACATATTTGCCCATGGTAGAAGTTGTCTTCAAGTGATACCGATACCCCACCCTACCATGAGGCATCCATGTCTTTATCACTTTATCTCTTACAAACAAGGCTGTCAAATTGTCTATAAACATGTAAACTCCTGTTTTTCCCCCCATCTATATGTTGTAGTTTAAACCCTTTTTTAAAAACATAATCGTAGGTGTTTGTGTTGTGCTCACAATCGGTCGAGACATAGCATAGCTAGATCACTGCAATTTAGCTGGTACATTGTTGAAATTCAAGTTGAAAAAAAATAAGACAGCTCTCCGCTAAGTAAACTTAAATGAACATATTTTGTATTGCCTTACAAACGTTTTGGGTATGACCCCTTCTTCAGAATGCATAGGAGGCAATGTTACAACAACAAATACAGGCCACACACAAAGGGGTGTAATTATAGATTCACAAAGTCAATATTGGCCCAATCAAAAGATCCCAGCAGAGGGAGCTTTGGGGAAAAAAACATGAAAATTCACTGACTATACCAAACATTAGGAACACCTTTCTAATATTGACTCTACAAGGAGTCGGTCAGCAGCGTTCCACATGGATGGTGGCTCACGTTGACTCCAATGCTTCCCGCAGTTGTGTCAAGTTGACTGGATGACCTTTTGGTGGTCGACCATTCTTGATACACACGGAAAACTGTTGAGCGTGAAAAACCCAGCAGCATTGCAGTTCTTGACACAAACCGGTGCGCCTGGCACCTACTACCATACCCTGTTCAAAGACACTTAAATATTTTGTCTTGCCCATTCACCCTCTGAATGGCACACATAAACAATCAATGTCTCAAAGCTTAAAAATCCTTATTTTAACCTGTCTCCTCCCCTTCATCTGCACTGATTGAAGCGGATCAACAAGTGACATCAATAGGGGATCATAGCTTTAACCTGGATTCACCTGGTCACTCTATGTCATGGAAAGAGCAGGTGTTCTTAATGTTTTGTATACTCAGTGTATACACAAACACACAATAAAGATACATTATGATATCAGCCTAAATGTTAGGAGCATATGTATACTCAGCCTACATATTTATAGCCTTCTACAAAAAAACAAGAAAAGGAACATTATTTTTTGAGACCTGCTGGGGCAAGGGTGCCCAAGCGATCTATCCAATGTGTCTCTCTTTGGAGAAGTAATTTATCCCTATCTCCTATACCCTACGTGGCACCTTCACTAATCAACGCCCAAATGAACGTAGGGCACATAGTTCGTGATTATGGCAATTGAAATGCTGGCAACAGGGGATTTTTCATTGTGGTTACGAATGGAGGCATCATGCAAACAAATCCTTGTCTTAAGTTCACGTTTGGTCTTACCCACATAATAAGAGTTACAGAAACACTTAAGGAGATGTACCACATATTTGTGTCACAAGTTATTTTTACCTCCAACCTCTGATCGTGGCATTACAGTGAACACTGTTGTGACAAGGGAAATTTCCATCAGGAATTCTAGAAATGAAACTTTAAATTACTACTACAAAGATTGCCACCGGTCAACCCACCTGAATGTCCACATAAATAGGACGTTCTATTCTAATATCTATATTTCTATGATTTCAATAGGTTTCCCATTGAAGATCGATAGTATAATTTAAAACAACTGATATATTCCCATTCAAGTCCACATTCGCTGATGTGTGGACCTCCAACCATCTTTGTGCTACCAGTTGAAAGTTGAAAATGTTATTTTATTCCATTTTAGTACATTTATCAGCCAAAACATGGCACGCATGGTTCACCCACACCGTATTCAAGAGCATGCTGTGTCTCAACCAATGGCGGGCACAACACAAACATCTCAGATGATGTAACATAGGGTCTAAGCTACAACATATGCTAAAATGAATAATAAAAACAGAGTTCAGACATTTTTTGATACGTTTTTATAAAATAGTTTGACAACCCTGTTTGTAAGCTTTTAAATGATATCAAACTCAAATGTTTATCTTATCCAGAGATGAAGACACACACATATTACATCTGCACCCTTGCTTCTACATCTGCATTGCTTGCTGTTTGGGGTTTTAGGCTGTTTTTTTTTTGTATAGCACTTTGTGACATCTGCTGATGTAAAAAGGGCTTTATAAATACATTTGATTGATTGAAAATTTCATTTGATTAATATTATATCTCATGGTAGGGTGGAGTATGCAAAATGAGTCAACTTTGAGCACCTACTTTCTGACCACTTCTACCATGGGCAAATATATATAGAAAGTTTTATTGAAATCAAAAGGGGTACGGTCCAAATGTGATTGAAATCAAATGGAATGACCCTATATCTAATATCGTTGACGTGTTGTAAACCACAAGGCCTAAGACTATTTCTAAATAATTATCTAAATTACGAATATGCTCGAATGGCTATGGGTATTCACATCCTATATTTTATTTAAGAGAAATATATAATAATATAATAAAAATATAATAATATATTTCACATTATTATTATTATTTTCTTTAAAATGTCAATCCTAGACCCTCAACCTCACAGCATGTGCTATCATGCTTATCCAATTCATAGGCATAGGCCTATATTGTTAAAGGTATTTATTTTTATTAATCAAATGCATCATTTGTTTAGGTGATTCATGTTAATATGGATGGACGTCTTTAGGCCTATACTTTTCTCGAACAGGCTTAGTTCACATAGGCCTTATAATTGTAGTCTATTTTTGCAACACATGATCATTCTTACTTTTAAACTGACCTAATACGAGACAGATGCATAGGTGCATGCCTTAACAACATACGATATACGCTGTAATTTCTGAAAAATAAGCATATAGGCTTTCCAATTCCCTGACCTACACAAACAATTTTTGACGGAAATAAAAAATACAATTATAACAACTGTTAGGTTAGGCTTACAAGCTCAAATAAAATACATTGAATACTTCAATAATGTGCTTCCTTTGAAAATAAAACGAACAACTAAAAGTCACACATTGAGCTAACAACATCGATGTTGTCACATAAATTAGATGACTTATTATATTGCCCGTGTGTGCGTGTGTGCACGTGTCTTTTAATGAATAATTATGAAATCATCGACACTTGTTCTATTTCCTTTTTATAGTTTCTTAATAAAAAATAATTAAACAAATCACAATGTGAACCAGAGCTACCATTACATTTCAATGAAATCCCCCTCCAACATGTTCGCTTATTTGTGTTTGTCATATAAAATAAATATTCCCTTAATCCTAATCGATTTCTAACTGAAGTTTGCAGTACCCTACAAGTGCCTGTAGTCCTAAATAACCTAAAGCCATATGGGTTGTAGTGATATTTGCTCATAATTTACTTGGCACCTGTCCATGATCTGCTGTTTCGTCAATAGCACATCAGTTTTCTCTCCCTGTAAAACGACTCTCCTCGATCAATATCTTCATATCCTCCCATTGGCCAACTGACAGTGCCTTCATTGGCGCAGAGACGCAATGACTCGAATACTGCCGACTCAGTGGATGCATCAGATGTCAGTCAAAAGGAAGACGCATGTTTTGGATGCTGAGAATTGATACTTCAGAAAAGTGTTAAAAGTTTATGGAAGCAGAAAGGATGCTGTTGGTTAAGACGTGCTTTTCTTCGCATTTGGCCGACGATGTTGATGTACACCGAGTCCGACCATAGGCTATACATATTCTCCCCCTTTTTGACGGTTCATTAGTCGGATAAGGTAGGTGTCGTCAAGAGAATGAAGATCATTCACTTCTTGTCAGTGTATAATCTTGCATGTATCATCCCCAAAGATTCCATGTTATTTTACAATTCGGAAAACAATGCCAAACGTTTAGGAGATGGTTTGATGTGTCTTCAAATCTTTTAAAGAGGAAATGTGATTTTCTGTCCCGAACACAGGTAAATGTGAACACAGAAAATACACACTGGGAACAACGAAATTCCGATGCAGAAATCCTCAGCACTCTTCGGGATGGTCAGTCACTGCCAAACCCCATCGTTTTCAGACTTCACGGGACTGACTCTCTCCATGTACAGCAGTAAATCGGACATCTGCGCCAGACGCATCGGGAACGACGGTTTTGGAGCCCAGAGTCATATGCAATGTCCGAGTCCAAAGCGGCATGCCTTGCCAGAAGAGCGCTATGGATCTCAAGAGAAAGGCCTTTTGACAGCCAAATCTCCCCGCGCCTGCTTCTCTCTCTCCCCCGAACAAGGTAAAGGCCTAACCTTTGATTCAACGCGCTCATCTGTATCGCATAATGTATTTTATCAGTAAAATCTAGTTGTTTAAAGCAACAGTTTTTTTGGGGTGGTGAAACGTGCGGTCTAAATCTAAATTGTATCATGCTAATATTGGGGAAATATTAACACAATGACTAACATTTGTAGCTTCTAATTTGCACTTTTTATGCTAACAGGGATTCTATTTGTTATAAGTGAATCAAATAATATCTTATTATTGTCATTCCTTCCAGCCCTTATTGTCATTCCTTCCAGCCCATCCATCTGGTTACTCTGAAATTGTGCCAGAGTTTCTGGTTGGCCACATATGGAGTCTTTATAAGTGCAATGCTCTTCCTCTTTGATCCACTGTATATTTAGTTGACAGATCTGTGTTTGCAGTTGTGGATTCTACTGTTGATAACAACCTCATTAATTAAGTGCAGAGGTCACTGATGTATAGTCTTGCCAATTTCATGAAGAGCACCACAATCAAAGTCATCTCAGCCACACATCGCAGCCCTGTGAAGGGATTGAAGTGATACATGTGAAGGGACAGCCCGAGAATGGAGCACTTTGACTTCTCCTCTATGGATCATCAACAGATGTGACTGCACTCACTTTAGGGAACAGTGCTTAATTTAACAAGTTCTGTTTGAGGACAGATTGAGGTGGACAGATGCGGACATCTCTGGAGTATATGAGCGGATACCATTTCATTGAGCTGTTATAGATAACATACTGTCATTGGATAGGTACGAACTAACTTCAGTAGACACATTTAATAGAACATTATTTATGTAGCCCATTAGCACATGTTTATTTTAAGAAATACATTTTAAGCGTAAATGTAATAGTAGATATTTTAAGATTACATGTCATTTGTTTGGTGAATTACCTAAAATATTTTGAATTTTAAGCATCATTGAGATTAATAAACATTCCTCAAGGCTTTTCTATAATCTAATTTGTAACCTCCTCACTCAGATTTATTAACAAACATTAAATTGTTTAAATAATTATTGGATATTTTGTACTGGGATGAATGCAGGTAGTGCTTCATGATGTAGCTGTATTATGTGGCAAGTATCTTGTCTGGGACTTAAATACTTGTGTTAGCGCCTATGTCTAACCCCTAAAACGTTAGCTCAGTGGGCTAACATGTTGATGGTGAGTTGTGCAGACGGTCTGGGTTTGATACCCTGCCGTTAGTTACACACGCATACCGTCTGCTTCAAATCTATGTCAAACATACAGTATTATTTTGTATTTTCTTTCTGGCATGCTTTGAAGATAAAATTATATTTTTTTATCCTTTTCATCATTCAGAAATATAGAATTTGTTGAACTGAAAAATTCAGTTGTTTTGTTTGATATTCTCATTTTTTTCAATCATAAATTATTTTTGACTGTGAATCATGCACAGGCCTTGAGTGCAGTGACTAGTCTTCAGACCCTTTCATACACTTGTCTTGAAACAACGGTCAGATACATACAGTCAGGTCCAAAATGATTGGCGCCTTTGATAAAGATGAGGGGAAAAAGACTGTATAAAATAAGTAATACAAATACTGAGCTATATCTAATATTGAATGCTGAATTTAAAAAAAATATATTTTCTACTTATGCATCCTTATTTCAACACCAAACTCACCACTGGTGTACGTGGCTAAAGAGCTCTATTTTCATATCATCAGACTATAGCACCAGTTTCAATCCAAGTGCCAGTGCCGTTTAGCAAACTCCAGTTTTTTACATTTGTTGGATGACATGAAAATATAACTCTTTGCTGTTGAAATAAGGATGCATAAGCAGAAAAGAATCCCATACCTACTGTAAAATAAAACATGAATAACGATGTTTTAAGTGAGAAGTAGGCATTAGTCAGAGGCCAAAAAAGAAAGGAAAAATACGAGTACTGCAATGCCTACCCCACCCATGCTCTACCAAGGTTTTCCAGCACCACAGTAGCAATGTTGATCTATTGTACTTCAAACAATGTGTATGCAGGTTGCTTAGGATTCAAGCCAGGTTGCCTAGTGTTTGGAGTAACGTTAGCTAATGTTAACGTTAGATGAGCAATGCCCATTACGTGTATTATACATTAGCAGTGTGGCAGTTTCCCAAAGTTTGGTGTTGACTATGAACTTTACTTAGCTAGCTAGCTAGCTAGCTGTGCTTTTTTGGAAGAATGTGGGAGATATTTTCAACATTGAGTTGTCCCGGTGCATCGCAATCTGTCCATACAGCTAATGTTACAGTCTTGTTGGCTTTTAGCTAACTAGCTAATGTTACTGGCTAATGTTAGTTGGTTAGCTAACTGGCTATAGCAGCTAAGGACATTCGCTATCTTGTTTGTGCTTATGTGGTTGTGTTCTGATTACACGCAAGTTTCAAGGCCAACAGTTTACACAGATAATTTCAACCACGTGAAACACCTTCCATAGTAAAGTATAGCTAGCTTCCTTTGCTTGTAGCTTGCCACTCATCCAACTGGTGTTAGCGAGCTACTAGCGCTGTTTCTGTGCAACCCAAGGGCTTTGGCCTGATTTTAGAACTGAAAAGATGTTAGCATTGTCAGAAGTTCTACAAAAAGGTAGCACATCATTGGTTCTTAATGGGCAGAAATCAAAACAGTTGCCTCTACAAGCATATTCAGTCCGAAAGGTGGCAAGTCTAATGGTCACTTTATGGATGCTGTAGTCTCGTCCTTACTGATGCCTAGATATTCAGCTAGGTCAGGGCAAGAAATTGTATTTTTTTTCCTAATGCCAATGACCCAATTCGGTATGTGGTTCTTGGTAACGGCCAGATGGCTCATGGCGAGAGGCTGGGAGTGTGTTGTGTACCTCCAATCAAGTTGATTTGTTAATTTTCATCGACATCGGTGTCATATTGGCTTAGATATGACAGTAGGGAGATTGGAATTTAACATTGAGCTTCAACCAATGCATACAGGATACTATTTTAATATGGTGGTGGATCTTGGATGTTATGGGGCTATTTTGCTTCCACTGGTCATGGGGCCCTTGTCAAGGTCAATGGCATCATGAACTTTACCCAGTACCAGGACATCCTAGCCAAAGACCTGGTAGCCTCTGCCAAGAGGCCAAACATTGGCCGCAAGTGGATCTTCCAGTAAGACAATAACCCCAAGCACACATCAAAATCCACAAAAAAAAGTTTAATTGACCACAAAATCAACAGTTTGCAATGGTAATCTCAGTCTCCGGACTTGAACCCCATTGAAAACCTGTGGTTTGATTTGAAGAGGGCCGTCCATAAGCGCAGACGAAGGATATCAAGGATCTGGAAAGATTCTGTATGGAGGAATGGTCTAACAAAATCTTTATCTGAGCAATTGTATTCGTATAATATATTATAATTGTCACAAAACATTTCATACAATATGGCTTAGTATTTGTATGACTTTTTGCTCATCTTTATCAAGGGTGCCCATAATTGTATATAGACAGACACCATTGTATACCTACCCGGATTATGTGGGGGGAAAGCCTGGTCTACTTCATGTGTGAAATCCTAGGCTACTTTACATCCTGTTGAGAAGATATGAAATTATGTTGTTGTTGTGCAGCAGAGAGAGGGTAGATTTAATTACTCCCTCATCCTAAATTATGATGATACAAAACCCACTTTTATATTAGCAGTCATCCTTTAACAAAAAGAGGCTCAAAGGATTTGATTATTGTTTTTCCTGGCCAAACACAAACCATATGTCTCTCTGAATGTGTCTCAGCATTTATGTGGACTGACTCCTCTGAGCTGAGCACCGTTGTGCCCTCACCATCGTCCCAGACCAACATGAATCATGACATTGTCTTTACAATGCTTTTGTACTGGATTTGTTGTTGAATGTGGGAATGTGGGAATGCAAGATATGTTGTGGATGAAGTTATGGTCTGTGTGGATGAATATTCAGGAGACACATTTATAGTCCTTTTTTCATTTTCTTGAAAGACATTTAGATGATTATTCAGTGTTGTGCATTTAGAAATATTTCTGAAAGGTAAACATGCCCACATATACATTTTATTTGCTTGCTTCAGCTGTCCAAAGGTATTTTTTATAGCAGACAAAAATATGTTCCTAAGCAATAACAGCGATTGAGTTCTTTGTTTGGGGTAAAGTTTTGTGGAATAGTTTCACATATTTGTTTTAGTCTTAGCAGAGTTCAGCCTCTTTCTTAGGGTAGTGCCTCAGCCCTAATCCCTATGCTCACGTTGTGGTGTGTTTTACAGTACTGAATCTATAGACAGTACATGTAAATGATCTATAGGGCTCATCAGGCTTTGGTATCGTGCTTCATTTCAGCCTAATCTTATTTCATTCGCCTGTCTCTGGATGAGACTATAGGAATGTTGGACCATTATTTTAGATTTATGCCATAGATAGCCTGGACTCAACAGATGATGAACCTCTCTCTGTGCGGAGGGGAGACAATGGTTTTAGAGTAAAGAGCATACATTTATCAAAAATGTATTCAGAGAAAGTGAACTTTTCTGCCCTGCATTTAGTAATATTGTATGTCTTTTATACAAGAAATGAAACGTTACATGTCATGATAGAAGAATATGGCCAATTTCTTTCCAGACAAAGGGCTTCATCAGAAGAGTTGTAGAGACAACAATGCGAACCACATGAAACCATCAGAAATTTCCATGCCTTAATCTTGTGTCGAAGCCTTAATTGTTTTATGATAATCATACCATGGATCATTTAGCTATTTGATTTAGAATTTTAGGACCCCTGTAGGTATCCCCCCCAAAAATATATAGAAATCATTTGATGAAACATTGAATTTGGACTTAATGTTATTAGCCCATAGAAACACGTTGAATAACAGATTCATACATGTAAAAACAGATAATCAAATGTAAGTATGTTTTGAAGTGTCTGTCCTATGTTTGAGATATATAAGAAAGAGTCTGATGCAGAGGATTTACTTCAGACACCGGACAAGGCCCAAATCCCCGTCATTCGCATGAAGAAGAGAGAGAGAGGTATAGGGGACATAGGTTGGGGTGCCTTGTAAGGATCCTGACGGCGAGGGGGAAATCTGCCTCTACCATCCGTCCTATTAGCCAACGTGCAATCATTGGATAATAAAGTGGATGAGTTCCGATCAAGACTCTCCTACCAACCGGACATTAAAAACTGTAATATCTTATGTTTCACCGAGTCGTGGCTGAATGATGACATGTATAGCATACAGCTGGCTGGGTTTTCAGTCCATCAGCAAGATAGAACAGCTGCCTCCGGTAAGACAAGGGGTGGTGGTCTGTGTCTATTTGACAATAACAGCTGGTGCACAAAATTTTATATTTAGGAAGTATTGAGGTTTTGCTCGCCTGAGGTAGAGTATAAGCTGTAAACCACACTATTTACCAAGAGAGTTTTCATCTATAGTTTTTCGTAGCTGTCTATTTACCTCCACAAGCCGATGCTGGTATTAAGACCGCACTCAAAAAGCTGTATAAAGCCATAAACAAACTAGAAAATGCTCATCCAGAGGTGGCACTCCTAGTGGCCGGGGACTTTAATGCAGGGAAACTTACATCCATTTTACCTCATTTCTACCAGCATGTTACATGTGCAACCAGAGGAAAACAAACTCTAGACCACCTTTACTCCACACACAGAGACGTGTACAAAGCTCTCCCTCGCCGTTCATTTCGCAAATCTGACCATAATACTATCCTGATTCCTGCTTACAAGAAAAAACTAAAGCAGGAAGTACCAGTGACTCGCCCAATACAGAAGTGGTCAGATGACGCAGATGCTAAGCAACAGGACTGTTTTGCTAGCACAGACTGGAATATGTTCCGGGATTCTTCCGATGGCATTGAGGAGTACACCACATCAGTCACTGACTTCATCAATAAGTGCATCGATGATGTCGTCAAAACAATGACCGTACGTACATACCCCAACCAGAAACCATGGATTACAGGCTACATCTGCACTGAGCTAAAGGGTAGAGCTTCCACTTTCAAGGAGCGGGACTCTAACCCGGACGCTTATAAGACATCCCGTAATGCCCTCCGATGAACCATCAAACAGGCAAAGCGTCAATACAGGTCTAACATTGAATCCGACTACACCGGCTCTGACGCTCGTCAGATGTGGTAGGGCTTGTAAACTATTATGAACTACAAAGTGAAGCACAGCCACGAGCTGCCCAGTGACACGGGCCTACCAGATAAGCTAAATTAATTCTATGCGAGCTTCGAGGCAAGCAACACTGAAGCATGCATGAGAGGACCAGTAGTTCCGGACGACTGCGTGATCACGCTCTCTGTAGCAATGTGAGTAAGACCTATAAACAGGTCAACATTCACAAGGCCTCAGAGCCAGAAGGATTACCAGGACGTGTACTCCGAGCTTGCGCTGACCAACTGGCCAAGTGTCTTCACTGACATTTTAAACCTGTCCCTGCCCGAGTCTGTAATACCAACGTGTTTCAATCAGACCACCATAGTCCCTGTGCCCAAGAACACCAAGGTAAACTATCTAAATGACTACCGGCCTGTAGCACTCACGTCTGTAGTGTGGTCATGGCTCACATCAACACCATTATCCCAGAAACCCTAGACCCACTCCAATTTTGCATACTGGCCCAACAGATCCACATATGACGCTATCTCCATTGCACTCCCCACCTGGACAAAAGGAACACCTACGTGAGAATGCTATTCATTGACTACAGCTCAGCGTTTAACACCATAGAGCCCTCAAAGCTCATCACTAAGTTAAGGACCCTGGGACTAAACACCTCCCTCTGCAACTGGATTCTGGACTTCCTGACGGGCCGCCCCCAGGTGGTAAGGTGGTAAGGGTAGGTAACAACACATCTGCCACGCTGATCCTCAACACGGGGGCCCCACAGGGGTGTGTACTCCGTACCCTCCTGTACTCCCTGTTCATCCATGACTGCATGGCCAAGCACGACTCAACACCATCATTAAGTTTGCCGACGACACAACAGTGGTAGGCCTGATCACCGACAATGATGATATATCCTATAGGGAGGAGGTCAGAGCCCTTTTTTTGGCATGGGTCCTCAGATCCTCAAAAAGTTATACAACTGCACCATCGAGAGCATCCTGACTGTTTGCATCACTGTCTGGTATGGTAATTGCTCGGCCTCCGACCGCAAGGCACTACAGAGGGTAGTGCGTACCGCCCAGTACATTACTGGGGCCAAGCCACCTGCCAACCAGGATCTCTATACCCGGCGGTGTCAGAGAAGACCCTAAAAATTGCCAAAGACTCCAGCCACCCTAGTCATAGAATGTTCTCTCTGCTACTGCATGGCAACCGGTACTGGAACGCCAAGTCTAGGCCCAAAAGGCTTCTTAACAGCTTCTACCCCAAAGCCATAAGACTCCTGAAAAGCTAATCAAATGGCTACCCTGATTTTTACATTGCTGCTACTCTCTGTTTATTATATATGCATAGTCACTTTACCTCTACCTGCATGTACGTATTGCCACAATTACCTAAACTAACCTGTGCCCCCGCACATTGACTCTGTACCGGTACCCTCTGTATATTGCCCCTTTACTGTTATTTTAATGTTAATCTTTAATTATTTGTGATTTTGCTATTTTCTTCTTTTCATTTTTTTTTCATTTTTACTTCAGTTTATTTTAGTAAATACTTTCTTAAAACTTATTTTTCTTAACTGCATTGTTGGTTAAGGGCTTGTAAGTAAGCATTTCACTGTAAGATCTACAGTACACGTGCTGTATTCGGCAGATGTAACTAGTACATTTTGATTTGATCTGCACTGAAATGTCTGAACTCGCAAACTCATGGGATAGCTAAAAATAAGTTTGGCTACAATATGCTGTCCTAACATTGAAAGATGTTACCGAGGTGACATTGTCCACTGAACCCCCTTTCGTCCTCAAAAAGTCAGTTCATCTTATCAAAAACAATAAACCTGTAGCTAATATTGACAAGTCTTCATTACATAATTATACATCTAGGTAAGATTATTTGTAGTGGTAGAATCAATATTTCTGCTTGCTGGCTGAACCAATCTCAAATCAATCAATATGAATTGAAAGGCAGGGATGCTAACAACGTTCGTTCATACACTTAATCCTGAATACTCCCTCTAGCTAGCTAGCTAGCTAACTTGTAGTGAAGTTCTAGCTAATGCACAAATTCGTTTTCGTGATATCTGTTCTGCCGTGATTAGTGCGCTGAGTTCTACAGCACAGCTGACTCTTCTCTGCGACGTTATCGTGTTGGCCAAATGTTACAAAATAGTGAGGGACAGTGCCAGCTGTCAGAGTCAGATACATGCAGAATTCTGAGAACAGTCCCATAACTTTGGTGCCGTACAACTTCATGACAACAAGCTGGCAAACTAGCTAACGTATGGCCATTCAAACCAGTTAGCACAAGGCTGCTAGCTGGAGTACATTTGCTCAGTTAATCGAGCATCATTTGCCATAGTAGCCAGTGCGTAATAGCTACTGAGAGCGGAGTGATTTTCAGTAGTAGTGCACGATTTAGGGAGTAGGCTGAGATTTGGGACAAAGCAATAGAATCTCCGGCAATGTTGGCCAAGCCGGGAGAAACTTTAATAAGTTATCAAATTAAATAAAAAAATACAAGCTTAAAAAACATGATCGCGAGGAGGCCATTTGTCTATGCTAGATAATATTGTATTTGCTGGTGGGCACTGATATGTATAGTGCAGTAGCCTCAAGGTAGGCTACACTGCAGATTAACTGCTGTTTTCTTTGTTAAGGGTATTGCCACTGACTGAGTACACTACCGTAACTGAAGCAATACCTGGCCTGCTTCCCTGAAATTCCTATAGAAGGTTCTGTAGACAGTACATCAGGATTCCATAGATAAAACAAAGTATACAGATCTCATGCAAATCTTTTTTCTCCCTGCAACTATAATATCTGTTTCAATTTGAACATTTAACATCATCATCACTATTTGAATACAATTCATTTCCCAAAAGTCTACAACAACTAGGGTTGGACTTTAAGGGACCTAGTTATTGAAACAAAACCGGTAACTGGAGTTTGGGGATTAGAATGAAGATTGTGCTGCACAAAAAGAAGATAATATATCCATCTCATTTCACTTCAAACATTTCTTATGGCATAACAACACACTTTTCTTTGAATATCCCCAATCCCACTTAGCGGTTCTGATGAAATAAGGCCTTTAGTCTAAGCCATATTTGTTATTATCTCTGGCTGCTGGGCCGTTCCATTCTGCTAGTGCGGAGGAAGGAGTCACTATTGATTCAAACCCATTCAGCTCTGGCTCTATCTCACTGACTCTCACTCTGGGTCTCCCCTCGAGAGCCCATATGGATAATTCCATATGGAACACATCAGGAATTCAACACACCAATCATATCTCAGTGTCTCTGACTAAATCACCATTATGTGACAGTTCGGGTCCGAGTGGTAATCTAATTGGCACAATAATTTAAAAAATCCCCATCAAAATCTGTTTTTTTTTAATCTAGAGATGTCTTGTTTTCTGCATGGGGATGCGTCTCAAGCCACCACATCCACTGATATCAGCCTTCTGCGGTGGCAGAACTATAGCGGTGTTTGTCAGACCAGGAGACATCCCGAAAATCGGTCTTCTCACAAAAACGTCTTTAACATCTGAAAGGTTTCCTTTTTGCTCTGCGACCCCCACAATTGATGTCTGTAGCATCTGAGTGGTTTTGGCTACAATATAATAGCTGAGACTCTCACAAGCACGGTGTTCTTCATTTTCCTCTGTCCCCCAAAAGTGTCACGGGCTGGTCTGAAGGTAACCAGGTACTGGGCAATTTTTTTAATGGAAGTGAATAGGGAATTTCCATGCCAAAGGTATACGTTGTCGAGGTCGAGGAAGGATGTGAAAGAAACATCCGCAGAGAGAAATTTTACAACATGAAGTCACAATCACAACACAATCAGAACGATCCGGAACTATTATCACGCTGGGAAGATTTTTTACATGACATACGGCATTGTCTCAAGTCAGATGGCGTCACTCATACACAATGCTCGTCCCGCAACAGATCGGTTTCGTAAGACGTGGAACTCATCTAAAAAAACTCTAGATTTTTCCCATTCGCCTAACACTAGTTCCTCATTCGGACTAGAGCCTCATGGGCCCTGGTCAAAAGTAGTGCACTATATAGGGAATAGGGTGCCGTTTGGGACGCAGATTATGAGCTTATTTGAGGAAAATGTTTTAATTAGAGCAGAGTGCTGGAATCCTACGCTTTCTCAGATAAATGCACCGGTCTGTCTGTTGATTCAGCTCGTGAAAAGATGAGTAATCGACTTTGGAGTGTGAGGCAGCTATAACATTACACACACACACACACACACACACAACTCTTCATGAAGTGGCATTGGCACCCATGTTGAATTCCCCATAACTGACTTAGTTACCTGTGTTTTCCTTAGCAGACGTTTGTGGCCCTCTGATTGAGGAGTGATAATCTGAGTGTTTATGGGAAACAGTCAAACAGTATTCCCCATGCTTTTAGTTGCTACTGTGTCATAGAACAGTGCTGCTGTTCTTTACCATCTTGTTTCCATCTTCTGTTCTCTGTGCTGGACTCCAATGTAAGATGCTTGCATACAAACCCCAAGGTTGTTTCTCAAATGGCACCCTATTCCCTATATAGTGCACTTTTTCAAAATGTTTGCAATAGGTGCTTTGGTCAAAAGAAGTGCACTGTAAAGGGAATAGGTGCCAGTTGGAACGCAACCCAAGTGTTGTTGTGCACACACACACTTATCCCCCCACCCACACACAAACACCACTGACTCCTTTTGCCAGGAGTCCCAACGTCAGCCCACGTCTCTCACAGTGTGTGAGTCACATGACCTCAGCCATGAGGCATGGGTAAATGGGATGGTGCTTCCTCGGACATTGGGATGGAGGTGTGTAATGTTTGCAGTATGTTCCATTGATTCATAAAGCCAGGGTTGATGATGGCTCTGTTGCGGTATTCCAGTAAAAACCTGAAGTCAGACCTGAGAAAAGGAGAGGAGGGAATGTTCACTGATGGGATGAAAGCACTTCCTTAGTCATCATAGAGAGACAGAGAGAGACAGAGAGAGAGAGGGGGAAGAGATAATGGAGAGAGACATAGAGAGAGAGAGAGAGAGAGAGAGGGAATATATACTAGAGAGAGAGACACACCAACAGAGAGAGGGAAGAGATAGGGAGAGAGATGGAAGAGATAAGAGAGAGAGGGGGAAGAGATAATAGAGAGAGGGAAGAGATAATAGAGTAGAGGGAAGCGATAATAGAGAGGGAAGAGATAATAGAGTGAGAGGGAAGAGATAATAGAGAGAGAGAGGGAAGAGATAATAGAGAGAGAGGGAAGATATAATAGAGAGCGGCACAGAGAGAGAGAGAGGGAAGAGATAATAGAGAGAGAGAGGGAAGAGATAATAGAGAGAGAGACACACAGAGAGAGAGAGGGAAGAGATCATAGAGAGAGAGAGAGAGAGAGGGAAGAGAGAGAGAGGGAAGAGAAAATAGAGAGAGTACGAGAAAGACACAGACAGACAGAGAGTGAGAGAGAGAAGACACAGAGAGAGAGAACACCCTGATTTTGGCAGTAGAGTGGGTTGAATCTCTTCAGTCACACCAAGGTGTCCCAGGAATACTCATTGCGTTTTGTGGAAATAAGAGCTGATCGGAGATGGAACTAGTGTTGCATCAGCTTTGCTGAGGTTGTTTTAAAGACCCTGCGATGTTTATTGGTGCTCATGAGGTTATGTAGTGACAGAGCATTTCCTCTTGAGTGTCCTCTGAAAAAGCAACTGTGAAACACACCTACGCAAGAATGTGCGCGCACAAACACACGTATGTGAGCGAGCACACACACGCACACACCGTGCGCACACACACATGCACCAACTCACACCATCAGATACGACTGGGGGGGGGGGGAGTAATACGGTTTTGTGCTGAAGATGTAGTGTGAAACACTTTTTACTGCACCGTTTCCTTCTCAAATGGTAGCAGTTCTCTCACCAAGGAGGTTTTTCCACTTGTTTCGCTGTTCTGTGAGTAAACTAGTACAGTATGTATTGTCTCTTGGTGAATCCTCTCCTCAAAGTGATTACATTAGTGTGGTATGACTGGCATGTCACACTAACCAAAGGCATCCTGACTTTCCAGAGCCAGAGCACTCTGCCAATGTAGCCCCAGCAGTCATTCTGCAAAAATCTGATCTGCTTTGAATGAGTGTCGAAATCTCTTCGGAATACCAGAGGAATTGCGCGTTGGACCTTGGTTTAATCGAAGGAAAAAACAGCACTGGCTCAGATATGTCATCATAACATGTATTTTTAGCATGAACTTTGCCTTGAGAATCACTCATAAAGTTTCATCCACACGTTCCTCCTTTTTGTTTTTGTTGGTCTTGATATGGCGGATTAAATTCCTCCGTGTGAAATGGATCTGATCGTTTTGCCTGAACTCTTTCACTGACTCTTAGCTGAGATGATTCTCTCTCTCTCCATCTCCTCTCTCTTTCTCCCTCTGTGCCAGGGGAGGCATTATATGCCTTCAGCTAACCACACGTCCGTAGAGCCTGTATTACTCATGCATTTTCAGACGACAGCGACTGCGTCTCCCAGGCCTTTCCGTGTATGACTTTAGCGCACGGGTGGTTTTTTGATTTACATCTCGGCTGTGGCACTTGCTGTTCTTGGCTCACCTCTGCCTTGCTTCATCAAAGAGGGGAGAGAGAAGGAAAAAAATCCCCTCGGCTCTGGACGGCAGTTCGATAGGCTGTGCTAGCAGAGGCCCAAGGAAGATGGATGGGTCCAAAGGCCGACGGAGATGCGGTCATCAGGGCCTTGTTTCACTTGACCCATGGCCTCCTCCTCCCCGGGGCCAGGCTGATAAAAAAAAAAAAGTACCGCGCTGAGTTGGTGGGTCAGCTTAGTTCTCTCCTATTGAAGATGTGGCTAAGTGCTCCTCTTGTGCTCCAGAATATGCCTTATATCTAAGCTGGTATTTACCTGTAGTTACTGGTATGAGCAAGTTTTACAACAAGCAAATGTAGCTTTTGAGGCCAAACCTTATTGCAGCAGCAACTCGCTCTCCCTTCCAATGTACAGTACAATAACAGTGCACAGTCTCTTGTGGATAGTGTCTGAAACCAACGGCCCTAGCTTTTACAAGGCTGGGCATGTCACCGACTAATCACCAAGCCAATCAGCCATTGGCTTCATCTGAGTGGTCAAAAACAGAACGGGCAAACATGATGCTTGCAGAGCTGTTTTATGCCTTCATTAGCGAAGGGGAGAAATCAGCCAAAAGGCTCAGTTTTATCCTCTCTGTTGTTCACTGTGCGTCTGTGCCAGGAAGCTGCCATGGGGCAGTGCCCACTGAGCGGACGACGCGATTGGTTGGCTCGGCCCCAGAGGACTATGAAAGACATTATAAAGTCTAATAGTGCAGTTTATATATTTTATTACTGCTCGTTAATAAAAGCCCAGCGTTCTGGAAGAATTAGTTATTCTCTAGTCCTGGGTAATCCAATCCAGCCTTGCTGCAATATTAAATGACACTCCCAAGCTTTCCCCTGCCTGGACTAATAACCGCACATGAGCAAGCACTGAATTAAGTTTGTTTAGAGAAAAAACACTTTGCTTCTTTCGCAATGCTCGTGAACGATGTGGGCTGTCGTCCATCATAAACCGAAGAAAGACAAATTGTATTACTGTCCCTTGCTACATTTGACTTGTACGCTCAGAAGAGTGCTGTGTGTTAAGCGTTTTTCAAGATACAGATGTGTCTATATCATCTCGTAATATTTAGGAACATTTGAAACGTAATGAGTGATTGCGTCGTAGAGTAAGACAAAATAGCCTACGTTTTAATTCTGTACATTGCTTGCCTGCTTTACGGTATTGTGCAGTTATGAGGCATTCGTCTCTGTTTCGTCCGCCTGTCAACATGTGTTTGGGGCAAAGGTTTTGGATGACTTTGTTGTTCTCTCCAATTTAAGAACAGGGTTCACTTTGACAACTTGTTTGACACCACACCAAGGCTACAACGTTGTCCGTGCCAAAGCGCCAATCCAAGCGATGAGGCTGTGTAAAGACAACAGGCCCTATTCAATCAAAACGGGTTACAGGTCTCCGAGGAAAACTAAAACAACATTCTGCTCCAAGAGAGCATGTTTGAATTAACGTGCTGCCCAGTTTCTTTTCGCTTCTTACAGTGAAGATTGCATTTGAATTCGTGAAATAAATAAAACAATCTCGCATTGCTTGCAGTCTCGCAATGTGGATACTGTTTTTGACTTCGACCAGTTTTACTCGATGACAGTCCAATGGCAAGACCTCAGACACATAACATACTTAAAGATGGAATATTGAAAATGGTATTAATTCAGGCAGATGCACAAATATCTTCTCTCTCTTACACACACACACACACACACACACACACACACACACACACAGAGAGAGAGAACACTTAACATACAAGTAATAACAGCCAGCAACTTTGAGGTATACAGGTGTCAGTGCCTCTCATTTAGTCCTCACTGTAATACACTAATCATATCCCAGACATACTAGTAGACCATATGCCGGGAGGAAGTGGAGTAGTACTGGGACGTGGGGTGACGGTGGTTCCCTGTCCAGGTTAATCCACCAGCATGGTTGAACTGGGACTAGGAACCGACTGAGAGCCCAGCCCAACACATGGGTTGCGTCCCAAATTGTACCCTGTTCCCTATATGGTGCACTACGTAGGGAATGGGGTGCCATTTGAGACATGGCCTGGGATGTTAATAAAGTTCGTAGGCTCCGTGCCAGTGCTGTGATTACCCGGTACGCTTTGGGTTATTTACACAGACTTCAATTAGATTTGAAATGAGAGGCCGCTGTTGGGATGGTTAATATTGTAGGGGAGAGATGCCACAATTTGATAAGGACATGCAATTTCCCACGATGGGCTTCTTCTGCCTTTTCTCCCGCCTTAATGCTGTAGATTGTCTTCGCTCTGCTACCTGTCTGGGACCTAGAGGAAGAGACTGGCTTCGTCCCAAATGGCACCCTCTATTGTACTCTACGTTTGACCAGAGCCCTGTGGGTAGTGCACTAAATAGGGAATAGGGTGCCATTTGGGACGGACTCTTAGAGACTCTCTTCATATCCCTATGTATACTTCTAACTTATTTTCTGTCTTATTTTTTGTCTGCATTTTGCCAACATCCAGCTCCCAGAATAACTAACCTAGTGATATAGAGCGGCAGGTAGCCTAGCGGTTAGCGCGTTGGGCCAGGAACCAAAAGGTCGCTGGTTCGTGCTGACGAGTTGAAAACTCTGTCGATGTGTCCTTGAGCAAGGCATGTAACCCTAATTTTCTCCAGGGGCGCCGCACTACTATGGCTGACCCTGTAAAACAAAACATGTCACTGCACCTATCCAGGGAATATGACAACAAAACTAAAAAACTCAAATAATTCTATCCACTTTAAATAAGAAGATTATGTTTCTGAAGTTTGTCAGATGTTATTTCAATCTTAGTGTTCTGTGGACTTCTGACCAAACTCATTTGAGATCATGACTTAGGTCTTTTTATTTTATTTTGAGCTTTTACATTGATGTTGCTGACTGCTCTCCCAGAGATGTTTGCCTGAACTCGCCCTCTGGAGCTGGATACCACATCTCACAGATGAGCTGCTGTCTCGTTCCAGAAGTTTCCACTGGAATAGGAGAGGCATCATCGCATCACTCATCTGTTTGACTCATTCTATTTACTCTGTCTTTAGTAAGAGCTCTAGGGCTTGCCCGATGTTGCTTTTCTATGTCGTCAATTTCTGTCTGACACAAGCCGACCTGCCCCGGCCAATGGAGTGTTTAGTGAGATTAAAGCTGCTATATAATTGAATCAACTTCTTAATATCAAAGATTAACCTCCTATGATAAACCCCATTGAAATCCATGATTACTCTCCTAGTCAGTCTCCTTGTAAATGTGCATTGGGGGAAGTTGCGTCACCCAGAGTTTGCACCACCACCTCTTCACTTACATGTTAAACCTTTTCCCCCCCCAAGGCTCAGCAGTCCGTTTATATAAAAAGCTACTTAATGCAAACATCATGTTAGACACTTAGGATCTCTTAGGGGGTTATACTGTTGGCAGTTACAGGAGCGAGCTGGGTTTAACAAGTACGGAGCAGAGCTGAAGTCGGGTGCACAGTGGGGGGAACCGGAGACAGACAGATACATGAACACCGAATGTGACTGGAGTGGTATGTGCGTGCGATACTGTGTGTGTATACGTGTATGTGCACCAGTGTGTACACAACACTATATGTGCTTCTGATTGGGATGAAGAAGAAGAAGAAAAACATATCTGACTGAGCCGAGCTTTGAAACAGAGCTTAATCCCACGCGGGGGGGGGGGGGGGGGGGCTCATTGGGGCTGCAGCCAACATGGAGAAGCAAAACAATCTCACTCTAGTAAGAACCAGGTCATTAGAGTGTCCTAGCTGGCCTGACGTTTATGGCCTTTCCCCCAGCCCTGTGCTGTACTCAGCATTTACGACAGAGCCACGGCCCATCGAGAGAAACTATGCCATATAACTGATTTGCTGGCATTCTCAGGATCGACATAGAATGGACACGTAGGCGCTCACACGGCTCCCATTTTAAGGTACA
The DNA here is from genome assembly GCF_034236695.1 of Oncorhynchus nerka. NCBI lineage: Eukaryota > Metazoa > Chordata > Actinopteri > Salmoniformes > Salmonidae > Oncorhynchus > Oncorhynchus nerka. The sequence continues at coordinate 50,609,824 of NC_088419.1, read as the reverse complement.
CGCAACAGGAAACAATCCTTGTATATCACTTGGAGTTTTTGACAAGACTATTTGGGAGAAACGTCTGGCCTTGGCCCCAGGATTGGGGAAGGGGAGCTGGGTCGTTTTTTTTAGTTGTTGTTCTTTTTTTCAATCTGTTTATTTAACTTCTGCCCTTAAAAACTCAGCATGCAGCATATGTTGACTAATACTGACCAAAAGCCATATCAGCCTCTTTGAGCTTGTATCGACAGTGATCTAATAGGGTCGCGTTTTAAATTGAAATGAAGTTAGGCAGCGCTGAGCCTCTGACGAGCCAGGTGCTGAGCAGTTGGCTCCGAGCACGGCAGCGGCGGCCAATTGGAAAATGCTTTGCAGAATTTATCTGCACCCTTTTCCCTTGACAAATTATTGTATTATTCCCGCACAGTTGGTTTTCATTTAGTCTTTTGGCTATTGGCTAATGATTAGGTTAAGAGCATGTGGGCCATTCCCCTGGTTGAACAGCTCATACATACCCTAACTGGGGCTAGTCAAATCTGACAGAAACATTCAGTCTGACCAAAACATGCAATGTTACCGGCGTAAATGGCTTGCGTTCTGAAGACCAAACAGAAGACTACTCCTGTAAACAAAAGTCAATCATGACAGCATTTATCAATCACAACTACAGTACAACACCCACAATCCACCATGCCCTCTATGGCATGACATTGACATTTGACTGTCAAACTAGGCGACCAGACCTGAAGACCTAGCCTCCTGTAAAGGTCATCCCCCACTGTGACTACATGCCCTTAATTACATTACAGACCTGTGCCTCATGTATACACAGGGCAGACGGCCTCTGTAACTGCCTAACTGGCCTGCCACAGATGGGAAGAAAAGATAGGGTCTGGAAGTTACTCAGCCCCGCCGCCTTCCCTTGTCTGCATGCCTGCCTGCTGCACTCTCCCTGACCTGGGACTCACTACACCGGGCCTAGGCCGCTAATATTTTACAAATGCTAGGAGTCTCCACGCCCGGGCCCTCTCTGAGATGGCTTAGTCAAAACAGTTGTGAGCGCTTGGCGCTCCTGAACGAGTGTATGCATAGCTGCTTGAGACCGGGCCTAATTCAAACAGTGGCTAACTAACAAATACCTGCTGCTTTGCTCCACAGCGTCACACAGCCAGGCTCATTGGGAACGATCCATCGAGTTTGACAGTGTGTTTGTTGTTCCGTGGGGGTAACACATAGGCCTACTGTGTCGCAGTGGGTTCAGAGATGGTTGGAGAGTTGATGCCTAGGATTGAGACATCGAAGGTGTGTAGTTCGATATATATAGCCCTGGCTCAAGAGGATTTGAATGTTTTGCATTTTGAAACAACTATGATGATTCGGAAATACTAAATGTGGATCTAAGTGTTGACTATGTCTTGAGATGACTGCTACAACTCATGACAACTCTAATGCCAGCCCTCAACCGTGTGGCTAACATTTCCCTTAACTGATATAGATAGAATCAGTGGATTACCTGACACTCGGCATTGAACAAAACTCCACATGCACTGTAATCCCAAAGTCAATGGATCGCCTAATTTTCTCGAGAGATTACATGACAGCGACTTCCTACGACAATCTACAATATAATTAAGGCAAACTTTTTATCGGAAGATGTGGGTTTAGAATTAGATGATAAAAGACATAAATAGATAAAAGTCTCGTCTAAGGTTTCATTGTTGCCTCTCTCGGTCTCTTGAAGAAAAGCCCCTTATGGTTTCCTAGATGGACATGTTTCACATTCCACATGTGTGGTTGGCAGCGTTCTACTCATCTTTCATCTTTAAGAGGACTCGTATTCTATGTCTTTTCATACGCTCTCTTTGTTTACATGGGGTTAGCCACATCTTCAGAATACTCAGTGTCCTAATCATCTCCATACAGTTTAGGCTCCTCCAGCAACCTGGTCTTAAAGCATTTCGTATTATTCTGTACGTAAATCCAAGACACTCTATTTAGTATTATATGTTACGTTTTGTATGGTATGTAATCATTTCGGGAAGTCCATCACCCATTTCGTATGATATGTTGCAAATTTGCAAAATGTAGGATATGTTACGAATTCTCTAGGTGGCTAATGTTAGGGCTAAGCTTAGGGTTACGTTTAGGTTAGGGTCAGGAGAAGGGTTAGCTAAATCGGTTAAGGTTAGGGTTAGGTGAAGGGTTAGCTAAAGGGGTTAGGGTTAGAGGAAGTGTTAGTTATGTAGTCACAGAGTAGCTAAAAATAAGTAAGTAGTTGAAAAGTTGTTATTAGCTAAAATGCTAAAGTTGCCAGTGATGAGATTCGAACTCGTGACCAATCATTCTACTTTCGTTTTTGCCATAAGTAACTAACTGTCTTGTGTAATCATACCAAACGTAACATATCATGGACTGGATGGAGTGTAAATGGAGTGTCTTGGATTTACGTACAGAATAATACGAAAATGCTCTGACACCTGGTTGCCTCTCCAGGCACCAACAGAGTAGAGAGCTGTTTTAGGAGATTTGTGAAGCCAATGCACAACACTTTGAATAAAGCATAACTGTTTACACTTGAAGTTGATTGCCTCTATAGAATTGAGAGAATATTCAAAAGACATTTGGAGTATAGTGGGCATAAGCATTACAAGTGAAACAGGCTGTTTTGTGCATTTAAAAAAAAAAGTTCCTTCAATTGGTTTTGGAAGAAATTTGATGAGGCGAAGAGTGGAATTATTAAAGTCTTCAGAGTTTGTTTTATTTATCAAATTCCTCTGTCATTTTTTTTTTGTTCTTTGTTATTTTGATGCACATAGTGATATCTGATTACAAATCATTCATATGGTGTATTGGTTTCCAACTAAACTACAAGCATGTGTCTCTTTATGTGTAAATGTTTCAGGGGTTTGGGTATACTTAATTCCGGGAACAATAAATCTTTTGTGATTTTTAGAATAACAATCATTATTGTTTTCTGCATTTTGCTTTGGGCTCCAACTAGCAACAAGCTGGGACTATAAACTAAACGGGACAATGAACTATGTATTTAATAAGTGCATATTTTGAAAGCAGGTTAGCCTAGCCAGAGCCATATCCCTGTAAAGCAAAGTGGTCTGGAGAAAGGTGTAATCAAAGAAACGTTTGGTGTTTACCCTGAAAACCGCAATTTGAGTGAAAAGTCGACTCTTGTTAGCCATGTTGTATGTAGATAGCATTAGCAGTTGATCTAAATGCCCATTTAGCTACGCAGACCTCATTTTACATGTACAGTCCTGTTACAGTCCTATCATTGGACATGAAGCCCTTTCTAATCTGGCCACTGTAAAGTCTTCCACAGGCCTCATGAGCTGTGGGGCCATGAAACGAGTCCAGTAAGAGAGTGAGAGAGAGAGCGAGGCAGAGCGTAAGGATATGTACACTCCTCGCTGCCAAGGTACACTGATTTAAGAGCACAAAACGAGTTGCACCGTAAACCCAGCATTTTCTCTTCATGTTTGTGTTAGGGATGATGTAACATGGCGAGAATTCATATTTCACATCAAATTTCGCTTTTAAGATAATTTTCTCTCTCATTTTTTTATGCGTAAGGAAACAAACATTTGCATTTCAAAGTTCTTCAAATAAAAATAAATGAAAATCAAACCCTTTTATGGGCTTGGAGTCTATATTGGAAAACAGTTCAGGGACGAAATGAATATTTTTTTTATAGTTCGTATAAAGTCCTTCACAATGAATGCCAGGTTATGTGAAAGACTTGACACATGGTAGAGCCTGAAGCCCTCAGAGAATCCCTCCTAATTCGGCCTTTAAACTCACGGCCCATGCAACGCCAACAACACAGATGGCTAGGATGGAGTGATTCATTAAATAAAGAAGAATGATTTCTTTATTTCTCATCATTGTCGTCTACTTATGATGCCTTTCGCCACAAAACCAATCGCAAACCGATCCAATAGCTGTTAAAGGCCAGCATTTCCTTTGCGTTTCCTCCCACCTGCACCTGGGTAGGTGAAAGCGATCGTGAGTCCCAAACCACCCCCGCGCCATACCAACTCGCTCGGAGGGCCCTCCATTGTCATTTGTTGTTGACGGAGACTCAGAGGGTGAGGGTAACTTTGAGAGAGTGGCGATGGGATCAATAAACCTGGGACACACTCCTGACTTAAATTATCCAATTCATGTTCCACTTTTAAATAATTGAACAAGCATGAAATTCTAATGAACAAATCCCTCCTGTCGTTTTACAAGACATAAACCTAAGTAACAGTTAAACATTTAATTTAGGAGGCATTTCATCTGTTGCGCGTGTCAGGTGTTGAAATCAGACATAAACAAATGCCCGTGACATATAATTAGGCACACTTCTCCATTCTTTAGTACGAAATTAGGCTAACTCAAAACATATCGCAGTGCATGTCGTGATAGCACGTCGCTCTGAAGTCTGCAGCCTTGCTGGCTCGGTCAAAGTGGCCATCTGAGGATCTAATTAGCTCATACACCCTTGATCATTTTCACTCCCTCAGCTTTGGGACACTTGTGCAAAGGGCAGAGGCACACATGAATGTGCAAATGGAGGGCCGAGGGGATAGGGGAAGGGGGTGGTTTGGGGTTCATCCCTAGGTGGCCGACAAAATGGCCGACATTCTTCTTTGCCAAGTGGGAGACTTGTTGCTATGGGAGAGTCTCAATTGGTAATTAATAATCAGTCTTCTCCTCCTTGACCTGGAAACCGATAAGTGGTCGAGTGGTTGGAGAGTCTCAATTCGTTAGTACTGTAGGCTCCTCGATAGCCTCTCGCTGAGGATACTCATGAGTATTCTTTTGGTGCCTGGCGCAGAAGTGTTTGAAAATCCGCCACAGCCCGTTTGAATCAGCTGTTGTTTTCTCAAAGGAGAAAAGCATGCACACATTTAAAAATGATTTGCTAATTATCTCCTTTTATCTATAAAATGTCTTGCACAACTAGCTAAATTAGTTTTTTTTATGACTTTGCACAATTAGTTTGGGATTCCACTTCCACCCCTGTAAATGTAATTTGCCTAATGATGCACAAATAGAGGAGAGGCTCATCTCATACAAGCACATTTGTTTCCATGTTCTCTCTCCCTTCGCCGCCTCTCCTCAATTACCTTTGACTTTTTTTCAAAAGCATGCAAGAAGAGGACGGAGGAGAGAACCAATTGAGGCAGGCAAAACCAATGGAAATTCTCTCTATATCCTGTCAGATTAACAAATAGGTGCGGCGATTGGATGTTGAAAAGAGTGCTACGTCCCAGCATTGAGACGCAGCCCAGGCTTAATCTCAGCATACCGGGACCTGATTCACACCGCATCCGGTGGGAAGAGCGCTGTGAGAGCAAGAAGTAATAATAAAAGGCTTCTTATTACAGCCATTAAACAAGAGAAGGGAAAACACAGAGGGCTTGAATGTCTGGACATCCAAATGTTTACACAGTGACAATATATTTGCTTGTAAATTCTTTGATGGTGGCCCTGTCTTTCCTTGCGCACTGGACTGCTGTCTGAATAAATAGCTTGTATATTAACCCCTCACCATGCAAGATTGAACATGTTTCCATAGGTGTCATTCAGTACCGCAAAAAAAATATTTCATTGGCCCCACATCGGCCAACCCCCAGAAACACCATGGTTCCTAAGTCATGCCATCATTTCTCATGTGGTGGCCCATCATGGGTCCATCCTGAGTTTGCCGTCAGATGAGTACTTGGACTCAGATTGGTCCCCCCCCCCCCGTCCTACTCCTGCCTGTATTGTGAGACGCTGTTTGATGTGAGATGATATATAATGTCTGCTGGACTGTCTCTCTCAGGTTACCTGCAGGGGCCTGAGAAGGCCCGGGTGTGTTCGTGTGTGCGTGTGCATGTTCGTGTGTGTATAAGGAGCTTAGATTCAGAGCAAAAACCTTTGGTGAGAAATACCCCCCCACAATAAAAGAGAATCGTATTTCTCACTTCCTTAGGTATATGTGGTTTGAAACTCAACACAGGTTTACACAGTGGAAAAGCGCAGGGTTACTCTTATTTATTCTGTGGCGTTATTAAGACTTATGATACTCTTGCGCCTTCGGTCCCACTAGGGAGGTCCCAATTTTGTCATTTTTCCCAGCAGGCCTCTTGGCCACCTTCCCAAAAGAGAATAATATTGATTGGTTGGATTCACAACAGCCGATTGATGTTTAACCACATCACCCAAGTGTTTGCCTGTGGGCCATTTCCTGAATTGACTGAGCAGATAGAGAAGCATTGTCCAGGTACTGTACTGTGACAGTGTAACCGAGGGTATGCTGTACTGGACTGTGGGCCAACACTACCCTCACACAACATGAAAGTGAATGGGATTAGGGCTGTGACATCTGTCTTGAGTTGTGAGATGACATTTGTTTTGAGGATAGGCTGGGGGATTTAGTTCCTATGTTTGCAGATCAGTTTACTGTACTCTCTGAAACCCGAGGGCATGGAAAATGGCGACATGAAACAATACCAATAATCAAATCAAAATACAAGCTTCCCCTCTCTGCCTCTGCTGTCAAAGCAAATTGTGCATTTTACAAAAAAAAACAAGTCATTCCTCCCCAAAGAGAAACATTATGGGGCAAAGTCCTTCCCTAATCATCTTGATGACCCAATATAGCCTACTCATTCGGGCATTCTGTCTCAACCCTAGCCGGAAACATCAAAGCCATTACAACGCATGCTTTGAACGTATCCTAATCAGGAGACACATTCCATTGTTCCTCACGCACTAAAACAATCATAAAACAATAGGAAGTAAAAATAGGATTCCGTCTCTCGTTTGCCGTGCAAACATCTGTTTTTTTAATAACGAGTATCCCCTCTGAGAATTACAGAAGGTTTGTGTACTGTGTAGGTAACAAAGTAATACTTTTCAAATGTATTCCATTTAAATGCAATATAATTACCACCACTTAAATCCAACCCCTCATTTGGACCGTGGTCAGTCGGACCAGCGAGGGAATTTCCCCCTGACTCCACGTTCCTCCACGCAGTCAGCTAAACATTCGTTCATTTCTCCCTACGCCCCTTCAAACCATAAAAAAAATATACAATAATTGCTGCAAATTGATTACTCGTTTTACAGAAGTCCTATAAATCTTCCCGCATGTCAAACGGTAATCAATGGCAGACACGCAGTGAGCGGCTAGCGTAAAGAAGATCCATACGACGTGCTCAGGCGCGTCTACGACTCTCTGGGATACTCTCACGTTTTGCGGTCTAGTTTGGCCAATGTCATTTCGGGGGAATTTCCTGCCATCTGTGTTCAATCGAATTCTCACAGATTTGGGCTTGCTTGTAAATATTAGAAATTGGCTGTGGCTGGGTGGACTGTAGCGTGCCGTTGTCTTGCGTTGGAACACTACCACTATCAGCCAGTTGAGTTGAGTCAAACTGTGAACATGATGTTGGCTGAGGTTTGGGATCGGCTAACAAAGATCTGTTAATCTGAATTGTGAGACAAGAGCAGGATGTGCTGCTCTGAGGGCTCAGAGTCCCAGGTCTGTGTGACAAAGAGGAAACATGATCTGTCACAGGGTACCTTTGCTTGCTGTCGTCATACTATAGGAATGCTTAGAAGCAGCTCTACTACTCATGTGCTTCATAAATGTCACTTGGGATCTGTGGTACAAGTGAAGGAAACCATCATAAAAACATAATATGAGTCAACCCTTGTTTGACAAACTAAATGTAAAGAAAATTATCAGTTTTCAGCAGGTCAGTACAGTAATTGTGACAAATAGAGCTACATGCTGATGTTTGACAACTGGATAAGATCTAACATAAGTTTCACAGGGAATACAACAGTGTTTTTATGTGGTTTTAGCAGGCGCAGAGAGAGACTGAGGCCTATTGTTCTAGAGGAAAGCTCTGTTTCTGCGCAAACGTTGTCTTGTTTATTTTTTCACAGCAGATTTATATACAGTGGTTATTCTCATGAGCGATTGTAGAAGGACACACACACACACACACACACACACACACACACACACCAACAACCATTCAAATTCTAAACACATTTCAAATCATCTCCAACAGTAAAATCCAAGATGGTTTGTCCACGTGGAAGCAAGTGGAAATATTATTATTCAAATTAAATTCAAATTTAGAGTGAAATGTTAAGTGTTGTTTTTTTGTGAAGCAGCAGGGTGTGGTGATGCTTTTGACACTGGTCAGACCCGACACACTCCTCCATCACTACATCACTCTGTCACTATTTACTGCTGCTGCCTTCCCTAACAGACGGACCTCTTGTTTGGCTTTGAACCGCGTCCTGACCAAACCTGGGTTCAAAAACTCTTTGAAATCATTTCTGGGCTAAATTGAGCTTGCCGGGCCCAATCGAAAAAATGGAATAGCCTTAAAAGGGCAAGCTCCTACTGTTTGCCAGATCTAAGCAGGCTAGCACAAACGCTAAAAGCATTTGCAAGCTGTCAAGTAGTATTTGAATCCAAGTTTGACCCTAGCTTGGCTTAGTCCTGGCTCTGTGTCGCTCACCTCGTAAAGGCGTCTGTCACCCGGCCAGCGGCTCCTGTCATGTCTGGTTCTCAGTGCCATCACAGACAGACAGACAGACAGACAGACAGACAGACAGACAGACAGACAGACAGACAGACAGACAGACAGACAGACAGACAGACAGACAGACAGACAGACAGACAGACAGACAGACAGACAGACAGACAGACAGACAGACAGACAGACAGACAGACAGACAGACAGACAGACAGACAGACAGACAGACAGACAGACAGACAGACAGACAGACAGACAGACAGACAGACAGACAGACAGACAGACAGACAGACAGACAGACAGACAGACAGACAGACAGACAGACAGACAGACAGACAGACAGACAGACAGACAGACAGACAGACAGACAGACAGACAGACAGACAGACAGACAGACAGACAGACAGACAGACAGACAGACAGAGCAGACAGACAGCCACAGCCAGCAGCCACAGAGCAGACAGACAGAGCCAGCAGACAGCCAGCCAGCAGACAGAGCCAGCAGCCAGCAGAGCCAGCAGACAGACAGACAGACCAGACAGACCAGACCAGACAGACAGACAGACAGACAGACAGACAGACAGACCAGCCAGCCAGACAGACCAGCCAGCCAGCCAGCCAGCCACAGACCAGCCAGCCAGCCAGACCAGCCACCAGACCAGCCAGCCAGCCAGAGCCAGACCAGCCAGCCAGCCAGAGCCAGCAGAGCCAGCCAGCCAGCCAGCAGCCAGCCAGCCAGCCAGCCAGCCAGCCAGCCAGCCAGCCAGCCAGACAGACCAGAGCCAGACCAGCCAGCCACAGCCAGCCAGCCAGCCAGCCAGCCACCAGACCAGAGCCAGCCAGCCAGCCAGCCAGCCAGCCAGCCAGCCAGCCAGCCAGCCAGCCAGCCAGCCAGCCAGCCAGCCAGCCAGCCAGCCAGCCAGCCAGCCAGCCAGACAGCCACAGCCAGCCAGCCAGCCAGCCAGCCAGCCAGCCAGCCAGCCAGCCAGCCAGCCAGCCAGCCAGCCAGCCAGCCAGCCAGCCAGCCAGCCAGCCAGCCAGCCAGCCAGCCAGCCAGCCAGCCAGCCAGCCAGCCAGCCAGCCAGCCAGCCAGCCAGCCAGCCAGCCAGCCAGCCAGCCAGCCAGCCAGCCAGCCAGCCAGCCAGCCAGCCAGCCAGCCAGCCAGCCAGCCAGCCAGCCAGCCAGCCAGCCAGCCAGCCAGCCAGCCAGCCAGCCAGACAGACAGCCAGACAGCCAGCCAGCCAGCCAGACAGACAGCCAGCCAGCCAGCCAGCCAGCCAGCCAGCCAGCCAGCCAGCCAGCCAGCCAGCCAGCCAGCCAGCCAGCCAGCCAGCCAGCCAGCAAGCACATCCTCTCAGGAGTCAGTCAGGACACCAGTCAGACAGACAGCACATCCTCTCAGGAGTCAGTCAGGACACCAGTCAGACACATCCTGCTGTGGCTGCAGACAGATGGAGACCTGGTTGTGAGCAGTGAGTGACATGACCTCGGTTGACTTAGTCTGAGTCTTAGTAGCTAAGCTACGACTTTTCGAGTTTAGATACTGTGTGGCTGGATAGATTCACATTGACTGAAGTAATTCAGTTTGAGGATAGCTGGACGGTTGAACTTGGATTTGGGATAATGGTTACATTCCCTTGTGTTGGCAAGAGGACACATGGCTTCCTAGAGTGGACCATCTGAGTACAGAGACTCAGGGAGATCCTTACTACGAGAAGCTGGTTTTGGGGACAGTGGATTTGACAGACAGACAGATGGATGATGGAGGAACTGTTAAGGTGTCTTGCATGCCTTTCACAAGTTTCAATTAATAGCTAACAGTGTATGAGCCTCAGTTAATCACCTGAAAACTTGTACTGATGTGGGCACATCCCAAAATGGCACCCTATTCCCTACGTAGTGCACTCCTTTTGACCAAGGCCCATAGCCCATAGCGCTCTGGTCGAAAGTGGTGCACTGTATAAGGAATAGGGTGCGATTTGGGACGTAGAGCCTGCTGTGTTGATGAAGATGTGGAGCAGTCCGGTATATCTGGTATAGCTGCCCATGGACAGGTTGCACACTGAACACACACATACACACATCTCACCCTTGTCACATGACACCCACCCACATGTCCCCTGTGTGGGGAGACGACTGGGCACCACCAGTGACATTGTGTGACCACCAGGTGGTGACATGCACAAGTGTAAAGTTGTAATTACAACAAAGGAGAACAACAGAGAACAGTGATTGGCTGTGGGCTGGTAGAGGAGAGCTCTGTCATTGGTGATGGAGTTTATTCAGGACTGGCCACTCAGTTTATAAGAGCACTGATGGATATGTCATTTGGGTGTGGCTTGGGGTTTGGGGGGAGGGGTGGGAGGGTAACGTCAGTGTGTGTGTGTTTGTCTTTGAGCGATTGCACATGCGTGTGTGTGCCCGCGTTTGCTTGCTGGTTTGTGTGTGTCAGTATTTGCACATTATTGTGTGTCCCTGTGCGTGCGTGTGTGTGTGTGTGTGTGTGTGTGTGTATGAAACTGCAGCCTTTTATAATGTTTTCTCCAGTATGTGGGCTTTGATTTACAGTGACCCCTTGTGTTGTCCGGCCATGCTGTGAACTCATTGGGTTGTGGTAGGGATGAGGATGCAATCGTTGGGCTGAAGGCTGCGGGCTGGAGCCTGGGGACTGGGGACTGGAATCTGGGGGCTGGGGGCTGGGGACTGGGGACTGGAGCCTGGTGGTGCATTTACTGCCGGCTTTTTGTTTGTGTTCAGACTGCGGTCAGCCCTGCTCTGTTTAGAAAGGCTGGTGTCTGTTTCCTCTGTAATGCTGGGGACCCATTCATTCATCTGACCACTGTTATATCAATCTGACTCTGGACTCTACTAGCAGTCAATTCTAATGGCCACAGACTGCTAAGGAGAACACTGTTAGGGAAGCCTTGTCATGTATTTTAGGGTAAAAAAAGGATCCAGCATTTTCTGGATGACATGTAACGGAAAGAGAACCTATCAATTTGACTAGTCATTACACCATGCAGGGGAATGCAGTGATTGGACAACAGACTTTAAACAGAGTTTGGAGATGTTTGACTAGTCATTACACCATGCAGGAGAATGCAGTGATTGTACAACAGACTTTGCACAGAATTTGGAAATGTTTGAATATTCATGAGACCATAGAGAGGAATGCAGCGATTGGACAACAAACTTTAAACAGAGTTTGGAGATGTTTGACAAGTCATTACACCATAATGGGAATGCAGTGATTGGACAACATACTAACACAGAGCTTTGAGATTTATGACTATTCATTACACCATGCAGGGGGATGCAGTGATTGGACAACAGACTGTACATAGTGTTTGGAGATTTTTGACTAGTCGTTACACCTTGCTGGGGAATGCAGTTATTGGACAACAGATTTTGCACAGAGTTTGGAGATGTTTGATGAGCCATTACACCATGTAGGGGAATGCAGTGAATGTACAACATACTTTACACAGAGTTTGTCTATTTTTTTATATTCATTACACTATGCAAGGGAATGCATTGATTGGACAACAAACTTTACTCAGAGTTTGGAGATTTTTTACAATTTATTACGCCATGCAGGGGAATGCAGTTATTGGACAACAGACTTTGCACAGAATTAGGAAATGTTTGAATATTCATTAGACCATGCAGGGGAATGCAGTGATTGGACAACAGACTTTACACAGAGTTGGGAGATTTTTGACTAGTCATTACACCTTACAGGGGAATGCAGTGATTGGACAACAGAATTACACAGAGTTTGGTGATTTTTGTCTATTCATTACACCATGCGATTTATGCAGTAATTGGACAACAGACTTAACACAGAATTTGTAAATGTTTGTCTATTCATTACACCATGCATGGGAATGCAGTAATTGGACAACAGACTCTACACAGAGTTTGGTGATTTTTGACTCGTCTTTACATCTTGCTGGGGAATGCAGTGGTTGGACAACAAACTTTTCTCAGAGTTTGGAGATGACTGACGAGTCATGACATCATGCAGGGGAATGCAGTGATTGGACAACAGACTTTACACAGAGTTTTGAGATTTTTGACTATTCATTACACCATGCAGGGGAATGCATTGATTGGACAACAGAGTTTAAATATCGTTTGGAGATTTGTGTCTCGTCATTACACCATGCAGGGGAATGCAGTGATTGGACAACAGACTTTACACAGAGTTTGGTGATTTTTGTCTATTCATTACACCATGCGGTTTATGCAGTAATTGGACAACAGACTTAACACAGAATTTGTAAATGTTTGTCTATTCATTACACCTTGCAGGGGAATGCAGTGATTGGACAACTGTAATGCTCCGGGTGTCGTGGGTGTGGAGTCAAATGCAGGAGACAGAGTTCAATGCTGTGCGTCTTTTAATAGCACCAACGCACCACAGGGTGCTCACAAAAAGTTACATTCCCAACCACAGGGAATCAAAAAGTACAATAGAAAAAATCACGACTCGGCACTAACACGTACCTCTATAACAGAGCCGAAGGTTACATTGAAATAATCCCGCACAACAACCAGGCGGGCCGGCTGTCTAATAAAGACAAGGCCGACACCGGCCTCGAGGTCGCCCCGGAGGACGAGGTGCAGGGCGATCCGGATGGAGGCGATGGAAATCCCTCAACATGGATGGATCCAAGATGTCCCACACCGGTACCCAGCACCTCTCCTCCGGACCGTACCCCTCCCAGTCCACGAGGTACTGCAGGCCCCTCACCCGGCGTCTTGAGTCCAGAATGGCCCGGTTCGTGTACGCCGGGGACCCCTCGATGTCCAGAGGGGGGGGAGGGACCTCCGGTACCTCACTGTCCTGCAGGGGACCAGCTACCACCGGCCTGAGGAGAGACACATGAAACGAGGGGTTAATACGATAATAGGAAGGGAGTTGTAATCGATAACACACCTCGTTTATTCTCCTCAGGACTTTAAAGGGCCCTACACACTGCGGACCCAGCTTCCGGCAGGGCAAGCGGAGAGGTAGGTTTCGGTCGAGAGCCAGACCCTGTCCCCCGGTACAAACACGGGGCCTCACTGCGGTGGCGGTCAGCACTCCTCCTCTGCCGTCCACTCGCTTGTCGTAGAGATTCCTGGACGGCCCTCCAGGTCTCCTTGGAGCGCTGTACACATTCCTCCACCGCAGGAGCCTCGGTCTGGCTCGGATGCCATGGTGCCAGGACCGGCTGGTACCCCAACACACACTGAAAAGGGGACACGTTAGTAGAGGAGTGGCGTAGTGAGTTCTGAGCCATTTCAGCCCAGGGAATGTATCGTGCCCACTCCCCTGGCCGATCCTGGCAATACGACCGCAGAAACCTACCCACCTCCTGGTTCATTCTCTCCACCTGCCCATTACTCTCAGGGTGATAACCGGAGGTCAGGCTGACAGAGACCCCCAAGCGTTCCATGAACGCTCTCCATACCCGAGACGTGAATTGGGGGCCCCGATCAGAAACGATGTCCTCCGGCACCCAGTAGTGCCGAAAGACATGGGTGAATAATGCCTCCGCAGTCTGTAGGGATGTAGGGATACCGGGCAACGGGAGGAGACGGCAGGACTTAGAGAACCGATCCACAATCACTAGAACCGTGGTGTTCCCCTGAGACGGCGGAAGATCGGTCAGGAAATCTAAGGACAGATGTGACCATGGCCGCTGTGGAACGGGGAGGGGTTGTAGCTTCCCTCTAGGAAGGTGCCTAGGAGCCTTACTCTGAGCGCACACTGAACAGGAGGAGACATAACCCTTAACGTCCTTAGCCAACGTAGGCCACCAATACCTCCCCTGAAGGCTCCCCACTGTCCTCGTCACCCCAGGGTGACCCGAGGAGGGTAGGACGTGAGCCCACTGAATCAGTTTGTCCCGAACACCAAGCGGCACGTACCTTCGCCCCGCTGGACACTGAGGAGGCACGGGTTCAGCCCGTAACGCCCGCTCGATGTCCGAGTCCACCTCCCATACCACTGGGGCTACCAGCTTTGAGGCGGGAAGGATGGGAGTAGGTTCGGTGGACCCATCCTCTGTGTCGTAAAGGCGGGACAGTGCGTCAGCCTTCACGTTCTGGGAGCCCGGTCTATAAGACAAAGTAAACCTGAACCGGGTGAAGAATATGGCCCACCTTGCCTGACGTGGGTTAAGTCTCCTAGCTGCCCGAATATACTCCAGATTCCGGTGGTCGGTCCAGATGAGAAAAGGGTGCTTAGCCCCCTCAAGCCAGTGTCTCCACACCTTCAGAGCTCTAACCACCGCTAGCAACTCCCGGTCCCCCACATCATAGTTACGCTCCGCTGGGCTGAGCTTCCTTGAGAAGAAAGCACAGGGGCGGAGTTTTGGTGGCGTACCCGAGCGCTGTGATAGCACGGCACCCACCCCAGCCTCGGACGCGTCCACCTCCACTATGAATGCTAGAGAGGGGTCCGGATGCGCCAACACGGGCGCATCAGTGAACAGCGCCTTCAACTTGTTGAATGCTCTGTCCGCCTCTGCTGACCACTGCAACCGCACCGGGCCCCCCTTCAGCAGTGAGGTGATGGGAGCAGCTATCTGGCCAAAACCCCGGATAAACCTCCGGTAGTAATTGGCAAAACCCAAAAACCGCTGCACCTCCTTTACCGTGGTTGGAGTCGGCCAATTACACACGGCCCTAATGCGGTCACCCTCCATCACTACCCCCGAGGTGGAAATGCGATATCCCAGAAAAGAGACGGCTCGTTTAGAGAACACGCATTTCTCAGCCTTGACGTATAGGTCATGCTCCAGCAGTCTACCAAGCACCTTGCGCACCAGAGACACATGCGCGGTGTGAGACCCATACGGCATGAGGAGGTACTCATAGTGGCCGGATGTAGTACTAAATGCGGTTTTCCACTCGTCTCCCTTCCGAATACGCACCAGACTATACGTGCTCCTGAGATCCGGTTTTGTGAAGAACTGCGCTCCGTGGAACGATTCCACCGCCGTAGCGATGAGAGGTAGAGGGTAACTATACCCCACTGTGATGGCGTTTAGACCTCTATAATCGATACACGGACGCAAGCCTCCCTCCTTTTTCCTCACAAAAAAGAAACTCGAGGAGACGGGTGAAATGGAGGGCCGAATGTACCCCTGTCCCAGCGACTCCGTGACATATGTCTCCATTGCCAACGTCTCCTCCTGGGACAGCGGGTACACGTGACTCTTGGGAAGCGCAGCGTCTACCTGGAGATCTATCGTACAATCCCTTCCCGGTCGATAAGGTGGTAATTTAGTCGCTTTCACTTTACTGAAAGCGATTGCCAAATCGGCATACTCGGGGGGAATGCACACCGTGGAACCCTGGTCTGGACTCTCCACCGACGTGGCACCGATGGAAACTCCCAAACACCTTCCAGAACACTCCTCTGACCACCCCTGGAGAACCCCCTGTCTCCACAAAATTTTAGGATTGTGCCGGGCCAGCCAGGGAGTCCCCAGCACCACTGGAAACGCAGGCGAATCAATAATAAAAAAAACTGATACGCTCCCTACGATTCCCCTGCGTCACCATGTCCAGTGGGACCGTGGTCTCCCTGACCATCCCTGACCCTAATGGCCGGCTATCTAGGGAGTGCACGGGGAAAGGAGAATCTATCGGCACCAGCGGAACCCCTAACTTAAGGGCGAGTCCGCGATCCATAAAGTTCCCAGCTGCGCCTGAATCGACTAGCGCCCTATGCTGGGAAGAGGGAAAAAAATTAAGGAAAGAGGTTAAGACAAACATGTGGCCAACAAGGGGTTCTGGGTGAGTTTGATGTTGACTCACCTGGGGTGACCGAGAAGCGTTCCGCCTGCCATCTCTACTCCCAGACGGACCCCCCCAGCACCGATCAGACGTGTGTCCTCTCCGACCACAGTTGGTGCAGGGAAGGCCTCCTCCTCCGGTACCCCTCGGTGTAGCCCCTCCCAACTCCATTGGAATGGGAGCGGAGGGGCTGGGTGGTGGAACGCACAGAACCCTCTCTGAACGCCCGCGGGCAGCCAGCAGATTATCCAGTCGAATGGACATGTCAATCAGCTGATCCAGTGACAGAGTGGTGTCCCGACACGCTAACTCCCGGCGGACGTCCTCTCGGAGACTACACCTGTAGTGGTCCATAAGGGCCCTGTCGTTCCACCCAGATCCGGCTGCCAAGGTCCGGAACTCCAGCGCGTAATCCTGGGCGCTCCTCCTCTCCTGCCTGAGATGAAATAGTCGTTCTCCCACTGCTCGGCCGTCTAGAGGGTGATCAAACACGGCACGGAAGCGGCAGGAAAACTCTGTGTAGTGCTCCCGCGCTGAGTCTGGGCCATTCCAGACTGCGTTCGCCCACTCCAGAGCATGACCCGTGAGGCAGGAGATGAGGACACTCACCCTCTCTGCTCCTGAGGGAGTGGGTCTGATGGTGGCCAGGTATAGCTCCAGCTGAAGCAGAAACCCCTGGCAACCCGCCGCCGCTCCATCATAAGCCCTCGGTAGCGTCAGACGGAGGGTGCTGGAGTCGGGAGATGGGGAGTCCGGAATCGTGGGTGCCGAAGGTGGAGAGAGGAGACCACTCCTCTCCCATTTGTCCATTCTCTCCATCACTTGATCCATCGCGGATCCGATCCGATGGAGGACGGTGGTGTGGTGGAGAACCCATTCCTCCATCGATGGGAGAGGGTTGGCTGCTGCTCCTGCTGACTCCATTCAATCTGAAATAGGTGCGGGATTCTGTGATGCTCCGGGTGTCGTGGGTGTGGAGTCAAATGCAGGAGACAGAGTTCAATGCTGTGCGTCTTTTAATAGCACCAACGCACCACAGGGTGCTCACAAGAAGTTACGTTCCCAACCACAGGGAATCAAAAACTACAATAGAAAAAATCACGACTCGGCACTAACACGTACCTCTATAACAGAGCCGAAGGTTACATTGAAATAATCCCGCACAACAACCAGGCGGGCCGGCTGTCTAATAAAGACAAACTAATTCAACATGAACAGGTGCTACCACTAAACATACAAGGAGGGGGAGGAAAAACAATCAGTGGCAGCTAATAGGCCGGTGACGACGACCGCCGAGCGCCACCCGAACAGGAAGGGGAAACACCCTCGGTCGGACTCGTGACAACAACAAACTTAATACAGAGTTGGGAGAGTTTTTGACTAGTCATTACACCTTGCAGGGGAATGCATTGATTGGACAACAGAGTTTACATATCGTTTGGAGATTTGTGTCTCGTCATTACACCTTGCAGGGGAATGCAGTGATTGGACAACAGAATTACACAGAGTTTGGTGATTTTTGTCTATTCATTACACCATGTGGTTTATGCAGTAATTGGACAACAGACTTAACACAGAATTTGTAAATGTTTGTCTATTCATTACACCATGCATGGGAATGCAATAATTGGACAACAGACTCTACACAGAGTTTGGTGATTTTTGACTCGTCTTTACATCTTGCTGGGGAATGCAGTGGTTGGACAACAGAGTTTAAATATCGTTTGGAGATTTGTGTCTCGTCATTACACCATGCAGGGGAATTCAGTGATTGGACAACAGACTTTTCTCAGAGTTTGGAGATTACTGACGAGTCATGACATCATGCAGGGGAATGCAGTGATTGGACAACAGACTTTACACAGAGTTTTGAGATTTTTGACTATTCATTACACCATGCAGGGGAATGCATTGATTGGACAACAGAGTTTAAATATCGTTTGGAGATTTGTGTCTCGTCATTACACCATGCAGGGGAATTCAGTGATTGGACAACAGACTTTCCACAGAGTTGGGAGATTTTTGACTAGTCATTACACCTTGCAGGGAAATGCAGTGATTGGACAACAAACTTAATACAGAGTTGGGAGAGTTTTTGACTAGTCATTACACCTTGCAGGGGAATGCAGTGATTGGACAACAAACTTAATATAGAGTTTGGTGATTTTTGTATAGTCATTACACCATGCATGGGAATGCGGTGATTGGACAACAGACTTTACACAGTGTTTGGAGATTTTTGACTGTTTATAACACCATGCAGGGGATTGCAGTGATTGAACAACCAAATTTACACAGTGTTTTGAGATTTTTGCCTTGTCATTACACCTTGCAGGGGAATGCAGTGGTTAGACAACAAACTTAACACAGAGTTTGGTGATTTTTGTATAGTCATTACACCTTGCAGGGGAATGCAGTGTTTGGACAACACACTACACAGAATAAGGTGATTTTTGACTATTCATTACACTATGTAGGGGAATGCAGTGAATGGACAACAGACCTGTCACAGAGTTTGAAAATGTTTGTCTATTCATTACACCATGCGGTGAATGCGGTGATTCGACAACAGACTTTACAAAGTGTTTGGATATTTTTGACTGCTTATAACACCATACAGGGGATTGCAGTAATTGAACAGCAAACTTTACACATAGTTGGGAGATTTTTGACTAGTCTTTACACAGTGCAGGGGAATGCAGTGATTGGACAACATACTTTACACAGAGTTTGGAGATTTTAACTATTTATTACGCTATGCAGGGGATTGGAGTGATTGGACAACAGCTTTTACACAGAGTTGGGAGATTTTTGAATAGTCATTACACCATGCAGGGGAATGCAGTGATTGGACAACAAATTTAATACAGAGTTGGGAGATTTTTGACTAGTCATTACACCTTGCAGGGGAATGCAGTGATTGGACAACAAACTTAATACAGAGTTGGGAGATTTTTGACCAGTCATTACACCTTGCAGGGGAATACAGTGATTGGACAACAGAGTTTACATATTGTTTTGAGATTTGTGTCTCGTCATTACACCATGCAGGGGAATGCAGTGATTGGACAACAGACTTTCCACAGAGTTGGGAGATTTTTGACTAGTCATTACACCTTGCAGGGGAATGCAGTGATTGGACAACAAACTTAATACAGAGTTGGGAGATTTTGACTAGTCATTACACCTTGCAGGGGAATGCAGTGATTGGACAACAAACTTAATATAGAGTTTGGTTATTTTTGTATAGTCACTACACCATGCAGGGGAATGCGGTGATTGAACAACCAAATTTACAGTGTTTTGAGATTTTTGCCTTGTCATTACACCATGCAGGGGAATGCAGTGATTGGACAACAGACTTTACACTACACAGCATGTGTAAATGTTTGTCTATTCATTACACCATGTGGTGAATGCGGTGATTGGACAACAGATTTAACAAAGCATTTTGAGATTATTGACTATTCATTACACTATGCAGGGGAATGCAGTAATTGGACAACAGACTTGTCACAGAGTTTGGAGATGTTTGACTAGTCATTACACCTTGCAGGGGAATGCAGTGATTGGACAACAGACTTTCCACAGAGTTGGGAGATTTGTGTCTCGTCATTACACCATGCAGGGGAATGCAGTGATTGGACAACAGACTTTCCACAGAGTTGGGCGATTTTTGACTAGTCATTACACCTTGCAGGGGAATGCAGTGATTGGACAACAAACTTAATATAGAGTTTGGTTATTTTTGTATAGTCATTACACCATGCAGGGGAATGCGGTGATTGAACAACCAAATTTACAGTGTTTTGAGATTTTTGCCTTGTCATTACACCTTGCAGGGGAATGCAGTGACTGGACAACAGACTTTCCACAGAATTGGGAGATTTGTGTCTCGTCATTACACCTTGCAGGGGAATGCAGTGATTGGACAACAAACTTAATACAGAGTTGGGAGAGTTTTTGACTAGTCATTACACCTTGCAGGGGAATGCATTGATTGGACAACAGAGTTTACATATCGTTTGGAGATTTGTGTCTCGTCATTACACCTTGCAGGGGAATGCAGTGATTGGACAACAGAATTACACAGAGTTTGGTGATTTTTGTCTATTCATTACACCATGTGGTTTATGCAGTAATTGGACAACAGACTTAACACAGAATTTGTAAATGTTTGTCTATTCATTACACCATGCATGGGAATGCAGTAATTGGACAACAGGCTCTACACAGAGTTTGGTGATTTTTGACTCGTCTTTACATCTTGCTGGGGAATGCAGTGGTTGGACAACATACTTTTCTCAGAGTTTGGAGATTACTGACGAGTCATGACATCATGCAGGGGAATGCAGTGATTGGACAACAGACTTTACACAGAGTTTTGAGATTTTTGACTATTCATTACACCATGCAGGGGAATGCATTGATTGGACAACAGAGTTTAAATATCGTTTGGAGATTTGTGTCTCGTCATTACACCATGCAGGGGAATGCAGTGATTGGACAACAGACTTTCCACAGAGTTGGGAGATTTTTGACTAGTCATTACACCATGCAGGGGAATGCAGTGATTGGACAACAGACTTTCCACAGAGTTGGGAGATTTTTGACTAGTCATTACACCTTGCAGGGGAATGCAGTGATTGGACAATAAACTTAATACAGAGTTGGGAGATTTTTGACTAGTCATTACACCTTGCAGGGGAATGCATTGATTGGAAAACAGAGTTAATACAGAGTTGGGAGATTTTTGACTAGGCATTACACCTTGCAGGGGAATGCAGTGATTGGACAACAAACTTAATACAGAGTTGGGAGATTTTTGACCAGTCATTACACCTTGCAGGGGAATGCATTGATTGGAAAACAGAGTTTACATATCGTTTGGAGATTTGTGTCTCGTCATTACACCATGCAGGGGAATGCAGTGATTGGACAACAAAGTTAATATAGAGTTGGGAGATTTTGACTAGTCATTACACCTTGCAGGGGAATGCATTGATTGGACAACAGAGTTTACATATCGTTTGGAGATTTGTGTCTCGTCATTACACCATGCAGGGGAATGCAGTGATTGGACAACAGACTTTCCACAGAGTTGGGAGTTTTTTGACTAGTCATTACACCTTGGAGGGGAATGCAGTGATTGGACAACAAACTTAATATAGAGTTTGGTGATTTTTGTATAGTCATTACACCATGCAGGGGAATGCAGTGATTGGACAACAGACTTTACACAGTGTTGGGAGATTTTGACTAGGCATTACACCTTGCAGGGGAATGCAGTGAATGGACAACAGACCTGTCACAGAGTTTGAAAATGTTTGTCTATTCATTACACCATGTGGTGAATGCGGTGATTCGACAACAGACGTTACAAAGTGTTTGAATATTTTTGACTGCTTATAACACCATACAGGGGATTGCAGTAATTGAACAGCAAACTTTACACATAGTTGGGAGATTTTTGACGAGTCTTTACACAGTGCAGGGGAATGCAGTGATTGGACAACATACTTTAGACAGAGTTTGGAGATTTTAACTATTTATTACGCCATGCAGGGGATTGGAGTGATTGGACAACAGACTTTACACAGCATGTGTAAATGTTTGTCTATTCATTACACTATGCAGGGGAATGCAGTAATTGGACAACAGACTTGTCACAGAGTTTGGAGATGTTTGACTATTCTTTACACCTTGCAGGGGAATGCCGTGATTGGACAACAGAGTTTACGTATCGTTTGGAGATTTGTATCTCGTCATTACACCATGCAGGGGAATGCAGTGTTTGGACAACACACTTTACACAGAATTTGGTGATTTTTGACTATTCATTACACCTTGCAGGGGAATGCAGTGATTGGACAACAAACTTAATTCAGAGTTGGGAGATTTTTGACTAGTCATTACACCTTGCAGGGGAATGCAGTGATTGGACAACATACTTTACACAGAGTATGTCTATTTTTGAATAGTCATTACACCATGCAGGGGAATGCAGTGATTGGACAACAGCTTTTACACAGAGTTGGGAGATTTTGACTAGTCATTACACCTTGCAGGGGAATGCAGTGATTGGACAACAAACTTAATACAGAGTTGGGAGATTTTTGACTAGTCATTACACCTTGCAGGGGAATGCAGTGATTGGACAACAGCTTTTACACAGAGTTTGGAAATGTTTGAATATTCATGACACTATGCAGGGGGACGCAGTGATTGGACAACAGACATTACACAAGGATTTTGTGATTTTTGACTATTCATTACACCATGCAGGGGAATGCAGTAATTGGACAACAGATTTAATACATCATTTTGAGATGATTGAGTATTCATTACACTATGCAGGGGAATGCAGTGATTGGACAACAGACTTTGCAAAGTGTTTGGAGATTTTTGACTGCTTTTAACACCTTGCAGGGGAATGCAGTGAATGGACAACAGACTTTCCAAAGTGTTTGGAGATTTTTGACTGCTTTTAACACCTTGCAGGGGAATGCAGTGATTGGACAACAGACTTTCCAAAGTGTTTGGAAATGTTTGAATATTCATTACACCATGCAGGGGAATGCAGTAATTGGACAACAGAGTTTACATATCGTTTGGAGATTCGTGTCTCATCATTACACCATGCAGGGGAATGCAGTGATTGGACAACAAACTCAATATAGAGTTTGGTGATTTTTGTATAGTCATTACACCATGCAGGGGAATGCAGTGATTGGACAACAGACTTTACACAGAGTTTGGTGATTTTTGTATAGTCATTACACCTTGCAGGGGAATGCAGTGTTTGGACAACACACTACACAGAATTTGGTGATTTTTGACTATTCATTACACTATGCAGGGGAATGCAGTGAATGGACAACAGACCTGTCACAGAGTTTGAAAATGTTTGTCTATTCATTACACCATGCGGTGAATGCGGTGATTCGACAACAGACGTTACAAAGTGTTTGAATATTTTTGACTGCTTATAACACCATACAGGGGATTGCAGTAATTG
Source organism: Oncorhynchus nerka (assembly GCF_034236695.1). Lineage (NCBI taxonomy): Eukaryota > Metazoa > Chordata > Actinopteri > Salmoniformes > Salmonidae > Oncorhynchus > Oncorhynchus nerka. The sequence continues at coordinate 50,586,481 of NC_088419.1, read as the reverse complement.
AACAGCAAACTTTACACATAGTTGGGAGATTTTTGACTAGTCTTTACACAGTGCAGGGGAATGCAGTGATTGGACAACATACTTTACACAGAGTTTGGAGATTTTAACTATTTATTACGCCATGCAGGGGATTGGAGTGATTGGACAACAGACTTTGCAAAGTGTTTGGAGATTTTTGACTGCTTTTAACACCTTGCAGGGGAATGCAGTGATTGGACAACAGACTTTACATATCGTTTGGAAATTTGTGTCTCGTCATTACATTTACATTTACATTTAAGTCATTTAGCAGACGCTCTTATCCAGAGCGACTTACAAATTGGTGCTTTCACCTTATGACATCCAGTGGAACAGCCACTTTACAATAGTGCATCTAAGTCTTTTAAGGGGGGGGGGGGGAGAAGGATTACTTTATCCTATCCTAGGTATTCCTTAAAGAGGTGGGGTTTCAGGTGTCTCCGGAAGGTGGTGATTGACTCCGCTGTCCTGGCGTCGTGAGGGAGTTTGTTCCACCATTGGGGGGCCAGAGCAGCGAACATTACACCATGCAGGGGAATGGAGTTATTGGACAACAGGCTTTACACGGATTTGGGAGATTTTTGTATAGTCATTACACCTTGCAGGGGAATGCAGTGACTGGACAACACACTTTACACAGAATTTGGTGATTTTTGACTATTCATTACACCATGCAGGGGAATGCAGTAATTGGACAACAGATTTAACACAGCATTTTGAGATGATTGAGTATTCATTACACTATGCAGGGGAATGCAGTGATTGGACAACAGATTTAACACAGCATTTTGAGATTATTGAGTATTCATTACACTATGCAGGGGAATGCAGTGAATGGACAACAGACCTGTCACAGAGTTTGGTGAATGCGGTGATTCGACAACAGTCTTTACAAAGTGTTTGGATATTTTTGACTGCTTATAACACCATGCAGGGGATTGCAGTAATTGAACAGCAAACTTTATACATATTTGGGAGATTTTTGACTAGTCTTTACACAGTGCAGGGGAATGCAGTTATTGGACAACATACTTTACATATCGTTTGGAGATTTGTGTCTCGTCATTACACCATGCAGGGGAATGCAGTAATTGGACAACAGACTTGTCACAGAGTTTGGAGATGTTTGACTAGTCTTTACACCTTGCTTTGGGAATGCAGTTATTGGACAACAGACTTTACACAGTGTTTGGAGATTTTTGACAAGTCTTTACACAGTGCAGGGGAATGCAGTGATTGGACAACATACTTTACACAGAGTTTGGAGATTTTAACTATTTATTACACCATGCAGGGGATTGCAGTAATTGAACAGCAAACTTTACACATAGTTGGGAGATTTTTGACTAGTCTTTACACAGTGCAGGGGAATGCAGTGATTGGACAAAAGCCTTTACACAGTTTGAAAATGTATGACTATTCATTACACCATGCCGTGAATGAGGTGATTGGACAACAGACTTAACACAGCGTTATGAGATGATTGACTATTCATTACACCATTCAGGGGAATGCAGTGATTGGACAACAAACTTTAAATATAGTTTGGCGATGTTTGACTAGTCATTACACCATGCAGGGGAATGCATTGATTGGACAACAAACTTTAAATATAGTTTGGCGATGTTTGACTAGTCATTACACCATGCAGGGGAATGCAGTGATTGGACAACAGACTTTACACAGAGTTTTGAGATGTTTGACTATTCATTACACCATGCAGTGGAATGAAATGATTGGACAACAGAATTTACACAGAGTTTGGAGATGTTTGTCTAGTCATTACACCATGCAGGGGAATGCAGTGATTGGACAACATACTTTACATATCGTTTGGAGATTTGTGTCTCGTCATTACACCATGCAGGAGAATGCTGTGATTGGACAAAAGCCTTTACACAGTTTGAAAATGTTTGACTATTCATTACACCATGCCGTGAATGAGGTGATTGGACAACAGACTTAACACAGCTTTTTGAGATGATTGACTATTCATTACACTATGCAGGGGAATGCAGTAATTGGACAACAGACTTGTCACAGAGTTTGGAGATTTTTGACGAGTCGTTACACCTTGCTGGGGAATGCAGTGATTCAACAACAGACTTAACACAGAGTTGGGAGATTTTTGACTAGTCATTACAACTTGCAGGGGAATGGATTGATTGGGCAACAGAGTTTACATATCGTTTGGAGATTTGTGTCTCGTCATTACACCATGCAGGGGAATGCAGTGATTGGACAAAAACTTAATATAGAGTTGGGAGATTTTGACTAGTCATTACACCTTGCAGGGGAATGCAGTGATTGGACAACAAACTTAATACAGAGTTGGGAGATTTTTGACTAGTCATTACACCTTGCAGGGGAATGCAGTGATTGGACAAGAGGCTTTACACAGATTTGGGAGATTTTTGACTAGTCATTACACCTTGCAGGGGAATGCAGTGATTGGACAACAAACTTAACATAGAGTTTGGTGATTTTTGTATAGTCATTACACCTTGCAGGGGAATGCAGTGTTTGGACAACACACTTTACACAGAATTTGGTGATTTTTGACTATTCATTACACCTTGCAGGGGAATGCAGTGATTGGACAACAAACTTAATACAGAGTTGGGAGATTTTTGACTAGTCATTACACCTTGCAGGGGAATGCAGTGATTGGACAACAGCTATTACACAGAGTTGGGAGATTTTGGACTAGTCTTTACACCGTGCAGGGGAATGCAGTGATTGGACAACATACTTTACACAGAGTATGTCTATTTTTGAATATTCATTACACTATGCAGGGGGATGCAGTGATTGGACAACATACTTTACACAGAATTTGAAAATGTTTGTCTATTCATTATACCATGCGGTGATAGGACAACAGACTTTTCACAGAGATTTGAGATGTTTGACTATTCATTACACCATGCAGGGGAATGTAGTGATTGGACAACAAACTTTACACAGAATTTGGTGATTTTTGACTATTCATTACATCATGCAGCGGAAGGCAGTAATTGAACAGCAAACGTTACATTTACATTTTTACATTTAAGTCATTTAGCAGACGCTCTTATCCAGAGCGACTTACAAATTGGTGCTTTCACCTTATGACATCCAGTGGAACAGCCACTTTACAATAGTGCATCTAAGTCTTTTAAGGGGGGTGAGAAGGATTACTTTATCCTATCCTAGGTATTCCTTAAAGAGGTGGGGTTTCAGGTGTCTCCGGAAGGTGGTGATTGACTCCGCTGTCCTGGCGTCGTGAGGGAGTTTGTTCCACCATTGGGGGGCCAGAGCAGCGAACAGTTTTGACTGGGCTGAGCGGGAACTGGACTTCCTCAGTGGTAGGGAGGCGAGCAGGCCAGAGGTGGATGAACGCAGTGCCCTTGTTTGGGTGTAGGGCCTGATCAGAGCCTGGAGGTACTGAGGTGCCGTTCCCCTCACAGCTCCGTAGGCAAGCACCATGGTCTTGTAGCGGATGCGAGCTTCAACTGGAAGCCAGTGGAGAGAGCGGAGGAGCGGGGTGACGTGAGAGAACTTGGGAAGGTTGAACACCAGACGGGCTGCGGCGTTCTGGATGAATTGTAGGGGTTTAATGGCACAGGCAGGGAGCCCAGCCAACAGCGAGTTGCAGTAATCCAGACGGGAGATGACAAGTGCCTGGATTAGGACCTGCGCCGCTTCCTGTGTGAGGCAGGGTCGTACTCTGCGGATGTTGTAGAGCATGAACCTACAGGAACGGGCCACCGCCTTGATGTTAGTTGAGAACGACAGGGTGTTGTCCAGGATCACGCCAAGGTTCTTAGCGCTCTGGGAGGAGGACACGATGGAGTTGTCAACCGTGATGGCGAGATCATGGAACGGGCAGTCCTTCCCGGGAGGAAGAGCAGCTCCGTCTTGCCGAGGTTCAGCTTGAGGTGGTGATCCGTCATCCACACTGATATGTCTGCCAGACATGCAGAGATGCGATTCGCCACCTGGTCATCAGAGGGGGAAAGGAGAAGATTAATTGTGTGTCGTCTGCATAGCAATGATAGGAGAGACCATGTGAGGTTATGACAGAGCCAAGTGACTTGGTGTATAGCGAGAATAGGAGAGGGCCTAGAACAGAGCCCTGGGGGACACCAGTGGTGAGAGCGCGTGGTGAGGAGACAGATTCTCGCCACGCCACCTGGTAGGAGCGACCTGTCAGGTAGGACGCAATCCAAGCATGGGCCGCGCCGGAGATGCCCAACTCGGAGAGGGTGGAGAGGAGGATCTGATGGTTCACAGTATCGAAGGCAGCCGATAGGTCTAGAAGGATGAGAGCAGAGGAGAGAGAGTTAGCTTTAGCAGTGCGGAGTGCCTCCGTGATACAGAGAAGAGCAGTCTCAGTTGAATGACTAGTCTTGAAACCTGACTGATTTGGATCAAGAAGGTCATTCTGAGAGAGATAGCGGGAGAGCTGGCCAAGGACGGCACGTTCAAGAGTTTTGGAGAGAAAAGAAAGAAGGGATACTGGTCTGTAGTTGTTGACATCGGAGGGATCGAGTGTAGGTTTTTTCAGAAGGGGTGCAACTCTCGCTCTCTTGAAGACGGGAGGGACGTAGCCAGCGGTCAGGGATGAGTTGATGAGCGAGGTGAGGTAAGGGAGAAGGTCACCGGAAATGGTCTGGAGAAGAGAGGAGGGGATAGGGTCAAGCGGGCAGGTTGTTGGGCGGCCGGCCGTCACAAGACGCGAGATGTCATCTGGAGAGAGAGGGGAGAAAGAGGTCAGAGCACAGGGTAGGGCAGTGTGAGCAGAACCAGCGGTGTCGTTTGACTTAGCAAACGAGGATCGGATGTCGTCGACCTTCTTTTCAAAATGGTTGGGAGATTTTTGACTAGTCTTTACACAGTGCATGGGGAATGCAGTGATTGGACAACATACTTTACACAGAGTATGTCTATATTATAATATTCATTACACGTTGCAGGGGAATGCAGTGATTGGACAACAGCTTTTACACAGAGTTTGGATATGTTTGAATATTCATGACACTATGCAGGGGGACGCAGTGATTGGACAACAGACATTACACAAGGATTTTGTGATTTTTGACTATTCATTACACCATGCAGGGGAATGCAGTGATTGGACAACAGATTTAACACATCATTTTGAGATGATTGAGTATTCATTACACTATGCAGGGGAATGCAGTGATTGGACAACAGATTTAACACATCATTTTGAGATGATTGAGTATTCATTACACTATGCAGGGGAATGCAGTGATTGGACAACAGACTTTACATATCGTTTGGAGATTTGTGTCTGGTCATTACACCATGCAGGGGAATGCAGTTATTGGACAACAGGCTTTACACAGATTTGGGAGATTTTTGACTAGTCATTACACCTTGCAGGGGAATGCAGTGTTTGGACAACAAATTTAACATAGAGTTTGGTGATTTTTGTATAGTCATTACACCTTGCAGGGGAATACAGTGATTGGACAACACACTAAACACAGAATTTGGTGATTTTTGACTATTCACTACACCATGCAGGGGAATGCAGTAATTGGACAACAGATTTAACACAGCATTTTGAGATGATTGAGTATTCATTACACTATGCAGGGGAATGCAGTGATTGGACAACAGACCTGTCACAGAGTTTGAAAATGTGTGTCTATTCATTACACCATGCGTTGAATGCGGTGATTCGACAACAGACCTGTCACAGAGTTTGGTGAATGCGGTGATTCGACAACAGACTTTACAAAGTGTTTGGATATTTTTGACTGCTTATAACACCATGCAGGGGATTGCAGTAATTGAACAGCAAACTTTACACATAGTTGGGAGATTTTTGACTAGTCTTTACACAGTGCAGGGGAATGCATTGATTGGACAACAAACTTTAAATATAGTTTGGAGATGTTTGACTAGTCATTACACCATGCAGGGGAATGCAGTGATTGGACAAAAGCCTTTACACAGTTTGAAAATGTTTGCCTATTCATTACACCATGCCGTGAATGAGGTGATTGGACAACAGACTTAACACAGCGTTTTGAGATAATTGACTATTCATTACACCATTCAGGGGAATGCAGTGATTGGACAACAAACTTTACACAGAGTTGGGAGATTTTTTACTCGTCTTTACACAGTGCAGGGGAATGCAGTGATTTGACAACAGATTTACACAGAGTTTTGAGATGTTTGACTATTCATTACAACATGCAGGGGAAAACAGTGATTTGGCAACAGACTATACACAGAGTTTGGAGATGTTTGGCTAGTCATTACACCATGCAGGGGAATGCAGTGATTGGACAACAGACTTTACACAGAGTTGTTAGATTTTTGACTTTTGATTAAAACATGCAGGGGAATGCAGTGATTGGACAACAGACTTAACACAGCGTTTTGAGATGTTGACTATTCATTACACTATGCAGGGGAATGCAGTGATTGGACAACAAACTTTACACAGAGTTTGGTGATTTTTGTCTTGTCATTACACCATGCAGGGGAATGCAGTGATTGGACAACAGACTTTACACAGAGTTTGGAGATGTTTGACTATTTATTATGCCATGCAGGTGTCATGACATTGCCCTCTTTGGGTATAGCAAGCCCCATCCCCCTCTCCCTGCCTCCCCCTTGCCACCTTCAACTAGGCTGCTGTGGTCAGAGAAAGGTCGTAAATTCCTGAGGAGACCCTGCCACATGGCCACATAGTGTAAGAGGCAGAGTAAATTTTCATAGAGCACAAAGGAATTTCTGCCACCTCACAGAACTTGAGGTACGAACAAATTTCATGTTGCGGAGAAAGTATAAAAGATCGGTGAAGAATCCAGCTACGGACTGGTCCTTTTGATACAACTTGGGGAAGCTCCTGGGAGACGGTGTGCCACATTACCATAACGCTGTTTATATAATAGCCTCAGATATGAGGTTTACATCTAATTTTGTATAAAATGAATGAGTGAGTATGATACTGTTTGTAAAATAGTGTATTATGATTTTGGATTGTTTAATGGAGGAAAATACAATTCCCTTTTGATTTTAACTAAATCAGAGGACCGCCCAGAGCCCAGTTAGGGTCAGGCATCCTGGGACAGACCCTTTTCTGCATTTCCGAATAAAACCCAACTTTGAGAAATTATCAGCAGACCATGTTTTTCTCCATTAGGAGAGGACGAAGGTTGTAGACCATTGCTGAATCTTTTAACCATAACATGTGGTTAAACTCTAGACTATCAATACCGACAGAATAAGAACAAGTCTTTGATATGAATTACTAGTCTGCAGCTAGGAATTCGGTATCATTGAATGCGAAGAACGGCAACCGCCTAAACATTCATTCTATAACAAATGAATGAATGTCACTCTCAACTATCCTTTCTAACCGAGATAGAGAGAGAGAGAGAGAGAGAGAGAGAGAGATCAAGACGACACACTGAGAGTAAATATATATATTGATTGCAATTGTTCCAGAATGAGTAAGTGTTCATGTGCAAAGGATTAGCATTTCAATTGTAATAATTATCACTCTGTAGTGACTTCTTAGTCGACCCCCACTTCCCCTTTTATCTAACATGGCGGTTTAGCCACTAGGGCACATTTTCCTATCATTTCTTGTAACCATATTTACTGTTTGTTTGTGCATTTCTGTGAATTACTTAGTTAGTAATAAATAAATGATTTAAGACAATTGATGTATGGATGACTCATAATGAAGACTGGGTTCGTGCAGATAACCACCAATTTACGACGTTTGGAATGAGACTAACGTGAGGTAAAGACAGTGGTGGGCCGTCAGGGCCAGCAAGGCCTTCTCTGCTGGCCTAAACATCATCAGAATATATATATATTTTAAATATATTTTCCCACAAATATGTATTCAATTATTCCCCAGAGTATGTGTTATACTCTTCATTTCATAGCTTTCCTCTTGGTTGCACTGCTTCCAGCCCCAGGTTGAGATTTGGAGGGCTGGTCTTTATGTTAGATCTTTTATCCAATCGTATTCAGCCATCATGTGTTGCCAGGGGTCTAAAATCTGCCTTCAGAATCAACAGTGCGGGCGCTTGTAGCTTAAAGTGAATGGAAATGAACATTTAGTGTCAACCAATCCAGTGTTACACAGGAGCCAGCTAGCAGGCGTAGTGCGTGCACGTCTTTTGATTGGATTACCAATATTGAGAGGCAGGTCCTATGGGCAGGTCTATGCAGAACCTCAGAACTAGGAAATTGAATTTGATAAACGAAATAATTTGGGTACTACTAAGCTGTTTTTTCAACCCACAATGGCGGAAGGAGGAGAAGATATCGATTTGGTTGAGGATATAATTATAACGCCATTCTCAAGACAAACTTTTCAAGAAAAGTTAGACATTGTAAGGGGAAGTCGCCCGACGCCGACGCTACAAAGCCTGTCACAGGCGGGAAAGGGGTTCGTTCGCCACTTTCAAAGTTCCAACTACGAGCGCTATCAATGGCTCACAGGCTGTGTATGTATGTTTCGCATTTTATTTCGTTAATATTAAATAGCCTATATATTAACAAAATAAAATGTTAAATAGCCTATCTTGCAAATGATTTGTTTTCTTTCTTTTATTTTCAGTGAATAGTTATGTCTTTATCATCACGGTGAAACTGCTTTGGGTGCGACAATGCGCTGTTTAGTGAACACACTGTTGTTGTTTTTTTTGGACTTAAAGCTCAAAGTTTGTGGACCAGAAATGAATAGAAGAAGAATATTAATATAACTCTGTTGCACTCGACTATGTTCCTGCCTATTAGTTGAACTGTACTGTATTGTAATCTTCCCCTGCAATTCTCTGAATAAAAATGTCAATTTCAAGGTGACGCAACGCCTGGTTATACTGCGTTTCTGTCTAAATGTATAGTGTCTAGAGCCATGGCATCATCATGATGGTAATAAGAGGTGGATTAATTCGGGTGGGACTGTGTAGGACCTCACTGAAGGCCCAGGCCCCAGGCCCACGGCACGCCACTGGGTAAAGTAAATAATTCATTAATTCGAAGACTAATTGACCAGATAAAATATCTGAAAAGTTATTTTAAGAAATGATAACTTTGTAATCTGACTATTTTTCCTTGGTCCCCCGACTTCCTAGTTAATTACAGTTACATGATTAATCAGTTGATCGCGTAATACTAATTACAGAGAATCTTTGATAAAAACTTTCAGTCTTCAATTTAATGATAGTAAGGACACAACACAGGGGAGTCATTACACCATGTGATGAATGCTGTGATTGGACAACAAACTTTACACAGAGTTGGGAGATTTTTGACTGGTCTTTACACAGTGCAGGGGAATGCAGTGATTGGACAACAGACTTTACACGGAGTTTGGACATGTTTAATGAGTCATTACACCATGTGATGAATGCTGTGATTGGACAACAAACTTTACACAGAGTTGGGAGATTTTTGACTGGTCTTTACACAGTGCAGGGGAATGCAGTGATTGGACAACAGACTTTACACTGAGTTTGGACATGTTTAATGAGTCATTACACCATGTGATGAATGCTGTGATTGGACAACAAACTTTACACAGAGTTGGGAGATTTTTGACTGGTCTTTACACAGTGCAGGGGAATGCAGTGATTGGACAACAGACTTTACACGGAGTTTGGAAATGTTTGAATATTCATTACACCATGCGGTGAATGCAGTGATTGGACAACAGACTTTACACAGAGTTGGGAAATGTTTAAATATTCATTGCACCATGCAGGGGAATGCAGTGATTGCACAACAGACTTTACACAGAGTTTGGACATGTTTGATGAGTCATTACACCATGCAGGGGAATGCATTGATTGGACAACAAACTTTAAATATAGTTTGGAGATGTTTGACTAGTCATTACACCATGCAGGGGAATGCAGTGATTGGACAACAGACTTTACACAGAGTTGGGAAATGTTTAAATATTCATTGCACCATGCAGGGGAATGCAGTGATTGCACAACAGACTTTACACAGAGTTTGGACATGTTTGATGAGTCATTACACCATGCAGGGGAATGCATTGATTGGACAACAAACTTTAAATATAGTTTGGAGATGTTTGACTAGTCATTACACCATGCAGGGGAATGCAGTGATTGGACAACAGACTTTACACAGAGTTGGGAAATGTTTAAATATTCATTGCACCATGCAGGGGAATGCAGTGATTGCACAACAGACTTTACACAGAGTTGGGAGATTTTTGAATAGTCTTTAAACAGTGCAGGGGAATGCAGTGATTGCACAACAGACTTTACACAGAGTTTGGACATGTTTGATGAGTCATTACACCATGCAGGGGAATGCATTGATTGGACAACAAACTTTAAATATAGTTTGGAGATGTTTGACTAGTCATTACACCATGCAGGGGAATGCAGTGATTGGACAACAGACTTTACACAGAGTTTGGACATGTTTGGTGAGTCATTACACCATGCAGGGGAATGCAGAGATTGGGCAACAGACTTTACACAGAGTTGGGAGATTTTTGAATAGTCTTTAAACAGTGCAGGGGAATGCAGAGATTGGACAACAGACTTTACACAGAGTTTGGACATGTTTGATGAGTCATTACAACATGCAGTTGAATGCAGTGATTGGACAACAGATTTAACACAGCGTTTTGAGATGGTTGTCTATTCATTACACTATGCAGGGGGATACAGTGATTAGACAACAAACTTTACACAGAGTTTGGACATGTTTGGTGAGTCATTACACCATGCAGGGGAATGCAGAGATTGGGCAACAGACTTTACACAGAGTTGGGAGATTTTTGAATAGTCTTTAAACAGTGCAGGGGAATGCAGAGATTGGACAACAGACTTTACACAGAGTTTGGACATGTTTGATGAGTCATTACAACATGCAGTTGAATGCAGTGATTGGACAACAGATTTAACACAGCGTTTTGAGATGGTTGTCTATTCATTACACTATGCAGGGGGATACAGTGATTAGACAACAAACTTTACACAGAGTTTGTCTATTTTTGAATAGTCATTACACCATGTGGTGAAGGCGGTGATTGGACAATGGACTTTACACAGAGTTTGGAGATGTTTGAGTAGTCATTTTACCATGCTGGGGTATGTATTGATTGGACAAGAAACTTTACACAGAGTTTGTAGAGTTTTTACTATTCCTTGCAACATTCAAGGGAATGCAGTAATTAGTCAACAGACGTTACACAGAATTTGGAGATTTTTGACTAGTCTTTACACCTTGCTGGGGAATGCAGTTATTGGACAACAGACTTTACACATAGTTTGGAGATTTTTGACGAGTCGTTACACCTTGCAGGGGATTGCAGTGATTGGACAACAGACTTTACACAGAGTTTGTAAATGTTTGAATATTCATTACACCATGCAGGGGAATACATTGATTGGACAGCAGACTATATACAGAGTTTGGAGATTTCTGACTATTCATTACACCATGCAGGGGAATGTAGTGATTGTACAGCAGACTTTATACAGAGTTTGTCTATTTTTGAATAGTCATTACACCATGCAGGGGAATGCAGTGATTGGACAACATACTTTACACAGAGTTTGGATATGTTTGAATATTCATTACACCATGCTGGGGACTGCAGTGATTGGACAACAAATTTATCACAGAGTTTGGTGATTTTTGAATAATCATTACACCATGCAGGGGAATGCAGTGATTGGACAACAGACTTTACACAGAGTTTGAAAATGTTTGTCTATTCATTTCACCATGTGCTGAATGCAGTTATTGGACAATAGACTTTACACAGTGTTTGGAGATTTTTGACGAGTCATTTTACCATGCATTGATTGGAATACAGAGTTTACATATCGTTTGGAGATTTGTGTCTCGTCATTACACCATGCAGGGGAATGCAGTGATTGGACAACAGACTTTACACAGAGTTTGGAGATGTTTGACTACTCTTTACACCTTGCTGGGGAATGCAGTAATTGGACAACAGACTTTACACAGTGTTTGGAGATTTTTGACGAGTCATTTTACCATGCTGGGGTATGCATTGATTGGCCAACAGACTTTGGAAATGTTTGAATATTTTTTATTTTATTTTACCTTTATTTAACTAGGCAAGTCAGTTAAGAACAAATTCTTATTTTCAGTGACGTCCTAGGAACAGTGGGTTAACTGCCTGTTCAGGGGCAGAACGACAGATTTGTACCTTGTCAGCTCGGGGGTTTTGAACTTGCAACCTTCCAGTTACTAGTGCAACGCTCTAACCACTAGGCTACCCTGCCGCCCCAATATTCATTGCAACATGCCGGGGAATGAATTGATTGGACAACAGACTTAACACTGAGTTTGGAGATTATCGACTATTCCTTACAACATTCAAGGGAATGCAGTGATTAGGCAACAGACTTTACACAGAGTTGGGAGATTTTTGACTAGTCTTTACACCGTGCAGGGGAATGCAGTGATTGGATAATAGATTTTACACAGAGTTGGGAAATGTATGAATATTCATTACACCATGCAGGGGAATTCAGTGATTGGGAAACAAACTTTACACAGAGTTTGTTGATTTTTGTCTCGTCACTACACCATGCAGAGGAATGCAGTGATTGGACAAATGACTTTACACAGAGTTTGTCTACTTTTTAATAGTCATAACACCATGCAGGGTATTGCAGTGATTGGACAACTGACTTTACACATGGTTTGGAGATGTTTGTCTAGTCATTGCACCATGCAGGGGAATGCAGTGATTGGACAACATACTTTACACATCGTTTGGTAATGTTTGAGTAGTCATTTTACCATGCAGGGAAATGCAGTGATTGCACAACAGACTTTACACAGAGTTTGGAGATGTTTGACTAGTCACTACACCATGCTGGGGTATGCAGTTATTGGACAACAAACCTTTCACAAAGTTGAGAGATTTTTGACTCGTCATTACACTATGCAGTGGAATGCAGTGTTTGGACAACAGACTTTACACAGAGATTGGAGATTTTTGACTAGTCTTTACACCGTGCAGGGGAATGCAGTGATTGGATAATAGATTTTACACAGAGTTGGGAAATGTATGAATATTCATTACACCATGCAGGGGAATTCAGTGATTGGGAAACAAACTTTACACAGAGTTTGTTGATTTTTGTCTCGTCACTACACCATGCAGAGGAATTTACATTTACATTTACATTTAAGTCATTTAGCAGACGCTCTTATCCAGAGCGACTTACAAATTGGTGCGTTCACCTTAAGACATCCAGTGGAACAGCCACTTTACAATAGTGCATCTAAATCTTTTAAGGGGGGTGAGAAGGATTACTTTTTCCTATCCTAGGTATTCCTGAAAGAGGTGGGGTTTCAGGTGTCTCCGGAAGGTGGTGATTGACTCCGCTGTCCTGGCGTCGTGGGGGAGTTTGTTCCACCATTGGGGGGCCAGAGCAGCGAACAGTTTTGACTGGGCTGCGCGGGAACTGTACTTCCTCAGTGGTAGGGAGGCGAGCAGGCCAGAGGTGGATGAACGCAGTGCCCTTGTTTGGGTGTAGGGCCTGATCAGAGCCTGGAGGTACTGAGGTGCCGTTCCCCTCACAGCTCCGTAGGCAAGCACCATGGTCTTGTAGCGGATGCGAGCTTCAACTGGAAGCCAGTGGAGAGAGCGGAGGAGCGGGGTGACGTGAGAGAACTTGGGAAGGTTGAACACCAGACGGGCTGCGGCGTTCTGGATGAGTTGTAGGGGTTTAATGGCACAGGCAGGGAGCCCAGCCAACAGCGAGTTGCAGTAATCCAGACGGGAGATGACAAGTGCCTGGATTAGGACCTGCGCCGCTTCCTGTGTGAGGCAGGGTCGTACTCTGCGGATGTTGTAGAGCATGAACCTACAGGAACGGGCCACCGCCTTGATGTTAGTTGAGAACGACAGGGTGTTGTCCAGGATCACGCCAAGGTTCTTAGCGCTCTGGGAGGAGGACACAATGGAGTTGTCAACCGTGATGGCGAGATCATGGAACGGGCAGTCCTTCCCGGGAGGAAGAGCAGCTCCGTCTTGCCGAGGTTCAGCTTGAGGTGGTGATCCGTCATCCACACTGATATGTCTGCCAGACATGCAGAGATGCGATTCGCCACCTGGTCATCAGAAGGGGGAAAGGAGAAGATTAATTGTGTGTCGTCTGCATAGCAATGATAGGAGAGACCATGTGAGGTTATGACAGAGCCAAGTGACTTGGTGTATAGCGAGAATAGGAGAGGGCCTAGAACAGAGCCCTGGGGACGCCAGTGGTGAGAGCGCGTGGTGAGGAGACAGATTCTCGCCACGCCACCTGGTAGGAGCGACCTGTCAGGTAGGACGCAATCCAAGCGTGGGCCGCGCCGGAGATGCCCAACTCGGAGAGGGTGGAGAGGAGGATCTGATGGTTCACAGTATCGAAGGCAGCCGATAGGTCTAGAAGGATGAGAGCAGAGGAGAGAGAGTTAGCTTTAGCAGTGCGGAGCGCCTCCGTGATACAGAGAAGAGCAGTCTCAGTTGAATGACTAGTCTTGAAACCTGACTGATTTGGATCAAGAAGGTCATTCTGAGAGAGATAGCGGGAGAGCTGGCCAAGGACGGCACGTTCAAGAGTTTTGGAGAGAAAAGAAAGAAGGGATACTGGTCTGTAGTTGTTGACATCGGAGGGATCGAGTGTAGGTTTTTTCAGAAGGGGTGCAACTCTCGCTCTCTTGAAGACGGAAGGGACGTAGCCAGCGGTCAGGGATGAGTTGATGAGCGAGGTGAGGTAAGGGAGAAGGTCTCCGGAAATGGTCTGGAGAAGAGAGGAGGGGATAGGGTCAAGCGGGCAGGTTGTTGGGCGGCCGGCCATCACAAGACGCGAGATTTCATCTGGAGAGAGAGGGGAGAAAGAGGTCAGAGCACAGGGTAGGGCAGTGTGAGCAGAACCAGCGGTGTCGTTTGACTTAGCAAACGAGGATCGGATGTCGTCGACCTTCTTTTCAAAATGGTTGACGAAGTCATCTGCAGAGAGGGAGGAGGGGGAGGGGGAGGAGGATTCAGGAGGGAGGAGAAGGTGGCAAAGAGCTTCCTAGGGTTAGAGGCAGATGCTTGGAATTTAGAGTGGTAGAAAGTGGCTTTAGCAGCAGAGACAGAAGAGGAAAATGTAGAGAGGAGGGAGTGAAAGGATGCCAGGTCCGCAGGGAGGCGAGTTTTCCTCCATTTCCGCTCGGCTGCCCGGAGCCCTGTTCTGTGAGCTCGCAATGAGTCGTCGAGCCACGGAGCGGGAGGGGAGGACCGAGCCGGCCTGGAGGATAGGGGACATAGAGAGTCAAAGGATGCAGAAAGGGAGGAGAGGAGGGTTGAGGAGGCAGAATCAGGAGATAGGTTGGAGAAGGTTTGAGCAGAGGGAAGAGATGACAGGATGGAAGAGGAGAGAGTAGCGGGGGAGAGAGAGCGAAGGTTGGGACGGCACGATACCATCCGAGTAGGGGCAGTGTGGGAAGTGTTGGATGAGAGCGAGAGGGAAAAGGATACAAGGTAGTGGTCGGAGACTTGGAGGGGAGTTGCAGTGAGGTTAGTGGAAGAACAGCATCTAGTAAAGATGAGGTCGAGCGTATTGCCTGCCTTGTGAGTAGGGGGGGAAGGTGAGAGGGTGAGGTCAAAAGAGGAGAGGAGTGGAAAGAAGGAGGCAGAGAGGAATGAGTCAAAGGTAGACGTGGGGAGGTTAAAGTCGCCCAGAACTGTGAGAGGTGAGCCGTCCTCAGGAAAGGAGCTTATCAAGGCATCAAGCTCATTGATGAACTCTCCGAGGGAACCTGGAGGGCGATAAATGATAAGGATGTTAAGCTTGAAAGGGCTGGTAACTGTGACAGCATGGAATTCAAAGGAGGCGATAGACAGATGGGTAAGGGAGAAAGAGAGAATGACCACTTGGGAGAGATGAGGATCCCGGTGCCACCACCCCGCTGACCAGAAGCTCTCGGGGTGTGCGAGAACACGTGGGCGGACGAAGAGAGAGCAGTAGGAGTAGCAGTGTTATCTGTGGTGATCCATGTTTCCGTCAGTGCCAAGAAGTCGAGGGACTGGAGGGAGGCATAGGCTGAGATGAACTCTGCCTTGTTGGCCGCAGATCGGCAGTTCCAGAGGCTACCGGAGACCTGGAACTCCACGTGGGTCGTGCGCGCTGGGACCACCAGATTAGGTGGCCGCGGCCACGCGGTGTGGAGCGTTTGTATGGTCTGTGCAGAGAGGAGAGAACAGGGATAGACAGACACATAGTTGACAGGCTACAGAAGAGGCTACGCTAATGCAAAGGAGATTGGAATGACAAGTGGACTACACGTCTCGAATGTTCAGAAAGTTAAGCTTACGTAGCAAGAATCTTATTGACTAAAGTGATTAAAATGATACAGTACTGCTGAAGTAGGCTAGCTGGCAGTGGCTGCGTTGTTGACGTTGTAGGCTAGCTGGCAGTGGCTGCGTTGTTGGCACTACACTAATCAAGTCGTTCCATTGAGTGTGATAGTTTCAACAGTGCTGCTATTCGGGGGCTAGCTGGCTAGCTAGCAGTGTTGATTACGTTACGTTGCGTTAAAAGAACGACAATAGCTGGCTAGCTAACCTAGAAAATCGCTCTAGACTACACAATTATCTTTGATACAAAGACGGCTATGTAGCTAGCTATGTAGCTAGCTACGATCAAACAAATCAAACCGTTGTACTGTAATGAAATGAAATGAAAATGTGATACTACCTGTGGAGCGAAGCGGAATGCGACCGGGTTGTTGAGTGAGGAAGTTCTATTCGGTAGACGTTGGCTAGCTGTTGGCTAGCTAGCAGTGTCTCCTACGTTAAGGACGACAAATAGCTGGCTAGCTAACCTCGGTAAATTAAGATAATCACTCTAAGACTACACATTCTAAACTACACAATTATCTTGGATACGAAGACAGCAAAGACAACTATGTAGCTAGCTAACACTACACTAATCAAGTCGTTCAGTTGAGTGTAATAGTTTTTTACAGTGCTGGTATTCGGAAGACGGTGGACGTTTGCTAGCTGGCTAGCTGGCTAGCTGCTGGGCAGATAGCAGTGTAGACTACGTTAGGACGACGAAATACGATAATTACGCAATTATCTTTGATACAAAGACGGCTATGTAGCTAGCTAAGAAGAAATTGCTAAGATTAGACAAATCAAACCGTTGTACTATAATGAAATGTAATGAAATGTAATGAAAAGTTATACTACCTGCAGACCGAAGCGCTCGGATGCGACCACTCGCTCCAACCCGGAAGTAGCAATGACTCTGCTCCGCCTCATCCACCTGCGTCGATCATTATTGTTTATCCAGCTTATACAACAGTAAAAGAAAACAATACTCAAGCACACATTTACCTGTAGAAAATAATGCTTTTGTTAATATTTAAAAATGTTATAAGCAAATTCATACTTTCTCATCTTTTGGTTGCTAAAGACGTGACCCAATTGTTTGTTTGATTAGTTCTATATTTATGGACTTGACCTATATGTTCTGTTGCCATGTATGCTTGCAAGCTAGCCAACTAGCTATGCCTAACACAGTCACAACCTCTGCAGCCAGAATAACACTAAAGTAGCTGCATTTGTGTTTGTTTAAGCTGTTTTCCAAATGAATAATGATGATTCCCGATTTTTCTGGCAGTGCTAGAAAAGTTTGCGTTCTCTTCAGGACACTTGAAACTGTTAATTGCGAGGAGATCGCATTGCATATCAAACACTAAGCTAGAAGCTACCTTAGCTAAATAGTTTGTTGCTAGCAAACCTGCCTATAAGAAATTAATTCAAAGATATCAGCTGCTGAAAACAGCTGGTGGAACTAGAAATGTGGGAGAATTTTACAGCATAGCATTTCATTTCATTACAGTACAACGGTTTGATTTGTTTGATCGTAGCTAGCTACATAGCTAGCTACATAGCCGTCTTTGTATCAAAGATAATTGTGTAGTCTAGAGCGATTTTCTAGGTTAGCTAGCCAGCTATTGTCGTTCTTTTAACGCAACGTAACGTAATCAACACTGCTAGCTAGCCAGCTAGCCCCCGAATGCAGTGATTGGACAAATGACTTTACACAGAGTTTGTCTACTTTTTAATAGTCATAACACCATGCAGGGTATTGCAGTGATTGGACAACTGACTTTACACATGGTTTGGAGATGTTTGTCTAGTCATTGCACCATGCAGGGGAATGCAGTGATTGGACAACATACTTTACACATCGTTTGGTAATGTTTGAGTAGTCATTTATCATGCAGGGGAATGCAGTGATTGGACAACAGACTTTACACAGAGTTTGGAGATGTTTGACTAGTCACTACACCATGCTGGGGTATGCAGTTATTGGACAACAAACCTTTCACAAAGTTGAGAGATTTTTGACTCGTCATTACACTATGCAGTGGAATGCAGTGTTTGGACAACAGACTTTACACAGAGATTGGAGATTTTTGACTAGTCTTTACACCGTGCAGGGGAATGCAGTGATTGGATAATAGATTTTACACAGAGTTGGGAAATGTATGAATATTCATTACACCATGCAGGGGAATTCAGTGATTGGGAAACAAACTTTACACAGAGTTTGTTGATTTTTGTCTCGTCACTACACCATGCAGAGGAATTTACATTTACATTTACATTTAAGTCATTTAGCAGACGCTCTTATCCAGAGCGAGTTACAAATTGGTGCGTTCACCTTAAGACATCCAGTGGAACAGCAACTTTACAATAGTGCATCTAAATCTTTTAAGGGGGGGGGTGAGAAGGATTACTTTTTCCTATCCTAGGTATTCCTGAAAGAGGTGGGGTTTCAGGTGTCTCCGGAAGGTGGTGATTGACTCCGCTGTCCTGGCGTCGTGGGGGAGTTTGTTCCACCATTGGGGGGCCAGAGCAGCGAACAGTTTTGACTGGGCTGCGCGGGAACTGTACTTCCTCAGTGGTAGGGAGGCGAGCAGGCCAGAGGTGGATGAACGCAGTGCCCTTGTTTGGGTGTAGGGCCTGATCAGAGCCTGGAGGTACTGAGGTGCCGTTCCCCTCACAGCTCCGTAGGCAAGCACCATGGTCTTGTGGCGGATGCGACCTTCAACTGGAAGCCAGTGGAGAGAGCGGAGGAGCGGGGTGACGTGAGAGAACTTGGGAAGGTTGAACACCAGACGGGCTGCGGCGTTCTGGATGAGTTGTAGGGGTTTAATGGCACAGGCAGGGAGCCCAGCCAACAGCGAGTTGCAGTAATCCAGACGGGAGATGACAAGTGCCTGGATTAGGACCTGCGCCGCTTCCTGTGTGAGGCAGGGTCGTACTCTGCGGATGTTGTAGAGCATGAACCTACAGGAACGGGCCACCGCCTTGATGTTAGTTGAGAACGACAGGGTGTTGTCCAGGATCACGCCAAGGTTCTTAGCGCTCTGGGAGGAGGACACAATGGAGTTGTCAACCGTGATGGCGAGATCATGGAACGGGCAGTCCTTCCCGGGAGGAAGAGCAGCTCCGTCTTGCCGAGGTTCAGCTTGAGGTGGTGATCCGTCATCCACACTGATATGTCTGCCAGACATGCAGAGATGCGATTCGCCACCTGGTCATCAGAAGGGGGAAAGGAGAAGATTAATTGTGTGTCGTCTGCATAGCAATGATAGGAGAGACCATGTGAGGTTATGACAGAGCCAAGTGACTTGGTGTATAGCGAGAATAGGAGAGGGCCTAGAACAGAGCCCTGGGGGACGCCAGTGGTGAGAGCGCGTGGTGAGGAGACAGATTCTCGCCACGCCACCTGGTAGGAGCGACCTGTCAGGTAGGACGCAATCCAAGCGTGGGCCGCGCCGGAGATGCCCAACTCGGAGAGGGTGGAGAGGAGGATCTGATGGTTCACAGTATCGAAGGCAGCCGATAGGTCTAGAAGGATGAGAGCAGAGGAGAGAGTTAGCTTTAGCAGTGCGGAGCGCCTCCGTGATACAGAGAAGAGCAGTCTCAGTTGAATGACTAGTCTTGAAACCTGACTGATTTGGATCAAGAAGGTCATTCTGAGAGAGATAGCGGGAGAGCTGGCCAAGGACGGCACGTTCAAGAGTTTTGGAGAGAAAAGAAAGAAGGGATACTGGTCTGTAGTTGTTGACATCGGAGGGATCGAGTGTAGGTTTTTTTCAGAAGGGGTGCAACTCTCGCTCTCTTGAAGACGGAAGGGACGTAGCCAGCGGTCAGGGATGAGTTGATGAGCGAGGTGAGGTAAGGGAGAAGGTCTCCGGAAATGGTCTGGAGAAGAGAGGAGGATAGGGTCAAGTGGGCAGGTTGTTGGGCGGCCGGCCATCACAAGACGCGAGATTTCATCTGGAGAGAGAGGGGAGAAAGAGGTCAGAGCACAGGGTAGGGCAGTGTGAGCAGAACCAGCGGTGTCGTTTGACTTAGCAAACGAGGATCGGATGTCGTCGACCTTCTTTTCAAAATGGTTGACGAAGTCATCTGCAGAGAGGGAGGAGGGGGGAGGGGAGGAGGATTCAGGAGGGAGGAGAAGGTGGCAAAGAGCTTCCTAGGGTTAGAGGCAGATGCTTGGAATTTAGAGTGGTAGAAAGTGGCTTTAGCAGCAGAGACAGAAGAGGAAAATGTAGAGAGGAGGGAGTGAAAGGATGCCAGGTCCGCAGGGAGGCGAGTTTTCCTCCATTTCCGCTCGGCTGCCCGGAGCCCTGTTCTGTGAGCTCGCAATGAGTCGTCGAGCCACGGAGCGGGAGGGGAGGACCGAGCCGGCCTGGAGGATAGGGGACATAGAGAGTCAAAGGATGCAGAAAGGGAGGAGAGGAGGGTTGAGGAGGCAGAATCAGGAGATAGGTTGGAGAAGGTTTGAGCAGAGGGAAGAGATGACAGGATGGAAGAGGAGAGAGTAGCGGGGAGAGAGAGCGAAGGTTGGGACGGCACGATACCATCCGAGTAGGGGCAGTGTGGGAAGTGTTGGATGAGAGCGAGAGGGAAAAGGATACAAGGTAGTGGTCGGAGACTTGGAGGGGAGTTGCAGTGAGGTTAGTGGAAGAACAGCATCTAGTAAAGATGAGGTCGAGCGTATTGCCTGCCTTGTGAGTAGGGGGGAAGGTGAGAGGGTGAGGTCAAAAGAGGAGAGGAGTGGAAAGAAGGAGGCAGAGAGGAATGAGTCAAAGGTAGACGTGGGGAGGTTAAAGTCGCCCAGAACTGTGAGAGGTGAGCCGTCCTCAGGAAAGGAGCTTATCAAGGCATCAAGCTCATTGATGAACTCTCCGAGGAACCTGGAGGGCGATAAATGATAAGGATGTTAAGCTTGAAAGGGCTGGTAACTGTGACAGCATGGAATTCAAAGGAGGCGATAGACAGATGGGTAAGGGAGAAAGAGAGAATGACCACTTGGGAGAGATGAGGATCCCGGTGCCACCACCCCGCTGACCAGAAGCTCTCGGGGTGTGCGAGAACACGTGGGCGGACGAAGAGAGAGCAGTAGGAGTAGCAGTGTTATCTGTGGTGATCCATGTTTCCGTCAGTGCCAAGAAGTCGAGGGACTGGAGGGAGGCATAGGCTGAGATGAACTCTGCCTTGTTGGCCGCAGATCGGCAGTTCCAGAGGCTACCGGAGACCTGGAACTCCACGTGGGTCGCGCGCGCTGGGACCACCAGATTAGGGTGGCCGCGGCCACGCGGTGTGGAGCGTTTGTATGGTCTGTGCAGAGAGGAGAGAACAGGGATAGACAGACACATAGTTGACAGGCTACAGAAGAGGCTACGCTAATGCAAAGGAGATTGGAATGACAAGTGGACTACACGTCTCGAATGTTCAGAAAGTTAAGCTTACGTAGCAAGAATCTTATTGACTAAAGTGATTAAAATGATACAGTACTGCTGAAGTAGGCTAGCTGGCAGTGGCTGCGTTGTTGACTTTGTAGGCTAGCTGGCAGTGGCTACGTTGTTGGCACTACACTAATCAAGTCGTTCCATTGAGTGTGATAGTTTCAACAGTGCTGCTATTCGGGGGCTAGCTAGCAGTGTTGATTACGTTACGTTGCGTTAAAAGAACGACAATAGCTGGCTAGCTAACCTAGAAAATTGCTCTAGACTACACAATTATCTTTGATACAAAGACGGCTATGTAGCTAGCTATGTAGCTAGCTACGATCAAACAAATCAAACCGTTGTACTGTAATGAAATGAAATGAAAATGTGATACTACCTGTGGAGCGAAGCGGAATGCGACCGGGTTGTTGAGTGAGGAAGTTCTATTCGGTAGACGTTGGCTAGCTGTTGGCTAGCTAGCAGTGTCTCCTACGTTAAGGACGACAAATAGCTGGCTAGCTAACCTCGGTAAATTAAGATAATCACTCTAAGACTACACACTCTAAACTACACAATTATCTTGGATACGAAGACAGCAAAGACAACTATGTAGCTAGCTAACACTACACTAATCAAGTCGTTCAGTTGAGTGTAATAGTTTTTTACAGTGCTGGTATTCGGAAGACGGTGGACGTTTGCTAGCTGGCTAGCTGGCTAGCTGCTGGGCAGATAGCAGTGTAGACTACGTTAGGACGACGAAATACGATAATTACGCAATTATCTTTGATACAAAGACGGCTATGTAGCTAGCTAAGAAGAAATTGCTAAGATTAGACAAATCAAACCGTTGTACTATAATGAAATGTAATGAAAAGTTATACTACCTGCAGACCGAAGCGCTCGGATGCGACCACTCGCTCCAACCCGGAAGTAGCAATGACTCTGCTCCGCCTCATCCACCTGCGTCGATCATTATTGTTTATCCAGCTTATACAACAGTAAAAGAAAACAATACTCAAGCACACATTTACCTGTAGAAAATAATGCTTTTGTTAATATTTAAAAATGTTATAAGCAAATTCATACTTTCTCATCTTTTGGTTGCTAAAGACGTGACCCAATTGTTTGTTTGATTAGTTCTATATTTATGGACTTGACCTATATGTTCTGTTGCCATGTATGCTTGCAAGCTAGCCAACTAGCTATGGCTAACACAGTCACAACCTCTGCAGCCAGAATAACACTAAAGTAGCTGCATTTGTGTTTGTTTAAGCTGTTTTCCAAATGAATAATGATGATTCCCGATTTTTCTGGCAGTGCTAGAAAAGTTTGCGTTCTCTTCAGGACACTTGAAACTGTTAATTGCGAGGAGATCGCATTGCATATCAAACACTAAGCTAGAAGCTACCTTAGCTAAATAGTTTGTTGCTAGCAAACCTGCCTATAAGAAATTAATTCAAAGATATCAGCTGCTGAAAACAGCTGGTGGAACTAGAAATGTGGGAGAATTTTACAGCATAGCATTTCATTTCATTACAGTACAACGGTTTGATTTGTTTGATCGTAGCTAGCTACATAGCTAGCTACATAGCCGTCTTTGTATCAAAGATAATTGTGTAGTCTAGAGCGATTTTCTAGGTTAGCTAGCCAGCTATTGTCGTTCTTTTAACGCAACGTAACGTAATCAACACTGCTAGCTAGCCAGCTAGCCCCCGAATGCAGTGATTGGACAAATGACTTTACACAGAGTTTGTCTACTTTTTAATAGTCATAACACCATGCAGGGTATTGCAGTGATTGGACAACTGACTTTACACATGGTTTGGAGATGTTTGTCTAGTCATTGCACCATGCAGGGGAATGCAGTGATTGGACAACATACTTTACACATCGTTTGGTAATGTTTGAGTAGTCATTTATCATGCAGGGGAATGCAGTGATTGGACAACAGACTTTACACATAGTTTGGAAATGTTTGAGTAGTCATTTTACCATGCAGGGAAATGCAGTGATTGCACAACAGACTTTACACAGAGTTTGGAGATGTTTGACTAGTCACTACACCATGCTGGGGTATGCAGTTATTGGACAACAAACCTTTCACAAAGTTGAGAGATTTTTGACTCGTCATTACACTATGCAGTGGAATGCAGTGTTTGGACAACAGACTTTACACAGAGATTGGAGATTTTTTACGATTCATTACACCATGCTTTGAATTAGGTTATTGGAGAACAGATTTGACACAGCGTTTTGTAATTATTAACTATTCATTACACCATGCAGGGGAATGCAGTGGTTGGACAACAGACTTTACGCAGAGTTTGGAAATGTTTGTCTATTCATTACACCATGCGGTGATTGGACAATAGACTTTACACAGAGTTTTGAGATGTTTGACTATTCATTACACCATGCAGGGGATTCATTGATTGGATAACAGACTTTACACAGTGTTTGGAGAATGTTTACTATTTATAACACCATGCAGGGGAATGCAGTGATTTGACAACAGACTTTACGCAGAGTTTGGAAATGTTTAAATATTCATTACGCCATGCAGGGGAATGCAGTGATTGGACAACAAACTTTACACAAAGTTGGGCGATTTTTGAGTAGTATTTACACAGTGCAGGGGAATGCAGTGATATGACAACATATGTTACACAGAGTTGGTCTATTTTTTACTAGTAATTACACCAAGCAGAGGAATGCAGTGATTGGACAACAGACGTTACACAGATTTGGGAGATGTTTGACTAGTCTTTACACAGTGCAGGGGAATGCAGTGATTGGACAACAGACTTTACACAGAGTTTGTCTTTTTTAGACTAGTAATTACACCATGCAGGTGAATGCAGTGATTGGACAACAGACTTTACACAGAATTTGGAAATGTTTGTCTTGTCATTACACCATGCACGGGAATGCAGTGATTGGCCAACAGACTTTACACATGGTTTGGAAATGTTTGAGTAGTCATTTTACCATGCTGGGGGATGCAGGGATTAGACAACAAACTTTACACAGAGTTTGGTGATTTTTGTCTCGTCATTACACCATGCAGAGGAATGCAGTGATTGGACAAATGACTTTACACAGAATTTGTCTATTTTTGAATAGTCATTACATCAAATCAAATCAAATTTTATTTATCACATACACATGGTTAGCAGATGTTAATGCGAGTGTAGCGAAATGCTCGTGCTTCTAGTTCCGACAATGCAGTAATAACCAACAAGTAATCTAGCTAACAATTCCAAAACTACTACCTTATAGACACAAGTGTAAGGGGATAAGAATATGTACATAAAGATATATGAGTGAGTGATGGTACAGAGCGGCATAGGCAAGATACAGTAGATGGTATTGAGTGCAGTATATACATATGAGATGAGTATGTAAACAAAGTGGCATAGTTAAAGTGGCTAGTGATACATGTATTACATAAAGATGCAGTAGATGATATAGAGTACAGTATATACATATACATATGAGATGAATAATGTAGGGTATGTAAACATTATATTAGGTAGCATTGTTTAAAGTGGCTAGTGATATATTTTACATCATTTCCCATCAATTCCCATTATTAAAGTGGCTGGAGTTGAGTCAGTGTGTTGGCAGCAGCCACTCAATGTTAGTGGTGGCTGTTTAACAGTCTGATGGCCTTGAGATAGAAGCTGTTTTTCAGTCTCTCGGTCCCAGCTTTGATGCACCTGTACTGACCTCGCCTTCTGGATGATAGCGGGGTGAACAGGCAGTGGCTCGGGTGGTTGTTGTCCTTGATGATCTTTATGGCCTTCCTGTGACATCGGGTGGTGTAGGTGTCCTGGAGGTCAGGTAGTTTGCCCCCGGTGATGCGTTGTGCAGACCTCACTACCCTCTGGAGAGCCTTACGGTTGTGGGCGGAGCAGTTGCCGTACCAGGCGGTGATACAGCCCGACAGGATGCTCTCGATTGTGCATCTGTAGAAGTTTGTGAGTGCTTTTGGTGACAAGCCAAATTTCTTCAGCTTCCTGAGGTTGAAGAGGCGCTGCTGCGCCTTCTTCACGATGCTGTCTGTGTGGGTGGACCAATTCAGTTTGTCTGTGATGTGTACGCCGAGGAACTTAAAACTTACTACCCTCTCCACTACTGTCCCATCAATGTGGATAGGGGGGTGTTCCCTCTGCTGTTTCCTGAAGTCCACAATCATCTCCTTAGTTTTGTTGACGTTGAGTGTGAGGTTGCAGGGTAATGCAGTGATTGGACAACAGACTTTACACATAGTTTGGAGATTATTGACTAGTCTTTACACAGTGCAGGGGAATGCAGTAATTGGACAACAGACTTTACACATCGTTTGGAGATGTTAGTCTATTCATTACACCTTGTTGTGAATGCGGTGATTGGACAACAGACTTTACACAGAGTTTGTCTATTTTTGAATAGTCATTACACCATGCAGGAGAATGCAGTGATTGGACAACATACTTTACACAGAATTTGGAAATGTTAGAATTTTCATTGCACCATGCAGTGTAATGCAGTGATTGGACAACAGACTTTACACAGAGATTGGAGATTTTGACTATGTATTACACCATGCAGGGGTATGCAGTGATTGAACAGGAAAGTTTACACAGAGTTTGGAGCTTTTTGACTGTTCCACACAACATTCAAGGGAATGCAGTGATTAGGCAACATAATTTACACAGAATTTGAAAATGTTTGTCTTCATTACACCATGCGATGATTGGACAACAAACTTTACACAGAGATGGGAGATTTTTACGATTCATTACACCATGCAGGGGAATTCAGTGATTGGGAAACAAACTTTACACAGAGTTTGGTGATTTCTGTCTAGTCATTACACCATGCAGAGGAATGCAGTGATTGGACAACAGACTTTACACAGAATTAGATTTTTTTTGTCTATTCATTATACCATGCGGTGATTGGACAACAGACTTTACATATAGTTTGGAGATTTTTGACTAGTCATTACACCATGCAGGGGAATGCAGTGATTGGACAAAAGACTTTAAGCAGAGTTTGGAGATTTTTAAAAACGTTTTATTACACCATGCAGGGGAATGCAGTGATTGAATATCTAAGTTTACACAGTTTGGAGATTTTTGACTATTCATTACACCATGCAGGGGAATGCAATGATTGGACAACAGACTTTACACAGAGTTGGGAGATTTCTGACTAGTCATTACACCATGCAGGGGAATGCAGTGATTGGACAACAAACTTTTCACAGAGTTTGGAAATGTTTGAATATTCATTGCACCATTTATTTAACCTTTATTTAACTAGGCAAGTCAGTTAAGAACAAATTCTTATTTTCAATGACGGCCTAGGAACAGTGGGTTAACTGCCTGTTCAGGGGCAGAACGACATATTTGTACCTTGTCAGCTCGGGAGTTTTGAACTTGCAACCTTCCAGTTACTAGTGCAACGCTCTAACCACTAGGCTACCCTGCCACCCCAATATTCATTGCAACATGCCGGGGAATGAATTGATTGGACAACAGACTTTACACAGAGTTTGGAGATTTTTGACTAGTCTTTACACCGTGCAGGGGAATGCAGTGATTGGATAATAGATTTTACACAGAGTTGGGAAATGTATGAATATTCATTACACCATGCAGGGGAATTCAGTGATTGGGAAACAAACTTTACACAGAGTTTGTTGATTTTTGTCTCGTCACTACACCATGCAGAGGAATGCAGTGATTGGACAAATGACTTTACACAGAGTTTGTCTACTTTTTAATAGTCATAACACCATGCAGGGTATTGCAGTGATTGGACAACTGACTTTACACATGGTTTGGAGATGTTTGTCTAGTCATTGCACCATGCAAGGGAATGCAGTGATTGGACAACATACTTTACACATCGTTTGGTAATGTTTGAGTAGTCATTTATCATGCAGGGGAATGCAGTGATTGGACAACAGACTTTACACATAGTTTGGAAATGTTTGAGTAGTCATTTACCATGCAGGGAAATGCAGTGATTGCACAACAGACTTTACACAGAGTTTGGAGATGTTTTTACTAGTCACTACACCATGCTGGGGTATGCAGTTATTGGACAACAAACCTTTCACAAAGTTGAGAGATTTTTGACTCGTCATTACACTATGCAGGGGAATGCAGTGTTTGGACAACAGACTTTACACAGAGATTGGTGATTTTTTACGATTCATTACACCATGCTTTGAATTAGGTTATTGGAGAACAGATTTGACACAGCGTTTTGAGATGATTAACTATTCATTACACCATGCAGGGGAATGCAGTGGTTGGACAACAGACTTTACGCAGAGTTTGGAAATGTTTGTCTATTCATTACACCATGCGGTGATTGGACAATAGACTTTACACAGAGTTTTGAGATGTTTGACTATTCATTACACCATGCAGGGGATTCATTGATTGGATAACAGACTTTACACAGTGTTTGGAGAATGTTTACTATTTATAACACCATGCAGGGGAATGCAGTGATTTGACAACAGACTTTACGCAGAGTTTGGAAATGTTTAAATAATCATTACACCATACAGGGGAATGCAGTGATTGGGAAACATACTTTACACATATTTGGGAGATGTTTGACTAGTCTTTACACAGTGCAGGGGAATGCAGTGATTGGACAACAAACTTTACACATAGTTTAAAAATGTTTGACTATTCATTACACCATGCTGTGAATTAGGTGATTGGACAACAGATTTAACACAGCGTTTTGAGATAATTAACTATTCATTACACCATACAGGGGAATGCAGCGATTGGACAACAAACTTTACACAAAGTTGGGCGATTTTTGAGTAGTATTTACACAGTGCAGGGGAATGCAGTGATATGACAACATATTTTACACAGAGTTGGTCTATTTTTGACTGATAATTACATCAAATATGGGAATGCAGTGATTGGACATCAGACTTTACACAGAGTTGGTCTATTTTTTACTAGTAATTACACAAATCAGGGTAATGCAGTGATTGGACAACAGACTTTACACAGAGTTGGGAAATGTTTGAATATTCATTACACCATGCAGTGTAATGCAGTGATTGGACAACAGACTTTACACAGAGATTGGAGATTTTGACTTTTTATTACACCATGCAGGGAAATGCAGTGATTGAACAGGAAAGTTTACACAGAGTTTAGAGATTTTGACTGTTCCACACAACATTCAAGGGAATGCAGGGATTAGGCAACAGAATTTACACAGAGATGGGACATTTTTTACGAATCATTACACCATGCAGGGGAATGCAGTGATTGGACAACAGACTTTACACATAGTTTGGAGATTTTTAACAACTTTTTATTACACCATGCAGGGGAATGCAGTGATTGGACAACAGACTTTACACAGAGTTTGGAGATTTTTAACAACTTTTTATTACACCATGCAGGGGAATGCAGTGATTGAATATCAAAGTTTACACAGTTTGGAGATATTTGACTATTCATTACACCATGCAGGGGAATGCAGTGATTGAACAACAGACTCTTCACAGAGTTGGGAGATTTTTGTCTAGTCATTATACCTTGCAGAGGAATGCAGAGATTGGACAAATTACTTTACTCAGAGTCTGGAGATGTTTGACTGGTCATTACACCTTGCAGGGGGATGCAGAGATTGGACAACATACTTTACACACATTTTGGAGATGTTTGACTAGTCATAACACCATGCAGGGGGATGCAGAGATTGGACAACATACTTTACACACATTTTGGAGATGTTTGACTAGTCATAACACCATGCAGGGGAATGCAGTGATTGGACAACAGACTTTACACAGAGTTTGGAGATTTTTGTGGGGATTTGCTATTACTTGCTCTGGTTCTTTAAATTGTCATAATGTTTCAGAAAATAGTTTTTCTTAGTCACACATAGTTTGAATTCAAGGTGAATTTGTTCATGACAAATCAAGGAGAAACAACCTTTCCGAGCTAAAATCCATAACAAACTTATTTCATCCTCATGAAAATTCCCATGTTTGCTGGTACTGGTAATCCTTCTAAGTAAACAGAGACATTTCTGTCCTCCTAATTTAATTGTTTTTCTTCTTCCCCCTCTTTTCCCTCACTCCGTCGAGCACCTGTTTAAAGTAGCTGTCCTTTCGACTTTGTTATTTTTCATTTACTTGTGCCCCCAGGTTTTTCAATCATACATCCATTACTAAGCAAACAAATACGTTCTGGGCCTATGCAGCAGACACAAATATAGATGAGTTATGAGATTTAAAGCAGGAGAAGGCAGCTTTGGACTGTAATACACAACATCTGCGGTGGACAGCAGTCACACAACACAGAGCATCCCGCAAACTTCTCCAGCCTGTCATCTCCCACCCCAGTCATGCTGTGTGTTATAAGTGTTATATAAATCGAGAAGAGAGGAGAGGAAGAGTGAACTGATTATTATTAACCGTTCGTGTGCTCATCTTATGA
The DNA here is from genome assembly GCF_034236695.1 of Oncorhynchus nerka. NCBI lineage: Eukaryota > Metazoa > Chordata > Actinopteri > Salmoniformes > Salmonidae > Oncorhynchus > Oncorhynchus nerka. The sequence continues at coordinate 50,556,176 of NC_088419.1, read as the reverse complement.
TTTATGGAGCCCAATGTGGCAACGGGTTGAATTGTCACGCTGGATTTCCAGGTGCATCCGTCTTGTGGTTTTGGCAGCTTGTTGTTTCTTGAGTTCAGATATTTTAGCGTCTGGGCTCTGACATGGGTTGTGTCCCAAATTGTGCCCAATTCCCTATATAGCGCACACATTCTTTTTTTACCAAAGCCCATGCCGCCAGTTCCCTCCGAACAAAGCTAGCCTCTCTCAGTACAGTACACCTCTTGAACGCTTCCCATCTTCTCCTCCCCCACTCTCCTCCTCTTCCCTCCTCACCTCCTCCTCTTCCCTCCTCACCTCCTCCTCTTCCCTCCTCACCTCCTCCGCTCCCCCCCCGAAAACATCTGCACATCTGTTTTTTATTCCCCGGGATCTCAGAAGACTTAAACACATTAAACACTGGCACAAGCGCAGTCTCACCCCAGCACTTGAAACAGCGCTTAGGTGACTTAAAAGGCAGAGGCGAGAATTATAGAAAATGAAGTGTCACCGGGGGAAAAAAATCGCCTGAGATTACCACCAATTACACTTAATCATGTACCGCACCAGGACATCTGCTGATCAGATGCAGCAGTACTATTGTCCATAGAGACTATAGAGAGCGCGCGAGAGAGAGAGAGATCAGAAGAACAGAGAGAGAGAGAGAGAGAGAGAGAGAGAGAGAGAGAGAGAGAAAGACGGAGAAAGAGACAGAGACCCGAAAGAGAGACCGACGATCAGAATCTGGATCCTATCGTAATTTGTGTGAAATGAGAGCGATCCATTATTCAAGGAATGCTGGGTTCAGAATGATAGCATGTGATGTGATATGGTGACGTGAATATCAGGTCATTCTGAGTGTAGAATGCATTGAGGAATACAATACAGGACATGCAAATCTGGAGATAATAGTCACTGTTTTTGTGGAGTTAGCCATGCCCTTTCTTTGTTGGAGACATGTGGGATGTTCTGTTTTATTAGTCATTTATTAGTCATTCAGATAGAGAGTGAGTTAGCCAAAGCACAAACTGATTTATCTCAACATGACTCTCTGATGATTTGCCCCTTTGGCAACAAGAGTACAGCCTTACTGTACACATGTGTATGCCAACTGGCACCTTATTCCCTTTAGTGCACTGCTTCTTGCCAGGGCCCATAGTGCTCTGGTCCAAAGTAGTGCATTATATGGGAATATGGTGCCATTTGGGATACAGATGTGGCACTCATATGGAAATACGTGTTTTTCTAAACCAGATCAACGTCAACGAGTCAAAAGAGAGAGCATGACATTTGTTCTGGTTAATTGTATTTGTTTGCCTGTCTTGTCTCTTTATCTCCAAATGCAGAACCGGATGAATTCATCCATGGAAATAGTTTGTAAGGGCTTTCCATTTGTGGTTTGTCGATGCGTCAGATTTTTTTTTTATGGCTTTGCTTTGTGTTCTCGGGGGGGTTTGAAACGGAGGAAGCGTGACAAATGGATGACCTAAGAACACCGAATCAATAAGGGTGTGATTGGAACCTCATTTCTCCCCTTGACACAAGCCAAAATAAGAATCACATATGTCCCTCAATAGACGTTCTCCAGTAACCACATATATCCCTTTATAATTACCCCATGTCTGCGTCTATAGTTTATGTGTTTGTTCCTGTGTAATAGAGAGATATTCTTCTCATCTAATCTCACTATCTCCCCCCGTGGGGGGGATCCGTGAGCTCAACCGTTTCTAATCATCCCGCAATGATAGTAATAGATCTATAACCATGGTATCAAACAGGGTATCTTCCTGTGGTCCTGTTCCACAAGTTTGTTTTTCTGGGAGGTGTGTAAGAACAAGAAGGGGAGGGGAGGGGGATAACAATAGAGGCCTTCTTCGGGGCTTCGTCTCAGCTCTCTCTGGTTGTGAATGCTGACATCAGTGGGTGTTTGTAAGGATGGGCCAAAAGCACATCTGTACATGGTCTTGATAGAGCAGCACAGTTGCCCGCGGTGATTCTGGCATCGGCATGTAACGAGTCTCTCATGCCCTGAGATTGTCACCTCTAATTGGCTCTGAACGCTTGCAAGTGTGCATATCATTATCAGAGCAACCAATGACCCCCCCCCCTCTTCAAAACGATTTCACTTACAAAATACATGACTGAAATCATGGAGTTCATTTCAGCCCACATTTTGGAGAGAATTGGGGGGGGGAAAAAGCCTAAATGGTTCCTTAGAGACCACCCGTGACCACTGTTACAGGACCTAACCGCAACATGACCAGCGAGTACTGATCTGACCCCTGCGTGTTCCCATCACTGTGTCAGCGCAACAATGGACCTCTCTCTCACCCTCCCTCCATCTCTCGCTCTATCTCTGTCACCGGCTCTGTGTGTCTTCCATTTCACCTCGGTCCCAGGTGCTTCCACTGGCTTCCACCTCCTGATCAAGCCAGCCCTAACACACAACGAAATACTCGCAATGTTGAATTACCATGGCATATTCAATATAAACTGAATTTACGGTTGGTTTCCTTCCAAGCCACCATATGTTGAGAAGCCTGTTTCTCCTACTAGCCTGAGCATGACTGATTCTGTTAATGTAGCAAAGCTTTCAGCCGGGCGTTCAGTCTGTATGCTTTATGGAATATAGAACAACTATAGGACTTTCGAACAGACACAGTGACTGGAATGGAGGCACCCTGGTTTATTTTAGAAGAGTGACTGTTCTAATCTAGATCTAAAGACAGACTAGTTATATGGTGTGAACTGATCAGGAAAAACTCCTTGTCCTACCAATTGCCTACAACTATGGACAGTTTTTCCTGATGATATACCCTATACCCTAGTCCTAATCATCTCCATACAGTTTAGGCTCCTCTCGCAACCTGGTCTCAAAGCATTTCGTATTATTCTGTACGTAAATCCAGAACATGGCATTTTATAGTAGGATATGTTACATTTCATATGTTATTTATTAATTTATGGATTCCATCACCCATCTTGTATATATTATGAATAACAATTTGTTTTATATGTCATTTACAATATGTTACGAATTTTCTAAACATAGAAGATGTTACGAATTTGCTAAATGTATGATATGTTACAAATTCTGTCTAGGTGGCTAATATTAGCTAGCTGGCTAACGTTACCTAGGCTAAGGGTTAGGATTGGGGGTTAGGGTTAAGTTTAGGAGTTATGGTTAAGGTTAGGTGAATGGTTAGCTAACATGTTAAGCAACTAAAAAGTAGTAAAGAAAGTAGCTAATTTGCCCGTGATGAGATTCAAATTTTAAATCTTTGGGTTACTAAAGGTTCGCGTTATACACCCACCGATCCACCCCGACTTTCATTTTTGCCTTAAGTAACCATCTGTCTTATGTAACCATACCAAACGTAACATACAGTATCATACAAATTTTAGTGTCCCAGATGTACCTTTACTATGTTACGTCTAGTCTATGAGACCAGGCTGAGCTTGTAGCCACAAACTAGCACCTTGAGTGTGTCTTCTCCTTTTCCCAATGTCCTCTCCTCCTGCTCCAACATCTCCTCTATACCTCACTATTCCCTGATCCGGAGCCATGTTCCTCCTCTCATCCTCTCCTTCATAGATATGGGTATCTCTTGGAGCGCCAGGTCAAAGGTCCGTGCTCAGGGAGGCAACTCCAAAGATTGCCAAACACACCGTAGCAAAGCTTGAAACAATTGTTTGTATTTTATTGATTTTAATTTTACTAGGCAAGTAAGTTAAGAACAAATTCTTATTTTCAATGACTGCCTTGTTCAGGGGCAGAACGACAGATTTTTACCTTGTCGGCTCAGGGATTCGATCTTGCAACCTTCCGGTTACTAGTCCAATGCTCTAACCACTAGGTTACCTACCACCCCAATCTCTGTAAACAGAACAAATCATAGGTAATCACTGCGCTGGCATATTTGCGGTGTTCGCGCAGCTTTGCCTTGATTTACATAAAGTACTTTCTACTGGCAAACAGCAACTGTTTCCAAACAGGGAAGCAGAGAATGCCTCTTCTGAAGTGCGTTGTATTTTATTTGGCTTGAATGTGTGGCTCAATCTGTTTTGCCTGGGTATATGTTGTATTTCATTGTTCATTGTACCTGATCCGAACATAAGCTACATCTTAAAGACATACCGTACAGAAAATATTATATGGTATGGTTAGACCATAGGCTTTATGCTGTTCTCACTTTGGCTGTGTATTTTATAGGGTGCTTGGATGTGCACATACTAATACAGTTGTAGGATCTTAATTTGATTACTCTTTTTTTGCTGAGAATTTTCCTGTACAGCAGGAAATGCAAACTTGAAGTGTATTTCAGTTTTTAAAAGGCTTCTAAAGTTGGTAATTTCCACTTAGAAAAGTCAGGCTTGGCCTCCCGAGTGGCGCATTGGTCTAAGGCCCTGCATCACAGTGCAAGCTGTGCCACTAGAGATTCTGGGTTAGAGTCCAGGCTCTGTTGCAGCCGGCCGTGACCGGGAGACCCATGGGGCGGTGCTCAATTGGCCCAGCGTCGTCCGGGTTAGGTGAGGGTTTGGCCTGCAGGGATGTCCTTGTCCCATCACGCACTAGCAACTCATGTGGCAGGCCTGGCGCAATGCACGCTGACATGGTCGCCAGGTGCACCATGTTTTCGCCGACACATTGGTGAGGCTGGCTTCCGGGTTAAGCGGGCATTGTGTCAAGAAGCAGTGCAGTGCGGCTTGGCTGGGTTGTGTTTTGGAGGATGCACGGCTCTCGACCTTCGCCTCTCCCAAGTCCGTACGGGAGTTGCAGCGATGGGACAAGACTAACTACAAATTGGATACCACGAAATTGGGGAGAACCATTTTAAAAGAAAAAAAGACATATCCGACTTGATTTCCCCAAAATGAAAAAAATGGATCAGCCCCTACAAAAATGTCCATTAATTATAATCGACATAATAATTCACATTTCTGGTTACTGCAGGATTATTTTCCCGCTGTAGCAGAGTGGCTCAAATTAAGATCCTACATCTGTATTCACTCTTTAGAACATGTGGTGCGCGTTTGCGTGTGCGTGTGCACCTGTGTGTGACTGTACACAGTGAAAGGTTACACACGGTCAAAGCCATGGTGTACACGCATTTTGAATTCTCTATCCTGACTCATGTCACCATTGGCCGTCCTGATTGAATCACTCTTATTCCAGATGAGGCAAGAAATACTTGGCCGTCAATCAACAGGCCTTGAAGTTTTCAATACACAAACACAGTTGGATATGCTAACTGTGGAAACGCGCAGCCAAGAAGAAAAAGAAAAAAAAGAAGAGGCAGGACACTCCAGAACTTTATAAACAGAACCATTTGTATTCCTTGAAAACAGAACAGAGCAGAAAGAGTTCTTGCCTTCTGTTTATGGCTCTGAGTGAAACCAGCATGCCTCTCAAAGTCCCTCAGCGAGCGACACTGCAGCGGTTGCACTGACTTTCTATACCGGTCCCCTCTCGCTCCCTGTGCATCACCTCTCCCTCTCGCCACCTCTCCCCTAGTCTCTTTTTCTCTTTCCAATGCCAACCACGCATCTCCACCGTAACTTGTTTTTCTGTGACTTCTTCACAGCCTCTCCCTCTCTCTGTCCGTCTGCCTCTCCCTCTCTCTGTCCGTCTGCCTCTCCCTCTCTCTGTCCGTCTGCCTCTCCCTCTCTCTGTCCGTCAGCCTCTCCCTCTCTCTGTCCGTCTGCCTCTCCCTCTCTCTGTCCGTCTGCCTCTCCCTCTCTCTGTCCGTCAGCCTCTCCCTCTCTCTGTCCGTCTGCCTCTCCCTCTCTCTGTCCGTCTGCCTCTCCCTCTCTCTGTCCGTCTGTCTCTCCTCTCTCTGTCCGTCAGCCTCTCCCTCTCTCTGTCCGTCAGCCTCTCCCTCTCTCTGTCCGTCTGCCTCTCCCTCTCTCTGTCCGTCTGCCTCTCCCTCTCTCTGTCCGTCTGCCTCTCCCTCTCTGTCCGTCAGTCTCCCCTCTCTCTGTCCCCTCTCCCTCTCTCTGTCCGTCTGCCTCTCCCTCTCTCTGTCCGTCTGCCTCTCCCTCTCTCTGTCCGTCAGCCTCTCCCTCTCTCTGTCCGTCTGCCTCTCCCTCTCTCTGTCCGTCTGCCTCTCCCTCTCTCTGTCCGTCTGCCTCTCCCTCTCTGTCTCTGTCCGTCAGCCCTCTCCCTCTCTCTGTCCGTCTGCCTCTCCCTCCCTCTGTCCGTCAGCCTCTCCCTCTCTCTGTCCGTCTGCCTCTCCCTCTCTCTGTCCGTCAGCCTCTCCCTCTCTCTGTCCGTCAGCCTCTCCCCTCTCTCTGTCCGTCTGCCTCTCCCTCTCTCTGTCCGTCAGCCTCTCCCTCTCTCTGTCCGTCTGCCTCTCCCTCTCTCTGTCCGTCAGCCTCTCCCTCTCTCTGTCCGTCAGCCTCTCCCTCTCTCCCTGTCCGTCTGCCTCTCCCTCTCTCTGTCCGTCAGCCTCTCCCTCTCTCTGTCCGTCTGCCTCTCCCTCTCTCTGTCCGTCTGCCTCTCCCTCTCTCTGTCCGTCTGCCTCTCCCTCTCTCTGTCCGTCAGCCTCTCCCTCTCTCTGTCCGTCTGCCTCTCCCCTCCCCCTCTGTCCGTCAGCCTCTCCTCTCTCTGTCCGTCAGCCTCTCCCTCTCTCTGTCCGTCTGCCTCTCCCTCTCTCTGTCCGTCTGCCTCTCCCTCTCTCTGTCCGTCAGCCTCTCCCTCTCTCTCTGTCCGTCTGCCTCTCCCTCCCTCTGTCCGTCTGCCTCTCCCTCTCTCTGTCCGTCTGCCTCTCCCTCTCTCTGTCCGTCTGCCTCTCCCTCTCTCTGTCCGTCTGCCTCTCCCTCTCTCTGTCCGTCAGCCTCTCCCTCTCTCTGTCCGTCAGCCTCTCCCTCTCTCTGTCCGTCAGCCTCTCCCTCTCTCTGTCCGTCTGCCTCTCCCTCTCTCTGTCCGTCTGCCTCTCCCTCTCTCTGTCCGTCTGCCTCTCCCTCTCTCTGTCCGTCTGCCTCTCCCTCTCTCTGTCCGTCTGCCTCTCCCTCTCTCTGTCCGTCTGCCTCTCCCTCTCTCTGTCCGTCAGCCTCTCCCTCTCTCTGTCCGTCTGCCTCTCCCTCCCTCCTTCTCTCTCGCTGACTACATCGTGTTTAAAAGAAGAAGAAAAATCTTTCTCTGCCTGTTACTTTATCCTCGTCTTTCTGTTTTCTCTATCCTCATGCCTTCCTCCCTCATCTCTTTTTCCTTTCATTCCTTTATATCACTTAAGGAGTGTTTGGGTGCCTGCATTGATAATAGCTCAAGAGATGTGATAACATTGTCAATAACATCATTATGAGCTAAATTCAATTTGAGAAATTGAGTTAGGGAGGTTGGAGCAGGGACATGTGGCCTCCTACACACGAACAAGCATCGGGGGTATTGTCTTTCCTTCTGGAAATATTTCGACATACACAACCCCCCCCCCCCCTTCACTCACTTTCATGCGTCAAATTTCAGATCTCTAGTCATATTCTGATGTGTTTTATGGAAACATTGTGTTAGACACATCCCCCCCCCCCCCAAAAATAAAAAAGCCTTTCTTGGTTATATTCATGTAATGTGGTGCTAAATATATAGATTGTTTATGCTAGTGGTTCAGCAAACTCTCTCACAATTTCAACACAAAACACATTTCCTGTAATCGAAATAGAATTACCCGGTTGTGGATTGACTGAGTGTCTCTTCAATAGCAAAGTGAGAAACACTTGGAACATTTGGAACATTCGTCAATGCAAATAATTAGCTAATTTCTCGCTCTTGTTTAGTTTTCCCACAGTACTAATAATATCAATGAGATCCACGCTATAAAGTGTTATTGTCTACACACTGAAGAAGGCTGTGAAGCCAAAACGTCTGTATATGCTAACTGGATGCAGTAGAAATAATAATAATAATCACGCTTTTTTTTTGCTTATCTGTACACAGTTCAACAACAACTTACACAAGTCTAATCTTTTGACGTCATCAGCTTTTTTAAAAGTTCACCAAAGAGCACAAAACCACTCCATATCTCAACGGGTCCACAAACTTCGAAGCCAGCGATTGTTCTCGAGAGATCGATCGTAATTTGATACACTTTCAACATGTCACTGATGGAAGCGTCTCAGAGGAGATCTGTTGCACTCTGTGGCAGTTATTAATCTCTCTGTTCTGTCGTTAGAGTAGCGAAACAGGCTAGCAGAGCCAACTTCCAGCTAGAGGGGGACTCTGAGGGGTTTACAGTGCTGTCATTGTCATCATAAGTGTTGTATTTATTGGTGTTGTGTGTATTTGCTTGTGCAAACAAACTTCCCCTTTGGGGATGAATAAAATCCTATCTTATTTTAGGAACTTTGAGGGTTACAAGACCGTGTTGTCATTTTCATCCCTTCTCTTCCCCTTGTCCAGTGAACGGCAGCTGCAGCGGTGCCTACTGCCCAGAGAAGGAGAGTGGGCCAGAGCTGGGGGGCAGTGAGGGCACACTGATGCGCTGTGGGCAGAGTCTGGCGGTGCCGGTGCCACCAGGGAGCCAGCCAGGTCCAGTGGGTCATTACCACAGTGTCCACTGTGAGCGGCCCACACCCACACACAACCTTCATCTGCAGGACAGCCAGCAGCAGCACGCTGAAGCCAGGTAAGAACGACAAGACAGGTTCTGACAAGAACACCGGCAACATAGGGGTCAGTGCAGGCCTGAAACAGTATATCTGTCTGTCGATTGTTTCTGTTGATCAGATTGTTTGTATTTTTGAAACACCTGAAATGATGTTAGCAGTACACGTTCTACTATCGTATTAACACTAATAACATTATCATACTGATAAAAATGAACAGTAATCATTCTACGCAGGTAATGGTATTGATAATAATCCCCATATAAATGCGTACTTCATCTGTCAAATGTAATTACCTATAGCATGCAATGACATTTCTCATAGAGGAGGCAGGTACACTACGTAACATCTATTCACTGGTCAGAAAAAGATTCCTATCACCCTCTCTGGCCTCTATACACTCCAAAGTGCTTCTGGAGAGACATTCAATTCTCCCATATTGTCTCCGAATGCCATCGCTGCAGCCAAACAGGAAATAGCGCTCATGAAAGAAAGGGGGGGGGCACTCTCTTTCTCTCTCTCACACACTCTTTATTGACTACGAAAAAGTCCATCTCTGGCTCTATCTAGTACTTTTCCCCAGTGTGGATCGAGAGAGAGGGAGAGAGAGATAGAGAGAGAGAAAGAGAGAGCGAGAGGGAGAGAAGAGAGAGAGAGAGAGGACAAAGGCAATTCCTTCATGGAGACAGGAGAGAGAGAAAGAGGGGCCTTCTCACATCACTCAAGAGCTTTGCACAAAATCCATAATGAGCGAACTGACAGGAATTATTATGTAGGACATCACAGCGACGCATGGAGAAATACGACCTGGCTCCCCATTCACCGGGGGCAAGATTCCCACCATAATACACAGTATTGTAAACGCTGACCCTTCACAGGCCGCCATTATGCCAACAAACCAGGTGACTCCTATTTATCCCAACATGTAGGCTTAGGTTTAACCCCTTTGTGTCATCAAAGCCTGTCAGACTAGTGACACACAAGAAGGCTCATCCATCGCCTCTTCTTCTGTCCTCTCTATCTGCCGCTCTCCTATTCTTAGCCATAAATGCCCATTCATAACTGCTCACAGGGCTCAAGGTCCCCTTTCATTTATTCATGAAATCACTCCCGGATCATCTGTTTCTGGTGGATGCTGCCTTGTTTTGAAAGGGACACCACAAGTCACTAACTAACCTTCCGTTTCTCTCTGAAAGTCCGCTGGCTGTGTGAAGTGGATGTTAGACCCCCTGACTAAAAGACTTTTAGTTCTGTGGGGGCTCTCTGGGGTGAGATGTTATTCTTGTAGCCAAAGAACGAGAGCACGGGAGAGCAGAGAAAGAGAGAGGGGGAGAAAGAGAGCCCACTCTAGGCCAGGTCTGCAGCTCACAGCCTTGCTGTTGTGCGAGGGCTGAAAGCTGCGGCGTGTGGGAAGGATGGCTTGGCAGGACCCAGACAGCCGTGGCCTTTATCTATCAACAGCGGGCGGCTAATAGTGCTCATATTCGCCCCTGTGTTGTCCTAATAGCCTCGCTCTGCTCAGATTCCCTGCCGTGTGTTTTTCCCCTCTACAGGTCCTCTGCCTTCCAGAGATCCCTGGCCTCTCCCGACCCAGGCTGCGGAACCTCCAACGGGACCAGGGCACTTCCTCTCTCCTATCCCATCAAACAGGAGGCATCCATGGGCTACAACATCTCACAGGGACCAGGGGTCCCCACCACAATCCAGGGTGCCTTCCAGAACAGCAGGGGAAACATTGGGGTCCGGCGGGGGGAGATGGAGGGTCCTCTCGGTGGAAGCGGTGGTGGCAGTGGCTTAGGCAGTGCTCTATCGGCAGACTCGGCGTATCCGTTTAATAATGAAGATGGCTCCTCCCCGCTGTCTTTGTCCCCAAGCGGCTCCCGTCATTCAGCGCGGCTGCTCACTACTAGCAGCCTGAAGAGACGCTGCCTGTCCCTGGCTTCCCAGTCCGCCGCTGCCAGCAGTAACGCTAGCGCCGTCGCGAACGCCGTCGTCACCGCCACCGAGGGGATCGATATCACCGCCATTATCTGCTCCTCCCAGATGTCCGTGGTGGCCTGTGTCAACGGGCTCCGGACAAACCCCTCACCCCAGCCCAGCGGCGGCTTCTCCTCCCGGGCTGGCCCCCACAAGCCCCCACCCCCCCAGCAGTGCAGCAGCCCCCAGCAGCCCCTCTCGCAGGAGAGTTGTCAGCTGCCTTCGCCTGCCGCCTGCCTGCTGTCCCTCTCCTCGGGCTCCTCCTCGGGCTCCTCCTCCTCCTCCGTGTCGTCTCTGGACCCGGAGCAGCAGAACCAGGGACTGTGTGAGGAGCCCGGCTCCATGCAGCCGGGGGGTGGAGGAGGAGGAGGAGCAGGCGCCGATGGGCTGGGTCTGCTGATGAGTGGGGCCCTGATGACGGGAGGCCTGCTTGGGAACGTGTCTATGCTGGAGGGCTGTCAGAGGGCCGGTGGAGGAGCTCTGAAACAGGAGCCTCTAGATGACTTCTCTCCCAGCGAGGAGGAGCTCTTTCAGCACCACTACCACCATCACCACCATTATAACCACCTGACTGGCCGCACTGCTGCCAGCCACCTCCGTCCTCACCTCCACCACCCTGCCCCCCCGCGGCCCTCCATGCCCCCACCCTACCACCTGCACCAGTACGGGGGCCCAAGCCCGGGGGGCTTGCTGCACCTTCAGAACCAGCCCACATCATCTTCATCTTCTCTCCTCTTGGGCCTCAAGACCTCGAGCCCCGTTGGGGGAGAGGACGGTGGGCCGCTCAGCGACAAGCAGGTTTGCCGCTGGATTGACTGCAGTGTGGCGTACGAGCAGCAGGAGGAGCTAGTGAGGCACATCGAGAAGGTGCACATCGACCAGCGCAAAGGGGAGGACTTCACCTGCTTCTGGGCCGGCTGCATCCGCCGCTACAAGCCCTTCAACGCCCGCTACAAACTCCTCATCCACATGAGGGTCCACTCGGGAGAGAAGCCCAACAAGTGTATGGTAAGTCCCTCTCCCCACCATAGAAATATAATTCATTGAATGGAAATCCCCATTCAAGTAAACGTGATGGGTGTGCTGGCGGCCATATTGAATGTACCCATGCCATTCTAGTAATTCCCCACCCTGAGTAGAGAACCAAGCCATTACGGTTGGTGTCGGCAGTCAATGTTGTTCACAGCCCACTTTTCTGAATGGAAGCCATTTTTTATGGTCCATTGTACTGTAGGTTACATTTCTTGTTTCCGCAGTATATTTTTACTGTGTGAAATTGACACTTTCCAGCTTGTGCAAACAGTTTGATTGTATCCCTGCATATGACTTTTTCCAGTTTCCACAGAGCAGGCCAAGAGAGCCTGCTCCCTTTTATTTAAACATACTTTTTGGAGCTGCTGTGTACAGTACATGTGTAATACATGAACAGGTGAAGTTGATGGTAGACTAGTTCCTAATACAGTATATCCCTTATTTGGTATTTCATTGAAATTGGTTGGTGTCCAACCAAAAAACGTGCCGTGTTTGGGTGATAGAAGTAAAAAAAAAAAAAAAAAAAAGATTTATATCCTCAGAGACTGATGGTTGATTGTGATTCAAGGAAACATCTACATCAACAAGATGCATTGTTTCCAAAAGCAATACGGATCATTTTTTCATTGCAAAGTTTTTTTTCCAATGATAAAATCAGACTAGTTTTTTTTATTGAAAATGGATACATTTGTAGTCACAGTATTTTTTTGCAGTATGTTTCAAGCACACATTTTCCATTGAAGAAAAGCTTTATAATTGGAGCAGTGTAGCTCATTGTATAAATTGCTTTGTGGTTGTATTCTTTACAGGTGAAGCTCTCCTATTCCACAAGTCAACACACCAATCAACGTCAAACTGTCACTCCCCAGCATCCCTTAGCAAATGGAAAAAGCCTAGAGAAGGATTTAGTCCAAATACACAATAGTCCACAATTTGTGTTGGGCGATGTCATGTTTATTTTCTCTCACTTTGCCGTTTTTTAAGAAGGGATTCAGATCATGAAAAACTAACACATCTGGTTAACATAACTAAACAATTCATACACTTGATCCCTTTAAATGGAAGGTTTAAATGTTTAGCTGTCCCACAAGTATTAAGTGAACTGGCTTTTTTTATCCAAACCAAACACAGGGAAATACGTAGTAGTCTAGCAGAAGAAGAGGCTTACGAAGCAGAGGGATGGATGGTAAAATATCTTGTCTTGCTCAATTCAGAGTTTCACCCAACCCCTGTCTGAAATGTTCTTCCTCGTTCTAGGAAAACCATCCAAAATAGAATTATTATTGTGCAATACGATCGTAGCCTAACACCACAAAAATACCTGTTTTATTTCTACTTATGTTTTATGAAATCCCAGGCGATATATAGAAAAAGAGAATCATATTTTGTATAATTTACTGGCTGCTCATTATTGTGAACGTGTGAAAACTGGCGAGCGTCATAAGTTGTTAAGTGAAATGCAGTTAAAGTGTTTAAGTGTTAAAGTGACACTTAACACTGCTTTACATTGTTAGCTACATTTTATAGGATTTTTTTTACACGAAGGCGTCGTGTAGTATTTGAATGCACAATGAGCACTGGAAGTTACTGGAAGTTCCTCAGAGCCATCGTTCATTAGTGCGTGTGCATGTTGTAGCTCAAAATGTGCTCAGGCTGTGAATCTTCTCTCAACTCTGTTGTGCTGTTTTTCACGCAAATTCTGGGAATTCTAGGGAGTTCTGGGAACAAAATTCCCTGTGTTTTGGTCCAGCTGTTGGTTTAGATTTTTTCAGAGAGTGTTGCATATACGTTAAACACTCAAATGTTTTTCTTCTCTTGTGACTGTTCATGCCAGTATAAGCTGAGTGTGTCTCAAACTCTGTCACGGAGGTCAGTTTGGAGCCACGTAGGACAGGAAGGGAAATAGACGGAGTGTGTGTTCGTGTGTGTCTGTATGCATACGTACTGTACTACATGTATGTATAACTGTGTGTTTGTGTGTTTGTGTGGGGAGATGCTTACCAGATGCTAACACTAGAACAATTCGCCTCAGTGTAATGGAACCGCTGGGCTCTATCTCGGGACGGGAGGCAGTGTGTGTGTGTGTGTGTGTGTGTGTGTGTGTGTGTGCGGGTCCAAGCTACACATCACAGCCTCCCAATCACTCAGACCTCAGCAAGGCCTCAAACATACATACATGCGCACACACACACACACACACACACACACACACACACACACACACACACACACACACACACACACACTTGAATTTCTGTTAACCCCTACAATAGGAGGTATTGATTCTATCCATGTTGGATTCTAACACTCAGTTCTCAAACTGAACAAAAACAGAAATGTATTCCGACTTGCATAAACACTTCTAATGAGTATGTATTTAGATTCAGCTCGACAGAAAGCCTTAGAGAAAGTGGAAGAAAGTCTGCACGTGTTTTGCATGTGTCTGAGGCAATGAGTTTGTGTTTGAATAATGGTTGAGAGTGTGTGGTCATTCACGTGCAATACTATGGCGATAGATCCCTGCCATAATTTGTCACAAATGTGGGCTATGATTTGTAGTGGGTATGCATTTATACGCACAGCATGTGTGTGTATATGTCGTCGTATCTTATTTCGTATCCTTATTTAGCCCTTATGCGTCTGTGACCACTGCAGTCAGAAGCGTTTGACTGATGCCTGTTGTGTTTGCTGTACTCATGCAATAGACAAAGGCATTTAGGAATTCCAGCTATTTGCACAGAGGAAACAGATGAGACATTTTGATTCCTGACCAAATGCTCCAGAACCCCCCCCCCCCCCCCCCACACACACACCCCCAGCTAATTCCTTTATTATCTTTCCAGCGGCAGATTCCAGTGGGCGCTCATGAGTTGGAGCTGCGCTCACATCCAAGCATAACACTCCCCTCCCCTCCAGCCTCCTCCAGCTGCACAGCATTTGTTTCATGCGGTGTCTTGGCAGGAAAAAGTCATTATCACAACACAAAAGTCGTTCTCCGACCTCTCGCTTGTCACTGTCCATACCTGGCTATGTTTAACGCGGACCTATGTTTAACGTGGTCCCCCATAAAAATTGCGACTCCATCTGTAACCATTGAGTTCGGAGAACTTGTAAAGCCCCCCCCACTACTACAATTAATGCAGGCCCCAGGGCTGTTGTATAGTAGTCTGGCAGGCAGGGACACACGGGCGAAAAGGAAATGGCATAATCTCTCTGCAATATCCTGTTATGTTTCATGCCTAATTCGGAGTGTTGTTTTAGTTTATTACATTTTTTTTTTAAAATCTTGTCTGCATAAATATTAAAAATATATCCAGCAACCGGAGACCTGACATAGTCACCGGCTTTGATAACTTAGTGGGTTATATCGAGACGGTCCTGCGGGCTTAATGTCTCTGAGTCAGATAGCTCCACTCTGCACCCTGAAATTCAGATAAATATTCATCTAAACCCTATATAATGTAGAACTTGATGAGACACGTCATGCTGGACCATATCTTGCGTTTGGTTCTTGACTTGGTTCTCTCCGAGTCTCCACAGATTAACTGAATGGCAAAATTGTATGAAATTGTTTTGAAATCCTGTCCATTGAAAGTATTGCACAATGTTGGACTATATGGATGTGGAGAAGGCCTGTTGAAGGATTCGCTTGTGCTTCCCTCAATTTTGTCAGTGACTTACCTGAGATGTTGACTGGGTCAAGTTGCCTTTTAGATACATACTCATTGTGGTTCAGTTGACTCTTTAACCTACAAGTGCCTTCAGAAAGTATTCATACCCATTGACTTTTTCCACATTTTGTCGTGTCACAGCCTGAATTTAAAATGGATCCAATTGAGATTTTTTTGCTCACTGGCCTGCAAACAATACCCCATAATGTCGAAGTGCAATTATGTTTTTACCATTTTTTACAAATGAATTAAAAATGAAAAGCTGATTTGTCCGGAGTCAATAAGTTTTCAAACCCTTTCTTAAGGCAAGCCTAAACAAATGAATGAGTAAAACTTTGCTTAACAAGTCAAATAATATATTTCATGGACAAATTCTGAGCATTAATAGTGTTTAACATAATTTTTTGGAAGGACTACATCATCTGTACCCCACACATACAATTATCTGTAAGGTCCCTTGTTTGAGCAGTGAATTTCAAACACAGATTCAACCACAAAGACCAGGGAGGTTTTCCAATGCCTGACAAACAAGGGCACCTATTGGTTTCTGGAGCATTTGGTCCTGAATCAAAATGTCTCATCTGTTTCCTCTGTGCAAATAGCTGGAATACCTAAATGGTTAAAAATATAAAAAAGAAGACATTAAATATCCCTTTGAGCATGTTGAAGTTATTAATTATACTTTGGATGGTGTATCAATACATCCAGAAACAACAAAAATACAGGCATCCTTCCTAACTCAGTTGCCGGAGAGAAAGAGACATTTTCAGGGATTTCAATGGTGACGTTTAAACAGTTACAGAGTTGAATTGCTGTGATAGGAGAAAACTGAGGATGGATCAACAACATTGTAGATACTCAGCAATACTTACCTAATTGACAGAGTGAAAAGAAGGTAGCCTGTATAGAATACAAATATTCCAAAACTGTTTGCAATAAGGGACTAAAGTAATACTGCAAAAAAAAAAAAAATGGCAAAGAAATGAACTTTTTGTCCTAAATAGAAAGTGTTATGTTTGGGGCAAATCCAATACAACACATTATTTAGTACCACTCTCCATATTTTCAAGCATAGTGTTGGCTACATCATGTTATGAGTATGAGTATGCTTGTTAAGGACTGTTGAGGTTTTCAGGATAAAAAATAAATGGAATGGAGCTAAGCACAGGCAAAGTCTACACTGAAGTTGTTTACCAAGAAGACAGTGAATGTTCCTGAGTGGCCGAGTTACAGTTTTGACTTAAATATGCTTGAAAATCTATGGCAAGACATTAACATTTTTGTCTAGCAATGATCAACAACCAATGTGACAGAGCTTGAATAATTTTGAAAAAATAATAGGCAAATGTTGCACAATCCAGGTGCGGAAAGCTCTTAGAGACTTACGCAGAAAGACTCACAGCTGTAATCGGTGCCAAAGGGGATTCTGACATGTATTGACTCAGGAGGTTGAATACTTATCTACTTATCTTGTTTTTTCCATAATTATTTCTACAAATGTTAGAATTTTTTCTTCCACTTTGACATTACAGACTGTTTTGTGTAGATCGTTGACCAAAAAAAAGACAATCAAATCAATGTTTATTGCACTTTGTAATACAACAAAATGTGGAAAAGGTCAAGGGGCGTGAATACTTTCTGAAGGCACATATTTTTCAGGTGTGTGGAGACTTTTTAGGGCCAGAGGCATAATGCCCACTGAAACTGAGGGGACCTGTGCCCCCCTCAATTATCAATTTGTATAATAAAATAGAAGATATGGTTTGTTTTACATATAATTAATTCAAAGATATTAGATATAGCCATCAACAGAATTAGGACAGATGTAATTACCGTTTTACCATGTACTTTCCAAGTATATACCTGGTAATCTCTGTCAACAATTAAAATAGTGTTACCCATTTTACTTTAAGAACACATTTGGTATTTTACCCTCCAACTTGAATAAAGTTTCAGTTTTAGTTTTGAGAATGATTGAGAACTCAGAGTTGCACCGATGCCACCCACGTCATAATGATAAAACACACCCCAGCCACCACCTCACCTGCCTAATGAAACCACTCTCTCGACACACACACCACCATATGCTGAAGGAAAATTGACTGCAGTCAGCCAGGGACCTGCTGGAAAAAAAGCATAGATCATGGAATTTCCTTCTTTTTTTCACAGGTGTGAAACCAGCAAACATATATATTTAGATTTATTAGACTGATTTTTGGAAGAGAGTGGCCCAAATCCCCCACAAGCAGACGTTGAGACATACAGCGGCATCCGTTGCCAAGATGGCGTGGTGTTTTCTCCGGGTAAATGGAGTCTTTTGTGAGCAATCAGCTCCGACACAGGAGATGAAACGGCGAGTGCCATTAGCTAATTAAAACTGAGGTTCTACACATGACCCGGCTTTTCCCCTGAACGCTGTCCTGAAACCGGAGCCGTCTGTGCGTAGGGCGCAGGCGGCGACTGACGTTGATATTAATGTGTTTGTACCAGTACGAGCCGCTGACACTCCGGCCTGTCTGGACTGCTTAGCCAGCGCAATCTTTCAGAGGCTGGGACTCTGGCCCGGTAGCAGCTACCTGCAATGAAGACATATGATTCAGAAATTTAACCTAGACGGCCAGGTCTGTAGGCATGAGCCAGCTCAGCGCTCATAGAGAGACCCACACACCTCTGTACTGGAGGAGAAGGGGAGGGAGAACTCTGTACGATGCAGTTAAACATGAATACTCAGAAGCAATAGGGGAGAAAGGGAGAGAGGAGGCTTCTTTTTCTTGTTTTTTTTTTACATGTCAGGACTAAATGGATAATTGTATGGGGAACTTGAGTTCTGATAGCTTGCCTAGAATTTGAAAGCGCAGAGTAATTGAATTCGGAGCACAAAAGCAATGGGAGCCCACAGTAACCGTCTGTGGCGTATCTGGAAAGGACAGTGTCAACCCATGGTTACCGTCGCTGAATGACTGTGGGTCCAGAGCGTCCCCGCCTGCTGTCAATCATTTATGTACCCACCCTCCCAGTCTCTTATCAATCAAAGCCTGTGGGCAACCATGTCCAATTGTTATTTCATGTATTCTATTGGTGCAATGAAGCCATATTGTCATGCCATCGTTATCTTCTGCCGTCTGTCAGATCCTATGTGCCACTTGGCTGTCTCGGGCGTCATGCTAATAGTGGAGAAACACTGACCATATGCGATACATATATTAGTATGATGAAACTGCTGGCAGAAATGGTCTGAGACTGATGTTTTGGCATGGAAATGAAAGGCCTGGATATAGATGGATCTTGCTTGTTTTCCTTGTCGAATAGGCCAGGCCAAGTTCTTGTCAAGCCATAAAAGTTTTCCAGTCAATCTCTTTACAGTAATGCAATCCAGTCTTTTGTCTCTCTCTCTCTCTCTCTCTCTCTCTCTCTCTCTCTCTCTCTCTCTCTCTCTCTCTCTCTCTCTCGTCATTTGGGTCTGGATCTAAATACTTATAGCTATATATATATATATATATATATATATATATATATATAAAGAGCCTCAATAGTCATTTTTATATTTCATTTCGCTACAGCTGACACAGATAAAAGTATTATGAAGCCACAGTGAAACAAAGTTAGAGATGCAGTGAACCAGCTCCCCTGTCTCAGACTGCGTAACCAGGTATCAAAGCAGGGACAATCCACTATATGCGATACCCTAATTACATTTGTCTGGAATGCAATGTTTTGAGTTTGTAATTTCCTTAACATTTAATCACGGTTTTGTATCAGAAACCTGATCGACTGGGCTGAAGTTGACAGGCTTGACTTTAACATAGCGCAGTGGTTGTGTCATAATTGTGTCCCATCCAAGTCCTTAATCAGTTTAACCTCACCAGTGGGCCAGATCAGTTTACTAATACGTGGGAGAGACGAACAGAGCCGTGTTCAGGGTCTATTGTCCAGGCACGTTCCTGGGATCTCTGAGGGGATGGGATGGGGACCTGAACAGGTCTGTTGTAGAACACTGGTCTAACATGTGTTCTGGGATCTCCTTCTAAGGTAATAGGGCTCATTAGACCAGATCCACCAAATGACACCCTAGTTCCAAATGGCAGCCTACTTTTGACTAGGTCCCATAGGGTTCCCATAGGACTCTCGTCAAAAGTAGTGCACTATATAGGGAATCGGTTGCCGTTTGGGATGCTGCCACAGTTCCTAAACGATTCCAAACAAAGCACTTTGGGTTCTCTAATGCTGCAGTGTCAAGGGTCATATAAAACATGGGGTCTTGCTTGTAAACCATTTAAATCCTCAGGACAGACAGGCTTCTTATGGAAACATTTGGAGGCAGTTTACCAGGAAAAAAGAAAAATATACTTTCTCGAGCGTCGTACTCCCTACGTAACACTAGCCTCGTTTTGTACTGACCGACGAGACACCATTTGTGACCGAGCAGCAGCCATTCCGCAAACCTTCTCTGTGAGCCGCAGTGTGTGAGCCGGGCCTGTTGGGAGTGTGTGGGACAGTGTGTGAACAGTATGTGGACAGAGGTAAATCTCTCAGTACCCAGAGGTGGAGTGGGTGTTGTTGAGGTATTGATGTAGCAGGGGGGGCTGGGTGTCAGTGGGACACGCATCACACAAACCACTGAGCCCAGAGAAACATCATCTACCTCGCCTAGCCTGACCGCCGTCACATCTCCCAATAAACAGAGCAACAAGAGACACCTTTATATTCCCTTCTCCAGACCCAGACCATGTCTGCCTCAGAGCCAGGGGCCGCCAGACCACAGCCCCTGGACTACGCCTCCACTCAGACCAGTCCAGACTCCAGAGTCAGACCAGGATCCAGTGTCACTCTGGGCCAGCAACTAATATAAAGTAGCTACAGTACAGACACTGGTACTGTCGAGAGAAGGATGGATGTTAGCATTTTTTTTATGGATTGAAATCAAATGTGTTATGTGGTAGGGTTATGTTGACATACGCACTGTAGTGTTCAGTGGCTCGGTTGGCTAGCTAGCAGGTGACATTTGAAGGTTTTGAAAGGAGGAGGAGGCCCGAAGGAAAGTAGAAGAGAGATTAGTTGAATCATTGTATAAAAATAATGTCATCCTCAAAGTATTCAGCCCAGAATCAACTCAACACGCTGTATGATATACCTGAAAATGATGTGAATGTGATCCATATTTGGGAGCTTTTTCATAGCATTCATAGCGTTGGCAGAACATTGCGCTCTGTAACGCTGACTCACAGCTGGAATCCAGCAGGGCAATTAGAGCTGGGAGCGTTCCCCAGCAAAGTGTTCAGTCCTCCAGGCCAATGAGGCTGTCCACACTCCCTACAGGCTCTGTCTGTTTACACTGTCAAGCCTTCACTCTGCTTGTTATAATGGAGATACACCACAGAGCTGTATCAGAGCTCTCTCCAGAAAGAGGGAGAGAGACCAGAGAGAGAGAGCTCTCTCCAGAAAGAGAGAGAGAGAGAGAGAGACCATAGAGAGTGAGAGACCAGAGAGAGAGAGAGAAAGAGAGAGAGACCATAGAGAGTGAGAGACCAGAGAGAGAGAGAGAGAGAGACCAGAGAGAGTGAGAGACCAGAGAGAGTGAGAGACCAGAGAGAGAGTGAGAGACCATAGAGAGAGAGAGAGAGAGAGAGAGACCAAAGTAGGGTTGCAAAATTCCAGGAACTGGTTTTCCCAAAATCCCGGTTGGAGGGTTCCCAGAATCAGGAGGGAATAAACAGGAAATCCCGAACCTCCAACCAAGATTTCTGGAAACCTAGAGAATTTATTGAACGTTCTCTGAATTTTGCAACCCTAGACCAGAGAGAAAGAGAGAGCGGGAGAGGGGGGGGGGGGGGAGCAACGACATCACAGTAACTTCCCCATGGGGTACGCTTTGTCACAGTGGAGAATTCTGTCATGACACCGGCGCCTAGAATGTTTAACCTGCTGTGTTGTGGCGTTGCACAGACCCCATTGTTTGGTGCTACTGGCTTGGTTTATTCAGAACCAGAGAGTTCGATTGGTAGACATCTGATTTTACATTCCTCCCGTAGAGTTTTACACCCCTCCAGTGACGCTGAAGAGTCTCCAGAAAAGGATCCCAGTACAACTTCAAAACATGTGTTTCATATTTGATCAGTTCAGCCTCGGAATTAGTTTAACATAGACGTAAAAGGGTTTATGCTGGATTTATAACCATTGGTTTTGTTTCCTTACAGAATGAAGGATAAGTCTGGGAACTGTTTTATTGTTTCCCGTCTTATGCTAGCTTTGGATTCTGTAATAACAGCGATTACGTTTGTGGCACGTAGGACCGATCCTTTCAGGTTGTCCGTTTCACCGAGCAAAATGAAACCAAAATCAGTGTTGCCGATGTGCCAAGTTTCACATTTTAAAGGGACAAAGCCACGCTTTACATTAGGTCGTGCACAATTTGGTCAACCCGGACGGTACTGCGAATGGAAATTGCACGTGAGAGAAAGAAAAAAAACATTGTGCGGCCACGGCAAGTGCCAGGCCCGGACTCATATTACTGGCTAACGTAAACACGTGTCGGATGAGAAATGTCATGGAAAATATTCCATAAATATAAAAAACGTTTACTGTGGAATACCAATCGGAACGCTGGAACCTCACAACTCCTGCAGTTGGCAGGTTGCTTTTGTCCAAAGTAATTGCTCAGGAACAGAGACTGTTTTTGCACTTAAACGAATGTGTTTGCAGCCAGGCATTAGGAACATGGGCCAAAACAGTAATACAGATTGGTGGTGAATGGGGATTGACTTAATTACACATGTGAACATGGAACCACTTACTGAAACGTTGATATGAATTGATTTATTCAGAAGTGAATACTTGGACGTCTGCAGTGAGGGGTGATATACTTGAGCCTTGGTAAGGACTGACACGTTGAAGCCCCGGTTGCAGGCTGATATATCACAGCCAGCCGTATTTCCCCCGCGTTGGCGTGAAACTGGACTCCCCGACGCCCAGAGAGAGAAGACAAGAGAGCATGACTTTGGCACACTAAGAACTGAACAAAACCGAGAGGGCACTGTTAGCAGTTCAGTTTCACCACGTCTTGGGCAGCCGCCGCTCCATTCTCCATTACCCAGAAGGCTCTAGTGGTCTGGACATTCTCCAGCAGAGTGAATGATGCCCGCCCGCTGTTCGCTGTTCGATCTCTTTTCCGAGGGACTGTTAGTTGCGCAAAATGCCCTTTCTCTCTCTTCGGCTCTTCGCCTTGCTGGGCCAGTGCTGGGTGGTGATCACAATGCCATCTTGACCTATTGTTTAATTTCGCAGCGACTGTTTTCTCTCTGAATATTATGGGGCCTGTGGCGTCAAGGCGTTTAGCTTGGCAGCACGCGGCGCCTCTGAAATGTTTATTTTGTTGCGTGGACAAGGAGCAGTTTGCCAAAAGGGAGAAGGGTACAGAGAGGGAGAGAGGGTTACTTTGTACATTTACGTTTGAGTCATTTAGCGGACGCTCTTATTCAGAGCAACTTACAGTAGTGAGCGCATACATTTTCCTACTTTTTCAGAGTTAGGGAGAGCCGGGTGACACAGGAGAGACTGATGTCAGAGGTACACGGGAGGAGGGAGAGAGGGACAGTGGTGGACAGAGAGAGGGATTCGAGAGATGAAGAAATGGTTGATTGAGTTGAGAGAGAGAGCCGGTATGAGTCAAGTCACTTTGATATAGAACAACCTGGAAGAGAAAAGTAGCAAAGCGATCAACTAATAAATGCCATCTAGTAGGCGTCTGAATCCATCCACGTGTAGAACAGTCCCCACTCTGGAACCCACTGAAGCCTCGGAGGAAGAGGAGCTTTTCCCGGAAAGGGGTGTGGAGAGGAGAGAAGAGGTGCAGGGGGGAATGGAAGCAGGTGTGAGGGAGAGGTCCTGGACAGATTGAGCCCGGGTTGGCAGAGAGAGGAGAGAGGATGCTGCTCTCAGACCCGTCACAAATGATACGGTATTGACTGGGAGTAACATCAGTCCAGCAGCCGGCTCAAAGCACATATCGTGTTAAGGATTTTCACTAACGTTCCCCTCACTCCGGGGGTTCGAGTTACGGCGAAAAGGTTTATAATTAATGCCTTGATGGTCTACTAATGGTCATGGCACCAGGGCTGTGTAATACACTCTAATTAGCTATTAGAAATGGTTAGGGCAGCTAGGGTAAACACAGGGCCAGCAATCAGAGAGAGAGATTCAGCGCCATGAAACACAGTCATGACGTACCAACTCTGAGTCATGAGTTTCAATCACCTCTCAATGAATGGTTATTCACAAGAGTAAAGATCCGGAATTATTTTCGTCCAGCAAAAACCAACGTCTTTCTTTTGCCTTCCTCCGTTGCTGTAACCAGAGCCTTACATTGAGAAAAAATACAAGGGCTCCTAAATATAAGACTCTGGCTGTAACCAATACACAAGCCCTCCAACTGAACTTCCCTCAATCTCAAATGGACTGACGTTTCAGAAACCCCTTCAGAAATATTTTTTGTTTGTTGGCGCAACCATGATTTAAAAGTCAACTTCTGCCCTGTAACATCTAAAGTCCGCCAAAAAAAAAAACCTGACTACTGTTAAGGCTTTAGTACTGGTGCAGTCTAAACATTGTCCGCTCTCATTTGAACGCATTGATATGGATGCGGTTG
Organism: Oncorhynchus nerka; assembly: GCF_034236695.1. Taxonomy (NCBI): domain Eukaryota; kingdom Metazoa; phylum Chordata; class Actinopteri; order Salmoniformes; family Salmonidae; genus Oncorhynchus; species Oncorhynchus nerka. The sequence continues at coordinate 50,532,257 of NC_088419.1, read as the reverse complement.
GTCACTTGGCTGAAACGTGACCCCATTTGTGTTGGAAGTTGAGTGCATTTCAATGGGAACTCCTGCACAGTTTGTCTGTTTTCATACAGGGGGGTACGAATGAATACGGGCCAGTTTCAAGATAACACACAGACAAGGTGTGCCACTGAACCAATGGCACATTGAGGGCATTTTTGCTTTTATGTGGAAAACAGGGAGTTCGGCTTGGGAATGAACAGTTGCTGTTGAACGCTAACAGTGAAGGTCATCAGATCAGCAAATAAGATATATCCTTTTTACTTTTATCAAAGAGAGAAGGGCTGTACTATGGTACGCGTGTGTGACCCCACTTCCCTCTCCCTCTCAAACTGGGCCATAAACCCAGCGATGCCCCGATCACGAGGAAATTACATCTTAGCTCTCTAATGTAATACAGGGCCTGGAAGCTGGCACATATGTAAACGCAGGCCCCTGAGTCTCAACAGGTTAAGTGCTTCCATGACGACTCGACTTACCATGTATTCTGGAGCCAGACGTACCCAAAGTAGTTCTATAAGTCGTTCTATACCAGTCCCGGTTCAAATCCATCATATAGTTCCCCCTCAATCTCCATCAAAAGTGCTAGGATTAATTCCAAATGGTACCTTATTCCCTTTATAGTGCACTACTTTTGGCCAAGGTCCATAGGGCTCTGGTCAAAAGTAGTGCTCTATATCGGGAATAGGGTGCCATTTGGGACGCAGCCCTTGTTGTGGCAGAGAGCAGCTGGTGGGCCATTATGCTGGATGCCTCATTTAGTCATCATAGGAATGCTTCCTGTTGTAGACGATGCCATTCACAAACTTTTTCATCTGCCCCAAACTATGCGGGACCGTGTTAGTGCAAAATGGCTGCTCGGAACAATTTCTTTAGTCATTTACATGACTACTTCCTTCCACCAATTTATCGGCTGAGCGAGCTATCGCCTCGGCAGCGCTCGCTCACTCTGTTCCATCTGGACAACAGTCCTGCCTTAGTCACTGCTGTGTATGTGTGTACTCATATCTCACCATTCATAAATCAAGTGCTGTGAGAGTTTGGGCTGAGGATAAGGGGGAATGACGCAAAAGAAAAACAAAGTAAAGTGTGTGTGAATTCATCTCAATCCAGCATTGAGAAATGGAAAGGAGAAGAAAAAAAAGTCATCCCCCATCTTTGATTCAAATTAGGGCCTCTATTCGCAACAGATGAGTCTGGCTGCTAAAAGGGGTCCTGCTTGGCTGTGGAAATGATATGTGTAAACTATGTAATGCAAATGTTTTAGCGAAGCTGGCTTTAATTTGGTACCCTGACGAAGCACATGAGAAACCTGCCTCTCCTTAGCTGTCTCGTTGAATCATATGGATATAATTTCATCCATTTACGTTTTTCTGCTCTTTGCTGTGGTTGCCACGGGGCATTTGGAAGCAGGCAGATTAAACGCACATGTTTCCCCGAGCCGCAGCCTGAACACTCCGCTCCAGCATTTTTCAGCTGAACAGATCCTGAAGTGTTGGTGGTTTTCCTCGTCGGTCAGCGTATAAAAAGGCACCTTGTGATAAATGAACACACTTCCAGTACCTATTTTTTTTCTTTCAGATTAGAATAATACTGAAAAGCAACCAGTTTAACTTTTTATCTAAGGTTATATTCTGTGGTGGTGTGTTGGATTCCCAGATTAGGCCTTAAGAGAACACCTCACCCCGTTAGAAGCTTAGGCAATTACAGAGCCTCGATGCGTTAGCTGAAATTAATCAAAGCGGATAACCGGTGGGCCTCGTTAAGCCCCGGAGTACCTTATTGCGTTGACTGAAGGTCCTCTCAAAATGAGTAATAGGGATTTCATGCTAGTTAGCAGCCAAACATTTTAATCCCATTTCTTTCATCATTAGTCAGAAGCCTCCGGTCAAACGGATGGTGGTGAGAGCAGGCCAGAAACATGGGGTTTCACTGATATCAAAGGATTCCCTCCTGTCAGCAGCAACACTGGAGACTGTAGCTGTCGAGAGAAAGAACGTTCGAAAGTCATTCCTCACAACAACAAAAAAAGCACATCGAGGAGGTGAGACTTTCGCTTACATGACCTCGATACAGTCGAATAGAGTGCATTTCTAAAGAAATGAACCTCTTGAGAAAACTCTTGTCTCGTTTCGTCTCTCTCTCTCTCTCTCTCTCTCTCTCTCTCTCTCTCTCTCTCTCTCGCTCTATATTTACCTCTCTTTCTTTCTCAAGGCTTTCTATCAAAATGATGTCTGAGATGTCAGCGGCAGCTTTTCTCCCCCCAACGCCATGCAATAAACGGGCGGTTTGTTTCGATCTTCTCCGGCATCTCAGTCAGGCTCTTTCTAATGAGCTCTTTTTAGTAGGTTAGCGGTACACTGCGGCCATTTAGGCGGCCAACTGTTTGGGCTTCTCTTTGCCAGTCAGCATTCATTTCCCATGAAGGCCTCAAGCTCGCTGTACCTTCACAGCCCAGCTCTCTGGGCCCATAAGCTGTCTGTTGTGATCGGCTGCCGGCCCCTCGGCCATGTCAGAACCCACCGTCACCCCAATGTTTACCGAGCTGCCCGAGCCGCCGGTGTCAAACGTGGCTCAGGCCCTGCTCGCCTGCTCCCTTCGTGTGGTTATCGAGCCCGTTTACCTTAGAACCAATCATTCAGAGGGGAAAGCCAAACATGTTTAAAGCAATTCATGTGATTAGCGTCTAAACTGCTTTCACAAATCATATCAAAGACGTGTTTAGAAGAAGCTGAAGTTGTCCTGTGTGGTTTCGACACCTCGGCTGGCTCCACAGGCCTTCCCACCCATACCTTCTTCCTTGTCATCCTGTTTTACTTCTTTGCTCATCCATTTTACGGAAAAATAAACAACCAAATTCTTGGTGACATTTCCCCCCCCCCCCGTACAAAATAGCTTCAATAGCTCTCACACAGCAGCAAAGTTATACGCACGCTGTAGAATTTCAACCTGTGCCCCAGTCCTGCTTTCGACTTTGCCGACACCTTCCCAGTAACCCACCACACCAACAGATGCCATTTTGACTGGCAGGTTAGCAACACCTGACCATGCACAGTAAATGCTCTATGAGCCGGTCAGTAAACCAATGTCCTGTGAATCATGTGCCCTTGCCCCAGTGGTGGGAGTAGGCTCTCAACAGGCGGGGAAACTTCACCCTCCATGCCTGCATCCCAAATGGCTCCCTATTCTTGGGCTCTGTGTGGGCTAAAGGGTGCCATTTGGGACACAGAGCACCGTCTCACTGCCAGCCGACCTCGGGCACTTTAATATCCAGAGCAACACGATTAGCACGCTTTTCTCCACGGACCTATAACTCTCATTTAGCTTCAAATTTGTATTGCGTCAAAGAAAGAATGAAAGACTGATTATTTCCCTTCTACATAAATACACACATTTGGCCCGTCAATAAGGTTTATATTTATTTTCCAAACTCAAATGTTCGGCACGGTATGTGTCTGTCAGGCCTGGCATGCTAGTATAGAGGGCTTCTCCTCTGAGATTTTATTGAACCCCCCCTCAGTCCTATACAGTTGATGACCCTGCCTCTAGAATAATACGACTCCAGTGTGTATTGTGTGGTCTGACACTTTTAGATGTTTCCCAAGCCCTCCGGTCGAGGAGGCCTGAGGAGGCCCATTTCTCTGCCCTGTGTTGATGCAGCATGGTCGGTTTGATCTCATGACATTAGTGGGCTGAAATCTACTGTACATTACATGCCGTATCATGTATTCTGTTGTGATATTTATCCTTGCCCTTTCTACAATCCAAACGACTGCCACTACGTGTGTGTGTGTGTGTGTGTGTGTGTGTGTGTGTGTGTGTGTGTGTGTGTGTGTGTGTGTGTGTGTGTGTGTGTTAGCAGCTTTAAGGTGTCCACTTATCACAACAAAAACATGAGTCTCTATGGGGTTGCTAAGTACGGAGCTGATGAGGAAGCTATGTGAGTGTGATGAGACAAAGGAATCTTCTGGTCTCTTTTTTTATTGTTTGAATAGCACATTTAGACAGGCACGGACACACACACACACACACATACAAAACCTCGGTCACCTGACCCAGCTCTCCCATGACAGGGTTAGGTTTCGTCCATATTAAATGGCGGGGGCTGTGAATAGAGGGCGCTTCCTGCCTGTGCTGTGAGTGAATGAAGGAGGCCATGTATGAGCATTGAGCTCAGATCAGGACTGAAGGGCCATTAGAAGAATGGTGTGTCTCTCTCCTTGGGTGTAACCCGACACTCCCCAGCCCAGTGCGCGCGCACACACACACACAAACACAACACACAACACACACGCAGAGGCTTCACTAAAGGTCAGGGGACAATAGAGAGCAGTTCCTCCCATGTCAGGTACCACTGCTGCCCAGGCTACAGAGTGAGACGACCCTACTAATCCCGTCCCTACGCTTGTGTGCGTTTGCTCGCATGCATGTGTGTGTGTCCACGCCCCTGATCGAGGCATAATGGCCAGGGAGGTGGAGCCGGCAGAGCCCTCAGATAGGGTAACAGGAAAGTAATTGTAACGGAAAGGGCCTTGATGCGATGCTCCTCAGTGGCCCCAAAGGCTCCCATTGTTGTGGACCATGATAGCAACCATGACTGGTATTGATGTCAGGCTGACCGTAGCCAGTGCCGCGAGTCCCCGTGAATAGTTAAGGCAGATTAATGAAGCGGGATATAAGTTACATTGAGGTGTACTGTACTCTACATGTACAGTGGTGCTCCATACACTTAATGGCTGTATGCATAGGAGGAGGAGGAGGATGGCCACTGTCTCAGCCAATCAGCCCTGTTTGTGTTGATGAGTGGGGGAGGATATGCGAGCAGACTCATGAATAATGGGTGTGCTAGCAAATCTGTGGTGTCCATTGGCTGAGTGGATAGGATCAAATGGGCTGAGTGGCCAGTCAGGATCAGATGTAATGGGCTTGTTTACACTCACTGCCACTTATCTAGTTCATCTACCCTCATATACTATGCTCCGCATGTCACCCATTAACTGTCACTGTACAGTATAGGTTTACTGTCGTTTCTCCTGCAACCCCACTACCTGTCTCTTGGTAGTACGGGCTTCCTATCGTCTCCCTGCACTGTAGCCTCACCGGTAGCTACATAGCAAGTTGTAGTAACACTAATACTGAAGGCATGTATATACATATGTGGGATCTAAATTTGATCACCCTGTTGCAGAAGAACATTCCTGCCAGGCAGGAAATGTAAAAATGGTGGTGTATTTCAGGTTTGAAAAGGCTTCTGAAGTTTGTAATTTGAATTTAGAAATTTCAGGCTTGATTTTCCCATAATAAAGATGTACCATCTGCTAGAAAAATCCACATAATAATTCATATTTCCTCCTGTAGGATTATTTTCCTGCTGTAGCAAACTGGCTCAGATTAAGATCCTACATCTGTAAAACACAGATGTGAGGTGTTCCTGGCTCATATGACAATGTCTGAGTAACAAATGGCACCCTATTCCCTAAATAATGCACTCTTTTTGACCAGAACCCCATGGGCCCTGGTCAAAAGTTGTGTACTGAACAGGGGAAAAGGTGCCATTTGGGATTAAATCAATGTAATTTGGTTACTAATAGCTTTTTACTGTGGTTTGTGGAAACACAAGTGCCCAGACCATGTGAAAATGGAAGATTTTGACCATGGCTGGTACAATATCTGTTAGTTTCCATGGCCTGGTGTCATTGTAAGGAAGGGACTCATCCAGCTGTGTGACTGATAGAAGGAGTGGGGGAATGAGTGGGAGCATGCGCTGCTCTGAGTCACAGAGGTACATGGACACAGTGGCTTCATTGTACAGCCTTCCTCTCTTATTGATCTCTCTCTTTCTCTCTCCCTCTCTCTCCCTCTGTGTGTGTGTTTCTCTTGTCTATCCTCTCCTGCAGTTTGAGGGCTGCAGCAAGGCCTTTTCCCGCCTGGAGAACCTAAAGATCCACCTACGGAGCCACACAGGGGAGAAGCCCTACCTGTGCCAGCACCCCGGCTGCCAGAAAGCTTTCAGCAACTCCAGCGACCGGGCCAAGCACCAGCGCACTCACCTGGACACGGTCAGAACACATGGAGACAGCCTCCACTCTGGTTCTACTACCCACAATTCCTACCTCCTGGTTCCTTTCCGCTGTAGATCATGGATCAAGGCTGTTATAAGGGGTTTGAATCAGGGTTCTTTTTAGACACTCGCTGTGGGTGTGAGTGCCCTAAAAGTAGTGGGAGGGGCCATTGTTAACATTTGAACTCTGATAGGGGTGACCTGATTACGGTGTATGTGTACGGGGGATTTTTATTTAACAAGTGTTTGTTTAGATTTCCCTTCTTTTTCCCTCCCTTTCCAAGGCTGCCATTCACTAAACCAAACCAAAAACCAAACTAAACCTAAAGGAAAATGGAATTGTACACATGAAAGGGTCGGTGCCCATTTCCAAACCTCAATGCCCATTTCCATCCCTTGACAGTGTCACAGTTCAATAAGCGAACCATCAGTCAGGGAGTAACAGTCCGTTCTCACTCGCCCCACACTCCCTCCATCAGCCAGAGGCTGTGCCGGTGCCACGACATGCTACAGATCATTAAAATATCACTTCCATTAGTCCGTTTCGAGTCACAGTATGTGAAATAAGCAGCAGTTAGGTTAGCGTGGAGCGTTCGGCTCAGACAGGGCTTTGCCTTGTCTCTGTCTGTTACAGGCGGGAAACCAATGACTGTATATAGAGGAAAGGAAAGCCTGAGTCAGCCACGACTCATTCCTCCTGTCTCCGTTACTCCTCCAACGTCCTACTTTATCACAGTCCACAGGCCTCAACCAGCCTCAGCCCCCCCAGCCTCACTACCGTACTGACACAGCCAATTCCACCACCAGCCCAAGACGCTGATGGCCGCACATTAGCGCCCCGCCGAGAGCCTAATTTCACCGCCCGCCACCCTGACAAACACACTTTGGGGGAAAAATAATTTTCAACTATGATATTTATACTAGAAAGAAGTTGTGTGTGTGTGTGTGTGTTTTTTTTTTCCTTCTCCCTCGCTGGATATTTTCTCCACTCATCGGGTCTGTGTCGGATTGGCGTTGCGTAGGAATAACAAACAGGGCAGAGATGAGTGGTGTCGAGAGCGGCTTGGAATAACAATGTGTTATTTACAGAAATGAGCGAGGTACAAGCGGAGAACCAATAAAGAGGCGTATCACCTTTCACTTTAATGGCCACCTTATTTTCCACTGTGTGGAGAGAGAAAATACATACACCATACAAAAGTATGTGGACACCCTGTTTCAAATGAGTGGATTCGGCTATTTCAGCCACGCCCGTTGTTGACAGGTATCTCTCAAAATCGAGCACTCAGCCATGTAATCTCCATAGACAGACATTGGCAGTGGAATGGCCTGTACTGAAGAGCTCAGTGACTTTCGACGTGGCACCGTCATAGGATGCCACCTTTCCAACAAGTCACTTCGTCAAATTTCTGCCCTGCTAGAGCTGCCCCGGGTTTCATTGTAAGTGCTGTTATTGTGTAGTGGAAACATCTAGGAGTATCAACGGCTCAGCCGTGAAGTGGTAGGCCACGCAAGCTCACAGAACGGGGCCGCTGAGTGCTGAAGCGCAGAGCGGGTAAAAATCGTCTGTCCTCGGTTGCAACACTCACTACCGAGTTCCAAACTGCCTCTGGAAGCAATTTCAGCACAATAACTGTTCGTCAGGAGCTTCATGGAATGGGTTTCCATGTCCGAGCAGCCGCACACAAGCCTAAGATCACCATGCACAATGCCATGCGTTGGCTGGAGTGGTGTAAAGCTTGCCGCTATTGGACTCTGGAGCAGTGGAAACGCGTTCTCTGAAGTGATGAATCACGCTTCACCATCTGGCAGTCTGACGGATGAATCTCGGTTTCAGAGAAAGCTACCTGCCCAAATGCATAGTGCCAACTGTAAAGTTTGGTGGATGAGGAATTGTCTGGGGCTGTTTATCATGGTTCGGGCTAGGCCCCTTAGTTCCAGTGGAGGGAAATCTTAACGCTACAGCATACAATGACATTCTAGACGATTCTGTGCATCCAACTTTGTGACAAGAGTTTGGGGAAGGCCCTTTCCTGTTTCAGCATGACAATGCTCCCGTGCACAAAGCGAGGTCCATACAGAAATTGGTTGGTTGAGATTGGTGTGGAAGAACTTGACTGGCCTGCATAGAGCCATGACCTCAACCCCATTGAACACCTTTGTGATGAATTGGAACAACGACTGCTAGCCAGGCCTAATCACCCAACATCAGTGCCCGACCTCACTAATGCTCTTGTGGCTGAATGGAAGCAAGTCTCCACAGCAATGTTCCAACATGTAGTGAAAAGCCTTCCCAGAAGATTGGAGGCTGTTATAGCAACAAAGGGGGGACCAACTCTGTATTAATGCCCATGATTTTGGTATGCGATGTTTGATGAGCACGTGTCCACATGCTTTTGGTCAGGTAAACACAAGGGGAAAATATCTCCATCACCAGGCTGCATTTTATTCAGTAATATTGTGTGACAATGAGGAAAGTTAATGACAGGGAGTGCAGTCGTTTTTACACCACTGGTGTAGTGATCCAATCAAATGTTATTGGTCGCATACACATATTTAGCAGATGTTATTGCGGATGTAGCGAAGTGTTGCTTTTGGTGATCATGTTTAGTGCCCCCCCCTCACATCTTTTGGCGTAATTTGCACGATAACTTAACGAGAATATAAACCTTATAACAAATGTGATTTTTTTTTTTTTTATTTGACCTTTATTTAACTAGGCAAGTCAGTTAAGAACAAATTCTTATTTTCAATGACGGCCTAGGAACAGTGGGTTAACTGCCTGTTCAGGGGCAGAACGACAGATTTGTACCTTGTCAGCTCGGGGGTTTGAACTTGCAACCTTCCGGTTACTAGTCCAACGCTCTAACCACTAGATTACCCTGCCGCCCCGGGGTAGCCTTTATGTCGTCAGTCTTCTATGGAGCACCAATGTGCTACTCTAAATGTGATTTCTTGTAGTGCTTAAAAATGTTGTCAAATTGAATATTTTATTCAATTTATGTTTTATATTTTCTCTTCACTCTCTTTCTCATTCCTCCTCTCTTGCCCTCAATTTCTTCAATTGCTCTCTGTATTCTCAGCTGAAAGGTAGGAGGCTCTCTTTGCCTTCTTATTTCATCGCATTTCATTACTCTTCTGCCTGTTTTTTTTTGTGTGCATTTTTTGTGTGCATTTTTTGTGTGCATTTTTTGTGTGCATTTTTGTTCTTGATTTCTGCTCTTCTTTGGTAATGTAACATAGTGCCTATGGCCAACGCAAACATGTTCTTGAGTTCACATGTGGTTTTGTATTAATCCATTTTGAAAAGTTTCGGTTGCTTTGACTTGTGGTTGCTTCGCTGCTTCACTGTCGTTACGCAACAACTAGTTGCTTTGAATCAGACACTTACCCTACACTATTCATATGTTCATCATGTTCTATAGAAACCGTACGCGTGTCAGATCCCGGGATGCACCAAGCGCTACACCGACCCCAGCTCCCTACGCAAACACGTCAAGATCCACTCGGCCAAAGAGCAACAGGTGCGTAGAAAGGTAAGAGTGAGAGAATTTACTGACGACCCCCCCCCCAAAAAAAACCTGTCACTTTAAATCAGAGGATGGGCTCATTGTAATGGCCAGAATGCATTGAAGGAGCCATCCTCCCTTCTCCAGCCTTCACTTTCTCACACTGTACATCTTTCGACCAGTTAACTCAAATCAAATCAAATTGTATTAGTCACATCTGCCGAATACAACGGGTATTGTATTCGCCTTACAGTGAAATGCTTACTTACAAGCCCCTAACCAACAATGCAGTTTAAAACATAAGAATAAGAATAATAAATAAAAGGAACAAGTAATTAAAGAGCAGCAGTAAAATAACAATAGCGAGGCTATATTCAGGGGGTACCGGTACAGAGCCAATGTGCGGGGGCACCGGTTAGTCGAGGTAATTTAGGTAATATGTACATGTAGGTAGAGTTATTTAAGTGACTATGCATAGATAATAACAGGGAGTAGCAGCGGCGTAAAAGAGGGGGTGGGGGGGGGGTGGGAAATGCAAATAGCCTTTTGATTAGATGTTCAGGAGTCTTATGGCTTGGGGGTAGAAGCTGTTTAGAAGCCTCTTGGTCCTAGACTTGGCGCTCCGTTACCGCTTGCCGTGCAGTAGCAGAGAGAACAGTCTATGACTAGGGTGGCTGGAGTCTTTGACAATTTTTGGGGGCTTTCCTCTGACACCGTCTGGTATAGAGGTCCTGGATGACAGGAAGCTTGGCCCGGTGTTGTACTGGGCCGTATGCACTACCCTCTGTAGTGCCTTACGGTCAGAGGCAGAGCAGTTGTCATACCAGGCAGTGATGTAACCAACATGCTCTCGATGGTGCAGCTGTAGAACCTTTTGAGGCCAAATATGCCAAATATGCCACATGCCAAATATTTTGATCTCCTGAGGGGGAATAGGTTTTGTCGTGCCCTCTTCACGACTGTCTCGGTGTGCTTGGACCATTCTAGTTTGTTGGTGATGTGGACACCAAGGAACTTTAAGCTCTCAACCTGCTCCATTACAGCCCTGTCGATGAGAATGGGGGCGTGCTCGGTCCTCCATTTCCTGTAGTCCACAATCATCTCCACCCCAGCGGGAGGACCCTAGATATTAGCGCTAGTTCTTGGTTCTCGTTCCCAGGTAAGTAGTGCGTAGCACATCGATGACTTGTAAGCCAGAAAAGGGTCCACTCCGCCATGCGGATCAACCGGATGTTAAATGTCTGACGTTCAAAAGAGACGAGAGCCCCGTTTCGCCGTTGCTCTTCAAGTCAAAGTGAAGAAATTCAATGACGACTGAGAGCATGTCAGGACTCTTGTCGATCTCGTCAGACCACATGCGTCGCAAATGTCCCCAGTAGGTGTAATCATCTCCGCTTTAGTACTTATTCTTCCTCGCGGCTCCGCACAGTTGGTTTAATTTAGCAGAGCCTTTGAAAACCATTTCTCTGACAATAGATCAGGTTGGACCACATTTCGTCATGTTCATGGTCAACAGCCCACTCTTCTGCTGATCGGGCTCGGTAAATATGGGGAGAATGGAGAGACAGAATGGTCTCATTGTGTCTAAAAGGCTTGAGTGGTGGTGGCCGGGCCTGGATAATGTGTTCCTTTGCTTACCATTGCTGTTAAACAGAAACATGTTGAGGCTTGCACCATTGTTAATAAGCTGGAGCTCGAGCCGAATACCCCAGTGGCCAGATGTTGTGGACACATGTCAAACAAACCCCCTCACTCTATCTCGGAACAGAAAAAAAAAGACAATCCAAATCTGTTATAGCGTCATGTTGTGAAAGGCAGAGGCCCAATTAGACTTGATGAATTGTTGCAAGGTGCTCGTAAGGAACGGTTGCCAATCCCCACATGTGTTCGGTCACTTACTGACGTTGTCCGGGTGTCAACTTACAATGTGATGATTGTCGAATCGCTCTGTGATACGTAGAGACAGCGATCCATCTGGAATCTTGATTCAAGGGCTCAGATATAACAGGAAAAGCCTCATGCCAACTGGAATATCAATCCAGACGGGCTATTAAATCCATCCTGAATGAATTCCATTGAATTAGTTCCGATGGCCGCCCTGGCATACTAATCTGTTGGGGTATCTGTGAGCGAGGTAGTGCATGCTTCAAACCGCGTACCTCTCCTCTTGGCTTGCTCCGTTGGCTTGTCAAACCTGTAAACGAGAGAATGGACGAACAGAACGACAGCTAGATGGACTAGTGGTCCTGATCCCTTCTCTTTCTCCGGGTCCTAATAAGTAGGCTGCCTGTGGTCGGGAAAACGGGCCTCTAGGCCTGTCATTTCCTCTCAGTCTCTGTGGATGAGATGCCAACGCTAACGAACTGATTCACTGCTTTTATGAAAGACTTTTGTGCTTGTGGGCCAGTTTACACAAATGTTCTTTTATTCTTACCGTAGCCCTGGTGTTACTTATGTCAGCTCTTACTGGCAGAGCCTCTGCGTCGCTGTCCTCGTAGAGAGGGTTGACATTACACTACAGCCTTTTTAACAGATTCAGTGTAGTTTAGTGTAGCTTATATGTTGTAGCAATCTATAGCTAAATATAGCCTCGTTTGGGATCAAACCCCACAGCCTTATATGGTTAGCGCTGTGCTCTAGTCAACTGAGCTAACCAGCCCATTAGACCAAAGAACACACCTATCCCTTCAGTCCAGCCACTGTCCAGCCACACCGTAGAATCATGTTGGATTTTTTTTTTTAAATACCTGCCTTTACCTTCAGATTAAAACCAGGCATTCGGTGTGATCAACCATGTCCTGACGTCACCACCCCGCTGGGCACACACGGGTTGGATCAACATTGTTTCCACGTCATTTCAATGAGCTGACGTTGAGCCAACACGGAATAGACGTTGAATTGACGTCTGTGCCCAGTGGGACAGCTCTGAAGGTACTTCTGCAGATGAAGGGGAAGAAAGACATGGTTGTTAGGATTCCTGCAATGCACTGCCTTGGCATGTACCATAGCCTACGATAACATTTTACTACAGCGCAAGCCACTGCACTGATGTATAGACGAGAGTAAACCATTTCACTGATCTGTAAGACAGACTACCGAGCTATCATTCCAACTGATGTAGATTAACTTGAAACCACTGGTAGCTTAATATACCCAGGGTTGGAATTTAAAAACGTGGATTTAGATTGGTAACTAAAACCACTGGGAATGCAGGAAATCAGCTCAAAAACACATTTTTCATGTCATAGTAATGTTTTCACTTTGGGAGCAGTGTTCCCGAATACGCTGCCCCAATTCCACCCTGGCATGGAATGGGTGATAGACTGCAGTTTCATGTGTGTTTGCTCACCCAGATACAATTTGCAGAAAGACAGTCATGCCACATGTCATGGCTTGGTGTTGGTATGAAGATGTCCAACCAAACTCTGAAATGTATTGTATTGTATTGTCCAACAACCCCTCCCCTTCTCTGCTTGATTGACAGCTGAGGCCCTGCCCCCACCTGGAGCAGGACGTCTTGAGTGAGTGTCTGTCTGTGCACCACCCGCAGGGCTCCGCCCCCTCTCAGCACCAGCACCTGCACTGCCCCGCCCCCTCGCAGCAGCATTTGTTCAACGGGAAGGATGGCCGCTCCCCGGGACTGTGCCAGGACATCTTCACAGGTGCACGGAGGTCACTCTACCCCCCCCCTAACCCCTCACCCTTAACCTGCGAACTCATAACCCCAGACCCTAACGCTCCAGGTAAAAGGTGCCTGTAGGATCTAGGATCAGCTCAGCTTTCAGATCTAGGATCGTCTTTCTTTAAAATTCTAACGCAAAACTGACCTTAGCTCAGCCTCTAGGCCAGGACAACTTCATCCTACTCCAACCCTTAATCCCCAATTCACCAACCGACACACTGACCTATCTTTAATATTACAGTAAACGTTGACATTTTGACATGATAGACTGGTAGTAACTGTCTCAGTGCTGATTTCCAGCTTTGAGGACAAATTGGCCTGAGTGCCTTCTGCTCAATCTCATGCTGAATGTGATACCTGATGCATTAATTAGAACTGATTCGGTTTGGAAACAAGTCCTTTGTGTTTTACGAGAAACTTTCGCCTCACTTCCTGCTGGTTGAGGCCGCTGGTTGAGAGTTACTTAGGACTGGAAATCAAACTGAGAACATCTACAAATGGCTAACATTTATGATTTGCAATTAATGCTGAATATGAACATTTTCCAATTCACATTCTTTTTGGTTTAACTTGGAAGTCTCTCTATGGAGATCCCATAGACTATACTACAGTCAAATGGCTTGCGAAAGAGAGGTTGATGAGCAGGATCAAATATAGGGTTACTATGGAGGAGAGGAGAGATGCCCTGCAGTGTCCACAGTTTATGGACACATCTGTCATTGTTTGCTCAGTTTGTCCAATCCAGACTCCCCATCTCTCTCTGTTATTGTTATGGGACTATGAAAGCTCCAGTTGTCTTTGATTATTGAATCGATGCTTGAAATACTGGCATCTTTTCTTCTCCTCTCCCTCTGTTTTGAGTGGATGTGTTGCTAGCTCCAATTGTGACAAAATGTGCAAATGGTTTCTAGCCCGCAGGAGCTGTTGTGTTGCTGTGGCCGTATTGGTTGATTAGGAGGCTTTCGAGGACGACGGGTTTGTTAGGGTTTACGCCAGGCGAAATGAAATGGGATTCATCATTGCATGTGTTGAGCTTTGTTCTCCAGCCAACAGAGGGAGGAGAGTCAGCAGGATGGGCAGAGTAGGGAGGCTCTTCAACGTTAACACTTCTATAGCTGACAATGAGTCGCACTTCTAGTTGCGGTGAATCTTATGTTTCCTGTTGGTTGGTTTTTAAAATGGCTTGGTATTTGGTATCTGTAGGTTTTAGTTTCTGAGGCTAAAGAGATGTTCATTCGGCTCAATCTTACTCAGGAAAATATCTTTGTTCCTTTTAGGACCTCAGTCAGTGTGTTTCTGAATGTAATTCATCTGCTAGAGCACATTACTGCAGATGACCATAGGTCCATCTCAGTGTGACAGGCTTCAAGTCAGGCTATGCTGCCTACTAATTCCACCACAAACACCGCCCTAACCACTCATAACCCTACAGAACCCCCTCCTAACTCACAAAGAACCTTCACAAAACTCACAGAGAAAACTCTCTGAACCGTCACAGATACGTGTCAGAACCGCCACAACCAAATGTTCTCAGGCCCGTCACATAGCCTTCTCAGAACCCACATGAAAAGAAAACACTTAGAATCGTCACAGAGCACTCCTACGATCATCCCAAAACGCGCGGGGGAAACCCTGCACCGCTGAGGCTTGCGATGAAATTGAAGCAATCGCAGCGATTATTTGTAGAATGTTTGCTGGTCTGGTAGCAGATGTGGGGGCTAAAGGGGAAACCATTTAAGGTCTGTGATTGATGATTTTGGGGGTAATGAATCAAGCTTGTAACCATTTCAGAGAGCTGTCAGATAGGCCCTGCTTCCACTTGAGCACAGCTGGGGGAACAGTACTGCAGAAACCAGGAGCGCTCCTCTCGTCTCCGCACCGCCTCGTTGCCCTGGACAGTCAACGACACTACGCTGTCCCCCAGGACACTGGCAAATACATCGCAGGCAGGGCAGATTGAGGAGAGGAGAGACGAGAGAACAGATTTACAGTACAGGAGGAGGAGTGAGAGGCAGAGGGGGCTGCTGACTTCACTGCCTTGACCCTCTTAGGCAATCTGAGAGCCCCTTGGACAGAGCTGAGCTCTTTCAACTGGAGCTCTCAGTAGAGCATTCAGCTGTCATTGTGATTTGTCATGAGCCTGAATCGCTATCCAACTGAAGTACAGATGTGGAATCTTAATGTGATCACCCTGTTGCAGGGTGACTTTACTGCCATGCAGGAAATGGAAATGTAGTGTTTTGACATTTAAAAAGGCTTCTAAGGTTTGTAATTTCCACTGTGAAATTTCAGACTTGCTTTTCCCTTGTGAAAATATACTGTATATACCGCTGCAAAAAAAATGTGCATTAATTATAATCCACACAGTAATTCACATTTTCTGTTGCTGCCGGATTATTTTCCTGCTGTAGGAGACTGGCTCAAATTAAGATCATAGATCTGTAGCCTGACTCTTTTCTGATGCTCAGACAGGAAGGTCAGAGGCATTTAAACTGCTACAAATACTTAGGGACTGGCACAGGGGCACACACACATACGCTCGCACACACACACACACACACAGACAGACGCACACATACAGAGAGATCCCGAGCCAGAGTGCCAGTTCTCTCAACTCCACTCATGTTCAAAATTCCTATAAAGTCTTCTCAACAGAAATCGTAACACTATTGTACTAAATAGTATTGTAACCAGAACAAAACAGTTTAAGGACAACCGAGGACAACCCCTGTGGCAGCACAAACAATGTACTGTAAATCACAAAACACAAAACAACAGAACATTTTCTTTTTCCAAAGCTCTCACTGATTGGACGATCAGTTGTGAAAACAAAAGCTTGTTGCCTTGAAAAGCTTTTTAATTTGATCAAAGGGGAAGGTGGTCGAGTGAGGGACTCAAGTTTGCACATTTAGTGAATGAACTTTGTTGGTCTTTCAGGCCTGTACACTGGCTCCAGCACTCCCCACCACGGTGTCTCAGTGGAGCTCCTCTCCCCAGGACCAGCCCCCACCCCTGGCTCAGCCTCCGCCCTTGACCTGCCCCCCAGGCAGCCCCGTCTGGACCGGGACCTGAGCAGCCCGCATCATCTGTCCCCTCTGTCCACCATGGAGAGCACACGTGAAGGGTGAGTCCCCTATAACATACTACTGTGAAATCATATATGTACATCATATCACACATGGAATTGTGGCCGCAGGTCACATACCGCAGGAGGTTGGTGGCACCTTCATTGGGGAGAACGGGCTTGTGGTAATGACTGGAGCGGAATATGTGGAATGTTCTCAAGTACATTAAACACATTGTTTCCAGGTGTTTGATGCCATTCCATTTGCTTCATTCCTGCCATTATTATAAGCCGTTCTCCCCTCAGCAGCCTCCTGTCACATACCTACTGTCACAAACCTACTGATTTGTTTAACGCACACATAAACACAGACAGACACGCACACATAAACACAGACAGACACGCACACATAAACAGACAGACACGCACACATAAACACAGACAGACACGCACACATAAACACAGACAGACACGCACACATAAACACAGACAGACACGCACACATACACACGCACACATAAACACAGACAGACACGCACACATACACACGGACACATAAACACAGACAGACACGCACACATAAACACAGACAGACACGCACACATACACACAGACAGACACGCACACATACACACGCACATATAAACACAGACAGACAAGCACACATACACACGCACACATAAACACAGACATGCACATATACACACGCACACATAAACACAGACAGACACGCACACATACACACGCACATATAAACACAGACAGACAAGCACACATACACACGCACACATAAACACAGACAGACACGCACACATAAACACAGACAGACACGCACACGTAAACACAGACAGACACGCACACGTAAACACAGACAGACACGCACACGTAAACACAGACAGACACGCACACATAAACACAGACAGACAGACACGCACACGTAAACACAGACAGACAGACACGCACACATAAACACAGACAGACACGCACACATAAACACAGACATACACGCACACATAAACACAGACAGACACGCACACATAAACACAGACAGACACGTACACATACACACATAAACACAGACAGACACTCACACATAAACACAGACAGACACGTACACATACACACATAAACACAGACAGACACACACACATACACACGCACACATAAACACAGACAGACACGCACACATAAACACAGACAGACACGCACACATAAACACAGACAGACACGCACACATAAACACAGAAAGACGCGCACACTTACACACGCACACATAAACACAGACAGACACGCACACATAAACACAGACAGACACGCACACATAAACAGACAGACAGACACACACACATACACACACGCACATATAAACACAGACAGACAAGCACACATACACACGCACACATAAACACAGACAGACACGCACACATAAACACAGACAGACACGCACACATAAACACAGACAGACATGCACACATACACACGCACACATAAACACAGACAGACACGCACACATAAACACAGACAGACACGCACACGTAAACACAGACAGACACGCACACGTAAACACAGACAGACACGCACACATAAACACAGACAGACAGACACGCACACGTAAACACAGACAGACAGACACGCACACATAAACACAGACAGACACGCACACATAAACACAGACATACACGCACACATAAACACAGACAGACACGCACACATAAACACAGACAGACACGTACACATACACACATAAACACAGACAGACACTCACACATAAACACAGACAGACACGTACACATACACACATAAACACAGACAGACACACACACATACACACGCACACATAAACACAGACAGACACGCACACATAAACACAGACAGACACGCACACATAAACACAGACAGACACGCACACATAAACACAGAAAGACGCGCACACTTACACACGCACACATAAACACAGACAGACACGCACACATAAACACAGACAGACACGCACACATAAACAGACAGACAGACACACACACATACACACACGCACATAAACACAGACAGACACGCACACATACACACGCACATATAAACACAGACAGACGCGCACACATAGACACGCACACATAAACACAGACAGACACGCACACATAAACACAGACAGACACGCACGCGCATGCACGCGCTTTCTTTCTCTCTCGCTCTCACACTCACACACACACACACACACACACACACACACACACACACACACCATTATAGCATATTGTACACTTCATCAATATTATCACGCTGATCCCAGTGCAGTGTGAGGACACTTGCGAAATAGAAACTCTGTTATGTGTCATCCAAAATCAATTCCCATTTTAGTGCAAAAACTATATTAGCGCCCACCGTCAGATACATCCTATCACTTTAGCTGTCGTAATCCAAATCCAAACCTAACTGAGTCCCAAATGGCACCCTATTCCCTATGTAGTGCACTACTTTTGAGCAGGGCCCATAAGGAGTCCCGTAGGGCTCTAGTCAAAAGTAGTGCACTGGGGGGTTCCATTTGGGACGTAGCTTAACCGTGACCCTTCAGATACAGCGCTCACAGGAAAGGCCACAGTGAGGTCAGAATGATGCGGGCCAATAAGATCCGCTCTGTTTCTGGCATTGTGTCCAATGATCCACAGGTCCATTCGAGTCCCAGCTGGGGGTTTACAGAGTACTCCCAATGACCTAACGGTTTGGCCCAGGATTTAACAAAGGTTTTAAAGATGAAACTGTCAAAGCAGTGTGGTGATGACTCCTCTTGTGGGTTTGTGTAGCTCATTAACAGCACTTGACCTTCAGCTCTTTAAACATACTCCATAGCTCTTTAAACATACTTTAGCTCTGTCCGTGTAACCTGTCGTCACTTTTACTTGACATGTACTGTCCGCGCCGATGTGTGTCAGCCAGTTCATTCTGAACAAGTGTCGATTGTATTTAGTAGAGGCACAGTCCTAACAAGATTCCCCTTTTCGAAAATACATTTTGGCTAGAATTACAGTATAGCGGCGTAATGCTAATACAACACCTATCGTATTATAATTCGTAGCATTGGAGTATGATAAGTGCAGTACCAACTAGGCTCCTCTGTGTTTAGCATGGAGTGATTATCAAACACATTTCCCACCATTGCTCTCTCTCTCTCTAGGTTTACTTCAGTTCCTCAGAGAGAGATCAGTTCCAACTCTCTCTCTATCTCTCTCTCTCTCTCTCTCTCTCTCTCTCTCTCTCTCTCTCTCTCTCTCTCTCTCTATGCATGTTTCCTATTAATGTCTATGATTTCCCCAGAGATCCAGCAGAGCACAGTAACAAAGCCAACGTGTTGTCAGGAGGCACTGTGTGTACCGTACAAAACAACCAGAGGGAGAGAAAGTGGAAAAAAAAGAAATTCACCATTAAAAAAACATTTGGAGGCAATGGGGATACAATCAAGCATTGCAAAAAGTGTAACAAAAGAATAGTTTTACATAAGCATGGTGTGTGTGCGTGCGTGCAGTGAGATGTCATGGTAGGCCAGGCCCTTTCTGGAAGGTGCTGTGTTTTGTCAAACATTGAAACAGCAGGAATAGAACTGTGTAGAATTACAATGTGGTTTCAGGATTCCTTGGTAAGTAGCACTACATACGCACACAGTTACTGCCACTGGGAGAGAGATGCAAAGTGTGTTGTTAGGATATTGTAACACCAGTTAGACAACACACACATACAGTTGAAGTCGGAAGTTTACATACACTTAGGTTGGAGTCATTAAAACTCGTTTTTCAACCACTCCACTTGCACGGTGTCACCAGTACGCGCTCATAGCCCGGTTGGCTATAGGCCAGCCCCCCGCAAATGCCAAGTGAGAGTGGGCATGAACATACTTTGGTGCGAAAAGTGCAAGTCAATCCCAGAACAACAGCAAAGGACCTTGTGAAGATGCAGGAGGAAATAGGTACCAAAGTATCTATATCCAAAGTAAAACGAGTCCTATAGCGACATAACCTGAAAGGCTGCTCAGCAAGGAAGAAGCCATTGCTCCAAAACCACCATAAAAAACCCAGACTACGGTTTGTAACTGCACATGGGGACAAAGTGTCACGTTCTCACCTTAGTTTATTTTTTACGTCTTTGTGTTAGGTTGGACAGGGCGTGAGTTGGGGTGGGTTGTCTCTTTTTTCTATGTTATATTTTCTACGTGTTTGGCATAGTATGGTTCTCAATCAGAGGCAGGTGTCGTTCGTTGTCTCTGATTGAGAATCATACTTAGGTAGCCTTTTCCCACCTGTGTTTTGTGGGTGATTATTTTCTGTTTAGTGTTTTCTGCACCTTACAGAACTGTTTCGTTTTTTTTCACGTTGTTATTTTGTATTTCAGTGTTCAGTAAATAAACATCATGAACACATACAACGCTACGCATTGGTCCGATATTTCATACTCGTCGTCAGACGACAAAGACAACCGTTACAGAATCACCCACCAACCAAGGACCAAGCAGCGTGGTATCGGGCAGCAGCGATCTCTGGACTAATGGACATAGTAGGAGATTTTGGACGGAAAAGGACCCTGGGCACAGGCTGGGGAATATCGCCGCCCCAAGGCAGAGCTGGAGGCAGCGAAGCTGAGCAGCGGCGATATGAGGAGGCAGCACGGCAGCGTGACAGGCACGAGAGGCAGCCCCCAAATGTTGGGGGGGGGCACACAGGGAGTGTGGCAGAGTTAGGTTGGAGACCTGAGCCCACTCCTCGTGCTTACCGGAAGAAGCGCAGTACTGGTCAGGCACGGTGTTATACGGTCAAGCGCACGGTGTCACCAGTACGCGCTCATAGCCCGGTTGGCTATAGGCCAGCCCCCCGCAAGTGCCAAGTGAGAGTGGGCATCCAGCCAGGGCGTGTTGTGCCGGCCCAGCGTGTTTGGTCTCCAGTACGCCGTCTTGGGCCAGGGTATCCTGCGCCGGCGCTGCGTGCTGTGTCTCCGGGGCGTTGGGAGGGTGCAGTGCGTCCTATGCCTGCGCTCCACCCGTGCCGGGCGAATGTGGGTATTGAGCCTAAGGGAGAGGTGCGAGTGGTATGCACCAGATCTCCAGTGCTCACCCACAGCCCGGTTCAACCTGTGCCAGCACTCTGGATGGTCAGGGCTAAAATGGTGATCCAGCCGGGAGGAGTGGTGCCAAGGCTGCGCGCCAGGGCTCCAGTGCTCCCCCACAGCCCGGTCCATCCGGTGCCTCCTCCAAGCACCAGGCCTCCTGTAGGTCTCCCCTCTCCATCTCCTCCCTCCAGGTTCGTCCGTCTGTCCTGAGCTGCCAGAGCCGCCCGTCTGTCCTGAGCTGCCAGAGCCGCCCGTCTGTCCTGAGCTGCCAGAGCCGCCAGTCTGTCCTGAGCTGCCAGAGCCGCCAGTCTGTCCTGAGCTGCCAGAGCCGCCAGTCTGTCCTGAGCTGCCAGAGCCGCCCGTCATCCAGGAGCTGCCAGAGCCGCCCGTCAGCCAGGAGCTGCCAGCGCCGCCCGTCAGCCCGGAGCTGCCGGAGCTGCCGGAGCCGCCCATCACTCCGGCGGTGCCGGAGTCGCTCTTCACGCCGGCGCTGCCGGAATCGCTCTTCACGCCGGCGCTGCTGGAGTCTCCCGACTGTCCGGGGCTGCCGGAATCTATTCGGGACCGGCTGCAAAGGTCCCCAGTCCGAGGTGGGCGGCGAGGGTCGCCGCTCCTAAGGCGCCACTTAATTGGGCAAAGACTATGATGGAGTGGGGTCCACATCCTGCGCCAGAGCCTCCACCGCGGACAGACGCCCACCTAGACCCTCCCCTATAGGTTCAGGTTTTGCGTCCGGAGTCCGCACCTTTGGGGGGGGGTACTGTCACGTTCTTACCTTACCTTACCTTACCTTTTTTTATGTCTTTGTGTTAGGTTGGTCAGGGTGTGAGTTGGGGTGGGTTGTCTATGTTCTTTTTTCTATGTTATATTTTCTATGTGTTCGGCCTAGAATGTCAATCAGAGGCAGGTGTCGTTGTCTCTGATTGAGAATCAATCCTTTTCCCACCTGTGTTTTGTGGGTGATTATTTTCTGTTTAGTGTTTTCTGCACCTTACAGGACTGTTTAGTTTTTTTCACGTTGTTATTTTCTATTTCAGTGTTCAGTAAATAAACATCATGAACATATACCACGCTGCGCATTGGTCCGATATTTCAAACTCGTCGTCAGACGACGAAGACAACCGTTACACAAAGATCATAGTTTTTGAAGCCGAAGAACACCATCCAAACTGTGAAGCATGGGGGTGGCAGCATCATGTTGTGGGGTGCTTTGCTGCAGGAGGGACTAGTGCACTCCACAAAATAGATGGCATCAAGAGGTATGAAAATTATGTGGATATATTGAAGCAACATCTCAAGACATCAGTCAGGAAGTTAAAGCTTGGTCATAAATGGGTCTTCCAAATGGACAATGACCCCAAGCATACTTCCAAAGTTGTGGCAAAATGGCTTAAGAACAACAAAGTCAAGGTATTGGAGTGGCCATCACAAAGCCCTGACCTCAATCCTGTAGCACATTTGTGGGCAGAACTGAAAAGGCGTGTGCGTGCAAGAGGCCTAAAACCTGACTCAGTTACACCAGCTCTGTCAGGAGGAATGGGCCAAAATTCACCCATCTTATTGTGGAAAGCTTGTGGAAGGCTAGCCGAAATGTTTGACCCAAGTTAAACAATTTAAAGGCAACGCTACCAAATACTAATTGAGTGTATGTAAACTTCTGACCCACTGGGAATGTGATGAAAGAAATAAAAGCTGAAATAAATCATTCTCTCTACTATTATTCTGACATTTCACATTCTTAAAATAAAGTGGTGATCCTAACTGGCCTAAAACAGGGAATTTGTACTGGGATTAAATGTCAGGAATTGTGAAAAACTGAGTTAAATTTTAGTTAGCTAAGGTGTATGTAAACTTCCAACTGTACATACACACACACACACCAACATGATGAGATATTGGAAGTGAGACAGGGGTCTCTTTTTCAGTAAGGTTGATGAGGACCATCTGAAATATACCGCTGTGAGTAGATAATGTAAGTGGAGAAATCTTCCTAAATTTCCATACAAATGAAGATCAAGTGCCTAAGTGATCGTTCTTGTCCACGCCTGTCTCTTTGCCCACCCAAAGCTCCTACTTGTACGTCTGTGATGTGATGTGATGACAGCGTTTCATTGCGAGAATTGCGGCAATTTGTGGA
Organism: Oncorhynchus nerka; assembly: GCF_034236695.1. Taxonomy (NCBI): domain Eukaryota; kingdom Metazoa; phylum Chordata; class Actinopteri; order Salmoniformes; family Salmonidae; genus Oncorhynchus; species Oncorhynchus nerka. The sequence continues at coordinate 50,508,701 of NC_088419.1, read as the reverse complement.
TTTCATCAAATTGCGATACATGGCCAAAAATGCATGTACTATACACATACATACAGTAACTGCACAGATTTATCTGCCCATCTGAGAGAGAGAGTTGTGCCAGGACCTACAACAAGCTGCGTATGAAACGTCTACTCACATTTTGCCTGAAGATTGAGCATTTGATTTACATGTTTAAAGCCTTGAGTATACAGGCCGCTGCCAAAGTCAATAGCCGTGCAGCACTTGTTTTTCCCAAACGGTTTAGCAGGACATTCAACATTTTGACAAAATTATCTAACTAACCTGACTCTAGTGCTGCGGCAGCCTCTGACCTCATAGTTAAATGTGTTTACTCTGGCTCAAATGGGCCATTTAGACAAATTTGACTTTGTAAATATCAGTGTCATTTTTCTGAAGCTGATATTAAAATATGCCAGTTAAAATATGATTTCTGTGACCCGTGGCATGCATATGGAGCTCGGAGCAGGAGCTAGAGACACTCGGGGCTTCTCTCACAGACACGGCCATTCTACAGTTGGTGAGGGGCTTGTGAGCGACGATGGGTGGTAAAGGTTGTCATTCAGTGCCTCTTTACCATATGCCATTCTATAATTACAGGGGCAGGGCAGACAGAATTTTTCCTGTGTATTGATATTAGAGCCCCTCGGCAAATATTAGTTTGACATGGTTTGGTACCTTGTGGAGTACAAGGAACTGTGATTGACACGATCTAATTGAATTAGAGTGGCTGCAGAGACGGCATTAAGAGATATACGGTTCTGAAGGGAGACAGTCATTCATAGTCAGCGAGTAACTCCATGCCATCAATCCATCCGTCCATCCATCCCTCCCTCCATTCATTATCACCCCTAAATCATCTGCACGGAGTATCAAATCTCCCAAGTCAAACAAAAACATTCCATCATAGTCATTAATTCAACAGACAGGCCGGAGTCATATACACGTTTCTGAACGTGGTAGTAGTAGGACTAATCGTGGTTTTGAACTGCCTTTGCTAAATGGCTGATTCAAAGAACAATTCAGACAATTCAAAGTCAATATTCCTTCACCGGGGATGGCATTTATGTGGTGTTTCAGTGTTTCCTCCAGTGTTTTCAGAGGTTATCTCACTAAAACTAACAGAGAGCTTTTATCGGCCCAGGAAAAGCTCCTTGACTGCTTCGTCTCGGGCCGTAGGGTTAGCTCAGCACGGCCCGTCTCTCACGCGTGGCTTTAGCGCGCTAACCAGAACCAGGCGCGTTCCCACCGTCCCGCGCCAAGCCGCCCATGCCCATCCATCAGAGGGGCTTAATGGTGGGCCGCCGAGGGGGGGCGGAAGGGGATCTGATCCATGGTCCCCAGTGGGACAGGAAGGGCAGGTGAAGGAAGACGAACGAGGAGCAGAGCAACTTTCTTCATGAATCTTCATCCGGAGCATCCATCTCTTTTCCGTCTTTCTTCCCATCTTTCCATCCCCCTCAACCTTGTAGACAGAACCAAGCCTTAGAGGACAGATCCTAGAACGGCGAAGGATTGCGTCACTGCCAATTGTATTTTTTGCTTATTATAGATTGTATATAACCTGACAGATAGTCCAGTGCTGATAACGTCCATGTCCTCCTTACATACCTGCTTGGGTTGTAGGAATGTGAATCATTTTGACTGGATTGTTTTAGCCCCAGGGTGATGTTACAGTGTCCAGGTTGGAATGCATAGTCCTGATCCGTTTGCTCTGTCGTAGAGGTTCATGAAGCCAAGTTTATTGCAGGGCTCAGTCTATGTCTACTGAATCAAATCGTATTCCCGGAATCAAATCAAAGTTTATTTGTCACGTGCGCCGAATACAACAGGTGTAGACTTTACAGTGAAATGCTTACATACAAGCCCTATCCAAAAGTTCAATTTGTAAGTAAAAAATAGGTATTAGGTAAACAATAGATAAGTAAAGGGTGTACTGGTACAGTCAGTGTGCGGTTAGTCGGGCTAATTGAGGTAATATGCACATGTAGGTATAGTTAAAGTGACTATGCATAGATGATAAACAGAGAGTAGCAGCAGCATAAAAGAGGGGTTGACGGACACACACACACACAATGCAAATAGCCCGGGTAGCCATTTGATCTGGAGTCTTATGGCTTGGGGGTAAAAGCTGTTGAGAAGCTTTTTGTCCTAGACTTGGGACTCCGGTACCGCTTGCCATGCGGTAGCAGAGAGAACGGTCTATGACTGGGGTGGCTGGGGTCTTTGACAATTTTTGGGCCTTCCTCTGACACTGCCTGGTGTAGAGGTCCTGGATGGCAGGCTTAGCCCCAGTGATGTACTGGGCCGTACGCACTACCCTCTGTAGTGCCTTGCGATCGGAGGTCGAGCAGTTGCCGTACCAGGCAGTGATGCAACCAGTCAGGATGCTCTCGATGTTGCAGCTGTAGAATCTTTTGAGGATCTGAGGACCCATACCAAATCTTTTCAGTCTCCTGAGGGGGAATAGGTTTTGTTGTGCCCTCTTCACGACTGTCTTGGTGTGCTTGGACCATTCTAGTTTGTTGGTGATGTGGACACCAAGGAACTTGAAGCTCTCAACCTGCTCCACTGCAGCCCTGTCGATGAGAATGGGGGTGTGCTCAGTCCTCCTTTTACTGTAGTCCATTATCATCTCCTTTGTCTTGATTACGTTGAGGGATAGGTTGTTATTCTGACATCACCCGGCCAGGTCTCTGACATCCTCCCTATAGGCTGTCTCATCGTTATCGGTGATCAGGCCTACCACTGTTGTGTCGTCTGCAAACTTAATGATGGTGTTGGAGTCGTGCCTGGCCATGCAGTCGTGGGTGAACAGGGAGTACAGGAGGGGACTGAGCACGCATCCCTGAGGGCCTCCAGTGTTGAGGATCAGCGTGGCAGATGTGTTGCTACTTACCCTCACCACCTAGGGGCGGCCCGTCAGGAAGTCCAGGATCCAGTTGCAAAGGGAGGTGTTTAGTCCCAGGATCCTTAGCTTAGTGATGAGCTTTGTGGGCACTATGGGGTTGAACGCTGAGCTGTAGTCAATGAATAGCATTCTCACGTAGGTGCTCCCTTTGTCCAGGTGGGAAAGGGCAGCGTGGAGTGCAATAGAGATTGCATCATCATGTTCACTTTGATGTATTACCTTATTACCATATTCACTCAGTATTATACATTAGGTTAACTGGGTGAGAGATGTGGGGGTGAATCACTAAATCAGGTCAATTGAGTCACAGTCACTGAACCATAGTCTATCCACTGTACTATTGCCAGTAATCAGAGTCAAAGCTTATCTGGCTGAATGCTCCAAGCAGTGAGGTCCCTCAAACACTTGGCCCTCAGTTATTTTACACTCACCCCGTCACTCTGAAACGCTCACCCCAACATCTCTCCCCGGCCCTCGTCATCCCGCCCCTGATCTCGACCAATAGCCAGTAGCCTATCTGTTAATAGCCTCTATGTCAATCTTTCAGGGGTCAGGGGTTAAACCACTCCTTCACAGCAGAAGAAGGGGTCAGGGACGGCCGGTTGGAAAAAGGCAGTAATGACAGGAGGAGGAGGAGAAGGAGGATGGAGGATTATCAGGGAAGGTGAATACCAGGGGAGAGATTTATACTCGGTGCAGCGTATGAAAGATTCCCCTCATTCCTTGAGCCTGAGCGTGCGGCAGCTGGCAGTGATTAGCTTATGATTCACTTTAGCTGCACATAGAGGCTGCTTGTAAAAATATGAACAGTATAACTGTTTCCTGAGTTTGTGCTGACAGCAGCTCCCGGGGGAGCGCCGCTCTCCGCAGAAACACATGGCCGTGGCACTGGGCCCGTGCCAATGGACGGATTAGCCACGCTCGCTGCTAGCAAGCGTTCTAATGCTCTAATGCTAACGCTAGGCAGGGAGAAGACGTTGGTTCGACACTGCGCTGGTTCAAATGGTTCCGTGTGTGTTCAGTGGAGAGGCGTGTGGCTCTCTAAGCTCAAGAGGCAGGAGAGCGACAGAGAGGGTTTGCTTTAGGATATGTGGTAGCATAAGAGGAGGTGCATGAGTCCGTTGTTAGTGCACGGTGAGGTTTCAAATAGAAAGGTCTATATATGGACACAGTCGAAGTACCTATCTCTAGCACGTCTTTCTTTTTTTTTAGACATAGCCTTATTTATTCACGTATGCATCCTTTATGTAACCAGGTGATGCCCATTGAGATGAGAATCTAGTTTTCAAGGGAGCCCTGGCTGTGCCTGAAACATAATCTGTTCCTGTGGGGTGTAGAAAGGCTGTGCCAGGTGGTAGCACTGGGTGGTACTGACCTAGCTTTCTCACACAGTTAGAGCTATGTCATCCCGGCCTTAGAGGTGAGCAGTCATCTGAGGGCTTCGCTGCCTCCGGTAACTCTCTGTCATCACATTCACAGAGCCCGTACTGCAAACCATATGCATCCATCCACGGCACATAGTAACACAGCAACGGTTTATGTGTTGGCATTCTTGAAACGCAACTGGAAAAAGGGTACTAAGTGGCTGTTGAATATTTGTGAGGAGATTTTGCCTCCTTATGGAGATTTGTGTCTTACTGGTCTGGATATCTGTTTTGTTCAAAGTTAGGTGTTGGGAGCAGAGCAGAAATGTGATATTTGTTTCTGCAAATGGACTAAGTACAATTATTTTTCTCTTCAAAAAATAGGCATGATTTTTTTTTGGTTGGGGGTTGAAATGCACTCAGAAGACATCTTAAATGTATCACCCAGATCTCCTTTAATACTGACAAGGGCCTACTGGGTTTCCATATGTGCAGTTGATATCAGAGGTTTACATACACTTAGGTTGGAGTCATTAAAACTAGTTTTTCAACCACTCCACAAATTTCTTGTTAACAGACTATAGTTTTGGCAAGTCGGTTAGGACATCTACTTTGTGCATGACACAAGTCATTTTTCCAACAATTGTTTACAGACAGATTATTTCACTCATAATTCACTGTATCACAATTCCAGTGGGTCAGAAGTTTACATACACTAAGTTGACTGTGCCTTTAAACATCTTGGAAAATTCCAGAAAATGATGTCATGGCTTTAGAAGCTTCTGATAGGCTAATTGACATCATTTGAGTAAATTGGAGGTGTACCTGTGGATGTATTTCAAGGTCTACCTTCAAACTCAGTGCCTCTTTGCTTGACATCATGGGAAAATCAAAAGAAATCAGCCAAGACCTAAGACAAAAAATAGTAGATCTCCACAAGTCTGGTTCATCCTTGAGAGCAATTTCCAAACACCTGAAGGTACCACGTTCATCTGTACAAACAATAGTACACAAGTATAAACACCATGGGACCACGCAGCCATCATACCGCTCAGGAAGGAGACACGTTCTGTCTCCTAGAGATGAACGTACTTTGTGCAAAAAAACAAAAAGTGCAAATGAATCCCAGAACAACAGCAAAGGACCTTGTGAAGATGCTGGAGGAAATAGGTACAAAAGTATCTACATCCAAAGTAAAACCTCTACGAGTCCTATATCGACATAACCTGAAAGGCCGCTCAGCATGGAAGAAGCCACTGCTCCAAAACCGCCATAAAAAAAGCCAGACTACGGTTTGCAACTGCACATGGGGACAAAGATCGTACTTTTTGGAGAAATGTCCTCTGGTCTGATGAAACAAAAACAGAACTGTTTGGCCATAATGACCATCGTTATGGTTGGAGGAAAAAGGGGGAGCCTTGCAAGCCGAAGAACACCATCCCAACCGTGAAGCACGGGGGTGGCAGCATCATGTGGTGAGGGTGCTTTGCTGCAGGAGGGACTGGTGCAACTCCACAAAATAGATGGCATCATGAGGTATGAAAATTATGTGGATATATTGAAGCAACATCTCAAGACATCAGTCAGGAAGTTAAAGCTTGGTCGCAAATGGGTCTTCCAAATGGACAATGACCCCAAGCATACTTCCAAAGTTGTGGCAAAGTGGCTTTAAGACAACAAAGTCAAGCTATTGGAGTGGCCATCACAAAGCTCTGACCTCAATCCAATAGAAAATGTGTGGGCAGAACTGAAAAAGTGTGTGCAAGCAAGGAGGCCTACAAACCTGACTCAGTTACACCAGCTCTGTTGGGTGAATTTTGGCCCATTCCTCCTAACTTATTGTGACCAAGGTTGTGGAAGGCTACCCGAAATGTTTGACCCTAGTTAACCAAATACTAATTGAGTGTATGTAAACTTCTGATCCACTGGGAATGTGATGAAAGAAATAAAAGCTGAAATAAATCATTCTCTCTACTATTATTCTGACATTTCACATTCTTAAAATAAAGTGGTGATCCTAACTGATCTAAGACAGGGAATGTTATAATAATCTGACATTTCCTGTTTGTTTGAAATGTAAATGACTGGACACAGCAGGAAAAGGTTAGATTAAAAAGTTTAGAGAGTGCAGCTTCCTGAATAGGTAGAAGAGCTGAATGGATGACATCCAATTGATGCTTTCTGTGACAGTATTTATGTAAGGTTCCTGGGACAGTATTTATGTAAGAGCATGTGGTATCCTTTTGACAATCTGCTGTCACAACGCTTGAATGCAATAGAAGTTCACCAAAAACCCACTGCGTTCCATGACTTCTTTCACGTTGATTGCAGGTTTTTCCAACGTCCTAATAGCGTAACCATGTTTCGAATTCAAGCGGTTGGAACAAGTTCCCATCTGTTAGTTATAACTCTATTTTAAAAAGCAATTCAACCCCTTGTTGTTGTTTTCCTTCCTCTGTGAAATGCGGTGCACTCAACGCAAAGTGTGACCCTTTGAAGTGTGAACTGAAGAACATGGGAAATACACTCCACAGATCTTTCGGGTATTTGGCACAGTCCCGTCTAGTTGGAGCTATTCGGCTTAACGTTTCTAACTATTTGCTTGCACACATCTGTGTCTAATACCACCACGGACAAAGCTTGATTTACTTCATCACAATCCAGAAAGCCTATGAGGAAGCATTGGTCGTTGCTTGCCCGCCCCGAGCCGTTCTGTGACAAACATGTCATGCTCATATGCCATCTCTAAAATATTGGAGAAAGTAAACACGAATAGGCTTTCTCCTCCCAGGCCACAAGGCAAGGAGTTAAAGGAAACGGGGAGCTCGGTTTCAGTCGAATGCACCCTCTCATGTTTGTTGACTTTAGATCGTAACATGTGATAGGTGGAGGACGTTTCCATCTACTGACTACAGTACATACAGTCCAACATGTGTTCTTCTGAGGGGTGTTCAGGACTCTTTAACTGCCCCAGTGTGTCGGTTAGATCACGTGTTGCCGAGTGCGTAGCACTTTGATAAAGTGAGACATTTGATTCAACAAATCATATGTAGCCACAGTTGTTAAGAGTGTACACAGGGAACCATTGTCTTGATGCACTTCTGAGCATCTGATTATGGATAACTATTTGGAAATCAGACAATGAATTATGTCTCTCACTCTCACTCTCGCTCTCCTGCAGGGTGTCGGGTCCTCTGCTCTCCCCAGGGATGAAGGGTACAGGCACTCCTCCTCCCTTGGAGAAGCAGCAGCAGCAGCAACAGCACATCCACCCCCACCACAAGCCCTACTCTCATTACCACCACCAGGCTGCCAGTGACGGTAAGATCAGCCCTGACCAGACTCAATACAACCCAACTGGACTATTTAGTGGGCTGGAAGCCTCAGAGCATTGGTTAAAGATTCAAATGTGTTTTACGCTACCGACTCAACTTTCTGTCATGTAGAATAGATCATGCAAGCAGTTCTTTGCAATACATGTCTAACGGCACCTTTTAAAACATTCCATTCCATGGAATAGGCCTCACACTTTACCACCATATGAACATGAAAGGACACAAGTAGAGGAAGCGGTGTTGTAGAATTGGGACACGGCCCGTAGGTCTGTCAGAGCGTTTAGCGTTGCGCAGAGAGAGAAGATTGCTGTCAGAGAGACAGAGCAGGCGAAACCACAAGCGGAAGCCTCCTCTGCTCTGAATTAGCCAACAAAACGCTGCCTTCTGTAGTCAGCTGTCTCTCTCTCTCTCAGAGCTCCACCAAGGCTGCTCTAGTTAGCTGTCACTCCAGACCCGCTCCCTAATGCCTTAAACACAGCTTTCCCTGTTAAAGATCTACGCATGGACGTCTCTCAAACCACGCTGTGGTCGGGGAGTTGCGTAAAGCGCTCCAGAAATGGGCTGCTTTCACATTATCATTACTTGAGTAGAAAAAGAGAAGGGGGACAATTGACAAACGCTACCACTGAGGAACTGGAAGAGTTAGCGCGCTAACACAAATGTAGCGTTATAATAACTCGAAGCCACACAGTATATGGAATCACTTTGCAAACATAATAATCACTCCTTAACATACCATATTGTATGGTCACAAGGAATGCCCCTTTCATACACTTTTATTTCCTTTTCTACCCCCCTCTTTACCTCACTCTTACTGACAGTTGTGGCTGCTTTGCGTGATATATTATTGTCTCTACCTTCTTGCCCTTTGTGCTGTTGTCTGGGCCCAATAATGTTTGTACCCTGTTTTGTGCTGCTACCATGTTGTGTTGCTACCGTTGCTGTGCTTTCATATGTTGCTGACATGCTGTGTTGTCTTAGGTCTCTCTTTATGTAGTGTTGTGTTGTCTCTCTTGTGCTGATGTGTGTTTTGTCCTATATTTTTATTTCATTTATTTTTATTTTGAATCCCCTGGCCCCGCAGGAGGCCTTTTTCCTTTTGGTAGGCCATCATTGTAAATAAGAATTTGTTCTAAACTGACTTGCCTAGTTAAATAAAGGTTAAATAAATAAATCAAATGAATAAATAGAAATAGATTGACTAAAACAGGTATTCCCATTCAAGTCTTTACATCTAGCAGCCATATTTAGTGTATCCATGAGTGTTCCAGTTAAATTGCCATGGGGAGAAGGGCTTTTCCCATTCTAGTAATTCTATTTCAATTCTCCATTCTCTCCTTCCTTCTCTCCTTAGATTACCAAGGCAGCTTTCAGAGCTGCTTCCATTTTGGAGACTCCTACAGAATGGAGCAGTCTGTGAGTGGTGTTCACTTACCAGCGGACTCACATGGCTACACTTCCCACCAACACAATGGCTTCCACATGTCCAGCACCAGCGGTGGCTCTGCGGCAGGTGAGACTCTAGGATATATCACCTCTACTTCCTCCTTTTAATCCTCCTCTGACATTTCATGTGCTTCCCTGTCATTATTCTCTATCGCACCAATTTTTCTGCAATTTAGTGTTTATTCTGTCTTTTCGCCTACTTCTTCACTTCCTAAACAAGAAGTATCTTGTATGTGCCTGTGTGATAAGGCAATTCATGACTTTTTAAAGACCGAATATTAAGATATCTTGATGTCGGTTAGATCAACCACACGCACACACACACCTAAGCGTAGCATCAAAGCTTGTATCTAAGGAGTCATGACTTCTCCTCCCTCAGGCTTCAGCTTGGCCCAGGACCTCCAGGGGCCAGGGGGGTGCCAGTTCTCCTCCAGCCCAGAGGAGAGCATCTTCTTCCAGGTGAACAGCTTCGACCGCAGCCTGAGCCAGATGTCCTCTGTCTACACAGAGACATAGAGGACTGTAAAGCTGCCCTTATGTACCGTTATACGGGCCTCTCATGGAGTATGCATTTCAATAGTCTGAGGTGATAGCCTTTCCTCTGTCTCCGTTCCAGTTTGTACTGATCTAAAGGAAACAAGCTGAGTGAAAGCAAGCCAATCGGTAGCTTCCAGACCTCTGTGTTGCTTTTTTTTGTTAGATCAGGGTGGATGAAGGGGGACTAGGAAAGGCCATTTTAGAGTATTGAGATAGACCCTAGTATAATACGTTATTCCATGGTTCCGCTGGTCAATGGCCATCCTTTGTAGCCTTTTCTACTGCTCTGAAAGAACTGTCGTACCTCTGTAGTACGACAGAGCTCCCTACAGCCCTGCCCGAACAGATACCAAGTGGACACGTTTCAAACGGAGACATGACCTACTCCAGAACTCCCTCCTCTTTCTCTCTCCATCATTCAATCTACTAAGAACTGAAATGTAGACAAATATATATCATTTTGCCGTGTTGTTTTTAACAGTGGAAAATAAATGTATTGTTTGCATTCCTTTGTTTTTTTGTTGTGTTTATTTGTTTGAATTGTCTTAAGATATTTCTGGATGGTAAAATGGAAGGGTGGTGGATGGTCATTCGTGAAATATTCTGGAACACAGTCAAATCTACTTTATCATGTGTATAAATGTACAGTTTGTTTAAAGCGATCTTCTGAATGTTTGTTATTCCCAAGTTTAAGAAATAAATGCTATTACAATAATACAGATGGTGACTCTTCTTCTTGCACATCTATGGAATTATCGCAGATGCAGGGTAATGCCATGTCAGAGTAAAAGAAGACATTTTAATTATGGGAGCATTCAAATAAAACAGTTCAGGGATTCTTCTCATTTTCCGATGATCCTCACTTAGTGTTATTACATGGTTATAGCACAAAGTGCACAATCCTTTGCCTAATTACAAATTTCAAATAACTAAAGCACAATATATCTTGCTATAATGTGAAATGTATGTGCTCAAGATATAACCAGCAGTACCACATAAAGTAGTGTATACATATGGGAATTTTCAAGTGGCAGGCAAATTAGATTAAGTGGCGAACAGTTCCACTGCAGTTGACACGCTGGTAAGTGAAGCACCAACCATAGACAGACTCTGCCCTCTTGTGGGCATTCTCAAATGTTACATACAAACCAAATGTTTCACGCTAGCACTCTGAAAAGTAATACCGCTGAATTGAGACAACCTGCAAAATGTCTCCTCTAACTCTACACTTCAGTTGTATGGCGCATTACGTGACAAACAAAAATACCCAGTCTCGTTCCTTTCAATGAATGACAAAGATGTATTCATTGGTACACAGCCAGTCAAGGCCATCAATAACACACTGGGCACACACTGGTTGAATCAACGTGGTTTCCACACAATTGAAATGAAATCACGTCAAACCAATGTGGAGTGGACGTTGAATTGACGTCCGCCCAGTGGGAAGTAGAGACCATAGGGAACATTGTAGAACGCTTCACAAAAACAACGCATCTCCAGATACTGTATTAAAAATGTTTTACATTTGACAGTGAATTTAATTCAGGTAAAGCATGACACAGTGAGAGCGTGATTGTCCATAGCCTTTATGTCTTCTTGCTCTTCCTGTTGAGGTAGCTCTGATAGTAGAAGTTGCTGAAGAGAGCAATGAGACTGACACAGTAGGCAAACACCACAGCGTTCATGGAGTCTGGGAAGTCACACTCAGTGAAGAGGTTGTAGCCAGTGTGAGTGGTCAACAGGACAAACTGGAGCTGAAACACCAGGCGGCAGAACATTGGTTCGGGTTCAGAAAGTTTCCAGATACGTTATTACACTATATCCATTCATAGACGTAACATGATCTGTTTTGTACCAATACCCTAAGCTCTCAAAGAATCTCATCCACAGACTCAAAGGGCCAGTTTCCTGGACACAGATTAAGCCTAGTCCTGGATTAAAAAGCATGCTCAAAGACGTTTCTCCATTGAAGTAGTTTTTTCATCCACGATTAGGCTTAATCTAGGTTCAGGATACGAGGCCCAAGTGCAAGCCTACCCACTTTATGTTTGAGCCCTACTAGATGTATCCCGAGCTGAAGCTAAAGCCACTAACCAGCTGCAGTGAGGTCAGATAGCGCTTCCACCATAAGTACTTCTGCGTGTGAGGCCCCAGGGCAGCCAGTCCGTAGTAAGAGTACATCACGATGTGCACAAAGGTATTGAGCAGGCCGATGAAGAATGCTATGAGGAGACAGAGGAACACGAAACGTCTCGGCCATCTGCTGCACAACCTCTACGTCATGACAGGTTTGGACAATTTGTTATAGGATACCATTGTGATACTATTATGAATATTCTCCCAGGTAATGAGAAGTGCCTACCCGGGAGTTGATAACAAAATGTTATAAGAGGTTAATGAAGCAGGTATTGAACAAATCTATGGCATTAACAAGTATGGCCCAGAGTTTTTCCTGGTCAGGACATGTGATTAGGAAAAACTCCTGGGCTGCAGTCCAAACACTTAAAGACACACCCTATCCCCTCCACCCTCAAATGAAGTGGACACGTCTGACGAGTGTACACTTGCGGGGCAAGGGAGGAAGGAATTATTTTTAAATGGACCACCCTTGGCCGGAAATTCGTCACTTGTTCATCCCGCGATGATTGTGTTTTCAGCCACCGGTAGTTTGGGGGTGCTTTATATGCGCTACAGTCAATTAGGAGTGAAAGTCTACTTATATGATAGCTAGCAAATTAATTAACTGATGTTAGCCTGCCTAGCTGGAACTTCTGAAGAAGGAAAATGTTCTATTTCAACAATTTCAAAAAGTTAACCAAACAAAAACATAATTACGAGACGTGTTTGTGCCGTCATGTGCATTAATAGCACAATTTCTAACTTATTTGCATTCGTTTTTACTTACACTTGTATGTTGACTTCTCCATTGATGTTAAGTTTTCGCTGACTTTTCTTAGCGGATGTACAATCGTAGTGAATTGAATTATGGGAAGTTTCAGGCCCCGGAGTGAACATAATTGTATACTCGCAAAGACGACTAAAAACGAGGGCTGAAGGGCTTATGTTGCAAACTTCCCTTGCTTGGATAATCATTTGGACCGCCCTCCAAATGGCGACTGGGATTTCCCCAAGGGCGTAAGGTGAGGGTAAGTGGACGAGGGTGTATCTTTTAAATGTTTGGACCGCAGCCCTAGTTTCTGTCATGCAAGACTTACATTGGCCTCCAGCCAGATACTTGACCCCTGCCCACCAGTTGAAGATCATGGTGCCATGGTGATAGACATGCAGGAAAGTCAGCTGACTGTTCTTCTTCCTCAGGATGAAGAACACCTGCCAATTAAGAGTTTGAAATGGATTTAGAATGGGCTTCTAGTGTTTCTCTTGACTCTGATGCTAATCCTGGCCTGGGCTATATTCATTAGTGCATACTGTAAGAAAAAGTTTTGGAATGGAAAACAAATGTTTGTTAAGTAGTCACTCCCCATTTCAGTACTTTTTCCTCCGGTTGGTGCCTAGTGAATACGACCCTGATTTTCAATGTGCTTTACCGTGTCAGCCAATTCTATGACCTTGGAGAAGAAAAACCACCAGCATACTTTGGCCATCTGGTGAAGAAACAGAGTTAGGCCACTTAGGTCAACTATATCAGAGGTCCAACGGTTGTTGTACAATAGGGAGTTTTCAGATGCACTCTCACCCTCATCGCCAGTGGACTAGTGCTGTAATCCACAGGTTGACACAGGTAACTGTAGTTAGACAGCAAGGACGTGACCAAGAACTGCAACATCAAAGCACTTATAAGTCAGGTGAAACATGTCATTATAAAGCATAATGAGTCCCAGTTCTGTGGCTGCCACAGACACACACATTTTTGATGGGAGTAGGAAAAGCACACCTCATGGAACATGTAGACAGACAGGCAGACCATGGCGAAGTTGTAGACAATGAGTACAGCCTTGAGATCAACTGGTTCCCTGCGTTTCATCAGCTTGGGCCCAGCCCAGACCACACCAAGATAGAGGAGGAATATAATGGCCACTGGCATGGGGGAGTAGACCAGTAGCCATGGATCTGTCCTTTTATCTGAAACACATCACTGTAGTACTAATACATACAACTGAGTCATATTCACTAGGCACCAAACAGAAGAAAGCAGACTGAAACAGGAAGGGGCAACCTGAACTTGTCCAATAAGAGCCACTCATGTTCACTTTCTGTTGCAAGACATTTGGCTACGGTTTGAAACGGAGTGCACTAATGAATACATTAGTGCACTAATCAATACATTAGTGCACTAATCAGTACATGGATTGATTGTATTTGTAGTAGCCTATATTCCGATATCTGTTGACTGTGTGAGGGAGGCTAGTGATGCATGTTCTACAGTGTGTGTATCAATTGCAACTAGATAATCCAATTTTCATGTCAGTCCTGTGATGTACTGTGTTCTTGGCCACAAAGCAGCCATTATGTAAGAATTGGCTGCATTGCCAGCTGTGATACACATCCACCATTTCATTCACTACCCCTTCACACTAGAACAGCACAATGTGACAAGGCCGTAGGCTTTATTTTCTCCTGATAGGACAGGCTGAAGGAAATGAGTGCACTTTTGATTAACAGTAGCCTATCATAAAGACTGTACACAAATTCTGAAAATACCTCCATTCTCTAAAATCCACTGGCGCATGGACTGAACGCTTTGCCATGTTGAAGCCATTTGACACTGTTGGAACAGAACGTTGGTCATTGATAATTAACGACGGAGGTCAGTCACTCTTTGCATAATCAAGTTGTGAGACAGACCACACAACGACCAGTGTAGGATTTACACTTTCCCATTTCTATATACCTTGGTCAGTCTGATACAATTCACTGAAATCACCAAACAATTTGTCAATTGCTGGTACATGAGAGAGGTGCAGTATAACCTCGATGCATCTGGACTTTAAACATGGTTTTAGTACGCAAGTAATAACATTGTTAGCGTACATTTCATTAGGCTTTCCTGGCGTTTCACGCGCGCCATAAATTCATATAGTTATAAACATCCATATTTGTGAAGATATTTAGGTTAAGCTTTTCGCAGGAATAAATAATATACAGAGCTGTGCTGCGTGAATGAACTGCACTTACCCGACTAAAGCGTTGGACTAGTGACAGCGCGCGCTCCACACAGCATTTTGATTGGACAATGCGACAACAGCTCATATAGGCAGGTAACGCAAAGTTCTTCAAGAATATGGAATTCGCAGTTCTTATCAGTGATGCCAATTTAGCAATTTTGTTGCTAGGTTCAGCAACTTTTCAGAGTACCCTGGCAACTTTTTTTCAAACAGTACCTAGAAACAAATGTAGCTACCTTTAAAAATATATTTGTAACTTTTAGCAACTTTTGAAAAGTGACTCAAACGCTAAAATGCACGCATTTCTCTCTAAATGACACAAAAACGATTTTTTTCTGTCACACACTCAGTTACAACACACGTGCCTGGCTGCAAAAGTGCATTGTGAGTGACGTCAGCAGCAGGACAGCAGCAATTTCAGCAAATTGCAAATAATTGTTGGCTGACTTCAGCAGCAGTAGCATGGGTTCGATGAGCCAAACCCAATGAATATAGTTGGTAACGAATGTTTGATCATGAACAGAACTTACAACATCAATCAAAAAGTTTAAATCAAAATTGTACAGCCAGAAATACAGAAAAGAGTGGGAGTCTGTACCTGAACAAATGTCAAATCATATTTTTTGCAGATGGCCAGTCAATTTGAGTAACTTTATTGTATATCTTACGTAATGACGCAGTTTTACGTTATCACATAATGACATCACACCGTCATTTAGCAACTTTTAGCAACAAATCAACCTGCCTCTAGCAACACCCTGAAAATCAGTTGGCAACACTGGGGCTGACTGCAGCAGCAGTAGTATGCGTTTGACGAGACAAACCCAATGAATATAGTTGGTCACAAATGTTTGATCTTGAACAGAACTTACAACATCAATCAACATGTCTCAATCACAATTGTACAACCAGAAGTACAGAAAAGAGTGGGAGTCTGTACCTGAATTTAAAAGGGTGGCTGAAGCCAGTAATTGGGGATGATTGTCGGGCATACTGTGCGTACTGCAAATCAGATATGCTTGAACAAATGTATGACATCAAAAAACATTGTGCTACAGCAAAGCATATAAATAAATAAAAACCGAACAACTCCACAACGCAGTCTACATGATCACAGTTGGTTAAGAAAGTGGATAACTGCAAAAGCGCAGAAGCTACTATGGCAATGGCCATTGCTAGCATGCGACCATTTAGGTATATTGCTTGCAGCTATGTCTACCTGCCTTTTCAGATTCTGTGGCAGCAACAAACTTCCAAATGCACCGCACCAAGTGCACAGGAATTATTAGGGGAGTACTGGCTCCTCATCTTCTCAAAAGGGTAACATCAGATGTGGGGGATGAGAAGTTGAGAGAATAAGTTGTATGTTTAAAATAACAACTAAGATATTTCACCCTGAAACTGTTTTCCCGTGTGTGAAATGCATTAGACACGTAAGACTATAAGTTGATCATGTGTGCAGTGCAGGCAGGATAGAATTAGAACATTGTGTTCCTTACAGGACATTCTGTCCCCATCCGTGAAGTGGAGAAACTGTTAGGCTTGCAGAAAATCATGAAACATGTTGCAGAATATGATAAACAATGTAAGTGTACAGTGGAATAATTCAGCCCGCCTAAAGCGGGGTGGGGTTCTCGACTGACGTGTGTGTGTGTGTGTGTGTGTGTGTGTGTGTGTGTGTGTGTGTGTGTGTGTGTGTGTGTGTGTGTGTGTGTGTGTGTGTGTGTGTGTGTGTGTGTGTGTGTAAAAGATGGGCTCTGAACTTGAGAGGGCAGAGCTCTCTGAATAAAGAACTGACCAATTGTATGCTGGGACTCTGTTTATTAAAACGTAGAGCCTTACAACCTCTAGGATACAGATGGCGTTATAAAATAGTTCAGTTAGAACATTGAGATAGAAATTCCCGTGACAGAAGTGCAGTCTCCTTTTGGATGAGTCCACTGATGTCAGTGTCTCGAAATACCTGGGTGTGGTGATTCGGTATTTCAGTGCTAAAAAAAAACCCGTTGTGTCCACATTTCTTGGGCTGGTTGAAATTGGAGGGGGGCGATGCCAGATCAATAGCAAAGGCGGTAGTTGAGTTTCTGGAGAATTGTAACCTTAAAAAAAACAGATTATTCGGGGTATTGGTACTGATAATGCGTCCGTGATGGCTGGGGTGCACAATGGGGTGCACAAGATTTGAAAGGAAGAATGTGCATTGCCCAATTTGGTACTCATCCGCTGTGTGTGCCATTCTTTACAATTGGCTGTCAGTGCAGCATCCAAAGAAACCATCCCTAGTGTTGAGTACTTAATCAGGGAAACCTACAACTGGTTTTCGATTTCCCCAAAACGGCGCGAGGTGTACAAAGCAGTGTATGCCACCATTAATTGTGGCCAGAAACCCCTGCAGATCGCCAAAGTGTGTGCTATACATTGGCTATCAATTGAGCCTGAGGTAACTCGTATATTGAGCCAGTGGGAAGAACTGAAACTCCACTTTGAGGTGACCAATGCCAGTGAGCGTTGCTACATGGCGGATGTGCTCCACGCCATATACGTGGACAAGGCCAACTATGTCTACCTGACATTCTTGAAATCAATCCTGTCCGACGTACAAGTTGCAGTGAAGACATTTGAGGGAGAGCAAACAGATCCTGTCAAAGCTTTTTGACAATCTGGCACACCTCTTAACATCAATTTGCAGCAGAGTAGTCAACTCTATGGCAACAATTGATGTCCTGAAGGATGCCATTGATGGACATCTCAGTCCATCACCATACCTTGGGTACCTTTTCGAGAGCACGGTGTACCAACTCAGTCTTGCGCTAGTGGACAAAAAGGTCATTCGGAGATGGTGCATCAACTGCATTGTTACTTTAAGCAAGGCTCCAAGACAACCTTGAAGCCCTGTGAAACATGGCCTTGTTCAGTGTTAAGGAAACGCTAAAGCACAATAAAGGCACCACTGAAATTATTAACGTAGCTGAGCTACTGGAATACCAGCCCCAAACAATTGATACAATTGTTTCCCAATGGAGAAACATCCATCTGTTTAGGTGGGAATCAACTGAAAATACAGTCGAGTTTTGGAGTGAAGTCAATAACTACACGGACTCTTCCGGGTCAAATCCATTTGAAGAACTGTGCAAAGCTGCACTCGCTGCCCGCTCCTTGCCACACTCAAATGCGGAGGTTGAGTGTGGTCAAGTCAAAGTTAAGTCAAAGTTAAGAAATAGAATGTCACTGCACACTCTCAACTCCATACTCCTGGTGCGGTACGGACTGAAGCTGGCTGGTGATACTTGTTACCAGCATAAACTACCAGGTGAAGTTCTGCTGCAGTTTGGCACCACAGAAGCATACTGTGGCCACTCCATCCTCTACTGCTGGTTCCAGCTCTGTGACAATGCAGTTGGACAGTGAAGATGAAGAGGATTTCCTTGCCAATCTATGATTCATCATATTTACAGTACGTATGCAAGGAGTGGACTTTCTGGAACTGGCGGAGACACACAGCTGATGGTGGCAGTGTGTACTGCAGTGTGTGCGAGAACAGTGGCAATATCTGAAGGAAACCATTGAGAAGCTAGCCAGCCAAGCAGCACAACAACCCGTAGAGAGCTGGAGAGAGATGCCTAGCGCACACATCATTATTTGAGTTAAGTTGCTTGTTCAATAAGATAGAATATATACCTTGTTATTAGCTTGTACCTATAATTGTTGATCAGTTAGGTAGCATGTTAACTACCAATACGCTGCTTAAAACTATAATTGTTCAGAATGTGTAGGTTTACTACTTGAAAAGAAATAAAATGTATTTGTTCAATAAAGTGTAATTGTTTAATAATTTTAAAAATTTAAAATATCTGATCATATAAAATGTGTTGTGTTTATATTACTTTTACAAATAAAAAATATGATAATAAATAAACAAATCTAAACTAACAAATGTCAAATCATATTTATCGCCGAGATGGCCAGTCAATTTGAGTAACGTTATTGTGCATTCTACGTAACGATGCAGTTTTACGTTATTGCGCGATGACGTCATCACGCAATGACATCACAACTTCATTTAGCAACTTTTAGCAACAAATTGACCTGCCTCGAGCAACTTCCCCTGAAAATTAGTTGGCAACACTGGTTCTTATTGACCATTTGAGCTTGCGTTCAGCAAGACGAAACCCAAAGGCTGCCATAATATTTATGTAGGCTAACATAAAAATAAACCACATCCTGTCTTGTTTAAATTATTTTATTGTGCTCAAGATGGAGATGATGGTATGCTAGATATCAACAACAATAAAGATACAGTGTATCTTCCAGCTTTAGTCCGTCTACATGTCTTTAGTCTCCTCAATGCATGTGCATCTTTGATTATATCATGACAAGAGGTTTTATGCACCAAAGCATATTTTATGCACCATATAGGAGGCCACTGTTGCAACTTATTATGGAAGGATGAAATAGTATGAATATATTCAATAAAATAAAGTGAATTAAAATATGTAAATCATTATGTATGAAATGAATAATGCCCCCGAAGCCGGTGTTTGCCGGCCCGAGACAAACAACACCAGGGTCAATCTCATTAAAAGTGTTATTTTCTGTCCTCAAGATAAATCATTCAAAATTGTATATAAAAACAATATACACTGGATTAAATTTAAAAAGGATCCTTATGTGTGTATGCCTTCATGATAATAGAAGCGCAATGACAGACTTCAAACTAAATTTGATACATTTTAACCTATTTTATTTCCATGGAAGGATGCAAGTTTTAAATGTCCTAAGTGCTGCTCAATCAACTTCAACGAGAATGATTAGGAATAAATGTATACATTAAAAATGTATATATACATTTCCTATTTTTTTAAATGAAATGTTATCCTATGTATAGTCTTTATGTAAAATGCTGCACTTTTTATAAGAATATTGACTATTTTCTGTACGTCCTCAAAGTTGTTGTCCACCCTGTTACATTGTGGTTACTGGCACTTTAAGAATATATATATTTTCTACAATGACATCACACACAGGAAATGATGTCACTTCCGTGGCAGGAAAACAACTGTGGTGAACCTGGATTTCATACAATTACATTTTCATCATTATGTGTTGGTGATGTGGGAAAGCATAACATGTCCACCCTGTTAAGCAAATTTACAAAAGATGTTAATCGAATTTCATAATTTCAAAATATATTTGTCAAACAATGCAAATTCCTTTTCAAGTGGCAACCATTATACTCGCTTCATCACAATCACTTGGAGCATAGTTGCTAATTTTAGCTCAAAATGTCCACCCTGTTATTATCCACATAACAGAGTGGACATGAACTCAACAGTGGAGAAATGGATATCTTGCAGTAATGGGTTGCAAAATATGTTTTTCTTCATAAATTGTATCACATAATTAGTATATATATAGCATGTATAGTATTTTAAGAATAAATAAATATCAGTTGAAATCAGGTCGTTCTGAAGGAATGGCAACTCCTTCTAGTGCAGCTGAAAGACAGCGGCAAAACAAAGAACGACGCACTGCTGACCCAGAAAGAAGGAAAGAGTATCTAGAGAAAGAGCGGGAGAGATGGAAAGATTAAGAGACAGGGAAGAAGGATTCAGTGACAGAGTGCAGAGTACAGAAAGGAAGAAATAGAGAAATTCAAAAAGGATACTCAAGAGCCAGTGCGTTGCTGCCGTCCCAACCCCCCCCCCCCCCCCCCCCCTCAACTCCTGAAAATCAGCCTGGGCTCCTCTCCTCCTCTGCGGAGATGTTCTTCATTACTGAGAGTGATGTTGAGGCCAGAGCCGAAGTAACCCCCCTTCCTCCCCATACATTTTTCTTGTACAGTAGCTGGTTGAGTTTTGAAATATATAAAGTCGTTTGTTACTCTTTATATCGTATCATATGCTATATCTCTTCTCACCTCAGACGCCTGCCTGAGATGCCATTAAAGGAATGATGAAGATTCATCAGGTTATCAGTGTCTCACCAGGCCAGAAAAAAAAAAAAAAAAACAGGGACATTACTTGTCTGTGGAAGAAGGATAGTGGCATGTTGGACTGTCCTTGACCCTGCATTATCTAGCCAGCTCCCTGCATCTCATGACAAGGCTGACACCACATGGCGACCTGGCACCAGTGAACTTAATCACGTAGGGGAGTGGTGTGTCAATTATGACCATGAAGGATACCCTGGCATCATCATGGATGTAGAGGAACATGACATTAAGGTGAAGTGCACGCACCGGAATGGCATCAACAAATCCTTCTGGCCAAGTCCAAAGGAAGATGTTTGTTGGTACTCTGATGGACAGATCATTTGTCTGATGCCAGAGCCACAGGCTGTTAATAAACGCTCTGTGCAGATGGAAAAATCCACTTGGAAGAGCATTTGGGGTGAAAGGGGGGAGAGATGGAAAGAGGGTGAGCGCGAGAGGAAGAGAGGGGCAGGAATGTGTTCTAATGCTAATTCCAATGATTTTTGTAGAGGCAATGTATTTTTGTTGTTGTTTTTCACAATGAATATGTAACTAAATAGCAGTTCCAATGTTGTTACTACATGTACTACTATGTAATGTCTATTCAGTGTTCAGTGTTTAATTCAGTGTTCAGTGTTTATTCAGTTACATTGTCAAATATAAAGAATTTGTGTAATATATTTTTCTTCCAAGTGGATTTTTTTGTTGTTGTTATACTCTTGTGAATTCTATGGTTTTTACTCGATTACTTGTAGTTTTTCGTGTTGTTTGTCTGTATATTTTGTAATGACTTGGTGCTGCCTATCTTGGCCAGGACGCTCTTGAAAAAGAGATTTTAAATCTCAATGAGCCCTTCCTGGTAAAAAAAAAAAACACCACACAATTATAAACTTGGATAAAATATCTGTCACGCCTTGGTCATAGTATTTTGTGTTTTCGTTATATATTTGGTCAGGCCAGGGTGTGACATGGGTTTATTTTGTTGTGTTTCGTATTGGGGTTTTGTAGGCATTGGGATTGCGGCTGAGTAGGGGTGTAGCATAGGCTTGGCTGCCTGAGGCGGTTCTCAATCAGAGTCAGGTGATTCTCGTTGTCTCTGATTGGGAACCATATTTAGGTAGCCGGGGTTTCACTGTGTATTTTGTGGGTGATTGTTCCTGTCTCTGTGTAGTGTTCACCAGATAGGCTGTAATAGGTTTTCGCGTTCCGTTTGTTGTTTTGTTTATATATATATAGTTATTTCATGTATCGCTATTCTTCATTAAAGAACATGAGTAACCACCACGCTGCATTTTGGTCCGACTCTCCTTCAACAGACGAACGCCGTTACAATATCATTAATACCCGTCTCAATTTAGAAAGATATGGTGCAAATTAGATGAAGTTTTGTATAACACTTATACAAAACTTCTTATTTCAGAACAAATGGACAGAGTTGACAAGGGTACACAATAGCTTTATGAAAATGTAAACATTATTAAAATAGCTCAATGAAAGTAATTAAAGACAGTTAAGTGCATGTCCACAACAGGGTGGACTTATACCTCCATTCACTGAAAATGGGTTTATAATTATCTAAGTGCTGGAGCTTAGCCAACAAGTTTCAAGACAAGTCTAATATTTCCATAAAAGTAATAAAAATGCTAAATGTTGCATGGTTCAAATGGTATGGTTTTGTGATATTGACCCACCTCCAAACATCAGCTTCCTGTGCATTATCACCTAAATATATCATACGATCGAGGTTAAATGAACGAAGCATATTTTATGCAACATACAGTTGAAGTCGAAAGTTTACATACACTTAGGGTGGAGTCATTAACACTTATTTTTCAACCAGTCCACACATTTCTTGTTAACAAACTAGTTTTGGCAAGTCGGTTAGGACATCTACTTTGTGCATGACACGTAATTTTTCCAACAATTGTTTACAGACAGATTATTTCACTGTATCACAATTCCAGTGGGTCAGAAGTTTACATACACTACATTACATTGACTGTGCCTTTAAAACATCTTGGAAAATTCCAGAAAACGATGTCATGGCATTAGAAGCTTCCGATAGGCTAATTGACATCATTTGAGTAAATTGGAGGTGTACCTGTGGATGTATTTCAAGGCCTACCTTCAAACTCATTGCCTCTTTGCTTGACATCATGGGGAAATCAAAAGATATCAGCCAAGACCTCACAAGAAAAATTGTAGACCACAAGTCTGGATCATCCTTGGGAGTAATTTCCAAATGCCTGAAGGTACCACGTTCATCTGTACAAACAATAGTACGCAAGTATAAACACCATGGGAACACGCAGCCATCATACCGCTCAGGAAGGAGACGAGTTCTGTCTCCTAGAGATAAACGTACTTTAGTGCGAAAAGTGCAAATCAATCCCAGAACAACAGCAAAGGACCTTGTGAAGATGCTGGAGGAAACGGATACAAAAGTATCTATATCCACAGTAATATGAGTCCTATATCGACATAACCTGAAAGGCCGCTCAGTGGCCATAAAAAGCCAGACTACTGTTTGCAACTGCACATGGGGACAAAGATTGTACTTTTGGGGGAAATTTCCTCTGGTCTGATAAAACAAAAACAGAACTGTTTGGCCATAATACCATCGTTATGGTTGGAGGAAAAAGGGGGATACTTGCAAGCCAAAGAACACCATCCCAACCGGGAAGCACGGGGGTGGCAGCATCATGTTGTGGGGGTGCTTTGCTGCATGAGGGACTGGTGCACTCCACAAAATAGATGGCATCATGAGTTATGAAAATTATGTGGATATACTGAAGCAACATCTCAAGACATCAGTCAGGAAGTTAAAGCTTGGTCGCAAATGGGTCTTCCAAGTGGACAATGTCCCCAAGCATACTTCCAAGTTGTGGCAAAATGGCTTAAGGACAACAAAGGCAATGTATTGGAGTGGCCATCACAAAGCCTTGACCTCAATCCAATAGAACATTTGTGGGCAGAACTGAAAAGGCGTGTGCGAGCAAGGAGGCCTACAAACCTGGCTCAGTTACACCATCTCTGTCAGGAGGAATCACCCATCTTATTGTGGGAAACTTGTGGAAGGCTACCTGAAACGCTTGACCCAAGATAAATAATTTAAAGACAATGCTACCAAATACTAATTGAGGGTATGTAAACTTCTGATCCACTGGGAATGTGATGAAATAAATAAAAGCTGAAATAAATCACTCTACTATTATTCTGACATTTCACATTCTTAAAATAAAGTGGTGATCCTAACTGACCGAAAACAGGGAATTGTTTTCTAGGATTAAATGTCAGGAATTGTTAAAAACTGAGTTTAAATATACTTGGCTGAGTTTTATTTAAACTTCCGACTTCAACTGTATGAGAGGCCACTGTTGCAATTTGTTATTTTTTTTAAATTGGTTTAAAATTGTATTCAGCATTCAACTCAATGACACACTTTTTGCTCTTAAAGTATTCCACTCATGGGATAAACACCCAGACCACTTGTGGCAGTGATCCAGACAGCAAGGCACAGTAATAGTCCTTGTATGGTACTTGATCAGCTTTAAATCAAATAAAAAACGACATTGTTATTCATTGTGAGTAAGTATAAATTGATCAAGTTTCTTGTTTTGGGCTCTTGAAGAAGGAACTGAGTGACAGCTGTCTGGTCCCGCTGTTTGTTGAATTGTCTTTGAGCTTTTTAGACTTGTGCTGTCCATCACTCTTAGTGTTAGTAGCCTTCTTCTGTTTCCCATCCGGACAGAGACAAGAACAGAGAAGAGTTCCCACTGGCATCAGTATGGGTTATCAATGGGTCATTTAGTCTAGGTGTCAATGCAGAAGGATTTCAGGTATAAATTCAGAAAGTACTGTATAGCAGACCGTATAATCATATTCGCTCTGGATAAGGGTGTCCTGCTAATGAATGTGATGTAGTGAAATACCTTGGTAGCTTGTCCCTCTTGATCCTCCATAGTGTCGTACAGCTTCATGATCTGCAAGAGATAAATGACGCATGACTATTCTTGCTCACCTTAACCGTGCTAAATCAGAAAACACTGCGTGCACACACGCAAGCACACACTAGATCAAGGGTGTCAATCAAAATGTTGTACCTGGGGCCTCAGTCATTCTTCAACGAGGTCCGGAGGGCGCCCCCAAAAGAGGGTTATATTTCCTCGCTGTCCAAATTTTCCAAAGATAGTCCTCTATCCATATTTTCTGCAATTTTAGATACTCTGACTGTCTAGCTTTAATTTTGGTGATTATTAGTGAGCTAAATGTAGGGACCGTTATAATTTCTACACAGTTTAGATGTATTTTTTTGTCATTTTAAAAGGGCAGTGAACTCCCCCCCCCAAAAAAAATTCCTGTTTTTCTTAGATATTTCCATAACGCTATGAAATTTAGAAAATTATGATAATGCCCTTTTAGTGTACATTTATTTTTGATTTATTATAGTTTATTTCAGGTGGGACTGAGTTTTTGGCCCACAGCATGACATCAAATCTGATTTGGTTATTCTGACCAATGACGAAAAACGTTTATTTGCATATGTCTCCACTTTGAAGATGACACATCCATCAATCAGGGATATGCATGTAAATATATGAACATTTGTAGCATCATGCCGACACGATCCAACAGAATTTCAATGGCAAAAGGAGGCTAAGGGAAATACAAATAAATATGTTGCGAGTTGTTTTCATGAAATAAGCACAGTGATTTATTAGACATACAGTGATGATTTGAAAATACAATTGAAAAGACTGCATGGGCACGAGTTAGTTTTTTCCTCTGTACTCTGGATTTGAACTATGTTCTCCTGAGTTTCCCTATCGATTCAGTGGGTGCACTGTTTTGTTCCAAATTTAGTTGAAGAAAATGAGACAAGAGGAACATGTCTCACTTAAGAACCGCTATGGACTTCTAAAGTTACTCAGTAACATTTTTTTTGTCAAAATAACAAATCCTTATTGTAAATATCAGAAAATATGATACAATGGCAAATTCAAATCTAACTTTGTCATATACGCCAAATACAACAAGTGTAGACTTTACTGTGAAATGCTTACTTACAAGCCCTTAACAGTGCAGTTCAAGAAGAGTTAACAAAATATTTACCAAGTAGACTAAAATAAAAAGTAATAATAAAAAGTGATACAATAAGAATAACGAGGCTATGTACAGGGGGCACCGGTACAGAGAGGGGGTACAGGTTAGTTGAGGTAATTTGTAGGTGAAGTGACTATGCATAGATAATAAACAGTGAGTAGCAGCAGTGTACAAAAGGGAGGGAGGGGGGGGGGGGGTCAATGTAAATTGTCCGGTGGCGATTTTATTAATTGTTCAGCAGTCTTGTGGCTTGGGGGGTAGAAGCTGTTGAGGAGCCTTTTGGTCCTAGACTTGGACCTCCGGGTATCGCTTGCCGTGTGGGAGCAAAGAAATCAGTCTATAAAATCAGTGACTGAAGTCTGACAATTTTATTAATTTTAAATTAAAATAGTTTTATTTATTTAAAATGTTTCTATTTTGTACTACTATGTCATAATAAAAATAATACAGTGTACAAAACATTATGAACATGCTCTTTCCATGAAAGACTGAGCAGGTGAATCCAGGTGATCCCTTATTAATGTCACTTGTTAAATCCACTTCAAAATCAGTGTAGAGGAAGGGGAGGAGACAGGTAAAAGTATGTTTAAGTCTTGAGGCAATAGAGACATGGATTGTGTATGTGTGCCATTCAGAGGGGGAACTGGTTTGTGTCAAGAACTGCAACGCTGCTGGGTTTTTCCCACAACAGTATCCCATGTGTATCAAGAAATGGTCCACCACCCAAAGGACATCCAGCCAACTTGACACAACTGTGGGAATCATTTAAAGTCAACATGGGCCAGCATCCCTGTGGAACACTTTTGACACCTTGTAGAGTCCATGACGCAATGAATGAGGCTGTTCTGAGGGCAAAAAGGAGTGCAAACTCAACAGTAGGAAGGTGTTCTTAATGTTTTGTTCACTGAGTGCATGTTTAATTTGAATCCAATCTTTACAAATCCAAAAAGGATGCTGAATGAAATAAAACTAGTTAAACCAACAAAGTAGGCCTACATAGACATGTGTTAATTAAGGGAGGAGTTACACACACCGGTTAATGGATAACTGGTGGTACAAATATAATACTGAAAAGAAGCCAGCTGTAGACAAATCAAATGCGAGTTCAGCCAACTGTGAAAGTAAAATGCAACACAAACCGTTGATTAGTACTCAAGAGTCAAATTTTCTTCACAATATTCTACTAATGCAATTCCTTTTGGACAGATTTCACAGGTTATTACCACCACTCCCTTCTTACAATAGCTCTCTGCCTGCTGCTTCAGTTCCGACAGACAGAACTCTTTGCTTTCCCAAGACTACAACATCTGTTAATGGTGGTGCGAGGTGAAACACAGGAGAGTCACAGTGAGAATGCTGTTCATTGACTACCACTCAGTGTTCAACACCAGTGCCCACAAAGCTCATCACTAAACTAAGGACCACTATTGTTTTCACTATATATTTTACCTCTTGGGGATGTTATTCGAAAACATAATGTAAACTTTCACTGCTATGCGGATGACACACAGCTGTACATTTCAATGAAACATGGTGAAGCCCCAAAATTGCCCTCGCTAGAAGCATGTGTTTCAGACATAAGGAAGTGGATGGCTGCAAACTTTCTACTATTAAACTCGGACAAAACAGAGATGCTTGTTCTAGGTCCCAAGAAACAAAGAGATCTTCTGTTGAATCTGACAATTAATCTTAATGGTTGTACAGTCGTCTCAAATAAAACTGTGAAGGACCTCGGCGTTACTCTGGACCCTGATCTCTCTTTTGAAGAACATATCAAGACCATTTCGAGGACAGCTTTTTTCCATCTACGTAACATTGGAAAAATCAGAAACTTTCTGTCCAAAAATGATGCAGAAAAATTATTATTATTATTTTTTTATTATTATTTTCCGGCTACCCGGATAAAGCACTAAATAAACTTCAGTTAGTGCTAAATACGGCTGCTAGAATCCTGACTAGAACCAAAAAATTTGATCATATTACTCCAGTGCTAGCCTCTCTACACTGGCTTCCTGTCAAAGCAAGGGCTGATTTCAAGGTTTTTACTGCTAACCTACAAAGCATTACATGGGCTTGCTCCTACCTATCTCTCTGATTTGGTCCTGCCGTACATACCTACACGTACGCTACGGTCACAAGACGCAGGCCTCCTAATTGTCCCTAGAATTTCTAAGCAAACAGCTGGAGGCAGGGCTTTCTCCTATAGAGCTCCATTTTTATGGAACGGTCTGCCTACCCATGTCAGAGACGCAAACTCGGTCTCAACCTTTAAGTCTTTACTGAAGACTCATCTCTTCAGTGGGTCATATGATTGAGTGTAGTCTGGCCCAGGAGTGGGAAGGTGAACGGAAAGGCTCTGGAGCAACGAACCGCCCTTGCTGTCTCTGCCTGGCCGGTTCCCCTCTTTCCACTGGGATTCTCTGCCTCTAACCCTGTTACGGGGGCTGAGTCACTGGCTTACTGGGGCTCTCTCATGCCGTCCCTGGGGGGGTTGATTCACTGTTGTGGTCAGCCTGTCTGGGTTGGCGCCCCCCCCCCCCCGGGTTGTGCCGTGGCGGAGATCTTTGTGGGCTATACTCGGCCTTGTCTCAGGATGGTAAGTTGGTGGTTGAAGATATCCCTCTAGTGGTGTGGGGGCTGTGCTTTGGCAAAGTGGGTGGGGTTATATCCTTCCTGTTTGGCCCTGTCCGGGGGTGTCCTCGGATGGGGCCACAGTGTCTCCTGACCCCTCCTGTCTCAGCCTCCAGTATTTTAGTTCCCTGTCAAAATTAGTAGTTTATGTGTCGGGGGGCTAGGGTCAGTTTGTTATATCTGGAGTACTTCTCCTGTCCTATTCGGTGTCCTGTGTGAATCTAAGTGTGCGTTCTCTAATTCTCTCCTTCCCTCTTTCTTTCTCTCTCTCGGAGGACCTGAGCCCTAGGACCATGCCCCAGGACTACCTGACATGATGACTCCTTGCTGTCCCCAGTCCACCTGGCCATGCTGCTGCTCCAGTTTCAACTGTTCTGCCTTACTATTATTCAACCATGCTGGTCATTTATGAACATTTGAACATCTTGGCCACGTTCTGTTATAATCTCCACCCGGCACAGCCAGAAGAGGACTGGCCACCCCACATATGCTCTCTCTAATTCTCTCTTTCTTTCTCTCTCGGAGGACCTGAGCCCTAGGACCGTGCCCCAGGACTACCTGACATGATGACTCCTTGCTGTCCCCAGTCCACCTGACTGTGCTGCTGCTCCAGTTTCAACTGTTCTGCCTTATTATTATTATTCGACCATGCTGGTCATTTATGAACATTTGAACATCTTGGTCATGTTCTGTTATGATCTCTACCCGGCACAGCCAGAAGAGGACTGGCCACCCCACATAGCCTGGTTCCTCTCTAGGTTTCTTCCTAGGTTTTGGCCTTTCTAGGGAGTTTTTCCTAGCCACCGTGCTTTTACACCTGCATTGTTTGCTGTTTGGGGTTTTAGGCTGGGTTTCTGTACAGCACTTTGAGATATCAGCTGATGTACGAAGGGCTTCATACTCGTCACCAAACCCACTGGCTCCAGGTGATCTACAAGTATCTGCTAGGTAAAGCCCCACCTTATCTCGGCTCACTGGTCACCATAGCAGCACCCACCTGTAGCACGCGCCCCAGCAGGTATATCTCATTGGTCATCCCCCAAAGCCAATTCTTCCTTTGACCGCCTTTCCTTCCAGTTCTCTGCTGCCAGTGACTGGAACGAACTGCAAAAATCACTGAAGCTGGAGACTTATCTCCCTCACTAGCTTTAAGCACCAGCTGTCAGAGCAGCTCACAGATCACTGCACCTGTACATAGCCCATCTGTAATGTAGCCCATCCAACTACCTCATCCCCATACTGTATTTATTTATTTATCTTGCTCCTTTGCACCCCAGTATCTCTACTTGCACATTCATCTTCTGCACATGTACCATTCCAGTGTTTAATTGCTATATTGTAATTACTTCGCCACCATGGCCTATTTATTGCTTTACCTCACTTATCCTACCTCATTTGCACATGCTGTATATTAGACTTTTTCAACTGTATTATTGAATCTGTTTGTTTATTCCATGTGTAACTCTTTGTTGTTCTTGTTGTGAACTGCTTTGCTTTATCTTGGCCAGGTCGCAGTTGCAAATGAGAACTTGTTCCCAACTAGCAGACCTGGTTAAATATAGGTTAAATATATATATTTTTTAATTGACTCAGTACCGGTACCACCTGTATATAGCCTCATTATTATTGTTACTTTATTGTGTGACTTGTTTTGTTTATGTCCAGCTAACAGTGAGCAAGAAGAGCAGCTTGGAGTCCTGTCTTCTTCAGTTTCTCCACTAATTCAGCCAACATGTTATTTTTCCTTCCGAGCAGGCCTTGGGGTGAAGGTCTGCAATGGGAGCAGCTGTAGACAAGTTTCCGATCATCCTGATTCCAGTTGTCACTAATACACAGTAGCTGTGTCTACAGGAAGTAGATCCTTCACTATATCCAGACAGATCAAACAGAATAGCTCTCCATCATCTGAAATATTAGCAGCTACAGATTTAAAATTAGTTCTAATTTCTTTCTGAACGTTAGACTCGGCGCACTCAAAATGCTGACTTTGCTGTGTTTTATATCATATTGTAAAACAGCTGATGAAACAAACACTGTAAATGTGTTTTTTCTTTTAAACGTATCAGTGATATTTGCTTATAGTTGCTGGTTGAAAATACAATCTACACAGGACCTTCTAATCAGCAGGTTTGTATTGGCCGGGAGTTTCGGCTTTCCATGGTTGCATCACCATGTAGTGAATTAGTTAATAGACAAATAACAAAGTTCTAAACCGCTAATTTTCAGTTTTCCCCTCCCCACTCAGACCACTTCCAGAAAGTACGAGCTAAATTCTGGCTTGAGAAATTAATGGAAATAAGGTGCAGAAATGATTTGATATAAAATGGCTGAATTGGGCCTTTAAGAAGTAGAGACCGAGGCATAGAGGCAGAGACCAAGTCTAATGTTGTGTCATAGAGTGAAGGTGAGTGAGTCTTGAGTTAAATTATATTTTCAGATAAGGAGTGGTTTATGGACCAAAGTTTGTGGACCAAAGTACATGCAATAGAAAAGCTAACTCATATGTGCAGTAGACATATGGCTATATTAATTGCACAACATATTTCACTCCATTTGTGAAATGTGAACCAACAATGCCTTCCAAAAGTACTCACACCCCTTGATTTTGTTGAGTTACAAAGTGGAATTAAGATGGATGTCATTTTTTTGTCGACGATCTACACAAAATACTTGAACGTCAAAAGTGGAAGATTTAAAAAAAAAAATGTTTTTTTTAAAATTAATGAAAAATAATGGGAGGGCATATAAAGCGAACGTCTAGCAACCCGAAGGTTGCGAGTTTGAATCTCATCACGGACAACATCAGCATTTTAATTCATTAGCAACTTTAACTACTTACTACTTTTTAGCTACTTTGCAACTACTTAGGATGTTAGCTAACCCTTTTAGCTAACCCTTCCCCTAACCTAGCTAACATTTGCCAGCTAGCTAACATTAGCCACCTAGCTACAATTCGTAACATATCATAGGTTCAGCAAATTCGTAACATATAGTACATTTTGCAAATCCATAACATATTCTACGTTTGCAAATACCTAACATATCATTTTAAAAAGTGTCATTCGTAACATTTCATACGAAATAGGTGATGGACATCCACAAATTAATACATACCATACGACATATCATACTAAATGCAGTGTCTTGGATTTACATACAGAATAATTCAAAATGCTGAGACCAGGTTGATTTTCAAGCAGATGTAAGTAAAAACTGTAACTACGCCATTTAGGAACATGCAATGTCGTCTTGGTAATCTAAGCAGTGTAGATTTGGCCTTGTGTTTTAGGATATTGTTCTGCTAAAAGGCAAATGTCTCCCAGTGTCTGTTGGAAAATAGACTGAACCAGGTTTTCCTCTAAGATTTTGCCTGTGCTTAGCTCCACTCTGCAGTCCTTGCCGATGACAAGCATACCTATAACGTGATGCAGCCACCACCATGCTTGAAAATATCAAGTGTGGTACTCAGTCATGTGTTGTGTTGGATTTGCCTCAAATATTCTTTGTATTCAGGACATAAATATAGTTTCTTTACCACATTTATTTTTGCAGAACTACTTTAGTTGCAAACAGGATGCATGTTTTGGAATATTTGTATTCTGTAAAGGCTTCCTTCTTTTCACTCTGTAATTTAGGTGAGTATTGTGGAGTAACTACAATTTTGTTGATCCATCCTCAGTTTACTACCTATCACAGCCAATGAACTCTGTAACCATTTTAAAAATCACCATTGGCCTCATGGTGAAATCGCTAAGCGGATCCCTTCCTCTCTGGCAACTGAGTTAGGGAGGATGCCTGTATCTTTGTAGTGACTGGGTGTATTGATACACCATCCAAAAGTGTAATTAATAACTTCACCATGCTCAAAGGGATATTCAGTATCTACTTTGTTTACTAACAATCAGTGCCCTCCCTTACGAAAAAAGATTGCAATCAGAGAGCAGTATAACTGCAGTTTGCTGCAAAAACTGCATCCAAAATAAATAAAAAATGTACTGTAGAAATGTTGCAGTGTAACGGCAGTTATTCTGCAATTACTGCATCCCAAACACCGCAGTTAATGCAGTTTTACTGAAGCTTCTAAACTTATATTTTTTCATTGTAGGGGCTTCTTGCGAGGCATTGGAAAACCTCCCTGTTCTTTCTGGTTGAACCTGTGCTTGAATTTCACTACTCGACTGAGGGACCTTTCAGATAATTGTATGTGTGGGGTACAATCTTAGTGGTAAAAGATCATGTTAACCACTATTAGTGTTAGGGTTAGCGCACACACAAACACACAGTAGATCATAGCAAGTTACGATTACTAACCTTCTTCACTCCAGTGGATACAGCAGCTTCCTGCAGGGAAGGTCTAGTGAGCCAGCGTGTAGTACTCTGGGCTTTCCCTCCCTCTCCAGAGACATTCAAACACAGGCTGTACACAACATATGTCTGGTGGATGTGGGAGAAGATATGAACCACCTGTACAGTAGAAAAACACCAACAGTCAATTGCAATGACTTAGGGAGAAGCCTAGCTTAGCATACTAATACAAACTTAGAATGACACGAGTCCAAATAAGTCATTTATTCAGAATTTTGACAGGGAAATGTATAATAATACTCATAGGAACTATGGGACAATAGGGTGCAATTTGGGACATATTCTTTAATGTCCCTGATAGGCAAACCATAACAGTAGGCCCTGTTCTCCTGTACATACCTCCCCCACATACTGGAGCAGCCCGTTGTCCAGCCGAACTCCCAACAATCTCCCCACCCCAGCACACAGCGCCCCCCTCTGTTTCATCTCAGAATTCTCCCCCTCCAGGAGCAGGCTAGGGAACTCCCACATACCAGCCAAAAGTCCTACAAGGAAGTAAAGAAGAAAGGAAAAGGCAAGCAGACAAGACAGTTAATGAGTGTGCTCAAAATTCCCAACTGATAATAAAAGGTTAGCTTTGATAAATATGTTAGTGAAAACAATGGTAATGATATAGTAAATACACCCACCTCGGAGCTGTACAACGGCACAAACATCATGCAGAAAACAACAGGAATGGTGCGAAATTAAAATGCTTGGAAGGTGTGTTTTAGTGCTATACTAGAGCCCTGTCCCAAATGGTACCCTATTTACGATATAGTGAATGTAAGGACCAGGGCTCTAAACTAACCATTTTCATTGGTAGCACTGGTGCTCCCAACTTTAAAGTTACTGCGCAATAGCGAGCAGTAGTTCTCCGAAGGTCTAGCTAGCTAGCTTTTTTTGTAGGCTAGTTTGCAGCAGGTATTATCGAAGATGTTGTTGGTCATTTGTTAGCTTCTCCCTTTTCAAGAAACACTTTCAACAAGAAGTTTCAAATGATCCTCATCTGGTAGGTGGAACTGTGTTTTTTATTGCAGCTCACTCGCTGTTGCCTGCCATCTCTTTGAAAATAACTGGTGTGTGAAACATTGTTGCATTTAACATTTTGGATCACCGGTTACTTTGTGCGCTAAGCGTGAAAAGTTTTTTTTCGCAATGGGAAGTAATAGTTGTACATTTCGATTGGCAAATGCTTGGCCTAATGGTTGTGTCTTGGTATTCTTATGATTGGGACCTACTGGATAATTATGTCTGAGTGAAGGGCCTGCTTATCCTTTAAAATCATGTTGTGTGTGACTCTGGTCTGGGTATACTGCCCGGTGAAGGAAAGGTGCCCTGTGTGAAAAATCCTATATTTTCCTATGTTTTTTAACGTGTTTTCCTGTAGATCTTTCATATTTTCACAAGATGCATTCAGGAGACCATTTTTTGAGGTCTTGTAAAAATCCCCCAAAATATATTTTTGGAGGGTGAAGTTGCCCTTTAATTCAATTGAGCAAAAATAAATGCCCTCCCCATTGATACAAATTAGCATGACACCATTATGTCGGGTCCGCCTACTTTGCAGTCACAGTTTGACTGGGAAGTTTTTTTGGGAAAGCTTTTCGAAAATGTTCATGCAAACTGCGTGTTCATGAATTAGTCTGCTAACCAAGACTTAGTTAGCATTTACTGGAAAATATCATAAGTTGAAACGTCTTTCCTACCTACCCTAATGGCTACTTGATGTCATTCTTCTGTGAGCTGCTCCGTGAGACAACCAGTTGAGAGCTGTGTGCTCTTGATTTCTCCATTGTACTACATAATTGATAAGTCCTATACCTCCACCACGCTGCTTTGATGTGGATCAGAGGGGATTAAGAAGTGAGTAGAAGCAAAGCCCACTGAAAAGAAAATGGGTATACGGCCTGCATATAGCCTCCAATACACCACTGGCCCTTTGTGTTTGACAAAAACTCTCCTACGTGAGTGCAGGCTGGTATTACGGTTGTTGTTCTTTCAGCATCATGAGCCTGTTACACACTGAAGGCCTAGGTCAAATAGGTTCGCCACTGTACTAACCTGCCACACACTGAAGGCCTAGGTCCAAATAGGTTCACCACTGTACTAACCTGTCACACACTGAAGGCCTGGGTCCAATAGGTTCGCCACTGTACTAACCTGTCACACACTGAAGGCCTAGGTCCAAATAGGTTCACCACTGTACTAACCTGTCACACACTGAGGCCTGGGTCCAATAGGTTCGCCACTGTACTAACCTGTCACACACTGAGGCCTGGTTCGCCACTGTACTAACACACTGAGGTTCGCCACTGTACTAACCTGTCACACACTGAAGGCCTAGGTCCAATAGGTTAGTACAGTGGCGAACCTATTGGACCTAGGCCTTCAGTGTGTGACAGGTTAGTACAGTGGCGAACCTATTGGACCCAGGCCTCAGTGTGTGACAGGTTAGTACAGTGGTGAACCTATTGGACCCAGGCCTTCAGTGTGTGACAGGTTAGCACAGTGGAACCTAGGCCTTCAGTGTGTGACAGGCAGTGGTGAACCTATTGGACCTAGGCCTTCAGTGTGTGACAGGTTAGTACAGTGGCGAACCTGTCACACACTGAAGGCCTAGGTCCAATAGGTTCGCCACTGTACTAACCTGTCACACACTGAAGGCCTAGGTCCAATAGGTTCGCCACTGTACTAACCTGTCACACACTGAAGGCCTAGGTCCAATAGGTTCGCCACTGTACTAACCTGTCACACACTGAAGGCCTAGGTCCAATAGGTTTGCCACTGTACTAACATGTTTATAATAGATATAAAGACTAACAATTTCCTCCGGGCTCCACTGTACTAATAGTGAGTGGACAACTTTCCAACAAGTTCCCCCACTCTTCCCCACCAAGGGGGTCAAGGAAATACTGACAAAAGATGAAGGATATTTTTCTACAAAAGTAAAAAGGACAGTAACGAGTAAAGTAGGAAGCCCTGGTTTCAATAGGCTGTTAAGACATTCATGGTTTCAAGGAAGGAGTGTATATATTTGGCCTGGCAAAGCGGTTTTATGCGCTGACTGAATGGAAGCTGATTGAGTTTTTTTAAATTTGATTTTTACTCCGCTGGTATCTCACAGCAACAAGACACCCAATATGTGGTCTCGGGTACTACAATATTGACAGCTACTTCGCGAATATGAACTCGTCATGGCCAGAAAATGTGAGGAATGGTTATGATATCTGTATTAGGTTCATAAATTAAATATTGTCTACACAAGAAATGGCACTTTACAGTATTCAGACGTAGCCTACAAACGCCAACGGAGAACCGCATATTCTACCGTTAAACTGCGCTTCTGATCGCATAGAGCAAAATAGGCTGCTTGAAATAGCTCATTTATTTACTACTGTAAAGTGGGACCAACTAAAAGAGAAATGGGATGAATAGTAGCCTGTCCTAACTTGTTTTTGGCCTACAGGCTATTTCGTGAGTCATCTATGAAACCATCAGTCAGAAAAGGTGAGGAAGTTATTTAGCAAAGAAAGAAATTACAGGCCTATTTCTAATTATTGTAGAATGCAAAGATAAATAGATCTCGTCTCACTAACGGCTAATGATTGCATCTTGTCATTATATTTAGCTAGACCTACCTGTTCTTTTGATATGAATAAGACCTTTATCATATATTCCCCATTTCCACAAGGCTACTACTAAGCTACTTTTGGCTTCTTGCAATGCTTCAGACTTCAACCACTAGAAACTGTGCGTACGCATGGTCTAAAGTTTGCGGGAGGACAAGCACATTCTCACGGAAAGTTCAATTTTTCTAAGTGGCAACTTTGCGTTAAAAACTGGCGCACGCATGATTTGAGGCGGATAATGTGCATAAGAAACATTTAGAAATGAGGCCCCATGATCTTTTTTTAAAATCTAGAAACTAGATGTTTCCTCTGTAGTAAATGGGGCCACCATGGCACTAACAAATCTGCACTTCTTTCTCTAGGGCACTCGGAAACAAAAGGTCCAGCGAAGCCTAATCAATACAACAATTAATTATTATCTAGAAGTTGTTGTTTTTTCTTCTAGTGGCACCGGTGCTCCCAAATAGAAATTCCAAGTCGCACTGAAAAATATTTAGGAGCATATGCAGCCAAAAATGTTCACTCTTTAGAGCCCTGATAGGGACTAGGGTGCCATTTAAGACACAGCCTATATTAAAGGGCAGCTGACCTTTGCTCGGCCTTTGGGTGAGCAGGTACTCGACATCTCCTCCTGCTCCTGGCCGGGACACCACACAGGTGAGTGTGCGCTCCACACGAGGAGCTTTCTTCACCGGCTTCCTGGGGAAGTTCTGAACGCCCAGTTGGCTGTCCCAGGGTTCCCTGGGGCACAGGTTACATGTTCCTGAGGTCACTGGAGGGGGAGGGGGGGGGACAAAGTTAGGGGTGGAGTCAGGAAGTGTTTACACGATGTCGCCAAATAATTATTGCGCAACATCAGGGAGGCACACACATACCGGGAGCTAGAGTATCTGTTACAAAGACTTGTAGACAACAATAGATATTTCTATCAAATATGCTTTAATAACCCTATTCAAAATACCAGGTATATGACTACCATCCTTATATGCGCCAACCTTTGAAACAACGAAAAGGAAAAATTAAAAATAAACACTTACCACAATCCTCTACATCTGGCAGAGATGCAGGTACCCTGTTCAATTTACCCAGAAGCTTTGTTGAGTTCTCCTCTCGTTTGACGCTAACCTGCACAGAGAGAGAGAGAGAGAGAGAGACACTAACACATATGCACTGGAGACTCATCACCACTGGTCTGGAATAGGCCAATGCCTATTGGTCTTGTTATTAAGGTTGATGACTTCGGCGTGGTACCTTCCTGTAGGAGTGGCAGAGAGTCTGTATGGGACACTGGTTGCACTGGGGGCCTTTAGGGGTGCACACCCTCGCCCCCAGCTCCATCATGGCCTGGTTAAAGTCCCCTGGTCTCTCTTGGGACACCAACGTGTTGGCGGTGCTCCTAGAATACACACAGAGGAACAATGAATCCTTAAAAACAATTACCAAGGGAACCATACAGTATCTAACCAGGTAAGAATACGCATCAAGTCAACAACAAGAGACTGAGTATGATGATTTAGGTGTTGGTCAACTATGTCTTCATTGTAACAGCTTGTATTAAACATAGATGACCCCCACTGGACCAGTTTTATTTTTTTATTTTACCTTTATTTAACTAGGCAAGTCAGTTAAGAACAAATTCTTATTTTCAATGACAGCCTAGGAACAGTGGGTTAACTGCCTGTTCAGGGGCAGAACGACAGATTTGTACCTTGTCAGCTCGGGGATTTGAACTTGCAACCTTCCGATTACTAGTCCAATGCTCTAACCACTACCCTGCCGCCCCGCCCACTGCCAGTGGAGGCTGCAGAGGGGAGGACAGGTCATAATAATGGACTGAACGGAACAAATGGAATGGCATCAAACACCTGGAAACCGTGTGTTTAATGTACTTGATACCATTCTACTGATTCCGCTCCTGTCATTACCACAAGCCCGTTCTCCCCAATTAAGGTGTCACCAACCTACAGTGCACTGGACAGATGTTAAATATCCACTGAAGAATCACCATTAGAAAAACATTTTTTTTCTTCCTCACTTCAACCATGAGTTCAACCTCACCATAGAGCTTCAGTCACTGCTGGGCTTGTACTGTCGGCCCCTATAGCCCGCACCCGACACAGGACCCGGATCACATTCCCATCAACAGCTCCCGTCACCTGGGCAACAGAGGTCACAGGTCATGTCAGTGAACGATGATGCCAAAGAGGGAGGGGTTAAAAATAAAATAAAATCCCTTTAAGGTGTGTGTGAGCATGCGCGCGTATAGAGAGAGCTCTGACCTGGCCCAGCGCGATGGAGCCCACAGCTGCGGCGGTGTAGCGGCCCACTCCAGGCAGCTGCTTCAGCAGAGCCTCAACCGTCCTGGGCATCTCTCCCCCTAGCTCTGCTACCACCTGTAGTACAAATCACAGCCAGACAGGACGACAAAAACAACACACTCAGAAGTCACTATAGACAGAGAACAGGCGCTCAATAGTTCAAGCAACACAGTACATGTCACCAGCTTGTCGATTTTGGCATTGGCTAGAACAATGTCTACTCTTACCAGTCACATTGGCAGATGGTCACCCAGTTCAATCCAAACCTCACATCCAAGAAATCAACAGCGTGTTGTTTTAACATTACAAAACATGTGCATGCGTTTTCTGAGATTTGTCTTCATTCAAAATAGTGGCTGGTAAAAATGTGGGCATCCACCAGCCACCAAAAACGTACATTTCCCACCCATGTCCCCAACTCAACAGACCGGTAAGGACCTAACATCAAAGATAAAATCCTGTTTTTGAGAGAGGCAGAGGCAGTCGACAACATAAACCAAAGACAGCTCTCCACTTGTCATAGGCGTGTCCCGTTGGTGTGGTGGTAAGCCTCGCTTGAGCCAGGACATACTGTAAATAATATATGCCATAGACACAGACCTTCTGAGCTCCTTCCTGAAGTCTCTTTCCCCGGGAGTAGTACCCAAGCCCAGCCCACATCTGATTGACTTCCTGTGCGGATAAAAAAAAAAGATGATAATTGATGACAAGGTGGTCAGAGCACACAGGCATTTTCAACCTCACAGACCCTCATTTGCATTCATTGTAATCACCTCCAACGTAGCCGCTGCAAGACCCTGTACTGTTGGCCACCGCTGGAAAAGAATGAGGGGAAAGAAGACAAAAACACAAGGAGAAGAGATGAAACCAAATGCATTGTTTCTGTGATTACCAAGTCTGCTTAAATCAAGTTCAGACTTCATACGAGACCCGACGGACTGGCCCACCTTCATCCACTTATTGTAGTAGTCGATCACAGTGGCAACCTGGGTCTGCTGTAGCATGATTTCTGAGACCCAAACTAGAGAGGAAACCAGGTCAATTTAGGATAACACAAAAGGCCCACTAGTTATTATTATATGAGAGTTGAGCACGCAGCGTCTTACCTGCATATGTCCTGATGTTGATGTCCGGTTCTGTCAGAGCCTATTAAGGAAACATTAAGTGAAAAGTAACATTTATTCCAGCTAAGCAGTTCTATATGTAATGGAAATAAGAATTCATTCCACAGCTAGCTTGAAATGCCGTCAACCGTCCTGTCAAATTGGAGCCAACAGGTGGTTAAATTGTCAAGGAGGGCGGTTATGTGTGTTAGTGAGGCAGAGGGCCCCGGGTTCGAGCCGTGGTACGGCCACTTTACCCAGAGTTGAGAGGGAGGAAACTAATACTGCTAAAATAGCCCACCGATGTAAATTTCATATACCATATGTCAAATTATGGATTATATTCATGAGTCATGATAATATTTGGACACTATCGAAAATGAGATGGTGCATCTCAAGAGATTTCATCCTGCAAATTATATAATAAATATTCTAACAGACGTTCCAATGGTATAAGGGAGTACATTAGTACACACTCAATCATCATGGTCATGCCTTGTTGTGCGTGTAAGGCATCAATGAAACCGTAATGGGAAAATATATGATATAATTCTCTTTACCACAGTTCTCCAGGGTAACTCTCTCTTCCCCTGGTCATACCAGTAAAGGATGCGTGTCCTAAAGAGTGTAATGTCAGCAGGATCATGGAATGAATGGTATGTCGACGCTGCAGTCTCATCGGGCTCTGAGGGGAGGGAAGACGTTACAGCATGCCATTGTGAAATCACATGTTTGGTTGTGGCAATCACTCAAATCCATCAATAGTCAATAGAGACTCAGGGCAGAGAGAAAGAGAGACTATGAGACAATGATTGAGAGAAATGACTGAGACACAGATCTCGAAATAAAGATTGAAGACAGAGTAAATGCACAGAGAAAGATTGGGAGAGGGGGAGAGGCATGTTGCATAACTTGTGCCAGGAGTCTCCACCGTTGTCCTAACGTATTCAAAGATGTTGCTGATATTCTACTCTGTTCAACAATTTTTTTGTGACTTTTTTAACTAGTGAGACAAAAGTCCCAACGTGTAGGCCTACCTTGTTTCACAGTTGCATTCGCTCTTTTCCGCAATGGTTTTGCTGACGACGACTTGGTTTTGTCCAGCGCAACTCTCTTCCTCTTCTGCATCGCTGATCGAAGCCTGCTCATAATAACAAACTCTCTCCCCGCTTTGGTCCGTATAGTTGTAAAGTTAAACTAGCTACTAGTGGATATATTATCCACAATCAACAACAATGTTCACTATTGTTGTTCACGCAATACTCCGACCAAGTTGTTTGTTTACCTATAGACAGCGCACATGACATCTCCCGCCACTATAGCGACTTATGGAGGGCCAGAAGCCGTTTGTCCAATCCGCTACTAGCTAAAACACTTCCACTAAAACGCCTCCGCTATATTTAAAGGTGCATAGCCTTTACGGTGGATTTATTGTTGATTTAGGTGGAAATAAAAGTGAAAGTTTTGATAGGGGCCACTGCACTTAAGATAAGCTACTGTGGCAAACATGTATTTATTTTCTACTTGTTATTTGATCAATTGATGGTCATTGATTGGCCACGGAGTTCACTGAGGGAAGAATGGAATACATCAGGACACTGGCGCAGGCCCTCTAGTCTAGCTGGTAGTGCTGAGCTATAACCGGAGTTATTTTTCGTTTTTTAAACGACTAATTGACCTACTTCGGTTCAATTATTTGAATTCCATTTGGTTATTTTTTCCCCTGTAAGCCCAATGCTCACATTGCACAGTTTCCCTACAGATAAATCAGATCCAACCTGGACTGTGCAATATTCTGTACTGAAAAAATATATAAATGCAGTAAACATGTAAATTGTTGGTCTCATTTTTCATCAGCTGAAATTAAAGATCCCAGATATTTTCCATATGCACAAAAAGCTAATTTCTCTCAAAATGTGTTTACATCCCTGTTACAACAAAGCTTTCTTAGTGTCCAACAAGCTTTCTCTACCCTTAACCTTGTTCTGAACACCTCCAAAACAAAGGTCATGTGGTTTGGTAAGAAGAATGCCCCTCTCCCCACACGTGTGATTACTACCTCTGAGGGTTTCGAGCTTGAGGTACAAGTATTTGGGAGTATACTTTTTTTTTAAAGACAGAAAGACAGTACACTGTCCTTCTCTCAGCACATATCAAAGCTGCAGGCTGAAGTTAAATCTAGACTTGGTTTCCTCTATCGTAATCGCTCCTCTTTCACCCCAGCTGCCAATCTAACCCTGATTCAGATGACCATCCTACCCATGATAGATTACGGAGACATAATTTATAGATTAGCAGGTGAGGGTGCTCTCGAGCGGCTAGGTGTTTTTTTTACCATTCGGCCATCATATTTGCCACCAATGCTCCTTATAGGACACATCACTGCACTCTATACTCCTCTGTAAACAGGTCATCTCTGTATACCCGTCACAAGACCCACTGGTTGATGCTTATTATAAAAACCCTCTTAGGCCTCACTCCCTCCTACTTGAGATATCTACTGCAGCCCTCATCCTCCACATACACCACCTGTTCTGCGAGTCACATTCTGTTAAAGGTCCCCAAAGCACACACATCCCTGGGTCGCTCCTCTTTTCAGTTCGCTGCAGCTTGCGACTGGAACGAGCTGCAACAAACACTCAAACTGGACAGTTTTATCTCAATCTTTTCATTCAAAGACTCGATCATGGACACTATTACTGCTTTGCGTGATGTACTGTTGTCTCTACCTTCTTGTTTGTAACGTGTTTTGTGCTGCTACCATGCTGTTTTTCAACCATGTTGTTGTCATGTTGTGTTGCTACCATGCTGTGTTGTCATGTGTTGCTGCCTTGATATGTTGTTGTCATAGGTCTCTCTTTATGTAGTGTTGTCTCTCTTGTCGTGTTGTGTGTTTTGTCCTATATATATATTATATATATTTTTAATCCCAGCTCTGTCCCCGCAGGAGGTCTTTTGCCTTTTGGTAGGCCGTCATTGTAAATAAGAATTTGTTCTTATCTGACTTGCCTAGTTAAATAAAGATGAAATACATTTTATTTTTAAATAGTGAGAATCTCTCCTTTAACAAGATAATCCATCCACCTGACAGGTGTGGCATATCAAGAAGCTGATTAAACGCATGATTGTTACACAGGTGCACCTTGTGCTGGGGGCAATAAAAGGCCACTTATGCTGACTGAAGGAAAGGCCACCAGAGCTGTTACCAGAAAATTCTCTACCATAAGCCGCCTCCAATGTCTCAATCATGGACACTATTACTGCTTTGCGTGATGTACTGTTGTCTCTACCTTCTTGCCCTTTGTGCTGTTTTCTGTGCCCAAAAATGTTTGTAACGTGTTTTGTGCTGCTACCATGCTGTTTTTCAACCATGTTGTTGTCATGTTGTGTTGCTACCATGCTGTGTTGTCATGTGTTGCTGCCTTGATATGTTGTTGTCTTAGGTCTCTCTTTATGTAGTGTTGTGTTGTCTCTCTTGTCGTGTTGTGTGTTTTGTCCTATATATATATTATATATATGTTTAATCCCAGCTCTGTCCCCGCAGGAGGTCTTTTGCCTTTTGGTAGGCCGTCATTGTAAATAAGAATTTGTTCTTATCTGACTTGCCTAGTTAAATAAAGATGAAATACATTTTATTTTTAAATAGTGAGAATCTCTCCTTTCACAGATAATCCATCCACCTGACAGGTGTGGCATATCAAGAAGCTGATTAAACGCATGATTGTTACACAGGTGCACCTTGTGCTGGGGGCAATAAAAGGCCACTCCTGCTGACTGCAGGAAAGGCCACCAGAGCTGTTACCAGAAAATTCTCTACCATAAGCCGCCTCCAATGTCGTTTTTGAGAATTTGGCAGTACGTCCAACCAGACAGCTGATGAAACTGTAGGTTTGCACAACTGAAGAATTTCTGCACAAACTGTCAGAAACCGTCTCAGTGAAGCTCATCTGCATGCTTGTCGTCCTAATTAGGGTCTTGACCTGACTGCAGTTCGGCTTTGTAACCAAGTTCAGTGGGCAACTGCTCACCTCGATGGCCACTGGCACGCTGGAGAAGTGTGCTCTTCACAGATGAATCACATGTTCAA
Source organism: Oncorhynchus nerka (assembly GCF_034236695.1). Classification (NCBI taxonomy): domain Eukaryota; kingdom Metazoa; phylum Chordata; class Actinopteri; order Salmoniformes; family Salmonidae; genus Oncorhynchus; species Oncorhynchus nerka. Next base: position 50,464,793 of record NC_088419.1, on the reverse strand, counting down.
CTGCACCGGCAGATGACAGTATGGCACCTTGTGGGTAAGCCGTTTTCTGATGTCAACATTGTGAACAGAGTTCCCCGTGGTGGTGGGGTTATGGTATTAGCAGGCATAAGCTATGGACAATGAACACAATTGCATCTTATCAATGGCAATTTGAATGCATAGAGATACCGTGACGAGATCCTGAGGCCATTCATCGGCCGCCATCACTTCATGTTTCAGCATGGTAATGCATAGCTCGATGTCGCAAGGATCTGAAACTGAAAATGTCTCAGTTCTTCCATGGCCTGCAACTCACCAGGCATGTCACCCATGGAACATGTTTGGGATGCTCTACCGACCGCATGTTCCAGTTCCCGCCAAAATCCAGCAACTTTGCACAGCCATTGAAGAGGAGTGGGACAACAATCCACAGTCAAAATCAATAGCCTGATCAACTCTATGCGAAGGAGATGTGTCACGCTGCATGAGTCAAATGGTGGTCACACCAGATACTGACTGTTTTTCTGATCCACAACCCTACCATTTTTTTAAGGTATCTGTAACCAACAGATGCATATCTGTATTCATGTGGAATCCATAGATTAGGGCCTAAATAATTCATTTAAATTGACTGATTTCCTTCTATGATCTGTAACTTAGTAAAATCTTTCAAATTGTTGCATGTTAGGGTTTGATCCGTGTAAAGGAAAGACTGAATGGGGCCATGTATCGTGAGATTTTGAGTGAAAGCCTCCTTCCATCAGCAAGGGCATTGAAGATGAAACATGGCTGGGTCTTTCAGCATGACAATGATCCCAAACACACCGCTCGGGCAACGAAGGAGTGGCTTCGTAAGAAGCATTTCAAGGTCCTGGAGTGGCCTAGCCAGTCTCCAGATCTCAACCCCATTGAAAATCTTTGGAGGGAGTTGAAAGTCCGTGTTGCCCAGCAACAGCCCCAAACATCTCTGCTCTAGAGGAGATCTGCATGGAGGAATGGGCCAAAATACCAGCAACAGTTTGTGAAAACCTTGTGAAGACTTACAGAAAACGTTTGACCGTTGTTATTGCCAACAAAGTGTATATAACAAAGTATTGAGATAAACTTTTGTTATTGACCAAATACTTATTTTCCACCATAATTTGCAAATAAATTCATTAAAAATCCTACAATGTGATTTTCTGGATTTTTTTTCTAATTTTGTCTGTCATAGTTGAAGTGTACCTATGATGAAAATTACAGGCCTCTCTCATCTTTTTAAGTGGGAGAACTTGCACAATTGGTGGCTGACTAAATACTTTTATGCCCCACTGTATAATTACAAGCATTTCATAAGTGTCAAAGGCTTTTATTGACAATTACATGAAGTTGATGCAGAGAGTCAATATTTGCAGGGTTGACAATTCTTTTTCAAGACCTCTGCATTCCGCCCTGGCATGCTGTCAATTAACTTCTGGGCCACATCCTGACTGATGGCAGCCCATTCTTGCATAATCAATGCTTGGAGTTTGTCAGAATGTGTGTTTTTTTTGTCCACCGCCTCTTGAGGATTGACCACATGTTCTCAATGGGATTAAGGTCTGGGGAGTTTCCTGGCCATGGACCCAAAATATCGATGTTTTGTTCCCCGGTGCCTCTTAGTATTCATTTTTGCCTTATGGCAAGGTGCTCCATCATGCTGGAAAAGGTCTTGTTCGTTCCCAAACTGTTCCTGGATGGTTGGGAGAAGTTGCTCTCGGAGGATGTGTTGGTACCATTCTTTATTCATGGCTGTGTTCTTAGGCAAAATTGTGAGTGAGCCCACTCCCTTGGCTGAGAAACAACCCCACACATGAATGGTCTCAGGATGCTTTACTGTTGGCATGACACAGGACTGATGGTAGCGCTCACCTTGTCTTCTCCGGACAAGCTTTTTTCCGGATGCCCCAAAAAATCGAAAGGGGATTCATCAGAGAAAATGACTTTACCACAGTCCTCAGCAGTCCAATCCCTGTTCCTTTTGCAGAATATCAGCCTGTCCCTGATGTTTTTCCTGGAGAGAAGTGGCTTCTTTGCTGCCCTTCTTGACACCAGGCCATCCTCCAAAAGTCTTTGCCTCACTGTGCGTGCAGATGCACTCACACCTGCCTGCTGCCATTCACGAGCAAGCTCTGTACTGGTGGTGACCCGATCCCAAAGCTGAATCAACTTTAGGAGACGGTCCTGGCGCTTGCTGGACTTTCTTGGGTGCCCTGAAGCCTACTTCACAACAATTGAACCGCTCTCCTTGAAGTTCTTGATGATCCGATAAATGGTTGATTTAGGTGCAATCTTACTGGCAGAAATATCCTTGCATAGGAAGCCCTTTTTATGCAAAGCAATGATGATGGCACGTGTTTCCTTGCAGGTAACCATGGTTGACAGAGGAAGAAGAGGAAGAGGAAGAACCCAGACAGGAAGACCACGTCAGTGACTCAACCCACTCAAGTGACGCACCCCTCCTAGGCACGGCATGGAAGAGCACCAGTAAGCCAGTGACTCAGCCCCTGTAATAGGGTTTGTTTTCCAGTTCAACAGGAGTGCATCCCTCAGACCATCCGGTGGAAAGACATCCTGTGCCAGTGTGATCTGAGCGCAAGCGTCCAGTTGTGGAGACTACAGCACAATGAGCCTGTGGACAGACAGGTCAGTAAACGCATAAAATATGTGATTGAACTTACGTTAACTACATTACTTTAGTTGGCTGCTTTGAGGAAAACTTGAATGGAATTTAACCTATTCTAGGAATCTATTGTTTGTGTATAGTCTTTAATAATTGTTCACTTGTTTTTCAACCATGTCAGGTACAAGCAGGAATTACTGGGGTCTTCAGCAAGTAAGACACTGGGGGGTAAGAAATTATTTTAAAACCACAGATATAAATTCCTACTGTGTACATGATAACCATAGCGACACTTGACCTCCACCACTGCTGTGGTGCCCCCAAGACTATCTGGTGAGGCACCCAGGATCCCAGACCACATGACCCAAAGCCCTGACTCCTGCACATCCATCCCTATAGACATTTCGAATGACTTGATGCCCTCCTCTTTGTTATGTGCCCCACTTCACAGACAACACCCCATCCAACAACTGATCTGAGGACCTACAATACAGGCTGGATGTCTAAATAAAGTCAATTCTGAATGTCAATAGATTTTTAGATTCATTCTCAATGACAACATTCTAGAACTGATTTATCACTCATCTAAGTCTGGTATCTGTGGTAATCTGCATAATTATGATAATTGATTCAGTGGTTCTTACCTTGTCAAATGTTGACAGCACTTTAGAACACATTGTATTGCTAAGATCCTCAAACTTAACTTAATAGCTACCAGAGGTGGAAAAATTTCCCAATTCTCAGACTTAAGTAAAAGTAAAGATACCTTAACAGAAAATGACTCATTAGGGATGACCAGGGATGTACTCTTGATATCAAGCAGATGTGCCCATGGCTGAGGCAGGCAATGACCAACAAGGACTTGCACACAGAGTTGCTTAATACAGAGTTGCTTTCACATTGCAGCACTTCAACTAGATGAGATGCATTTAAATATGGAATGTATTCATTATGGATTTTTGCTTTGATAATGTTTTGTTCTGTACAGAATTCAAATAGTGTGCAGCAAAATTAAACGAGTGACTAAACCAAGGCTGGGTTAAAATGTAGTTTGTGGTGATTAAAATACTCTCACTCATGAATATCCAAATGACAACATGTATTTTTTCATATCATTGTTCACCATGGCTGGTAATCACAATTCTCATTACTGTATCTTTTTTTGGATCACAACTCTCTTCCAACATATACAATTCAACCTGTAGAATTTTCATGTCATGTTCTTCCTTCAGATATTATGCTCATGAAATTCTCTGGCTAACTTTTCATGAAAGGTGGTGGCAGCATCTCTCAGGGATGCTATTGCAGATGTGGAGGGTACACACTCACTGTGCACTGGCTCTTCCAACCTGTTCACATTCCTTTCCTCTGGAAAAAGAACACAGAAGCACAAATAAACTCATATGGTCCTTAGAATGAAAGAAGAATAAAGATTGACACAGACAGTAGAATATATTTACCAAAGGAAGTAACCAATTTACTTTCTTAGGTATATGTAGCATTTGTGCTCAGTTTCATCTGAACTGTCCAAATGGTCATCGTCTGGTATATCATCCAGAGGTTGGTCATCGTCTGGTATATCATCCAGAGGTTGGTCATCGTCTGGTATACCATCCAGAGGTTGGTCATCGTCTGGTATATCATCCAGAGGTTGGTCATCGTCTGGTATACCATCCAGAGGTTGGTCATCGTCTGGTATACCATCCAGAGGTTGGTCATCGTCTGGTATATCATCCAGAGGTTGGTCATCGTCTGGTATATCATCCAGAGGTTGGTCATCGTCTGGTATACCATCCAGAGGTTGGTCATCGTCTGGTATACCATCCAGAGGTTGCTGGTGCTCTATTATTCCAGACAGCAAGTCACTCAATTCCTCAGTCTTTTTTGGTGGTCCACCAGCAGTAGTAAATCGCTCTCTTCTGATCTCTGCATTCTCTATTTTTAAAAGCTAGTTTAAGGTTCTTTCACAGTCTACAAAGGCAGATATCATTCAATAAAAGTGAGGTCACCAAAATATGAATGTGAAATACTGATAATAATAAAGATATCTCACCTGAGGTTGTTGTACTCTTGTGGTTACATTTGAATTTGCATTGAATTCACCGCCATTTGCAGCCCAACCACTCTTTCTTTTGCTCAGTAGCAGTAGTATGGTTTTTAATTTCAATAACTGGATGGTTTGACAACTTATTTTAGTAGCATTTTTTCATACTAAAGTTTTTTTAACAAATTATTTGCGCCTCTGACATTGTTTTGTCTCAAGATTCACACCAGTAATGGTGTTTTCAATTCCATTCCGAGTTTTTATGAGCACCATTAGACCAACAGCAAGTGCTCATACTTAACCTAATGCTTAACCCAGGTGTTCTCATTTAGGCCTACTTACCTTACTCCAGGACTCCATAGTCTCCGACTAACTAAGCCAAATTTAAGCCACGTTCATGCAAGCTACTTAAATGTCCTAGTTTAACTAGCACACATTAAGGCCTACTCCTGGCTAAGCGCTGCCTGTGAAACTGTCCCTTTATATAATTCTATGATTAGGTAGCTGACGAGGGCGGCCATTTCTGAGTTAAACTGACCAAGACACACCCCCAGCAACACATAACACCTCACATTATTCTGCCTAAATGATAACTTCTCTCACCCAGTGGCATGAGGGCTATTCAGGTGAGCGCTGATGCCGCCCCATGATAAGCAGTGCCCACTTTGCCAAAGGCAGGTGTGCAAAAATATTTAGCTCGTCTATGCCCAGCTCACCTCTCCAATGCTCCATCAAATTAACTGAACATACATTATGTAGAGTACGGTAGAAAGAGTAGTAGCCTGTGCTTTTTCTGTAGCCCAAATGTATTACATAAGACAGACACTTTTTAAATCATTAATTTGTTACCTTTATTTAACTAGGCAAGTCAGTTAAGAACAACCTTCCGGTTACTAGTCCAACGCTCTAACCACTAGGCTACCCTGCCCCATGAGGTGAGAGAGAAAGTACGTGAGAACGTCAATTAAAAGGCAAGGGGACGACATCAGCTTTGGAGAGGCTGCGGCATAATCAGAGGTGGACAGCAAATGGTGCTAAAAGTAACTAATTTAAACAATTGTCTTAATTTTCATTTGACTTCACTAACAACAAGAGGGCTTTGTTGGAGCCTATTTTGTCCTATATAAAAAAAAGAGGTAGGCCTACCTATTTGACAGACACAATTATGCTATCAATAGATTTGTTGGTGGCCAAATCCTCCAATACTGTCACCATGCACTCCTTAAATACCTCCGTGTCTGGGAAGGGCTTAAAACCAGGGCTCAAATTGATAAAGAAAAGGGCAAAATGATACCTATTGTTAGCTTTATATTTTGAAATAACTTAATAAAAAGTATGCAGATTATATAAAGCGTTCTATAACAATGCTTAACTCCATGATGCATTATGCTAGAAACAAAGCTTTAAAATGCCCACAAAAGACGTGACTCTGATGCATATGGGGATATATTGATTCCTCACTATGACATTCTGAAGCTGTGCTGCGGCCTTCAATATTGGAGGAGACAAAACATGAACTTTGCTATTTAATTATTTGCAAACAGCAGCGGTTTGTTGCAAACAAGAAACTCTGTTTTGACATTGGAGAAATATGGTAAGAATGCCTGTTTCTCTGTCCATTCTTCCCCGAAACTTATATTTTCATTGTCCACCATTCTTTTGAGACATTTTGATAGAACATCTTCTGTTGATTGCAATCTGTTTTTCCACAATCAATGCACAAAATGTAAAACTAATTAAATAGAGGTTATTTGGTCAGTGTAATCAGATCGAACATATTAGGATATGTTAGTGACATTGAACTGATTATATAGCCTGCTTTCCAGATGTGTAAAAAAATGTGTTTAATTAGCCTATGAATTAGGCCAATAATATATTCTGTTCTGCTGACTATTAGCTGAGAAAAAAAATTGCGAGGCAAACCTATTGCTGACCCCTGCTGTACACTTGCCTATTTTAGTTGAGCTGGGATAGGAGGGTGCCCATTTTTTGTCTCGCCTACATTTTTTTTGGTGCATGTGAGTGGAGGGTCATACTATGGGATCAATATCATGCCAAATGTATTCACAAATGTAAATCACCAATCCAAAAATGTATATCACTTTCCACAAATGTAAATCACAAATCCACAAATGTAAATCACAAATCCACAAATGTAAATCACAAATCCACAAATGTAAATCACCAATCCACAAAAGTAAATCACTATCCACGAATGCAATCCACTATCCACAAACAAACACCTTTTGATTTGTATTTGTAAATAGATATATTGCATTAGAATTTTTTATAACTGCAGATATTCAGGTAATTTCCAAAGCCCTTAAGTAAAATGACTGCCATAAAGACAAAAAGTTGTCATGTGTAGAAAGAGATTTGTAGTCGAAGAAAAAAAGTTGATCCCATAAAAGTTGATTCCATTGATGCTGTTGACCCGGATCACTGGTTGCTGCGGAAAAGGAGGTCAAAGGGGTTGAGTGTAACCAGTATGAAATGGCTAGCTAGTTAGCGGTGCTCGCTAATAGCGTTTCAATCGGTGAGGTAACTCGCTTTGAGAACATAAACTAGTTTTCCCCCTGCTCTGCAAGGACCGTGGCTTTTGTGGAAGATAGGTATGTCAATGTGTGCAGAGGGTCTCTGGTTCAAACCAGGGTTGGGGTGGGGTGGGGCGAGGAGAGGGACGGAAGCGATACTGTTACAAAGTCTGATCCCACATCCTACCCCTCCCTTCTACCTTTTGCATGCCTCTCCTGGGGAAATGGTTAGAGGCCTCAGGAATACTTATGTCTCCTTAATGCTCATCCTCTGTGCAACATGAGACAGGTGATGGATTATAATCACTTACAATGTATGACATATCCTCCCCATTTAGTGGTGCTATCACACAGCTAATTCAACTATTTGGGTGATGAATGGGTGTTCAACGCAATAGTGTTCCAAATTTAGAGAAATCTAGTGCCAGGATTTCGATTATTTACATTGGACATACTATGGTTACACATATGGTGAACATATTATGGTTACCATACTAAACTCAGCAAAAAAAGAAATGTCCTCTCACTGTCACCTGCTTTTATTTTCAGCAACTTAACGTGTAAATATTTGTATGAACATAACAAGATTCAACAACTGAGACATAAACTGAACAAGTTCCACAGACGTGAATAATGTGTCCCTGAACAAAAAAAAGAGGGGGGGGGGGTCAAAATCAAACGTAACAGTCAGTATCTGGTGTGGCCACCAGCTGCATTAAGTACTGCAGTGCAACTCCTCCTCATGGACTGCACCAGATGTTCCAGTTCTTGCTGTGAGATGTTACCCCACCCCACCCCACCTGCAAGTTCCCGGACATTTCTGGGGGAATGGCCCTAGCCCAATCCAGGGAATGGCCCTAGATCCAACAGGTCCCAGACGTGCTCAATGGGATTGAGATCCCGGCTCTTCGCTGCCCATGGCAGAACACTGACATTCCTGATTGCAGGAAATCACGCACAGAACGAGCAGTATGGCTGGTGGCATTGTCATGCTGGAGGGTCATGTCAAGATGAGCCTGCAGGAAGGGTACCACATCAGGGAGGAGGACGTCTTCCCTGTAACGCACAGCATTGAGATTGCCTGCAATGACAACAAGCTCAGTCCGATGATGCTGTGACACACCGCCCCAGACCACGATGGACCCTCCACCTCCAAATCAATCCCGCTCCAGAGTACAGGCCTCGGTGTAACGCTCATTCCTTTGACGATAAACGCGAATCCGACCATCACACCTGGTGAGACAAAACCATGACTCGTCAGTGAAGACTACTTTTTGCCAGTCCTGTCTGGTCTAGCGACGGTGGGTTTGTGCTCATAGGCGACGTTGTTGCTGGTGATGTCTGGTGAGGACCTACCTTACAACAGGCCTACAAGCCCTCAGTCCAGCCTCTCTCAGCCTATTGCGGACAGTCTGAGCACTGATGGAGGGATTGTGCGTTCCTGGTGTAGCTCGAGCAGTTTTTGTTGCCATCCTGTACCTGTCCAGGTGTGATGCTCGGATGTACCGATCCTGTACAGGTGTTGTTACACGTGGTCTGCCACTGTGAGGGCAATCAGCTATCCATCCTGTCTCCCTGTAATACTGTCTTGGGCGTCTCACAGTACGGACATTGCAATTTATTTCCCTGGCCACACCTGTAGTCCTCCTGCCTCCTTGCAGCATGCCTAAGGTACGTTCACGAGATGAACAGGGACCCTGGGCATCTTTCTTTTGGTGTTTTTCAGAGTCAGTAGAAAGGCCTCTTTTTAGTGTCCTAAGTTTTCATAACTGTGACCTTAATTAATTGCCTACAGTTTGTATGCTGTTAGTCTCTTAATGTCCGATCCACAGGTGCGTGTTCATGAATTATTTATGGTTCATTGAACAAGCAAGGGAAACAGTGTTTAACCCCTTTAGAATGAAGATCTGTGAAGTTATTTGGATTTTTACGAATTATCTTTGAAAGACAGGGTCCTGAAAAAGGTCTCTCTTTTTTTGCCTAGTGAGAGTCTGCCAGTGATTTGTAGAAATGTCTTACTATGGGAACAAACATTTTTTCTATTAATTCAAATTGCTTTCTACGGCGAGAACCTTTTTTTCTACGTGTGAGAACTTTTTGTATTTTTCTTGTCAAATCGCTGCTTAAAGTCAGGTGACCTAAGCGCCTCCAAATATGGAGTTACAGGTTTGCCACTTCTGTCATGTTTGCACATATCTCTGCTATGTGCACATCTTTATGGTACTTGGAAATAACATGCATATCTGCAGTTATATAAAAAAAAATGTACAAATACAAATCAAAAGGTGTTTGTTTGTGGATAGTGAATTGGATTTGTGGATAGCGATGTACATTTGTGGAAAGTGATTTACATTTGTGGATTGTTGATTTACATTTGTGAATACATTTGTCATGATTTTGATCCCATAGATATGCTGTAACGGGAAGAAATTAAATATACTTTCACCCCCGGGCAAATGTATTGATAAAACTAAATTTGTCATGTAGCGAATTACACAGTGATCAAAACGTCACGCCAAAGTAAACCTACACTAAACACATACTTAGTTTGACGTTTTTGTCAAATCTATGATGTGAAAAATTAACGGTGAAAAAACGAAAACCATTTTCGTGTTTGACTGCTAGGCTTTATGGTTATTATGATGACGCGTCCACTGGTCCGGACAATTAATCCTGCTATATGACTCATTGCGGCTAGCACTTGTTAGCAATTGGATATGTAGATGGGTGAGCCGGTCAAGGATCGATTCAGACTAAGTGGTAAATTTTATGACAAGTAAACAGTTTATTCAGAGTGAAAATATGTATTACAACGTAATTACGGCTCTTCCGTTAGTTCGTGTTGGAACAGCAGGCAGAGAGCGTAAACAGTCCGCACAGCTCTTATATACGTCACAGAAAGTAGGTTGACCCTAGGAAGATCGGATCTCCGGATTGGTTCAGCTGGTTGTAGTCTGTAGTCTTCTGCCATTGGCTCAGTTGTCTGTCCATCATCGTAGGATCTTCTTCGGGCACACAGTGTTCGGTTAAAATTAAAAGGAGATTGTGTGTAATGTGGGAGCTATCCTGTAGGGGACCCCACAGGCTTTACTGTGAGTTGTAGCCATGTAATTAGCAGTAAGTTAGTCACCTGCATACGAAATAGCAATTCCTTACAAAACCCTCTCTTCACGTCTCACCAGAGACGTGACACAACCTAACTGGATCCAGACACAAAGAGAAACTTCTCCCATAAGGACTATGAAATAAGGCACGGTATTAAACAGAAATAGATATTTATGTATTACCATCATGTTCTCCATTCAATCCCACTATGTACTAAGTTGGCTACCAGCCACCTAGGAACTTACAACCCTCATTTAACAGAGCGGAGAACAGCTCAAAATAAAAGTAAAATGATTGTCCACATTAGCCAACTTTTTCCAGCAGGAAAAAGTTTCTGATACCCTCTCTTCACATCTCCTAAGAGATGTGATATAGTCCAGATACATTACTCCAAGCAAAAACGAAGACATAATCCAAAAAGGAAAAATATCCTAAACTAGGTATGTCTATCCGGAAATGGCCCACAAAGAAAAATAATTTCCCCCTCTTCCCATCCCAGATGGGACACGACATACAATGGAGAAGCTTAATCAATAAAAGCAACTGGATCCCCCTTTTTACTCCTGCTAGGTGTCACTCAATTATCCTTTATTTCAGCAGTCATAGCATTTCATGAAAATAATAAAAAGTTTATTACTAATAACAAGTTATATATGCCTTTGTTGTATGCCTTTGTTCCCCCAAGGGTGTCACTTATCAAAAACAGGATAAAACTTTATTGTTATTGACATGTAAGATGTAGGATAAAACTTTGGTCATGGAAAACAGAGTAAAGAATTATTAGAAACCATCTGGTCCTCTCAGCTACTCCTATCCTGTACCAGGTGGTACCAGTCCCATCCTCCCTGAAAGCATGCGTCCGTATCAGCATCGCCAACTGGAGCATCAAGCAAAGGCATCATGCCTGAAGCCCTCACCACATCTGTAACAGACTTGTCAAAACACAGTATGATGCAAGCAGCACATCACATCAATAACAAATAATACAAGAATTAGGGTCAGAAATCCAGTAACCATCCTACCAGTGCACTTACCAAACCAGGCCAAGAGAACAGACTCCTCCACCCCCCCGTGGACCTCATCTTAGCAGATAGTGCATCAACCCCGCCTTAGATTGTGAAGTTTAAAAACTATCATCTGGACTGGTATTAGGAATATATACGTGCAACATTGTTTACCGAACATCTTGCAGACGTCCCCTGACTGGCAAGAAGCATATCCAAGGCAAGTCTATTCTGTCTGGAAACCCCAAATGTGGCCTCAAGCTGTTCAGACATACTAGTGAGTGCATCACGGGAGTAATTCACAAAACGCTGTTGATCATAGTAGATATAATTAATCCATGCAGTCTGTCCAGCATCCACCATGGCTGGACCCATAGTAGGTAGTAAGTGCCAGAGTCCATCATTCCTACCCAAGGCCTGAAACTCATGAGGAATCCCCACTGACACTCCCAACAGGTTAGTGTGTATGTCAACTACATCCTCTGTTCATGGAGCACTACTACATCTGTCTCCCATGGGATGGAATGTTTTCAGGTCCCCTGGTTACAGAACTCAGCAGCTGTTCAGCAACAACATCAACAATGGTCAGTGGAATTATCAAACTGGTCAGACCACACGTACCTTGCCATTCTCCTCTAAGAATGGGTCTCAGCCCTCTTTTGGCTCCACTGGTCCAACATACATCAGCCAGACCACTAGTTTGGTTTAGGCCTGTAACTGGCCAAGTGGAATTAATGGTTATGTTACTCCTGCAATCAGCTTCAGGCAATCTCCCATAATCAATGCCATTACCTGTACCCGTGATGCACTCGTAATTGCCCCCATATGCCTCAACACCCCAAGAGGCCCGATGAGGAGGTACTGCAGGAAACACAAGGCTCAAAGAGGAACAGAGGGTTGAATTGGGCTTAACCTGGTAAAAACTTCTCAAAATACACAACCACCCCTCTCCTTCTCCTACAGCAAATGGGTGTAGCCAGAACAGGTCTAGCATAACTTCAAATAATACAGTCCTTTCCTCTCAGGGTTTTAGCTGTGTACCTCATATAAGACAGCCACAAATTGTCCCTACTATCAAAACCAGTCTCAGTTTCTAATTGATCAATAGCCGAATAGACTCTAACATTAATTACCTGAATGGTATTTTTTAACACAGTGGTGGTAGAGGAGTGTGTCCGGTTACCTCTGGTCTTGGCAGTACCTTGATAGAAAACACACCCATCATGTCTGTCCTCGTCCTTTGTAGTCCGAGGGTGTGAGTGCCTGCATCAGAGAGCTTAATAGTTTTGATGGTTAGTAGGATTTCATCACCTTTACAAAGTTCAACATTGCTCCCAGGTTTCCCCATATCATGGAAAACCTATCCACCCTTGTGGGATCCTCCATGCTATAAGGATACCCTCTTCTCCAATCCTAGAACTGTCCGAAGTCGGTTATCATGTAATCTCTACTCTAACTTCTTGTCTACCCAGATCTAGGGATTCTTATGCTTATTTTGGAACAAAATACACATCACTTAGCCAGAGCCAGACACATCTTCACTTCTATGAACAAAAACAGGGGTGATAGGACAGGTAGGGTTACTTCATTCGAGAGTTGGCCCCCGGAATTCTGTTAATTCCAGTTCTTCTCCCGAACTCTGTTTATTGTCCGACAGTGAAAAAATGTCTTACCCTTCCGCCGTGCGATATGAATCTGGGTAGCTCTTTCAGCTAGCTGTCACCAGGGGTCTTCTATGGTCCCCAAGCCTCTGGGACTGGATTGAGTGACTTCACCTGTAGTTCACCTGTAATGCATACAATCCTGGACATACAGGCTTGGTTAACAAACAATTTCTCATATGTTTTATCTGATTATATCTTTAACTTCTATTCCCAATTGTTAGCTTACATTTTTTTTTTTTTTTTTTTTTAGTTTCCTATCCAATAAGCCCCATCCTATCCTAGACCACAATTTACCCATCCCCCTTTTGATACCTGACTCTGCCCAGGTATCAACCTTACCTACTCTAAATACTGACTTAGGTAAGATTAGTATATTATCCTTATGTCTGACATCATGAAGGAGCCCCTTTTAGTTTTCCACATGTCCAATTCTCCCTTGGGCGTCAATCCAGTACCAATTCCCTGTCAAGTTTCTTATCTACTTAAGAACTATCTGCGCTACTTATATATTTTCTTAAATATATATTTACCAATTTAAACCTTTTCTCTCATATTTCTCAAATACCACTAAGCTTCTAACTGTTTCACTTTATCCAAAATCATGTCTATGAGTGTCAATCTCTAAAGTCCTTACATTTCCTTTATCAACCTAACAATAATCCTAAATCATCACAGATGTCCTATATACCTGTTAAATTTAATACTATTTTTTTTTTTTTTTTTTTAAACCCCTAATGGTAAAAAAAAAAAAAAAAAAAAATTCAAAACAAATGCTTATCATATCAAAATCCTTCCTTCAAGGACTCTCAGTATTCTATCTGACAATAACATGAATTTAATATATGTTGCAGAGTGCAGAATTCCTTGTCTACAGTGATTTATCACCCCTAAGAACTGAAACTTATTTTTCTATGTAATTCCCTGCCCTATTGGCTTAATATATATCCTATCCTAACCTCATAACCTAAACTCCTTTATAATGAATTTACCTTAAAACTAGTACTCAATATGCCCACATTCATTATACCAATGACTCTCCCCCAAGGCTGATCAGACCTTAGAAGACAGTCATGATAAGGTCCATGAGTCAACCCACCCTTTTATAGTCAAGTTCTATACTACACTAGACATATTAAAGAACCCTTTATCCTTAAAATCCAAATTCACTTGTGTAATTTAAAACTCATAAAATAAAAACTCATAAAGTTCCATATTTGAGCGTCTCTTTAAAATACCTTTGCACCAAAACAAATAGTCCTAACAAATGTTTTATGTGTATATATTTGCAAACCTTAATGATTAATCAAAACTTCCAGGCCTTTCCAATTTGGTCGTTTATGGCCTCATTCTCCCCAATATTATAATCCCTGATATTTAATACAAATAACGTATTTTCCCTTGGCTCCTTCAACTCACATTTACATCTCAATAAAACAAAACACCATCTGCGTGTTCCTCAAGGAAAAACAACTTGCCCCTGTTACGTATGTCTACGTATCAAGGGAAATATTCAAATAACCAAATTCAACCTCGCTAGTTTACCGAAACATGTACAATGTTTTACCATAGAGGTTGCTTTTCACCATTAATACCCTGACACCGTTCCACATAATGGAAACAGTGCTCAAATTCACTGGTGCTATTCAAACGATCAAACCAAGAATCAACAACCATCAGAATCCACCATCACGATGTTTTATGACTCAGACATCCAATCCCTCTCTCTCACGGCCCAATTACAGTCCAAATAAACGCCACAAATCAATGATACCCACCCGGCGAATCAGCTGCTAGTTTTTAGCATCTTTCCTGACGATTTACATACTCCTTTTAAAGGACACTAACCATTTTCTCTGTCACCCCCAGTCAAGACATCATTTCCGTGGCGACGGAAACCTCGCGAGTGATGTCATGAACAAGCGCTCAATCTTGACTTATTTCGCAACGATTTTCAACTCATTGTAAATAATGGTTGGCCTTCTGCAACAACAGTATTTCGGGTTCGATAAACCAAACCTAATTTATCACATCTGTTGAATCCTGAATTAGAGTTTACAACATCAATCAACATCTCTCAATTCGCTAATCTTATAAAAACATTTCGATGGACACAAATCTATCGTAATTGTTCCCTCGTTATTATTCAGAATTAATTTGATTCAAGTCACTGTCTTCTCTATTGATACAGTAATTTAAATACGACCCAATTCTCAATACATTATTCCAGCAGATCATCTAGTGAACAGATATCGTCTTGCATCGGAATTCGCTTCGTTATTATTTTAAATTGAAATAGTCTATCAATTTAACCTAAACAATCTATTGAAAATGTTCAATTTATCTCTTATACAACACTAGCGACCATAACTTTCCAGGCAATCATTCAAATAGATTATTTACAATCAAAAACTCTGAATTCAGCCAGCGCCATGACTGGGAATGGAACTCGGGCCTCCCGCGTGGCAGGCGAGAATTCTACCACTGAACCACCAATGCTATTGTGAATATCTAAAATTACTCCGGATATAAACCCCATTTACAAAGTAAAATCTAAACAAGTCACTATCGGTAATTCCCAGAAAAATAATAGCCCAATTTTAATAGTACGAACGTTACTCCAGCTATGATTCTCCAATTCCAAATTGCACATATTAGCAATCAAAGAATAAAATCGACACTAATGACTAGGAAACAGATGCGCCTTTTAATTGAAAGTAGATTGTTTACTTATGCAACGTATTTCAGTTACTTTACTACTTCACATTAATCACGCAATGATAATTAGTTTGATGGAAAACCTTAGGCTTTGTACAACATTATAAATTACATCGAGCATCCTCGAATTCTCTAACTTTATGGAAAACAGTTTATTCAATAAATCCCGCAACTTCTCTCATACTGGGAAGAAAAATTATTACATGTTCAGACTTTAAGGGCAGTTTAATTTAACATGTTTCACCCAGACGGAGATAATCCAATATGCGTTCTATAGTTACATCGTTAGGGTAAGATAACCAGAAGTGGACACTCTAATCAGTTTCTAGAGCTCAATTTCCCAGATTTTGTAGATTATTTTAATAGTGCTTAAAAACTTCATCTTTACTATAACTTTCTCTGCAAAACAACCAGTTCAATTACAACCAAAAACTCAGATATATATAACTATTCTTTACACCTCAGCTGGGAACCGAACCCAGGCCTCCCACGTGGCAGGCGAGAACTCCACCACTGAGATTCTCCGCAAATAGACCCAATTTTCAGTTATCTGCATGTGTTACTCCGGCATCTGAACAACAGAAAATAGCACTAATTTGAACACCCAAAGTTTTCCCTCAATTAGGATTCTCATTAATCTCGCTCCCTTCGTATCTGACCCCTCTTTCTTAAATACGTGATTTTTGTTCTTTTCTGCCTCTTTCTCTCTATGTAACAACCAACAATCTTAATGGAAACAATTACAACCACTTTGCATTTTAATATAAACAGTTACAAATAGACAAAACATACAATTACAGGTTATATCTCTGACCTCTATTAATTCGACCCCTACCAGACCGAGCTAAGCGGATTTACTGGATAGAATTCAACTCTAGAATCCAATTCTATCCCCTACTGATCCCTATCGAATTTAACCCCTATCAGAATTAATACACGTTAATACACGATCTCTCTGACCCCTGAAAGCCGAATCCCTATCGGCGAATCTCTCTATTCCCGATCCTTATCGCACTAACCCCTATCAGCATTGATGCGCATGTCCAACCCCTATCGGAACTGAATTTATATATATGTCCGATCCCTATTGGAACTTTTTAGGCCTTTAATTGATCTTTCATCATTGAAAGCTATCAGACTGTGACTGATATCTCATCATTGATTCATATCACACCAGCCGTCGCTGGCTTGTTTCTACATATCTTCACTTACACTGTTCTTTTCGACTCGTCAGCAAATTATAAATTTACACAAGAATTCATACTTACTCGGAAATACTGATCAAAATTTAGGCAGACTATACGACAATATGCAAAGTTTGATTTAACAGGTTTTGCTTACCTTATTTATGGTGCACCTTTAGATCAGTTTCCCGAGTTGAGTAGAATTGTTGTCCACCCCCCGAGAATCAAATCACCCGTCCTTCTCGAATCTCCCTCTCCACGCGCTCAACCCTCTCTCACATCCAATCTGCCCGCTTCGACTGGACCGTTAGTTAACCATCCTCTGCTACCATTTCTGTTAGCAATTGGATATGTAGATGGGTGAGCCGGTCAAGGATCGATTCAGACTAAGTGGTAAATTTTATGACAAGTAAACAGTTTATTCAGAGTGAAAATATGTATTACAACGTAATTACGGCTCTTCCGTTAGTTCGTGTTGGAACAGCAGGCAGAGAGCGTAAACAGTCCGCACAGCTCTTATATACGTCACAGAAAGTAGGTTGACCCTAGGAAGATCGGATCTCCGGATTGGTTCAGCTGGTTGTAGTCTGTAGTCTTCTGCCATTGGCTCAGTTGTCTGTCCATCATCGTAGGATCTTCTTCGGGCACACAGTGTTCGGTTAAAATTAAAAGGAGATTGTGTGTAATGTGGGAGCTATCCTGTAGGGGACCCCACAGGCTTTACTGTGAGTTGTAGCCATGTAATTAGCAGTAAGTTAGTCACCTGCATACGAAATAGCAATTCCTTACACACTAATACAGGTCAAATGAACGAGTCACTCAGAAAGACGAATCACTACTCTCGATTCAGTAAAAAATGTCGTTCAAAACGAACGAATCGTTCGCGAACTGCAAATCACTACCATCCATGTAGTGAACCGAGCCACGAAGAGAGAGCAAATTTGTGCAAACTTCAGTTCTACTCAAGCCAAGTCTTTCCAGCGTTTTGAGTAGAAAATGGTCAGCATGCGGCTGCTCACCGGCTTGTTGCCATGATCCCACTCTTGAAGAAAACTCATCACTTTACTGATAGCTGTTTTGTTCCTTGCTTGTGGACATCATTACTGCTTTCCACACCGTCGAACAGCAAGGGCAAAGGAGTTCTGATGTGGATATGTAGCTAGCCAGGCAGCTAGCTAACATTAGTAAATTAGATTATATAAAGTGGCCACAGCTTTTCAAATTGTTTGATTCAACTGCTTAGCTAGCTAATCCGAAATGGGGGTCTTCCCATTCCCATGCAGTGATGTACGGGATATGTAAAAACAATGTAATAACACGTTTATAACCCAGCGTTCGTGGCAATGCAATTTTGGGAATCCAGCGTGCTTGGTCATGAACACATTTGCGAAACACATGGCATAATCATAGCCAGCTTGACCTACATAGGACGCTGCATATTGAATGCGTTGCGTCGTCCCATGTAGGAGTCTAGGACTAGCAATGCATGCATATCCTATTCAATGTCATTTGAGCATTCTGAAGAAACGAAACTCATGGATTTGGCCAGCCCTCGAGTTTCGAACAGGGAGGAGATTATGTAGAAAAAGTGAATATCAACTCCAACGGGGGTATTTATTTAGAGGTACCAGAATCTTAACTGCGAGGCAATTGGTAAAGTATTATTATTTTTAACATTTTAATGTACAATGATTTAATGTGACTGAAATACAAAAAGCTAATAATACTGGAGGGAACAATTAAAATAAGTGATCAAGCAAAATCAATGATGAAGAGAGACGGAGACAATAGGTTGCTCTCAGTGGTTAACTATCGTAACAATCTACAGTGTAAATTGTCTGTCTTTAAGATTGTAGTAGTAGTTCTGATTTTATATGTGAAGTAAGTTATACCTCTGCAATGGCTTTATTATGTTTTTAGTGTGCATTTCAGTCTGTAATTTATTTGATTGCTGGATGTTTTTGGAAATGTTGCACAATATGTTCCTTTAGTGTGTGTTTAGGAATGCACATTTCGGTCAATTTTGGTGCCAACTAGGCTACCTGCCAACGGGCGGCACTGTTCCTCGGCCGTCATTGAAAATAAGAATTTGTTCTTAACTGACTTGCCTAGTTAAATAAAGGTAAAACAAATATAAAACATTTACCGGTTAACAAATGGTTACTTTTTTTCCAAACAGTAAAATTATGTTACCAACAGAAAATACTATCAGAGATCTGTATATAATGACGAGATACGTATTTCTCTGCCCGAACAATGGTAGTCGTCCCACCACTGGAAGGCAGGAGACATAGAAACGCATTGGGCTTGTTCTGGACAGATTTTGGCGAGAGCGAAACCTCTCGCTTCGCCTCTTCCTCTCTGATACAATGTTTAAGCGTTATACTACGGGGCGGTCTAATCCCGAATGCTGATTGGTTAAAAGTCAAATAAAATCAAACTTTATTTGTCACTGGCGCCGAATACAAGTGTAGACCTTACCGTGAAATGCTTTACTTACAAGCCCTGAACCAACAGTGCAGTTCAAAAGTTAAGAAAATATTTACCAAATAGACTAAAGTAAAAAATAATAATAAAAAGTAACACAATAAGAATAACAATAACGAGGCTATATACAAGGGTTACAGGTACAGAGTCAGTGTGCGGGGTACATGTTAGTTGAGGTATTTTGTACATGTAGGCAGGGGTGAAGTGACTGCATAGATAATAAACAACGAGTAGCAGCAATGTACAAATGTAAATTGTCCGGTGGCGATTTTATTAATTGTTCAGCAGTCTTGTGGCTTGAGGGTAGAAGCTGTTGAGGAGCCTTTTGGTCCTAGACTTGGCACTCTGGTACCGCTTCCGTGCGGTAGCAGAGAAAACAGGCTATAACTTGGGTGACTGGAGTCTCTAACAATTTTATGGGCTTTCCTCTGACACCAGCTATTATATAGGCCCTGGATGGCAGGAAGTTTGGCTCCAGCAATGTACTGGGCCGAACGCACTACCCTTTGTAGCGCCTTAAGGTCAGATGCCGAGCAGTTGAAATACCAGGCGGTGATGCAACCGGTCAGGATGCTCTCGATGGTGCAGCTGTAGAACCTTTTGAGGATCTGGGGACCCATGCCAAATCTTTTCAGTCGATTTGTTTTGGGACTATATCTTGTGGAAGGATGAAATAGTATGAATAAATTCATCAAAATAACATTGAATTAAAATATGTCAATCATTATTTGAATATGTTGGTAATCCGTTGTATAAAAGTGATAATGCCCTCGAAGCCGGTGTTTGGAGGATATATCGGCACGGTTTGCCTGCCCTCGACTTCGTTTCGGGCCTAACAACACCCGTGCCAATATATCCTCCAAACACCGGCTTTGAGGGCATTATCGCTTAAATAAGGCCTGAGGAGGTGTGGTATATGGCCAATATACCACAGCTAAGGGCTGTTCTTCCGCACGACACAACGCAGAGTGCCCTGACACAGGCCTTAGCCGTGGAATATTGGCCATAAATCACAAAACCCAGAGGTGCCTTATTGCTATTATAAACTGTTTACCAATGTAATTAGAACAGTAAAAATACATGTTTTGTCATACCCGTGATATACAGTCTTATATACCACGGCTGTCAGCCAATCGGCATTCAGGGCTCGATGCACCCAGTTAATAAATGCATATAAGAGCCGGACATTTTTCATTAAGAGCTTAATGGAAACATGCAACAATAGCAAGCCAATCGCCTTACAGTCAAAATGCTATAGCCTATTATTGAACATGCAACTCCTGTAATGAAGTAGTTAATAAAAAAGGAATTTTCAAACATTTGCAAAAATGGAATTAGCTAGGAAACACAGTTCAAAACATTGCACCTAATGCGAGCGGTTCCATATGTGACAGATGGAAATCTCTGTTAGAAACTTAGAAAGAGGGGGAATCTATAACAACAACTAGGATTGGTTGCTAATATAACTAGGATTGTGCCTTCGGCTTCTGAACAATGAAGAAAGTTGACATGAAAACCAATAGAACAGGAGAGAAATGCTGTTTAATGGCACCAGGAAGTCTTTATAAAATAATTGCCGCCTCGTTTCTATGGATGGATTTTCTCAAGGCTACTTTAAAGCAAGGTAAGACATGCCTCATTATTTTAAGTGAAGCTTTCAGACAATTCCTGCCTCAAGCTCACATTGCCAAGTGGTGGGTGACGCGCTGATAGCCTGCCTACGGTTGACTATAGCCTATGCACTGGAATGGCAAATGGGAGGCGCTTTAAGTACTAGTTGAGAAATAAAAATTGTTAATTTTAATCGTGGCCGTCAAAGTTTTTAACACGGGATTGTATTTAGAGTTGTTATTTATTGTGCAACGACTGGGTTGACAAAAGCACCTTTCACTCCATTGAGGACCTACTCTCTCTGGCAGGTGATAGGATATTCTACTCTTCAAACTAGGCTCTGTGTGCTTTTGCGCGTGTGATAAATAAGATGCATGACGACTAAGGAAAATACACACTCAAATGTCATTCTACTAAATTATGCAAATAAAACCATAGATTGATAGCATGACCGGTCAGATGTATTTTCGACAGCTAGGTTAACCGTTAACATCCGTAGTTTGTGCGGGGGGGCTTAGGAAAAGTCAAAAGACACATTTCTGGTGTTACTAATGGGCAATAAAATTGTATTTTATTATTTTCTATTCTGTATTCTAATCACTTTTATATCTCAACATTCTTCCTTGCCCATGTTTTTCAGATACTTATCACCTGGAGCCTGGCTAGAAACATGTCAGGGGAGTATTGCCTAATTTCCTGTGTCCTTCTGCTCATGGTCAGCTTGTCTGTGGGTGAGTTCATGCAGTGGTCATCCTCTGCAGCTGGAAACCCTTAAAACTGGTTTTCCAAGTGCAATTCATTTCCCGGAGACAGGTTAAGCCTAGGCTTGGACTGAAGCTATTTCAATGGAGATTTTCCACTGTCCACATTTATCAGTGCTTTTGGGGGACTATTTGACTGACTTACTGACTGTATTCGAATGCTTCCATTCAGGGTTACAGAATGGGAACATGAGGCTGGTGGGGGGTGAGCTGGCCCTGGAGGGCCGTGTGGAGATCTACTATAATGGACAGTGGGGGACCGTGTGTGACGACAACTGGGACATTACTGAGGCACAGGTGGTGTGTCGCTATCTCAACTACCCTGGTGCTCTCACTGCTGTGGTGGGTGGGACATACGGACAAGGTAGGTTAGATCTGTATGACCTCACCATTCAGAACCATATACACTTGAGTGTACAAAACATTTGAACACCTTCCTAATACTGAGTTGCACCTCTTTTTGCCCTCAGAACAGCCTCAATTCGTCGGGGCATGGACTCTACAATGTGTCGAAAGCGTTCCACAGGGATGCTGGCCCATGTTGACTCCAATGCTTCCCGCAGTTGTGTCAAGTTGGCTGGATGTCCTTTGAGTGGTGGACCATTGTTGATACACACGTGAACTGTTGACCTTGAAAAATCCAGCAGCGTTGCAGTTCTTGACACACTCAAACCGGTGTGCCAGGCACCTACCATACCCCTACCATATTTGTTGTCTTGCCCATTCACCTTCTGAATGGCACACATACACAGTCCCTTCTTAATTGTCTTAAGGCTTAAAAATCCTTCTTCAACCTGTCTTCTCCCCTTCATCTACATTGATTGAAGTGATATCAATAAGGGATCATAGCGTTCACCTGGACTCACCTGGTCAGTCTATGTCATGGAAAGAGCACGTGTTCCTAATGTTTTGTACATTCAGTGTATAGCATACAATGGAGGTCTGCACTGTTTGTTTGCATGACCCGTGACACGTTTGTATTCCGGCCTTAGGATCTGGTCCTATCTGGATGGATGATCTAAACTGTGAGGGGACAGAGAAAGACTTGTCCCACTGTCTCTTCAAAGGCTGGGGGGTTACTGACTGTCAACATGCTGAGGATGCTGGTGTGGTCTGTGAAAGAGGTACATGTGTATTTGATTATTTGATATTTAAATACTTATTTTAGTATGTTCAAGTAATGTGGCTGGAATCAACTTCTATTGTAAGTATTGGAAAGTATTTTCAAATAGTTTCCTATAAATAGCCTATTATTTTTAAGGTATTTTCAAATACTTATTTCCAAATACATGATTTCAAATACCAAACTGATGAAATGTATGGGTGTATTTGAGTCAGTGTATATGAGTATTTTCAAATTCATACCAATACTTTCCAAGTGTATTTCCAAATGCATTCCAATATTCAACTCCTTGTCTTTGAAAGTTATTGAAATACCTTAAATAATATTTGAACCCAGGTCTACAGTGACCACAGTGACTGATACACGAAGCCCTAGAAACCAGACACAGTGTAATTGAAAGGCACAAAGACAGAATTGAAGTATCCAGTAGCAGAAGTTACTGGCTCACTTTGCGATGATAATAGAGATGTTACAACTGTTACATGTTCAAAGAGGTTTACAATGAATGGCTGTTGGATTTGAAGAAAATATTTGATACATTTCTGATATTTTTTTGATAAACTGTTTGTGCTATTCAGCATATGATGTGCTTAATCAATATTTGTTCTGTTTGATCAGAATCGTCTCGGAATAGCAGTCGCGTCTACACTCTGGACCACAACACAGGCCTCAGTAACCACATGGGGGCGCTGTTTGACAGTGGACGCGACTGTGACTTTGACATCATGGTGCGGGTTGCAAACAGCGCTGTGGAAACCATCTGTGTTCACAAGCTGATTGTCACTCTGGACCCAAATGCCTCCATCTTAAACAGCACACAAGAGGAGAACCTCAGTAACCTCAACCTAGACGTCAGCCTCAACTGCCGGCCACATGTCACCGACTTCCTGAGGTAAGGCTGCACCAACCTGCTAGCAAACCTTAATCTAGTTACTGTTACATCAACAATATTGTTCTGCAAAGCAAAGCTTTGCCGTGGCAGAGAATCCATGTATTTTTGTAATATTTTTATCTTCCTCAGGTATCTGTACACGCGGCAGATTAACGTGACCATGTCCTCTGCCCAGTGCATCCACAAGATGGCGTCCGACTGGGGTCTGAAGCAGCTTCAGGAGGCGGCAGGGAGGCTTTTCACCTGGCTGCTCCCCGATGATGCCTCCTTCCAGACCCAGACCTCTCTGTACGAGTACTCAGTCCACACAGGCGACACAGTTCTGCAGGAAACCTGTCTGCGCTTCCTTGCCTGGAACTGTGAGTCACTGATCTGTTCCCCAGCCTGGACTGGTCTTGCCCTGGGCACAGTAAAGGCCCTTCTAGCCCGTTCAGACGTGGTAGTGCCAGATGAGGCCTTCCTCCTAAAGGGTTTGGAGGACTGGGTGTTGGAACAGGGTAACTCGTCCACCCACGAAGACCAGGTCGCCATTTTGAACCATATCCGTTTTCCCATGATCGCTGCTGAAGATTTGTTCAACCTCAAAGCCAAGTCTGAACTGTACATGGACCAACAAGAGCGTTATAATGCCGGCATGTTGCAGGGCTTTCAGTTCAATGCACTACCCTTCCAGACGCTAGCTGGGGGCCTCCTCCTTAAAAAGGTGGAATACACACCCAGGATCTACACTGGCAAGCCATGGAGCTTCACTTTCAGCTCAAAGGATCTCAACACGTTCCGATTCGTCGGACACTATTCCCACTCAGGTCAGAACCTCAACAGCCTCAGTGCCAACTTTGACAGCCCTGTGCACAACAGTGCCTTTTTTTCCCTGTTCAAAAAGCTCAACTGGAACACCAGGGTCTTTATCCACAACCATGAATGCTCAAACAGCGGCATCCGCTGTCCGTCGCTGCCGATGGTCTCGCTAACTGCCCAGAATAACAGGGAGTTGCCCAAAGAGTATCAGGACAGCATCCGCTACCTCAACAAGGTTGTCCTGATGTGTGAAGGGGAGTTTGTATTCCATGTCCAGGATTTTGCATCCACGATTGGCAATGGCGGCAATCAGGCCCAGATTCCAGCAAACATCTCTGCGGGCCAGGCCTATCCGTGCCACTCAGACCAGTTCTCCTACCGTGTGGTGGTTCAGCCTGTGTACACCACTGAGATCAAGGAGAATTAGCAGGAAGTAGAGGGACAGGAATATGAGGAGATAAAGTGAACAAAGATCACTTGGTCGTTAGTAGTTCTTTTTCAATTATCCAAGTTTAACAAAGCAATTTTAGCAACGTCAATGTATGTAATCCTAAGTGTTTTGTTTAACCCATCCAATATCTTCCGAATGTCACTTCCAGGCAACACTGCATTATCATTCTCAGTGGCGATTTTAGCATGTAAATCTTGGTGTGGCAAAAAAAAAAAAAAAATGATATGCATGCCAGCAAAGCCACAACACTAAACAATACATTAATTGCACTATAACGGTGACAAACAGTGCCCACAAACTGTTAGGGTCAACTTAAAGCGGTCCTAACAGCAGAGTCCCAACAGCAGTCCCAACACCTTACCACTGCAACACCTGGCTATCAGCGTCTTTGTCTGGCAGCGAAACAGTTAATTCAGCCTCATTTACTGCCTTAAAAAAAAAACAGCTGTCATGGCTGACTTGCTTAAACAAATGTAGTTTCTACTGACAATTGAGATGTACAAACTATGGAATAAGGGGAGGATAAGGGGCAATCCATAATTTCGATTAAGACGTTAATGAGCGAGCTAGGACGGATATAGTCAATATAACTATTTGTTTAGCACTTTTGAAATGTACAGCGACCGAATTCAGAACATGGGTCGTTTTTACAGTGTTCTCCCTGTACACCAAGTCAAGTGTAGGATAAATAAAGGGGGCATTTAAGCAGACAATGAAAGCTCTTCCAAAATTTGATGATTACATTTCTCTAAAACAGGTTATAGGCTACATGTGCATCACCAAGTCAGAACAGTAGGCGAAATTAAGAGGGGTAAATAGACCAAATGATCAATCAATCAATCAAATGTATTAAAAAGCCCTTTTTACATCAGCTGATGTCACAAAGTGCTATACAGAAACCCAGCCTAACACCCCAAACAGCAAACAATGTAGCAGCACGGGTGAGGCACATGGGCTGCTAACAGCTTACTACACAACATACACTTAGTATTACTTTCTTAGATACAGTAAACATATCTCCCTGGCATATTACATCATTTATGCAGCAGCATACAAGACATTTTTGGACTCACCTTGTTGTGCTGTTCTCACTTGAACAGGAAGGTGTCACGTCACAGTGGTCCTTTGTGTGCTTTTGTGATCAAAGTCTCTGGATTTATGGTGCTTTCAAAGACAACTGGGAACTGGTTGAATCATGATGACTTCAGTGATCTTCAGGTCGTAGCTCTAGAAAGAGGCCAGAGTGCCCGATTTACAATTCGGAGTTGGATGTCCGTTCAAAACGTATTTCCCAGTCAGAGCTCGTTTTTTTCCGTATTTCCCAGTTGTCTTGTACTCAAAGAAGTCAAGTTTTTGCAGTTCCGAGTTAACGGTTGTTTTGAGCGCGGCATAAATCATGCTTCATTGATAGCATGGCCAATGTTGAATGTTTTCATTTTAAACGTGGAAAAGAGCCCCTTTATCCCAGATTTGGGACCACACAGCCACTGTCACTGATTCCTTCCAAACCATTCATTGTTGAATTTGCGATTTCAAACTAGTTGTGTAATGTTTATATCCAATGGCCGATGAGCACTGATACATTTTATCTATAGTTTCTCTTCATTATTTCTCTTCATATGACAAGGATTAAAAAGATTTGACAGTAGATTGTCGACTTGATTCATGGTGATGACTGCTAGCTAAGATTTTGAAAGCAGTCCAATCAAAGCTACTGTACATATACTGTGAATTTATGTAATTTTATGGGTGGCCAATGACATTGATCCTTCTTGTATGGGCACTTCTAATGTAACATAGTGTCCCCATGAGTGACAGAACACTGAGCCAATCATGGTGCAACGCTCCGTATTTTCTGCTGGCTTGCCCCACCACCACAGAAAGCACTGAGCTAGGCTGAAACACCTGCATTTTGGAGCTGCCTTACTCAAGAAAACAAAACCAGAGACCATGTTTGTATGCAGCTTTATTAACTCAATTATATATATATATTATAATTTTTTACATTGTTTTCAAACTGATACGTGACGTGTATTAATGCCAAAATAACATGCAAAAGAGGCAAAGACCCCCCCAAAAAAAAAAATGCGGGGCTTAAAACAGGGTCACCACTGATCGTTCATAATGTTTAATGTTACTTTGAAAAATGTGGGTCATGATCATATGTTCACGACAAATAACTTTCTATGTATGGTTGTTTTTAATAAAAGTTTTAGTGAAGTTAATACGTCTCTTTGTTCTCTATGATTAAACAGGACCATCTCACTGGGCACAGACATCAATTCAATGTCTATTCCGTGTTGGTTCAAAGTCATTTCATTTAAAAGACTTGGATACATCGTTGATTTAATCAGTGTGTTGCAAAGCAATTGGTTCTTAGCTTAAGCCAATATTACACAGATTAGCTCACAGTTACAGAAATCAGGACTGCAGACAGGCTCTATAGAACTCGATATCTATGTGAGTGGCTGTGTCCAACCCACCACCACATGTTATGTTGGGCACCTACAGACTAAAAAGGATGTTATTGTCACAGTCTCCCTAGGCATACGTCATTGCCTACAATGATGAATATACACAGATGAAAGGGGTTAATTATAATATTTGGTACATCACTAGTTGCCTCCCACAATGTTAACAATGTTCCAGGACATTCTGGTCTCATAGACTAGACGTAACATAGTAAACGTAACTGACACAGAAATTAGTAAGATATGTTGTGTTTGGTATGGTTACATACGACAGATGGTTACTTAACTCTTGTGCAGTCTTAACATTGTCAATATGTCAACATGCCTCGTCTACTGCTGTCTCAGCTAGTTCTTCTTATTTTTTTCCACTGTAGAGCCCTCAGTCCTGCTCAACTTGCCTTAGATAGCTCTTTTGTCCCACCCCACACACATGCGGAGACCTCACCTGGCTTAACTGGTGCCTCCAGAGACGAAACCTCTCATCGTCACTCAATGCCTAGGATTACCTCCGCTGTACTCATATCCTACCATACCCTTGTCTGTACATTATGTCCTGAATCTATTCTACCACGCCCAGAAATCTGCTCCTTTTATTCTCTGTTCCCAATGCACTAGATGACCAGTTCTTATAGCCTTTAGCTGTACCCTTATCCTACTCCTCCTGTTCCTCTGGTGATGTAGAGGTTAACCCAGGCCATGTAGCCCCAAGTACCACACCTATTCCTCAGGTGCTCTCATTTGTTGACTTCTGTAACCATAAAAGCCTTGGTTTCATGCATGTTAACATTAGAAGCCTCCTCCCTAAGTTTGTTTTATTCACTGCTTTAGCACACTCCGCCAACCCTGACGTCCTAGCCGTGTCTGAATCCTGGCTTAGGAAGGCCACCAAGAATTCTGAAATTTCCATCCCCAACTACAACATTTTCCACCAAGATAGAACTACCAAAGGGGCAGAGTTGCAATCTACTGCATACATAGTCTGCAGAGTTCTGTAATGCAATCCAGGTCTGGGCCCAAACAGTTCGAGCTCCTACTTTTAAAAATCCACCTTTCCAGAAATAAGTCTTTCACTGTTGCCGCTTGTTATAGACCCCCCTCAGCCCCCAACCGTGCCCTGGACACCATATGTGAATTGATTACCCCCCATTTGTCTTCAAAGTTCGCACTGTTAGGTGACCTGAACTGGGATATGCTTAACATCCCGGCCGTCCTACAATCTAAGCTAGACAAATTATCAAGGAACCTACCAGTTACAACCTTATATCCGTATACACGGGCACCATCATAGATATCATCCTGACCAACCTGCCCTCTAAATACACCTCTCATGTCTTCAACCAGGATCTCAGCGATCACTGCCTCATTGCCTGCTTCTGTAATGCGTCAAACGACCACCCCTCATCACTGTCAAACACTCCCTAAAACACTTCAGCGAGCAGGCCTTTCTAATCGACCTGGCCCGGGTATCCTGGAAGGATATTGACCTCATCCCGTCAGTAGAGGATGCCTGGTTATTCTTAAAATTGCTCATTCCTCACCATCTTAAATAAGCATGTAGAACTAAGAACAGATATTGCCCTTGGTTCACTCCAGACTTGACTGCCTTGTCCAGCACAAAAACATCCTGTGACGTACTGCATTAGCATCGATTAGCCCCCACGATATGCAACTTTTCAGGGAAGTTAGGAAACAATATATACAGTCAGTTAGGAAAGCAAATGCTATTTTTTTCAAACAGAAATGTTCATCCTGTAGCACGAATTCCGGAGAATAAGAGCACATCCTCCCAGCTGCCCACTGCGCTGAGGATAAGAAACACGATCACCATCGATAAATCTACGATAGTCGAGAATTTCAATAAGCATTTTTCTACGGCTGGCCATGCTTTCCACCTGGCTACCCCTACCCCGGCCAACAGCTCTGCACCCACCCCGCAGCAACTTGCCCACGCTTCCAGGAATTGTGTACAGATCCTTCCTGCATGGGGCGGTGCATTATCCTCTATGGCATGGGTGTCCCTATACTGGAACGGTTGTTGCAAACGTACGCTAATATGACTAGAATGACGTTTTTTACAACAGCCAACTTTCTGGGACATAGAGATGTCTTATATTGGCAGAAAGCTTAAATACGTGTTAATCTAACTGCAGTATCCAATTAACAGTAGCTATTACAGTGAGAGAAAAAACATGCTATTGTTTGAGAAGAGTGCACAACAACAAAAAACTTTTATCCCGGTAACTGGTTTGATACATTCACCTCTGAAGGTAAATAATGTACTTTAATCTTGCTCTGATTTGTCATCCTGAGGGTCCCAGAGATACAATGTAGCATAGTTTAGTTTGATATAATCAATTTTAATGTTCAAATGTAGGAACTGGGTTCTATAGTTTGACCCCACTGCTGACTCTGGCTCCACACCCACCCCGCCCGGCCATCTAGCTGTGTGAAAGTTAGTGTATAAGCTAATGATCCATCATGTATGACATTCCTGGGAGTGTGTAAACAACCATTTGGGCAGTAATGTAATTCTTCACTGGATCAGTCTGAAACTTTAGACACACTGCTGCCATCTAGTGGCCAAAAGAGTGACATCTAGACTCCTACATGAAAGTCTGGCCTTTCTCTTGTATTTCAAAGATGATGGGGGGGGGAAAGCATGTTTTTGTTTGTATTATCTTTTACCAGATCTAATGTGTTATATGGCAAAGAAGAATACTGAATGGAAGCTTGTTCACAGATACTGTATACAAGGATGAGATGGTCCTACCTCCGCCCTGACAACGCTAATTAGGTCAGAGCAATGGCAGAAGGACTGTTTGATTCTGTTGGCGCGAGTGCAGATGGAGAAAATGTGTGTAATACTGTAACACCTAATAATGGAGCTAAAAGGGCTAAAGTTGTAAATGAAGATAATCCTCAGTCTTGATAATGCCTAATTCCCTGTTGGAGTGTGATTCATGAGCAATAATGTTTTTTTGGGGAAACTTGTTTTTGCGGTCACAAAGATGGTGAAGGACCCATTGGTAGAAGTGGAGTCAGAGTGACCAGGAGTAGTATGATTTTGATTTCATCCCACTGGGCACAGATGTCAATTCAACATCTATTCCACATTGATTTAACGTAATTTCAATGAAGTGACATGGAAACAATGTTGTTTCAACCAGTGTGTGCCCAGTGGGATGTGTGTCAAAAGAACAAAAGGAGAAAGCACTGTAGCTCTACAGAACATATCATATCATACAAAATGGATGATGGACATTCATAAATTAATACATACCATATGAAATGTAACACACAGTATATTCAGAAAGTATCCAGACCCCTTGACCTTTTCCACTTTTCCACATTTTTTCCACACAGTATAGCCTTATTCTAAAATTGATTAAATAAAACATTTTCCTCATCAATCTACACACAATACCACATTATGACAATGCTAAAACAGGTTTTTATTTAAAAATATTTGCAAAAAACACCCTTTGCTATGAGACTCAAAATTAAGGTCAGGTGCATTCTGTTTCCATTGATCATCCTTGAAATTCAATTGATTGGACATGATTTTGAAAGGCACACACCTGTCTCCCCCGTCTCTCTCTCTTTTCCTCTCCCCCTGTGTCTGTCTCTCTCCCGCTTTCCCCCTGTTTCTCTCCCCCCCCCCCCCCCCTCCGCATCTCTAGGCAGTGCAGGTGCCAGTGTACCCGGAGCAGGAGTATCAGATGTATTTCCATGACGACGGCTGTACCAAAGCAGAGACAGACCAACTGTTTGACCTGCGTTTCATCGTCGTCCACAATCGCTCCTACACACACACTTTAAATACTTCATTTGAATCCACAAATCACATTGCAGTCAGGAAGCCAGGAGTCATTTCAATTTGAATATTGGCATTTTTAAAAGCAAGTGATACTTCATGAAATACAATGTCTTTCCATTATAATAGACATCCCGTAAACATTCCAGGAATTTGTGCTTTCAGAAACGTTCAACGGATTACCTGAAGGAGCGTTACCACTACATTTGTGCACGCTGAGCAAGGTCCGGGCTGTAACATGGACAGAGCCCAAGATCTACATATTTGTTGCGCGTCACGAAGGTCGCAGGAAACCGCAGTAGGACTAGCTGTGAACTGGACGTGCTACCTTGTCCCGGACCTGCTGTTTTGGACTCTCTCTCTCTCTGCCGCACCTGCTGTCTCTAAATCTGAATGATCATCTATGAAAAGCCAACTGACATTTACTCCTGAGGTGCTGACCTGTTGCACCCTCTACAACCATTGACTATTGTTATCTGAGCCTGCTGGTCATCTATGAACGTTTGAACATCTTGGCCATGTTCTGTTGTAATCTCCACCCGGCACAGCCAGAAGAGTACTGGCCTTTCTAGGGAGTTTTTCCTAGCCACTGTGCTTCTACATCTGCATTGCTTGCTGTTTGGGGTTTTAGGCTGGGTTTCTGTACAGCACTTTGTGACATCGGCTGATGTAAAAAAAGGCTTTATAAATCAATGTGATTGATACAACTTTAGAGACAGGGGTGCCTAAGGATATGCTCAAGTCTGACATGTTTTCCCTCCCTGGCTGGACCCTCTACACCACCTCCACTTAATCTACATTTACATCTACTCCTTTAATGAACTGCATCATCATCCAGCTGTGGAGGACCATATCCCATGAACTGCCATCTGGCTGGCAGATTTTGTTTTTAATTATATTTTTTTGTGAGGTTCTGTATGAAAAGCGCTATTCAAAATAAATCTATTATTATTAAGACAATTCCACTGTTAGTGTTTTGAAGGTGCAGCTTATTCCCCAGTTTGGATCCAACATTTCATGCTGTGTTATAGTTCAGTGTCGTATTCATTAGGGCAAAACGTTTTGCAACGGAAAACTCAAATAAGCTTTCTGAGTAGACAAGTTCAGACAGTAGCTCCCTGTTTCAGTTCATTTTTGTCCTGATGAACATGACCCAGCACTCACGTTGCACTTCCCCGTTTTGCCCTGCAGGTGGAAGAAGAGGAGTATCTGATGCAGGAGCTGCGGATGATTGAGAGCAGGAAAAAGGAGCGTGAGAAGAAAAGCCCAGTCCCTGCAGGAGCTCATCACTGCCGCCGACACCAACACAGATGAGACGTACATAGCGCAAGGCCAGCAAGAAGAAGCTCCCACTGAAACGAGAGACAGAGAAACTGGTAAATCAACCATCACCCCCACCCCATGCTTTTGTAGAGATCTGAGAGTATCTTGATAGTTGTGAGAAATATGGTGAAGGGTTCCACCTTGCCCTCCATTAGGCCCCGTGCAACTCCTATCAATATTTTTTTTGTGTGGTTACGATTTCAAGTGTGTTTTGCAATTAAAAGGACCCTGATGCCACCCTGCTTTAAAAAAAAGTGACTAAGTCTGTCTTGCTCACCTCTCTACTGTCTCCGTCTGTCCACAACAAGCTGTTCCTGAGATAGCAGGCATCATATTCCCCGACTTCAAATCAGCTGGAGTCTCACTGCGCAGTCAGAGGGTAAGCATGGCCATTCACTAAAACGATCAGTTGCATATGATTTGTATATAGGAACAGCATATGGGTTTTTGCTTAGATTGTTCCCCTCCAAAAATATCATCCTAGGACCTCAACTTTACAAAAGGCCAATATAAAGCACTCGTCTCAAACAATCAATTTGAGATGGTTTTGGAAAACTCTCCACCAACGTTCCATTTTTACAAGGGTCCAAAAGATCCATTTATTTTACTTTAAGTCACCGGTCTAGCATGCGTGGTCTCATAGCTTGTGATGTATGCTGAGAGTGGCTGGAGCATGTTAGACCTGGCTCTAAGTCCCAAATAGTACCCTATTTCCTATGTAGTGCACTACTTTTGACCAGGGCCTATAGGATTCTGGTCAAAAGCGGTGCACTTTATAGGGAACAGGGTGCCATTTGGGAGGCGGGACACAGTCCCAGCTCTCATTAGCAAAAACCATGATTTATGCCGCTAGTGGCGCACTAATATCTGTAAGACGTAGCAGCAGAGGGAGCTTATTCGTCTGAAAGACTGATGGGGAGCCGTTACTCTCTATGCAAAATGCATTAGGGCTAAAGGAGTGGAGTTCTCCTCGGATAATCTGTCAGTTTATCCCCATATTCCTGACATCCCGACTTATTGTGTGTGTGTGTGTGTGTGTGTGTTACAGATGAAACTGCCGAGCTCGGTAGGCCAGAAGAAGATCAAGGCCATTGAGGAGTTTGTGACAGAGTGGGAAGTGGGTGAGTGCGCAGCTAGCCATACCACCTACCACCACCGTATCCTTGGACTAAATGATATGGAAAGCAAACCAAGGCACTATCTCACACAAGCGATAGAAATCACATCTACCACACCAACCTGAATAGAGAAAACAGACCTCAGAAAGTATTGACAAAAAAATTGGCTCAACCTGTCAGAGAGACCATCCCAAAAATAGCAACGCACTCTTACCAGGTAGTGGAGAGATTACACCTTGATTGAGTTTGCATATCCATGTAGGAATAGTAAAACCAGGCAAACAATTTGGTTACTGACGATGGATTGCGGTTTCACACAACCCAAATCAGGGCCTCAAAGTGGTACGCGGGATACGTCCTGCGTGTTTCTAACTCCATCTTTCCCTACTCTGTTCTCTCTGTGTAGACCTGAACCCCATGCCCACAGAGGAGATAGTCCAGATGTCCAAAGAGCTGCTCATTGGCATGATGCTGGTCTAGGAGCTGAAGCAGGCTCATGGTTTTCTGAGTACGAACAACAGATGCTCCGCCACTTCTTCAAGGCCCTGCTGCTGAAGGCTGGAGGAGGGGTGGGCCCTGTCAGGCCCCCAGGGGGAGGAGGACTGGGTGGTCTGTAGGTGCCCGGCCCCGATGACATCAATGGGGAGGCCAAGGAGCAGATCATTGATGTGGTGGGAGCC
The DNA here is from genome assembly GCF_034236695.1 of Oncorhynchus nerka. NCBI lineage: Eukaryota > Metazoa > Chordata > Actinopteri > Salmoniformes > Salmonidae > Oncorhynchus > Oncorhynchus nerka. Next base: position 50,430,394 of record NC_088419.1, on the reverse strand, counting down.
CCACTCACCCCCAACTCAAGTCTTTTAACCCACCCCACGCACACAAACCTTGGTTGTTTTCATTAGGCACCATATGGAATAAAACGGATATAAACGAGGGACGACCGGAGCTTGTCCTATGAGGAATGCCTGTTTTCGTTGTTCGTCGCTATATGTTTTCATATAGTGTACCCTAATGAATACAGCCCGGCTGTCTAACAGGAGTTGGCTGAATAGAACTTGTCAAAGAGAATACATTTAGGCAGTGTTCCAATGGGCACTGTCATAGTTGCATGTGAAATTATGCAGATATGTTCTGGACCAATGGCTGACAGCGTTCAGTGCATTCTTTGTCATTCCAGCATAAACGCAGAGAGTCCGCCTCTAGTTCCTCGTCCATCAAGTAGGTGAAGAGGCTTTGACGTGGAAAATGAGCCCTGGGGTTTTATGTGACTGAGGAGGAGAGGAGAGAGGATGAGGTCACATCCCACCCTGGCCTCAGTGGAGTGGCCTGTAGAGCGGAGGGCTGGAGAAAGGGGGAGGGTTTGTCATCCATCACCCCCCCCCCCAGACAAATAACAAATAACCAAGCCCCCCTAAATGTGACTGATGCTCCTGTACAATACCCCCACCACCACCACCCCAGGCCCAACATCCACTCTCCCCTTTACAGCAATACCATGACAAATACAACGACTGACATTCCTTTTCATTACTCTTCCTCTCCCTCCTTTGTGAAGGCTGAGATGAGGCATGATAAACTGTAAATAGCCAGACCGAGCTAATAGAGCCATGGCGGAGAGATGAGCCTACTCTCTGTTTGAGATTGGGCCTGGTTTCCCAAAAGCATTTTAAGGCTAAATTCTAACAATTTAATTTAGCCTTAATATGCTTTTAGGAAACCGGGCCCAGGCCCATAAATAAGGGTAATCTCTGACCACAGTTGTTTCATCATGCTGTTTTGTTACCTTGCTTATGTCGTTTTGTGTTCCCTCTTAGTGGAGGCACCCCCTGTCATTGCATTAAAAGCAACAGCCATGGAAAGTGCCATTTCAGATAAGTCAAAAGGTTTTTGCTTATCTTGGCTTGTGGGAGAGTTTTTGATCAAGCTAAAATGGGCTGCTGTCCTCGCTGAATCAGAAGAGTTGAAAGCAACCTACAAGATTGACCAAATCAATAAACCTATTTTTTCTTCTTCAAATGGTCTTGTGTGTTCTGATATCTCATTTGTAGCATAGTTCCCGTATTGAAGTCATGCTAGAATCGGTGTAGTATAATCGGTCTGTAATCAGCACATAAAACATCTAAAGGCACGAGCTTGAAGCTAACACCAGAAGATCCGGCATGGGGTGGAACGAGATTGAGAAAACAGCGCAGAACAGAGTGTGACCGAGAGGAGTTGAAAAGCTGCCTTTCAATGTCTTTCCAGCAACAACAACAAAAAAGACGTATTTTCAACGTGTTGTGCTCATAGACCCGTCGCTTTACCAGGGAGCATCCCAAAGTCTAAATGTAAATCATGCTCTGCAGCAGTGATGTAAGATTTATTCCGAAACAATTCACGTTGAAAATAAATGGGATGTAAAGCTGTAAGATCATGACATGTTGGCCTTGCCTGCCATTCCAGTGAAATTACAAATTAGTTCATTAATATGTTAATTAGACCATGTTGTTTTTTTGTTTACGCTGGCCACTGGAACAGCATTAGATTTCTCATAATATTTCTAATTGCATGTCAATGATGCTATTGAGCACATTTGGGCAGGAATTTGTATGCAAATGTCACGTAAAAGGGGTTGGCTGGTGAAGTATGCACGTTTCTTTGAATGAGAATTATCGATATTTAATATATATATATATATATATATATATATATATATATATATTTTGGGGAAGATTTGAATGAATTACTTTGGTAAGATTTTAATGATATCACACAGGGATAACTGCATAGCTGGACATATTAGAAAACTCAGTGCAAAAGCTGAGACCGATAACGTTTATAAGGTTGCGCATTGAAATGGAGGCAACGCCACTATTCCATGCGCTCTTTTATGACGTTTAATTCCAGAATCTGCAGGTAGATAAATTCCAACAAATAAATTCGATAGGCTATCACTTGGATGACATTTCAAACAAGATCTTTCATCGCAGACTTCCATTCAGCGCAAACTAAGATTTATCCAAACTTCTCAACAAAGGAATTCAAAAATGGGCAACGTGAGTAGGCAAATGTACTTCCTCGTTTTTCAGTTGTTGACAGGTTTACTGTTTTGAGGTAACCCTAATAATACATTTTTTAATAAACAATTCGACAGGTTTGGCCTGTAGGCTTAAAAAAGCCATCCTTACTAGTGTAGAAAAGATTCCCAGAGCCTTTCAAATCATGATGTCCATGTATTTAGAAATTCCAATTGTTAACTCATAACACACTTTTCAGATTTGGGAGTCCGACCTGTGTGTCCACCCCACAAATCCCTCAGCAATCAGGATGATCCTGAGAAGGGTTGGTTTGCCAGGCTCATCTCAGAAGGCTGTGTGGAGTCCTGTGCTGACCCAGCTGTCCCAGAGTGCTGTACACCATGTGGAGGCCAATGCCAGTCATGACCTTCCCTGCCCCCTGACAGTGGAGCTGTTGAAGGCAAGAAATCTTTACATTCCTTGGTTGAAGGATAGTCCTACTGTCAATCAGGAAGTGAGCCAGCTCAAGAGACCTAAACTGTCATGCCCCAAGTTGACCCAGCTGTCCCAGGGTGCTGTGCAGCATGTGGAGGCCGGTGCCAAAGCCAGTCAGGTATCCTCGTACCTTTCTTGGAAGAGGCTGAAGGATTTTCTTGCGACACAGAAGAAGGTGAGCCAGCCCAAGAGGCCTAAACTGGTCCCTAGCATCAGGGCCCCCAAGGACCCCAGCCCACTACGACAGAAGCAGCAGCGACAGAGGAAGAGGTCAGCCGATAAGGTGTATGGCAGCAGGGGGTGCACGAGAGCAGCCAAGAAGGACATCTCTGGAGATCTGGCCCAGCTCAAGCCTGGTCAGTCCACAGGAGACACCTGGAACAATACAGACACTGGGTAAATAGCATTACAGCTAATACTGTATTATGGAATTTGTATGATTTTGTTAATTTAATGACCCAATAGAATTCAATAACTGATTTCCCTTGAAGACTACAAACAAGGTAGGTTCCATACTGTACAATGATAGAAGAGTTGGCGACAACACATGCCAGTACAATATGGAACCAGGCCAGGAACAAGGTGTTATGTGAGGCTGTGTTTGTATCCTATAGAGCTGAAGAACCTCGTCGTCTGGAGGTTATGAAGAACCTGACAGGTCTGTGGGGCACCACTGGGCAAGGCCAGCCTCAGCCGACTCCACGAGCCAACCGTCTCAGCCCCTCCCTGGCCCAGTACTTAGCCTCCACTGTCACACCGAGGACCTTTGACCTCCAGATAATGGGCATGACCTCTGACCTAATGGACTTCTTGGACATGCCCGAGGAGAGACTGTCTATAGAGCTTTGGGACCTCGGGGAGGGCACAGGGGACCAGCGCTACAAAGCCAACTGGCAATTCTCAGAGGAGCACGGCAATGTGCTGATGGAGGGAGTCTGGCTCCAGAAAGATGACAACTGGTAATTTGGAGACCTCAGCTCGCCCAAACGCTTCCTCAGTAGGAAAGAGGAGGGAGCTTATCTGCTGATATTCATTCATTCATATGCACACATCAGTAAAGGCTTTGAGGAAAATAGAAATTGCAATTGGTAGTTCAGTTTACTTTCTGAATTTTAAAGGAATTGACACCAATCCCGGAACAAATACACACAGGCACACACAAAAAAGGATGACTCTTGAGGATTGCAGTATCTTATCATTTTTATATACAATTAATATTTTCATTAGCATAAATACAGTCATTCTTGTGTTTTTATTCTTCTTTAAAATCCTGCTATGACAACCAGAGAAGTGTAGCATTGTAGGGTTGCTGTGTCTGTGCATTTGATTAGTCTAAAACATCATGAACTGATGGTGTCACAGGTGGGATCTGAACCCTGGTCTACTGCGTGAGAAACCACCATCTTAACAATTAGGCCAATAGATAATTCCTCCATTACACTGGCATAAGGGCCACTTACAGGAATGAATCTCTACCAGGTATAGTAGGACAACATATTTAATAACTGATGTGTCATATTACTTCCCCGAAAGGAATATAGATGTGTTGATCCCCAGGATGGGATATATGAGGATGATATGTCCACCCAAGCATCCAGACGCATGAAATAAATTAGCTTCCAAAATGCACTTGATTGCTGAAATAAATGGATTTACGTTAATGATTCTATATTTTATTCGCTTTTATACAGCGCATGGTTATCTTTGAGCTTGTGAAAAAGTGAGTTTGTTTCAGTGTCAATTGGCGCTTTTTTTACTCATTCATCTAGAGTGTGTTATTTAAATGACAGATTTACGTTGGGGTTTTGGTTAATTCAGATGGTATTTACAGTGCTTTAAGAATTCACACCGCTTGACTTTTTCCACATTTTGTTGTGTTACAACCTGAATTTAAAATGGATTCAATTGAAATGTTTTGTCACTGGCCTGCAAACAATACCCCATAATATCAAAGTGGAATTTAGTTTTTTAGAAATGTTTACAAATTAATAAAAAATTAAAAGTTGAAATGTCTTGAGTCAATAAGTATTCAACCCCTTTGTAATGGCAAGCCTAAATAAGTTCAGGAGTATAAATGTGCTTAACAAGTCACAAGTTCCATGGCTAAGTTCCCTGTGTGCAATAATAGTGTTTAACATGATTTGTGAATGACTACCTCATCTCTGTACCCCACACATACCATTATCTGTATGGTCCCTTAGTCGAGCAGTGAATTTCAAACACAGATTCAACCACAAAGACCAGGGAGGTTTTCCAATACCTGACAAAGAAGGGCAATTATTGGTAGATGGGTAAAAATATAAAAAAAGCTGACACTGAATATCCCTTTGAGCATGGTGAAGTTATTAACTACACTTTGGATGGTGTATCAATACACCCAGTCACTACAAAGATACAGGCATCCTTCCTAACTCAGTTGCCGGAGAGGAAGGAAACCGCTCAAGGATTTCACCATGAGGCCAATGGTGACTTTAAAACAGTTACAGAGTTTAATGGCTGTGATAGGAGAAAACTGAGGATGGATCAACAACATTGTAGTTACTCCACAAGACTAATATTAATGACAGATTGAAAAGAAGGAAGCCTGTACAGAATAAAAATTTACCAAAACATGCATCCTGTTTGCAAAAGGCACTAAAGTCTTCCTCTCCACATTTATAAAATTGCTTATTCCAGTTATTAATAAGCATGCACTCCTTAAGAAAAGTACTTTAAAAACTGTTAAATCCCCATGGATTGATGAGGAATTAAAAAATTGTTTTAAAAACTTGTATGGTTGAGAGGGACCAGGCATAAGGAATGGCAAATTAGTTTGGCTGCACAGCTGTCACTTGTGCTCCCTCTAGGTCACCAGGCTGCTCATTATGGCGCACACCTGTCACCATTGTTACGCGCACCTGCAGGTCATCAGACTCACCTGTACTCCATCTCTTCCCTGATTACCTTCCCTATACAGTGGGGAGAACAACTATTTGATACTTACAAAGCATGTAGAGGTCTGTAATTGTTATTATAGGTACACTTAAACTGTGAGAGACTGAATCTAAAACAAAAATCCAGAAAATCACATTGTATGATTTTTAAGTAATTAATTGGCATTTTATTGCATGACATAAGTATTTGATACATCAGAAAAGCAGAACTTAATATTTGGTACAGAAACCTTTGTTTGCAATTACAGAGATCATACGTTTCCTGTAGTTCTTGACCAGATTTGCACACACTGCAGCAGGGATTTTGGCCCACTCCTCCATACAGACCTTCAGGTTTCGGGGCTGTCGCTGGGCAATACGGACTTTCAGCTCCCTCCAAAGTTTTTCTGTTGGGTTCAGGTCTGGAGGCTGGCTAGGCCACTCCAGGACCTTGAGATGCTTCATACGGAGCCACTCCTTAGTTGCCCTGGCTGTGTGTTTCGGGTCGTTGTCATGCTGGAAGACCCAGCCACGACCCATCTTCAATGCTCTTACTGAGGGAAGGAGGTTGTTGGCCAAGATCTCGCGATACATGGCCCCATCCATCCTCCCCTCAATATGGTGCAGTCGTCCTGTCCACTTTGTAAAAAAGCATCCCCAAATAATTATGTTTCCACCTCCATGCTTCACGGTTGGGATGGTGTTTTTGGAGTTGTACTCATCCTTCTTCTTCCTCCAAACACGGCGAGTGGAGTTTAGATCAAAAAGCTATTTTTGTCTCATCAGACCACATGACCCTCTCCCATTCCTCCTCTGGATCATCCAGACAGTCATTGGCAAACTTCAGACGGGCCTGGACATGCGCTGGCTTGAGCAGGGGGACCTTGCGTGCGCTGCAGGATTTTAATCCATGACGGTGTAGTGTGTTACTAATGGTTTTCTTTGAGACTGTGGTCCCAGCTCTCTTCAGGTCATTGACCAGGTCCTGCCGTGTAGTTCTGGGCTGATACCTCACCTTCCTCATAATCATTGATGCCCCACGAGGTGAGATCTTGCATGGTGATTGACCGTCATCTTGCACTTCTTCCATTTTCTAATAATTGCGCCAACAGTTGTTGCCTTCTCACCAAGCTGCTTGCCTATTGTCCTGTAGCCCATCCCATCCTTGTGCATGTCTACAATTCTATCCCTGATGTCCTTACACAGCTCTCTGGTCTTGGCCATTGTGGAGAGGTTGGAGTCTGTTTGATTGAGTGTGTGGACAGGTGTCTTTTATACAGGTAACGAGATCAAACGTCGGAGGGGGTACTGTCACTTGTGCTCCCTCTAGGTCACCAGGCTGTTCGTTATGGCGCACACCTGTCACCATCGTTACGCACCTACACGTCAGCAGACTCACCTGGACTCCATCACTTCTCTGATTACTTTCCCTATATGTCACTCCCTTTGGTTCCTTCCCCAAGCGTTATTGTTTCTGTTCCTGTGACATGTCTGTCCGTGCTTCTTATTTTGTATTATGTTGTGTTTATTAAAACACTCACTCCCTGAATTTGTTCCCGACTTTCAGCGCAGATCGTTACAACAGCTGATCGGCAAATGTACTGTAAATTGAGAAATCATGCGACTAAAATAAGAAATTGTATTATGAAACAAATTACACAAAGAATGATAGTAAAAAGCTTTGGAGTACCTTAAATGAAATTTTGGGCAAAAGCTCCATCATTCATTGATTCAGATGGTTCGTTCATTACAACTACTAAAATAAAAAAAATCATTGGCAACATTAGCAAGTTTAGGCATGACATGCAAACAACAAATTCTGAACCTACACACACCATGAATAACTGAGAATATTCTGAAAGACAAATGTAATTTTGAACGCTGTAAAGTGAGTGTAAAAGAGGTTTTTAAAAAAGAAAATGTTGTCTATCAACAATGACAAGCTGAGTCTGACAACTTGGATGGAAAATGACAGAGGATGATAGCGAACTGTATTGCCACTCCTATTTGCCATCTATTCAATCTAAGCCTACAGGAAAGTGTGTGCCCTCAGGCCTGGAGGGAAGCAAAAGTCATTCCGCTACCCAGGAATAGCAAAAAGCAAAAAGCACCCTTTACTGGCTCAAACAGCCCACCAATCAGCCTGCTACCAACCCTTAGTAAACTTTTTGAAAAAAAATGGTGTTTGACCAGATACCATGCTATTTCCCAGTAAACGAAGAATCAACTTTCAGCACGCTTATAGGAAAGTGCGCTCAACATGTTGGACACTTATGATTGGCTGAAAGAAATTGATAAGATAGTTGGAGCTGTTTTGTTAGACTTCACTGCAGCTTTTGACGTTATCGATCATAATCGGCTACTGCAAAAACGTACGTTTTATGGCTTTACATCCCCCGCTATAGCATGGATCGAAAGTTATCCGAACACAGATTGTGTTTTTTAATGGACGCCTCTCCAACATCATCCAGGTAGAGTCAGGCATTTCCCAGGGCAACTGTCTAGGCCTCTAATTGATTTATTTTTTACTAATGACCTGCCACTGCCACTGAATAAAGCCTGTGTCTATGTATGCTGATGACTCAACACTATACACGTCAGCCATCCACAGCAAGTGAAATCCCTTCAACACTTAAGAGCTGCAGTCAGTTTTAGATTTGGTGGCAAGTAATAAACTAGTCCTACATTTTTCCAAAACTAAAAGCATTGCATTTGGGACAAATCATTCACTTAACCCTATATCTCAACTAAATCTTGTAATTAATCATGTGGAAATTGAGCAGTTTCCGCAACGGTAGCTAAGATGAGGAGAGTTCTCTCCGCAATAAAGCGTTGCTCTACATTGCCATCAACAAAACAAGTCCTACAGACCCCTAGTTTTGTCACACCTGGACTACTGCTCAGTTATATGATCAAGTGCCACAAAGAGGGACATAGGCAAATTACAGTTTGCCCAGAATAGAGCAGCACGGCTGGGCTTAAATGTTCACGGAGAGAACAACAAGATGCATGTTAATCTGTCCTTGCTCACAGTGGTGGAGAGATTGACTGCATCACTACTTGTCTTTGTGTGAGGTATTGACATGTTGAAAGCACAGAGCTGTCTGTTCAAACGACTAGCACACAACTCAGACACCCCATGCATACCCCACAAGACATGCCACTAGGGGTCTCTTCACAGTCCCCAAGTCCAGAACAGACTGGAAAAAGTACAGTACTACAAAGGGCCATGACTACAGGGAATTCTATTGCACATCAATTAACTCATGCAAGCAGTCAAATCAGATTTTTTTTAAACGACGCCTTATGGAACAATGCGGACTTGAGGAGACCCACACACATGCACCCACACACACACGCCAGAGCATGCACTCTACACGTGTATGTATGGTGCTATTATAAATGTTGTATTCTAGATATGTAGTGGTGTAATAATGTTATATGTACTGTTTTATTGAATTTTTGTTTTTTTCCATCATTTGTTTGGACCTCAGGAAGAGTAGTTGCTGCCTTGGCAGGAACTAATGGGGATCCATAATAAACCTCAGGAAGAGTAGTTGCTGCCTTGGCAGGAACTAATGGGGATCCATAATAAACCTCAGGAAGAGTAGTTGCTGCCTTGGCAGGAACTAATGGGGATCCATAATAAACCTCAGGAAGAGTAGTTGCTGCCTTGGCAGGAACTAATGGGGATCCATAATAAACCTCAGGAAGAGTAGTTGCTGCCTTGGCAGGAACTAATGGGGATCCTTGATAAATACAAATACAAAGTAAAACTGCAAAAAAATGTGGCAAAGAAAATAACTTTATGTCCTGAATACAAAGCCTTATGTTTGGGGCAAATCCAACACAATGCATCACTGAGTACCACTCTTCATATTTTCAAGCATGTTAGAGGCTGCATCATGTTATGGATATGCTTGTCATCGGCAAGGACTAGGGAGACCTTTTAGGATCAAAATAAACGGAAAAGAGCCAAGTCCAGGCAAAATCCTAGAGGAAAACCTGGTTCAGTCTACTTTCCAACAGACACTGGGAGACAAATTCACCATTCAGCATGACAATAACCTAAAACACAAGGAGTTGTTTACCAAGACGACACTGAATTTTCCTGGTTGGCCTAGTTACAGTTTTGACTTAAATCGACTTGAAAATCTATGGCAATATTTTTAATTCAGGCTGTAACACATAAAAATGTGGGATAAGTCAAGGGGTATGAATACTTTCTGAAGGCACTGTAAATACCATCTGAATGGTTTATTTCTAACTGTGGTTGCGTGTGTTTGTAATCATGCCATATGCTTTTCATTTGGAGGAACCTGCTGGAGTTGGACAGGAGAGAGCATATCTGAGGGACTCACAAGCTGTTTTCGGTGGAAGGAGGTGTACATTTGCCCCGAGATGCTGATCTGGGGTCAGTTATGCATCTTCTCCACTAATGGTTACGGTTAGGGTGGGGGTGGGGGGGGGGTGATCCTTGATCTGTACCTAGGGGAAACTTCATCCCTGAGCGTGGGAGGTGGTGAGAGGCTGGTAAACATGGGTAAATGGATTCCTGGTGTCTATATTTCATGTTGAAAATTGGCTCGTAAATCCACTGGTTTTGATCTATGGAACCCTTCGCCGCTTGAAAAAACCTCCGTAAATGTGTAATTTCTCCCTTGACGGAACACAGACGAGAAGCGATCCTTCTTATTTTTTTCTCTCTCTCTCTCTCTCTCTCTCTCTCTCTCTCTCTCTCTCTCTCTCTCTCTCTCTCTCTTTCCATCCCCCTGCATTCAGTGGAGCGCTAGGCTCATGTTGGATTAATGCTCTCCTTTCCTCTCTCTCCTTTCATGCTCTTTTGATACCTTCTTTTCATCACTGCTCATCCATTTATCAAACCTGCTCTGATGAGAGTGACGTTGCTTCTGAGATCTAGAAGGTGTGTGTGCGTGCGTATGCATGTGTGGTGTGTGCGTGCACCCGCATGCGAGTGTAGAGTAAATACACAGACATGATATTAATAAAAATATATATATTAATAAAAACAGGTCGAAGATGGGTAGGTGGAATGACTCGCTACCCCATGTGTGAATGGTAAAGTCTCCCAACTAAATCCATCTGGATCAGCTGTAAGCTACACCACGCTCTCCCCTGCTCCAGTATGTGTGTGTGCGCGAGCGCGCGCGTGTGTGTCCACGTGTGTGGTGATGATGTGAAAAGCATGAGGCAGAACACTATGGCAGAGTGGTTTATAATCGAACAGCAATGGCTGTTAGGTGATGGGAGGCAGATGGGATCTCTTTATCAACCCTGTGGACTGCGCCTTTAATCAGGGCCTAAGAGGTGTGAGGGGGGTTTATCATAATTGAACTGTATCCTGGATAATCGTAGCTATATGTCACTGTTGCATGGCTGTGCCGGCTGAACAAGCTATGACTGGGAAGCGAGGAGGCATGATTGAACACAGAGTTAAGAGGAGAGACATCTGGTAAAAGAAATAGACAGAAGAGGGTTGCATCCCAAATGGCACCCTATGGTCTTTATATAGTGCACCATTTTTTGACCAACGGCCTCTGGTAAAAAAGTAGTGCATCATAAAGGGAATAGAGTCCCATTTGGGATGCAGACAGGTATTACAGGAGGTGATATAGAAGGGCTGTTCTTGTCTGACGATGGTGGATTCCTCTGCTGGTTACATTAGGTTTTGTAGGTGGTGTGTTACATTTTCTCAATCTCATTTTTCCCAACACAAAACTCTGTGGTCAAGCTCTGTTCCATCCTATTTCCCTTCAATTAACCTGCGAATGGACAAAAGTGTTTATTGACCTCATGTCTCCTACCATGATAAATACCTATACAATGTGGTCATATACAGTATGAAATTAGTGAAATATTTTATTAAGATGAGCAAAAATGACTGTGGGGGGTTCTAAGCTAGTATATGGAATAAAAATACCATGTTACACCCTGATCTGTTTCATCTGTCTTGTGCTTGTCTCCACCCCCTCCAAGTGTTGCCCATTTTCCCCATCATCCCCTGTGTATTTATACCTGTGTTTTCTGTTTGTCTGTTGCCAGTTTGTCTTGTCTCGTCAAGACTACCAGCGTGTTTTCCCATACAACTGCTTGTTTTAGTCCCTGTTTTCTAGTTCTTCTGGTTTTGTCCATTCTGCCAGCCATGACCCTGAGCCTGCCTGCCGTTTTGTACCTTTTGACACTGCCCTGGATTACTGACCTCTGCCTGCCCTGTCATTTGCCTGCCTACTGTTTTGAAAATAAACTGTCTGCATCTGCGTCTTATCCTGAGTTCTGAGAGTACGAACTTGCCATGACTGCCCCAGCAGACTTCCGTGGATTGTTTGTTAGGTGGCCAGCCACGACAGTAACCTCCCAGCCCCTCAGTAACCCCGCTGTCAGCAGTAACCCTTCAGTAACCCCAGCTTAACTCGCTTAACTCCTCCTAAATGCTTTGCTGGAGAGTCAGAAACCTGTTGGGTGTTTCCTCTGTGTTCCCTCATCTTCGAGCTGCAGCCCCATACCTCATAATGCTGATGCCTGGGAGGGCCCTTGCTTGGGCTACAGTGGTGTGGGGACAACAATCTGCTGTATGCTTCAGTCTGGAGGACTCTCCTGTTGTCCGGGAGAGAGGCTGCCCAGAAGTTACTCCAGCTTTGTCAAGACTCCCGCAGTGTGGCAGACTATGCTGTTGATTTTCGTATGTTGGCTGCCGAGAGTGCCTGGAACCCAGAATCCCTGTTCGACACGTTCCTCCACAGATTATCGGAGGAGGTTAAAGACGAGCTCGCAGCCTGGGAGCTGCCTACGGATCTCGACTCACTCATCGCCTTGATCATCCGGATCGATGGGCGGCTAAGGGGAACATAGGAGGTAGAGATCTAATTCCGGTCCCACTCGCTCGCCCAGGGATATCACCTCGCCTCTGAGGAAAAATTGGAGTCCCCGGCGTCTACGTTTCAGAGAATCCGAGGTTATCCGAGTTCCCCTGAGAGTCTCCGAGGTCTGCCGACTCGCCTCTTCCGGAGCCGATGCAACTCAGCAGAGCTAACATCAAGAGTTGTCTGTATTGCGGCACTACCAGTCATTACATGTCTACCTGGCCATTAGAATACATCAGTAGGTATGTGTACTCTGGTAGGCCATATGGAGAATTTTCCTTCTCCCCTTACTCGTACCCATCCCCATGCAATCCTGCGGTGGGGCGACCAGTATAAGTCTCTCCGGGTACTCATTGACTCTGGGGGCAATTAGAATGTCATGGACACCTGGTGTCAGAGCTGGGCAACCCCACTCAGCCCCTCTCCATTCCCATGGACATTAGAGCGCTGGATGGGTGCTCTACAGGCAGTCGCCCATAATACCACTCCTATCAACCTGCGAGTGTCAGTGAACCACAGTGAGACTATGCAGTTCATGCTCATCAAGTCTCCTCAGGTACCCGTGGTATTGGGGTTTTCTTGACTCCAGCGTCACAATCCCCTCATCGACTGGACTGCTGGTGCTATCATGGGCTGGAACCCATTTTGCCACTCTCAATGCCTGAAGTAGGCGCAGCTCCGGGACACCTTCTTATGGGCTCGGAAGAAGCCTCACACCTTCCCGCGGAGTACCAGGACCTCTGGGAGGTTTTCAGTAAGGCCCGGGCCACTTCGCTTCCTCCGCATCGACCCTATGACTGCGTGATAGACCTTCTCCTCGGCGCTACACCCCCATGGGGACAGCTGTTTTCACTGTTGGGTATAGAGACCAAGGCTATGGAAACGTACATTGAGGACTCCCTAGCTGCAGGGTGTATTCGTCTTTCTGCTTTCCCCGCCAGCATACCGGGGCCTCAATGACATCACGGTTAAGAACCGCTACCTGCTACCACTCATAGCCTCGACTTTTGAGCCGCTCAGGGTGCCACCATTTTCTCTAAGTTGGACCTGCGGAATGCCTACCATCTGGTGCAGATACGGGAAGATGACGAGTGGAATGCAGCCTTCAACATGGCTAGCGGACACTACGAATACCTGGTGGTGCCATTCAGTCTGACCAACGCTCCTGCTGTGTTCCAGGCACTGGTTAACAATGTTCTCCGCGACACGTTGAACCGGTTGATGTTCGTCTACCTCAACGACATCCTCGTCTTTTCCCTCTCAGCTCAAGAACACGTTCTCCATGTCCGACAAATCCTCCAGCTTTTCCTTCCTTGGATACATCATCGCTGCTGGTAATGTGCAGATGGATCCCGGAAAGGTGAGAGCGGTGGTGGATTGGCCCCAAACCACAAGCTGCAACGCTTCTTGCGATTTTACCATTTCTATCAACGTTTTATCCGGGGTTACAGCACCCTGGCTTCCCCCATTTCAGCCCTCACCTCTCCCAAGGTTCCATTCACATTGTCCCCAGCTGCTGACCGGGCGTTTCTGGACCTTAAAACTTGTTATGGCTTGGGGGCAGTATTTCGAAATATGGATGAGAAGTGTGCCCAAAGTAAACTGCTTGTTTCTCAGGCCCAGAAGCTAGGATTGTGACGTGTAAATGAGTGAAGAGGTGTGGAGTCAGGCGCAGAGAGCAAAGGATGTGGGAAAAACAACACGCTTTAATGTCCTGGAAACATAACATGTACAAAAGTGGAAACACAAATGAACAGAAATATAAACGGACAGCGTGAAACCCAAATGCAAACAAAATACACTCAAACAAAGAAACAGGAGAACAAGCCCGCACGAAACAGAAGCGGGCTGAACAGACTATATATAACCCTATCCTAACAACCAAACAAGAAACAGGTGATACCAATTAGACAGAACTAAACGAACACAGAACAACGGATCAGCGATAGCTAGTAGACCGGCGACGACGACCGCCGAGTGCCAACCGAACAAGAAGGGGAGTCACCTTCGGTAATATTCGTGACAAGGATATACATATATAATAGGTCGATTTGGATAGAAATCACTCTAAAGTTTCCAAAACTGTTAAAATAATGTCTGTGAGTATAACAGAACTTATATGGCAGGTGAAAACCTGAGGAAAATATTTTTGATGTGTGTAGTTTTCAATTGAATGCCTATACAGTATGTATTGGGTTAGGACCCAGATTGCAGTTCCTATGGCTTCCACTAGATGTCAACAGTCTTTAGACATTGTTTCAGGCTTGTTTTCTGAAAAATGAGGAAGAATGAGACCATTTTGTAAATGGATTATAGAATAAACCAGAGCTGGTTTGCGCGCGTGACCGATTGCGCACCCTTTTTCCTTTCTATTGAATACGCTATTGTCCGGTTGAAATATTATCAATTATTTAGACAATAGACAACCTGAGGATTATTTATAAACATCGTTTGACATGTTTCAACGAACTTTACCGGTACTATTAGGATGTATTCGTCTGCATGTTGTGACCGCTATTGAGCCAGTGGATGACTGAACAAAACGCGCCAACAAAACTGAGTTTTTGGGACATAAAGAGGAACTTTATCGAACAAAACAAACATTTATTGGGGAACAGGGACTCTTGTGACTGCAACCAGATGACGTCATCAAAGGTAAGTGATACATTTTTCGCTATTTCTGACTTTCGGGACTCCTCTACTTGGCTTGAAAATGTTTGTATGCTTTTTTAAGCTGGGCGCTGTCCTGAGATAATCGCATGGTATGCTTTCGCCGTAAAGCCTTTTTGAAATCTGACACAGCGGCTGGATTAACAAGAATTTCATCTTTAAGCCGATGTATGACACTTGTATCTTTTATGAATGTTTATTATGTGTATTTCTGTATTTTGAATTTGGCGCTCTGCAATTTCACTGGATGTTGTCGAGGTGGGTCGCTAGCGGAACGCCTGCGCCAGAGAAGTTAAACACCCCTTCACCACAGCTCCCATATTAATTCATCCGGACTTGTCCCGTCAGTTTGTGGTGGAGGTCGACGCTTCGGACGTCGGAGTCGGGACTGTCCTGTCCCAGTGTTCTGTGCCTTCTTCTCCCATCGTCTTAATGTCACAGAGAAGAATTATCATGTGGGAAATCGAGAACTACTTGCGGTGAAGATGGTGTTGGAGAACTGGAGGCACTGGTTAGAGTGGGAGGAACATCCCTTCATTGTGTGGACGGATCACAATAACCTGGATTATCTCTGCACCGTCTCAACTCCAGGCAAACTCGATGGACCCTGCTTTTCACTTGGTTCAACTTTACCATCTCCTACCGCCCGGGGTCCAAGAATGTAAGCCAGATGCGCTTTCCCGCTGCAACAGCCCCGCTGCTTCAACCTTGGACCGGGAGACCATACTTCCTACTTCGTGTCTGGCAGCTGTACTCATCTGGAGAATAGAGAACCAGGTCTGTGAGGCACAGCGTTCCTAGCCGGACCCAGCTAACTGGATGTTTGTCCCAGACGTTGCCCGCTCCCCGGTCCTGGAATGGGCTCATTCCTCCAGGCTTGCCTATCACCCTGGCTCCCATCGGACCCTGGCCTTTGTTTGACAATGCTTTTGGTGGCCCACCATGGTCCCTGACGTCTCCGCGTTCATCGCTGCCTGCACTGTCTGTGCTCAGAATAAGATTCCTCTACAAGCTCTGGCTGGCCTCCTTCAACCACTTCCTGTCCTTCACCATCCCTGGTCACATATATCTCTGGACTTCATCACTGGTCTCGCTCCGTCTGATGGCAACACCACTATCCTTACAGTGCTGGACAGGTTTTCCAAAGGAGCCCATTTCATTCCCCTCCCCAAGCTACCCTCAGCCAAGGAGACGGCCCAGATCATGGTGCAGCATGTCTTCCGGAACCATGGACTTCTGTTTGGACATGGTCTCCAACCATGGTCCTCATTTCTCGTCCCGGTTCTGGAAGGCGTTCTGCACACTCATTGGGTCCTCCGGGTTTCACCCCCAGTCTAACTGCCAGTTGGAGCAAGCCAATCAGGACCTGGAGACAACTCTTTGCTGCATCGTCTTCGCCAACCCCACCACCTGGAGCCAGCAACTCGTGTGGGTGGAATACGCCCGCAACATCCTCCCCTGCTCAGCCGCTGGTCTCTCGCCTTTCGAGTGTCCGATAGGTTACCAGCCCCCACTCTTCCCTGAGAAAGAGGAAGAGGTCAGCTTACCCTCGGCCCGCTGTCGCTGTACCCGAAAGAGAGCCCGTTCTGCTCTTCTCAAGACCACCTCCAGGTATCGACGACAGGCGGACCGCCACCGGACCCCGGCTCCCCGGTTTTATTGGCCCTTTCCCCCATCTCTAAGATTCTTAGCCCCTCCGCTGTTCATCTTCTGTTGCCCTGCACCCTCCGTATACATCCCACTTTTCATGTGTCAAGGATTAAACCTCACAGCCCTCTGTCTGTTCTTCCTGCACTTGTTGTTTGTCTGCCCCCTGTTTTGTAAATAAACTTCTGTGAATCGAACTGTCTGCATTTGGGTTTTCTTCTGAGTTCTGATATACAAAGGATTATTTAGCTAATCACAAACATATAGAAACAAATTATTGGACAAAACATTGAATTTCACATTACTGCTAATAGCCAATAGAAACGCATTGAATAACAGATTCACTACATGGAACAACAGATAGTCCAAAAACAAATCAAAAGGAAGTTTGTTCTGAATTGTCATCTATTTTTATTGTTTTTCACATGTATTTTTCCCCTTATTCTAGGCACTAAACTATCTCCATACATACCGTACTTCCATTCATTTTTTTAAACAGGTACTGGGAACCTTCAGATAAGTCGTGTGAGGCTTGTGGGTGTCCTAGAGCGAAACAGAGAACACCATCGTGTTCATGAGAGTCTCCGCTTTCCACAGAGGCGACACGTTAGTGTTCGGACGCTACAAACCGTTTGGATGCTACAGACGTTTTCATGAGAAGACCGATTTTCGGGAAGTCTCATGGTCTAACAAACACCACTCTATCCAAGTGCCAATGATGTTTAGCAAACTCCAGGTGTTTCCATCTGTTGAAGAATATGAAAATAGAACTCTTTGGCCACGTGTGATAAGCACATTGAATTTCATCCTATTTGATATCCAAGCTACATCAAGGGGTGCTTTATAGTGTTTATACTGTATTACCCTGTCCTATAGCCGTTCCCCATTTCTCCATGTCTCTGTCCAATGTCATTCCGACTTCCACCCCTTCCTAGCTGAGTCACCTGGGAGAAAAAACTTTTAATTGTGCTTTTATATGTTTGAAGTTCAACTAATTTCATGAGCTACTTTACAGCGATGTAGTTGAATTCTTAGACGGGCATAATCGCAAGAATCCCCCAAAGGCGTACAGCTGGAATGAGAGGTCATTTCCACTGCTTTTAGCCCATGGATAAGGCTCAAGCTAGAGTACACAAAACATTCCCAATCACCAGTCAAGAGCAGTGCTGACAGCTAAGCATTAACCCCTCTGTCCACTTTCAACAGTCTCCCTGCATTTGTGCCCTAAGTACATGGTAGGAGAGAATGGTGTGGAGAGAGGAAGGAGTGAGTGACTCTAAAAGTAGACTTCTCATCCCCTGGAACTCTATCTCTAGGGAGCCTGTGACTGAATAGAGTGTCGGACATTTTGATAGGGTCACCTTTGGAGTGTCATGAAAAGATCGACTTCCACACACAGGAGTCCAGATATAGTCCAAGCCGAACTTGGCTGATAAACTCGTTGAATGTGGAAGGTGTGTGTGTTTGCAGGCGTGCGTGCGTTAATGCTTGCATGCATGTGTGTGCATGCTTCCTTGTGTGTGTTTGCCAGAGGCTGAGAGAAGAAGAGTGTCACGGGGGGCATCCCAGTCTGACCCGTTAAGGCAGTGCCCTGATTGGAGCCTGACCATAGATGAGATTAGGTTAGACCTCCACTGCCCTGTCCCATCAACTGCCCGCACACTGAGAGAGAGAGAAAGCTGATTTGATTTGTCAGAGAGAGATAGAGAAGGCTCTCAACAATACCTGACAAAGGGGAGGCAACACGGCACGTCTTCTTTACCTGCTTCAGCGCAATTCCCCAAAATCCAATTTACCATGTGGCTCGGCGGCTGTCACGGAAGGGAATTAAACATTACCCATAATTCATTCTGGGCGCTCCTCGGGTCGCGTCTCTGGCAGAGCCATGGCAGGTGTAGTGACATCACTCTAGGGTGCAATAACAGTGTCACGGTGAGGATGGTAACCTTTAACCCCGTCTGTTTCATCCTTTCCTATTTATGGTGTCCATAATAGGACAGCCTCAGCAGGATTTTACCTGTCAGGTTCTTTTGTGGCTTAAGAACGGGTGGACAATTCAATAAAATTCACCTGAATTACCTGTCCGTCACATTTCTAACGAACGCAGGCAGAGGAACTGTTATCAAAATGGCGTCCCCTCAACCTAAATGCAATGTTTTCCACCCTACCGAGTCAGTAGCCTGTGAATTGGTGGTAATGCTGGGAGTTGCTACTGTTAAGGTAGCGTCTCGCTAGTCTTGCTAGCGTTCCTGTGCCATCACCCAGGTTGCGTCCCAAATGGCACCCTGTTCCCTATATAGTGCTGTACTTTTGACCAGAACCGTATGGACTCTGGTCAAAGGTAGTGAACTACATATGGAATATGGTGCTATTTGGGATACTGGCTCTGTCTCTCTGCCTGGCCACCCGGCAGCCACCGAAGCCTCAATTACCTGACTGACGTTTCATTAGGGGCTGCAGCTGATCCTGTGGCTAAGAGGCAGCGAGGCGCACCGCGGCGTGGAGAGGAGAGGAGAAGAGGAGGAGAGAGGGAGGGAAGGAAGGAGAGAGGGAGTGAAGGAGAGGTAAAGGCTTCATGTCTCACTGCCTTACAACCTCATGAGCTGGCAGTGTCAGAGTCACACACGCATTACGTTATAGTTGTTTAACAAATGCTCTTAAACCAGGAAGTGCGTATAGGGAAGACTGTGTGTGTGCACCAATATAGAATTGTAAAAGGATGTTACATTAAATGAAGTGCCCTTTAATGTAGACCACATGGAGAATTCAATACATCTGAATCAAGACACACATTTAAAATGTTGACATGCCCTTCCGTGCACCTTCTGTGACTTCTAGGAAGAATGATACCCACTTAACCCAAACATTTTTCCAAGTTTCCACCGTCATTGTAAAGCCTTAGTTATTTTGTTGCTCTAACAAAGTAATTTTGAAGATGATTATTTATTTCATATGATTAGTAGTTCATTTACTGTCCCTCATTTTAAGGTCAACCCTGTTACGTGAACTGAACTTTTAATATGGTGAAATTATTCATAAAAAAAAAAAAAAATTTGATCAAAGGAAACATTGAACATCTAATAGTCAAATCATAGTTTAAAAGCATGTGAGCTGGTTCCACTCCTTTTTGCCATGTTCTGGTGTTTTGTGGTGGAAAACTGAGCGGGTCGGGTAGAACACGTCAACCCTGTTACCCATAGACAGGCTACAAATGTTTTAACAATAATAAAATAAATCAAAATGAAGCTTGCATTCAATTGCCCCTCCCTGTTGCATGCAACAAGCTTCCATTCCCTCTGTCACAAGGGGATTTCTGACTGATATAACATGAATTGTTCAACCCTGTTACTTTATTTGACACTTAATAGGCACTTATTATAGTCTTTTTTTAAATTTTAAATGTAACCTCTTGAGATGGGAAAATGTTTTTTTTATTAAGTTGAACATGTGCTCTTTAAGACAAGATTTTCAAATTAGGTAAAAAAAAAAAAAAATCGACCAAGTTACACTTCTCAAAAGGCACCGAAGGACCCAGCTACTAACTAGGGTCCTAACCAAGTGCACACCTTGACTTTGGTCATTGTCGGTTTAAGCCATTGCAGCTTTGCGTGTGTGCGAGAGGGTGTGTGTCTGTGTCTCTCTGTGTTTGTGCCTGGATACATGCACCCTCGTGTTACTGCGCTTGACGGGGTCAGGGATGATCCCAGGCGGTGTGTGTGGGTAGGCTTTGTGACACCCCCCCCAGACTGAGCTGTTCCTCCACAGACACCACCATGGTTGACAGACTTCTGCCTTCCACACTGTGAGTGTGTATGTATGTGTGTGTGATCCACAGACACCATGGTTGACTGCCTGACACACTGTCGCCCAGGACCGGTAAGAATCCACAGTAAGACCCACCAGAGATTAGGGCCGAGGAGAGAGACTGGAGGACTTGGTGAATAAGAGGATCACTTTGAATCTGAGATAAGTTTTTTGTCTTTCCCTACTTTGGTACAACTCTATTAATGATCCTGTTCCAGTCCAATTTTTGTAATTTAGATTTAAAATTGTTGTTCAAATGTACAGTGTAAGAAGTACTGCAAGGAACTTGTGGGGAAAGTGCTGTGGTCTCTCTCTCTTCTCTCTCTTCTCTTCTCTCTCTCTCTCTCTCTCTTCTCTCTCTTCGCTCTCTTCTCTCTCTCTTCTCTCTCTCTCTCTCTCTCTCTTCTCTCTCTTCTCTTCTCTCTCTCTCTCGCTCGCTCTCTCTCTCTCTCTCTCTTCTCTCTCTTCTCTCTCTCTTCTCTCTCTCTTCTCTTCTCTCTCTCTCTCGCTCTCTCTCGCTCTCTCTCTCTCTCTCTCTCTTCTCTCTCTTCTCTCTCTCTTCTCTCTCGCTCCTCTCTCTCTCTTCTCTCTCTTCTCTCTCTTCTCTCTCCTCTCTCTTCTCTCTCTTCTCTTCTCTCTCTCTTCTCCTCTCTCTCTCTCGCTCTCTCTCTCTCTCTCTCTCTCTCTCTCTCTCTCTCTCTCTCTCTCTCTCTCTCTCTCTCTCTTTCTCTCTCTTTCTCTCTCTCAACCATTTGTGTCTTTCACAGGTATGTTCTTGGTGTGAGCCTGCATTCCATAGCACTATACATCCTAAATTCAGTGCTCAACACTCCAGTAAAGTGGATATCTGATTAACCTCTTTGGATCCCACCATAACTGAGAGACTCTAGTTTACCCCCACGTAAATGTCAATCAATCAATGCTATTGGACGTAATGTTTCCTTCAGTATCGTTAAACTGGTCATAAGCTAACTGAGCAGAGAGCAGAGAGCAGTCACACTGACCTGGGGTGATGACCGGTGACCAATGTCCTATTTCAAATTCCCTACATACTGTACTACAGTAGTACACTACTTTTGACCAGGGCCCATAGCACTTTGTAGTGAATCGGGTTCTATCTGGGACGCACCCATAGAAAACCTCCCCTGCCTCTGCTCACATGAACCCAAACCTCAAAAGCACAAAGGTTTGCTTCTAATTAGGCTCTCATACTATGGAATAATGAACATTATGCTAATACAGAGAGCTTCTTCATTTCCATATTTTTGAATATTCAAATTAATTATGCAGGCGAATAGAGAGAGGGAGATGGGGATACACTGACTTTTAAGAAAGCCTCATAAAGTCCTTATTAAGAGATGATGGGAGTAATGATGTTAAATACGAGGGCAATCAAACATTTAATGCAAAGGGCCTCCTGCAGGCAAACAGCATTTAAATGAGTCAATTAGACAGCCATTATCCACTGGTCTAGGAGCACTAGAAGCATGCACACACACACACACACACACACACACACGCAGACACACACATACACATGCACGCACGCACACGCACACACACACGCACGCACGCACGCACACACACGCACGCACACACACACACACACACACACACACACACACACACACACACACACACACACACACACACACACACGCAGACACACACATACACACACACGCACGCACGCACACACACACACGGTCAGATCTGCATAAATGTCTGGAAAAATGGTACTAATGAAATACTAAACTAGTTAACAACTTAGACATGGAAAATGTGCAAATATTGACTGCTAGAGGGCTGGTTAGTTGTTGTCCTCAAATCGGGACGGAAATGTGTAATATCTGCCAGAGATTGTGTCATAAATCTAAATTATTGAGTTAATGGGATCTCTCTTCCCAATTAGCGATGTGCGTATTAAAACGGGAATGAGTGAGGAGGCCAAAAGGGGCCGGATGTACACGCAAAATCATGCCATACCTGTGACATTCTACATGTAGTAAATGATATCTAAATAATAAATCATAACGAAATGAAGCCTTGTCGACCGTTATTGCATTATAAACATGTTCTCCCATAATGTATTGAAATACGTCTTCAAATCCAAGAGACAGATGGTTTAATGTACCTATGTGGATATGGTGTCATACCTCTCCCTCTTCTCGCCCCTCTTTCTCTCTCTCTCTCTCTCTCTCTCTCTCTCTCGCTCTCTCTCTCTCTCTCTCTCTCTCTCTCTCTCTCTCTCTCTCTCTCTCATTTTCTCTCTCTCCTTTTCTCTCTTTCTCCCTCCTTCCTTCTCTTTCGCTCTGTTGTCTGAGTCCCACTCTGTCAGGCCCTGCACACAATTACAGAGTGTGATTGCTATCAGGCGGGACGGGGAGCCACCTAAATGAGGGCCTAAATAGGATTTCCTACATGGCGAAGCCCACGGTCACCCGGCCCCGGACATGGTAATGAAACACTATACATCACAATCAGGCCCCCGATCCTATTCATACTGAGACACATTACTCTCACCTCTCATAATTACAGAGGAGTGACAGACACGAGGAGGAGGAGGAAGAGGAGGAGAAAGGGGGAAGTGGAGGAGGAGTGGGAGTGGGAGGAGGCGTTCGATGTCTGGAAGGTGCAGAAGAAGAGAGGGAGGAGGTGAGAGGGAGGAGTGGAAGAGGAGGGGGAGGACAACATTGCTGTCTGGGAGGAGGTGCAGACGAGGAGGAAGAGGTGACGAGGTGTGGGGGAAGCGAGGGCTGTGTCACAATGATTTCAAGTGGCTTCTTTTCCTTGCCTTTTTCCAATCCTTCATATTGGGGTCCACACACACACATACACACACAAACCAATGTGACGAGGACCGGGACGGACTTGCGATCAATAGCTTGGGCAGGAATCAGCGATGGGGAGAATAAGACAAAGGCCTATCAGATTGAGGTTGACTTCTCCATGTGTCCATGGCTGGTCTGCAACAATAGATTGGCAGAGAAATCCGGTGGCGTGCTCCAACAAAAAAGACGGATGAGAAGAGAGATTACTAATGCTCTCCAACCAGACATTTTAGGATGCAACCCAAGTGACACCATATTCCCCATATAGTGCACTATTTTTGACCTGAGCCCTATCGACCCTGGTTAAAAGTAGTGCACTATATAGGATACAATTTGGGACTCAGCCTGTGACAGAGCAGGGATTTGGTGAAAACCATTATCACACAGGTAGCCCCCCCCCCCCCGTCCCCTCTTGATAAGAGTACCTTATCTGACTATTGCTGGGGGTATTGAACGAATGCATTGGGTGCAGTTTGTGTGTGTGTGTGTGTGTGTGTGTGCGTGTGTGCGTGCGTGTGTGTGTTTTACTAATACTTGTAAGTACCAGAAGTCCTCACAAGAACAGTAAACCAACTAAAAATCTGACAATTGAAGACATTCTACCAGTCCTCACTTGTAAAAAGGCTATTTTGGGCTGTTTTTGTGCGTGAGTGTGCGTGAGTGTGCGTGAGTGTGCGTGCGTGAGTGCGTGTGTACATGTGTACCCGGTGTGTGTGCGATTGGATGTTGCGAATGAGATTGTTGAGTATTTCAGAGAATCCAGCGTCTGGAAGAGGACCACTTGAACAATATAGTAAGTGATGATAATCAGGAGATAGTGAAACATAACAGGAAGGCAACACACAGAAAAAGCCAACATGCAAAAAATAGACATTCCACAGTGGATGCCCATAGGAATCATCCACCTTCCCTAACCCTAACCTATCTCTGTGCTCTTAGCTCCAGGCATGGATATATATCCAATTTCATCATCACATATAACCATCCTGATATATAGATAAAGACGATGATGTCTGCTGCTACAGGTCGCATATCCATGTCCATTTTACAGCTGTGTTTATGGACTGACAGGAGAGGGGTTCAGGTGTATGAATGGGCTGGTATAATACACTAGGGGTGGGTGCTCTGCGTGTTTGTTCAAACCATGTGATCTTTTGTAATGGATTGGATTAAAATGAAGACAAAGTGTGTGTGTGACATGAGGGGTGTGTCTGTCTGCTCGTAGTGTCCACCGTGGTGTCCCTCTAGTGATCGGGCCAATCCATCAGGCCCTCTCGCTCATTAATCATTACGCACACGGGCGTGTGCACGCGCATTCACTCACTCACTCACGTGCACGCACACACACACACACACACACACACACACACACACACACACACACACACACACACACACACACACACACACACACACACACACACACACACACACACACACACACACACAAACACACACACACACACACACAGTTTCAAGTGGTAAGTTGTCTTATCCTCTAGATCCCCGTGCTGTGGGATCAGGGGAGGTGATGATGAACAGTAAGGTTAGTTTAGTGGAGTGCTCGCTCACACCTGCAGCTCAGACTCGGAGAGAATGATGGGTAGGATGATGTCATAGCCCCTCCTCTTCCTCTTCGACAATCCACTATAACTGAACTGGGCAGGGGGGCTTGGAACCACTGCAGAGGTCCCTTAGAGCCACAGAATGTGCAGGCTTTTGTCCCAGCCCAGCTCTAACCCGCCTCATTCAAATAATGTAATTGCCTAAACTGAAGGCCATGTTTAATTGGTTAATTGAGTCAGTTAGTGCCAGGCTGGGATGAGACAAAAACCTATGGAGTCCATACTGCCCAGCCCACAAGCCCCGAAACTAACCCCTAAACTCCTGCTGAGACTGAGGCTGTCCTAATATGGACACTGTAGCCCATGTCCTACAGTTGGAACAATGTATGGACACTGTAGCCCATGTCCTACAGTTGGAACAATGTATGGACACTGTAGCCCATGTCCTATAGTTGGAACAGTGTAAGGACACTGTAGCCCATGTTCTATAGTTGGAACAGTATATGGACACTGTAGCCCATGTTCTATAGTTGGAACACTGTATGGACACTGTAGCCCATGTCCAATAGTTGGAACACTGTATGGACACTGTAACCCATGTTCTATAGTTGGAACACTGTATGGACACTGTAACCCATGTCCTATAGTTGGAACACTGTATGGACACTGTAACCCATGTCCTATAGTTGGAACACTGTACGGACACTGTAACCCATGTCCTATAGTTGGAACACTGTATGGACACTGTAGCCCATGTTCTATAGTTGGAACACTGTCTGGACACTGTAACCCATGTCCTATAGTTGGAACACTGTATGGACACTGTAACCCATGTTCTATAGTTGGAACACTGTATGGACACTGTAACCCATGTTCTATAGTTGGAATACTGTATGGACACTGTAACCCATGTCCTATAGTTGGAACACTGTATGGACACTGTAGCCCATGTTCTATAGTTGGAACACTGTCTGGACACTGTAACCCATGTCCTATAGTTGGAACACTGTATGGACACTGTAACCCATGTCCTATAGTTGGAACACTGTATGGACACTGTAACCCATGTTCTATAGTTGGAACACTGTATGGACACTGTAACCCATGTTCTATAGTTGGAACACTGTCTGGACACTGTAACCCATGTCCTATAGTTGGAACACTGTATGGACACTGTAGCCCTTGTTCTATAGTTGGAACACTGTCTGGACACTGTAACCCATGTCCTATAGTTGGAACACTGTAACCAATGTTCTATAGTTGGAACACTGTAACCCATGTTCTATAATTGGAACACTGTATGGAAACTGTAACCCATGTCCTATAGTTGGAACACTGTATGGACACTGTAGCCCATGTCCTATAGTTGGAACACTGTATGGACACTGTAACCCATGTTCTATAGTTGGAACACTGTATGGACACTGTAACGGTTACAGTGTCCATACAGTGTTCAACTATAATCAAAACACCATGCTCCGAACATGGCGGTGATTCAAACCTTTGGCAGTGTCCATACAGTGTTCCATTTTCAACTATAGGGTGTATGAAGTGTGTCGACTTTCCATACAGTGTTTCAACTATAGGACATGGGTTACAGTGTAACCCATGTCCTATAGTTGAAACACTGTATGGACACTGTAGCCCATGTCCTATAGTTGGAACACTGTATGGACACTGTAACCCATGTCCTATAGTTGGAACACTGTATGGACACTGTAACCCATGTTCTATAGTTGGAACACTGTATGGACACTGTAACGGTTACAGTGTCCATACAGTGTTCCAACTATTTTGTAGAACATGTAGTTCAGCTCATCAGTGTTCCACACAGAAGACATGGAACATATACCATCTCCCACCTTGTTTGAAACCTCCATCCACCTGCAGTGTTTCAACTATAGGACATGGGAATAAATATTGACAATGTGTAACCCATGTCCTATAGTTGAAACACTGTATGGACACTGTAGCCCATGTCCTATAGTTGGAACACTGTATGGACACTGTAACCCATGTTCTATAGTTGGAACACTGTATGGACACTGTAACCCATGTCCTATAGTTGAAACACTGTATGGACACTGTAGCCCATGTCCTATAGTTGGAACACTGTATGGACACTGTAACCCATGTCCTATAGATGGAACACTATATGGAGACTGTAACCCATGTTCTATAGTTGGAACACTGTATGGACACTGTAACCCATGTCCTATTGTTGGAACACTGTATGGACACTGTAGCCCATGTCCTATATTTGGAACACTGTATGGACACTGTAACCCATGTCCTATAGTTGGAACACTGTATGGACACTGTAACCCATGTCCTATAGTTGGAACACTGTATGGACACTGTAGCCCATGTCCTATAGTTGGAAAACTGTATGGACACTGTAACCCATGTTATATGGTTGGAACACTGTCTGGACACTGTAGCCCATGTTCTATAGTTGGAACACTGTCTGGACACTGTAACCCATGTCATATAGTTGGAACACTGTATGGACACTGTAACCCATGTTCTGTAGTTGGAACACTGTATGGACACTGTAACCCATGTTCTATAGTTGGAACACTGTCTGGACACTGTAACCCATGTCCTATATTTGGAACACTGTATGGACACTGTAGCCCTTGTTCTATAGTTGGAACACTGTCTGGACACTGTAACCCATGTCCTATAGTTGGAACACTGTAACCCATGTTCTATAGTTGGAACACTGTATGGACACTGTAACCCATGTCCTATAGTTGGAACACTGTATGGACACTGTAGCCCATGTCCTATAGTTGGAACACTGTATGGACACTGTAACCCATGTCCTATAGTTGGAACACTGTATGGACACTGTAACCCATGTCCTATAGTTGGAACACTGCATGGACACTGTAACCCATGTTCTATAGTTGGAATAATGTATGGACACTGTAACTCATGTCCTATAGTTGGAACACTGTATGGACACTGTAGCCCATGTTCTATAGTTGGAACACTGTCTGGACACTGTAACCCATGTCCTATAGTTGGAACACTGTATGGGCACTGTAACCCATGTTCTATAGTTGGAACACTGTATGGACACTGTAACCCATGTCCTATAGTTGAAACATTGTATGGACACTGTAGCCCATGTCCTATAGTTGGAACACTGTATGGACACTGTAACCCATGTCCTATAGTTGGAACACTGTATGGACACTGTAACCCATGTTCTATAGTTGGAACACTGTATGGACACTGTAACCCATGTCCTATAGTTGGAACACTGTATGGACACTGTAACCCATGTCCTATAGTTGGAACACTGTAACCCATGTTCTATAGTTGGAACACTGTATGGACACTGTAACCCATGTCCTATAGTTGGAACACTGTATGGACACTGTAACCCATGTCCTATAGTTGAAACACTGTATGGACACTGTAGCCCATGTCCTATAGTTGGAACACTGTATGGACACTGTAACCCATATCCTATAGATGGAACACTATATGGAGACTGTAACCCATGTTCTATAGTTGGAACACTGTATGGACACTGTAACCCATGTCCTATTGTTGGAACACTGTATGGACACTGTAGCCCATGTCCTATATTTGGAACACTGTATGGACACTGTAACCCATGTCCTATAGTTGGAACACTGTATGGACACTGTAACCCATGTCCTATAGTTGGAACACTGTATGGACACTGTAGCCCATGTCCTATAGTTGGAAAACTGTATGGACACTGTAACCCATGTTATATGGTTGGAACACTGTCTGGACACTGTAGCCCATGTTCTATAGTTGGAACACTGTCTGGACACTGTAACCCATGTCATATAGTTGGAACACTGTATGGACACTGTAACCCATGTTCTGTAGTTGGAACACTGTATGGACACTGTAACCCATGTTCTATAGTTGGAACACTGTCTGGACACTGTAACCCATGTCCTATATTTGGAACACTGTATGGACACTGTAGCCCTTGTTCTATAGTTGGAACACTGTCTGGACACTGTAACCCATGTCCTATAGTTGGAACACTGTAACCCATGTTCTATAGTTGGAACACTGTATGGACACTGTAACCCATGTCCTATAGTTGGAACACTGTATGGACACTGAAGCCCATGTCCTATAGTTGGAACACTGTATGGACACTGTAACCCATGTCCTATAGTTGGAACACTGTATGGACACTGTAACCCATGTCCTATAGTTGGAACACTGCATGGACACTGTAACCCATGTTCTATAGTTGGAATAATGTATGGACACTGTAACCCATGTCCTATAGTTGGAACACTGTATGGACACTGTAGCCCATGTTCTATAGTTGGAACACTGTCTGGACACTGTAACCCATGTCCTATAGTTGGAACACTGTATGGGCACTGTAACCCATGTTCTATAGTTGGAACACTGTATGGACACTGTAACCCATGTCCTATAGTTGGAACACTGTATGGACACTGTAGCGCATGTCCTATAGTTGGAACATTGTATGGACACTGTAGCCCATGTTCTATAGTTGGAACACTGTATGGACACTGTAACCCATGTCCTATAGTTGGAACACTGTATGGACACTAGCCCATGTTCCATAAACCAGTTAAGTAACATATCAATAACGCAGCAGTGGAACGACTCACAGATGCCCAGAGGTCCTTGCTGTTGTCGTTATGCCACTCTGGTGTCTCCTGTAGCAGCGTGAGCCAGAAGGGAGCAGGGATCAGCAGGCCTCGCCACCGACCCCACCACAGAGCCAGTCTACTGGCTAATTCACTATTGATCTCAATGCTGGGCCAGTCTTCTCTTCTGCTCGGTTTGGAACTGAGTATCTGTCACAGTTGGTCTAGCTCCCACAGGGGGCATGGAAAAGAGAGAAACCATATGGCTGTGCCCCAAATAGTACCCTATTCCCTATGGGGGTCATAGGGCTCTGGTCAAAAGGAATGGACTAAATAGGGAATGTGGTGCCATTTGGGATGCAGGCAATGACTGCCTTATAAGTATCAAGGTACACACACTGTCAACACAGCAAAGAATGTGTGAGAATTAGTTGAGGGATTGGAAAAAGAGTAGGAGGGTTCTCTTCAGGTAGTGACACAGGTGGCTGTACTTATAGCTCTGAGCTGCACATGTAGCGAAGTCTTATTTTTTATATATGAATATTATATGTACCTCACACGTGACCCGTGATAAGACTATGCAATTAATAGGAACTATTCAATTGGATTAAAACGAAATATCTGACCCCATAAAAATGATTTAGCTATGTGCAAGCAGGATTATTGTTGAGTTGAAGGAATAAACTACCAAGAAAGAATTGTCTATCAAAAGCAAAAATGTTTAATATCATTGTAAACTGTATTATTACATTATACAAGGCATAGACATGCAGTTGAAGTCGGAAGTTTGCATACACTTAGGTTGGAGTCATTAAAACTCGTTTTTCAACCACTCCACAAATTTCTTGTTAACAAACTACAGTTTTGGCAAGTCGGTTAGGACATCTACTTTGTGCATGACACAAGTCATTTTACAGACAAAATATTTCACTTATAATTCACTGTATCACAATTCCAGTGAGTTAAAAGTTTACATACACTAAGTTGACTGTGCCTTTAAACAGCTTGGAAAATTCCCTAAAATGATGTCATGGCTTTAGAAGCTTCTGATAGGCTAATTGACATCATTTGAATCAATTCGAGGTGTACCTGTGGATGTATTTCAAGGCCTACCATCAAACTCAGTGCCTCTTTGCTTGACATCATGGGAAAATCAAAAGAAATCCGCCAAGACCTCAGAAATAAATTGTAGACCTCCACAAGTCTGGTTCATCCTTGGGAGCAATTTCCAAATACCTGAAGGTACCACGTTCATCTGTACAAACAATAGTACGCAAGTATAAACACCATGGGACCACGCAGCCGTCATACCGCTCAGGAAGGAGACACGTTCTGTCTCCTAGAGAGGAACATACTGAGGTGCGAAAAGTGCAAAACAATCGCAGAACAACAGCAAAGGACCTTGTGAAGATGCTGGAGGAAACAGGTATAAAAGTATCTATATCCACAGTAAAACGAGTCCTATATCGACATAACCTGAAAGGCCGCTCAGCAAGGAAGAAGCCACTGCTCCAAAACCGCCATATAAAAAGCCAGACTACGGTATGCAACTGCACATGGGGACAAAGATCGTACTTTTTGGAGAAATGTCCTCTGGTCTGATGAAACAAAAATAGAACTGTTTGGCCATAATGACCATCATTATGTTTGGAGGAAAAAGGGGGAGGTTTACAATTTTAACCAATTATGAGTAGGCATTGCCTACTAAATTCCTACTAATTGTCTACTAATTGGAAGATGTTGTCATTGGAAGCACTTATCTTCCTCTGTTTTTTTTACTACAAAATATAGAAACGCGATATTTTTACATCTGTTGATGTTGATGTTGAGGTGGTGCTGGAGATGATGAATATGAAGTTGACTTTTTTATTTTTTTACTTTTTCATAGTATTCACAATCTTGGGATGATCAGAGTGGGCGAGAGAGAAGTCAAGGCCATGCCCCAACAGTCCATGGGAAGGAAAGAGAGGGAGACTGGCCGTGTCCGAAATCTGGCTTGCCTACTACACTGAACAAAAATATAAATGCAATGTAAAGTGTTGGTCCCATGTTTCATGAGCTGAAATAAAAGATTCCAAAAATGTTCCATTCGCACACAAAGCTTATTTCGCTCAAATTTTGTGCACACATTAGTTTACATCCCTGTTAGTGAACGTTTCTCCTTTGCCAAGATAATCCAACCACCTGACAGGTGTGGCATATCAAGAAGCAGATTAAAAGGCATGATTATTACACTGGTGCACCTTGTGCTGGGGACAATAAAAGCCCACTCTAAAATGTACAGTTTTGTCACACACCACAATTCCACAGATGTTTCAAGTTGAGTGTGCAAGTGGCATGCTGACTGCAGGAATGTCCACCAGAGCTGTTGCCAGAGCATATAATGTTAATTTCTTGACCATAACGTATAGTAGTTTTAGAGAATTTTGCAGTACCTCCTACCTGCCTCACAACCTCAGATCACATGTAGCCACTCCAGCCCAGGACTTCTTCACGTGCGGGATTGTCTGAGACCAGCCACCCGGACAGCTGAGCGAGCTCTGGGTTTGCACAACTGAAAAAATTATCTCAGGGAAGCTCATCTGCTTGCCCGTTGTCCTCACCAGAGTCTTGACCTGCCTGCAGTTCTGCGTCGTAACCGATTTCAGTGGTCAAATACTCACATTCGATGGCCACTGGCACGCTGGAGAAGTGTGCTCTTCACGGATGAATCCCGGTTTTTAACTGTACCGGGCAGATAGCAGACAGCATGTGTGGCATTGTGTGGGCGAGCGGTTTGCTGATGTCAACGTTGTGTATAGAGTGCCACATGGTAGCAATGGAGTTATGGTATGGGCAGGCATAAGCTACGGACAACGAGCACAATTTAATTTTACCAATGGCAATTTGAATGCACCGAGATACCATGGCGAGATCCTGAGGCCCATTGTCGTGCCATTCATTCGCCGCCATCACCTCATGTTTCAGCATGATAATGCACGGCCCCATGTTGCAAGGATCTGTACACAGTTCCTGGAAGCTGAAAATGTCCCAGTTCTTCTATGGCCTACATACTCACCAGACATGTCACCCATTGAGCATGTTTGGGATGCTCTGGACCGATGTGTACGACAGCGTGTTCTAGTTCCCGCCAATATCCAGAAACTTCACATAGCCATTGAAGAGGAGTGGGACAACATTCCACAGGCCACAATCAAAAGCCTGATCTCTATGCAAAGCAGATGTGTCGTGCTGTATTAGACAAATGGTGGTCACACCAGATACTGACTGGTTTTCTGATCCACGTCCCTACTTAAAAAAAAAAGTTATCTGCGACTAATGAATGTATTCCCATTGACTCATTTCCTTATATGAACTGTAACAGTAACATCTTTGAAATTGTTGCATGTTGCCTTCATATTTGTGTTCAGTGTACTTACTAAAACTGCATACTGTGTACTAATCGTATTACATACAATTTAGAACATGCTGTTTAGTAAAAAATGAATGCAATAAGCAGCAAATATCAGCATACTTGGCTCATCGTACTGAGACTGCGTAATCTAATGCACAATTGCATTGATTCCCGCCATTCGTTCGTTTTGGAACAGCGTGTCCCCTCACCTGAATATCAGCTGTTGTCAGTCACACGTGGATCTCGAAAGATGATTCTCTTCCTCAATAGTGTGCAGCGAATTCTACTAGATGAAAAGCCAAAATGAGTATGACATCCTGGCCTTGAAAGCATTCTCAATTTTCAAAATGTCACATACTATAAAACTTTTATTTTTCGCATACCCAAAATGTCTACTATTTAGTGTGTATCTCACCAGAACAGGCCAGGAACAAAAAGAGAAAGAGCAATGCATTTGATACCCCTCTATAACCACTCAACCATGTTTAGATGAGTTGTAAACCAATATCATTTCTGTTGAGTTAACTTCCAATCAGATGTCAAACCTACAGGATCTAAAGACAACAGCACCACTTGCTTCATAGAGACGTGACACGAGAGGGTTGGTGAGGTAATGCAGCATTCCTAAGATGACACAAAGGAACTCTTGCATACAGTATTAATAAAGGAGAGGTCGGGGGTGGGGCCGGCCTACACACAGGACTGTTGATGGAGATTCTATGGATGAAAAACGTTGTTCAACGCCAATGTGTTATATTATATTTGCTGTTATTGGCTGATTTGAAATGGTATGGAAATAGCTAGCTACCTGGAGTTGTCCATGGTCCTGAAAACCACTGTCCTGAAAAGCTCTCTATCTCCTATCCTCTCCTCCTCCCATCCTCTCACTCTATCTCCACCCTCTCCCTCACTCCATCCCTCCCACCCTCTCTCTCCCTCCCTATCTCCAGTAACAACATTCCCTGGACTAATTGGAATGCTGTCAGCAGGTAAATGCTTTGTGACCAGGCTAGTGACAGTCACGCCATCCTACTCTGACTTTCCCGGGGACCATCAGTGTGACGAGGACAGCTTTGTGCCAGTGTCAGCTCAGGGATGTGGGATGTGGCCTTTGAACAGGAGCAGGGATGGCTGGTTGGTACTGACCTGACACACACACACATCACACAGAGCAGCAAAGGATAGGACAGCCACACAAAGCGAGTGGAATGATGCACTGCTGTGGAGTCTGACAGACTCCACACACCAAGGTTATTATAGTTTTGTGTTTTTGTATTCGTTTTTATTTCTATTAGTTTTAAGATTTAAAAAAAATAACAAATTCAGTTTTCAGATTTGATTTACTCGTTTTTATTTAGTTTAAGTTTCGTAATAAAAATCGATGTCACTTTTATATTATTTAGTTGAAGTGTTAGGGACAGAATGTAGCCTGTGTGTGGGAGGCTAGGAGCCATTTGTGTGTTATGACTTTTTTTTGTGTTTTTGGGGATGTCACTTCTTGCCACTGTGGGGTAGTAATGCATAAGGTGATGGGTCAGGCCATAGGTTAGGTTAGGTTTAAAGGTAGACTCAGCGAGATGATATAGATGTACACAGTGAACAGTAGTACCGGGTCAATTTCTGCAAGAAAATGTACAATTTAATGTCCAAACATATTATTTTGCAGGCGCTACCGAAGGCTATATCGGTCCACTATTAAAGGATAAATTATTCTTATTTTTGTAGGATTATTATTTTTTTATTCATATTTTTTAGGGGGTGCAGCAGCACCCTCAGCATCCTCTGCGTCCCGCGGCTATGCAGATGATGGTGATGGAGTCTGCTGATGATCTTCTAGAGGGCAAGTCTGGGAACCAGCCTGACTCTTATAGCCACTGGAGTTCTCCTCTTCCACTCTGTGTAGCACCCACTTGGGTGATGCCTCAGCAGCTCTTGGCGCAAAAAAAGCTCCCACACAAAGTTCAGAATAGTAGCCAGTTGTCCTCACTACGAGCCCTCCGTCTCAGCATTGCAGCATTCCTCTATCTCACCTTGCTCTCACATGGCAGGCCACTTCTCAAAGGATGTTCTCAAAAGATCAGGAATTGGCTGCCAGGTGAAACAAAAAAGCCGGTACTGTGTCCAGATGCACTTTTCAAACGAGGACATTGGCAAGCTAGCTAGCCAAGCCAAAACATATTAACTTGTCAGTCAATCTGCAAATCTGTGGCTCAAAAACACCAGATATATGCAATGGTAGTTAATGTTATCAAAAACAAGAGCTGATTTAAAAATCCCATCGCAAGGATCTGTACACAATTGCTGAAAATGTCCCAGTTCTTATATGGCCTGCATAATTACCAAACATGTCAACCATTGAGCAAGTTTGGGATGCTCTGGATCGACATGTACGACACTTTGTTCCAGTTCCCCACAAAATATCCAGCAACTTCGCACAGCCTTTGAAGATGAGTGGGACAACATTCCACAGGCCACAATCAACAGCCTGATCAACTGTATGCGAAGGAGATGTGTCACGCTGCATGAGTCAAATGGTGATACTGACGTTTTTTTAAGGAATCTGTGACCAACTGTATTCTCAGAGTCGTGTGAAATCCATAGATTAGGGACTAATTCATTCATTTCAATTGACTGATTTCCTTATATGAACTGTAACTCAGTAAAATCTTTTAAAATGTTGCATATTGCATTTATATTTGTTCAGTGTACTTACTTAAACTTCATACTGTGTACTAATCGTATTACATACTATTTAGAACATACTGTTTAGTAAAAACGAAGTGTAATTACGGGTGTAATATCAGTGTAGTTTTTGATTTTCAAACAGGTTTGTTCATTTTTTTTCCAGTTTGCATTTTTTTTTTCAGGAATAGTTTTCCTTTTCATTTCATTTGGCTCCTCTCCCTGTTCGGGCGGTGCTCGGCGGTCGTCGTCGCCGCCCTACTAGCTGCCACCGATCCTTTTTTCCTTTTCGTTTGTGTGTGTCTGTTTTGTTTACACCTGTGTGCTATTAGTTCATTGCGGTGGGTTTATTAACCTCCACTGCCTGCTAATTCTTTGTGTGGGATTATTTGTTGTTTATTGCTCTGTTAGGGGTGAGTGTTTGCTGTTTATTGCTCTGTTAGGGGTGAGTGTTTGCGCCACAGGTTTTTTTCCCTCACGGTCGTTGTACTGTTTGGATTGTAATTAGGAGTAGAGGTTTCTCCTTCAAGTGTGACGTTATTTCCCTGTGTGTGGGCACTTCAGTGGGTGTGTTTCCCCACCTGTTGTTGTTGTTGGGACTTTCTATAAATGATTGTGCTACTGGGACTTCCTTGCTCTCCTGCTCCTGACTCCTGCACTTTCCTCTTCTTAAGAGGCACCGAACACATGGATACGTTTAGGCTACTTCATGATAATCACATTTGCCTATACCCATCATGAAGACGGTGCACTGGTGCACAGGTCAGGTTGAGAGAAATTTGAGTAATCAAGGTGACAGACATTAACACTTTCAATACCGGCTTGCACAATCTTGCCTGCATCTAGCTGATCTAGGGTGTAATCATTAGTCCAACAGTTGCAAATGAGAGTGTGTATTCGACAAATTCAGGTATGCTTTCGTTTAAGAAACTTCTTTCAACAGAATCGGCAGAATGAATACATCCCTGATCACATGCAAAAGCAGTTCACTTTCTTAGCAGCCAGATCGTTGTTTAATTCCTTCCTGCATCTACGCGCTCTCCTCCTCTCACCTTTTCCCTTCACTTGTGGACTTCAGTACACAACACATCAGCTGTCTGTGACCAGGCAAAAAAAAACTTTCCAAGCCAAACCTTCATATCCTAAATGCTAACCGCTACACACAACCTACATCGTTGTCAACCTATTAACTAACGTCAAGTCAACAACATAGCTACTAGAACTAACATGTTAGTAAACCCTCTACAATTATGCAATAAAGTGTACAGTTAGCAAGCAGTTTAGCAGTTACACTGGTGGGCCCGGTGGCTACAAATGTTTTATTTTTAAAACGTTTATTTAACTGGGCAAGTCAGTTATGGACATATTCTTATTTACAGCCAACACCTGACGACGCTGGGTCGATTGTGAGTCACCCTATGGGACTCCCAAACACGGCCAGTTGTGATACAGCCTGGATTTGAACCAGGGTGTTTGTAGTGACACCTCAAGCACTGAGATGCAGTGTCTCAGACCGCTGCGCCATTCAGGAGCCCAAATTAATTCAACCAAAAGCTTACCTTGACTTGAAAGAGTTCTAGTGTTGGATAGCCATAGCCAGCTAGGTAACATAGCATTCCTCTCTGTTTGAGCTGGGTGTTTGAGTACACTAAACTAGCTAGCAGGCTGCATTTGCTAGCTAAGTAAGTGAAAATGAAACAAATATTAAATATAGCTAGCTCTCTATCTATCTCCCCCTCTCTCTCTCTCTCTCTCTGTCTCTCTTGCGTCTCCTTCCTTTTTGAATGAATGAATTCGTTCAAAACTGTTCAACGATTGTCTTTCTCTCTTTGAGTTAACTACTCACCACATTTATGCCCTCCAGTGCTAACTAGCTGTAGCTTATGATTTCAGTACTAGATTAATTATCTGATCATTTGATTGGGTGGACAACATGTCAGTTCATGCTGCAAGAGCTCTGATAGGTTGGAGGACATCCTCCGGGTGTTATCATAATTACTGTGTAAGTCAATGGAAGAAGGTGAGAACCACAAGTCTCCTAGGTTTTGCATTGAAGTCAATGTATCCAGAGGACAGAAACTAGCTGTCATCCACCTACACCGTGGTGCTACCCTACAGAGTGCTGTTGAGGCTATTGTAGACCTTCATTGCAAAACAGTGTGTTTTTATAAATTATTTGGTGACGTGAATATGTTTAGTATAGTTTTATCTAAAAATGATCCGTTTTTTAAACATTTCACTCGTTTTTTTTATTCACTGAGGTGGATGGTCCTCCCCTTCCTCCTATGATAAGCCTCCACTGATTCACACACACACGTCCATTCTACACTGACATCTCTCAGATTTTGCCCATACACACCTCCATACACACAACATCACACACACACGCACACATGCACCACACACACGCAAACACACACGCACACACGTGCGAGCACACACACACATGTACCACCACACACACCTCCACTTAAAACACATTTCCCCAAGTGTGTACTTGGACAGATGTTCTTTTATCAAACACACTGTGTAAACCGTATACACATTCATTGCCATAACGGCTCTGAATGAACTCCTGCCCATACGTTATGGGGTGGCTAATTAAACCAGGCTGTTGACAGTTGTCATCGTGACCCCTCTGCATTAGCCGTACCATGCTAACGCTAAGTGACGTGTTGACAAGACACAGGCCAGGGTTGTCCTGTCACGCCCTTTGGCATTGGCCACAGGATGTAGTAATGTCAGGTCAGTGCAGAGAGGGGCTGTATGTACGTGTGTCTTTCTCTGTGTGTGTGTGTGTGTGTGTGTGTGTGTGTGTGTGTGTGTGTGTGTGTGTGTGTGTGTGTGTGTGTGTGTGTGTGTGTGTGTGTGTGTATGTGTGGAAAAGCAGATTGGCTGTGCTAAAATGCAGATGTCCCTGTCTGTGCCATCACTAAGCAGAAGGAGAGGCAGCTCAAGGGGACGGCTGCTCCCAATGAAGGATCTGGGGATCTCTACAACAGGCTTTAAAAGAGCAGCGGTCTTAAAAAAACATATTTTAGAGGCGTTGAAATAGCAGTGTGTTTCACAAACGCTTAAAAAATGTAGTGAATTTCATGCAGTGAGCAACTTGTTAAATACACTTAAATGTAAAGGAGCCTAGAATAACATTTTGGGGTTCAAAAGAGTGCCACTGTGGGGGAACCTTCTCAGGTTAAAAAGATACCCACTGGTCACACACTGGTTGAATCGACGTTCTTTCCACGTCATTTCAATGCAATGACGTGAAAAACCAATGTGGAATAGACATTTTATTGACGTCTGTGCCCAGGGGGTTGGTTCAAACACCTTTTTGTGATGGGAGGGGTTCAATCTTAACCTTTTTAATTAGATATTGTAGCGGCGGCAGCCTATCAGAAGATTGGAGGCGAGGCTTTTTGGAATGTGTGGCCACCCATGAGAATAAATGTATTTCCTATTCATCATGTTAAGTTTGTACTCTACACGGCAAAAAAATATCCTTAAATATGTATGCATATTACACATTGTAATATAATATTAATAATATTAACATTGTTGATTACATAGAGTAATAAAGTGTTAACTAGTCCAACATTGGGATTTGCATAGGCTCTTGAGGAACTCATACACCTCTATAAGCCTTAATGAAGCTACAAAACTGTCAGTGATCAACCTTAAAATAGTACTCATAAAGGAATGGATAATTATTTACAAATTGCTAGCCATCCCCTAAAGCCATCACCGAAAAACACATATTTTTTTACCTTCTTCTGAGTTTGGCACAACAATCCAACTGCGAAATAAATTAAAAGTGCTCCGCATACGCCAGCAAAAAGGTTCCTCCGGGAACCCTTTGTTATATTGACATTAAAGGTTCCTCCGAGAACCCCTCAACTAGACAAAAGTGCAAATATGAACCCATTGACTGCAATGGTTCCTTGAGGAACTCCAGGGTTCCTCGAGATTCTCCAGGGTTCTTTAAGTTACCCCTAACTCTAAGTGTACACACAACGCTTTCCAGATGTAACAATTATGGTTGTTAGCTACATTTAAAGATTTTGCGAATGAAGGAGTAAAAATTACCTAGATGGAAGAGAAAAAAAATCACCTGTCACTCTCTCTCTCTCTCTCTCTGGTCATTCTGGTCTCTCTCTCTCTCTTCTCTCCAAGGGAAGGTCAAGGACACATGCATATTCATGGATGGGACTGGCACAGAATCGATGGCTTCTAATTGTTTTCTCCTGGTTGGCGGAGGGACGTGCCAGTGTCATATTGATCTGTTTGAACTGAGGGCCTCTCACAGATCACCACTGGGAGACCTTTACCTGACTGTGTGTGTGTGTGTGTGTGTGTGTGTGTGTGTGTGTGTGTGTGTGTGTGTGTGTGTGTGTGTGTGTGTGTGTGTGTGTGTGTGTGTGTGTGTGTGTGTGTGTGTGTGTGTGTGTGTGTGTGTGTGTGTGTGTGTGTGTGTGTGCATCTGAAGAATGAGAACCACACCAGAGCCTCATTCCACCATTCATTGAGTGGCCCCCTTTATCCCTTAACATCAAATATGAATGTTAAGCATGTATTAGTGACAGTGCCATATTCCAAGGCTTGAGCTTATCCATTTAAACTCTCTCACCTGCCCTGACTTTAATTCAGCTTTATCGCTTTGGAACTTGATTGGAGTCTTTAAACAATACAAGGTCCCCTCGCTCTCGTTTAGGTCCTTTGTGGCTGGTTGAACTTTCCAATTTGAACAAGCATAGCTTCAAGATTGTGAGAGAAAGGCAGAGTGAAAAGATGGGGAGAGGGGAAATGAGGGTGGGTGATTGAAAGAGAGAGAGAGAGAGAGAGAGAGAGACATTAGAGAGAGAGAGAGGAGGTTTTGTTGCACAGTGGGAGCAGTCTGGCTTGTCAAATCTCTGCGATGAGAGTGAATAGGCATATCTATTCTGAGCGTGGAGGGGTGTCATGCACTGTGGTTTCATGGTTCAGGATAAGACTGAATAAAGCCACAGCGTAGCTCTTTCTCGCTCTCCCTCTGCTGGCCTGAGCCCAATTAGTACAGTTACCAGTGGTCTATGACAACCTGTGGTAATACTGCTCCGGTTTCAGGTACTCTAACTATAAATTAAGGGATGGGTTCTCCATATGTTGCTGTGACATGGTCCTGAGCCTACCAAGCTATCTTTGGTAAGGCTGAGGCTGCAGAGTCTGAGGATGTCCTAATATTGCCACCTTACATTAATGCTTATGGAATGGGGTATTTGTGGTAGGCCGACTAGAGCATGTGTTATTGTGGCCAGGTCCATGTGTGAAGAATAGGTGTCAAATAATGCAACCCCCTTTCTCGTGACTAAAGAGTTGCGTTCACCAGTTTGACAGAAATAGATTCTCGCTCAGATTAAACTTTTGCATTATGTGGTTATTGAGCAGTGAAAACTTTAATACTGCCTGCATCCCAAATGGTACCCTATTCTGTATGTAGTACACGGGTCCTGGCCAAAGTAGTGCACTACATAGGGAATAGGGTGCCATTTGCGAAGCGGCCTGTTTTAGATGGCAGTCAGAGGTTAAGGTACCAATCAGACTATACAGGCCGCAATAAAAGATCTGGGACCAGGCTAGGGGTTTGTGTGTTAGGGATTGAATAATGGTATTGAAGAAAGGCTGTCTAAGGTCAGGTGTGCCTGTGTTAGATATCGTAAGAAGAGACCACCAGAGGGGGACAATGATAACAAAGGGCACACCTGACATGTCCGTCTCTAGGAGTGATGATTTTGGATCAGTTCTGCCTTCTGTATCACAATGAAAAAAATTACATTTACCTGATTGTAGATCGGCACTTGTAACCTGAAACACTTTATAAATACGGGCCTAGATCCAAACTGCAGGGTTACCCCTTAGAGAAAAGGCGAGAGAGAGAAACAGAGGCAGAGAGAAAAAGCGACAAAACCTACAGCTCCGTGCATATTCTGCTATATCTTCAAGATCTGTTGCTTCCCTTCCCCTCCCTCCTCTGTAATAAGGGTAGGGTCATTTGCCCCCTCCCCCCTTCCCCCTACCCTTCGTCTCGTGGGCCTGTCCCCTCTGTGGGTCCAGACTAATGACTAGTGACAGTCCACTGAGGGGCGCGAGCTGTTTGCAGTCAGCAGTGCGTTTGTTGCTAATTATTTGAAGGGTGTCACATTAGCGTCAGCCTCTTGGCTGCGAGGGGGAAAGGGGTTTGGCGGATGGGGTGTGGTGGAGGTGGGGTGGGTGTGGAGAGTGTGATGGGTAGGAGGGGGGGACACACAGCCTGTCACCGCTCCACACTGTTAGCCACTTGACTGCCCAACACTGAAAGCAAAAGACTGGTGGATACAGAATGAATGGACAGCATTATCTCTCCGAGATCCTATTTCTTCTCGTGTCTGTTGAATGTGACAATTTACCTGCAGAAACAATGTCTTGTTTTCAATACCTTTTAGATACAGACAGATTCAGATTTAGTATTTTCCATTTACACCCTACCTTAAATATATACTCAACACGATATGTTCACGTTTCCCAGCACCGAAGCAAGGTTTACTATCAGATGTGCAACTCAACTGCCAGATGACCGGAGTTGGAGAGTTTGAAAACAGAGGATGCTGGGGCGTGTCAGGGGTTAACCCTTCATATGTTTGGGGGGGTCTGACATCAGCCCCCTGGGAGGAAGCGATCAATGATTGGGACCATAATGCACCTCTCTGTATTCCTCCTCACATTCGCGCTCGCCGGCTGCTTTGGGAGCTGTCACACACACGTATGGACACAGTCGCCGTGAAGACAGCTCATCTCTCTCTCTCTCTCTGCTCACTCTTTGGCAGACTGCTCCAGCGCTGTCTCTCTCTATGTTAATATAGTGGCTAACCTCTCTCTCCATGGCAGTACTAGCTGACTGTCTCTATGTTAATATACTGAGCACCGTAGGACTCAGTCGTACAACTACCCACTACCCAGCTGTCTCTAACATACTGAGCTCTGGCTAGTGTGTGTTTTGGGGTCCCTGTACTACACTGCCAGCCTCTGGTTCTCTCTGTCCAAATGCAACCACTACTTCTCCATCTGCTTCGATATTAAGGTTAGCCTTTTTTTACTGACAGGACTGCTCTGCTAAAACATAGAGGCAACGCTAAATATGGTCACCTTCAAGGTTAGAGGTGTTAAATACTTGTATTGCTATAGACCTCCTGGACTCCTGGAGAACTCAAAATCAGCCTTAAATCTTAACCACCTCTAATGAGTATGTGGAGATGACTGCTGTAACGAGGTTTACTATTGGCCCTGAACAGGTAGGAGGAATAGGTTAAGTCCCAAATGGCACCCTATGCTTTATATAGTGAACT
The DNA here is from genome assembly GCF_034236695.1 of Oncorhynchus nerka. NCBI lineage: Eukaryota > Metazoa > Chordata > Actinopteri > Salmoniformes > Salmonidae > Oncorhynchus > Oncorhynchus nerka. The sequence goes on along the minus strand of NC_088419.1, from coordinate 50,387,370 downwards.
ACCTTTGACCAGGGCCCAAACAGTAGTGCACTATATAGGGAATAGGGTGTCATTTGGGATGCAGAATTAGTGATTAACTCTCAGTATTTACTCTCTGTTGTACTCCAGCTATCCAATTAGGAAGTGAGAAAGTTAAAAGACTTACTTAATTAAGTTATAGGGTTAATCATCTTCTCTGGCATCATAATAAGGAAGTAGAAATCTCATATCAAACGCTAATTTAATTTACCTCAGTTATCCTATGATTGCTTTTATGAGAAAGATGAATGTATAAATCTGGTTAAAGAGAAAACGTTTGAAATTAGAATGAACCAAATGAGAGGAAGACAAAAAAAAATGAATACATGGATTTAAAAATAACTTAAGGACAGAACATTCAGCATCTCCCTCTCCAATATTCACCACAGGAATGTGCTTCTGTTTCACAGACATTTTCCCGCCGAAACTAACACGTTCTAAAGCGAATACTGGAACAATATTTCTAACATAGAACGGGGGTCAGATACGACCTAAAATAACACTGATGTTGGTTTGATTGTTATTTGGTGATGTCATTAAACATGTTATAAAGGAAATACTGTAACTTGAAAAGTATACACACTACATCCTCTACGTTGTGCATGAAATATTAAAAATTATGAAAGTGTTTTTGTTAAGAGATGGGATGTGATTTTAGAAACTATAAGAGGAAATCGTTTTTATAACTTTGTACAAGTAAGTAGTCACCACCCCCTTAAGTGAGGTCAGACAGGGTATCAGCCTGACGGAACCACCCCTTTTGAACAAACTGTATACAATGATGGGTTAAGAATAAAAAATATCAGACCAGAGAGACATGGAGCTGCAGCTCACGTCCAAAGTGGTTCGAACTCTGAATCTCAACACGAGGTTGAGACGATAAATTCACCTCCCGGACAATCACTGGTACGGCTGAATAGCCCGTCCTAAGTAAAGTCTCTAGAGAAGTAAACTTAAGTGGAACCATTCTATTACTCTTCTCAAACCACCATAGTACGCTACTCTCATCACCCCACTGGGAACCATCGACACGGCTGGCTATCCTACAGTGCCTTGCGAAAGTATTCGGCCCCCTTGAACTTTGCGACCTTTTGCCACATTTCAGGCTTCAAACATAAAGATATAAAACTGTATTTTTTTGTGAAGAATCAACAATAAGTGGGACACAATCATGAAGTGGAACGACATTTATTGGATATTTCAAACCTTTTTAACAATTCAAAAACTGAAAAATTGGGCGTGCAAAATTATTCAGCCCCTTTACTTTCAGTGCAGCAAACTCTCTCCAGAAGTTCAGTGAGGATCTGTGAATGATCCAATGTTGACCTAAATGACTAATGATGATAAATACAATCCACCTGTGTGTAATCAAGTCTCTGTATAAATGCACCTGCACTGTGATAGTCTCAGAGGTCCGTTAAAAGCGCAGAGAGCATCATGAAGAACAAGGAACACACCAGGCAGGTCCGAGATACTGTTGTGAAGAAGTTTAAAGCCGGATTTGGATACAAAAAGATTTCCCAAGCTTTAAACATCCCAAGGAGCACTGTGCAAGCGATAATATTGAAATGGAAGGAGTATCAGACCACTGCAAATCTACCAAGACCTGGCCGTCCCTCTAAACTTTCAGCTCATACAAGGAGAAGACTGATCAGAGATGCAGCCAAGAGGCCCATGATCACTCTGGATGAACTGCAGAGATCTACAGCTGAGGTGGGAGACTCTGTCCATAGGACACCAATCAGTCGTATATTGCACAAATCTGGCCTTTATGGAAGAGTGGCAAGAAGAAAGCCATTTCTTAAAGATATCCATAAAATGTGTCGTTTAAAGTTTGCCACAAGCCACCTGGGAGACACACCAAACATGTGGAAGAAGGTGCTCTGGTCAGATGAAACCAAAATTGAAAAGCAACACAGCTTGAACACACCATCCCCACTGTCAAACATGGTGGTGGCAGCATCATGGTTTGGGCCTGCTTTTCTTCAGCAGGGACAGGGAAGATGGTTAAAATTGATGGGAAGATGGATGGAGCCAAATACAGGACCATTCTGGAAGAAAACCTGATGGAGTCTGCAAAAGACCTGAGACTGGGACGGAGATTTGTCTTCCAACAAGATAATTATCCAAACCATAAAGCAAAATCTACAATGGAATGGTTCAAAAATAAACATATCCAGGTGTTAGAATGGCCAAGTCAAAGTCCAGACCTGAATCCAATCGAGAATCTGTGGAAAGAACTGAAAACTGCTGTTCACAAATGCTCTCCATCCAACCTCACTGAGCTCGAGCTGTTTTGCAAGGAGGAATGGGAAAAAATTTCAGTCTCTCCATGTGCAAAACTGATAGAGACATACCCCAAGCGACTTACAGCTGTAATCGCAGCAAAAGGTGGCGCTACAAAGTATTAACTTAAGGGGGCAGAATAATTTTGCACGCCCAATTTTTCAGTTTTTGATTTGTTACAAAAGTTTGAAATATCCAATAAATGTCGTTCCACTTCATGATTGTGTCCCACTTGTTGTTGATTCTTCACAAAAAAATACAGTTTTATATCTTTTTGTTTGAAGCCTGAAATGTGGAAAAAGGTTGCAAAGTTCAAGGGGGGCGAATACTTTCGCAAGGCACTGTATCTTCAAAGAAGCATCTTCCAGAGTGAATGGAAGTAGAATGAACTCTAGTTCTGTTCAGGACTAAAAAGGTCACTGGATACAGGACAATTGCAGAGGAGAACAACAGTAGAAGATGGGTGGGGACCCCTTTTGGATAATCAGAGCCTTACAAGCGTGCAGCAAAAATGCCCAATGCCCTTTCCAAGGCGGCCTGGTTCCGACAGAAATACACAAAGAAACAAGACATTTCACGTAAATACATTCATGATATCTTACTCAAAGGGCGGCAGTTTGTGTGCAAAGTATATGATTACTGTGAGAGTATTTTCTAAATGTACCAAAGTATTATGTCTGTCCCTCTCGCTCTATCTCTCTCACCCTCTCCATGTCTTTTGTAACAAGCAGCCATATTGTCCATATTGTCCATCAGTCCAGGAGGTTTGCAGATGCAGGAGGTTTCGATTGTTCAGAATAACAATATGATACAAGTTTATGTTAAATAAGTTGACTGTTTATGGATGTGATAAACCTTTAGAGTTTAATTCAGGAGATGGTAACTCTTTAAAGCACCGCTCTCGTGGTGCCCCAAATCCTAATGAGTTAATTGTTACATGATTCATTTAAACGGGTAACAATTGAACATAGTTAGTTGACTAGATAATTAACCGTCTTCAGATTAATGAAAGTAAAGTCATGACAATGCTGTTACTCTATGAGCTGAGTTTAGCGTACAAGCTCATTTTAATTCATATAAATATCAGTTAACACTACAGCAGTTGCTAGGAATATTTACATCATGCAAAAGAGCCATTCAAAATGTAGGCTTATCTAAATTGACGATGCACATATTGTAAACAAGTATGTGGTCAAATGGATTAAAATGACTGCCTCCAGAAGGGGTGAACATGAGCCAGCCAAATGACTCACAACCTGCCACAAATGAAGACATCCAATCAACATCACATCACATCATTCTCTGCTGCCCGGGCAGCCCTTTAATTCGCTGCTGCTGACTGACCAGTGAGATTCTGTGGCTGGGGGTGACAATTTATTCTTGGCGCCAGTCAGTGCAGTACACCCCCGGCCAATACAGGACAGGCCCTAGCGCCACTGTGCCATAACCTGGCAAAGGCAGGGACATCATTACACTTGAGTGGGCCTGCAGGACACACAAGGCAAGGATCACCACCACCCAGAGCCACAAGTGGTCTGTGAAGGACGGAAGGGCAGAAACAGACTGGCCATAGGGCAGTTCAGGCAAATGCCAGATGGGCTGGTCCATATTTAGCCCAGTGGGTCCTGTCTAGATTGTCGTTGCTTTCTCAGAATAATCATTATTTGTCTAATAATGGGGGCCTCGAGGAAAACAAATTGGCTGGTGTGGGCACCTGGAGGAAAAATAGGGGCCGGTGTGTTACAAATACCCAGGACGATTTCGGGTCCCAGTCCGTCCCTGTGGAAGGGGATAATAGGACGGAGGGGTATAAGCCAGCTGTTAACAGGATGGTGTGTGTCTGTTTGGACGGTCACTAACCAGTCATTTCCAGCCAAGGACAAAATTGGAATTTGGCAGTGCCTTGTAAATTAAATGGTTCATTCAATCACGTAGAACTGTGAGTCTAATGTTAAACTGTCTCTATGTTTTCCAGACTTCCAAAGGTGGTTAGTGCTGGAATGGCCATTTATATATCGGTAAACCCTATTTATCCTGTGCAGTATGGTCGGTGAGTCTAACCCTTAAAAAAACGTCACAGACCAATTCCCTTACTGAAGTAACGACCATCCCAAGTCAGACCCCACATCAAGGCATGTCACATACTGTAGGTCTGGAGGTGAGACAGAGGAGCAGCCAGTCAGACTGATGTCCCCTCTTTATATTCCCTTAAAAGTCAGTCTGCTGTCTGCCTCTCTATTTCCCCTCAGAAACTGGGGTGGGCAGTGAAGGGTTTGTGGACTGGAAGAGGTGAGTGAAGAGTTCAACTTTATGATAGTAGACAGCATAGGGTACAGTGGGGATTGAATTTCTGTATAAAATTATAATGGAAAAACTACCGGTTTCGGGGACAGTTTTTAAAGCCAGCATGTGGCAAGGCTATGCATTCTTAGATTTTCTGTCACATGCCAAGTAATGCCACATTGGACCTACCATTCCAAATTTCCACCAAAAGTAACTTAACCCCCATCTTCTCCTTGATTGTGACATTCCAAAATATTCCCAACCCTCCCATTCCCAGTCTCAGAGGTCTCTCCACAGGGGCTCGCTGGCGCTCAAATGGCTGTTCATTACAGACTGAGACCTGAGGGGAAGCAATAGTCGGACCGTCAGAGACACAAAATTGCATGTCACATTAGATTAGCCCAACAGAACCTCTGGATTGGCTCAGGGGAAGACGGAATTATTTCAATTACATTATTCCCAAAAAGTCTTTAAGCGATACCAATACTGATAAAAACACATTAAGAGTGATTTGTGATTTTCTTGAGTTATGCCATCCAACAGTGTTAAATCATATGTGTGAATAAAGAGGATACTGGGTTTCTTCTATAATGGCACGCTCAAGTATATTTATTCGGTGTCCCTTCCATGGGACGGTTGAGCTAATGTAGGCTAATGAAACTAGCATGAGGTTGTAAGTGAGGTTGTAAGAAAATTTCTCAGGACATGGACATATCTGATATTGGCAGGAAACTGAAATTCTTGTTAATCTAACTGCAATGACCAATTTACAGTAGCTATTACAGTGATATAATACCATGCTATTGTTCGAGGAGAGAGCACAATTTGGAACATGAAAAGTTATTAATAAACAAATTAGGCACTTTTGGGCAGTCATAATACAACATTTTTAACAGAAATGCAATGGTTCATTGGATCAGTATAAAACTTTGCACATACACTGATGCCAAAATCTAAATTGCACCTGGGCTGGAATAATACATTATGGCCTTTCTGTACAAAAAAATACAAAAGAAAGGTTGTTTTTTTCTTTGCATTATCTTTTGTGTTATATTCTCCTACATTCCTTTCACATTTCCATAAACGTCAAAGTGTTTCCTTTCAAATGGTACCAAGAATATGCATATTCTTGCTTCAGGGCCTGAGCTACAGGCAGTTAGATTTGGGTATGTCATTTTAGGCGTAAATTGAAAAAAAAGGGGTTAATCCTTAAGAGTTTTAAGCTGATGCAGTTAGGCTACATGGCCTATGCCCTCAGTCAATAAAAATCAGACACCCAATAAATACAGTATTCAACTTAATTTTTTTTCTTCATTGTAATCCCCTTAAGGATGTTTTGCCAAATCAAAAACACAGGACATGGCAATCAAACTAAGCAGGCCTGTACTGAATAAAGGAAAGGAGACAACTCTATCCTCTCCCCTTCACAGTTTTGTAGAAATGTCCAAATGTTTTCCTTAACATGTGAGACAGACCTTTTATGCATCTTAGCAAGCCTGGACCTAGGACTGTCCAGTGTTGGTCATTTTTAAGGTTAATGACTTTCCTCCGTCCCCAGCCTATACTGTCACGGTTACACTTAAGTAGCCTAGTAGTTCATTATACTGAAATTGACAAAATGTGTCATTTGGGTGCATGAAAAAAAAAAGACAAATGTAAAATCTCAAAGGTTATGCATGGTCCTATCCTGCAACTAACTATTCATACAGTGAGACAATATCTGTACCTGAACATGTATGTGTGTTTTGGATCTAAAATATACCGCACATTTAAAATCAGGACTAAAGCATCTTGTTCTAAGGATTTGAATGGTCTTGCATGTGACTTATTTTTTGGCTCTGCCAGAAAGCGGAATTATTTTTTAAGACAGTTTGATAACGGTTTAATCACATTTCAGAACATTTTCCAATTGCATGTGGAGGATAGAGGCTAGTAACCTACTGAGGGTAACATTGCACATTCTGAAGGCAGGTCGCAGACCCTCTCGGGAGAGTGATCGGAGGAGAGAGATAGGCTAGGGTGGGAGAGGAAGAAGGGAATCGTCATTCGAAGCGCGGAAAGCCTCTGAGCAGCAGCAGCCGCAGCCCGGTGAGCTTCGCCTCGTCCTCACGTTGTGCCACTTCTTATCTTACAATTCTAACTGGTCTGTCAATGTGAGAAAAAAAATACTGTAGCCAAGCTTACATTTCACTGCAGATATACTTGGAAATAATCTCGACCTTTTGCAAGCGCGTGTTTCTCTTCTGCTCGGACGGAATAAAGTCTCGACCGTCGCTGACATTCTAACTAGAGAAAGTGTTCGTTGTGTGGCTGAAACAACTCCAAGACAGCGTTTAACTAGGTAAGTAGGCTATATGCAACTTTTCCTGTAAAAGTGTTATGGTAGGGCTATTGGGTTAGATTACATTTGGTTGGTTTCTTGTAAGACCTTCATGCAATGTCCTATTAATTAGTATAATTTATCATTAGGGCCTATCTGGCTAAATGTTTGACAAGATCAGAGATTTGCCCTTGAAGACTGCAGTCGTGTTTCACGCAAATTGGGGTTTGCATTTCATTTGAACAGCCTACTTTTCAAGATGTTTGTTGGGCATTCAGTTGTCCAACATCGTGCACGGTTCTCAAATCTCTTCCTCGGGGACACCGGGCCGTTTCACAACTTTGTTGTAGCCCTGAACTGGCTCGGATTCGCCTCAGGGCTTGCTTCTTAGTTGACAAGTTTAATCAGGTGAGCTAGCTCTGAACAGATCAAATACATGGAACTGCTGGTTGTCCCCGGGGAGGTTTTTTGCTTGAAATATTTCCAATTTGCCCTGGCCTGTTTAAGTCTAAATATATAATACATCAAATAAGCGAAAAATGAAATCATTTCTTGAAAGGGGTCTGAGGGATGTTATAACACGCACATGTTGGCATGAGTATGCTAGAGGTTCAAAATTCACCGGGAGCACAAGTCACGAATGCAGTTGACACGCGGGGTACTTCATGTGATTGGAATTGCTTTTCGTTTAACAAAAGTTTAGAATTTTGCACATCCATACAGTGAAAACGTGCCTATCGTAAACGAAGTAAACTTGGAGTCACGCGATGTCGTCGTGAAAGCATGCCGTTTATTAGGCTACAGATTCAACAAAGGATGATGAACTTCGCAGGGCGGTGAAAGTGCCTAGATGATGAGCTTGATGCTCTGTTCCAAATATGGAGGGTCTTATGCTGGTGACATGATCCTCGATGCTTGGCTGCCGTTTGTCAAATAACATGAATCTTGCTCTTTTGTCCGTAAAAAATCTAATCATGTAAGGCCAGGGGTGTTTCAACTCTTACCCTAGGAGGTCCGGGTCTGCTGGTTTTCTGTTCTGTCTGATAATGAATTGCACTCAGGTCTAAATCAGTCCCTGATTAGAAGGGTACAATGAAAAAACGCAGTTGCACTGGCTTCGAGGTCCAGAGTTGAGTTTGAGGGATGTACGTGCGCTCTAGCCAAAAGCTGTATCTGCGCGCTGTTGGCTAGAGCGCACATGCCAGTACAAGATCTGGCACACTCGCTATATAAACACACATTTATTGGGGGGGTGAGAAAACCATCAGTATAATACAACATTAGAAGGAAACTAATTACACTTGTATTTTTGATTCTGCATTATGGGAGTTTTTTTATGTGCACTATGTGATCACACACAGTCTTTTATCTGCAACAAGTCAATTAGATGGAAACACATCTCTGGTGGGAAAATGCAAAATCTTGTTTTTATGCGGATTTTAGAATATTCGCATGAAAATCTGTCGCCAATTGGATAGAAACCCAGCTACTGTTCAATAAAAGGGGAGATTATCACTAACAAAACTATCTCTTTCATAACTAAAGATCGTTTTCAATTAAATAAAACTGCTGTTCAGGTATTATTCTTTAGCCTACAAATGAGTTAATTTCAGAAACTGTAACATCGAACAACATTAATTATTCGTTTCACAATCCTCTTGGACATCTGTACAATTAGATTTTAGAATGATCTTTTGTTAGACACCAATATTGGGATTATTTTATAACGTTTTATGCGGGCCACACCGAAAACAAATTTAATCCCAAGATCAATCGATAAATTGTAGTGTCAATCACATGGAAATGTAAGAGTATTAAAATGTTTTCTATTGGATTTCATTAACTTGTCATAGAATATTAATTTATACAGTAAATGCTGTTTCACATATAAATATCATAGAACAAAAGGAAAATAAGTATTAAATTGAGAGCCACATTTTCCTATTTACTGTGATGATCATCATAATCTTTTTTTGATATTGGGCAGATTGCAGACATATATGGACTGATAGGCTATTCATGAGTCATAAACAAATACCCCGTAAACTACACCATCATTTCAAGATTTTATTTACATTATATTAATTATTACAATATGTTCTGCTATATGTTCTGCTATATTTCATGCTTTTTTTTAGCTTAACTCTTCATTTAATTAAATATATTCTCAGTTACAAATAAATATATTCTCAGGTACAAATTTTTCTAGAGCGCACGTGCTATCCAGTGCTATCAAAGTATTTCTTAACAGAATTGTCCAGATTTTTAAAAAAAAATCATTTTGCACATGTTTTATTTTAACGTTATTATTCAGCATTTGCATTACTTCATTGTGAGAGTCATCGTTCTCTATGTGTCTTCCATATCTCTTTCTTAAATACCCCTCGTTCTTGACAATTGTATTTGGATAATCAATGCTCTTCTCTCCTTATATAGCCCTATGAGAATGGACTCACAGTGAAGTTATTCTACATCATCTTCAAATCACACCAACACTCAGCCCCTCCCCCTGACCAGTCCCTCCCTCTATAGGACTAAGGGAGGCGTGGATTGGATGGACCTCCACCGTCCCTCTTTTAAGATGGACAGCTCCTCCTACCTGCCCAGTCCCCTGGCCTCCCCAGCCCTGATGGTGCTGGCCTCCACAGCCGAGGCTGGCCACGATTCCTCCATCCCCTGCCAGGCCCCACGGCCTTTCGGTGTCCCCATCTCCGAGAAGGACCTCCACCTCCCCTTCCCCTCCGGCTCCTACACATTTGCCTCCATGTACCACCGCCAGGGGCCCGTCTCCAGCCATGGCACTTTCCCCGCCAGAGACTTCCCTGCCTCCCTGCTCCACCTCCACCCCCAGTTCCACCCCCCCAACCTGGACTGCTCATCTCTAGAGATGCTCAACCACAGCGGGGTGGGCGCCTTCAGACCCTTCTCCTCCCTGCCTGAAGAGAGGGAGGTCAGGGGTTATCAGTCAGCCTTCACCCCTGCTAAGAGGCTCAAGGGCTGCTATACCGACTCGGAAAGGAAGCAGTATGAGTTTGGAGGAGGGCGTATTCTGTCTGGTTCGCCATGGTCGCTCAAAGCCGCTGAGGATTCTGGGAGGAAGTTGTTTGCGGTGTCTGGCCTGCTGTCAGACAGTGAGGCCTTGTCTAGTCCTGAGGACCGTAAGGATGGCTGTGAGTATCACCCTATTGTCACGTGTCACATTTATATGTTCTCATATAAGAATTGTGCGCATTGCACTCTTTTAAAAATCCATGGTTTCAATACAGTCGATCGAATGACAGTTATGGCCTGCATCTTGTCAGTGTATGTGTGTGTTTTTGGAGTGTGCCCTTTTCACTCTTTGACAATCTTAACCAAAGTTTTTTCCTGGTTGTGCAAAGTATGTGACACTTGGTGGAAAACAGCCACCAGTCCATGTTTCTGGTCATTGGTCACAAAATGAACATTAGTACCTACACTGAATATAGTTTTTGTCATTCTGGTTGAACACAGACACAAGTATGTAGAGATGACAAAGGAGGGGAAGTTTGAGCAAGCGACACCCTGTCAGAGATAACGAGGTGACAGAGAGCGAGAGAAGGGGAGCGAGAGACGATGCGATGCTCAGCTCCACAAACGACACCCTTAGCTCAATATGGCCACCCACGCCATTATGAGCCATCTGATTTGTTGACAAATAAGGAGGAGAGGTGTCAATCAGAGCGGCAGGGCCGAGAGCCACTCCTTATTATGCTAGAGGATAATTGCCCGACGGTGCGGGGGCACCACAGCGTTCGCCTCCCCTCGCCTCCACCTCCAAAGAGCGGGAAGGAAGGTAGACACGCCACCACAAAGCATGATGGGAAATCAAACCCCCTCACGGCCGTCAAGGTGGCGCTTGACATTGAAATCCCCCGTAGAGAGAGGACCCACAACCCTTAGTAGATCAGAGGAGGGCCACGTTGAAAATAATGACAATGAGTGAGGAGAGAGAGGGAGAGGGAGAGATGGGGGAAGGATGGAGGGATGATGGAGCGGGGAAGAGGGGTGATATCCCCCCGTATCACCTTAAAGAAACGTTTCATCCCACACATCAAGGCCTGGTGCTTGGATGAGTTGTCTTGAGAAAAGTTTGTGTGTGTGTGTGTGTGTGTGACTTTGAGAAAACTTATTGGTTTTGACAACATGCTGCTGGTTGAATAACAGGGACAGGGTGGATGCTGCCTGGGAGACAGAGTGGCAGGAATCCCAATAATGAAGCCCCAAATAAGGACAGGATAGGAGAGATGCCAAACAGGTGTGTGTGCGCACACGCGTGGCTGTGTGTGCGTGCGCGTGTGTACGTTTGCACTCGTGTGTGTTCTTAAATTAGTGTTGTAACAATTGTGTGCTTATAAGCTTGCAAAATAAACAAACGTGACTCTCGGTGACAACCAATGTTCCCTCTAATTCTTTTAGGCACTGAGCAAATTCCAGGTCTGCCGAGCGCAAACTTGAACGTTGTGAAAATTCTGTGCAACATCTGGCGAGAGTGTACTGTGAACACTGAGGCTGTACCTGCTTTCATTTACAGTTATAACAATGGCCAAGTAGGCTGCTGTGGCTATTTGATCATAATGTAGGCCTAGCAGAGTGGCCCACTATAGAAAAACTATGGAGAAAATGCATCCCATAACGTTTTAACATGGAAATAAGTATTCTATCATTCAGCCTATAGTAGCAGACAATGTATGGTGTTCAATGTAGGCCTGCGTTCCATGAGACTTTTGAAAAAAAAACATGCAGGGGTTGACATTAACCAGTTTATCCACTTGTCCTTCAGATAAGGTGACTGAAAATATTGTGTTGTTTGATGCAAGAAACCACTTTACAAAAAACGATTTATTATTATTCCCACACCATTATTACAGAGAGTCAGACAAATGATGCTACCCTCTGCCTATTGGCTACTTAGCTTATTCAAGCCTGTCTCAAAATACAACACTGCCCCTTTAATACAGAAAAAAATATCTTTCCCTGAATTGTTTTTCAAAGATGGCTAGAAATGCACATGTTTTGTGTTCTTGTAGGAAGCAACCACTCCCTCATTGCGGACTAGAAATTAGCTATACCTGGGCTCACTTACTAGCAAAGAACATGAACAAGTGTACACACCTAGCTACGTGCAGCTCTCGCTTTGATCTCAAAACAAGCGCATCAACTCATGACTGCTCATGCTGTAAACACAGTCCAGTTCAAAGTGAATGGTACAGATCCATGTATGGCAATGGTCTATTTGCACACTGCAGCTCTGAGTGGTTATGGTGCACAGGTCTGTGTAGAGTATGGGTCGTCCCTGTTAATGCAATAGAATCCTACTCCAATGTGTTCTGCCTACAAGAAAATGTATGGTATAGTTTGTTTTGTTTCGGTATGTTGCATTGAAAGTGGCTAGTATTGCGTTGATTCATTCACAATTCGCACAGTAAAGGGAAACGTTGATAGTGTTAACTATAGGGGAAACTAGAACGTTGAGTGAAGTTCAATCTCATGCTTCTTTGTGCGGGCTGATATTTCTTCTGTGCGGCAGTCCCGGGGGAACTGCGCGCCCATGCACGGCTTATAGGGAACATCGGCGACAACATAAAGCAGATTTTAGGACATTAGGACTGTTTTCCTAAAGATAGTAAGTCCACTTCATGTTTTGTTTCCCTTCCTTCCTTACTTCCTAGAATCGCGATACTGGTATCATGACAAACCTAGTTTATATTACCTCCAAACATAGAGGATAATTTGATTAAAGTACAGAGATGGACAGGGGCAGAATAGGGTTTCCCAACCCATAGTGGGTACTATGCAGCTCAAATCAGTTTGGGGGAAATGAATTCTGAGTGATGGAAGCAGCTTTTCCTGCTTTATCCAATTTCATCGAAGCTCAGGCAAACTAAGGGCTTTAATGCAATTGAACTCCCGGGACTTTTCGAAAGGCTGATGTTTCGTTCCTCTTCACTGACTAACAGGCAGCCACTTCAGGACCAAAGTCTTCAGTGTTAAGCTTCAAATCTTCGGGGATGGAACTCTTTGGTTGCTATGTAGACAACCTGGCCCATACATGACAATACATGACACAATACAGTACATGTACATAACGTAGCCTACATATGTAAATGCGTGACCCATGCATCACAATGAACACAGAAAACACACAAAGAAAGCAGCACATTTGTTCACAGGCATTCTTTCTATACAGGTATCTCTCTCTGTTCTATCAGCTTCTATGCGCTTAAGAGAGTCATCCATTCGCGTACCCTCTCCAGTGGATGTCTACCTACAGTATCTCACCGTGTATGGGGATATTTTGTGTGAGTGTATCAGTTTAAAACGGTTCTACCTGCTTCGGCCAGTTAGGCTTGATGTGGTAATCCTTGCTGGGTTTGCCTGTTGTCTTCTGCATCGTCGTGCTGCTTGTTGACGTCTCCTCTAGTATCCAAACCACAACATTACCCTAGGGGCCATATGTTTCAACCGTCTCAGAGTGTAATTTAGGATCACTTTTTTTAGATAACAACGGATGACTGCATGGACGGGGAGGGGGGGACCTGATCCAAGATCAGAAGCAGAGATACATACGGCCCCAGACGTTCTCTGTTTCATCTGAAGATGTTCAGACGAGCAGTGGGATGTGACAGCTGTTCAAACAGCCTCTCTCTTTCAAAGGGCAGATGTCTCCAGCGAGGCGAATCATGCTTATTTTCCTCAGGGAGATGTTTCAAACTTGAGCTGTAACTAAAGGGGTACAAGAACAGAAGTGGGAACAGAGGAAGAGAATGACAAAACACCACGTCCTACCACAGCGTTCAAGACCCAGACAGACAGTGTTGATCTTCCCGTGTTTCCCTGCGTCGTTATCGCACAGTGTGGTGGCGAGCTTCAGTTACTGTAAGGGAGAGTTAGTCAACGTAAGCATGTGAGAAAACAGGTTGGTAGAATAATTATGCCATCAGAGAAAGGAGCAGGTGTGTGTATCTGTGTGTGTGTGTCTGTCTGTGTCTGAGCGTGTTTGTGTGTGCGTCTATGCGTGTGTATGGGTGCGTGTGTGAGAGGCTACATCTTGGGAATAGAGAGCAGAGCAGATAGATGTGTATGCATGAGCATCGAGCGGTTCCTGTTGATCTCCTCCCCTGGGTTGTCAGCTAGGTGTAAACTGTGTCTTATCTGAGGCTTCACTCAATACACCCTCAGCTGGACAGCTGCACTGGATAACATGCCTCCCAGTTATTGAATGAGGACACACAGCTTTAAGAGGCAGTCTACCTTGCACCCGCACCACACACACTGTATGAACACACTCAGCGCGCACGCACGCACGCACGCACACACACACACACACACACACACACACACACACACACACACATAGGTGATAGGCACGCACACACACACACACACACACACACACACACACACACACACACACACACACACACACACACACACACACACACACACACACACACACACACACACAACATATGGAAACTGTGTCTGGAACCAACTAAACCCATAGAGCATCACATGAGAAGTAATCCCTGTGCCAAGTCGAAATCTGTGCCCCAAAAGCCTTATTCCCTACAAAGTGCATTACTCTGGGAGGCCTATGAGAATAGGGTATCATTTAGGAAGTAGTCTACGATTAACCTATGTGATATTGATTCTGTACAGGCAGGTTGGTGTTACCTTGAATCCCGTCACAGGCTTGTATAAACATACCGTAAAGGACTCTTGAACACTGAACACATCTGGTGAACCCAGCCCTGGAGTGCAACGCTCAAATGTTTGCCCACTCCCATTCCGTTAACTTCCTTGGGCCTCGCTTCCCCATCAGTGGAGGATGTAGCAGCTCTCTATCCAGTTATTCCAGTTATCCCATAAAATAATAACTCATTCCCTCAACAGCAGGTTCCACCACCCATCCTGATAAGGAAGGCTTCCCACCATATCTGTGTCAAATTCAAGAAACTGGGAGCAGGGCGCATTAATCCGAGATTCCGTCAAGCTGCTGAGTTCCCGAGTCACGGTTTGAGTTTGTGGTCGTACTGTACATCTGCTACAGTGATCTTCCCTCTCCTTGCCACACACAGCGATGGGGGGGTCATTAAGATAAGGGAGAGAGAGAATAACCCATCCAAAAATCCCCAAATCTAAAGGTTCTAATGGTACGATCCATTTGACAGCTGTGTTACCATAGATGAAGAGAATGTCTGAGCCCGGTGCTTCACTGCTGCTCTGTGTTGACCGTGTGGGCTGATTTCAGACACATAAGAGAATAAATATTTTAATGTAATGACGACTGTGTTTGATGTTCGAGGGCCGTGGTTGACTATGTTTGACGGTTGCCCTCCTGTTGTGGCAGTAGTTGGTTCCTCTAATACTCTAGCTCTTGTTTCTAGTACTCTTAAGTTGAGGAGCTTTCATCTTAGCAGGGGATGGGGACCTCTGTTATTCTATTTTTATTTACCTTAATCTTTTCTGGACAGGAGAGGCAGTTTGTGGAAGTTATCCATCCACAGCACCCACACACAGTACATTGATACAGTGCCTTCGGAAACTACTCAGACCCTTGGACTCTTTCCAAATGTTGTTACGTCACAGCTTTATTCTAAAATGACAAAGCAAAATTAGATTTTTAGAAATGTTTGCCAATGTATTCAAAATAAAAAACATAAATACCTTATTTACATAAGTATTCAGACCCTTTGCTATGAGACTCGTAATTGAGCTCAGGTGCATCCTGTCTCCATTGATCATCCTTGAGATGTTTCTACAACTTGATTGGTGTCCACCTGTGGTAAATTAAATTGATTGGACATGATTTGGAAAGGCACACACCTGTCTTTATGAGGTGCCACAGTTGACAGTGCATGTCAGAGCAAAAAACCAACCCATGAGGTTGAAGGAATTGTCCGTAGAGCTCCGAGACAGGATTGTGCTTGAGGCACAGATCTGGGGAAGGGTACCAAAACATGTCAGCAGCATTGAAGATCCCCAAGAACACAGTGACCGCCATCATTCTTAAATGGAAGAAGTTCGGAACCACGAAGACTCTTCTTAGAGCTGGCTGCCAGCCTTCCTAGAGCTGGCCGCCAGACTGAGCAATCTGGGGAGAGGGCCTTGGTCAGGGAGGTGACCAAGAAGCCAATAGTCACTTTGACAGAGCTCTAGAGTTCCTCTGTGGAGATGGAAGAACCTTCCAGAAGGATAACCATCTCTGCAGCGCTCTACTAATCGTGCCTTTATGGTAGAGTGTTCAGACGGAAGCCACTCCTCAGTAAAAGGCACATGACAGGCCGCTTGGAGTTTGCCAAAAGGCACCTAAAGACTATCAGACCATGATAAACAAGATTGAACTATTTTTCCTGAATGCCAATTGTCACGTCTGGAGAAAACCTGGCACCATCCCTGCGGTGAAGCATGGTGGTGGCAGCATCATGCTGTGGGGATGTTTTTCAGCTGCAGGGACTGGGAGACTAGTCAGGATCGAGGCAAAGTACAGAGAGATCCTTGATGAAAACCTTCTCCAGAGCGCTCAGGACCTCAGACTGGGGCGAAGGTTCACCTTTCAACTGAACAACGACCCTAAGCACACTGCCAAGACAACGCAGTGGCTTCGGGAACAGGTTTCTGAATGTCCTTGAGTGGTCCAGCCAGAGCCCATACTTGAACCTGATTGAACATCTTTGGAGAGACCTGAAAACAGCTGTGCAGCAACGCTCCCCATCCAACCTGACAGAGCATGAGAGGATCTGCAGATAAGAATGGGAGAAACTCCCCAAATACAGGTGTGACAAGTGTCATGTCGAAGAAGACTCAAGGCTGTAATCTCTGCCAAAGGTGCTTCAACAATGTACTGAGTCTGAATACTTATGTAAATGTTATATTTCCATTCTTTATTTTTTATAAATTAGCAGAAATTTGTAACAACCTGCTTTTTCTTTGTCATTTATGGGGTATTGTGTGTAAATTGATTTTAGAAACAGGCTGTAACCTAACAAAATGTGGAAAAAGTCAAGGGGCCTGAATAATGTCCGAATGCACTGTATATCACAAGAGGATAAACCCCCATCCCAAACGATCCTTAAAGGGGCAGTGCAGTCAAAAAAGTTACACAGATAATGTGAACATTTTGACATGCATTTTGACAATGCTCTATTGTGTTAGAGCTGTTTTTTTTTTAAATACCTGGAATTTAAACCTGTTCAGGTGGGATGGAGTTTTGTGATGTCATGGCCCAGATCACGACATCACAATCTGATCGGATTATTGTGAACAATGGCCAGTCATCTTTTATTTGCATATGTATCCTCCAAATTTAAAAGGGGTAGGCTCTAGAGCAGGGGTCGCAGCCATCCTTTATAGCTCGCCAAACAATTCTGAAAGTACATTCCATTTTCACGTGTTCCACTGCAAACTGTCATAAATAAATCTCAAAAGTATTAGACACCGCAAACTCCTAGCTACTATCTAATCAATGCAACATTGATATTATCCCACCCCTGGTTAGCCACTATTGGCTTAAAAAGCCCAAACCTAAAACAATATATGCCAATTAATTTCCAGCAATATTTCCCCTGCGTGTTTGTCTATCACAACGTGTGTAACCAATTGGTGTGATAACCGTCTTGTGGGTTGACAGAAATACTTTCCCCCAAACCTTCTCAAATAAATATTAACTGCAAAGTAGGCTTACCTGACAGAATTACAGTACCAGTCAAAAGTTTGGACACACCTACTCATTCAATGGGTTTTCTTTATTTTTACTATTTTCTACATAGTAGAATAATAGTGAAGACATCAAACATATGAAATAAGACATATGGAATTAACCAAAAAAGTGTTAAACAAATTCAAATGTATTTATACTTCAAATTCTTCAAAGTAGCCACCCTTTGCCTTGATGACAGCTTTGCACATTCTCTCAACCAGCTTCACCTAGAATTCTTTCCCAACCGTCATATGCTGAGCACTTGTTCTGTGCTTTTCCTTCACTCTGCTCTCCAACTGATCCCAAACCATCTCGAATGGGTTGAGGTTAGGTGATTGTGGAGGCCAGGTCATATGATGCAGCACTCCATCACTCTCCTTGTTCAAATAGCCCTTACTGTCACGCCCTGACCTTAGTATTCTTTGTTTTCTTTATTATTTTGGTTAGGTCAGGGTGTGACATGGGTGATTATATGTTTTTGTCCTGTCTAGGGCTTTTGTATGTTTATGGGGTCGTTACCAGTCTAGGGGTTTGTATGTCTATGGTTGCCTAGATTGGTTCTCAATTAGAAGCAGCTGTTTATTGTTGTCTCTGATTGGGAACCATATTTAGGCAGCCATATTTCGTGGGTGATTATCTATGTCTATGGATGTTGCATGTTTGCACTCTGTGGTGATAGCGGTCACGGTTGTTCAGTGTACTTCGTGTTATTTCGTCTTACATTAAAATAATGTGTTCACATCACGCTGCGCTTTGGTCCTCCGATCCTTACTACTCCTCCTCGTAAGAGGAGGAGGACGAAGAGCGTGACACTTACACAGCCTGGAGGTGTGTTTTGGGTCATTGTCCTGTTGAAAAACAAGTGATAGTCTCCCACTAAGCACAAACCAGATGGGATGGTGTATCGCTGCAGAATGCTTTGGTGGCCATGCTGGTTAAGTGTGCCTTGAATTCTAAATAAATCACTGACAGTGTCACCAGCAAAGCACCCCCATAACATCGAATCAAATCAAAGTTTATTTGTCCTGTGCGCAGAATACAACAGTGAAATGCTTACTTACAGGCTCTAACCAATGGTGCAGAAAAAAAGGTGTGTGTGTGTGTGTGTGTGTGTGTGTGTGTGTGTGTGTGTGTGTGTGTGTGTGTGTGTGTGTGTGTGTGTGTGTGTGTGTGTGTGTGTGTGTGTGTGTGTGTGTGTGTGTGTGTGTGGGTAAAGAAATAAAACAACAGTAAAAAGACATTTGAAAAAAGAGTAGCAAGGCTATATACAGACACCTGTTAGTCAGGCTTATTGAGGTAGTATGTACATGTAGGTATCGTTAAAGTGACTATGCATATATGATGAACAGAGAGTAGCAGAAGCGTAAAAAGAGGGGTTGGCAGGTGGTGGGACACAATGCAGATAGCCCGGTTAGCCAATGTGCGGGAGCACTGGTTGGTCGGGCCATTTTAGGTAGTATGTACATGAATGTATAGTTAAAGTGACTATGCATATATGATAAACAGAGAGTAGCAGCAGCGTAAAAGAGTGGTTGGGGGGGCACACAATGCAAATAGTCCGGGTAACCATTTGGTTACCTGTTCAGGAGTCTTATGGCTTGGGGGTAAAAACTGTTGAGAAGCCATTTTGTCCTAGACTTGGCACTCCGGTACCGCTTTCCATGCAGTAGTAGAGAGAATTGTCTATGACTGGGGTGGCTGGGGTCTTTGACCATTTTTAGGGCCTTCCTCTGACACTGCCTGGTGTAGAGGTCCTGGATGGCAGGCAGCTTTGCACCAGTGATGTACTGGGCCGTACGCACTACCCTCTGAAGTTCCTTGCGGTCGGAGGCCGAGCAATTGCTGTACCAGGCAGTGATGCTCTCGATGTTGCAGCTGTAGAACCTTCTGAGGATCTCAGGACCCATGCCAAATCTTTTTAGTTTCCTAAGAGGAATAGGCTTTGTCGTGCCCTCTTCACGACTGTCTTGGTGTGTTTGAACCAATCTAGTTTGTTGTTGATGTTGACACCAAGGAATTTGAATCTCTCAACCTGCTCCACTACAGCCCCAATTGATGAGAATGGGGACGTGCTCGGTGCTCCTTTTCCTGTAGTCCACAATCATGTCCTTAGTCTTGGTTACGTTGATGGATAGGTTGTTATTCTGGCACCACCCGGCCAGGTCTCTGACCTCTTCCCTATAGGCTGTCTCGTCATTGTCGGTGATCAGGCCTACCACTGTTGTGTCGTCAGCAAACTTAATGATGGTGTTGGAGTCGTGCCTTGCCATGCAGTCGTGGGTGAACAGGGAGTACAGGAGGGGACTGAGCACACACCCCTGGGGAGCTCCAGTGTTGAGGATCAGCGTGGCAGATGTGTTGCTACCTACCCTCACCACCTGGGGGCGGACTGTCAGGAAGTCCAGGATCCAGTTGCAGAGGGAGGTGTTTCGTCCCAGGATCCCTCGCTTGGTGATAAGCTTTCATGATGTTGAACGCTGAGCTGTAGTCAATGAACAGCATCACACCTCCTCCTCCATGCTTCACAGTGGGAACCACACTTGCGGAGATCATTCGTTCACCTACTCTGTGTCTCACAAAGACACAGCGTTTGGAACAAAAAATCTCAAATATGGACTCATCAGACCAAAGGCCAGATTTCCACCGGTATAATGTCCATTGCTCTTGTTTCTTGGCCCAAGCAAGTCTCTTCTTCGTATTGGTGGTTTCTTTGCAAACAATTTGACCATGAAGGCCTGATTCACACAGTCTCCTCTGAACAGTTGATATTGAGATGTGTCTGTTACTTGAACTCTGTGACGCTTTTATTTGGGCTGCAATTTGAGTTAACTCTAATGAACTTACCCTCTGCAGTAGAGGTAACTCTGGGTCTTCCTTTCCTGTGGCGGTACTCATGAGAGCCAGTTTCATCATAGCGCTTGATGGTTTTTGCGACTGCACTTGAAGAAACTTTCAAAGTTCTTGAAATTTTCAGAAATGACTGACCTTCATGTCTTAAAGTGATGATGGACTGTCATTTCTCTTTGCTTATTTGAGCTGTTCTTGCCATTATATGGACTTGGTATTTTAATAGGGCTTTCTTCTGTGTAGGGCCTTGTCACAACACAACTGATTGGCTCAAACTCATTAAAAAGGTTGGTTACTATGTGATTCCATATGTGTTATTTCATAGTTTTGATGTCTTCACTATTATTCTACAATGTAGAAAATAGTAAAAGATAAAGTAAAACTCTTGAATGAGTAGGTTTGTCCAAACTTTTGACTGGTACAGTATTTCACGAGTAAGCATATCATTTGTATCTATCATTTGCAAACTTTGCCATGAAATGAACAGCAGCAGTACAGAGCCATCACTAGACTGGCACATTAGATGGCACATTCCTCACTCGCTAGATGTGAAATTAAAGTGTTAGTTTTCTTCCAGACCTAGATACAAATGGCTGTGTGATGTGATTTAAGCATTAAAATGGACTCAGAACATCCAACTTCATTGTTTTTCTACGGAAAATTGTAACTTTGAGAGTGAAACCCCCCCCAAAAAAATCTAAAGCCAGGAATAATTTAACTGAGAACATCATTTTGGAAAATAGAAAGGGGGGGGGGCCTTTAGAGTTGTTTATTAAACATTATTTTACCAGTTATATTGGCAGAACATAGTGCCCTACTTTCTCTTGCACACTAACATTAAGGAACCTGGAAAAAGTTGTGGGGAAGAGTTTCATGGGAGAAGAGAAGAATGGGCAGATTTAATGTCTAGAAAAACTTTTGTAGCTCTCGACATTTCATTTTTTAAATAAAATATCTCTTTTGCTAGAAAAGGTTGGAGACCCCTGCTCTAGAGTCGATACCAGATCCTATCCGCCAATCAGGGCTGTGTTGGTAAATATCTTTACATTTGTATCAACAAACGCCCACACGATCAGACTTTCTATATCAATGGCAAAAGGAGGCTCGGGGAAATAAATGATAAAAAATATATATTTGGAGTTATTTCTATGAAATGAACACACACAGTGATTTATCAGACATATAGTGGATGATTTAAAAATACAATTAAAAAGACGACATGGGGACTTTTAGACTTATTCCAACCCAACGTATGCCCTAAACTGCCTCATAGTTCTAGACACCCACTCCAGTCCAACCAATCTCTATAGTCCCAGGTAACCTTCACTGTACTGTCATCTATACTGAGTGTACAAAACATTAGGAACACCTTCCTAATGTTAAGTTGCACCCTTTTGCCATCAGAACAGACTCAATTCATCGGGACATGGACTCGTTCCACAGGGATGCTGGCCCTTTTTTGTTTTGACTCCGATGCTTCCCACAATTGTGTCAAGTTGGCTGAATGTCCTTTGGGTGACGTGCCATTCTTGATCCACACGGAAACTGTTGAGCGTGAAAAACAGATCGGTGCGCCTGGCACCTACTACCATACCCCGTTCAAAGGCACTTAAAGCTTTTGTCTTGCCCATTCACCCTCTGAATGACACACATACACAATCCATGTCTCCATTGTCTCAAGGCTTAAAGATCCTTCTTTATCCTGTCTTCTCCCCTTCATCTTACACTGATTGAAGTGGATTTAACAGGTGACATCAATAAGGGACCATAGCTTTCCGTTGGATTCACCTGGTCAGTCTGTGTAATCGAAAGAGCAGGTGTTCTTAATGTTTTGTACATTCAGTGTATAGTGCACTTATTTTCATCCACTCACCATACACACCCGTTGGTGAGTGTATAGCGACAAGGGGGATTGTCTGCCAGTGACATGGAACCCATATGTTACAATGTGTCAGTCAGCCCAGCGCCCCCACAGCCCCATGGCATGGGGCAAGACTGGAGTTATAGGCCTGGCAGTGGATTTCTACAGTAGCAATGGGGAGAGAGAGAGAGGGTAAATCTGTGTCCCAAATTGCACCATATTCCCAATATAGTGCACTCGTAGGGAAGAGGGCGCCTTTTGGGACTCGTCCAGGGTAACACTGTATGATGCTGGAGGGCGTCCCTATCACAGTGGTCATTGGTGATGACTGGCGACACCTGTTTGGCTGCTCAGTGAACCATCTTTTTTACAGCTGTGTTAACTACCATTTGTCTGGAAACGTTTGTCTTCCTTTAACTTTCTGCATTCCCCTCACATTGTCACAAACAGTAATTCGGCAGTCGAACAGGATACGGGAGGAGAGAGAGAGTGAGAGAGAGAGAGCGAAAGAGAGACAGAGCTAAATAAATAAATAAAAGAGAGCTAGATTGAGAGAGAGCGAAAGTGAGAATGATAACAAGAACGATAGAGAGAGAGAGAGAGAGAGAGAGAGAGCGAGATAGAGAGAGAGAGGAGAAAGCGGGTCTCATTATGAGAGCGGACCAGGGGTCGTTAAATCAACAGTCTGCTTTAACAGAGCTTCCGTCTCCCTGCACCTGATCGACTTGCTGCATCATGTGATTCCGAACGCTTCTCTCTCTGATCTCACTTCAAAGACCCGTGGAGGAAGAGGTAGTGGGAGAGGGGGAAACCCAGTGGGGAGGAGGAGATGAAGGGTGGAGGGGGCTTTGGGTGGGTGGCTATAGAGAAGGCTACACTCTTAGAAAAAAAAAAGGTGCTAAGTAGAACCATATAGGGTTCTTCGGTTGGTCCCCACAGGGGAACCCGTTTTTGGGGCTAGGTAGAACCCTTTGCAGATGGTTCTTCATAGAACCCCCCCTGTTAATGGTTCTACCTAGAGCCCTTTATAAATTCTTCTACAAATAACGTTTATCGTCTAAAGGTTCTTCCTAGAAACCCTCTATGAACGGTTACACTAGCCTAATTAGCCTTTAAAATGCAACTATTGTTAACAACACGTGTATTCACAAGGCCTTACTTTGAGGGCTTTCAAAAAGATGTGTAATTCCTATTGGAATCCAGCCAGAGTGAGGATATCCTTCAATTGTAACTTTTAATCACATACATCGTCTAAACTGGAACAACCATCTCAGTAACCGGTGCAATAAGTATGACTACTATATACTATATGCTATGTACAACTATAATAACTACTGACAGATTGGATTCGTTTTGAAAAATGTATGTTATTTATCTTGTGTATAGCATAAGGTCGATCAACCAATCAATGCACATGCAAAAAATACGGATATTGAAACAAACAATTCTCAAAAATCAACCTGCAGTAGAGCATGCTGGGATATATCATAACGATGGGCGTGGTTTTGAGTGTTTTACTCTACACAGAGAAGAAAGTACACAATCGCACTAACCTCAGGTTACTCTGGTTGACGCCAAAACTGGATTTATTTTTACACCACTGAGTGTTGAGTTAATTTAACTTCTGAATCTACAGTAGGTAAAATTGGCCAATTTGCTGTATAGCATACAATACACTTTATTTTTTATTTATCCGTTATTTTACCAGATAAGTTGACTGAGAACATATTCTCATTTGCAGCAACGATCTGGGGAATAGTTACAGGGGAGAGGAGGGGGACGAATGAGCCAATTGTTAACTGGGGATTATTAGGTGACCATGATGGTCCGAGGGCCAGATTGGGAATTTAGCCAGGACACTGGGGTTAACACCCCTACTCTTACGATAAGTGCCATGGGAATTTTAAAGACCTCAGAGAGTCAGGACACCCGTTTAACGTCCCATCCGAAAGACATCACCCTACACAGGGCAGTGTCCCCAATCACTGCCATGCGGCATTGGGACATTTATTTTTTTTAGACCAGAGGAAAGAGTGCCTCCTACTGGCCCTCCAACACCACTTCCAGCAGCATCTGGTCCCCCATCATCTGGTCCCCCATCCACGAACTGACCAGGACCAACCCTGTTTAGCTTCAGAAGCAAGCCAGCAGTGGTATGCAGGGTGGTATGCTGCTGGCGAATAAAGTGCTGGATCACTCATGTTCCCTTCGATTTCTCCTACTCTCTGCTCAATAAAATCACAGAAAATACTAATTTGAAAGACAGAAATCTTAGCAAAGATATCAACTAGGTCAGCAATGAATCATTTGAGATATTATGTAAAATGATTAAGGGAATAGCAGATACATGCACACATATTCCCATACAGGTACAGTTTGAAACATTCTCACGTTCTCTTTTCAAATGTAGCAGTATCAGATTACTCAAACTCCTGATGTTAAAGTGTAAACACTGAGGTAACCACTAAATGCTCAGGCACTATTTAAAAGAAGAAAACGAAACTCACAATAAAAGAGCGTATTCAGATCCAGAAGGATTCTACTGTATGTCCAATCCCTTTTGTCTTCCAAGGAATCAGTCTTGCCTCCCAAAGAAAAAAACATTCTTAGGATGTTAAAGGTTCTAGGTAGAACCCTTTGCCTGACAAAGAACCCTTATCTTCCATAAAAGGGATTTTTGAACTTGTTTTCCAAAATGGTTTCTTCAGATGAAAATGGTTCTTGGTAAAATACTATCCCTTGGCAAAGAACCCTTTTTTTCCTAAGCGTGTATGGCCGCATCCCAAATGAAAGGGTGTGTGATGTGGGGGGTAAGCAACTAGATTCAGGCGGGGGCCGATTTCTTTCCGAGCGGATGGTCGGGTGACTGAAACATAATTATAATTGTACACTACAAATTGACCTCAACTAAGCCCAAAGAGAGTTCATTTCATACCTTGATTACATTGAGACACAATCACGTCTTTTTATTAGAATTTTTTTTTTTTACTTTGAGGGGCCCAAAAAACATCACGGCTGTTGCCAACCTCTGCCCTATGGGCTCTGGTCAAAAGTAGTGCAATAGGGAATAGGTTGCCATTTGGGACGGAGCCTAGGGCGAAGGGGAATGGGGCCGCGGTTGTCGATCACTGGCTCAGTCAGAAAAGACCACATGCCCTGTTCTGTCCCCGGAGTCTAACAAATCACTCAGGCAGATAGAAAGGGCAGGAAGGGCAAACACACAGGTTAAACAGACACTTACTGAAGATCAGCACACACAAGATGACAGTCCAACTGTGTGTGTGTGTGTGTGTGTGTGTTTGCTTGTGTGTGTGTGGGCAGGTGGAAGCGAGGGAGGGAGGGAGGGAGGGAGGGTGTGCGTGTGTGTGTTTGCGTACCTACTTGCGTGCTTGTGTGCGTGCCAGCGTGCGTGTGTGTGTGTACTCTGTGCACTTGCGTTTGTGTGTGCGCGCGTGCGTGCGTAGATCCATGCATGTGTGTGTTGCCACAGACCTCATTATACAGCATTAGACCCAGACCTCCTGCTGTGTACCTCTCGCCCAGCTGTGAAGCAGATCTATGAAAGCAGAGGGACCCACAGACCCAGAAAGTGCTCACTCATATGACCTGTGACCTCTGAACCACAGCAACAACACCCATGTTTTCTCACAAAACTCTATGCATCCCAAATGATACCCTATTCCCTATACAGGTGTGCTATCTTAATTTGACCCGATTTTTCGCAGCAATAAAATAATCCTGTACCGACAGGAAATGTTAATTATTATCCTGATCATTTTTTTAGGGGTGGATCCATTTTTCATTGGGGCAAATAAAGTCTTACATTTTTAAAGTGTAAATTATAAACTTTAGAAGCCTTTTTTTAACCCTTGAATACCGGGGTCTGGTCAAAAGTAGAACACTATATGGAGAATAGAGTCCAATTTGGGACTGTGTTCTGTTCCCTCAATACAGTTGAAGTAACCATGAACGTCCAGGTAAAAGTGTACAGAGAGTGACCCCTCACCCCCTCCTTACACCCCCAGCTCTGAATGAGGGGTGTAAACTAAACACCTCTCTGTGCACCACTGAGAATACCAGTCCCCTGTGACCTTAAATCACTGATCTGGTAATTGGTAGGAAAACAGAGGTCCAGCAGTATATAACCTTTTATGTGTTGTCTCAGCTATTTATTATGGTGGTAAAGAGTCTGTGTGTGTCTGTGTCAGGGGTGATTTGGCAGAGTGCTTGAGGAGGGTTGATGGTGGATGATGCTAATTGTGCTCGTAGACCACACAAGCAGTGCTGGACAGTATAAACCTGTTTAAAGGCAGGCAAATGAAGAGGTCAGTCCATAATTGAATGAGTACCCGATTTCATCAAATAATCCAAATAATTGTAGGAATTTGCGAAATGTCCCATATCCCGCAGTGTAAGCTTACTCCTCGGTTAAGCTGTGCGTCTGTCTCAAATAGGAGGGGGGGGGGGTCCCGGATCTGATTAATTATATTCTGTGCCAACCACGCACATTGTAATGCAGAGAATGTTATACAGAATTATACAGTATTGAGTATACAAAATCCCAGGACAGTCAGTGTTATAGCAGTATCATACCACTGGGTCTGGGTGGGCTAGAACCGAGGCCAGATTCTAACTGGCGAAGGTCCAGGCTCATTAGCTCAAGCCACTCTTTTGAAGCTCTGTTCAGTGGAGGAGAGAGGAGATTGAACTTTCAGCTGAAAGTGGCCTGGCTACAGCACCGCGGCATGACTTGGATTGAACAAGAACAGAGAAGCGAGGATCTATAACTGGGCCGGCGTTGCCAATGGTCTTTGTTCTTCTGTGTTTGCAGACGGGGAGGGAGTATCGCGGGGGGGCGTATTGATGAGCGAGGAGCGAGCTCACCAGGGCTACAGACACGTATGCGGTCAAACGCGTGCATTTGCGTGAATGCACGCGCGCGCATGTAAGCAGGCCCACGCACGCACACATGTACAGTGCCAGTCAACATTTTGGACACACTTACTCATTCAATGGTTTTTCTTTATTTTTTAAAACTATTTTCTACATTGGAATCATGTAGTAACCAACCTTCTTAATGTGTTTGAGCTAATCAGTTGTGTCGTGACAAGGTAGGAGTGGTACAGAGAAGATAACCCTATTTGGTAAAATACCAAGTCCATATAATGGTAAGAACAGTTCAAGTAAGCAAAGAGAAATGACAGTCCATCATTATGCGTCCACATCTGAGATTTTTTTGTTGTCTTTGTGAGACGCAGAACAGGTGAATTGATGATCTCCGCATGTGTGGTTCCCACCGTGAAGCATGGAGGAGGAGGAGTGATGGTGTGTGGGTGCTTTGCTGGTTACACAGTTTTTCAACAAGAAAATCACCCAAAACACACCTCCAGGCTGTATAAGGGGCTATTTGACCAAGAAGGAGAGTGATGGATGGAGTGCTACATTAGATGACCTGGCCTCCACAATCACCTGACCTCAACCCAATTGAGATGGTTTGGGATGAGTTGGACCACAGAGTGAAGGAAGAGCACTCAACAAGTGCTCAGCATACGTATGTGGGAACTCCTTCAAGGCTGTTGGAAAAGCATTCCAGGTGAAGCTGGATGAGAGAATGCCAAGAGTGTGCAAAGCTGCTACTTTGAAGAACATCAAATATCAAATATATTTGGATTTATATAACACTTGTTTTGGTTGCGACATGATTCCATATGTGTTATTTCACAGTGTTTATGTCTTCACTCTTATTCTACAATGTAGAAAATAGTAAAAAATAATAATTTTAAACCTTGAATGAGTAGGTGTGTCCAAACCTTTTGACTGGAACTGTACGTGCACACAAACACACAGGCAAATGCACATTCACACACACACACACGCTGGCACAAAACATCGGCCACTGTGTTTCTCCACTGTGGTGTGAAGGCTCCCTTTATTTGGCTGCCCTTATCCCAGTGATAGTGCTGGGTCGGTGTCTGTGTGTCTTGTCTGACTGACTCTCTTTCCCTGAATAAGTCAACCGCTGCCCTGTTCAACCACACTGGCACACTAAATGAGAACCAGCTACTCTGGGGGGGTCTGTGTGTGTTTAGGCATGTGTCTTCCCACTGGGCACACACAATGGTTGAATCAACGTTGTTTCCACGTAATTTCAATGAAATGACGTTGAAACATTGATTTGACGTTTGTGCCCAGTGGGTTGTATGTATTCCGTAATGAAAGGATCCGTCTCTCAGATACAGAAGCTGACTTTTAGTCGGACAGACAGACAGACAGACACACAGACACACAGACAGACAGTTGATGTGCCAGGCTGTGTGGGGAAACACAAACACTGGTTGATCAGTGCACCAAGGCCCGTATTCACAAAGCACCTCAGAGTAACAGTGCTGATCTAGGACCTGTCCATGTGATCCTGGTCATTATGATCCAACAGTTCAAGCTGATCCTAGATCGGCACTTTAGGAATGCTAGCTTTCTCTGCAATGTCACTCATCCCAGCAGCAGTGGTATGTGACTGTGAGACAGCATCTGATATTATCTGTATGTGGAGAGACAGAAGCCGGATCACTTTGAGGGCTATGTGTGATGTGGTGCTGGTCGCTATTAGTACTGTTTTCCTGTTTCCAACCTCTCACACCTTTGCTGTATGGGGGACAGGTGTGAGTGTGTATGTGTGTGTGTCTCTGTGTCTGGGTGTGCGTGTGTGCGAACATACAGTATGTGTGCGTGCTTGCATGTGTTTGTGTGTCTGTGTGCGTTCATGCATTCGTGCATCCGTGACTCGAGGTCCCCTGCTATCTAGAAGTCCCATTGACTGTGAGTGTTCAGGGTCAAAGTGCTTGATGCAATCAGCTTCGGAGAATGAGCCTTTCATTTTCCCGCATTAAGCACTAATTGACAGGCTGTTGACAGAGGGAGGGAGAGGGAGAGAGGGAGAACGAAAAAGAGAGCGAGATGGGGAGAGAGGGAGAACAAAAAAAAGAGAGCAAGAGAGGGGGAACGGGAGAGAAGGGAACGGGAGAGAAGGAAAGGGAGAGCGGGAGAGGGAGAGAGGGAGCGAGCACGAAATAAGAGAGTGAAAGACAGGGAAAGGGAGAGAGGGAGCGAGCACGAAATAAGAGTGAAAGACAGGGAAAGGGAGAGAGGGGGAGAGGGAGCGAGCACGAAATAAGAGTGAAAGACAGGGAAAGGGAGAGAGGGAGAGAGGGAGTGAGCACGAAATAAGAGTGAAAGACAGGGAAAGGGAGAGAGGGAGAGAGGGAGCGAGCACGAAAAAAAGTGAGTGAGAGACAGCGGTTAAAGGGAGAGAGGGAGAGAGGGAGAGAGGGAGCGAGCATGAAAAAAAGAGTGCGCGAGCAGAGAGAGGGAGAAAGAGGGAGAGACAGAGAGGGAGAGAGAGCATGATAAAAAGAGAGCGAGAGACAGAGAGAGGGAGAGAGAGAGAGAAAGAAAAGCCCAGGCCAGCAGTGTGTGTTAATCAGTGGGTCGACTAATAGCAATCTGTATTTTAAGGGCCAATCTAATTAGACCTTTAACGAGGGGCTATGATTACTCTATTAGCCCCTTAATGCCTCATTCAGACCCACTCAGGCCACACACACACACACACACACATACACACACACACACACACACACACACACGCTTTATTGACAAGAGAGAAATGTCTCTCTTTCAGGTGGATGGACTGGCGTACTCAGAGTCCAGACAATACAGATAAGAGAACTAGAGCAGTCCACCACGATGTATAGCCGGATGATAGTGTCATCATGACAGCGGGATCCAACTGTCACTGTAGGGCCCATGCTCAGCCGCTAAAAGTAAATGTTATCTCCAACTTGATTACCAGTGTTCAGCTGATGTCACCTAACCATCACTTAGCCTGTGACAGCTTAGCCTGTGACAGCTGTGACCTCTCAGACGAAATAAACTTTGACCGGATTTGATTTTGATTTGTGAACCGGCTTATATCATCCCGTCATTAACACTCCACTTCAAACCTGCAGCCATAAAGCTTTGTAATGCAGGCATAAAGCTTTGTAATGCAGGCATAAAGCTTTGTAATGCAGGCATAAAGCTTTGTAATGCAGGCATAAAGCTTTGTAATGCAGGCATAAAGCTTTGTAATGCAGGCATAAAGCTTTGTAATGCAGGCATAACGCTTTGTAATGCAGGCATAACGCTTGTTACAAGTATGTGTGAGCCTTCATAATGTGTTATAGTAACGTCAAAGCCGGAGGCATCCATATGACACAATGGGAAACTGAAGGGGAGGGGCACTGTTCCTCTACAGGTGTTGGACAGAGAAATCTATTGTGTTTGTAGTTCTTGAGGTTTTAGATATAGTCCTATCTGTATAATGACCAGCCCTAAGGGCAACCTTAACTTCACCGCAACTCACACTCTCTCCTATCCCTTTTTTCTTCTTCTTCCAGACCTGTAGATCAGTATCAAAGATCATTGAGCCATGCATTTCAAAGAGGCGGGATTGATTACAGTCTGAAAAGACTAGAGGCAGAGTTTGCCTTCGGGGTGAACATGGTCTAAGAGGAGAACCTGGTAGTTGAGACATGGCTGCCGAGTCCACTCTCTTTCTTATTTGCGGATAGAAAGAGATGATTGGCAGAGGACATGCACGGCCATGGCCACAGCTGTCGGAACTATGGTGACCTGTAATGGAGGAGAGGAGAGGAGAGGAGAGGAGAGGAGAGGGAGACACAGAGAGAAAAAGAGAGACAGAGAGAAAAAAAGGGAGGTTTCCAATATTGGTTGGAGGTCTTTGTTCTGATTGACCTGTGGTCAAAGGGCCTTGTCATTGATCGGTGGGTCATCAGAGAAGGGCTGTGGGGCTGAGGTGGTTCACAATGAGTCAATTTGAGGTTGAATTCCACTAGGAGTTGAAAGATGGAGCACAGCTGCTCAACTCAATATTTGCCTCCTTTTCTGCGTCAATTGGGAGATTTACTCTGATATACTGTTTAAAAAAAAAAATGAATAAACATTTTCCTAAGCCTAGAAAAATATACAAGATCAGAGTGAATCTCCCAATAGGTGTTGAAAAGGAGACGAATATACCTATGAGTGTGTTTACATCGCTTTCTTTCATCAATCCATAATATTCTGAACTGTTCTCTCCATATATTCTACTGAGTCTGTCGAGAAAATGATAATTAAAGGTACACCAATTTTAAAGGGTTGGCTTTAGATAAATGTAGAGAAAACCCTGTTGACAAAGGGAGCTGATCGTGGACTACAGGAAGGAAGGCCGTGCGCGCCCCCATTCACATCAACGAGGCTGTAGTGGAGCGGGTCTAGAGCTTCAAGTTGTTTCGGTGACACGACAACGCCTCTTCCCCCTCAGGAGGCTGAAAAGAATTAGCAGGGGCCCTCAGATCCTCAAAAAGGTTCTACAGCCGCATTGTTGATAGTTCTTGACTGGCTGCATCACCGTTTGTTATGGCAACGGCCTGGCATCCGACCATAAGGCGCTACAGAGGGTAGTGCGTATGGCCCAGTACATCACTGGGGCTGAGCTCCCGCGCATACAGAATCTCTATACCAGGCGATGTCAGAGAGGGAGGCCCTAAAAATGGTCAAATAATCCAGCCACCCAAGTCATAGACTGTTCTCTCTCCTACCGCACAGCAAGCGGTACCGGAGCGCCAAGTCTTTTTTTGCACTGACTCTATCTCACAAATACTCCAACACTCTAGCGCCAAGTCTTTTTTTGCACTGACTCTATCTCACAAATACTCCAACGCTCTAACACACACACACACACACACACACACACACACACACACACACACACACACACACACACACACACACACACACACACACACACACCCCTTCTTTGACTCTGTCCCTGTCCTTTGTGCTTTGTCCACAGTCCCTCTCACTATCTCTGCACATGACTTTCACACACTTTCACACTCTTCACACGAGCTGCTGCTACTCTATTTATTATCCATCCTGATTGCCTCGTCACTTTAACCCCTACCTACATGTGCATATTACCTCAACTACCTCAACTACCTCGCGCACCTGCACATTGACTCGGTTCCGGTGCTTGTTATTGTTGTTTTGTTGTGTTACCATTTTTTTTTCACTTACTTTAAAAAAAACTCTGTGCTGTTGATTTAGGGCTCGTAAGCGTTTCACAGTAAAGTCCACACCTGTTGTATTCGGCGCATGTGACAAATAAAACTTCATTAGATTTGAATAAAAACGCCACGAGAGCATCTGTTGGCCAGCAAGTGGGAGGGTTCTCAGCAATTGAATGAAATGTATTCAGTGCGTGCGGGAACCAAGCTTGTGTATTCGTGTATTCATGGATGCTAAGAGAAGCCAGGCTTCCCTCAAAAAAGGACCAAGAAAGAATCATAAAATACTTTATCGTTCGCCTTTGTTTTCATCATTTCCTTCCATTCACAAATTGTATCTCACCGTAGAAAGCATCCGAGCGAGCAAAATGGGATGGCATATCACTGCAGAATGCTGTGGTTGCCATGCTGGTTATTAAGTGTGCCTTGAATTTAAAGTCCAAGTATACAGATTTGACGATATTCTTGCCGAAAAATGGAATATGAATGCGAATGTCTCCTTCACGATTTGCCCAAATGTACCCGGTGATTTCACACTAATAGGTTCACTTATACTTCAAGTTATCCATCTGAAACGTTGCACATACACTGCTGCCATCTTCTGGACACTATCGGAATTACAACCAGAGTGATAGCTATAACTGTGACCTTTCTCTTGCATTTCAAAGATGGTGGTAAAAAAAACACTGGTTGTTTTTATTCTTTGTGTTTTCTTCTACCAGATCTAGTGTGTTATATTCTCTGACATTCAATTCATATTTCCACAAACTTCAGTGTTTCCTTTCAAATGGTACCAAGAGTATTGGAAAGATTGGAAGATTAGAACGCTGTCGCGGTCATCCCCCTCTTCAAAGGGGGTGACACTCTAGGCCCAAACTGTTACAGACCTATATCCATCCTGCCTGCCTTTCTAAAGTCTTCAAAAGCCAAGTTAACAAACATATCTCTGACCATTTCAAATCCCACCGTACCTTCTCCGCTGTGCAATCTGGTTTCTTAGCTGGTCACTGGTGCACCTCAGCCACGCTCAAGGTACTAAACGATATCATAACCGCCATCGATAAAAGACAGTACTGTGCAGCCGTCTTCTTCGACCTGGCCAAGGCTTCGGTGTCAGTTCAGTGTGTCAAATCGGAGGGCTTGTTGTCTGGAACTCTGGCAGTCTCTGTGGGGGTACCACAGGGTTTAATTCTCGGGCCGACTCTTTTCTCTGTATATATCAATGATGTCGCTCTTGCTGCGGGTGAATTCTTGATCTACTTCTACGCAGACGACACCATTCTTTATTTACATTTACATTTAAGTCATTTAGCAGACGCTCTTATCCAGAGCGACTTACAAATTGGTGCGTTCACCTTAAGACATCCAGTGGAACAGCCACTTTACAATAGTGCATCTAAATATTTTAAGGGGGGTGAGAAGGATTACTTTATCCTATCCTAGGTATTCCTGAAAGAGGTGGGGTTTCAGGTGTCTCCGGAAGGTGGTGATTGACTCCGCTGTCCTGGCGTCGTGAGGGAGTTTGTTCCACCATTGGGGGGCCAGAGCAGCGAACAGTTTTGAATGGGCTGCGCGGGAACTGTACTTCCTCAGTGGTAGGGAGGCGAGCAGGCCAGAGGTGGATGAACGCAGTGCCCTTGTATGGGTGTAGGGCCTGATCAGAGCCTGGAGGTACTGAGGTGCCGTTCCCCTCACAGCTCCGTAGGCAAGCACCATGGTCTTGTAGCGGATGCGAGCTTCAACTGGAAGCCAGTGGAGAGAGCGGAGGAGCGGGGTGACGTGAGAGAACTTGGGAAGGTTGAACACCAGACGGGCTGCGGCGTTCTGGATGAGTTGTAGGGGTTTAATGGCACAGGCAGGGAGCCCAGCCAACAGCGAGTTGCAGTAATCAGACGGGAGATGACAAGTGCCTGGATTAGGACCTGCGCTGCTTCCTGTGTGAGGCAGGGTCGTACTCTGCGGATGTTGTAGAGCATGAACCTACAAGAACATTTATACATCTGGCCCTTCTTTGGACACTGTTAACAAACCTCCAAACGAGCTTCAATGCCATACAACACTCCTTCCGTGGGGTCTCCAACTGCTCTTAAATGCTAGTAAAACTAAATGCATGCTCTTCAACAAATCGCTCCCCGACCCCGCCCGCCCGCCCAACCATCTTAGAATATGTGGACAACTACAAATCCCTAGGTGTCTGGCTAGACTGTAAACTCTCCTTCCAGACTCATATTAAGCATCTCCAATCCAAAATTAAATCTTATAATTGGCTTCCTATTTCGCAACAAAGCCTCCTTCACTCACACTGCCAAACATATCCTTGTAAAACTGACTATCCTACCGATCCTCGATTTGTCATTTACAAAATAGCCTCCAACACTCTACTCAGCAAATTGGATGCAGTCTATCACAGTGCCATCCGTTTTGTCACCAAAGCCCCGTATACCACCACTGTGACCTGTATGCTCTTGTCGGCTGGCACTCACTACATATTCGCCGCCAGACCCACTGGCTCCAGGTCATCTATAAGTCTTTGCTAGGTAAAGCTCCACCTTATCTCAGCTCACTGGTCACCATAGCAACACCCACCCATAGCACACGCTCCAGCAGGTATATCTCACTGGTTATCCCCAAAGCCAACACCTCTTTTGGCCACCTTTCCTTCCAGTTCTCTGCTGACAATGACTGGAACCAATTGTAAAAATCACTGAAGCTGGAGACTTATATCTCCCTCATTAACTTTTAGCATCAGTTATCTGAGCTGCTTACTGTCGCTGCAGCTGTAAACAGCGCATCTGTAAATAGCCCATCCAACTACCTACCTCATCCCCATATTTTTATTTATTTACTTGTTTTGCTCTTTTGCACACCAGTATTTCTACTTGCACATCATCATCTGCATATCTATCACTCTGGTGTTATTGACTGTACGTTTGTTTATCCCATGTGTAACTCTGTGTTGTTGTTTTTTATCAAACTGCTTTGCTTTATCTTGGCCAGGTAGCAGTTGTAAATGAGAACTTGTTCTCAACTGGCCTACCTGGTTAAATAAAGGTGAAATAAAAAATAAATAAATATGCATATCCTTGCTTCAGGTCCTGAGCTACAGGCAGTTAGTTTTGGGTCATTTCATTTTGGTGAAAATTGAAAAAAAGCGGGCTATCCCTAAGAAGTCAACACTTTTTTGGTTATTTCATAGTTTTGATTTCTTCACTATTATTCTGCAATGTAGAAAACAGTAAAAAATGAAGAAGAACCATGGAATGAGTAGGTGCATCCAATCTTTTGACTGCTATTTTTGTCATTAATATATTTTTTTAATTCAGATTTTTCAGAGGGTGCAGCACCCTCAGAACCCCTACTTCCCGCGGCTATGCTCCACTAATTATACATTTGTCAACTGAAATTCCATTTAAAATGTAACATAAATGCACTATAATTCAAGCTTTAAAACATTTTTTTCCCTCCCTGCCTCATGACAAATTGTGTACAATAGCAGGATTTTTGCATTAAAGCTGCACCAACAAAAACTCTCTTCCCCGTGACAAAATGTGTAGAATTGCAGGAAATTAGCTTGAAAACGACAAAATGCTCCTTCGCAGGTCTCAAGACTCTGTTCGTTCGGCCAAGCACTGCCAAAGTCAAACTTATTGTGTCCTATTTATATCTCACTCAAGTTGGTTTCTGATAATGAGGGGGGTCCCTGATGAATTTCCTATTACAAAAGGCTTCCCCCGGCCCCAAAAAGTTCGAGAACCCCTGCCCTACTGGGAATTACAGTGCTGTCCTCCATCTGTACTTCTAATGTACAATGTAGACATAAGACCCATCAACAATGAGTTAATACAGCCTTTATTAGTCAATGACTAATCATTACAGTCCTAATGAGACATTGATTAAAGGCAATGAGGGAGTGGCGGTAAGGATGGTGGTGGTGGTGCGGTATCTCGAAGACATTATACACAATGGATTGGGTGGCGTGAGGTGAAACTGGGAACCATGGCCCATAGGGCTCTGGTCAAAAGTATTGCACTTAATAGGGAATAGTGTGCCATTTGGGAACCAGAGGATGTGTGTATTACGGTAATTGACCAGTAAAAACAGTTAGACAAGAGTATTTCTCAACATCACATTTGCTTTTATTTTTTATTGTTTACCCGGGGAATTCTGGGATGAATCAAAATTATGAAAAAAAACCTACCAACCTTTTGAAAACCACGGGAAATGGGAAATGGCTCTCAGCATATGTGTTAGCAGCTACAGTACATGGCCTATTATGTCACTCGTTAAATAGCCTACCTCTCAATAGGCCATTATTTTCCCAATAAAAACAAACGGCAGCCCATTTCCCTCCGCCATTTACTTCAGAGAGCCTTGCGGCGTCCCAAATGGCACCCTATTCCCTATATAGTGTACTACATTTGGCCATGATCCATAGGGACCCATAGGCACTACATAGGGAATAGGGTGCCATTTGGGACGTAGGTAGGAAGTGTGTTCCAGGTAGGAAGAAAAGCGCTGAGTAACATCCTGTAATATTTTTGATGTGATGTTTTTAATGGGAAGCAGGTTGTCGTGGGAGACAGGAAGGGGCGGGGCACAGGTGTGGTGGGAGCCAATTACTTTATGACTCAGGTCTCCTCTGAACGCTTGCCAACTACAGCCCCCACAAGCCTCTGCAATCTACCCACTGATTACACATAATAGAGCCTGTGCTTATTATGACGTTAAAGTGGAAAGGGAAACTAATTGTTTTTGGGTCTGATGATGGTAGTTAGGGCGCGGTGTCAATGTTTTATCATACCAGATAGGCATACAGCTAGCCTTGATTTCCAGCCTTCCTTTCTGAGCTGAGTGATGAACGAGCACGGCATCTTGAGACTGGCATACAGCAAGACGCAGGCACACAAATCATCCTCTTTTCTTTTCCTTTCTGGAGGCTTGCCTGTACCATATCCCAGCCATTCAAAACGATCCAATCTTGACCATTGCCCATGTCTGTCAATCATAGTTATACCACACCTCCAGATTTTGTCACTGCGGGTTGTTCTTTACAACATGTCCAAATAGCCTTGTTCATGCCCTGGCCTAATGTCACAGGGTGACATCAAGCCCTGATGACATGTGGCATTCTGTAAAGGTCACGTCAGCCATCTCAGCTACGTGTGTCTCTACGGTAGTGGCACCCGTCATATGGGCGCTGGCATCAGCGATTACCACAGCCCACAGGGTGACTATGGTCTTTTTAGGGATATGTGTGTGTGTGTGTGTGTGTGTGTGTGTGGCTATACGGGATAGAATTGATGTCCTATACATACAGCACGCCTATGACTTTAAGCACTTCCTGTGTTTCCAGGATCCTATAACCTGCAATAACAACAGTTCTGTTTGACATCAAATATGATTTCCCTCAAATAGAGCATTAGTGTATTGAAATACATTGTACTTCACGGACCATATGAGGGTTCCTATTTATTGTAATTTAATTGTGAGGGAATTAGACAAAAACTCAAGACAGTATTTCTATAGAACATTCCTCTCACAGGTGACTCCTGTGAAAGGCCTTGGAAGATAAGATATAGATTGTATTTATTTTGTGCTGACATGCAGTCATACTGCTCTGTCGTCCATATGATTTCCTCCTGACAACAACAAACCATAACAGAAAGACTATTTCCTGAATCTTGATTGATTTTGAGATTTGAAAATGAGATTACTACTATAGATACAAAAGATGTTACCATAGGAGCCGGGAGAGCATGAAACTCGCAACGCTAGGATAGCGGTTTCGATTCCCGGTACCATCCGTACGTAAAAAATAAAAAAAATGCGTCTGCTAAATGGCATTATATTATATTAAAGTGTTAGGAAGTGACTTGTTGTGAACTGTTGTTCCTTCTGACATTCTCTGTTTTTTGTTGTTGCAACAAACCATTTCCTCTGACAGGCCACAACGTACCGCAAGTTAGCGGTACAGTACCTCTACAACTGCATGGATATCATTGTAGAGTCAAAGGCTTCAGGATGTAACCTAGGAGGTAGCCTAACCATGATGCCACCATGTATGTGTTTGTCCTCAGAAACAGAGACAGTGTAGCCTAACCACTGGCCTTTAACCACCAGCCTCTCTAGTGAGGGATGGGACCACCGCTGCACAAAGAGCAGAACAAATGAGAGTGCAACACATCTTTGGCAGCCTGGGGGGGGGGGACAGCTTTCCAGACAGAGAGGGAATCCATCAGCTCCTGTTAAATGGAGAGATAGCTAGCTAGCCACATAGGCTAGTTTACTGCCCCCTTGTTATGTGTCTCAGACCCCCCCTCCCAGGCTCAGCAATGAGGCTGACTGATGCTGACACATTTTTCTGGGAGGGGAAAGGGGTAATGGGAGGGGGAGTAGCCGCAGGAAGATGTTTGGGGTTGGGGGTTCTAAGATTTTTTTCACCTATGATGGTGCACAATTACATTTTTGCCAGCGCTACAGATGACTATATCGGTCCAGTAATACAGGACTATATATTTGTTTTAGCTACTTCCCGCAGCTATGGGAGGGAGAGATGTGGGAAAGGAGGGGGAGGAAGCATGTGTACAGGGTGGTTGTGATGTTGATGCCACGAATGTGCACGCATGCAGGTACACACACACACACACACACACCATAATTAAGTCTTGGTCATTAAAGTGCTTTTTAGGACAGATATAGCTTCAATCAGGGCTGGGAAACCATCCCTAACATGGAGGTTGCCTGGTGCAGACAATAGTCGACAGGATATGGTGGAGGGAGGATGGGGAGGGAGAGTCTACAAAAACGGGGACAATAAACCACCTGAAAATCAAATCCCATTCCTCTTATCATGGCGCCATTCAGAGACGCTTATCTCACCAGGTAATGTGGTTATAAATTCAATTTCAGCTCCGAGATTTCATTGTTTACTAATGCCTGCGTGTTCCGGGCCGGGGAGCGCTGAAAGCACGGCAACGCTCGATGCGTGTCGGGAAAACTCATTTAGGCTTCCGCGAGGGATGCAAAAAAGGCGCGAGGAACACAGAATGACCTGTCACTTTTCCCAAGGACACTGAGCGTTTTTTTGTTGCTATTTGCGGCCATGTTTTATTCAGCAACCATTTTTTTCTCTATTTGGGTCCTCATTAGGCACTCGTAGCTCAGCTGATGTCAGAGGGGACGCCAACCTGCTCCCAGCATGCCACATGTCATGTATTTTGTCCTTATGAGTGTCGCTGATGTGTTGTGTAATAGGTTCCTGAGGGAAGCAGATAGGTGACTATACAAGCTGCAGGCCCCTAACAGGCTCTCAGGTTGAACATCTGTGTGGCTCACTTGGTGGAGCATGGCACTTGCATTGCCAGGGTTTGTGAGTTCAATTCCCATGGGGGACCAGTATGAAAATGTTTAACCCTCACCACTGTAATTTGCTCTGGATAAGAACGTCTGCTGAATTATGTAAATGTGGAATGGTGATAAGTCGGCCTACTGTATGAGGCCTTTGTTTTGATTCATGCCATTGCTATTGACCGTGCTGTATATTCCCTCTGTAATGGCTATGTTATGGCCTTCTCCAGTCTGGTTGTGTTGAGGTGTAGAGGGAAATACGATGCAGAGAGATGGCCATACCTTTCTACATGTGATTAATGGCTCTCAGGAGTAAAACACCTCATTTACCTGGTAAAATGTTGATATAGTATAACTCCCTTCCCAGCTGGCTGCTTATGGCCATATACCATCAGTGAAACCCAATGGGCCGGGTGGGCCGGGCTAATGTTCCCATTGACAGCCTATGATGTAGGCTCACTGACAGGGTGGGGTGAGTGTGTGTGGGGGCGGTGTGTGTGTGTGTGTGTGTGTGTGTGTGTGTGTGTGTGTGTGTGTGAGCACTAGTGTTTTCGAGCACGTGTGTGTGTTAAACCTGAATGTGATTTGACACCGAATATTCGAATGACGTACTCTTGCCTCCTCCCTCCGCCTTTCTTCCCCTCTCTGTGTCAGTAGGTAAGGGGAACATCCTGTATGACTCCCAGGCCCCAGTGTGTCCTGTGTGCCATGCTGTGTTACGACCAGGTGAGCTACAGGAGCACATGGAGCAGGAGATGGGCAGACTGACACAGTTACAAATCAGGTAGGCATACAGAAGACTGCACATACGTGTACTCGATTTCTTTCCTTTCACCTCCCGTCTTTCTTTCTCGGTGTCTTTCTTTTATTCTTTATTCTTTATTCTCTCTCTCTCTCTCTCTCTCTCTCTCTCTCTCGTTTAGTGCTTCCAGATGTGGTTGTGATTATTAATATTTACAGATAGCTGGAGGGCCCCTCCATCATATTTCCTGTCTCCTTTGTCACTGGCGTGTAATGTTTACAAGGTGCCTCATTTTTCTCAGCATATTTCATAACGGCCCTCCTGCCCCAGGCGACACTTCCTACAGCTAGGCCAATATAATGCCTCTATAATGCCTGCTCTCAATGCCCATAATCAGCTAACATGCGCACACACACACGCACGCACACACACACACACACACACACACACACACACTTGCTTAGGCCACAAGAATGATTTGTCCAATAAAGACATTACTTGCCAAATCTGCTTAACAACCGTGCTGAGGACAATAATGGCTTCAAATTAAACATGGCCCTTGGGTACTAGGTGTGTGTGCGTGTGTTGTGTGTTGTGTGTTGTGTGCGCATGTATGTGAACCTTGGACATTAGATAGGCTATCGGTACCACTGGCATGGAAAATAAGCAACCATAAACAGTGTCAATGTTCAATACTGTAGCATTTGTTTCCTGTCTGGGAACCCTTTAAATGTTCTTTCTATCTTCCTTTTGACAGTATTAATTCAGTGCAGAGGGACAATCCATTAGGGGCTTCAAAGGTAAATACATGCACTTATGGTCACCCCTTGACTTCTTGCACATTTTGTTACGTTACAGTCTTATTCTAAAATGGATTAAATGGTTGTTTTTTTCTCTCATATATCTACACATAATACCGATATCAATTTCGACAAAGGAAAAACAGGTTTCATTTTTTTAAAATCACATTTACAAAAGTATTCAGACACTTTACTCAGTAGTTTGTTGAAGTATCGTTGGCAGCGATTACAGCCTCAAGTCCTCAAGTCTTCTTGGGTATGACGCTACAAGCTGTATTTGGGGAGTTTCTCCCATTCTTCTCTGCAGATCCTCTCAAGCTCTGTCAGGTTGATGGGGAGCGTCGCTGCACAGCTATTTTCAGGTCTCTCCAGAGATGATAGATTGGGTTCAAGTGCGGGTTCTGGCTGTGCCACTTAAGGACATTCAGAGACTT
The DNA here is from genome assembly GCF_034236695.1 of Oncorhynchus nerka. NCBI lineage: Eukaryota > Metazoa > Chordata > Actinopteri > Salmoniformes > Salmonidae > Oncorhynchus > Oncorhynchus nerka. The sequence goes on along the minus strand of NC_088419.1, from coordinate 50,345,606 downwards.
GTCCCGAAGCCACTCCTGCGTTGTCTTGGCTGTGTGCTTTGGGTCATTTTCCTGTTGGTAAGGTGAACCTTCGCCCCCAGTCTGAGGTCCTGAGCGCTGTGGAGCAGGTTTTCATCAAGGATCTCACTGTACTTTTCTCCGTTCATCTATCCCTTGATCCTCCCAGTCCCTGATGCTGAAAAATATCCCCACAGCATGATGCTGCCACCACCATGCTTCACCGTGGAGTTGGTGCCAGGTTTCCTCCAGACGTGACGTTTGGCATTCAGGCCAAAGAGTTCAATCTTGGTTTCATCAGACCAGAGAATCTTGTTTCTCATGGTCTGGGTGCCTTTTGGCAAACTCCAAGTGGGCTGTTATGTGCCTTTTACTGAGGAGTGCCTTCCATGTGGTCACTCTACCATAACGGCCTGATTGGCGGAGTTCTGCAGAGATGGTTGTCCTTCTGGAAGTTTCTCCCATCTCCACAGAAGAAATCTGGAGCTCTGTCAGAGTGACCATCTGGTTCTTGGTCTCCTCCCTCACCAAGGCCCTTCTCCCCTGATTGCTCAGTTTGGCCAGGCAGCCAGCTCTAGGATGTCTTGGTGGTTCCAAACGTCTTCCATTTAAGAATGATGGAGGCTACTGTGTTCTTGGGGATCTTCATTGCTGCAGAATTGTTTTGGTACCCTTCCCCAGATCTGTGCCTCGAAACAATCCTGTGTTGGAGCTCTACAGACAATTCCTGGGTTGATTTTTGCTCTGACATGCACTGTCAACTGTGGAACCTTACATAGGCAGGTGTGTGCCTTTCCAAATCATGTCCAATCAATTGAATTTACCACAGGTGGACTCCAATCAAGGATGTACATGAGCTCAATTTCGAAGTCTCATAGCAAAGGGTTTGAATACGTATTTCAGTATTTCAGTTAAAAAACATGTTATACATTTGCAAAAAAGTCTAAAAACCTGTTTTCGCTTTGGCATTATGCGGTATTGTGTGTAGATTGATGAGGGGAAAAAATGATGTAGTCTATTTTAGAATAAGGCTGTAATATAACAAAATGTGCAAAAAACGTGAACTGACATGCACATACACACACACACACACCTTTCTTTGACTCTGCGCTTTGTCCGCAGTCCCTCTCACTATCTCTGCACATTAAACGTGAGGGGGGATCTCCCGCCTCTCCCCCCTGCCAACCTGAAGACCCCCACTCAGACAGATACCAGGTAGGTGCTTCCCGCTTCCCTACACACACACACACACACACACACACACTTGACAGTTCTTTTGTGAGTAGATTTATCTTCTCTTCTTATTCCACAGACGTTTCTTCGTGTGAGGACCAACAGACATACAAGACTGAATGGTATGTGGTCAGAAATAATTAGGATTTCAAAGAAGAGCTGTTGTTGGTTCAGATGGGTGGGGTAGTTGGGTTACTGCTTTGGCAACGGGGTATTGTACTCATTATACTCAAAAGGCCAATCATCGGGTAGGATATATTTATGGAGATTGTTAGAAGAGGCATTGAACTGGGGGCAACTGAGCAACCAGTCTGACTGTCCCTACAACTGTCACTGAGAGAACTGTAACTTTTTGACCTAGCACCAACATGAGCAGAGGATCTGTTAACCCCTTGACCTTTCACCTCATGATATGTTAACAGTCGATTACCTCCGCTGGTGCAGGTGCTACGCCAAACCCACCCCATTTAATCTCCACAACGAAACTCCCCTAACCCCAGACAGCACACAAACTGGTAAGAGGCACGAGCCACAATATGGCCGACTTTATATCCTAATAATTATATTGAGAACTATTCTCACAGACTAGACTCACAGACTATTTAAAAAAATAAAAAAAAATTAGACATTTTGGGAAACAGACTTTCGGTTTTTCAACCATAAACACATAACATTTTTTAGACAAGAGCAAATTATTTCCACATTGTAGCTTGTAGTCTGCTGATTGTTCGCCATATCTTCGCTGTGCAGTACACGTGTATAAGTAGTTACTTCTGAAACCATGGTTTGTCCAGTATCCAGTAGAGAAACCTACCTTTCCTCTTCCTCTATCTCCAGGGTGAATAGGTCTCAGTTGGCTTTGTTGAGGTCTACTAGCTTTAATGACAGATTATACAGTACAGTATAATGAGTTTCTAAAGAGACGTTAGGGAGAAGATTGGCCTCTTCTAGCTGTTAGTTAATCAGCCTGTCTTTTTTTTGTCCGTTTGACAAGAGCTGCGCCCCAAATGGCTCCCAAATGGCACCCTATTCCCTATATAGTGTGCTACTTTTGACCAGATCCTCATTGGCCCTGGTCCAAAGTAGTGCACCATAAAGGGAATAGTTTGCCATTTGGGACACATCCAAGGCCCTCATCTATTACCATCTCCTTAACCCTCATTATCCGGGTGGGTCATGGTTAGTGGCTCTCTGTCCCTGGTGGCTACTGTCATCCTACTGAAATTACACTCTACTAAAAGTTAATGTCCCCATAGGCAATCTGCAGTTAAGAAAACAATAAAAAAAAGGGAGTCCACAGTTGTTGTTCTACTGTGTTATGTTTCTTATTGTGTGTATCATTGAGTGTGTGGGGCTGGGATAGGGTGTGTGTGTGTGCGTGCGTGTGGACGTGTGTGTGGTGTGTGGGTGGGTGGGTGGACGTATTTAACTATACTTGTGGGGACCAGAAGTCCCCACAAGAATAGTAAACAAACAAAAATGTTGACCAACTCTGGACATTTTGTTAGTCCCCACTATGTCAAATTCTATTTCTAGGGGTTTAGAGTTAAGGTTAGAATTAGTGTTAGGGTTAGAATTAGGATTAGGTTTAGGATTAGGGGATAGGGAAAATGGGATTTTGAATGGGACTGCATTGTGTGTCCCCACAAGGTTAGTTATACAAGACTGTGTGTTGCATGCTTGTGCATGTATTTGTCTGTATTCCAGTCTATATTTATTATTAGGAGCATCTTTCATGTTTACCCCCATTGTTAGAAAGCAGAAGCAATACCTCTCTACTTTACCTCCTTCATTTGGGTGTTTACTGTACCATGTGTTGCTCATTCACTCCAAATAAGGAGTTGTGCACCCAATTTCTAATATTTAGCTCTACGGACATATTCTAGTTAACCCTTTCTGCATGTCTGTCTGTGTGGGTGCTCTTTCAGTCAGGATCGGCAAGCTGAAGAGGAGGAAAGCTGACGAAGTTCAGGTATATTCTTAAATAGTAACTGGCATTGTATTGTAGGCGACAGTAGCAAGTAGAAATATATTGTCGTGAGTGTTGTCCTGGATGCAAAACTGAGCAATTTCCCCTTAGATAGGCCAGCTGCAAAGTCAAAATTAGCTATATTGTAAAAATTCATGTTTTTTTTGTGCCTTTTGTTAGGGTTAGCCATTAGGGTTAGCAGTGTGGTTAAGGTTAGGGTTTGGTTTTGTAAGGTTGGCATGAATGATTCGGGAGACAGGCGCAGGAATGCGTAATATTTAAAAAAAATTATACCCAAAATTACGGCGTGCCAAAGCACGGGGACGAATACCAGGCAAACACGTAACAAAAAGACAGGGTTGAAACCCAAACAAAAGAGTGAGGTGTACCTTGAACAAATAACACACGCGCACATGGATTAACACACGGGATGAGACCGTAATCATCTGCACATTTCACAAGGGCACCAAAGCCCAAAACACACAGCACAGGTACTCACACGTACCAACGGACATTGTAACAATAATCGATAGCCCAATGGAAACCAAAGGGCACATAAACTCATCAAAAAAAGAAACGTCCTTTTCAGGATGCCTAAGACAGTGCTACAGGGAGACAGGACGGACAGCTGATCATCCTCACAGTGGAAAACCACGTGTAACAAGACCTGCACAGGATCGGTACATCTGAACATCACATCAGCGGGACAGGTATAGGATGGCAACAACAAATGCCCGAGTTACACCAGGAACGAACAATCCCTCCATCAGTGCTCAGACTGCAATAGGCTGAGAGAGGCTGGATTGAGGGCTTGTAGGCCTGTTGTAAGGCAGGTCATCACCAGACATCACCGGCAACAATGTCGCCTATCGGCACAAATCCAGCGATTGGACCAGACAGGACTGGGAAAAGGTGCTGTTCACTGATGAGTCACGGTTTTGTCTCACCAGGGGTGATTGTCGGATTCGCGTTTATCGTCGAATGAATGAGCGTTACACCGAGGCCTGTACTCTGGAGCAGGATCAATTTGGAGGGGGAGGGTCCATCATGGTCTGGGGTGGTGTGTCCAGCATCATCGGACTGAGCTTGTTGTCATTGCAGGCAATCTCAATGCTGTGCGTTACAGGGAAGACATCCTCCTCCCTCGTGGTACCCTTCCTGCAGGCTCATCCTGACATGACCCTCCAGCATGACAATGCCATCAGCCATACTGCTTCTTCTGTGAGTGATTTCCTGCAAGACAGGAATGTCAGTGTTCTGCCATGGCCAGCGAAGAGCCCGGATCTCAATCCCATTGAGCACATCTGGGGCCTGTTGGATTGGAGGGTGAGGGCTAGTGCCATTCCCCCCAGAAATGTCCGGGAACTGGCAGGTGTCTTGGTGGAAGAGTGGGGTACCATCTCACAGCAAGAACTGGCAAATCTGGTGCAGTCCATGAGGAGATGCACTGCAGTACTTAATGCAGCTGGTGGCCACACCAGATACTGACTGTTACTTTTGATTTTGACACCCCATTTGTTCATGGACACATTATTCCATTTCTGTTAGTCACATGTCTGTGAAACTTGTTCAGTTTATGTCTCAGTTGTTGAATCTTGTTATGTTCGTACAAATATTTACACATGTTACGTTTGCTGAAAATAAACGCAGTTGACTGTGAGAGGACGTTTCTTCTTTTGCTGAGTTTGTATACAAATACAATCAGTGGGAATAGGGGCCAGGTGTGCGTAATGAATGTTCCGGGGGGGATCTGTGACAGGTTTTAAATCCGATTTTATGACTTTGTGACTGTGCCAGCTAGTGACCACTGCAGAGCTGCCTCCAGAACAAGATTCATGATAAAAATGCTAACCTACGCGACAGCAAGCCAAGCTATTCCTTGGCAGCCGTCATATCGTATACCGTACTGGATGTCTTAGAAAGATTGATGGCGGATAGGGCAGGTGAATTGGTCCTGAAACAGGTTAAAAGAGTGTGGTGCCCATCTGTGCTTAAACCCCTGATATTGTTTACTGCCCATTAGGCTCAGCGTGGCCATGTTTCTGCTGTACCTTAGGTTACCCCTAGGACATACCCCAAGCGACTTACAGCTGTAATCGCAGCAAAAGGTGGCGCTACAAAGTATTAACTTAAGGGTGCTGAATAATTTTGCACGCCCAATTTTTCAGTTTTTAATTTGTTAAAAAAGTTTGAAATATCCAATAAATGTCGTTCCACTTCATGATTGTGTCCCACTTGTTGTTGATTCTTCACAAAAAAATACAGTTTTATATCTTTATGTTTGAAGCCTGAAATGTGGCAAAAGGTCGCAAAGTTCAAGGGGGCCGAATACTTTCGCAAGGCACTGTATGTGTCTGGCTGCGTGGCTTCATCAATGCATATATGTCCCGTGTGTGTGTGTGTCTTTCCAGGACATTTTGGTGGACCTGGGAGGAGATGGGGAGCAGTGGAGGGAGCGGAGGAGGTTACAGATGACCTCCATGCTGGGGGGGTTTAAAGGTAACTGGGTGACCCTCTGACTGGGTCTTGGGTCTGGTGCAGTGGGGTGGATCATGTGACTGGTTCTTGGGTCTGGTGCAGTGGGGTGGATCATGTGACTGGGTCTTGGGTCTGGTGCAGTGGGGTGGATCATGTGACTGGGTCTTGGGTCTGGTGCAGTGGGGTGGATCATGTGACTGGGTCTTGGGTCTGGTGCAGTGGGGTGGATCATGTGACTGGGTGGCGGTGAGAAAGACACTGGACCTTTCCGTCCAGATTATGCTGCCGTATCTATAAGGCTGAATTTGCGCTCCCTTATCTACGAGAGCTCTACCCTGAGCATATGGGTTGCAGATAGGGTTCCAACATTTCCAGGTATTCCAGAAATCATATTCCCCTCCTAATTCCAGGACTCTTCCAACCAGGATGTCTGGAAAGCCATGGAATTTTGGGAACGTTCCCGGAATTCTTTGACCCTTGTTGCAGAAAAGGGGAGATACTGTAGGTGACATGGAGAAATGTTATGAAACACTCCACCCATTTTGAAGTTTTCATAATTTACTACTGAAAATGGGGTTTTCAAGTGTCACCTTTCAATGGCCTTAGACGGGCAAAAAACGTCTCACCTCTCATTGGCCCTGAACATCTGCTCTTAGCACTCAATAGTCAACATGACACTGTCTACCGTGTGAGAATGTGCTAGGTGAAAGTGAGGATGCCAGAGAGGGTATGTCCCAAATGGCACCCGGTTCCCTTTACAGTGCAAAAGTAGTGCGCCATATAGGGAATAGAGTGCCATTTGGGATGGAGATAATAATGAGGCTCTCCTCAGGGTCGGTATTTGTGAGCAGCAGCACATCTAATGAGGGCCGTGGTGACAGTGATGCTGACCTGGACGTTGATGGAGACGACACCGTGGACTACGGAAGAGCACAGTATCCTTCTAATTGACCAATCCCCCGAAATCCCACACCATCGACGAGAGTGTGGCAGCATTGAAGAGGTTAACATTGTTGCACACAGAACAAACAATTCAACAAGGGAACAAATGTGCCTTTGTTGAATGCAGCAGAACGGTCAGCCATAGGAAGAAGAAATGAACCTACGGTGAGAAATGCAGGACGCCACATAAAGACTTCATATTCCCCTCAGTCGGAACATCCATTCGACCATTGTATATTTCTGTTGTTCCCACTGCATGTTTATGTTTCCTTAGCCTGGTGATCCAGATATACAGAGGCAGACATCATCCCCTGTTCACAACGGGAGCCCGGGGAGGTGGAGGAGAGGAAAGCACCGAGGGGGGCTGTTTTAAAGTACGCACCGCCACGGGCGGTACTTCCATGGCCTGTTTCTATGTTCCCATCGCCACACAACAATGCCTCGTTTTTTGTGTTGTTATTATTATTATCTGCATTAACTGTCTTGTTAGTTCTAAATACGATCCTACTTTTGTTTCTCAGTGTTGGAACTCTGGACCGTTCAAAATGGACAAATGAGGGTGAGAACAGCTATGGTAGCAGTACATGTGGTGTTTCGAATGAGCTCATGTGTAGTACTTCATTAGTTGGATAATACACTTTTTCTCAGTAGTGTACAAGCAATATTTGGATCTGTGTTGAAATGTATCTAAAGCAGAACAGCAATGATCAAATGCTCAAATATATTTACACAACTTTTGATCATTTTCTTGCCTTGGTTCCCCGACTTGCATATCTTAGACCACCTTTTGCAAACCATTAAATACAAATGTCAGCAGTGAAGGCAAAATTCGCCGTTAGAGCTACAATGTGTACGTTTTTGGGGCGGCCCGACCAAATTCACATAGAAGCGAGAGTTATAGACCTCTCATTGTCATTGAAAGTAAGTCTAAGAAGCGGTAGGTATGTTCAATGTTCGCTATTTCTATGCGTCCCGTTCTTTAGTTCACGTTTTTTGACTTTCAAATAGCTAAAAATACAATATTTCTTGGTTTAGATGGGACGATTATACTCTATACAATGACTGCTTGTTTTGTCACATAACCAGAAATTAGGCGAACTATTAGAATTTTAGCAACCAGGAAGCAACCGGGTCGATTCCTGCATATAAAAAGAGAGTAATTGCCCATAATCATGCACTTTTGGATAGTTTTACTTCTGTCTATGAGGATTTGCTGACTGCCCAGGAAATGTGTTGATCTACTGGGGTTTCTAAAACACAGACTAGCTTTCTGTTTCCTCTGCTTGGACTCGAGAGTTAAAGTAACTATGGATGCGGTAATATTTTTTTTAGCAGGCAGTCGTGTTCTTTTGATGAATGCGCTTGCAATGTTGATGGTAGAATTTCGTTTTGATCAATGTGTTTCTGTTTTGAGAAGGCAACCACATTTAGAAAACGCATTTACTGTTTTGCAAAAGGCCACAGAGTTCTGTGTCTTTGTGGACTCTGTTTTGAATATCAACAGCGTTGTTCCAAAAAATATGCTTGTACGTGATTGAGAAAAACTGTAATGACTAGCGATAGTCCTCTTTTGCTACAGGATGTCCATCCACCAGCAACGGGGAACGCAACAAACTGGACAACAGCATTACCTCCGTACACAGGACCTGTAAAAACTGTGACATAGAGATGTAAGTTCTGAAAATTAAATTGTGAAAATGTTCCACATTACCATTAACTACGTGGTGCTGTAAACCGTCCCAAAAATCCCAACCTAAACTCTGTCTTTTCCCTAAGCTCATCTATAAATCAAGCTCAACTCATAGAGAAAGATTGGTGGTGACTGAGTGTGTATGAATGTGAGTGTGCCTGTGTGTGTGGTACTTGCCCTCCACCTCTCTCAGCACTGTTTTCTCTTCCCATGATAAATGAGGCAGTGAATGCTGGCAATGTGACTGCTCCTAAAATTCATGCTCTATGTACATGTATACCAGCTAATCATTTCATCCGTCTTCGATTTATAAATGACTCTGGCCTCTTCTTCTCCTGTCCCCCTCACTCCCTTCCTCTCTCTCACTGTGTGTGTGTGTGTGTGTGTGTGTGTGTGTGTGTGTGTGTGTGTGTGTGTGTGTGTGTGTATATGTGTGTATGTGTGTGTGTGTGTGTGCGTGCGTGCGCGTGTGTGTGTTCAGGGTCTCTGAGGATTCGGCACTCACGACGCTCGATGCACTAAAAACCCGGATACGAGACCTAGAGAAGCAGATGTCCAGAGGAGACAGATACAAATGTCTCATCTGTATGGTGAGTCTATGGCCTGAATCCCAGCCTGTTTGTGCTGTCATGCCAACTCCTTGTTACTCATTATCATTGTTTATCTTGACAATGAACAATTTACAGTGCCTTGCGAATGTATTCGGCCCCCTTGAACTTTGCGACCTTTTGCCACATTTCAGGCTTCAAACATAAAGATATAAAACTGTATTTTTTTGTGAAGAATCAACAACAAGTGGGACACAATCATGAAGTGGAACGACATTTATTGGATATTTCAAACTTTTTTAACAAATCAAAAACTGAAAAATTGGGCGTGCAAAATTATTCAGCCCCTTTACTTTCAGTGCAGCAAACTCTCTCCAGAAGTTCAGTGAGGATCTCTGAATGATCCAATGTTGACCTAAATGACTAATGATGATAAATACAATCCACCTGTGTGTAATCAAGTCTCCGTATAAATGCACCTGCACTGTGATAGTCTCAGAGGTCCGTTAAAAGCGCAAAGAGCATCATGAAGAACAAGGAACACACCAGGCAGGTCCGAGATACTGTTGTGAAGAAGTTTAAAGCCGGATTTGGATACAAACAGATTTCCCAAGCTTTAAACATCCCAAGGAGCACTGTGCAAGTGATAATATTGAAATGGAAGGAGTATCAGACCACTGCAAATCTTCCAAGACCTGGCCGTCCCTCTAAACTTTCAGCTCATACAAGGAGAAGACTGATCAGAGATGCAGCCAAGAGGCCCATGATCTGTCCATAGGACAACAATCAGTCGTATATTGCACAAATCTGGCCTTTATGGAAGAGTGGCAAGAAGAAAGCCATTTCTTAAAGATATCCATAAAAAGTGTCGTTTAAAGTTTGCCACAAGCCACCTGGGAGACACACCAAACATGTGGAAGAAGGTGCTATGGTCAGATGAAACCAAAATTGAACTTTTTGGCAACAATGCAAAACGTTATGTTTGGCGTAAAAGCAACACAGCTCATCACCCTGAACATACCATCCCCACTGTCAAACATGGTGGTGGCAGCATCATGGTTTGGGCCTGCTTTTCTTCAGCAGGGACAGGGAAGATGGTTAAAATTGATGGGAAGATGGATGGAGCCAAATACAGGACCATTCTGGAAGAAAACCTGATGGAGTCTGCAAAAGACCTGAGACTGGGACGGAGATTTGTCTTCCAACAAGACAATGATCCAAAACATAAAGCAAAATCTACAATGGAATGGTTCAAAAATAAACATATCCAGGTGTTAGAATGGCCAAGTTAAAGTCCAGACCTGAATCCAATCGAGAATCTGTGGAAAGAACTGAAAACTGCTGTTCACAAATGCTCTCCATCCAACCTCACTGAGCTCGAGCTGTTTTGCAAGGAGGAATGGGAAAAAATTTCAGTCTCTCGATGTGCAAAACTGATAGAGACATACCCCAAGCGACTTACAGCTGTAATCGCAGCAAAAGGTGGCGCTACAAAGTATTAACTTAAGGGGGCTGAATAATTTTGCACGCCCAATTTTTCAGTTTTTGATTTGTTAAAAAAGTTTGAAATATCCAATAAATGTCATTCCACTTCATGATTGTGTCCCACTTGTTGTTGATTCTTCACAAAAAAATACAGTTTTATATCTTTATGTTTGAAGCCTGAAATGTGGCAAAAGGTCGCAAAGTTCAAGGTGGCCGAATACTTTCGCAAGGCACTGTAGTTGGATAAGAGCACAAAGGCGTCTGGGACCAGGCTAGTTAGGATAGCAGCACTGGGAGGAATCTAGTTCAACAGAAGCACTGACTTGTATCCTGATACTGAACTAATTAAACACACTATGAGACCCAAAGTAAGCACATTCCAATTGAACAATTGATTTAATCCGGACTTTTGAGGAATGTATCACAGCTACAGTGCATAAGTATTCAGACCCCTTGACTTTTTCTACATTTTGTTACATTACAGATTTATTCTAAAATGGATTCACCAATCTATACACAATACCCCATAATGATGAAGCGAAAACAGGTTATTTGATATTTTTGCAAATATATATATATTTTTCTTACCTTATATACGTAAGTATTCAGACCCTTTGCTATGCGACTCGAAATTGAGTTCCGGTGCATCCTGTTTCCATTGATCATCCTTGAGATGTTTCTACAAATTGATTGGAGTCCACCTGTGGTAAATTCAATTGATTGGAAAGGCACACACCTGTCTATATAAGGTCCCACAGTTGACAGTGCATGTCAGAGCAAAAGCCAAGCCATGAGGTCAAAGGAATTGTCCGTAGAGCTCCGACACAGGATTGTGTCGAGGCACAGGTCTGGGGAAGGGTTGTGAAAATGTTCTGCAGCATTGAAGGACCCAAGAACACAGTGGCCTCCATCATTCTTAAATGGAACCACCAAGACTCTTCCTAGAACTGGCCGCCCGGCCAACCTGAGCAATCGGGGGAGATGGGCCTTGATCAGGTAGGTGACCAAGAACCCGGTGGTCACTCTGACAGAGCTCCAGAGTTCTTCTGTGGAGATGGGAGAACCATCGAGAAGGACAACCATCTCTGCAGCTCTCCACCTATCAGGCCTTTATGGTAGAGTGACCAGATGGAAGCCACTCCTCAGTAAAAGGCACATGACAGCCTACTTGGAGTTTGACAAAATGCACCTAAAGGACTCTCAGACCATGAGAAACAAGATTCTCTGGTCTGATGAAACCAAGATTGAACTCTTTGGCCTGAATGCCAAGCGTCATGTCTGGAGAAGACTTGGCATCATCCCTACTGTGAAGCATGGTGGTGGCAGCATCATGCTGTGGGGATATTTTTCAGCATCAGGGACTGGGAGAATAGTCGGGATCTAGGGAAAGATGAATGGAGCAAAGTACAGAGAGATCCTTGATGAAAACCTTACTCATCAGTGCTCAGGACCTCAGACTAGGGCGAAGGTTCACCTTCCAACAGGACAACAAACCTAAGCACACAGCCAAGAAAACGCAGGACTGGCTCAGGACAAGTCTCTGAATGTCTTTGAGTAGCCCAGCCAGAGCCTGCACTTGAACGCGATCAAACATCTCTGGAGAGACCTGAAAGTAGCTGTGCAGCAACGCTCCCCATCCAAATTGACAGAGATTGAGAGGATCTGCAGAGAATGGGAGAAACTCCCCAAATACAGGCGTGCCAAGGTTGTAGCGTCATATCCAAGAACACTTGAGGCTGTAATCGCTGCCAAATGCACTTCAACAAAGTATTGAGTAAAGGTCTGAATATGTGATGTTGTGATAATGTGATATTTCAGTGTTTCATTTTTTATACATTTTAAACAAATCTAAAACCCAGTTTTTGCTCTGTCATTATGGGGTATTGTGTGTAGATTGATGACGGGAGGGGAAACGATTTAATTCATTTTCATTTTAGAATAAGGCTGTAACGTAACAACATGTGCAAAAAGTCAAAGGGTAGCTGTTTCATCCATCCTAGCCACTTCTCATCCATCCACTCATCCATCCTCTCAAGCGGCACTAATACAGCAGATACAGACACTTAGCGCCATCTAGTGACAGCTGTCTCCCATTTAATCAGAGTGGGAACAGGACAGAATGTGGAATGTGTAGCACTGTGTAGCACTGTAATCCAATACTGTCTGTCTGTCCGTCCGTCCGTCCGTCCCCTATAGGACACATATTCTACGCCCCTCACTTCCATCCAGTGCTGGCACGTCCACTGTGAGGAGTGCTGGCTCCGCACACTGGTAAGAATAAAGAAAAACGGAAAGAAATCCTGTCAGATAACACTAAAGCTAAGGAGCATGATATAAGAGATACTACATACAACAAATGGTATTTCTGTCAAGCAGTCACGCATGGCTGTGTTTTGTCTTCTAGGGGGCTAAGAAGCTTTGTCCACAGTGTAACACCATAACTTCCCCAGGGGACCTGAGACGGGTGTATCTGTAGCCCGGCGGGGCCCGGGGAAGCACAGGCCTTTGAGGGGGACATAAAGGGCAGCTGGCCTGTCAGAGATCACCCTTGTCTTTGCACCTTAACCCCCCCACCCACCCACACACACACACCTTCCGAACTGAGTAGGGGCGCACCTCATGAATAGATCGTACCCATGACTGGGTATTGCACAACGATCAGTCCTCATGTCCTTTTGACGTTTTAGGTTTGACATTTCACCTTTGGTTCGCCCAGCTGGATGGTGTTCGTTTGTACCCTGCTCGCCTCCACCTTTAGTGAGCCAGGAGAGTTCTAAGAGGAGGACTCTGTGCTCAATCCGTTAATCCCCGTAAGGTATATAGATGAAATAAATGACAAGAACTGAAGTATTCTCAGCGCTCAGGCACTGAAAGAAAGCTTTCAGGTGGATGTAGATCACTCTGGACTATTATTATATACTGTGTACTCTTTTTAGAAATAATAATTGTCTGTTTTTATCAAGATAAAGCACATGTAAATAGTTTTGTGTATGTTTTCAATTGTTAATGTGAAAAAAAGATTAACACTCCCGTTGTGTTAACGGTCATGTTCTTATAAAGTCATGTTTTTTGGTTAGTTCGGGTGGGAGGAAAGTGTGAACATAACAATTGTCATATTTTGAGATTCATTATTTTGTGTTTTTGTCGTTTAGGTTGTGTTTCTTTGTACAGGAGTACAAAGTGTAATTAATCAATGTTACAAAAAAAACAATGTGTCTTTAAAAAAGATGGTTATTGCATAAATAAATATCTACACTACAACGATATCATTGAAAAACATTTATTCCACCGATTTTTGATTTAGGCCCAGATTCAATCTGATCGAGGGTTTATAGGCACTGCGACGTTTAAAGACAACGTGTTCACATAGATCCCATTCACGGTAAGTGTCGGCTCAAATTGGAAATGGACTTTTCAAAGCTGCGATGCCTATAACCCACGATCGGATTGAATCCCGGCCTTAGAGTCAATGTGTGTACAACGTTATAGATCAAAACCATAATCTTGCTTACACTTTATAATAACTGTCATGAAATACCGGTAAACAATTAGAAATGCTTATTACATGCTTAAATGGTTTGTCAATTATTATTGTTACGCTTATGAATTGTACTTTTACAACAACAAAAATGAAATACTTATTTAGTTCATAAATAGTTCCTTAATTCTTATTCGTGAAAGGTTTGTAGAAAGTTTTACCCAAGTCTCTTGATCTAAATGATGTTCACAGTTCGACGAATTAGTCTTGACCTGTTGCCCTTTTATCTATGGTGTGATTTGTTCCATCATAAAAAAAGCAAAGCAGCTCCTTGCATGTTGATATGTCCAGTCCGGAGCCTTGATATACTGTATGCCTATGCAATTGTCCTTTAAGAAACAAATGGGTTACTTCAGGATTAGTCCAGGCCAGGTCAGGTCAAGACTAAGCCATTCAATCCTACTATTCTTGATCTTTTTTTCAGGTTCTGACCGCCCACTGTTCCTGCCAAGACGAAGGATATGAGCTAAGGAGTCTGACCTGGTAGGGCAGTAGGGTGGGATGGACAGAGGGGGCTATTTCCATGGGCTGAGCAAAGAGTAAAAGGGGAGTCTTCACAATGACGCATCAGTAGCGTCAGGACCCATCCTCTGTATGCCAGGGGTGTCCAACTCAATTCCTGGGAAAAGCTATTTGTCTACTGGTTGTTGTTATCACCTAGACCTAGACAGCCAGCTGAGGGGAGTTCCTAACTGATCAATTCCTTAATTAATTAATGAACTACAAGGGGGAGCGAAAAGAAAACCCGCAGACACTCTGCCCTGCAGGAATTGAGTTAGATGCCAGTGTCACATGTAATAACACATGTCATACCATCAGCTCACCTGAGACGGGTGCGGGACCCGAGGGAAAGGAGCATCTGGACTGGGACTATTACGGTGACCATTTACCAGCGGCCACGACTCGCGAGCGCAGTCAAATTCCACGTGACCGTTTATTCACGGTAACTAGGCTTCTCCAAACTCTGATGCTGCTGATGGTCATTACTAACCTACCAAACTTGCTAACTGCCTGGTACTCAGCACTCTATTGTCCCGCTAATCACTCCGACATCAATGCAAATGTAATCAAAAATCTAAACAAACACTAAACACGTGTTTATTTCTTAACTTTCCTAATATTAAGCACATTGCTTCTCTTTACAACAGGAGTATAGCCTTCCTGGCTGGCATGAAAATGAACCACGGGAAAAGCGTCCTCCATTCGCTGTAAGTGTAAGTGCATAGATGACATATTTTTTCCCCCGGCTCCGTTTCAAGACGGTGCATGATAATGGTCCATTGTAAATCAAAACCAATTTCACACATATATTATTTAGTATATGTAAATAAAACATTAAATCAAGATCAGTCGGATGGGTGACAACATTAGCCTATCACTTGTGAATTATGTATTTTCATTTGTGAATGATGTAGTATCACTTGTGAATGATGTATTTTCACTTGTGAATGATGTAGTATCACTTGTGAATGATGTAGTATCACTTGTGAATGATGTAGTATCACTTGGGAACGATGCCCTGCTTGTAAGGCTAGAAACAGCTCATGCCTTTTTTTGAGGGACTTTTTCAAATCATAGTTGCACATCTCACGTAGCCTAGCCCGTAGGCCTGTATGTTTTGAATAAGGTTTGTAATCACAATTAAAGTGGCCAAATAACATCTTAAAATGAAGCACATTAATCCGCTTTACAACCGGTGTAGAGCCTAACTGGCATACATAGGCGGTGAGTTTGGGGGTGATCATTTTCACCACAAAAAAATTCACCTTTATAATATACATGCATAACCGCATTTGAGGTCACTTTTGAGAATGGTGTTCTCCCGCTAGTTGATAGCATTTTGGAACATTCCTCCGCTGAAAGCCTTCTGCCTTGTGCACATTGCTGCGTTAGTAATGTGACGAAATAGCTCTAACAGCTCATCAACGCCTTCCAACATCTTCAATATGCACCCCGGAATTTGCAGTTGCTTCCCCAATGTTGGTCTTCATTTGTAGACTGTGAGAAGGACCTGATCACGTGACGAGCATTGGCTAAAAATAATTGAGATATCTGAGAGAGCCATGCGAGTGAGAGGTGAGAGGAGCATGCAGTCGGGAGAAGGGAATTATAATGATTATATTCACCCATCGGCAGGAAAAGGCATGGATTGTTTTTTTGCGGGCATTACAGCCACACAAAGGGGATGCCGCCGGGAAATTCTAGGAATGATCAAGTGCTTGTCAAATTGTGAATGAGAGACTGATGAAGTGGGTGCAAGCAAAGCAGTGTTCACGGCTTTCATACATTTCTTTTTCAAATGATCATTAGGGTCGCATCCATGCAGCCTGCAGAATGTATTAAACATCTAAACATATAGCCCAACGTTTGTATCACAGCTAAAGTTGCAGACATAACTCTAAATCAAGTATATAGGAGGATCTGTTTCTTTGTTAGCTGCTCAACACTGAACAGTTGCACGTGCGCACTCCCTCCCTCGACTCGTTTGGAGAAAATGTCCTTTGTGTTTCATTCGGGCTATGTTCAATTGTATTCTTCATACTATAAAATAATGCCACGGAATTCGAAGCAAATCTTTTCTGCTAAATGAAGTAGTGTAGCCCACAGGCATACTCTATGTGTCACACCCTGAACTGTTTCACCTGTCTTGTGACTAACCCCCAACAGTTGTCTCCCATGTACTTATACCTGTGTTTTCTGTTTGCCTGTTGCCAGTTCGCCTACCAGCGTGTTTCCTGTGCTCTAGTTTTTGCTTCTTCTTGTCTTCCAAGTTCTGACCTTTCTGCCTGTCCTGACCCTGCCTGCCATCCTGTAACTACTTGACTCTGATTTGGATTACGACCCTTTGCCTGCCTTGACCTACTGATTGCCTGCCTTGTACGTACTGTAATAAACTCTGAGACTCGTACTATCCGCCTCCTGTGTCTGCATCTGGGTCTTAGCATGAGCTGTGATAATATGGCATAGCCAGACCAGGGCTAACATAAAGACATCCCAAGAGTGTGCAATTCTGTTCTTCTGAAATAGACTACATTTTCTTCATGTCATGTTTCTTTATCATGGATTTATTGTGAAGGTGTAGGCTATATTACATGGATTTATTGTGAAGGTGTAGGCTATATTACATGGATTTATTATACTTTTTCAAAATGTACCAACAGTTATTTGCTTGGCAATCACCCGACTGACAAAATGTCAAGACCGCCATAACCTTAATCTGGACCCATCCTCTATGTGAGACCAGTGTTGCATGTAACACCAACCATGCCAGGGCAGCCACCTCTCACTTACAGACTGCAAATCTACTAGATCAAACAAGCTCTATGTCCCTCGACTGTGTCTGTGTATACTAAAGTGAATGATGGTGTGGCCTTTTGTTCCCCTTAATCACATTTCCTCCTTCATTAAGAAGTTTATCATTAACACAGGGTTTGTTAGCCAGGAGCTGAGGACGACAACCTGATTGACCAGTGATACATTGTGACAAATCAGAAAAAAACAGAGCCGAGAAGCCATCAGGGCTAGTCCTGTCACATGACTTGAAGTAACTAAGGCGCTACCTGTTTGGACGGCTCAGATAAACAAGGCCAGCATGCCAGCATGCGATTGGCTGATGAGCTGAAGGGAGGAGGTGGTAATTGAGGCTGTCAGTAAGCTGTCTATGTCAATCAGTCTGACACACACCTACCAACAACTCACAAACACACACCTAAGCTCTCTCCTCCGTCTCAATCACTCCGAGACATCTTCTCTACAGCCACCCAGTACAGCCACTGAGATAAGGTAAGACAAACATGCAACTTCAAAGATGTAAGAAAGACAGAGCTAATATACAGTAGGACAGAGCTAATATACAGTAGGACAGAGCTAATATACAGTAGGACAGAGCTAATATACAGTACATCAAGTTGAAACTGAGGTCTGTCTTCAGTAATCAATGTAACCTGGCAATTACTCACTGTACAACGAACTGCTTTTTATGGACTCCACTTGGAAATCATTCACAAGTTTGTAGTCCTTGAATGTTCTTTTGTTGCCGTGCTTGGAGATCTCAGTTGTACGCGTTAGTAGGATTCCCCTGAATTATTGACAACGTATATTTGAAAAGGTTATACAATGATTAGATAAAATAACAGCAACAGTATGTTGTCTTTGTGAAGTTGAGTCATCTTAAGGGGTTAGGCAATAGACCCTTAACTCATTTATTCAATTATGGCCAGTCTGGTCTGTTGTTTTCATGAAATGCCCAACTAAGTTCAGCAGACAGGGATCTGGGTTGTGATGGTTCAATGATCTACGGCTCTCTTCGAATTAATGCTAGTACACACTCCAATTAAATAAGTAAAGAGCTTGACAGCCTGGAGTGTGTTTTCCCAGGAAACATCCTTGAAGGGTCACGACCTCATTGATATAGGGAGTCAAACAGGACTCGAAATAGGTCAGATGGGCTGATTAGCCACTGAGTCTAAAGTCAGCAAGAACATCCTTCGCCAATAGGATGAAGAGCTTCAGACATTACCACCAGTGTTTTGCCACCACTACTGACTGACTTGAAACACACCTATTTGAACATGGTGTATATCTGGGAATATCCTTATTGTCCGAGTCACAGTAGACAAGCCAATATGCCTTTCTTCTGGCAGATACACTGTAATGGTGTTGACCCAGCTCTGTACCTGATGTTCCATTTGAACGAAAAGGCCTTTTCGTTGCATCTGTTTTGGAGTGGACCGTGGAATATGGGCCTTGGCCTAATCCCGCTTACAAGGTCCTATCATCCAGCCTGCTCCATCAAATCACAGGTCTACCCATTTGTATAATGTTGAGTTGGGCTATCGCTGACGTGATGAATTTGTTGTGGAACCTAATGTTTCGTGGAAGAATTGTGTTACTGGAATAGCTGCACATCTATGATCTAAATGAAAGTAGTGATTATGACCACCAAACACTCAGGGGTAGAAAATTCCCCCCCCCCCCCATGTCTGATTGTGGCATAGCCATTAAATCATAGTGGATTATTCACTGGATCAGTGGATTAGACGTTAGCATCTGAGCCTAAGGCCAGAGGAAGAACTGCTTAGCTATAGGCTCGCTAGCTGGTTAGCTTCCAAGCACTCTACGCAGATTGGCTCCTGTGAGTGGAGTTAGTCAGGGCCTGACTTAATCATTTTGAAGGTTACAGAATAAATCTCGAGTGTGTTTCATTCCATTATTGTTTGTGTATATCTGTTCCTGGTCATGGTAGTGGCAGGCTAGACAGTGGTGGGCTGCTGAATAGTGAAAGGCTACGCCGGTCATCGCTACTTTGCATAGAAGGTCACTATTGTCACACAACCGTGCACAGACTTCGATTACGCTATAAGCACTCTTTGTACAAAGAGAGACAACAATCCATGCTTTGGTTTTGGTTTACCTGGCTGGTGCCACCAAATACTAACTGAAGCATTTTTGTCCAAAAGTTAGTACGTTTTAATTTCATGCCCAAATGATCCCAAAGTGTCTAAAACGGATTGCGTGGCTCCATTAAATTAGTTTAAGATTATTTGTGTAGCAAATGCATTGGTTTTGTAAAAAAAAAAATCTAAATGTACATAATTTTACAGTACAAACTGTTTTTTCACTGTATCTTTCATTGTATTTCCTCTCTCCCTCTCCAGTGTTATGGAAGGACCCAGGCCTGTTGTTCTGAGCGGCCCCTCGGGGGCAGGGAAGAGCACTCTTATGAAGATGCTGCTGAGGGATTACGATGGAGTCTTTGGCTTCAGCGTGTCACGTACGTTTGTGCTTCACCCGCCATTTGACTCCTATCCCAATATCCTGTCTGGGAGGAAGTGGGACAGCAGTATGCCCTATCTGTCCTTACTGTCTCAGCCTTCTCTACCTCTAGGCCACGTTTGTCATAGGACTTTGGTCTGGGTTATTGTATCCCTCTTTGTATCCAAGCATAGGCTGTTTGTCATTGGACTTGGAGTGGGATATTCCCGTATACCATCCATGTCCAGTTTAGTTATGGTTGTGCGGATCTGTGCGACACAGGGATGTCCTCTATCTCCATTCCTCTTCTTGCTGGCTGCAAGGAAGACCAATGAAAACAAAAGAACCGGCATACAGTCAGGGTTGTCTGGCATGACTGGATGTTGATGACGGATGTTGATCATTAATGCTCATTGAATGTGTCCTTACAGATACAACAAGGAGCCCACGTCCAGGAGAGGTAGACGGCAAAGGTACAGTAACATCCTCTCACTCATAAACACAGATCATGTCTGTGAACCCATCTCAGTCATGTTAGTAATCCCAGATGGATATCAGTGATGCTCTCCAGGCTTTTAATCAAGTTTGGTTTTGTAACTTCTGGTTTTCACTTCTGATTTTGTAACTTGAATGCTGGCTTCAGCAATTAACGACATCATTTCCTCTCCGCTCTATTTGAAGATTACCACTTCTCCAACAGGGAGGCTATGCAGGAGGATATTGACGATGGGACGTACATTGAGAATGCAGAGTTTTCCGGGAACCTGTATGGAACAAGGTAGAGTACATTTTGATAACTTTCTTTTGACATCAAAATGAGTTGCAAAATTCCGGTGCCTTCTCAGGTTTTCCAGAAATCTATCCTCTAGCCTAGTCATACTGGAGCATGTGAGGAATAGTCATTGGTGTGAGGTGTCACTCTTACGCTGTCCATATGTATTGTTTAAAAGCCCCCATGTTGTAAACCTACTGTGCAAAACCAGGTGGAAAGATGCATATGTTCTTGTTTCTGCTGTTCAATGGAGTTGTGAAACAATGAATGAACATAACTTGTATTTCCTGTTTCTACATAGCAAGTCTTCTGTAGATGAAGTGCGGGCCAATGGTCTCATCTGCATTCTGGATGTGGACATCCAGGGAGTAAGGAACATCAAGCAAACTGACCTGGACCCTATCTATGTCTCTATCCAGCCCCCCTCTATAGAGATCCTGGTAATGCCCAATTCAGAGTTCAGAGCCGCCATAGTCAGCATGGCCCATTATGAAACATTTAAGAGCCTCATGGAGTATATCAAATGAGGCTCTTAAATGTCACAATGGAACGCAGACTATCATGGCTGAGCGACTGTAAACTCTGCAACAAGTCCACAATCACACAACGCAAAGGGTACTACTGTCTATTTTGGCATTCCTCAATGTTCTGTGCTTGGACCGCTATTTTTGGATAAAAGTAGAGACTCAGAGCTACAAAATGGTATATCATACACTGCAGATGAGGAAGAATGGGAACGTTATTCTGCTTTGAAATTTGATTAACTTGCAACTCCACTTTTGCAAAAATGTCCCTTGAATGTTTTGGTACACCTACAATAGCGGCGAGCTCTTCTTTGTCTACACCTATTCAGCATCGTTCACACCCTCTTAAATCTTATCCCCAACCATCTCTTTAAGGAAAATAACCAAAGATTTCAAGACTAAAAGTAACTAGCAATGCAAATATATTTCTGAGATACAAATAATATTACTACACATATCATACACGAGTCAGCAAGCTAACATTCGCTAGTACGCTTTAACTTGCAATGAAAACGACTTTCTGACCAAGAACGTATAAAGAACGTATAAAGAACGTATAAAGAACGTAGAAACGTATAAATTCTGAAAATGTAGCTAGACTCTTACCCGTATATATGGATGAATGCTTCACAGAAGCGTGTATTTTCCATTTGGTTTGTAGCTAGCTATAGCTTGTTTGGCCCGTTACTGTGTCAAGTCGGCAGGGTAGCCTAGTTGTTAGAGTGTTGGACTAGTAACCGGAAGGTTGTAAGTTCAAAACCCGAGCTGACAAGGTACAAATCTGTCATTCTGCCCCTGAAAAGGCAGTTAACCCCCTGTTCCTAGGCCGTCATTGAAAATAAGAATTTGTTCTTAACTGACTTGCCTAGTTAAATAAAGGTTAAAATAAAGTCACTCCAGTCAACTGTGTGCAGAAAGTAACGTCAGTCCATCACAACCTTTTCCCACTGATCTTTGTCGATAGGGTATTCTAAATTCGGGGCAACAATGTTGTTGAGGAGTAGCCACACTTTTGTAGTTCTCTATGGCTAACATTGTCTTTCAAAAAAGCCAGGATGATCTACTACACATACTGAGCAGCTCATGTTATAGACAGAAGTGGCAAACCAATCCGAACTCCTCTCTCAGCATGTCCAACCCATCCATTATCTGAACCAATCATGGCAAGTGGGAAGGTTCCTTTCTTTTTCAGTGGCTAAACCAACTAGGCTTGTAATTGAACATGTTTATTAGTATTTACAGATGGCATACAAGTTTGTTATTAAAGCACATGAAAGTTCACATGTTCAAGAAGGTATTTCTGCCCCAAAACGCATTTTGATTATCCGACATCATGAAACGGATCACATATGCTAGCCCTTGGAAATGTCATCCTTGAGCTAGTGACATGAGTCTCTTAAAATGTATGAATGTACTCTTGAAATGTAGATATTGTAATAGCTTTTGGGACAATTGATGTGTACAGGAAAAGCGTCTGAGGGACAGAAATACGGAGACAGAGGAGAGTCTGCAGAAGCGTCTGGAGGCAGCACGGGTTGACATGGAGCTCAGTAGGCCCCCCTTACTGTCCCATTTAGACATAGTTGTACTGCAAATCTTTGGAAAATATGGATGGAACCACTAATAATCCATGCTATGACTTATCACTTTCCTATTTTAGGCAACGAGCCTGGAGTGTTTGACATGCTTATTGTCAATGATGACTTAGAGGAGGCTTATGAGAAGTTGCAAAGTGTTCTTATTGAGGTAAGTCTGAAGAGAGGATGACTGTCTACATTTAGAATAGGGACAAAGTAGAATTCTCTAAATTTGAGTCAGTCGGTAGTGGTCTCACACAATTTTCTCACATGTTTGTCTCTACAGGAAATTACTAAAGTTCAGTCAACCAAGAAAGAAAGATGCAATTCGTAAGAAGAAGAATTTTGTTATTATGCATATCATAGCCACACATGTCCTATAACAAAATCTTTCATTGTATTCAATCCCTCTCTCCCTTTGCGTCAGTATTATGTCAGGACCCAGGCCTGTTGTAATAAGTGGCCCCTCAGGGGCAGGGAAGAGCACTCTGCTGAAGAAGCTGCTGAAGGACTACAAGGGAGTTTTCGGCTTCAGCGTATCACGTACGTATTGTGTCACCCAACATGTAGTTTCCAGTGGTAGCGGAGCAGGATCTATCCCCACTGTCTCAGCCTTATCTAACTACAGGTCGTTTGTCATAGTACTTGGAGTGTGATATTTCTGTAGACCACTCATATTCAAACCATTTTTTAACAGTTTAGTTATGGCTGTACTGATTGGTGCGAGACAGGGATATCCACTGTCACCATTTCACTTCTTGATGGCTATCGACTGGATCACGAGGAAGACCACTGAGCACAAAAGAAACGGCATACAGTTAGCGTTGTCTGGCATATTTTTGAATGCTCATCATTGGTTGAGGTTATTGATATCATTCTGTATCATTTATGACATGTATGCTCACAGAATAAGATGGGTGTTACATTTATGCTCACTAAATGTGTCCTTACAGATACAACAAGGGACCCACGTCCAGGAGAGGTAGATGGCAAAGGTACAGTATCATTCTCTTACTCATAAACACAGATCATGTCTGTAAACCCAGAAGGATATTGGTGGTGCTCTCCAGGCCAAGAATGGTGCTGGCCTTCTTACTGTATCTTTAGTAAGAATTTCCTACTGTATGAACGCCAGGCCTCAAACTTAATGTGTGTTGCAGTGCCATGAATGTTGAGTGTGGTGGCAGTTACAGTGCCTTCAGAAAGTATTCACACCCCTTGACTTTTCCCACATTTTACAAAGTGGGATTAAAATTGTCTGACAACAATCTACACCAAATACCCTGTAATGTCAAAATGGAAGAAAAATTTTAACATTTGTAAAAAAAAAATAAATAATAATAATAATGTATATATTGATAAGTACTCAACCCCCCTGAGACAATAGATGGTTCAATCGCCTTTGGCAGTGATTACAGCTGTGAGTCTTTCTGGATATGTCACTAAGAGCTTTGCACACCTGGATTGTGCAATATTTGCACATTATTCTTTAAAAAAGTATTGTCAAGTTCGTTGTTGATCATTGTTAGACAGCCATTTTCAAGTCTTGCCATAGATTTTTAAGCAGATTTAAGTCAAAACTGTAACTAGGCCACCCAAAAACAGTAAACGTTGTTTTGGTAAGGCACCCCAGTGTATATTTGGCCTTGTGTTTTAGATTATAGTCCTGCTGAAAGGTGAATTTGACTCGCAGTGTCTGTTGGAAAGCGGACTGAACCAGGTTTTCTTCTCGGATTTTGCCTGTGTTTAGCTCTATTCTGTTTCTTCTTATCCTTAACTCCCTAGTCTTTGCTGATGACAAGCATAACCATAACATGATGGAGCCACCACCATGCCTGAAAATATGATATAAGAGTGGTACTCAGTGATGTGCTATGTTGGAAAGTTCCTTCTTTGCCACATTTTTTGCAGTTTTACTTTAATGCATTATTGCAAACAGAAAGCATGTTTTGGAATATATTTATTCTGTACAGGGTTCCTTCTTTTCACTCTGCGATTTAGGTTAGTATTTTGGAGAAACTGCAACATTGTTGATCCATCCACAGCCATTAAACTCCTTAAATCCTTGAGCTGATTCCTTCCTCACCGGCAACTAGTTAGGAAGGACGCCTGTATCTTTGTATTGACTGAGTGTATTGATACATTCCAATGTGTAATAAATAAGTTCACCATGCTCAAAGGGGTATTCAATGTCTGTTTTTTTAAAATCTGCAAATAGGTGCCCTAATTTGTGAGGCATTGGAAATCCTCCCTGGTCTTTCTGGTTGAATCTGTGTTTGACATTTACTGCTAGACTGAGGGACCTTAAAGATAAGTGTATGTGTTGGATACAGAGATGAGGTAGTCAATAACAAAAATAAATTTGCCATAACAAAAGAGTTGAATACCTACTGACATTTCAGCTTTTTCATTTTTCATTAATTTGTTAAAATATTTAAAAATATGATTCCACTTTGACATTATGGGGTATTGTGTGTAGTCCAGTGATACAAAATATCAATGTAATTTTCAATTCAGGCTGTTTCACAACAAAAAAATCCAAGGGGTTGAATACTTTCTGAAGGCTCTGTATCTGCACACAATTGTTATATTTCTGCATAGACTATTAGTGTTCGGACAGCTCGCTGAAAAGCCAAAAGTGGCCTCCCGGGTGGTGCAGGGGTCTAGGGCACTGCATCACAGTGCTAGCTGTGCCACCAGAGACTCTGGGTTCGAGCCCAGGCTCTGTCGCAGCCGGCCCGCGACCGGGAGGTCCATGGGGCGACGCACAATTGGCCTAGCGTTGTCCGGGTTAGGGAGGGTTTGGCCGGTAGGGATATCCTTGTCTCATCACGCACTAGTGACTCCTGTGGCGGGCTGGGTGCTAACAAGGTCGCCAGGTGCACGGTGTTTCCTCCAACACATTGGTGCGGTTGGCATCCGGGTTGGATGTGCGCTGTGTTAAGAAGCAGTACGGCTTGGTTGGGTTGTGTTTCGGAGGACGCATGGATTTTGACCTTCGTCTACCACGAAATTGGGGAGAAAAGGGGGTAAAATAAAAAAAAAAAAAGCCAAAAATGATGTTTTCCATCATACATAAGTATAACTAAAGACGGAAAACAGTAGAATGACATAAACTCAGCAAAAATAAATGTCCTCTCACTGTCAATTGCGTTTATTTTCAGCAAACTTAACATGTGTAAATATTTGTATGAAAATAAGATTCAACAACTGAACAAGTTCCACAGACATGTGACTAACAGAAATGGAATAATGTGTCCCTGAACAAAGTGTGTGTTTGGGGGGGAGTCAAATTCAAAAGTAACAGTCAGTATCTGGTGTGGCCACCAGCTGCATTAAGTACTGAAATCTCCTCCTCATGGACTGCACCAGATTTGCCAGTTCTTGCTGTGAGATGTTACCCCACTCTTCCACCAAGGCACATGCAGGTTCCCGGACATTTCTGGGGGGAATGGCCCAAGCCCTCACCCTCCGATCTAACAGGTCCCAGACGTGCTCAATGGGATTGAGATCCGGGCTCTGCGCTGGCCATGGCAGAACACTGACAATCCTATCTTGCAGGAAATCACACACAGTATGAGCAGTATGGCTGGTGGCATTGTCATGCTGGAGGGTCATGTCAGGATGAGCCTGCAGGAAAGGTACCACATGAGGGAGGAGAAAGGCTTCCCTGTAACGCACAGCGTTGAGATTGCCTGCAATGACAACAATCTCAGTCCGATGCTGTGACACACCGCCCCAGACCATAATGGACACTCCACCTCCAAATCGATTCCGCTCCAGAGTACAGGCCTCGGTGTAACGCTCATTCCTTTGACGATAAACGCGAATCCGACCATTACCCCTGGTGAGACAAAACCACGACTCGTTGTGCCCACAGGCAACATTGTTGCCGGTGATGTCTGGTGAGGACCTGCCTTACAACAGGCCTACAAGCCCCCAGTCCAGCCTCTCTCAGCCTATTGCGGACAGTCTGAGCACTGATGGAGGGATTGTGCGTTCCTGGTGTAACTCGGGCAGTTGTTGTTGCCATTCTGTACCTGTCCTGCTGATGTGATGTTCGGATGCACCGATTCTGTGCAGGTCTTGTTACACGTGGTCTGCCACTGCGAGGACAATCAGCTGCCCGTCCTGTCTCCCTGTAGCGCTGTCTTAGGCGTCTCACAGTACGGACATTGCCATTTATTGCTCTGGCCACATCTGCAGTCCTCATGCCGCCATGCAGCATGCCTAAAGCACGTTCACGCAGATGAGCAGGGATCCTGGGCATCTTCTTTTGGTGTTTTTCAAGGTCAGTAGAAAGGCCTCTTTAGTGTCCTAAGTTTTCATAACCTTAATTGCCTACCGTCTGTAAGCTGTTAGTGTCTTAACGACCGTTCCACTGGCGCATGTTCATTAATTGTTTATGGTTCTTTGAACAAGCAAGGGAAACAGTATTTTAAACCCTTTACAATGAAGATATGTGAAGTTATTTGGATTTTTATGAATTATCTTTGAAAGACAGGGTCCTTTTTTGCTGAGTTTATATCAGAGATATATTACTAGACTCTTATGGCTCTTGAGTCATTTTTTATCATTTTATATTCATAGGACATTTATTAGACATTTAGCCTAATTGTAAACAACTATCATATCAAATTGCCCACAAACTGTCAAGTATATACAGTACCAGTCAAACATTTGGACACACCTACTCATTCAAGGGTTTTTCTTTATTTCTACGATTTTATACATTGTAGAACAATAGTGAATACATCAAAACTATGAAATAACACCTATGGAATCTTTTAGTAACCAAAAAGTGTTAAACAAATCAAAATATATTTTAGATTCTTCAAAGTAGCCACCCTTTGCCTTGATGACAGCCTTGCACACTCTTGGAATTCTCTCAACCAGCTTTATGAGGAATGCTTTTCCAACAGACTTGAAGGAGTTCCCACATATGCTGAGCACTTATTGGCTGCTTCTCCTTCACACTGCGGTCGAACTCATCCCAAAACCATCTCAATTGGGTTGAGGTCGGATGATTGTGGAGGCCAGGTCATCTGATTCAGAAGAATGGCCCCGAAGGAGATGGCTGCCGTTTTACGCTCCCGTAACCAATTGTGCTATTTTGTATGTTTTTTTGCATTATTTGCAACTTATTTTGTACGTAATGTTTCTGCCACCGTGTCTTATGACCGAAAAGATTGTCAAGACATCAGGATATTACTCACCCTGTACTGGAGGAATAGTTTTTATTCAATGAGTCAGATGGGAAGGATTTACTTCAGACGCCCGACAAGGCCCTCATCCCCGTCATTCGCAGGAGAAAGAATCAGAGGTATCGAGGACGAAGGTCCAGGTGCCTTGTAAGGATCTGTCGCCGAGAGAGTAATCTACCTTTTACCACCGGTCCTATTAGCCAATGTATAATCAATCGACAATAAAATAGACTAACTACAATCATGTACAGTGCCTTGCGAAAGTATTTGGCCCCCTTGAACTTTGCGACCTTTTGCCACATTTCAGGCTTCAAACATAAAGATAGAAACCTGTATTTTTTTGTGAAGAATCAACAACAAGTGGGGCACAATCATGAAGTGGAACGACATTTATTGGATATTTCAAACTTTTTTAACAAATCAAAAACTGAAAAATTGGGCGTGCAAAATTATTCAGCCCCCTTAAATTAATACTTTGTAGCGCCACCTTTTGCTGCCATTACAGCTGTAAGTCGCTTGGGGTATGTCTCTATCAGTTTTTCACATCGAGAGACTGACATTTTTTCCCATTCCTCCTTGCAAAACAGCTCGAGCTCAGTGAGGTTGGATGGAGAGCATTTGTGAACAGCAGTTTTCAGTTCTTTCCACAGATTCTCGATTGGATTCAGGTCTGGACTTTGACTTGGCCATTCTAACACCTGCATATGTTTATTTTTGAACCATTCCATTGTAGATTTTGCTTTATGTTTTGGATCATTGTCTTTTTGGAAGACAAATCTCCGTCCCAGTCTCAGGTCTTTTGCAGACTCCATCAGGTTTTCTTCCAGAATGGTCCTGTATTTGGCTCCATCCATCTTCCCATCAATTTTAACCATCTTCCCTATCCCTGCTGAAGAAAAGCAGGCCCAAACCATGATGCTGCCACCACCATGTTTGACAGTGGGGATGGTGTGTTCAGGGTGATGAGCTGTGTTGCTTTTACGCCAAACATAACGTTTTGCATTGTTGCCAAAAAGTTCAATTTTGGTTTCATCTGACCAGAGCACCTTCTTCCACATGTTTGGTGTGTCTCCCAGGTGGCTTGTGGCAAACTTTAAACGACACATTTTATGGATATGTTTAAGAAATGGCTTTCTTCTTGCCACTCTTCCATAAAGGCCAGATTTGTGCAATATACGACTGATTGTTGTCCTATGGACAGAGTCTCCCACCTCAGCTGTAGATCTCTGCAGTTCATCCAGAGTGATCATGGGCCTCTTGGCTGTATCTCTGATCAGTCTTCTCCTTGTATGAGCTGAAAGTTTAGAGGGACGGCCAGGTCTTGGTAGATTTGCAGTGGTCTGATACTCCTTCCATTTCAATATTATCGCTTGCACAGTGCTCCTTGGGATGTTTAAAGCTTGGGAAATCTGTTTGTATCCAAATCCGGCTTTAAACTTCTTCACAACAGTATCTCGGACCTGCCTGGTGTGTTCCTTGTTCTTCATGATGCTCTCTGCGCTTTTAACGGACCTCTGAGACTATCACAGTGCAGGTGCATTTATACGGAGACTTGATTACACACAGGTGGATTGTATTTATCATCATTAGTCATTTAGGTCAACATTGGATCATTCAGAGATCCTCACTGAACTTCTGGAGAGAGTTTGCTGCACTGAAAGTAAAGGGGCTGAATAATTTTGCACGCCCAATTTTTCAGTTTTTGATTTGTTAAAAAAGTTTTAAATATCCAATAAATGTCGTTCCACTTCGTGATTGTGTCCCACTTGTTGTTGATTCTTCACAAAAAATACAGTTTTATATCTTTATGTTTGAAGCCTGAAATGTGGCAAAAGGTCACAAAGTTCAAGGGGGCCGAATACTTTCGCAAGGCACTGTATATCCTACCAAAGGGACATCAAAAACTGTAAAACGTATGTTTCGTCGTGGCTGAACGGCGAAATGAATAACATACAGCTGGCGGGGTTTTAAGTTTTTTCAGCAGCATAGAACAGCAGCCTCTGGTAAGACAAGGGGTGACGGTCTATGTATATTTGTAAACAACAAGACACAGGGCGCTATATCAGGTCTCATGACTAAGAGGCACATTAAAAATACATCTGGGTCAGTGGTTGACCCCAGTTGTGGTTTTGTGGTCAACAGTAAATAACCATCTGAGCAGTCATCTATACCTCATCTCCCAGGGATGGAGACTTGGTGGCACTCCTCTCCTTACATGGACCTGTACTAGGGTCACCCATTCAGCTGGTGCATGAAATCTAAGGAAGTCTTGAGGTTTTGCTCGCCTATGGTAGAGTATCTCACAATAAGCTGTAGACTACACTATTTACCAAGAGAGTTTATCTATATTTTTCATGGCTGCCTATATACCACCACAAACCGATGCTGGCACTAAGACAGCACTCAATGAGCTGTATAAGTCCATAAGCAAACAGGAAAATGTTCATTCAGAGGCGGCATTACTAGTGGCCGGGGACTTTAATGCAGGGAAACTCAAATCTGTTTGAGCCAATTTCTACCAGCATGTTAAATGTGCAACCAGAGGGAAAACAAATCTAGACCACATTTACTCCACACACAGAGATGCGTACAAAGCTCTCCCTCGCCATCCATTTGGCAAATCTGACCATAATTCTATCCTCCTGATTCCTGCTTACAAGCAAAAACTAAAGCAGGAAGCACCAATGACTAAGATTGGTGGGGCCTCAAGCTTAATGATTAGCTTACAAGGTTACTATGGGGTTGAATGCTGAGCTATAGTAATTGAACATAGGTATTCCTCATAGGTATTCCTCTTGTCCAGATGGGATGAGGCAGTGTGCAGTGTGATGGCGATTGTATCATCTGTGAACCAATTAGGTGGAAAACAAATTGATGTGAGTCTATGGTGACCGGTAAGGTGGAGGTGATCTGATCCTTGACTAGTCTCTCAAAGCACTTCATGATTACAGAAGTGAGTGCTACGTCATTTACTCCAGTTACCTTTGCATTCTTGGGTACAGGAACAATGGTGGCAATCTTGAAGCATTTGGGGACAGCAGACTGGGATAAGGAGAGACTGAATATGTCCGTAAACACACCAGCCAGCTGGTCTGCACATGCTCTGAGGAGGCAGCTAGAGATGCCGTCTGGGCCTGCAGTCTTGCGAGGGTTAACACGCTTAAATGTCTTACTTATGTCGGCCACAGAGAAGGAGAGCCCACAGTTCTCGGTAGTTGGCCTCGTCGGTGATGCTGTGTTATCCTCAAAGCAGGAGAAGAACGTGTTTAGCTTGTCTGGCATTAAGACGTTGGTGTCCGCGTGTGGGGGCACCGGTTAGTCGAGGTAATTGAGGTGATATGTACATGTGGGTAGAGTTATAGTGACTATGCATAGATAACACACAGAGTAGAAGCAGCGTAAAAGAGGGGTCTGGGTAGCCCTTTGCTCATGAAGGCCTGATTCACGCTGTCTCCTCTGAACAGTTGATGTTGAGATGTGTCTGTCACTTGAACTCTGAAGCATTTATTTGGTCTGCAATTTCTGAGGCTGGTAACTCTAATGAACTTATCCTCTGCAGCAGAGGAAACTCTTTTCCTGTAGCGGTCCTCTTGAGAGCTTGATGGTTTTTGCGACTGCACTTGAAGAAACTTTCAAAGTTCTTGACATTTTCCGCATTTTGACTGTCGTTTCTCTTTGCTTATTTCAGCTGTTCTTTCCATAATATGGACTTGGCTTTTACCAAATAGGGCTATCTTCTGTATACCAGCTCTAATTTTTATCGCACAACCGCACCCGGACAAGATGCCGCCCTGGGCAGCTGCTCATGTCGACTATACCTAAATCCGTCACCGCAGGTGAATATCTCATGAAGCTGGATGCAAGAATGCCAGGAGTGTGCAAAGTTGTCATCAAGGCAAAGGGTGGCAATCTTTTGAACACTTTTTTTCTTACTACATGATTCAGTGTGTTATTTCATAGTTTTGACGTCTTCTAAAATGTATAAAATAATAAAAATAAAGAAAATGAGTAGGTGTGTCCAAACTTTTGACTGGTACTGTATATATATATGAAGAAAATCTTAAACCTACTACTTCCAGGTTTTTCGGGAGTCCCATAGGGCGGCGCACAATTGGCCCAGCGCCGTCCGGGTTAGGGGAGAGTTTGTAGGCCGTCAATGTAAAATAAGAATTTGTTCTTAACTGACTTGCCAAGTTAAATAAAAGGTTAAATAAAAAAATATAAAAAAATGGACTCTTCCACTCTTTCAATACCCTTTTTGCCCTTTTTGTGCCTACCCACCACCTCTTCTCCCACTCTACTATTGACACTGAAGCTCCAATGCTTCTTACTCCCAAGCGAACTGCACCAATGGCTCTCCCGAGTAACCCCCTGTAAGATACAGGGATATACATCTTTGTTTATGCCTTTTTTGTTTTTTCTCCGTAGGCCTGTTCGGTCTGCCTATGCTTCTGGGGGCTATGTTACTGCCCGTAGCAGACATCCTATCTTCTGTTTCATCCGCAGGTGTAGCTATCCTCCTAATTTAGGCTTCTATTGAACCACACCTAAATGCGATTCATAAAAACATTACCAAGAGAGAGTGATGGGGGTTACTTTCATATTTCAAGTACAGAGTGACCAAACACCAAGGGCTTAATAGTCATGGAAAGTACAGTCTATTATTCAAAGGAATACAAATGCCAGTTTGCACTTTGGAGTAAAAAGCATTTGAAATTAGCCCCCTGTAATTCCTCAGTAGTGGATCCCCTCTCCAGACCCAAAGAGAGAAGTCTTCACACCCATAAAATGTCTGTTTTGTACACATCATTAGCATTGCAACATTTTGTTGAAATTGATA
Organism: Oncorhynchus nerka; assembly: GCF_034236695.1. Lineage (NCBI taxonomy): Eukaryota > Metazoa > Chordata > Actinopteri > Salmoniformes > Salmonidae > Oncorhynchus > Oncorhynchus nerka. Next base: position 50,313,055 of record NC_088419.1, on the reverse strand, counting down.
GGCTTCATAGTACAGCCGTTTTTTTAATATAGCTCCAGTTCAGTAATATCAATTTATAGTATGGATCATAGCTGCTAGTAAGGTGTGGTCCTGTTGTAAAGACAAATATCCTTGATATTATTTATATTTCTTTGATCAATATACCTTTGTGTTTTCTTACGAAAAATGACACAGAAACTGCACCACCATGACAGTGAGCTTGTTGGAATCAGTCTGTGATAGTTTACTCCCCCCCCTATACGTTCATTGTCTATTTTTCATTAATCATTTAAATCATTTTCACCTTCATCCATTGAAATCCTCTATCCATCTACCTTTTACCTGGACACATTGTAATCTGCTGGGATTCATTCTGAACAAACCTGTAATGTTGTGATGCTATATGTGTATGTGTTGCCGTCAGTGGCTCTAGGTTCAATATGAGTGTTGTTGTCCCTGTAAATGTGATCGTGACAAGGTTGTCCTGTGTTACCGACAGAGTTCTCCCCACTGTGTTAGATCCACTGTGATGTTGTGGAGGAATAAGATAATCACAATGGTAGGGACACAGTAATGTGTAGTGATGTGAATGCTAATTTCCCTGTCTACCCATACTTGTCCTTGCATTATTTCTATAAAACATTTTCTAGTGCCTGATTACTAATCAATATACATGTATTGTACCCTGTGAACTTACCCACAGTTGTTTTGAGAGAACTCCATCCCGGCTGACTGATGACTAACCTCGTCTTCTTTTCTCCTGTCCGTTTCAAGATTACCACTTCACAAACAGGGAGGCTATGCAGGAGGATATTGACAAGGGAGAATTCATTGAGACTGATGAGTTTTCGGGCAACCTGTACGGAACAAGGTAGAGTATATATACCGTCAGCTGTGCTTAATTGCCTCTGATTACCTTGTCTCCCATGCCTTGTTGGGCTACTATCCATGAGCCCAGCCTGCCCTCTGGTGGTCCTTCCACATACCTTCCCCCCCAGGACCGAACCGGAGGGTCGGGCGCCAGACGCACCGTCTTGGTCGCGTCGGGACAGCGCGTCTGCATTCCCGTTCCTCGATCCGGCCCTGTGGATGACATGGAAAGAGAACGGTTGTAAAGACAAAAAACATCTGGCTATTCTGTTGTTATTGTTTCTCTTACCAGCCATCCACGTGAGGGGCGCATGGTCAGTAACTAATGCAAACCTCCGACCCAGTAGGTAGTACCGGAGATAATCGAGGGCCCACTTGATGGCTAAGGCCTCTTTCTCTACGGTCGCATATCTCTGTTCCCGATCGCTGAGCTTCCTACTAAATGAAGAGAATCGGCTTCTCTGCTTCACCTTTACCCTGAGCTAGTACGGCCCCGAGCCCTGTGTCCGAGGCGTCGACCTGCACAATGAACTCTTGTGAGAAGTCCGGAGCCTGTAGAACGGGATCAGAACACAGGCCATCTTTTAGCAATTGAAAGGCCTCTTCCGTCTCGTCTTTCCACTCTACCTGGTTTGGCAGGTTTTTCCTGATGAGGTTTGTGAGGGGGTTGGCAATGGTTGCATATCCCGGGATAAAACGGCGATAATATCCTGTTATCCCTAAGAAGGCCCGAACGTCTCGCTTGGTCCGGGGTCGAGGCCAGTCACGAATTGCCCTGGTCTTCTCTGCCTGTGGGCGTATTTTCCCATTCCCCACGGTGTACTCCAGGTATTCCGCTTCGGACAAACCCAGGCAGCATCTATTTGGATTGGCTGTCAACCCTGTGGCTTCCAAACTCACGAGCACCGCCCGTAATCGCAGGAGGTGACTATCCCAGTCCTCGCTGTGGATGACCACATCGTCTATGTACACCGCTGCATACTCTTGATGGGGCCGTAGAATGGCATCCATGAGGCGTTGGAAGGTTGCAGCGGCACCGTGCAGTCCGAAGGGCATCCTCACATACTGGAAAAGCCCCTTTGGGGTGGCGAAGGCAGTCTTTGGGCGATCCTCCGGAGCCACCGGCACTTGCCAATATCCCTTCGTCAAATCCAGGGTAGTGATGAACTTGGCCTTTCCTAAGCGCTCCAAGAGTTCATCCACGCGGGGCATGGGATACGCATCGAATGTAGAGATGGCATTCACGCCCCTAAAGTCGTTGCAGAGTCTCATACTACCATTGGAGTTGGGGATCAGGACTATGGGACTGGACCACTCACTCGTCGAGGGCTCGATCACGCCCATCCTCAACATCTCCCTCACCTCTTTCTTAGCGATGACTCTGCGAGCCTCAGGAATCCTGTAAGGGCGGATATGCACCTTCTTGCCGGGTTCAGTGTGGATATGGTGGAACAGGACATCTGTTTGTCCTGGGAATGGAGAGAATATTTGACCGAAGTTCATAATCAGCTTGTCTAGCTGTCTTGACTCCTCCGGTAGGAGAGTTTGGCCACGGCGCACCTGTGGTAGAGCCTCCTCTTTTCCTTTGCCCTCCAGGGCCATCAAAGCCACCTCCTCCTCTCGTCCATGGTACGTCTTCAGCAGGTTTATGTGAGTTGGACCTTCTTCCTCCTGTCAGGTTGCTTGATGAGGTAATTGACCGGTGAGGCCCTTTTCATTACCTCGTAGGGCCCCCTCCACTGCGCCAGCAAGCGATGTTCGGCCGTGGGCACAAGCACCATCACTTTCTCTCCCACGGTGAACTCACGGGGGTCGCAGACTTATCATAGGCCCGGCCTTGGGTCCTTTGGGCCTTCTCCATATGCTCCTTGACTATGGGCCACACTGCTGACAGGCGGTCTCTCATCAGGGTAACGTGTTCTATTGTGGATCGAAAGGGGCATGGTTGGGTCTCCCAGGTCTCCTTGGCTAAGTCGAGGATTCCTCGACAGGGTCTGCCATAGAGCAATTCAAACGGAGAGAATCCAGTGGATGCCTGGGGTACTTCTCGCAGGGCAAACATTAAGTGTGGGAGAAGCATGTCCCAGTTTTTCCCGTCTCGGGACACCACTCTTCTCAACATGCTTTTAATCGTTTTGTTCAAGCATTCACACAACCCGTCTGTTTGAGGGTGGAATATGCTTGTACGTATCTGTTGAACCTGATATAACCGACACAAGTCCTTCATCAACCGGGACATGAACGGGGTTCCTTGATCAGTTAAGATGGTCTTGGGGAGGCCCACACGAGAGAACATCAGGAATAACTCCTTGGCAATTCCCTTTGACGACATGTTACGCAGGGGTATGGCCTCCAGGGAACTTGGTAGCGTAATCTATAACCACTAGGATGTACTCGTGTCCTCTGGCGGATTTTGGGAGGGGTCCTACGAGGTCCATAGCTATGCGTTCAAAGGGAGTTTCTATGATGGGGAGAGGAATCAAAGGGTTACGTAGGTATGGCCGTGGGGCTGTACGTTGACATTGATCACACGTCCTACAATACCTGGCCACATCCCGGGTGACCCGGAGCCAATAGAATCTCTGCATGATTCTGTCAATAGTCTTGTCTCGTGCCAGGTGTCCTCCTAGGACGTGGGAATGGGCTAACTGTAGAACTGTATCCCTGTATGGCCTAGGCACCATTAGTAATTCCTGGTTTTCCCCCCTTCGTCGTACGACCCAGTATAAGAGACCCCGCCTGATTGCATAGTAAGGAAGAGGGGGCTCACCTGATCTGTCGACGTTCCTTCACCTTTGATCACCTTCACCTTCCTCATGGCCTCCCTTAGGTCTGGGTCTCTATGCTGCGAGGTGCCGAACTGTCACTTTAATTCCTGGGGCAGGTCGACCTCGGTAGAGGGATGTGGAGGTTGTTCCACATCCCCATCAGGGGTGACCGAGGAGAATCCCTTCCAGGTTCCCTCCTCGGATGGAGCTTCAAATATATCCCTTAGCGCCTGGTTGCTCCTTCCTTCCTGCGTTGTGTATAGCCCTTCACATGTGTCTTCATCGGTGGTTTCCTGGAATATCTGTCGTAAACGTTGGGTCGCTATTTCTTCCTCTGCTGCAGAGGACGAGGACGTGGCTACGTCTCCTTGTAGGACTACTACCTCGGGCTTGGATTTTCTCTTCTTTCCTGTCCCCCTTCTTCCCATGCATAACGTCATCTGCCGAAGCTCCTTATATAGGGGACAGTCTCTCCCGATCAATAATGGCACCTTCAGCTGCGGCACTTTCCCGGCCCTGACTGTACATCTTCCTTTTGGAGTGAGAATAAGCAGATTCACAGTGGGGTAATAGTGGGTGTCTCCATGGATACAGGATACGGCTACTTTGTCTGGTAGCAGTGTTGCGGAGGTCACCATCCGCTCCTCTACTAACGTAACCATACTTCCCGAGTCGAGAATAGCTACCACATCTTGTCCTTCGACTCGCACCGGAATCTCTGAGGCTGGGGCTATCTCTGCTAACCAACAGTGTTGATCCTGCCCCCTCATAACGGGATGTGTGGGGGTAGGCAGTGATGACTCCGTGACCATGGGCTCATCCTTGCTAGGACATTGTGGGGCATAATGGTTGGGAGACTGACATTTATAACACCGACCCTGCTGTGTGGTGGCTGACTTCTCCCACCTCCGGGGGGGGCTTGGACGTTTCGGTGGCGAGCGCGCCGGGGTGAGTCGTGGTACGGGATTGGAAGACTCCTTCCGTTCCTCCTTGTCACTTTTTAACAACTCCCCTGTAGACCGATATGTTTCCACCGCCTGGGCTATGTCGTCGGCTGACAACGGGTTGGCTTGCCCCACAACCCTTTTTAAGTCACTGGGTAATTCCCTCAATATCTTGTCTACTACGAGAGTCTCTATCACATGTCCTACTCCCTTTCCAGGTTCTAGCCACTGTTTCGTCAGTCGTATTAAGGCAAAGATCTGGGCACGGACGGGTTGATCAGCTGTATAGGTCCATTGATGGAACTTTACAGCCCTATCTCTGGCAGTCAGCTGGTTCCCGGGACAGGATCTCGGCTTTTAGTCGCCCATAGTCCGCAGCTTCGCGGGAATCCAGGTCAAAATAGGCTTCCTGAGCCACCCCGGTCAAAAGAGGGGCTAATGCGCTCGCCCATTCTGTGGGCGGCCACTCTTCCAAGGTGGCCGTCCTTTCGAAGGTCATGAGGAAGGCCTCAATATCATCCTCCTTGGAGAGACGAGGTAAGATGGCGTGAGCAGCCGCTCTTGGCTTAACTCTAGGTTCTTCTAGTCGGCTCAGCTGTTGTTGCAGGAGTTCTATGGTTGTCTGCTGTGCCGTGATCAATTGTTGTAGTAGGGCGTTATCCATCGTTCTTGAATGGTTCCTCCGGGTCTACTGGAAGAATCTTGATTTACTCACTTATCCTTGTGTCACTCGTCCACCTAATGCCCGCATCCTCCACCAATGTGAGCGGACCAAGTAATTGGGCGTCACTCTAAAGCGGGAAGGTGGAATAAACGAGTCAGGAGTAGGTTTTCTTGATTGAACACAGTTCTCTATTGAGGGCATTTGGTCAACACAAACAGTCCAACATAATCAATGAAAATCTTCCAAGGAAAAACATACATCTTCTTCTCCGGATGAAACCGGTAGGCTTATCTTTAAACTACAACAAAAAGTCACGGGATTGTCACCGTCTTAGTGGTTCTTCCTGGATAGCTCCTCTCTCCCGGTGTCCATCTTCCAGAGATAGTTTTCCCTTTTCTCTGCTGGTTCCATTCTCTCTCTTATAGGGGAAGGAGAGTATGTCATTAGTACCGTCAGCTATGCTTAATTGCCTCTGGTTACCTTGTCTCCCATGCCTTGTTGGGCTACTATCCATGAGCCCAGCCTGCCCTCTGGTGGTCCTTCCACAAGTATGAATCAGTGATAGTTGTGGAAAGATATATAATTTCAAGTTTGTTTTGTGGAATCGTGGATGCAATGAATAAACATAGCTATTTTATTTGTTTTCTCCACAGTAAGAGTGCTGTACAGGACGTGAGGGCCAAGGGCCTCATTTGTATCTTGGACGTGGATATCGCAGGGGTGAGGCACATCAAGGAGACTAACCTGGACCCAATCTACATCTCTATCCAGCCCCCCTCTATTGAGGTCCTGGTAAGAGTCCACAACCATACATTCCACAGGGTTCTTCCACAGCAGGGGTCCGCAACAGGCGACAAATTTGGCCCCTAAGCTATTTTTATTTGGCCCCCCAAAGTTTTAAGTAAAAAAACAAGAAAACATATGTTGTTGGACCAAGAAGACTGTTAAATCACTAGGAATTCAACAAAAAAATAAGTAATTCATGAATCCTGTTCCCTAGTATTCCTATGAATAAATGGATAAATATGTGATTATGAAATTATGTTATTGTGAAATACATAATACCTTTGAGCTTATTTGTGGTCTGTTTGTAGTGTACAAATGATTATGTTCTGGCCCGCTGACCATTCGCTCAGAAAGAAAGCAGCCCGCGTCTGAATCTAGTTGCCTACCTCTCTGCTACTGTATAAACTGTCATTGTTTTTGGGGACCATTGATATGGACAGGAAGAACGTTTGAGGGGTAGAGCGACGGAGACAGAGGAGAAAATACAGAGCCGCCTGGAGGAAGCCCGGACTGACATGGAGGAGTGTAGGTCCCCCATACTATCCTGTGTTAACTGGTTTTAAGACGACACATGCTTGAGGGATAGGAATTGAACTAAGGATAGTCCATTGCATGATTTGAGTAGTATTTCCATAATTGTTTCTTCAATATTTTAGGCAACGAGCCTGGATTGTTTGACATTGTCATTGTCAACAGCGACTTGGATGAGGCCTATGAGAAGTTGCAAAGTGTTCTTAAGGAGGTGAGTCTGAAAAGTGGATGATTGTCTAAAGAGTGGATGGAGGAGTTGTTGACTCGATGTCCACGTTGGACAAGAATCATTTTTGTACTGAGGTTCTGTAAACACACTTTATATTCTCATATCTGTCTCAACAGGAAATGTCGGATGTGATTCTGATGAAGGCCTTTCAAGGCCAAACCTGCTATTTAATTTCATTTTAATAGTGTTTATTGGTAATTAGACCATTGGAACAAGGACTTTGTAATTACAAATGCACTCGCTGAAGGTAATTCCACACAAATCAACTCGCTGAATGAAGGCAATTCCACGTGTGTAGTGACTCATAATCTATTTGATGTAGTTCTTTTATTACACAACGTCCTTGATCCAGTATGCAACTAATATGTTTTGTAATTATACTTTTGGAAGTCACCTGTGTATTACCATGTCAAGAACTCCAACCCCAAATGTGTAAATGAGGCGACATTAAGGCATAACCCTTTTGGTTACTTTGTACTACGTCATAACATTTGACAACCAACTTTGTAATTGCAATGTTGTTATAAAGGATATACATGTATTTACAATGTATTTACCCAAGAGCAAGCAACTTAATATGTAGTTACTGTTTTTGGAAAAGGTAAGACATGCTTTGATTTTGTTAACCTGGCCTCTGTCTCCTCATGATAACTTTTTAGCGTTTATGGCATACAACCAATTCAACATTTTCATAGAGGAACTTTTTAGGTGCACAATTGAAGACACAGATTTGTACATTGTTTACAATGTTTGTTTTTGACAATGTAATGTAGCTACAGGCCTAGCTACTCGTCTACAGCATTGTATTAAATGAGATTGGTTTTGAATATGAATCTTTATTAAATCCATTAAAGGCCCAGTGCAGTCAAACTTCTGTTTTTTTTTTCCCTGTGTTTTGTATCATTTTGCACAGCTGATGAAACTAACACTGTTAAAAAGTTTGAAAAAGATGTGATCAGTGTTATGTCCCGGTAACTGCTGGTTGAAAATACAACCATATACAGGAAATACAACCATATACAGGATCTTCTATTCGGCAGGTTTTGTATGGATGGAATTCTTTGGCCTGCCACATGAGATCACAAGGCAAAATACTTTCATAGACCTATAACAAAGAGACTTTGTAACTACATAGTAATTCAAAAAGGTTACTTCACTCTACCTTAAGTTGCTTGCTCTTGGGTAAGCACATTGTAAATATATGTGCAACCTTTGTGACAACATTCTTCTAACCGTAACATGTGATCAGTGGGGATCCGTGAGAAAAAGCCTTCAGAGAAAGGTCTAAGGATGTGTAAAATGATGTGTTCTTTTTTTAAATTGACATTTAAAATTTAATATTTTTTTCTATAGTTTAAATTATATTCTGATTTCACCTCTTCAGTTTGTGATGGAAAGGGAAGGGTTAAACATGGAAGAGAAAAAAAGGTCCAGTCGGAATTTTTCTTTGGTGGTCTCTGGGGAGACCCATCTAGAAAGTCAAATCAGCCCTTGGCGAGGCCCTCAGACACTAAACCGCATGTTAATGAATTAATTCAATCTTTATTTAACTAGGAAAGTCAGTTAAGAACCAATTCTTATTTACAATGACGGCCTACCCTGGCCAAACCCTAACCCAGATGACGCTGGGCCAATTGTGTGCCGCCCTATGGGACTCCCAATCACAGCCGGTTGTGATACATCCTGGAACCGAACCAGAGTCTGTAGTGACTCCAATAGCACTGAGATGCAGTGCCTTAGACTGCTGCGACACTCGGGAGCCCCTATATATGAATGACAAAGCAATCATCACGTGACACCATTACTTCCTATGTGAAGACTTAATAGCGCATTGAAACCAATTGAAGCAGTTTGAGCTACTCCAGGGAGTGGAGTTGCATGCTAGCTCAGTGCTGCACCCTCTCATTGAGTAACTTAAGTTGAAGGCCTACTGTTTTCAAATGATCCTCATTTGGTGAGTGGCACTGTCTCTATCAGCTCGCTTGTGGTTAGCTATCTCGCTGAAAATAATGCCTGCAAAACATTGTTGCTTTTAAACTTTAGATCACCAGTTATTTTGTGTGCTGAACGTGATAAAATATGTCTGCAATGGGAAGTAACAGTTGTGCATTTCGAAGGAATGGGTTGATTTTAACAGTAGGCTGTGTGTAAATGCTCTCTTTCTTTATGCCATGTCTATGTGTTTTCCAAAAATGGCTCTCTCCTATTTGATGTGTCACTGTTGTCACCACTAGGCTATTGGCGATAGTGAGATAGTGATGGTGTTAGGCTACCACAGGTTGTTTTAAGTGGTTGTTGTTGCTGGTCGCATTATTCCATGCTGAGCATGTGAGTGACAGCCCGATGCTGGCTCAGGCTTGTTTGGTTGTTTAATGATGTCATCAAGAAGTATTGCTACTCCTACATTAGAGCTAGATGTAAGATTATAGGGATCAATGGAAAAAAATGCCATCTATGCATATTCATCTCTGTTTCAGGACCAACTGGTAGATTTAAAAATAGTCGGATATTGTAGATTATTTCGGCAATTTTTTAAAATGAAAGTAGGTAGACTATGAATAAAATACTGACTGTGTCTCTAGATAGTGGCAAATATTTAACATGATACACATTTTAAAATAAAATGGAGAAAAGCCTGGGCATATGATCAAAACATTCTAAAGTGAAGTATCAACCCGCCAGATTCAGCCCTACAGAAGCCTATACATAGCTTGGGTCTCCAAATGTAATTCATGCAAATTATGAGGGCATTCAATTATAATTCCGAATAACGGGGCTGCAGTACATGCCGTGTTGATATGATTTTCAGTTTACTTCCATATGGCTGTGTTCACATTCATCTCCAGGCATCATAGTGAAAAATCATCCCAAAAAATTGCTATGTGTATTTACAATCCCCTTCTCCATTTACCTAACTCTTATCAATAGCTCTTATCAATGTATAAATTACAGTGCATGGAGAAGGCTTTTATTTGTATCTTGGAACCAGCAGGTTCGCTCTACCTTATTCCTGGTTTCCTCGTGAATCACAAATGACTTGCTAACGTTAGCTAGGCTAGGGGTTAGGGTTAGGGCTAAGTTTATGAGTTAGGTTAAAGGGTTAAGGTTAGGCTCAGGTAAAGGGTTAGCTAAAGGATTAAGGTAAGGGTTAGCTAAGATGCTAAGTAGTTGCAAAGTAGCTAAAAAGTGTAGTAAGTCGTTGAAAAGTTTCTAAAATGCTAAAGTTGTCCGTGATGAGATTCAGATTCAAAAACTTTGGGTTGCTAGATGTTCGCTTTATACGCTTTTTTGCCTTAAGTAACCATCTGTCTTACAGCATGTAACCATACGACATGTAACATATCATACTAAATGGATTGTCGTCTCGGATTTACATACAGAATAGTATGAAATGCCTTGAGACCAGGTTGTTATTTGAACTCCACCTCAAACCAATAGTGGGTGAATAGCAAGATATTCTCATGCTTAAATTCAAGGCCAGAATATTCATAGAGAAGGAAAGGCTGGATAAAAAGGGAATAACGTTCTATTTACACGCTCTAAACTCCGGTAGGAATCGGGGCCTAAGTGATGAAGTTAGTTCTTTTTCTTGATTTTTGAGTTTGAGATTTTGAAAGATTACCAGGTCATAGTCTACTAAGATCCACATATCAAGACCATGTCAACCCCTGAGACTACCTGGTGATTTGGTTTTACTGACCCTTTGTAGTTACATGTAGCAATGTTACCCGTTTGGGTTGGAGTTCATAACATGGTAATACACAGGTGACTAACAAAAGTGTAACTACAAAACATATTAGTTACACACTGGGACAAAGAAATGTGTAATAACATAAAATAGAACACGGGTCATTACACAACAGATATGGATTTACCTTCAACAGGTAAATGACAGTCTGTGTTCCAGTTGTGTAATAACCTATACTGATAAACTCTTACTATGCTATTACATCACACGTCGTATGTAACTACAATGTTTTTTCTACAGTTATTGCTTTGTAGTTACATATTTATAGGGGCATCTTAAATTATGGTACAGTGTTACCCAAGTTGGCAATTGTGTGCGAGAGTTGTGCCTTTTCCTTCCTAAGGCCATACAGATTTTATGAAATGTTTCACAGATGACGTTTTTTTGAAAATTGAGGCAAAAAGCGAATTGAAAAAGCAAGTGTGCCTTAAAAAAAAAAAAAACTATAGCGACCTTAGCCCAACACTTACCGACCCAATCAAGCCTCTTGGTGAGGCTAACCTCTTGGTGAGGCTAAAAGAGGCATAGTTCAGCCATAATCTGAGAGGAAGTTGTGTATCTCTTTACTGAAAGATTGAGGACATTATTTTTGCAATAATCTTGCAATTTTTCCTGTACAATTTTGACATTTTTCAGATTTGTATTTTATTTTTGAGATGAGTAAAGAGGGTAATCGCATTTAATTACATTTGTATGGCCTAATGCTCATCATTTTTCCATAATTCTACTCCTCTCCTCAACAGGAAATAGCAAAAGTTCAGGAGGTCATCAAGTCATAAGGAGCTACAGTAACAGTGTCCCAGTCTTCCTCTTGCCTGGTACTTTACGGGAGATATGAAGACTTTTACTCCAGCATGAACAACACCATCTATGATACTGCATCAACACTGAAACACAATAAGATCCACTCCCCTGAGACATCAGCTGATTTAGCCACATAAAGAACTGTTCTGAGCATTGCAGAGAAACATACAATATGCATCTAAGACCAGGGGTTGGAACTGGTTCGAGAAACAGAATCAGAACAAAAGTGATCTGTATTGTTCCAGAACAGAACCGTTATTTTAAAAGCAAGGAAACTACTTTAAAAAACGGAAAACCGGTTAATAATGTTATTTAACATTTCGGACATTTTTATAATAATGGTTCTGTTCAGAACGAAACAATTGAAAAACAATTTTGCTTCCAACACCTGCCTAGGACTCAAGAAGATTGTCTTACATTCTTAGAGTCAATAGATCATGAGAAATGGGTAAGGGTAAGGGAATGGGACATTTGATAGGTACAGTTGAAGTCGGAAGTTTACATACACTTAGGTTGGAGTCATTAAAACTCGTTTTTCAACCACTCCCCAAATGTCTTGTTAACAAACTCTAGTTTTGGCAAGTCGGTTAGGACATCTACTTTGTGCATGACAAGTAATCTTTCCAACAATTGTTTACCGGCAGATTATTTCACTTATAACTGTATCACAATTCCAGTGGGTCAGAAGTTTAAATGCACTAAGTTGACTGTGCCTTTAAACAGCTAGGAAAATTCCAGAAAATTATGTCTTTAGAAGCTTCTGATAGGCCAATTGACATCATTTAAGTCAATTGGAGTCTATGGATGTATTTCAAGGCCTACTGTCAAGCTCAGTGCCTCTTTGCTGGACATCATGGGGAAATCAAAAGAAATCAGCCAAGAACTCAGAAACAAATTGTAGACCTCCACAAGTCTGGTTCATCCTTGGGAACAATTTCCAAATGCCTGAAGGTACCACGTTAATCTGTACAAACAATAGTACGCAAGTATAAACACCATGGGACCACGCAGCCGCCATACTGCTCAGGAAGGAGACGCGTTCTGTCTCCTAGAGATGAACGTACTTTGGTGCGAAAAGTGCAAATCAATCCCAGAACAACAGCAAAGGACCTTGGGAAGATGCTGGAGGAAACAGGTACAAAAGTATATCAACATAACCTAAAAGGCCGCTCAGCAAGGAAGAAGCCACTGCTCCAAATCTGCCATAAAAAAGCCAGACTACGGTTTGCAACTGCACATGGGGACAAAGATCATACTTTTTGGAGAAATGTCCTCTGGTCTGATGAAACAAAAAAAGAGCTGTTTGCCATAATGACCATCATTATGTTTGGAGGAAAAAGGTGGAGGCTTGCAAGCCGAAGAACACCATCCCAACCGTGAAGAACGGGGATGGCAGCATCATGTTGTGGGGGTGCATTGCTGCAGGAGGGCCTGGTGTACTTCACAAAATAGATGGCATCATGAGAAGGGAAATTATGTGGATATATTGAAGCAACATCTCAAGACATCAGTCAGGAAGTTAAAGCTTGGTCCCAAATGGGTCTTCCAAATGGACAATGACCCCAAGTATACTTCCAAAGTTGTGGCAAAATGGCTTAAGGACAACAAAATCAAGGTATTGGACTGGCCATCACAAAGCCCTGACCTCAATCATATAGACAATTTGTGGGCAGAACTGAAAAAGCATGTGCGAGCAAGGAGGCCTACGAACCTGACTCAGTTACAACAGCTCTGTCAACTTATTGTGGGAAGATTGTGGAAGGATAACCGAAACGTTTGACTCAAGTTAAACAATTTAAAGGCAATGCTACCAAATACGAATTGAGTGTATGTAAACTTCTGACCCACCGGGAATGCGATGAAAGAAATAAAAGCTCAAATATATAATCATCTCTACTATTATACTGACATTTCACATTCTTAAAAGAAAGTGCTGATCCTACTTTTTTCTAGGATTAAATGTCAGGAATTGTGAAAAACAATTGATATGTTTATAGGAGTTTATATGTATTTGGCTGAGTTATGTAAACTTCTGACTTCAACAGTATGTGTCGAGTATACAGTAGATCCTAGTAAATGTCTACTTCCTGTAGACAAATAGAAACTACTGCCAAAGCCACTAGACCTTCCCCTAAACCTTCATTGTCAAGGTTCGACATTATACTTAACATGCCCCTGACTTAACATGTGTGATGACCATCCAACATATCATGGACAAACAACCCGAGAAGTAGTAAAACTATAAAACTGTCTTAGCTGTGAAATGTCACATCAGCAGAATACCTTTGAGGTAAACACTACACTGTCTTTTAATCTAAACCGTTTTTTTGGTCCAATAGTAAGAAACCATTCTGTATCCTGTAGTCTAATTTTCTCTCTTGGTTTTAATCAATGATAAAGTTCTTGAGTAATGTTACACAAAAAAAGGGAGGGATATGTGTTGTTGAGTGTATTTGTGGATGAACATGTAACTGGCTGGGTAAGGACCCGAGCACTCAACACACAGCTTTCAGAGGTCACAGGTCAGTCCCGAGGTGGTCAGTTTAACTCTCAGGTTACTTGCTGTAGCCTTCCAGCAGAAAGGAAAACGTGTGTGTCTTGGTGTGTCTGTATTTGCATGCAACTGAGCTAGATGAATAAAAAGCAGGTCAAACTTACCACTGACATACTGTTTAATTAGCCTTTCAGGTACATCCGTCACAAGGTATATGCCACGAAATCAAACACAGGATCCTCAAAAATATGCTTAGTTTACTCGTGATCTTATTCTCCGTTGATATAATCTGTTTCTGCATTTATACATAACAATAAGACAGTTGAAAACATTGCAGTAGTGTAAATATCTATCGATATTTATATATAAATATTTCAATGTTCCTCCTTTTGTGAGACAAAGCCGTATTCTGGTAGGGGCCCTTGCTATGCTTTGGGCACATGAATCATCCTCCTCTGATCTTTCCCTTTGGCTAATGAACCGCAAACATATTGTTAAGATTCACAACAACAAAAACACAAACATTGTCTGAATGGCGAGATGCAACAGCCTTTGTTATTACAAACGTCTAACTGTAAGTCGCTCTGGATGAGAGCGTCTGCTAAATGACTCAAATGTAAAATGTCAAATGTGTTTAGTGTCCAATGCTGCAAACTCAAAGGGATGATGCATTTTACACATCAATATCATCATGTTTTCAAACTCATGCAACAGTATTTGCAGGAAGCATTTAACTAAACATTTCCCTTGATACCATGGCGCTGTCATTCAACCAAAGCCAAAGTCCAAGTCCTTCAGACAAACTTTTAACAAAACTCTAGGCAGCCATTGATACGCACACATTTGACCACTCTCCATTTTAGGTCAACATTTGTAAGACGTCACATATTTTGTGATCAGGATCTGGGCTATGAAGAGACGTCATCCAGCGCCAGTTCATGTGTAAGTCCTTACAAGCCCTACTCTAAACAGAGAGAAGTGTAATTATTGGAAGAACGGTCCTTGCAGCTTGGTGCGGACCTGGTCTCGTTTCACCTCTCTCTCCGTGAGGAAAGCCTGCAGCTTGTCAGTGGAGAAACACAAGATGGAGTCTCTGTGTTTGGAGGGGGCCCGCTCGCCCCGTACCCACGGGTTCTGGAGGCACTCAGCCGCCGAGGGTCTCTCCCTGAAGAAACGCATCAGATGAAACACATCAGGAACATTCTGAAATGGTTTGTTAACACTATCTACCAATTACCCCTCAATGAAACAACTGTGGGTGTGCTTGTCCATCTCAAATAGGCAATGGGTACTGTATAGGTCCTGGTCAGATGTGGTCAATCGACTCACCAGGCCTTGATGCTCAGTGTGTTCTTTATGAAGTTGATTGCTCCCTCTGACAAACCAGGGTAGCAGCGGCCAAACTGGATCTTCCCCTTCCGGATGTTTCTGTCCCTCTCCCAGTTGAGGTCTGAATGGAACGGGCTATCTGCACTCAACCTAGGCGGTGAGAGGGAGGACATATTTGTTTATTTGGATCTTTAGCAGAAGCAACGGCTACTATTCCTGGGGTCCACAAAAAACACAAAACATGACGAGTAACAAAACACTGATAGATGAGGCCAGTCAACAAACATTTAAAATCCAACGATACACAAACGCAAAATAAAAAACATATAATACTAATACTAATACAAAAATAATGTGTGTGTTAGAGTGTGTGTGTGTCCTCGCAGTCCCCTCATATCAGAGGAGAAACAGAAGAATAAATGGCAGTATGGCTGTATAGCGGGGTGTCAAACATACGGATCCGGCCCGCGAGCCCATTCAATCCGGCCCGCAGGGGGTTTCAGTTTTTCTTTGAAAAACGGTCTTAATTGACATTGAAATGACAAAAAAAACAAAAAACCATGCAAGCTTCACAAAAAAATGACATTGTTAAAACATTTCTAGCCTGTCTATGGGTAACAGGGTTAAAGTGTTGTGCTCAACCCGCTCAGTTTTCCACCACAAAACACCCGCAAATGGCCAAAACGATTAGAACCAGCTCACCTGCTTTTACACAGGGGTTTGACTACTTAAAAAGGAACAAGTTTCACCATATTCAAATTTGAGTTCAGTTCTTAAATAATAGCAGCCAGAAATGACTTTGTCAAAACAACATAATAATTAGGGCTTTACAATGACGGTGAAAACATGTTCAGGTTAAATAGGTTAATATATTCCTAGAAGTCACACAGGGAGCACAGAGGGATATGTCAAAATGCTCCATTTTGGCACTTCAGCAAGTCAGATACTGTATATTGAATCGTCCACGTGGTCTTCATTTAATGTAACTGGCTTTTAAAATGCAACACTTGTGCACAATTTCTACTTAAAATATTAAAAGGGACACAAAAGGCACTCATTTCGTGGAACAACCCTTCTTACTTACATTATAAAAGCCAAAACCCCAATAGCCCAGATGTCGGTCTCAGGTCCGACTCCTTGTCCGTCGAGGATTTCTGGAGCTTTAGGAAGGACAATGTAAACTGACAAAACATGACAGATCGAGAGGGCATTCCATTGTTTCCATTAGTACGTGCCAGTGAATTGAAGTCAATCTTTCAAGGAAGAACGTTTATATTCCAGCGGCAGAACACAAAGGTTGAAATGAATTAAGGTTATGGTTAAGGTTAGGTTTAGGAAAAATAGTTAGGTTAATTAAGGTTTGGCATTGTTTCAGTGCGGTTAGGGTAAGGGTTAGGAAAGGCATAACAGTTAACATTGGGTTAGCGTACCCCCATCTGCCATTCTGTTTCTGCCCGTTGTCTGTGGAGAGGCGCTCGATGGAGTCTCTGTGTGAAATGGGAAGACGGATGTAACTGTTCTTCAAGAGCAAAGTTGAGTGATGAAGTTAGGCAAGCTTTTGTTCAGCCTATCATCCCTATCCACCCATCCTCCCCGCTCATCCTTTCCAGTCATTCTCTTGATGTACCTTTCTCTTGTCCCGGAATGTCCTCTATGTTGAGTGTCTGTCCGGGTGTGAAAGACTGAGCGGAGCCCAGGTCTACGATCTTCAGCACGTTGCGGTCCGTCACCAGCATGTTGTCCGACTTGAGGTCCAGGTGGACGACGCGGCGGCTGTGCAGGTAGTCCACAGCACCCAGGATCTGAGCCAGCAGCTCTGCCACATGGAGTTCAGCATAAAGATCTCTGTTTGGGGTAAAAAAAAAAAGAGGGAGGGAGGGAGGGGGAACATAATATATCTAAAACCCATCTTCTGCATCTTTACCAAGTACAGTAAATAACATATTTTTCATCCACACTCTGGAAATTGCAAAACCCATTAGCCAGGCAACGCTACAAAACTAACACACCCCCAAAACACTACTAAGTAATGTTGCAGTGTATAGCAGGCAGCTGTGTCTTTCTGACCTCTCTGTCAGGTTGTAGAGCAGCTCTCTGCCAGCACACAGCTCCTGGATGAGCACCAGGCAGTGGGGGGTAATGTAGGCCGTGTGCAGCTGCACCAGGTGGGGGTGGTTGAGCTTCTTAAGCAGCTGGTACTCCCTGAGCACCAGAGCTCTATTTTCTGGCCTGTAAGGGGTGATCTTGGCAGCAAACAGCTGCTGGCTCTGGCCATCCTGACACTGGGTCACCACGCTGAAACGACCCCTGACATGGACAACACGAAGAGAGAGAGACGGTGAGAGAGATTGCACACATCTGTGCTTTACAGTTAGGAAGGACAGATGTGCAGTAAAGAAATGCTCAATGAGTACACATTCGCGTCGCGTAGGAAAAAAACGGCAACTTTCCTAACCCAGTGTTGACCGTCCAGTACCTGTTGATCTCTGCGAGGAAGCTGTATGTCTTGTGGCTAGGTTGACCTCTTGACCCACTGCCCTTTGATCCTGGGTACTCGGTCTGGATGAGGGGAATGTGGGTCTCTGTAGATGAAAGGAGAACTGTTACGTCTGGCCACAGACTCAAAAAGGGACGTAGAGCACAAAAACAAACTTTCATCAATTAACACTAATTGCCTTTAGGATGGGTTGCCATAACAACAGGGGGAGAAGGGTCGCTGAAAGGTCCTGCCCCCTTCTTGGTGATGCAGCCCACCCTGAATACGTATCCTGCTCCTCTGAGTAAGTCCTTCACTACGTAGCAACTGTCTGTCACCTCCTCGCACAGTAGCTTCCACTCCCCACCTGTGGCAGTAGAGGGTATGAGAATGTTTTATAATTATAATATTTCATGTGCAACAGGTGCATCATCATCATCATCATCATCATCGTAAACATCCGGTAGACAGTGTTGAACTTGTTCGATTTAGTGTCGCTTCACTTCACTGCACATACACCAAAGGCGGCTGGTGGTACGGCGACTCATGGTTCTAAATTGGGGTGGACGGGCGGGTGGTAATGGCTGAAACGGCACAAACGGAATGATATCACACACATCAGACACAGTTTCCATGTGCTTGATACCATTCCATTTACTCCATTCCAGCCATTATTATGAGCCATCGTCCCCTCACCAGCCTCCGGTGACATACACATTTCTGTGGAAAATCAATATGCAAATCTGTGTGATCTGTAAGCAGTATTTTTCGTACCGTCTGTGCTGTACTGAACACAGTAAACCACTGGGTCGCTGGACTGCACTGGTCTCCATACCAGCAGAAATCCACCTGCCTCCAACTGGTGCACATCAGGCCTGGTCAGGTGGATGAGCATCTCTGGAGAGAAAACAGAAAGATAAACATTAGACTTGCAAAGAGGCACACAAAGCCTCTCTCCTGCTGAGTAGATTGCAAATTGAGTCCAAATATACTTCACCTTTGTTATTCTTGAATGCAGGTATTTTAGGTATTTTAAATGAAAATAATGTGGACTTCTTTTTAGCACTCTCCAAGCCAGCGCTCGCCTTTTGCTCAGGTGGAGCAGGAGAGGAACCCTTTACAATCGGCCCTGCATCACACCAAGAAACATAAAGGGTGGACATTCTGATTGTTTCCACTACATGAGAGGGATCCCATTCGGAAAAAGTATACGAAACTAAAAGTGCATGGTAGCTCACCTCCCTTCGTTAAGTCCTCCTTGCTGGACGATTTGGTGAACAGCTTGGTGAGGCTAGAGGCTGATGCCCTCATCTTTTTCCTGAGTGACATGGTGGGGGCTTTGGGCTCCAATTCCCCTAGCGTAGGTCCCTGCTCCGTGCCCTCCAGTTGTGAGTAGGAATGCCCCGCCCAGGACTGCCTACGTAACAGATTCATCAACCCAACCTTAGGTGACATCCTGGGAGACTTCCCCGAGGGCGGTTTGGCCTGGAGGGCCGGGGTGGACGCGTGCCTCTGGAGACGTGCCTCTGTGTCGCTGGCCCTCGAGGGTCTCTCTGGGGCCTTGAAGGACAGGCTGGGGCTGGGTTTCACCGGCAGGATCATCTTCTCTACCTTACCATTATTTCTGGCGGTTGAGTTCTGGTTGGGGTGGGTTGTCCTTCTCGGTGGGATCTGAAGTTGGCCGCTCCGGCACTGGGGCTCCTTATTAGCTTCCACAGCCTCAGACCCCTGGAGCAGGGAGCAGAGGGACATTGTGATCAGGGGCTCCTCCTGGTCATCATACTCATCCCCTGCTCTCCCTCTTTGTGTGGCTGCAAGGTAGCCGTGGGACAGCTCCTCACAAGAGTCCAGCCTGCTGGAGCCCTCAGAGCCATGCTCCAGGATGAGGGACTCAGCCAGGGAGTACTGAGAGCCAGCCAGGTTCCCCGCCTCCTCCTCTGGCCTGAGGCTCTTCTCTGGACCAGCATGGGGCGATTTTGCACACAGTTCCTGAAGCCTGGCCGTAAGCTGTTTGGGAGCCACTGCCACTGAACCTCTTCTACCTCTCACTTGGAGAGGGGAAACGTCCAAGCTCTTCTCCTCTTCCTCCTTGTCAGTGAAATCCTCCTTAAGATTCAAAGCACTCTCCTCTTCTCTACATTTGGCGGATCCTGGTGAGCGTCGGGAGTACTCGTCCAACGACTTGCTCCTCCTCTGTGGTGGTGCATTGTGCGAGAGGCTGACCCCGCTGTCAAAGGAGCAGGACTTGAGCATGGACGACTGCAAAGACCCTCGCCTTTGCCCGTGATTGGTCTCGCCTTCGTCCTCCACATACTCAATGAGAGGCTCGTTGAGGCGGCTAGAGAGGCTTCTGCGGAGTGGCTTGCGGCCCCTCTCCTGCTTCTTGGCCTGGAACTTGTCCCTGAGGGTCATGTGGCGAGCGGACATGGGCGAGAGCTGCGCGGAGCTGTTGTAGAAAGTGCTGCGGATCAGGCTGCTCCTGGCGATGCAGCCTCCTTCACTCCCGGACGCGGAGCCATCATCCCCCTCGGAGAGGTATAGGGACGGGCTGCTTTCTCGGCTGACCCTCCTCTCCCTCTGGGGGGTCGGCTGCTGTGACGCATCCGAGGACCCTATAGACTGCCTGCTTAGGCTCCTCTCCAGCACTCTCATCTGTCCTCCCATCTCCTCCTCCTCGTCCTCCTCCTCCATGGTCCCCTCCTCCTCTTCCTCCAATTTCAGTTTGGCAAAGGGCTCAGGGATCCTGGCTCTCTCCATGAGGGGGTCAAATTCTTCCTCCTCCTCGTCTTCATCCTCGTCAGCTGTGGTGCAATGGTGGAAGAAGTCCCAGGCATCGGCCTCGTCGTACTCAGAGGAGGAGCCGCTGCTCATGGAGGTGCTGCTGGGCTCATGGGGGTCCCGGGGGGCTGTTATGGAGGTCTCCCGAAGAGGGGCATCCAGCAGCTCTGGGATGGGCTTCAGGATTAGCACCGAGCCCAGGCAGGTCAGAGAACGCTGGGTAGAGAGGGGAGAGAATGCAGGTGAGAGAGAAGACAGAGAATTCATACAGAGCTGGGAAAAGACAGTTCAGAAAACACTTGACATAAACAGAGAGAAGAGACAAGAAAACACTGGACAGAGTTAAAAGACTGAAGGCTCTATTTTATCGGCTGGCGCTAAGGAGGCTTATGTTTCAAATGCAGGGTGTTTGCAATTTTGTCATGTTAAAAAACTGGCGCACTGGCATTTTCCAGCCCTAAAGCCAGGTTCCTCGATTTACCTGTCTAACATCAGCTCGCTTGCGCTGAGGTGTGCACTTAAAAACAAGTGCAAAAGTGACAATTTGCTGCAGCCTCGATGGGAATTTTTAAGACCCACTTTTTGTGGCACGTCTTAAAGGAAGTAGTTGATAATGGAATGGATTTTGAGACTGGAAGCGCAGCCTATCTAGCCATGACGCACAGTCACCATGGAAGGAGAGATGTGCCTTTTTTGCCTGTGAATCTCGTATTTATGAACAGAAAAAAATGGTTTTCCCCATTTCGATTTGATTAAAAACCAATCATAGCCTACCTTCCCCTTAATCGAGGCTGGTTTAGCAGCATCGCATACAGTAGGTGTGTCTTTTTATCCTGGCCATTAGCCAAAAGTAGCCTATGAATAAAGGGGTTTTAAATGGTTGACTGAGCTTTGAAATATTTGAGGATTTTGCCCTCATGCTTTTTTCAATATTCACAATTCACATACTTACATTTCGCTTGTTCAAGTAGGCTATCCATTCCAATTTTCAAAGAGCGCCCCTCGTCCAATTACCAAAGACACGCTCCTCCAAAGAATTCAGTCGTCCTATAATGCCATATCAACAACAATTTTTTTTATCTGCCTCGTACATAAGCAACGATACAATCTTGATGGCAAGATGGCGCCGACAGACATGGCAGCTCTGCTTCTAGCTCCTAAGCAACTTTGCAGTATTTCGTTTTTTTTATGTGTTCTTTCTTACATTATTAGCAGAGAAAGTTTTTTTTTCCGTTATTACATACAGCCGGAAATAACTTTGGGATATCAGAGCGACGGTAACTCACCAGCATTACGACCAGGAATACAACTTTCCAGAATTGAATCCTTTGTTCGTACTCCCCAGGGCAATTTATGTTATCCCTGAGGCTGCTCCAAGACGAAGCCGGCGGAGAAGAGCTATTCATAGTGGACTTCTTGCTCTCGTACAAGATTAACATCTTCTTCACCCGCTTTAAGAATAACACAGTGCCACCAGCGTGGCCCGCTCCCATGGACTGTGGGCTCTCGTTCTCCGTGGTGGAAGTGAGTAAGACAGTGAGTGTTAACCCTCGCAAGGCTGCCGGCCCTAGCCGTGTCCTCAGAGCATGCGCAGGCCAGCTGGCTGGAGTGTTTATGTACATATTCAATCTCTCCTTATCCCAGTCTGCTGTTCCCACTTGCTTCAAGATGTCAACTGAACTCCATGACCGCATTGAGAGGCACTCTAGACCCACTTCAATTTGCTTACCGCCCCAATAGATCCACAGACAACGCAATTCCCATCGCACTGCACACTGGAATACCTATGTAAGAATGCTGTTCATTGACTATAGCTCAGCCTTCAACATCATAGCACCCTCCAAGCTCATCATTAAGCTCAGGGCCCTGGGTCTGAACCCCACCCTGTGCAACTGGGTCCTGGATTTCCTGACGGGCCAACCCCAGATGGTGAAGGTAGGAAACATCACCTCCACTTCGCTGATCCTCAACACAGAGGCCCCACAAGGGTGCGTGCTCCGCCCCCTCCTGTACTCCCTGTTCACCCATGACTGCATGACCACGCACACCTCCAACTCAATCATCAAGTTTGCAGACGACACAACAGTAGTACGCCTGATTACCAACAATGGCGAGACAGCCTACAGGGAGGAGGTAAGGGCCCTGGCGGGGTGGTACCAGGAAAATAACCTCTCCCTCAACATCAACCAAACGAAGGACCTGATCGTGGAAGTCAGGAAACAGCAGAGGGAGCACGCCTCTTTCGACATCGACGGGACTGCAGTGGAGAAGGTGGAAAGCTTCAAGTTCCTCTGCATACACATAACTGACAATCTGAAATGGTCCACCCACAAAGACAGTGTGGTGAAGAAGGTGCAACAGCGCCTCTTCAACCTCAGGAGGCTGAAGAAATTTGTCTTGGCACCTAAGACCGTCACAAACTTTTACAGATGCACAATTGAGAGCATCCTGTCGGGCTGTATCACCGCCTGGTATGGCAACTGCACCATCCGCAACCGCAGGGCTCTCCAGAGGGTGTTGCGGTTTGCCCAACGCATCATCGGGGGAACACTGCCTGCCCTCCAGGAGACCTACAGCACCCGATGTCACTAATACTGGAAAATCTAAATCAAAGTCCAAGTAAACAGATTTGACGATATTCTTGCAGAAAAATGGTATGTGAATGTCTCCTTCACGGTTTGCCCAAATGTACCTGGGTGACTACACACTAAAAGTCATGTAGTTTGCTCATACTTCAAGTTGTCTGAAACTTTGCACATCCGATGGTGTCCACAAGATGGCAGCAGTGTAATTACCAGAGTGATGGCTAGATTTGGGGCCTTTCTGTTGCATTTCAAAGATGTCAGGTTTTTTTTTAAGTAGTTTTTTTCTTTGTATTTTCTTCTACCAGATCTATTGTGTTATATTCTCCTCCTCATTAACTTCACATTTCCACAAACGTCAAAGTGGCAGGGTAGCCTAGTGGTTAGAGCGTTGGACTAGTAACCGAAAGGTTGCAAGTTCAAATCCCCGCGCTGACAAGGTACAAATCTGTTGTTCTGCCCCTGAACAGGCAGTTAACCCACTGTTCCTAGGCCGTCATTGAAAATAAGAATTTGTTCTTAACTGACTTGCCTAGTAAAATAAAGGTCAAATTAAAATACCAAGAATATGCATATCCTTGCTACAGGCAGATTTGGGTATGTCATTTTAGGCAAACATTTTAAAAAAGGGGGCTAAGTACATTTAAAACCTTAGACTTTTACTCAAGTGGTATTTTTCTGGGTGGCTTACTCTATTTCCGGCTGGTGCTACGGCGGAATTTAATTTGATTAAAAGCTAAACTTAGAATGATTCACCATCCTGGCTTTATGATGAGAACATCCAGCTGGCATGAAATGTAATTTAGGAGCCGTCTGCTATTTCTGAAGAAATGTGAATACGATCTGTAAGATGGTTCCATTATGTTTATCAAACAGTATAACGGTGAGGGGACATTCTCTTATTTTAATATATACAGTGGGGCAAAAAAGTATTTAGTCAGCCACCAATTGTGCAAGTTCTCCCACTTAAAAAGATGAGAGAGGCCTGTCATTTTCATCATAGGTACACTTCAACTATGACAGACAAAATGAGAAAAAAAATCCAGAAAATCACATTGTAGGATTTCTAATGAATTTATTTGCAAATTATGGTGGAAGATAAGTATTTGGTCACCTGCAAACAAGCAAGCAAGTCAGCTTGTCGAGAGGGGAAAAGAATGCTGCGGGAACAGGGATAGGGAGAGATTGAAACAAATATAGAAATCTGGGCAGGACATTAATTTTAATTACATTTATTCTACCCAGTAGAGTGAGAGGCAAGTCCATCCATTTACAAAGGTTACCCTCCACCCTTTGCAACAAGCTGGCCAGATTGAGTTTATAGAGGTTGTTCAGGTGACCATCCACCATTAGGCCCAAAATGTGAAGCCCATAGGAGACCATCTAAAAGGAAACTTGTGCTTGATGGTATGGTGGTCAAATTTTTATCAAAATTGACCTTATATATCCAGAGAAAGAACTATAACACTGTAGTAGGATCTGCAAGCGATAGAGGGAATGTTCTGGCTTCGTTAGAAATAAGATAAGGTCGTCCGCAAAGAGTGATAACTTATGGGTATGGGGGCCCACCTCAAAGCCATGTATGTCAGGGCACGTTCTAATAGCCTCAGCCAACGGTTCGATGGCGAGGGCAAAGAGGTGGGGGATAATTGGGGAACCTTGTCTGTTCCCCCTATGGAGAGGGAAAGAGGAGGAAGTAATCCCATTGTTAGCAATCCTAACTTTAAGAGATTTGTAGAGGGATTTGATCAAATTTACAAACACGGTACCTAAACCAAACTTTTCCAAGACGCGAAAGAGGTATGGCCATTCAACCCTATTAAAGGCCTTTTCAGTGTCGAGGGAGACTGCGACACTAGGTATTTTGTTTTTGTTAGCAAGATGAATTATATCAAATAACCTTCTGACATTACTGGAGGACAATCTATTAATTATAATGCCATTCTGATCTGAGTTGACCAACAGGGGAAGACAGTCTCTTAGAATGCATCTTGGTGACCAGTTTACAATCTGTGTTAAAGAGAGAGATTGGTCTGTAGGAGGCGCACTTTAGCGGGTTTTTCCCTTTCTTGTAGATCACAGTAATCACTGCTTGAGAGAAAGACTCTGGAAAGCAGTTGTCTTTCCCGGCTTTTTTAAGTACCTCCATAAGGTAGGGGACCAACAGCTCCCTAAATTCTTTATAGAACTCTGGAGGGAAGCCATCCTCCCCAGGAGATTTATTAGAAGGTAAAGATTTAATGTTCTGCAACAATTCAGGAACTGAGAAGTGTTCACTCAGGCGCTCTCTGTCATCCTCTGACAGGCATGGGAGGTTGAGAGAGGAGAGAAAGGAGTCGATCTCTGATAGATCATCGCTTGATTGGGAAGTGTAGAGGTCTTCGTAGTATTTCGTGTCATTAATTTTATTAGGGTCTAAATATATCTCAGTAGTAAGAGTTTCTATAGCATTAATTGTCCTCTTACTTTCCTCTGCTTTCAGTTGCCATGCCAATACTTTGTGAGCTTTCTCTCCAAGCTCGTAATAATGCTGTTTTGATTTAGTGATGGCCCTCTCAGCTTGATATGTGTTCAGAATATTATATTTCAGTTTTTTATTTACCTGTATAGATCTTTAGTCGGGCCTCTTTGGGAGGTTTTCTCTAGCTCAGAGATTTCAGATTCAAGGGCACTCAGTTCCGCACCGTGTTTTCTCTTCAGCCCTTTAGTATAGGAAATAATCTGTCCCCTCAGATAGGCCTTCAATGTGTTCCAAAGAATGAAGCTGTCAGGAGCAGAGGGTTTGTTTGTTTGTCAAAGTAAAAATATTGATCTGCTCTTTGATGAATGCACAAAATTCAGGTTGCTTTAGGAGTGTAGAATTTAGTCTCCATCTATATGCTCCATTTACCTTGGTAAGAATGGAGATTGATAATGCACCAAAACAAACCTGCCCGAGGGATCAGAGATGGTGTTGTTGACTCCGAAAACATATTCCCCTGCACCAAAACAAACCTGCCCGAGGGATCAGAGATGGTGTTGTTGACTCCGAAAACATATTCCCCTGCACCAAAACAAACCTGCCCGAGGGATCCGAAATGGTGTTGATGACGCAGAAGGGGATGTGTCTACTTATCAAAATTGCAGTTCCTCTTGCTTTGGAGTTAAAAGAGGACGCAAAAACTTGTCCTACCCATTCCCTCTTCAATTTCTTGTGTTCACTGGCTGTAAGATGTGTTTTCGACCGGGGTTTCGGCGCTGATGTTCTGTGGGCGCGTTCGATTTCCAGTGGCTTGGTGAAGTTGATTATGCCTAGGACATCCGGGATCCATTGAGTGAAGAAACGGACCGGGTCACGGCCCTCGCTGTCCTCTTTCAATCCCACCACACAGATATTACTACGTCTGCTCTCGTTCTCCATCTGATCTACCTTGTTTTTGAGGTAGGCATTGTCCTTCTGCAGTTATATCAGAACCTGGTCATGTCGAGCGATGGTATCTTCAACTGTGCTAATGCACAACTCAGCCTCAATCGTTCTCAAAAGGAGATCATTCAGGGAGGATTTCAGGTCATCAATGGAAGAATGGAGTTCAGCCGATTTCTTGTCAATTTTCAGAGAAAGGCATTTGTTACCATCCTGAATTCCTCGGAGGAGAGTAGCCAGCATGTCAGCAGGCTCTCAAGAGGCTGCCGAGAGCAACAGTCTGGAACTGTCGTCTGAGTTATGAGGGTTAATGCTAATCTTGCTAGCTGTAGCGTTATCGTTATCTTGGGAATCAACAACGTTTTGGTCGTCCCTCTTGCCTCTCGGTCGGAGGGCCATGGCTCTTTATCAGCCGATGTTAGAATATTGTTTCAACGTTGTTATTTAGGTAATAATGGAATAACTTTGAAGAGCTTGGTTTGTCAACGTCTGCTCAGCTCCGCGGCATCACGTGCTTCGAGTGGACATTCTCTATATATTGTATCTTTGTCCATCTTCTGTGAAAAGTTTTGATGTGCATAAAACCCTCTAACCTTGATATTATATGCCCACAGGAAGCAATTATGGTGCCTGTAACTGTATTTAGACATACTGTACCCTATTTAAAACCAGTTTTTGTTTCATTTAGATTCTAATTTGATTAGAATTATTCACTATTTTTAGGCCTTATCAATAGTGAATTTAATCGTACGTTTGGCATGTCAGTGAACCAGCCATAATGCAATTTACAGTAGGCCTAGCCTCCAGTGTGAATGCTATGTTTAACAATATGTTTCCTTATTGAAGACATGCAATTACTTAGAACAATGTGGACTGAAAACATGTTCAACATATTTTTGGTTTCTGTAGGCTATTTAACAAACTAGGCTATAACGGACTAACACTGAAATTGGAGTTGATGACAAGGCAAAACATAAAGGGAGTGAGGCTGAAAGCCTCCAATTTGTTTAGTCATCAAAACCCAGCCCTTTCGCACCAACGCCAGCTACTGTGCCCATAATTCCGTTTGTAAAAAATAGCACAAATATTTCCGACACACCCCCGAACCTATAATGCTACCACTTTATCATTGCATTAGGTTTGTTAAAATAGAGCCCTGCATGTCATTATTGTACCTGCCATTTTCTCCTTGAGATGAAGACTTTCAGAGCCCTTGTATTGATATCATCAGTCTCATCCTCATGTTCACCCTGACAACATAATCAACAAGAGAGAATGTGTTAGACAAGATTCATTGTTTTCCTCCATTTTATTTGTCTCCACCAACCCGGCTGAGACAGAAACAAACTGTGTATGTAATTCTTACCTGGAACCATTTGTGCCCCAGACACTCAAATGCAGTTGGCCGCTTTCTAAAGGAGAGAACCAAATCATTTAGAGTTATATCCATATAAGAAATGATAATATCTTCATTCATGTCGATGGTTGTATTTCTTACACTGGGTCTGGCTGCAGGACCGTGCGGAGGAAGCCCTGGGCACCGGTGCTCCTGTAGGTGAGGTCGGGTGCGTCCCAGTTCAGTGTCCCCTCCCCCACCCTCATCAGAGTGGCCCGGTCCGTCTCCCCCGTGAACGGACAGCGGCACATCAGACTGACAGGACACAGCATGATTTCAACACTTAACACTCACTCAAATTCCATGTACTATATGACGAGACTCAAATATTGCATTTAAAAATAAAAAAAATCATAAATCATACAGTACTTGCCATAAATAGGCCACAACACCAATGGACCTGACAAAGAAGAGAGAAAATATTTCTGTCGCGATAAATCGTCACATTTTCCCCTTCATATGATTGGAATGTCACATACAGTGGCACAGATGTACTGAAACAGATAATACGTTTCGCTTACCAGATGTCACTTGCCATAGTGACGGGGTCTTGATGTATGATCTCAGGGGCCACAAACTCAGGAGTGCCAAACTGGCTGTACTGGTGTCTGGAAGTGTCCATCTCCTGACAGAAGCCAAAGTCACAGATCTTGATCTCCTCTCTGGGTGGAAACACCATCAGGATATTGTCCGGCTGTGTGATTGAATTCCAATGGCAGATGGTGGGTGAGGGAACTTACCATGTCACGGACTAAGCTGTCCGTCAAACTATCGACCAGGGTGCATTGTTTCAATGTGCACAAAAAGAGTGAATGCATGAACAACCAAACGAAACATGCAAACTTACTTTGATGTCCAGATGTAGGATGTTCATGCTGTGGATATGACCAACTCCCTCCAGGATTTGCTGAATGTACATCTGCACCTGGTACCATGAACGCAGTTTATAAACATCATAGGGGCAGTCATAATAGCCTTAGCATCCAGGCAAAACAGGGGTCAACTCTAAACACTGTTCAACAAGATTGGGTTTTACAGTCAAAAGAGCGAAGGTTTTACCTCTCTCTCGCTGACTGATCCCTTCGACAGCAAATGATCAAGGAGACCGCGAGAAGAGCAGCTACGTTATGGTATTAAGAACAATATGCTGTGTTAAACATGGATCAAATTGAGCACTACATCTCCACCCTTAGGTCTTTAGCGGTGAAGTGGCTAAAAGCGCCATGGGGAAGGATACGCTTCGGTGACTAGGACCAGGGTCCTCCGTGTAGAGAAGAAGTCCAGCAGACAGGCCACCCTGGGGTGGGCCAGCCGGGAGAGCAGGTCCCTCTCTTGGAACGCCCTGGTCCTCGTACTGCTCCTCAGGGGCAGGAACTTGGCGGCAAAGCCCTCACCCGTCCTCCTGTGGGTAACCCGCTTTACCACTCCATACGTGCCTCTACAGACACGGGGAGAAGAGGAAAAGGACGGAACCCATTTTAGTTTATTGGAACGCAGCCAAAGGGAACGTCAACTCCACAGTTGCAGCTTGACCGATTGCTGCAGTGTGAAATATGACACCCAACTAAATGTGTACTTACCTCCCAATCTCCTCATGGACGTCATACACAGACAGCAGCTTCCTCCTCTTCCCAAGCTCCACCTCTCTCTCCTGCGACTCCAGTGGACCTACAGAAAAGAGGACCAGGACCATGCAGTCACATGTAATCAGCCAGAGAGCATCACATTTGTGGTGTTTCAGCTGCATTCGGGGATTGCGATGCTCATCTTCTAGGCATTTTGTGTTACATCTCTCATAGGTTTGGCATCGGCTAGTTTGAATGACAGTAAAAAAATAAGGACAGTGAACGGAAAGACACATGGCTCAGGTGAAAAGTAGTGCGCTGCTGTACAAGGGGGATTCATTTTTTATTAATTTGACAGACACCATAGGTGTGTACTGAGGTCTTACCCTCCTCCACTGTCAGCCGAGCCTGACAGGAGGTGTGTCCTAAGTCGTTATAGGCCCAGCAGGTGTAGATGCCACCGTCCTCACTCTCCGGGCACAGCACAGTCAGAGAGCAGCGGGCACCATTCTGGACCACCTCCACATTCTCAGTGGCCAACAGCTCCTCTCCATCCTCCAATCATATGAGAGAGACACTACTAAGACACAGCTTCTACGACAGCACAGGGGCCAAGCCGTGAAGGAGAACACCAACAATTACCATGCTCGTACTACTCAGTTGATTAATAGTTTGGTTAGTTATGTCCGGCGGTGTCAGCTATGCTTAAATGTATTGGGGAATGTCATAACGAAGGTTTGGATTAAGTGAATTATAACAGTGAATGAGATGATGGTGGTCTTAGATTGAGGAATTTTGAAGCGTCCCAACCTTGTACCACTGAATCTCGGGGGTGGGCCTTCCTGTGATGATGATGGTGAAGGTAGCTGATTGACCAGGCTCCACACACAGGTCCTCCACCGGCACCTGGATGGAGGGAGGAGCTGAGGAGACAGGAAGTGAGGTCATTTCATGAGATGATTCATGTCTTAGGCACAGTGGCCACCTCTTTTAGAAAATAAGGAACTACAGTGTGTAGGCACAATTGCAAAGTACAGTACCTGTTGGCATTTCCTCTATGGCCTCAGGAACATAAAGTTCCTCCTCAACCTCCAGTCTCTCCTCAAGCTCAGTGGGGAACTGTGGAGCCTCCACGTGTCCTCTGGCGGTAGGGTCCCTTTCCTCTTGGCTACCCTCGGCTCTGTAGAGAAAATATATATTGGGATAAAAATAGAGATGGTGCAGTAGGATGATGAATGTATCACAGTTCTGGCAGGCAGACTCACGGCTGAGGGTATCCAGGCTGGAAGAGCATTTTGACAACAGAGGTGGGGTGGAAGTCTGTCTGCAGCCATTTCTTCACCATGGCAGTGGACCAGCCCTCTGAGTCGGAGTCTGGAAGCACAATGACACCTCTCTCATACTGATGCTCTTAGGTGCTGTTCGGGTCTAATAGTCCAAAATCATTCATTCATATTATTAACTGGCCTTTACAATGAATATATTTTTTGAAGCCATGCTAATTTGTCCCCGAGGCAAAGCGTGTCGAGACATCAGCAACTGTCTATTTAAAAATGTAGAATGAATGAGAAATATGATAAAAGCTAATGTTAGGAACGTACAGTACCCTTACCTCCAGACTCACAGGA
Organism: Oncorhynchus nerka; assembly: GCF_034236695.1. Lineage (NCBI taxonomy): Eukaryota > Metazoa > Chordata > Actinopteri > Salmoniformes > Salmonidae > Oncorhynchus > Oncorhynchus nerka. The sequence continues at coordinate 50,282,081 of NC_088419.1, read as the reverse complement.
ACACAATAACCAGTGCACGTCTTACCTCCAGACTTGAAGGACACCCAATAGTTTGTAAATCAGCCCATGAACAGGACATGGACACATGCCCACTCCCCTGGGGGGGGAATAAGGGGCGCCTGATGCCCAGCACATGACCATCTTGTATAGGTAGGAGTGGAGAGTTAACTGGGCATGCGTTGGAGAGGAGAGAGGACCCATCCACATGCACTGGGTCCATGATACTGTGAACATGATGAAGGCTCTGTGAGGTACTTCCTGTTCGGGGACTACAGAAGATGGAGAGCAGGAGGGTTACAGAGAATGGATTGACTCACATGATCAACTGGTGTCCAAAAGCCAAAGGGAAAACTACTTAGAGGTGGAATCATAGCTCATGAAGGAAAGTGATTGATAGATACAGCAATGCCAGTATTCAAATTGTATGATTATTTTTTAAATGACAAATTTTTAATCTGCCTTGAAATACAGTAAATATAAATGCACTCTATGTGATTGAATGTGTTTCGTTGAAGGTGTATGATATGGATGAAAAATACACTTGTCAGATATATGGATATAGCAAGGATTACTGCTGTGTCGTAATCAATCGACTTTTCGGGGTCCTGATATGGACTCTGAGGGGCCGTTATCGGGCACAGATTAAGCCTAGTCCTGGACTAAAAAGTAAACTCAAAGGAGAGTGTCTATTGAAAGAGTTTTACTCCAGGACAACTGTAGGTTCAAATCCGTGTCCGGGAAACACCCCGAGATGTAAATGAGCTATGGCCCCTTATTTATCCTGTTTGGAAAAGCTTTTGGAAATCCATCAAGATCAGTCAAATGGGAGGAAAGGACCCGGTCCTTTCCAATGCTTGTCATTTCTGAAAGATGGAAACATGATGAAAACACGAGCAAAAACATCCAATACTAAAGTGTATCAATGTCTTTCATGAATATGCACAACTAGCCAGGATATGATATCTATGTTGATTGCTAATGTCGGTGACTGGAAGTGTTTATGGTTTCACGGGTGTTTGGAATGAAATGGGATAGAAAGGGTAACCTGGGTAATGAGACAATCGAAAATTGAACACGAGGAATGGCAATGACGACTGACAGCATGAAAACAGAGATAAAGTGAGGTGAAGTAAAGTGATCTGAGGTAAAGTAGGTGAACGTGAGGTGAGGTGAAACTAAGTAAGGACCATGGCATGTGCTTTTCTGATCCCTCTTCAGTTAACACTGAGCTTGTATTGTCCACAGAATAAAACTGTGATAAAAACAATACTTTCCCTTGTCTCTCATTAGATATCAGAAAAGAGTTAGACCTATGGGGTCCTTGTCCTAGATTGTATTAGACTGTCATCATGTCTTATAGTGTAGAACATGTGGACACTAAAGATGAACATCTCTACTGTAGCCTTCTTCTCAAAACCTGTGACCAGACTCCGAGGTGGACATTTACCTTGATTTGGTGGAGGGAACTCTCCTACTGTACCTTGGATCAAGATGGCCTGTGGTTGGTCAGGCTCACTGTCCATCACTTGTGCAAAGGCGGAGCACATCTCTGCTTTACTCTTGGCACTGCCCAACTTGTTCCACAGCTAAAACATGACAGGATTTCACATTTTAAAACGGCACTGTTTTATAACAGTGCACAAAAGCTCAAAGAATGCATTGCTATAAAGAACAGCAACAGTATACTGTACCTTCAATGTTATGCCTGTACTGTGCACCATGGGGGACCGGCCATTCAGTGCCACTGCCCCCAAACTCTGGAACTCTCTCACCCCAGCCACCCGCAACTCTGACTACATCACCACTTTCAAAGCCCGAACTCAAACCTACCTTTTCCCTCAGCTTAGCTCGCCCCCTTACTCAGCCCTAGTTTAAGATAAGTAACTTTTGTTTCATTTAAATTGTTTAATCCCCGTTTTGTTTTCTCCACTCTTTGCTGTACAGTGTCCTTGTTCTTTTTTAAGGGGTTTTATATCATGTATTATTGTAGCTATTATTACCTGTATGTTAGGAACAATTATTACATATGAAGTACAGTACACAAAGGGGTTTCATACATGTACTGTAGGCCTACCTCACACTTATACTGTCCCAGGTCTGTCTCTCCAGGGTTCATGATGGTGAGCGTGAGGATCCCACTGCGGGCATCACTCTCTATGTGGTACTTCCTCTGGTCTGTCAGCTCTCTGCCATCCTTAAACCAACTGTCATAAACATGCCAGGGCACACAACCAAATAACAACATGTGGGACCATCTTAATGGGAATCAAGCAGGTACTAGCCAGGTTCCCATGACATTGTAGCGGGATACAGTAAATGCTGTCCAGTTTACTGTACCATACCTGACTCGGGGTAAAGGAGTACTGTGTGTGGAACAGCTCAACTTGATGTCCTCTCCCTCCAGCAGACATACACTCTGCAGCCTGGTAAGGAATCTGGGGGGTGCTGTAGGACAGGAAATAATGAGTTTGTTCACTCTACGCATTACCTTTGCACAATATGCCATGGAGTATACCGTAACATGTTAGAGAGTACAATCATATGGCTATGTTTGTTGTATTTTAGTGTTCTTTAGCCCTAATATTCATTAACATGAAATGCATACAGTGAGTGAGGGAGACTAATGCTCTGTTATCCCGGACTGTGGTTGTTTAGTTCAGCACCAGAGCTACTGTAAGTGAAAGTGGACTCACCATCCACCACTATCTTGGCCAGTGTGCTAGCATGGCCCACAGAGCTGGAAGCGTAGCACAAGTACTGTCCAGAGTCCTCAGGAGTGACCCCATCCATGATGAGACAGCAGGTGCCTGCCCGGTCTGCAGTGATGATGTGGTGGGGGCCATCCTCTAGGGCCAGGCCATCTAGGGAGGTGATGTCATATCAGAGCGTCAGAGATCGTACTGCTGTTAAAGAACAGGACATACCTCATTCTGCTTGCTAAATTTGGTACACAAGGTTGTGCTCCCTGAACTTCCACACTACTCCCGAATGGCTGGCTAACTAGTCTAAAGCTCAAATCTATATGGTTCAACTATTTGCTATAAACAACTAAAAAAGAACAAACCCCATGCAAGCCATCTGGTTTGTATACCTTGGAACCAGCTGACCACTGGTTTGGGTGTTCCTGTAACTTTGCAGGCCAGCTTGATTGTCTGCCCGATCTTTGTGGTGCAGTCAGCCAGGAGAACTTCAAACTCTGGTGGACCTACAGAAACACACACATGACTACTGTAATAATGGGAAGAGATAAGGATAAATAAATCTAGTGCTGCCCAAATCCAAATTTGGATAGAGTTCATGCTGGACAGAGTTAACAGAAGATAAAGCCAGTGTTCGTACACTCTTAGAAAAAAAGGTGTTATCTAGAACCTGAGAGGGTTCTTCGGCTCTCCCCAAGTAGAACCATGTAGAACCCTTTCCTGAGAGGGTTCTACACGGAACCCAAAATGGTTTACCTGGAACCAATAAGTGTTCTCCTATGGAGACAGCTGAAGAAACCCTTTTGCAGCCCTTTTTTTCTAAGAGTGTGTATTAGACAAACTTAACAATGGACCATGCCAAAAGACAGCCATAGAGGAACTCACTGCTGGCAGTCAGGCTGGAGCGTTGCTGCAGCTCTCTCAGGTCTTTGAGCCAGGACAGCTTGAGCAGGGCGGAGCGGCCCTGCAGTGTGTACCTCCTCACTGAGCCCCGGTGCTCGTGCCACAGCCCCCAGGACTTCTCCTCTCCCCCCACCGTCTCCTTCACCTCCACATCATTCAGCTGGGGAAGGGGAGTTAGTAAGTTAATATTACAAGGAAGGCACTCTGTGTGTCGTGGAGATGGTTCGGAGAAACCATACTAAATGTGGTGAATAGCCTTGACTTACCACGCGTGTTATCTCCCCAAGCTAACGCGTAAGTTTTTATCTCCAAGAGATAACACAATCTTGTGGCTCACAGGAGACCTGGGTTCGAACCCAGGTTGGTAACATAAGCTTGGCAAGAGGATTTGGACTATGCATTTACATTGACTGGGGCAAAGGTCAAGGGGCAGGTTTTCACCTTCATCTTGTTCTTGAAGGCGTAGGTGTCAGAGTTCATGCCAGGGTCTCTCTTGAGCTTACACAGCAAGACACAGTCCTTGAAGAGGAACACCTGCCTCTGGTGGCCCCTGGAGGACGTCTTGATCTCGGGAGACTCCTCCCACACAGTGAAAGGACCCTGGGAGGAGGAGAGATGTGGGATGAAAGCTTCAGGAGGAACTGGATTATTGATGAGGAAAACATGAGTGAGCTAATTTCTGCACCAATGCGAGATCGAGATGGCACATTTTAATGTCCTTGACATTCAACTTCCAATGATGTTGTATCCCCATTAGCATCTGAGAAACAAACTTCCACTGTTTGTTACAGTACAGCTCAGGTAGTTTAGGCATGTTGGCATATTCTAAACCAGGGCTGTTCAATTCTGGTCCTGGAGGGACAAAACAACGTCTGGTTTTTGTTTCGACCTGGTAATTAAAGAGATTATCCTTTACTTTTATATACTTTTTAGCCAGTAGTTCTGAAAGTAGAGCTCGCGAGCCAAAAGGTGCCCCCCGTACTGCATCACATAGTTGCGGTCAAATATATTGGCACCCTTGCAATTTTCTTAAATAATTCCATACTTCTCCTAAAATAAACATTGTTTCCACACTTTGTTATTGGATTTTCAACATTACGGAACAAATTGTATTTTGCTTGTTATTTTCTTTGAACACTTCCTTTGGTCGTTGGTAAACATAGGAAGACCCCACTGCTAAAGGAGCCACAAGAAAGGCTGACTGAACTTCTCAAAACCCCTTAAACAAGCATACATCCTGGGGGAAATGTTCTGTGGACCAGCGAAACAAAATTACAGCTCTTTGGCAATACAGATCAGCGCTGTGTTTACTGATGGCCAAATGAAGCATTCAATGAAAACAACACTCTCCCTACAAACAAACATGGGGGAGATTTGATAATGCTGTGGTGTTGCTTTGCTGCCTCTGGTACTGGGGGCCAAAAAGTGTGCAAGGCATCATGAAATCAGCAGATTACCAGGTGTTTTGGAGTCCAATGTTGAACCCAGTGTTCAAAAACTGGGACTCCATTGAAGTTTGTGGTTCTTCCAGCAGGACAACAACTCAAAACACACATCATAAAACACCCAGGAATGGTTCAAAAGAGATGCTGGACTGTTCTGGAGTGGCCAGCAAAGAGTCCAGATCTGAAACACATTCAAACCTATGGCGAGATCTGAAAACAGCAGTTGGTGGAGAGCACCCCTCAAACATTAAGGAATTACGGCAGTTTGCTGCTGAAAGGTGGGCCAAATTGTCAGTGGAAAGGTGCAGCAAGCTCATTGATGGCTCCAAGAAGTGTTTGCCTGTAGTCATCTTGGCCAAAGGCTGTGCAACCAAGTACTAGCTCCGGGTTGCCAATCATTTTGTCTATGCCATTTGTTTTTATTTTCTAAATTAAAATGTACATTTAAGTTTACACAAATTAAATTGGTTCTGCAATGTTAAAAGTCCTATTACAAGGTGTGGTGGCCAAAACTTTTTTTTTTTTACATTTCAATTTATTTGAGAAGAAATGTGCAAGGGTGCCCATGTACAGTATTTGGCCGCAACTGAGATGTGTAGATGTGCACCACTTCATTGCTTTCTCTCTCGCTCTGCTGTGTGTGCATCTTGCTAGCTGTCACTCAAATGGCGAGGGGCTGAAGCTCGTTGGCTAGAGCTCGAATTGCTAGATGTAAAACAGAAATTCTGGTCATATATTTAGCATGTATGAACGACATATTGATCCATCCAGCCCACAGTGGGAGGGTTAAAAAAGACTTAGGAGTCGCCAAGGTTCCGGAGCATGTCTTTAACTGCACTCACCTGGTGTATCAGGGCTGAATTAGTACCTTATTAGAAGGAGAGGATGAAAACTAGGAAGTGTTTCAGCCTTTCAGGACTGACATTCTATGGAGATAAACTAGGGGTTCAGGAAGGGTGAGTTACCTGGCGAACAGGTTCTCCTAGTGCAGTGAGAGGGGCAGGGTAGTTCTCAATTAGAGACACCTGGTGTAGGTTGTCAGAGCGCCAGGGCAGACAGGACACCATGGAGAAGGCATCTTCCAGTAGAAGACAGCTTTTCGCACACTTAGCCTTGTTCTTGATCAGTTCCTGTCAACACAAACAGAGGGAGAAATACATGGCCTAAGGCTTCAGAAAGGTGTCAACATGGACACTTAGAATCAGATGATGAGCACTAACCTTGAGCAAGGCCTGGTAGGTCTGAATCCTCTCCACTGGTCTCTGTAAGAAGGTGATGACATCCAGGACTGCAGTTTCGGGGGGCTCAGGGTGTGTTTCCGTGTTTTGCTGGAACACAAAGTTCCATACGTGTGAATGTGAGTATGGAAAACTGGGAGCATGTGAGTGCAAATAGTTTTTCTTGTGGGAGTGGGGGGGGGGGTCGATTTTTGTGCATTTTGGGTAAATTATTGGATTGCATACCTTGAAGTACTGCTGGATGGTCTTGTCAGTGACACAGGCCTCTGCCTGTGATTGGCCCACCATGTACTGCAGATACTTCTCAAAGTCCACTGCATGTTTGACCAGATGCATGGCCACGTCATCGTCAGTAGAACACTCACTCAGACTGGGCAGAATAGATCTGAGTATGGGGTAGGAAAATAAGTACAGTATTTATAAAAAAAATAAAAAATCTTACATTACATTTACACGAGTAAAAAACGTCAGCACTAAAACCAGCTCTCCCTCTCAACAAAGAGAACAGGTGCGACCTCTCGTGTAAAGCCACGATGTCCTTTATATTGCGGAAGATGGTTTCTTTCTGGTTGATGATGTTGATAGGGACACTAGGGCTGGTGTCTAAGTGGTGCAGGTGGTGGGACATGAATTCCTTCATCTCCTTCACAAACTCTTGCTCCCCATCAATCAGCCCCTGGATTAATTGGCTAAAGACAGAAGGGAATGTAGACAGTTGTCTTTAAGAAATGATGTGAATCAAATATGCGGAACACACTGTAATCAAGCAATATTTGTTCACTCACCTTAGGGTTCTCCTGTAGTTCTCCCCTGTAGACCCTGGTACATCCAGCTCCTGATGTGGTGTCCTCATTTGTGGGAATGTCTCCTTTACAACAACAAGAAAACAATGAACGCTTGAATTAATGCACGGTGAAATATTATCATCACCTCTGCTGAATCCTGTTTACATGACGAAACACAAAACGTGGTTGTTTGCACGATCGAAACATGTCGACGTTGTCCATTTTACGCCCATCCTTTATGCCCAACCAGGACATACTGATGACCTCATACCTTTCTCTTTTTCTCCAGGTATGCAGGAGAGACCCATCCTTGGCGTGAGGAGGTGGTCTTGGAGGGCTTGGTGCGGACCAGCCACTTCTCCGGGTGGACAGAGTCCAAGACCTCCACGTACTGACCCTCCTTCAACACAAAGCTCTCCTTGTTGCCACCTTGTTGAGGACTGCAGTTAGCTCTGGCCACGTATATATCAAATGTCTATGGAAAAGAGGTTGGTAAAAAAAAAAGGGGGTTAACTGCTTGTCCAAGCAAATGTTAGTGTATAAGGACCAAGTATGATAAGGTCACTGTATTCATTGGTGAGATTTTTTTAAAGTATACTTTTTGTCTCAATGAAAAAAATTATCAAAACAAAATTGTTTGAAAGAGGGCTCCACGTTCAAACCATACTGTACCTCTATTCTATCCTCGTCACAATCTGACTCCGAGCCAGAGCCTGTAAGAGCAGCAGGTGTGTGGGCATGATAGTGTTTGGGGGATGGAGTCCTCAACATGGCATCAGGTACTGATGGGACGTTCAGAAGTGGTGAGAGAAGTGTGCAAAGGTTAGCACCGTAATCTTTCCCTTGGTTATGAAATACTGTAGATAGCTTTCGACATACCAGAGATATTACATTTGTACTTTTGCCACTATTACTTTGAATGAGCAGAGTGATTATAGAGTGGACTGGGTCAATTAGGTCCCTTTTTAGGGATTATTCAAAAAATCTAATCAAATACAACAGGTACCATGAAATGCTTACTTACCAACAATGCAGTTAAGAAAATAGAGTTAAGCAAATATTTACTGAATAAACTTTAGTAAAGAAATAATATATATAATAAAATAACAATAACGAGGCGGTCAATGCAAATAGTCTGGGTTGCCATTTGGTTAATTGTTCAGCAGTCGTATAGGGGTTGAAGCTGTTAAGGAGCCTTTTGGACCTAGGCTTGGCGCTCTGGTACCGCTTGCCGTGCTGTAGCAGAGAGAACAGTCTATGACTTGGGTGGCTAGAGTCTGACAATTTTTGGAGCTTTCCTCTGACACAGCCTTGTATAGAAGCATGGATGGCAGGAAGCTTGACCCCAGTGATGTACTGAGCCGTACGCACTACCTTGTGTACCGCCATACCAGGCGGTGATGTAACTGGTCAGGATGCTCTCGATGGTGCAGCTATATAACTTTTTTAGGATCTGGGGACCCATGCCAAATCATTTCAGTCTCCTGAGGAGGAATACGATAGTTTGTTGGTGATGTGGACACCAAAGAACTTGAAACTCTAGACCCGCTCCATTACAGCCCCGTTGATGAGAATGGGGGCCTGTTTGGACCCTCCTTTTCCTGTAGTCCACTATCAGCTCCTTTGTCTTGCTCACATTGAGAGAGAGGTTGTTGTCCTGGCAACACACTGCCAGGTCTCTGACCTCCTCCCTATAGGCTGTCTCATCGTTGTCGGTGATCAGGCCCAACACCGTTGCGTCATCAGCAAATTTAATGATGGTGTTGGAATCGTGGGTGAACAGGGAGTACAGGAGGGGACTAAGCACGCACCCCTTGGTGGCCCCCGTGTTGAGGATCAGCGTGGCAAATGTGTTGTGCCTAACCTTACCACCTGGGGGCGGCCCATCAGGAAGTCAAGGATCCATTTGCAGAGGGAGGTGTTTAGTCCCAGGGTTCTTAGGTTAGTGATGAGCTTTGTGGGCGCTGTTGAACACTGAGCTGTAGTCAATGAACAGCGTTCTCATATGGGTATTCCTTTTGTCCAGGTGGGTCTAGGGTTTCTGGGATGATGGCGTTGATGATGGTGTTTCTGAATAAACGTTCTACTTGTTTTATTGTCTTGTTATTTTACCAAGCATTATGGTGTATAATTTGTCAAATCAATACGAATCCGCATCTGTCATCTGAGTTTTGCGGAGCTGTTATAAGAAAATATGACAAACAAAAATGTGTAAAATGGTTTGGTCCATCGCCCATGAACGTTGTCAATTTCACTTTCTCTTGTCTTCAGCTCTATTAGAGAAGGTATTTTGTCTGCACTGCTAAAACATTCAACTTTATTTCCATTTACAATTGTGAAATATATTCCTTGTAAATATTATTCATATAAAGGAACATTGAATTGGAATTATATTTGTCTAGAATATTATTCTTGTACACAAGCTCAATGGAATGTTCTTGAGCAGGAGCTGCTAGCTCTCGGTGTTGTTTTAGCATTCTATGCTAGCTGCGCAGCCTAACATTTGAGTCTTTTTTTTCCTTTGGTGAAACGAATTGTATTCTCACTGGTCAGGCACTGAAAGTGATATTGCTTTACTATCCAATAGGCACAGATGCAGTTAAGACACACATTGAACTGATGCCTATTTCTATACCTCAGTGCAGGTTACCCTTTTCTGTTTGAGAATTACCCTTTTCTGTTTGAGAATTACAAATGGGTTGTATCATCATTTTTTTATTCTTCATATTATAATGTATTATATGGTGTATGATACAGTGACGTGTAGTCAGGTTAGGCAGGGTAGGCAGTGATTACCTTGTGAAAATCTAATAATATAATACCAACTTTTTTGATAAGCTAAATACAAGAAAATAAATGTGATTTTTGGTAACACTTCATTTGGATAGTCCATCTGTAGATGCTCTACAGACTATCAGTAAGATATCAACTATCTACTAACCCTAACATTAACCCTTATCCTAACCCTAAACTTAACTCTTACCTTAAGGCTAAGGGATAAGGGTTAGACCAAATCTTGACCGTTACCATAACCCTAGCCTTACCCTAACCCTTATTCCAAACCTAACCGTAAACTTACTCAACAGATAGTAAATCATATATATTTAACTCTTATTTTACCAGGTAAGTTGATAAAATAAGGGTTAAATTACATTTTAAAAAATTGGTTAAAAATAGTTGGTTGATAGTATGACCATCTGTAGAGGTAGGTAACCTAGCGGTTAGTGTTGGACCAGTAACTCGAATCCCCGAGCTGACAAGGTGAAAAAAAATCTGTTGATGTGCCCTTTAGCAAGGCACTTAACCATAATTGCTCCTCTAAGTCGCTGTGGATAACAGCGTCTGCTAAATTACTAAACTGTTTTTTTTAAATGACTATCAGAACTATCCAAATAACGTGTGACGTTTTTTGTTATCTAATGTTTTTTTCTCAATGATTCTGGTGCTTTTTATGCTCAATCTCAACATTTGCTACAACTGCCTCAACCTTCTTTCCATACATTCAAAGCCATTAAAAGCCTTGATGCTAGCAACCATCTGACTCCAGTCACTGTTAGTGGAAAGGGTCATGCTTTGCCTAGCTTGAAATAGCTTCATTCAAGCCGTTTCCATATTTTGAGCATGTACATTGCCTAATCATGTTGTGTAGCTATTGCTGGGGTAAGCTGTGCACAGGCAAACATCATGACACCCTCTACTTCACTGCTAGAAGTCGGGCACGTGAACAGAGTGAGAACTGGATGGTCCACTTGTCTAACAATTTTACTGAGATTTTGACGTATCTTGGACATTTACTTTTGCTTTGTAGATGTAAGGAATGATCTTACCTGAAAAGGTAAGACATAGCTAATATCTTGCTAGATATAAAGTGATACAGTGCATTTGGAAAGTATTCAGACCCCTTCACTTTTTCCACATTTTGTTACATTACAGCCTTATTCTAAAAATGATAAAATCATTTTTTCCCTCATCAATCTACACACAATACCCCACGAGGACAAAGCGAAAACAGGTTTTTAGAAAATGTTGCTAATTTATTTCAAATAAAAAACAGAAATACCTTATTTACATATGTATTCAGACCCTTTGCTATGAGACTTGAAATTGAGCTCAGGTGCATCCAGCTTCCATTGATCATCCTTGAGATGTTTCTACAACTGGATTGGTCCAGCTATGGTAAATTCAATTGATTGGACATGATTTGTAAAGGCACACACCTATCTACAGTTGAAGTCGGAAGTTTACATACACTTAGGTTGGAGTAAAAAAAAAACATTTTTCAACCACTCCACAAATGTCTTGTTAACAAACTATAGTTTTGGCAAGTTGGTTAGGACATCAACGTTTTTCCAAAAATTGTTTACAGATTATTTCACTGTATCACAATTCCAGTGGGTCAGAAGTCTACATAAACTCAAATGACTGTCCCTTTAAACAGCTTGGAAAATTCCAGAAAATGATGTCATGGCTTTAGAAGCTTCTGATAGGCTAATTGACATCATTTGAGTCAATTAGAGGTGTACCTGTGGATGTATTTCAAGGCCTACCTTCAAACTCAGTGCCTCTTTGCTTGACATCATGGGAAAATCTAAACAAATCAGCAAAGACCTCAGAAAAAAAACATTGTAGACCTCCACAAGTCTGGTTCATCCTTCGGAGAAATTTCCAAAAGCCTGAAGGTACCACGTTCATCTGTACAAACAATAGTATGCAAGTATAAACACCACGGGACCACGCAGCCGTCATACGACTCAGGAAAGAAACGCATTCTGTCTCCTAGAAATGAACGTACTTTGGTGAGAAAAGTGCAAAGTGCTGGAGGAAACAAGAAGGCCGCTCAGCAAGGAAGAAGTCACTGCTCCAAAACTGCCATAAAAAAAGCCAGACTATGGTTTGCAACTGCACATGGGGACACAGATCGTACTTTTTGTAGAAATGTCCTCTGGTCTCTTGAAACAAAAATAGAACTGTTTGGCCATAATGACCATCATTATGTTAGGAAAAAGGGGGAGGCTTGCAAGATGAAGAACACCATTCCAACTGTGAAGCACGGGGGTGGCAGCATCATGTTGTGCGGGTGTTTTGTTGCAGGAGGGACTGGTGCACTTCACAAAATAGATTGCACCATGAGGGAGGAAAATTATGTGGATATATTGAAGCAACCTCTCAAGACATCAGTCAGGAAGTTAAAGCTTGGTCGCAAATGGGTCTTCCAAATGAACAATGACTCCAAGCATACTTCCAAAGTTGTGGCAAAATTACTTAAGGACAACACAGTCAAGGTATTGGAGTAACCGACACAAAACCCTGACCTCAATCCTATAGAACATTTTGGGTAGAACTGACAAAGTGTTTGCGAGCAAGGCCTACAAACCTGATTCGGTTACACCAGCTCTGTCAGGAGGAATGGGCCAAAATTCACCCAATTTATTGTGGGAAGCTTGTGGAAGGCTACCCTAAATGTTTGACCCAAGTTAAACAATTTAAAGGCAATGCTACCAAATACTAATTGAGTGTATGTACACTTGTGACCCACTGGGAATGTGATGAATGAAATAAAAGCTGAAATAAATCAGTCTCTACTATTATTTCCATTTATTTCCATTGTGGTGATCCTAAAACAGCGACTTTTTACCTGGATTAAATGTCAGGAATTTTGAAAAACTGAGTTTAAATGCATTTGGCTGAGGTGTATGTAAACTTCCAACTTCAACTGTAAGGTCCCACAGTTGACAGTGCATGTCAGAGCAAAAACCAAGCCATGAGGTCAAAGGAATTATAGACAGGATTGTGTCGAGGCACAGATCTGGAGAAGGGTACCAAAACATTTCTGCAGCATTAAAGATCCCCAAGAACACAGTGGCCTCCATCATTCTTAAATGGAAGAAGTTTGGAACCACCAGGACTCTTCCTAGATCTGGCCGCCCGGCCAAACGGAGCAAACACAAACACAGCCAAGACAACAGTCTCTGAATGTCCTTGCGTGGCACAACCAGAACCCGGACTTGAAGCCGATCGAACATCTTTGGAGAGACCTGAAAACAGCGGTGTTGTGATGTTCCCTATCCAACCTGACAGAGCTTGAGAGGATCTGCAGAGAAGAATAGGAGAAACTCCCCAAATACAGGTGTGCCAAGCCTGTAGCCTCATACCCAAGAAGACTCTAGGCTGTAATTGCTGCCAAAGGTGCTTCAACAAAGTACTTAGTAAAGGGTCTGAATATTTATGTAAATATGATATTTCAGTTGTTTGTTTTCATTGAGCAAAAATGTCTCAAAACCTTTTTTTTCCATTTTGGGGTATTGTGTGTAGATTGAAAAGAAAAACAAACAATTTATAATCCATTTTAGAATAAGGATGTTATGTATGTAACAAAATGTGGAAAAAGTGAAGGGGTCTGAATACATTGTGAATAAACTGTATGTTGCATTTGCTATTTCGTTGTAAATATGTTTGCGAGTGTTAAAACTACAATGGATTACTTGATTGTTGTTTCCAAGCAGCTAGTTAGTGTAGCAGGCTTGTTAGCTAGCTGACTGCGTCATGCATTGGCTTGTTTTATTTTAATATAAAATGTTGCTTCGCTATTCAGTTGTAACTAGCTATAACTTTATGTATCCTTGACATTGTGTTATATTTCTGATCTCTGTGATCAGAAAGCCACACATTTGATTAGCTAGCCAGCTAGCTAGCCAGCTAACTTCACTTCACACTAGTGGCACGGAGTAGCCATGATAATTGGTAGAATTGTAAATCCATTGTGAAAGGTTTTGGAGTTTGACTGGAGAATTATTCGGATGAAATGTGTCCATATATCGGTATTTTAGTACCACCTATCAGCTGTAGCTGTGGATGCTACCATCGGTTTATGGCTAAACTCAGTTTTTGTCAGATGATAGCAATGAAATAGGTCGCTATCAGAGGCTATTGCTTGTGTTTCTTGGCTACATTGGTATTTACATTTTATGAAAATTGCTTGTCAATTTTGGTTAATAGCCTATGTAACTCTGGTTATTGGAGCTATCTATTGTATGGTGAATTTGGGCTCCACCAATGTTTATTTGTGAGTACTGTAGGTGTTTATCCAGCCACCGACCTCACTGCATGTCACTGGTATGCAAATGCTGGTGCCACATGCAATGCATGTGCACAAATACTTGTATAGGTCTAAGCATGACTGTGTCTTCTCCTATTGGAGAAGGTGCAGATGCAGTTAAACTAATGCCTGTTATTTTCTATTTATATAACTCTGTCTCAACTCTACACAACGCAATGCAGAGTACAACAATATGTGCATGATATTACATTACAGCCATTAGTGTTAAAGTGAATGGATTCAGTACAACATGTGAAATACCATCACCACAAAAGGTAACAACTCACTATTTAGATCTAACAACATAACAGAATATGGCTGACCTTTGGCCTTAAAATGCCTGGGTGGTTGAGACGTGACTTTCTGTTCTTCATCCTCCTTATTGGATAACTGGTCCTGTGACTTAATGGCTTCCTTTTCCCTGTGGGAATATATTTTCTTATTAACAAACGATAATGCCATAGGAGGATATAGTTACATGTTAAATTATGATTTTGAATGGCTTACCTGGGGTGATCTTTGGGGATTATGTCAGCAGGCTCTATGAAATCTGGAGCTGTATCGTAGTCAGAGGGACTAGACACTGGGGAAACAGAGAAAAATAAATGATAATTGTCAGTTAAAGGGGCAATCTGCAATTCAACAATAACAAAGCGGCCACCCCGCTACTGCTTTGGTGAACATCTGAGGGATGGGACTGGAGAAATGTAAGTACAATCAAATTTATTGACAGAGCTATGGATGCAAGGAATGACCATCGATGAGATCAAAATGATAGTTTTAACCATGTTTTGAGGGTATACAGCAGAGGTGGCATGCCCATAGATGGCACAGGAGCACGTGCCCCCTCAGATTTGTTCTGTATTTTTGTTTTTTTTATAGAAAATAAGATTTTTTTTTTCTCTCTGTAATACCACTAGCCACTTAACAATTGTATGAAGTTGGTTTTATCTAGCCCAGATAGGTTCCCAATCTCCCAACCTCATAAGTAGCTTGTCTAACCATTTTAGCTGGCATGCCTGCTGGCAAGATTGGTAGACTTAGAAAAGAAAGCAATAAACTAAATGTACTGAATAAGACTCACATTTCTTTCAATATTTTTCCCAGATTTTAGCAGAGATACCATATTTAGTTTCTTTAAAAAAATAAATACCAGTCAGGAGGACACAGACAGTTTAAAAGATATGCAGAAAAATGACAATATTTTTTTACATAGAATTACGCTTAATGATTTTGGCTCTAGATTGCAGGAAAAAGCTGTTTCTGAATTCTCCAACTTACGGACCTGAGACATAGCCCCTCTACGGACCGCCCCCCAGTCATCCTCACGTACTTTGTGCCCCCTCAGACTTATGGGGTGCATGATGCTCCTGTATACAGTGTTTTCTTTTCAATTGCATTGTTTACAAAATGGAGTAAAAAAAGCTTATATTTGGGGATCTTATGGGCTACGACAGTTGAATGAAGCTCGTGAGTCATTTACACATTACATTCTTCAAGAATCAATGGGAATATATAATTAATTTAGTCCAAAAAGGGGATGTACAAATGGCCCCTTTAATAAGACAAAGATGAATATCAGTCAATCAACAAACAGCTAAACTCACTCCTAGCACATGCAGACACAATTACTGCATATGACCCAGGTCACGTATTAAGGACATTTATAAGGTTTCTAACTTGACTTACTAGAGCTGGCGGCAATAAGGGAGGCCCTCCTCCTCTCCTGCAGGGTCATGCGGGGATCCTCCTTGGTTAGATTGTAGGTCTGCCACAGGGAGATCCCCTCGCACTCCACAGAATCCACGGAATCCACAGTCTCCTTCCCAGGAGTGGAGGTCTGGACTGGCTGGAGAGAGCCAATGGAGGCCAGGACTGGATGCACAGAAGGGGTGGAGGGCTGGGATGGGGCTGCGGGCCTCTGGGTAGAAGATGGAGGCATTTGAGATTCACCCACAGTAATGTTACCATTATATGAGGACACACCAAACGTGTTCACCACCTCACAGGTATAGACCCCAGTGTCTATGGCAGACATGTTGATGATCACCAGTGTGCAGACGCCATCCTCTGAGGTGTTCATGCGGTGGCGTTGGTCTCCTATGACCTCCTGGCTGTTCTTCAGCCAGCGTACTGCGTTGAGCTTCCCTTCCACCTTACACTCCAGCTGGAGGGTACCATTGGTCTCAGCACTCTGGTTCTTAAACACCTGCTTGAAGATGGGCCGCATGTCTTTGCGGGTCTTGTATCCCTTGAAAGCTGCCTGGATCTTGATGACAGCTTCCAACATCTCATGTTCGTCCTCGACACTGTCAAGTGCAATCTCGTCAACTTGCTGAGTCATCTGTAGCACCTTGGGAACTCCAGCAACAGCGACTACAGGCTTGCTGGTCTTCTGGTTGACTGTTACCTGGGTGTGGCCCTCTGTGAAGGACTCATCCTCTGAGATATGGAGTTGGTTATCATCCTCCACCATCTTGGGTTTTTCAGTCTCCTGCACTGTAGACCTTACTGGCTGTTGATCCCTCTGTTCTAGCTCTGTCTCCTTCACCATAGACTTCACTGGCTGTTTATCTTGATGGTCTATTTCTATAGCCATCTTCTTTTTAGATCTAACTATCTGATCTACCCCAGCATCGGACACTATAGATGATCGTCTTGCTGGTGGCACTGGCTGTTTCCTCACCTCATCTACACCAGCATCCGACACTACAGATGCTTGTCTCACTGGTGGAACTGGTTGTTTCACAACTTGGTCTATATCAGCATCCAACACTACAGATGCTTGTCTCACTGGTAGAACTGGTTGTTTCACCACTTGGTCTATCCCAGCATCCGACACTACAGATGCTTGTCTCACTGGTGGAACTGGTTGTTTCACCACTTGCTCTATTCCAGCATCCGACACTACAGACGCTCGTCTCACTGGTGGAACTGGCTGTTTTCTTACCCCATCTACCCCAGCATCCGAAACTGAAACTACAGACACTCGTCTGACTGGTGGAACTGGCTGTTTCCTCACCTCGTCTACCCCAGTATCCGAAACTGAAACTACAGATGCTCGTCTCGCTGGTGGAACTGGCTGTTTCCTCACCTCGTCTACCCCAGTATCCGAAACTGAAACTACAGACACTCGTCTCACTGGTGGAACTGGCTGTTTCCTCACCTCGTCTACCCCAGTATCCGAAACTGAAACTACAGATGCTCGTCTCGCTGGTGGAACTGACTGTTTTCTCACCTCATCTAGTATCCCTGAAACTACAGACATATCCGCTGGTGGAAACTGAAACATGACAGATGCTCGTCTCACTGGTGGAACTGGCTGTTTCCTCACCTCGTCTAACCCAGCATCTGACACTACAGATGCTTGTCTCACTGGTGGAACTGGCTGTTTCCTCACCTTGTCTAACCCAGCATCTGACACTACAGATGCTCGTCTCACTGGTGGAACTGGCGGTTTCCTCACCTCGTCTACCCCAGTATCCGAAACTGAAACTACAGACGCTCGTCTGACTGGTGGAACTGGCTGTTTGCTCACCTCGTCTACCCCAGTATCCGAAACTGAAACTACAGACGCTTGTCTGACTGGTGGAACTGGCTGTTTCCTCACCTCGTCTAACCCAGCATCTGACACTACAGATGCTCGTCTCACTGGTGGAACTGGCTGTTTTCTTACCTCATCTACCCCAGTATCCGAAACTGAAACTACAGACGCTCGTCTCGCTGGTGGAACTGGCTGTTTCCTCACCTCGTCTACCCCAGTATCTGAAACTGAAACTACAGACGCTCGTCTCGCTGGTGGAACTGGTTGTTTCACCACTTGGTCTATCCCAGCATCTGACACTACAGATGCTCGTCTCACTGGTGGAACTGGCTGTTTCCTCACCTCATCTACCCCAACATCCGACGCTATAGATGCTCGTCTCACTGGTGGAACTGGTTGTTTCACCACTTGCTCTATCCCAGCATCTGACACTACAGATGCTTGTCTCACTGGTGGAACTGGCTGTTTCCTCACCTCATCTACCCCAACATCCGACACTATAGATGCTCGTCTCACTGGTGGAACTGGTTGTTTCACCACTTGGTCTATCCCAGCATCTGACACTACTGATGCTTGTCTCACTGGTGGAACTGGTTGTTTCCTCATCTCGTCTACCCCAGTATCTGACATTATAGATGCTTGTCTCACTAGTGGAACTGGTTGTTTCACCACTTGGTCTATTCCAGTATCTGACATTATAGATGCTCGTCTCGCTGGGGGCACTGGCTGTTTCACCATGTGGTCTACTTCAATCTCTTTAACCATAGACTTCAATTGCTTTTTTTCCTCTGTGTCCCTCACCAGAGCTCTTACTGTCTGTTTGACTTGCTGTTTCTCCTGCTGGTCTACCTTAGTCTCCTTACCTATAGACCTTACTGACTGTTTCTCATGTAGGTCCACCACTGTCTCTGCCTCAGGCTCCAGGTCTTTCTCTGACCCCACAATGGATGCCCAGATCATGCCCTGTTTCTTTGGCCCTGGTGGAGGTGTGGGAGAGGCAGCCTTCGTGGGAGCCTTTGTGGGAGGCATTGTCTTGGGAGGTTCTGTCTTGGCTGGGAGAGGCTTTACTGCCACAGAGGCAGTGGTCTTCACACCACCTGCCTGGCACGTGTAGCTGCCACTGTCCTCGGGCTTCAGCTGCAGGATGTGTAGCTGAAACACACAGCCGTCCTGCTTCAACTGGTACTTCCTGTTGGGCCTGAGAGGCAGCCGGCCCTTCCTCCACTGGACTGGGACTCCAGGCTTAGACAGTTCACAGGACAGGCAGGCTGTGCCCCCTTCCTCTACCTCCACAGCCTGCAGCTCTTCTTCAAAGTATGGAGGCAGCTCTGGAGAGACGGAGCAATTAGGGAATCAAAAATCAATATTACATTTGACCAATATTAGGGTGAGTAATGCAACGAGAGACTTCAGAATACTGTAACACCCTGAGATAAACCTGAGTTCCTGGTTATGTTAATTCTCTCTAGATAATGGGAAATCCTTACCTGTGACAGTCAGATTGACGCTGCTCTGCATGTCTCCAGTATCACAAGAGTATATCCCAGAGTCATCTGGGTCCACATTATGGATGAGAAGCAGGTTGAGCTTGCCCTCCTTACGGTTCTCATACTTGTCTCCATTCAGTAGGGGCATGTTGTTGCGTCTCCATGTGACAGGGGTAGTGAGGTCAGAGGTCGTACAGGATAAGGTGGCCGTCTCTCCTTCCATGATGACGGTGTCCCGAGGCTTCTTCTCAATGAGTACTTTAACTGGACACAGAGGAGTCAACTCTCAAAACGTGTACACATATATTAGTATTTATACTTTATACTTCTTGGGGTTTTGTTGCACTGAATATGACTGTAATGAGGTGTGATTCCTCTACATGCAGCGGTGTATGCTATTACACAACCAATCACACACATACCTTTCACAGACACAGAGGCGGTGGTCTCCACACAGCCTGCCTGGCACGTGTAGCTGCCACTGTCGTCGGACTTCAGCTCCAGGATGTATAGCTGAAACACACAGCCGTCCTGCTTCATCTGGTACTTCCTGTTGGGCCGGAGAGGCAGCCGGCCCTTCCTCCACTGGACTGGGACTCCAGGCTTAGACAGCTCACAGGACAGGAAGGCCGTTTCCCCTTCCTCAGCCTCCACAGCCTGGAGCTCCTCCTCAAAGTATGGAGGCAGCTCTGGAGAGATAATACGGAATTCCAAATCTATGTTCCATTTGAACAATGTCAGGGTGAGTAATATAAAGACAGTAATATAATTCCGAATATTTTATTGTAATGTTGTAATTATGTGGATACATTTATCTGTGAATTCTGAAAAGCTATTCAAGGATTGTTCCATAAGGTTGTGTTTTTAGGGAGTGGTATTGGTTCTTGTAAAATACCTTTCATTTGATTCCATATTATAGTATTCTTAACAATTACATTGTTTATGTTCTTAGCTTTAATCTTTGAAATTAGACACTTAAAACGATTCTGGGGATAAGCATGCACATCTTCAATATGTTCCCATTGTTCCTCTTCAGTGCATTTAACTATGTCACAAGCAAAGGTATCGGGTAGCAAGTTGATTAAAACCACCCTCAGACTTATGTACAGTAGATGTAAAACGTTCCTTTTTATTCTATGAATGTCTTCTGTGGGGTAATTGGTATTACTGAAAATAGATACAAAAACGTTGGAAGCAATGTCATTCTAAAGAGGTTTATTCTACCTGTAAGATTTATGGGAAGATTATTCCATTTGATTAGATCTACTTTCATATTATTGAGTAATGGAATGAAATTATCTTCATACATTTTTTGTGTTTTGTGACTTATTAAGCATCCTAAGTATTTAATCTTTTTTTGTGGTCCACCTAAAGGATTGCTGTAGATTATGAGTTATTCTTTTTCCTATCAACATTATTTCATTTTCTCCAAGTTAATTTTATATCCTTAGAATTTAGAGTATTCTGAAAATATTTTTGGCAAAGGGGGCATTGAGTTTTCAATATTGGTCAGGAGATCTGCAAATAAGTTTAGTTTATATTAATGTTTACATTCGGGTCTTGTCTAATTATTTCTGCAAGCGGTTCAATTGCCAGTACAAACAGGAACGGGGAGAGGGGACATCCCTGTCTTGTGCCCCCTGCCTTTGGACATTTATACAATATTTTCATAAAATGTATTTTTTCAGCTGGAATGCTGAAATCTTTCAAAGTTTTTAATAGGAAAAGGTTATTCGAAACACAGCTGATTCAAATAATCTAAGCCTGATGATGAGTTGGTTATTTGAATAGTGCTAGGGCAAACATGTACAAAGGAGGAGCACCAGGACCCGAGTTTGGGAAACCCTGTCCTAATGTACGCCTTAAAGGAATCGCAAATTATATCAGGGGTCAGCTTTTCCCTGTCCTCTCTGTCTGCATTTGTAACGGTAAAGGTTTTAGTCTTTCGTTTACATATTTAACGCATTTCGGGTCTATAAGATGCGCGCTGTTCATTCTCCAAATTCTGTCGCTAAGTGCATTTTCTATTGGTGTAATTAAGCATGATACCGGAGAATGATCCAGTATCACTATATCATGATTTTTCTTTATCCAGTAAATTGCTGAGTGCCTTTTTAGAGAAAAAAAATGTAGTCAATTCTTGAATAGCGTTTCTCTTGAGAGAAAAAAGGAATAGTCTTTTGTAGGTGGGAATAGTCATCTGCAGGTGTCCTGTAAAGTATTTGTAGAGATAACATTTTTCAGCTTCTTTGGAGGCTCCCTTTTTTATTACTACGTCAGTCAATCTTATCGAATGTATGATTTAGGTCACATGCTAAAATAATAGTTCCTGTCTGGATTTGATCTAATATAGTATGAATTACATCTAAAAAACACCAGATTTGCCACTGGTGGGATATACTATGAAATCAATGTGTATTTTTCACCATGTAAAGTACAATTAACTCAATTTTAGAAAATGGCCTTTTTGGTCCATGTGCTGGGATATAAGGGGAAATGGTAACTCTCATTTACCAGGATGCCTACACCTATGCTGTTACTACAGTAGGTGGCAGCATAGGCCTCTCCAACCCAGCTCCTCTTTAGATGTTCAATTTCTCATTTAAAAAAAAATTAACTCTTGCAAGAAAACCATATCTGCTGAAAATCTCTTTAAGTGTTTGCAAACCAGATGCTTTTTTCCCTGTGCATATTCCATGTGATACATTGGATATGGTTGGTCTTTACTTGTATAGAATATGTCAAAATGACATATGAAGGCAGCGGGCATTCCATAGAAGGGGAGAATCACAGTATAAAACAGTTATTTTATACATTACATACAGTAACAGTCCAAGGTTTGGACACACCTACTCATTCAAGGGTTTTTCTTTATTTGTACTATTTTCTACTTTGTAGAATAATAGCATAGACATCAAAACTATGAAATAACACATATGGAATCAAGCAAAAAAGTGTTGAACAAATACAAATACACTACCTTTCAAAAGGTAAAAAGTGATCAATTAGCCTTTTAAAACGATAAACTTGGATTAGCTAACATTACGTGCCATTGGAACACAGGAGTGATGGTTGCTGATAATGGGCCTCTCTAAACCTATGTAGATATTCCATTAAAAATCAGCCGTTTCCAGCTACAATAGTCATTTACAACATTAACCATGTCTACACTATATTTCTGTGTCACGCCCTGGCCATAGAGAGGCTTTTATTCTCTATTTTGGTTAGGCCAGGGTGTGACTAGGGTGGGCATTATAGTTTCTTTATTTCTATGTTTTCTATTTCTTTGTGTTTGGCCGGGTGTGGTTCTCAATCAGAGGCAGCTGTCTATCGTTGTCTCTGATTTAGAATCATACTTAGGTAGCCTTTTTCCCACCTGGGTTTGTGGGTAGTTGTTTTCTGTAAAGTTTTAGTTACCTTACAGAACTGTTCGTTTCGCTTAGTTTTTTTTTGTTCTAGTCTTCAGATTTTAATACATATCATGAACACGTACCACGCTCCGCTTTGGTCCACTCCTTCTTCATCAGACGAGCGTTACATTCTGATCAATTTCAAGTCATTTTAATGGACAATTTTTTTTTGTTTGCTTTTCTTTCAAAAACAAGGGCATTTCTAAGTGGCATTTCTAAGTGGCAACAAGGGCATTTCAAACTTTTGAACGATAGTGTATATTTTAGATTCTTCAAAGTAGCCACCCTTTGCCTTGATGATAGCTTTGCACACTCTTGGCATTCTCTCAACCAGCTTCATGAGGTAGTCACTTGGAATGCATTTCAATTAACAGGTGTGCCTTGTTAAAAGTTACTTTCTGGAATTTCATTCAATTTTAATGCGTTTTAGCCAATCAGTTGTGCCAATCAGTTTGAGCCAATATACAGAATATACAGAATACAGCCCTATTTGATAAAAGACCAAGTCTATATTATGACAATAACAACTCAAATAATCAAATAGAAATGACAATCCATCATTACTTTAAGACATGAAGGTCAGTCAATCCGGAAAATGTAAATTACTTTGAAAGTTACTTCAAGTGCAGTCGCAAAAACCATCAAGTGCTATGATGAAACTGGCTCTCATGAGGACTGCCACAGGAAATGAAGACCCAGTTTAACTCTGATTTGTGTGATTTGTTTGTCTCTCCTCGTTTGATAATAAAGGAATTAACCACGACATTTGGAGACGGGGATGTGAATCTTCACTTGGTGACCGCTCCTGACGACCTGGGTAAATCGTGCACAAGGGATCCCTCAAACTTGCAATCTCAGGGAGACCACACTTCGTGAACGGAGTAGATGGACCCGCCTAAGATCTGAGAGGTAGCGAGCCGAGTGGATACCACATCCCGAAAATAGTTTTTTTTGTTTAAATAGGTGAGCGAACCACACAAAGTCAAGTTTTTAAGAAAAGCCTCTGTTACGTAGGCTCTGAGTGTGGTCCTGTGTGAGGGGACACCATAGAGACGTAAACAGCGCCGAGTCAGTGGAGGATGATCGGAGCGTTAGTAGACTCAAAGACACATATCATTGGTCATTTGCTGGGCTACAATATCCGGACCCCTTCTACTGCCGGTACGGGGCACGGAACCCCATCGATCCTCTACGACTCTAATACCGACATAACCTGCCCGAGGATTCCAACAGGCCCCTCAGGCGCGACGCCCGCTGAAGGCCCATTCTGCTAACCTGCTAGCTACTTAGAGCTACTTGGAACCCTACTAACTCCACGACTGGTCTGTCGACGTCACCGCACGACGAGGCAAAAACAGACTTACCCCCATCGCGACCTCCCCCAAAGGCTAACTTGCTAGCCCCGGTCAACTAACTGCAAGCTTGCCTGCACCGGTCTGGTAACTGCTAGCCCCTGGTAACTGCTTGCTTGATAACCCGGTCTGCTAACTGCTAGCTTGTTTAGCCCCGGCCTACTAACTGTTGGCGTGTTAGCATCGGCCTGCTAACTGTCTGAATCGCTGTGGACCCATATGTTTACTTGGCTACACATGCCTTTCTCTAATATCAATATGCCTCGTCCATTACTGTCCTGGTTAGTGATTACTGTCTTATTTCACTGTAGAGCCTCTAGCCCTGCTCAATATGCCTTAACCAACCATGTTATCCCACCTCCTACATATGCGATGACATCACCTAGTTTAAACATCTCTAGAGACTATATCTCTCTTACTCAATGCCTGGGTTTACAATGTGCTCACATCCTACCTTATCTTACATCCTACCCTTGTCTGTACACTATGCCTCGAATCTATGCTATCGTGCCCAGAAATCTGCTCCTTTTACTCTCTGTTCCGAACGTGCTAGAGGGCCAGTTTGAATAGCTTTTAGCCGTACCCTTATCCTACTTCTCCTCTGTTCCTCTGGTGATGTAGAGGTTACTCCAGGCCCTGCAGAGCCTAGCTCCACTCCCACTCCCCAGGTGCTCTCATCGGTTGACTTCTGTAACCGTAAAAGCCTTGGTTACATGCATGTTAACATTAGAAGCCTACTCCCTAAGTTTGTTTTACTCACTGCTTTTGCACACTCTGCTAACCCGGATCTCTTAGCTAGCCGTATCTGAATCCTGGTTTAGGAAAACCACCAAAAACCTTAATCTCCATTGCTAACTATAACATTTTCCGCCAAGATAGAACTGCCAAAGGGGCCGGTGTTGCAATCTACTGCAAAGAGCCTGCAGAGTTCTGTATTACAATCCAAGTCTGTACCCAAACAATTTGACCTTCTACTTCTAAAAATGCACCTTTCCAAAAACAAGTCTCTCACTGTTGCCGCTTGCTATAGACCTCCCTCTGCCCCCAGCTGTGCCCTCGATACCATATGTGAATTGATTGCCCCCCATCTATCTTCTGAGCTCGTGCTACTAGGTGACCTAAACGGGGACATGCTTAACACCCTGGCCATCCTACAATCCAAGCTTGATGCCCTCAATCTCACACTAATTATCAATGAACCTACCAGGTACAACTTAAAATCCATAAACACGGGCACCCTCATAGATGTCATCCTAACTAACTCGCCCTCCAAATACACCTCTGCTGTTTTCAATCAAGATCTCACGAATCACTGCCTCATTGCCCATCCGTAATGGGTCTGCGACCAAACGATCACCCCTCATCACTGTCAAACGCTCCCTAAAACACTTCTGCGAGCTGGCCATTCTAATTGACCTGGCCGGGGTATCCTGGAATGACATTGACCTCATCCCGTCAGTAGATGATTCCTGGCTATTCTTTAAAAGTGCCTTCCTCACCATCTTAAATGCATGCCCCATTCAAAAAAATTAGAACTAGGAATTGAAATAGTCCTTGGTTCACTCCAGACCTGTCTGCCCTTGACCAGCACAAAATCATCCTGTGGCATTCTGCATTAGCATCGAATAGCCCCCGTGATATGCAACTTCTCAGGGAAGTTAGGAACAAATATACACAGGCAGTTAGGAAAGCTAAGGCTAGCTTTTTCAAACAGAAATTTGCATCCTGTAGTACTAACTCAAAAAAGTTCTGGGACACTGTAAAGTCCATGGAGAATAAGGGCTCCTCCTCCCAGCTGCCCACTGCTCTGAGGCCAGGAAACACTGTCACCATCAATAAATCCACTATAATTAAGAATTTCATTAAGCATTTCTCTACGACTGGACATGCTTTCCACCTGGCTACCCCTAACCTGGTCAACTGCCCGGCACCCTCCACAGCAACCCGCCAAAGCCCCCACCATTTCTCATTTACCCAAATCCACATAGCTGATGTTCTGAAAGAGCTGCAAAATCTGGACCCCTACAAATCAGCCGGGCTAGACAATCTGGACCCTCTCTTTCTAAAATTATCTGCCAAAATTGTTGCAACCCCTATTACTAGCCTGTTCAACGTCTCTTTCGTATCGTCTGAGATTCCCAAAGATTGGAAAGCTGCCGCGGTCATCCCCCACTTCAAACGGGGTGACACTCTAGACTCAATCTGCTACAGACCTATATCTATCCTACCCTGTCTTTCTAAGGTCTTCGAAAGCCAAGTTAACAAACAGATTAACGACCATTTCGAATCCCACCGTACCTTCTACACTATGCTATCTGGTTTCAGAGCTCGTCATGGGTGCACCTCAGCCACGCTCAAGGTCCTAAACGACATCATAACCGCCATCGATAAGAGACATTACTGTGCAACCATATTCATCGACCTGGCCAAGGCTTTCGACTCTGTCAATCACCACATTCTTATTGGCAGACTCGACAGCCTTGGTTTCTCAAATGATTGCCTCGCCTGGTTTACCAACTACTTCTCTGATAGAGCTCAGTGTGTCAAATCGAAGGGCCTGTTGTCTGGACCTCTGGCAGTCTCTATGGGGGTGCCACAGGGTTCAATCCTCGGGCCGACTCTCTTCTCTGTATACATCAATGATGTTGCTCATGCTGCTGGTGATTCTCTGGTACACCTCTATGCAGACGACACCATTCTGTATACTTCTGGCCCCTCTTTGGAACTGTGTTAACTAACCTCCAGACGAGCTTCAATGCCATGCAACTCTCCTTCCATGGCCTCCAACTGCTCTGAAGCGCAGGGAAAACTAAATGCATGCTATTCAACGGATCCCTCCCCGCACCTGCTAACCCATCCAGCATCACTACTCTGGATGGCTCTGACTTAGAATACGTGGACAACTACAAACTGGATGCAGTCTATCACAGTGCCATCCGTTTTGTCACCAAATCCCCATACACTACCCACTATTGCGACCTGTACGCTCTCGTTGGTTGGCCCACGCTTCATACTCGTCGCCAAACCCACTGGCTACAGGTTATCTACAAGTCTCTGCTAGGTAAAGCCCCGCCTTATCTCAGCTCACTGGTCACCATAGCAGCACCCACTCATAGCACGCGCTCCAGCAGGTATATCTCACTGGTCACCCCCAAAGCCAATTCCTCCTTTGGTCGTCTTTCCTTCCAGTTCTCTGCTGCCAATGACTGGAACGAACTGCAAAAATCTCTGAAGCTGGAGACTCATATCTCCCTCACTAGCTTTAAGCACCAGCTGTCAGAGCAGCTCACAGATCACTGCACCTGTACATAGCCCATCTGTAAACAGCCCATCTATCTACCTACCTAATCCCCATACAGTATTTTATTTATTTATCTTGCTCCTTTGCACCCCAGTATCTCTACTTGCACATCCATCTTCTACACATCTACCATTCCAGTGTTTAAATTGCTATATTGTAATTACTTCGCCAACATGGCCTATTTATTGCCTTAACTCCCTTACCTCATTTACACTCAATGTACATAGACTTTTTGTTTTCTTTTGTTCTGCTGTATTATTGACTATGTTTTGTTTATTCCATGTGTAACTCTGTGTTGTTGTATGTGTCGAATTGCAATGCTTTATCTTGGCCAGGTCGCAGTTGAATATGAGAACTTGTTCTCAACTAAATAAAGGTCAAATAAATCAAAAATCCCGTGGCTCTGCGATGAAGTTGACAATGTGATGGGGAGTGTCAGCCAATTTGAAAAAAATAGTTCAACAGAATGTGTTGTTATTCTCTTTGACATAGAGATTTGTATCAAGAATAATTGGGAAAAGTCATAATTTGTCTGGATTTCCTGAATCAGAAATGAACTGAACTAAGCTGTTGTTCTGATCTGTCCTCTCTCTCTCGAGGTTATCATGAAAGGTGCCGTCACATGGTGTCTTGATGCATGGCAGCGATAATTCGGCCGAGAACAGTGTGAACCTCAAAACTCCCTCTAACCGGCTGAAGAAGAGCGACAAAGGCATTCAATACGGCCCTGTCTGCACCATTTCTACCGAGAGACCTGAGTCCGAGCCTGCACCCGGTGTACAGCATCCAATCGGAGCTATCAACTGTTTTTTCTCTCATGCCTTTTCCCTCAGTAGTGTGATAGGAGTCCGCATGGAGAGAGATCTCTTCCAAACGTCTCTCATGTCGCTGGTACGCTGGTGATGGCAGCTCAGGTGAGACATTGAAATTGGGACATTATCACGGGCCTTCAACTTTGAAGCTATCTGAAGAGGAACCAATGAAAAAACGGCAGAAGAAACCGTGCCCATAATTTATTTAGGCTTGTCTAAAAAATATATATATATTTTGGGTCATCTACACACTGCAAAATGTATAGTAATTTAGATTAAGAATGCATTAAGATAATGATCTGTAATTATAATCGCGATAATAAACGTAACACTAGAATTGTAGGATAATTATACTGTACGTTAATATACATGTACACTTTGCCAATGTTGATGTGTGTTATATTGAGGGTTTTAACTTTGAGTGTTAGGACCAATGTGAATCCCTAAACATTGTCATTCTAAATTTGGGTTGGATAATTAGTTGGGTTTTGATTACGATTTGGAAACGGAATGATTTTTAAAACTGACTGATTGATTTGAGTTTAGTACGTTAATAACCATATGAGTGAAGCAATTCATGTATTACGGATTGATTGATTGTTTTGATTGTTGTTGTGTACTAAAGATGTTGACACTATTCTCAGCATGTCCTGGTGAATGGAGAGGGTGAACTCTGATCCTGAGAGTGAAAATGATCCTAATCTAAGTGATCTATAGGAGTAGCCTTATAAATAATGGAATCATGATGCTTGTCCTGGGTTATGTTCATTACGCACCAGCACAATAAACCAGGATTCACTACTTTGATTTGTCCAATAAGATATGCTCATTTTAGTTTCTGGGATGGAAATAGTTATTTCCACCATGCTGACCTAGGGGAGTATGCTTAGCATCAACATGATGATTTGTTTCGTACTGATGAAAAATGTACTTCGATTTAAACTGCAGATAATTTGTTAACAATTTTTCAATGTTTACATCATTCCCAATGATGTTATAATACTGTTATTGCATCAAATGGTTGCAACAGAATAGTGGTTTCTTAGAAGTATATTGTGTCTGTGTGAACTGAGCGGTCCTCTGGGGCTTAATGCTGACAGTGGATTTACCATGCGTTTGGTGATAAAGCATGAGTTGATGTTTGTGTGCCGGGAGGTACCAGGGTGGAGATGGCTCGGTTATGGATAATTATGAGGGGAAGCTTGTTTTGGGGGCCAGACCCTGATTTCCACACAATGAGAAAAGTCTTTACAGCAGATACCTTCTGCTGTGAATGATTATTTCTTTCATACAAATCCCAACCTTGTGACCCATTCCACACATCTGTTGTTTGTCATGTAGACTAAGGGGGTGTATCTTTGCTATGAAAGATCTTTGTATACTTTGTCTCGGGGCTCTCGATGACTCATCTAAGGGTGGTTCGTCGACCAGCCATCGTTATTGTAGAGCACTCACATCATTCACTTGTGAGTGAATGCGTTTCTTATTAATAAGTGAATAAAGATTTAGTTTAAGTATAACTCTGACTTGTGTGATAAGTTTGTATCTCCTCATTTGATAATAAAGGAAATAACCACAAGATAAGTCCCTGGATATGTTAGTTCTCTGATAGGAAATCCTTACCTGTGACAGTCAGATTGGCGCTGCTCTGCATGTCTCCAGTATCACAGGAGTATATCCCAGAGTCATCTGGGTCCACATTGTGGATGAGAAGGAGGTTGAGCTTGCCCTCCTTACGGTTCTCATACTTGTCTCCGTTCAGTAGGGGAACGTTATTGCGTCTCCATGTGACAGGGGTAGTGAGGTCAGAGGTCGTACAGGATAAGGTCGCCGTCTCTCCTTCCATGATGACGGTATCATGGGGCTTCTTCTCAATGAGTACTTTAACTGGACACAGAGTAGAGTCAACTCTCAAAATGTGTACACATATTAGTGTTTATACTTCTTGGAGATTTGTTGTACTGAATATGACCGTGATGAGGTATGAGTCCTCTACATGCAGCAGGTGTGTGCTATTACACAACCAATCACACACATACCTTTCACAGACACAGAGGCGGTGGTCTCCACACAGCCTGCCTGGCACGAGTAGCTGCCACTGTCTTCGGACTTCAGCTCCAGGATGTGTAGCTGAAACACGCAGCCGTCCTGTTTCATCTGGTACTTCCTGTTGGGCCTGAGAGGCAGCCGGCCCTTACTCCACTGGACTGGGACTCCAGGCTTAGACAGCTCACAGGAAAGGAAGGCCGTGCCTCCTTCCTCAGCCTCCACAGCCTGCAGCTCTTCTTCAAAGCATGGAGCCAGCTCTGGGTAGTTGGAAGACAATAAGGGAATTCCAAATCTATGTTCCATTTGACCAATGTTAGGGTGAGTAATAGAAAGAGATTATTCAAAATATTGTACTGTAATATTGTAAGATGTGGATCAATTTATCAGTGAATTCTGAAAAGCTTTCCAAAGGATTGTTCAATAAGGTTGTGTTTTTAGGGAGAGATATTGGTTCTTGCAGAGTACGTACATTTATCCACCATATTGTTATAGTGTTCTTAAAATATAAAGTTATTTATGTTCTTAGCTTTATCCTTTGAAAATAGACACGTGAAAAGATTCTGGGGATGAGCATGCACATCTTCAGTATGTACCCATTGATCCTCTTTAGAGCATTTAACTATATGTAGCAAGTCAAAGTCTTGGGTAGTGAGTTGATACAATTCCAAGTCTGGAAGATTAAAACCAGCCTCAGACGTAGGAAGATGTAAAACTTTCCTTTTTTTCTATGGATTTTATGACGAGTATACATTTTTAAATAACGTCTTCGGTGGGGTATTTGGTATTACCGAAAATAAATGCAAAAACTTTGGGAGTCATGCCAGTCTAAAGAAATGTAATCTACCTGTAAGGTTTATGGGAAGATTATTCCATTTTATTAGATCATATTTCATACTGTTGAGTAATGGAATAATGTTATCTTTATATATTTTTTGTTTGTTGTCACTTATTAAGCATCCTAAGTATTTCATATGTTTTGTTATCCACTTAAACGATTGCTGTATGTCATGAGGTATTATTATTTTTTCCATTATTTTGTCTTTTCCACGATCATTTTATATCCTGAGATGTTAGTGATTCTGAAAATATTTTTAGCAAAGAGGGCTTTGAGTTTTCAAAATTGGTCAGGTATATCAGGAGAAAACCTGCAAATATGTTAATTTTATATTCATGTTTACTAATACCGATCGATACCTGTTATATTTGGGTCCTGTCTAATTCTTAGTATTATTATGTTCTTCCTTCTCTATCTCCCAAACCAAAAACATCCCTCTCCACAACTCTGTCCCAGTTCTCCCCTATTTACTCCACCCAATTCAAGCTTTTCCCACCCTCCCATTGTTGCCCTCTCTTACACATCTATGTTCCATTTGACCAATGTTAGGGTGAGTAATACACAGAAAGAATTCTGAATATTGTGACCCCCTGAGATAAACCTGAGTTCCTGGTTATGTTGCTTCTCTCTAGATGGTGGGAAATCCTTACCTGTGACAGTCAGATTGACGCTGCTCTGCATGTCTCCAGTATCACAGGAGTATATGCCAGAGTCATCTGGGTCCACATTGTGGATGAGAAGGAGGTTGAGCTTGCCCTCCTTACGGTTCTCATACTTGTCTCCGTTCAGTAGGGGCATGTTGTTGCGTCTCCATGTGACAGGGGTAGTTAGGTCAGACGTCGTACAGGATAAGGTCGCCGTCTCCCCTTCCATGACGACGGTGTCCCGGGGCTTCTTCTCAATGAGTACTTTAACTGGACACAGAGGAAAGTCAACTCTCAAAATGTGTACAGTACATATATATTTGTGTTTATAGTTTATACTTCTTGGAGTTTTGTTGCACTGAATATGACCGTGATGAGCTGTTGTACAGCTGCACCATCGAGAGTTCACACTGGTTGCATCACTGCCTGGTACGGCAACTGCTCGTCCTCTGACCGCAATGCACTGCAGAGGGTGGTGCGAACGACCCAGTACATCACTGGGGCCAAGCTTCCTGCCATCCAAGACCTCTATACCAGGCGGTGTCAGAAGAAGGCCTTAAAAATTGTCAAAGACTCCAGCCACCCTAGTCATAAACTGTCATCTCTGCTACCACACGGCAAGTGGTACCGGAGCGCCAAGTCTAGGTCCAAGAGGCTTTTAAACAGCTTCTACCCCCAAGCCATAAAACTCCTGAACATCTAGTCAAATGGCTACCCAGACTATTTGCAGTGCCTTCCAACCCTTCTCACTCCCTCTTTACACCACTGCTACTCTCTGTTGTCATCTATGCATAGTCACTTTAATAACTCTACCTACATGTACATACTACCTCAAATATCCAGTGCCCCCCGCACATTGACTCTGTATCGGTACCCCCCTGTATATAGTCTCGCTATTGTTATTTCACTGCTGCTATTCAATTACTTGTTATATCCTGAGATTTTAGTATATTCTGACCATCTGGATCATCATCTGGATCATCCAGACTGTCATTGGCAAACTTCAGACGGGCCTGGACATGCGCTGGCTTGAGCAGAGGGACCTTGCGTGCGCTGCAGGATTTTAATCCATGACGGCGTAGTGTGTTACTAATGGTTTTCTTTGAGACTGTGGTCCCAGCTCTCTTCAGGTGATTGACCAGGTCCTGCCGTGTAGTTCTGGGCTGATCCCTCACCTTCCTCATGATCATTGATGCCCCCTGAGTTGAGATCTTGCATGGAGCCCCAGACCGAGGGTGATTGACCGTCATCTTGAACTTCTTCCATTTTCTGTTGTCATCTATGCATAGTCACTTTAATAACTCTACCTACATGTACATACTACCTCAAATATCCAGTGCCCCCGCAGATTGACTCTGTATCTGTACCACCCTGTATATAGTCTCGC
The DNA here is from genome assembly GCF_034236695.1 of Oncorhynchus nerka. Classification (NCBI taxonomy): domain Eukaryota; kingdom Metazoa; phylum Chordata; class Actinopteri; order Salmoniformes; family Salmonidae; genus Oncorhynchus; species Oncorhynchus nerka. Next base: position 50,249,094 of record NC_088419.1, on the reverse strand, counting down.
TATTGTTATTTCACTGCTGCTATTCAATCTACCTGTAAATCTATCTGTAATCTACTTGTTACTTTTATCTCTTGTTCTTATCTGTATTTGTTAAAACTGCATTGTTGGTTAGGGCCTCGTAATAAAGCGTTTCACTGTTCGGCGCATGAGACCAATACAAGTTGATTTGATTTGATGAGATATGAGTCCTCTACATGCTGCAGGTGTGTGCTATTACACAACCAATCACACACATACCTTTCACAGACACAGAGGCGGTGGTCTCCACACAGCCTGCCTGGCACGAGTAGCTGCCACTGTCCTCGGACTTCAGCTCCAGGATGTGTAGCTGAAACACGCAGCCGTCCTGTTTCATCTGGTACTTCCTGTTGGGCCTGAGAGGCAGCCGGCCCTTACTCCACTGGACTGGGACTCCGGGCTTAGACAGCTCACAGGAAAGGAAGGCCGTGCCTCCTTCCTCAGCCTCCACAGCCTGAAGCTCTTCTTCAAAGCATGGAGCCAGCTCTGGGTAGTTGGAAGACAATAAGGGAATTCCAAATCTATGTTCCATTTGACCAATGTTAGGCTGAGTAATAGAAAGAGATTATTCCAAATATTGTACTGTAATATTGTAAGATGTGGATCAATTCATCAGTGAATTCTGAAAAGCTTTCCAAAGGATTGTTCAATAAGGTTGTGTTTTTAGGGAGAGATATTGGTTCTTGCAGAGTACGTACATTTTTCCACCATATTGTTATAGTGTCCTTATTAAAACATAAAGTTATTTATGTTCTTAGCTTTATCCTTTGAAAATAGACACGTGAAAAGATTCTGGGGATGAGCATGCACATCTTCAGTATGTACCCATTGATCCTCTTTAGAGCATTTAACTATATGTAGCAAGTCAAAGTCTTGGGTAGTGAGTTGATACAATTCCAAGTCTGGAAGGTTAAAACCAGCCTCAGACGTAGGAAGATGTAAAACTTTCCTTTTTTTCTATGGATTTTATGACGAGTATACATTTTTAAATAACGTCTTCGGTGGGGTATTTGGTATTACCGAAAATAAATGCAAAAACTTTGGGAGTCATGCCAGTCTAAAGAAATGTAATCTACCTGTAAGGTTTATGGGAAGATTATTCCATTTTATTAGATCATATTTCATACTGTTGAGTAATGGAATAATGTTATCTTTATATATTTGTTGTTTGTTGTCACTTATTAAGCATCCTAAGTATTTCATATGTTTTGTTATCCACTTAAACGATTGCTGTATGTCATGAGGTATTATTATTTTTTCCATTATTTTGTCTTTTCCACGAGAATTTTATATCCTGAGATGTTAGTGATTCTGAAAATATTTTTAGCAAAGAGGGCATTGAGTTTTCAATATTGGTCAGGTATATCAGGAGATCACCTGCAAATATGTTTATTTTATATTCATGTTTACTAATACCTATACCTGTTACATTTGGGTCTTGTCTAATTCTTAGTATTATTATGTTCTTCCTTCTCTGTCTCCCAAACCAAATACATCCCTCTCCACAACCCATCTCCACAACCCAATCCCTCTTGTCCCACCCTCCCATTGTTGCCCTCTCTTACACATCTATGTTCCATTTGACCAATGTTAGGGTGAGTAATACACAGAAAGAATTCTGAATATTGTGACCCCCTGAGATAAACCTGAGTTCCTGGTTATGTTGCTTCTCTCTAGATGGTGGGAAATCCTTACCTGTGACAGTCAGATTGGCGCTGCTCTGCATGTCTCCAGTATCACAGGAGTATATGCCAGAGTCATCTGGGTCCACATTGTGGATGAGAAGCAGGTTGAGCTTGCCCTCCTTACAGTTCTCATACTTGTCTCCGTTAAGTAGGGGCATGTTGTTGCGTCTCCATGTGACAGGTGTAGTGAGGTCAGACGTCGTACAGGATAAGGTCGCCGTCTCCCCTTCCATGACGACGGTGTCCCGGGGCTTCTTCTCAATGAGTACTTTAACTGGACACAGAGGAAAGTCAACTCTCAAAATGTGTACAGTACATATATATTTGTGTTTATAGTTTATACTTCTTGGAGTTTTGTTGCACTGAATATGACTGTGATGAGCTGTTGCACAGCTGCACCATCGAGAGCATCCTGACTGGTTCCATCACTGCCTGGTACGGAAACTGCTCGGCCTCAGACCGCAATGCACTGCAGAGGGTGGTGCGAACGGCCCAGTACATCACTGGGGCCAAGCTTCCTGCTATCCAAGACCTCTATACCAGGCGGTGTCAGAAGAAGGCCCTTAAAATTGTCAAAGACTCCAGCAACACTAGTCATAGACTGACTTCTTTGCTACCGCACGGCAAGTGGTACAGGAGAGCCAAGTTTAGGTCGAAGAGGCTTTTAAACAGCTTCTACCCCCAAGCCATAAGACTCCTGAACATCTAGTCAAATGGCTACCCAGAATATTTGCAGTGCCTCCCCAACCCTTCTCACTCCCTCTTTATACCACTGCTACTCTCTGTTGTCATCTATGCATAGTCACTTTAATAACTCTACCTACATGTACATACTACCTCAAATATCCAGTGTTCCCGCACATTGTATCTGTACCACCCTGTATATAGTCTCGCTATTGTTATTTCACTGCTGCTTTTCAATCTACCTGTAAATCTATCTGTAATCTACTTGTTACTTTTATCTCTTGTTCTTATCTGTATTTTTTTTAAACTGCATTGTTAGTTAGGGCCTCGTAATAAAGCATTTCACTGTTGTATTCGGCACATGAAACGAATACAAGATGATTTGATTTGATGAGGTATGAGTCCTCTACATGCTGCAGGTGTGTGATATTACACAACCAATCACACACATACCTTTCACAGACACAGAGGCGGTGGTCTCCACACAGCCTGCCTGGCACGAGTAGCTGCCACTGTCCTCGGACTTCAGCTCCAGGATGTGTAGCTGAAACACGCAGCCGTCCTGTTTCATCTGGTACTTCCTGTTGGGCCTGAGAGGCAGTCGGCCCTTACTCCACTGGACTGGGACTCCGGGCTTAGACAGCTCACAGGAAAGGAAGGCCGTGCCTCCTTCCTCAGCCTCCACAGCCTGCAGCTCTTCTTCAAAGCATGGAGCCAGCTCTGGGTAGTTGGAAGACAATAAGGGAATTCCAAATCTATGTTCCATTTGACCAATGTTAGGCTGAGTAATAGAAAGAGATTATTCAAATATTGTACTGTAATATTGTAAGATGTGGATCAATTCATCAGTGAATTCTGAAAAGCTTTCCAAAGGATTGTTCAATAAGGTTGTGTTTTTAGGGAGAGATATTGGTTCTTGCAGAGTACGTACATTTTTCCACCATATTGTTATAGTGTCCTTATTAAAACATAAAGTTATTTATGTTCTTAGCTTTATCCTTTGAAAATAGACACGTGAAAAGATTCTGGGGATGAGCATGCACATCTTCAGTATGTACCCATTGATCCTCTTTAGAGCATTTAACTATATGTAGCAAGTCAAAGTCTTGGGTAGTGAGTTGATACAATTCCAAGTCTGGAAGGTTAAAACCAGCCTCAGACTTAGGAAGATGTAAAACTTTCCATTTTATTCTATGGATTTTATGACGAGTATACTTTTTTAAAGAACGTCTTCGGTGGGGTAATTGTATTACCGAAAATAAATGCAAAAACTTTGGGAGTCATGCCAGTCTAAAGAAATGTAATCTACCTGTAAGGTTTATGGGAAGATTATTCCATTTTATTAGATCATATTTCATACTGTTGAGTAATGGAATAATGTTATCTTTATATATTTGTTGTTTGTTGTCACTTATTAAGCATCCTAAGTATTTCATATGTTTTGTTATCCACTTAAAGGATTGCTGTATGTCATGAGGTATTCTTTTTTTTCTCCATTATTTTGGTTTTTCCACGATCATTTTATATCCTGAGATGTTAGTGATTCTGAAAATATTTTTAGCAAAGAGGGCATTGAGTTTTCAATATTGGTCAGGTATATCAGGAGAAAACCTGCAAATATGTTTATTTTATATTCATGTTTACTAATACCGATCGATACCTGTTACATTTGGGTCCTGTCTAATTCTTAGTATTATTATGTTCTTCCTTCTCTGTCTCCCAAACCAAATACATCCCTCTCCACAACCCATCTCCACAACCCAATCCCTCTTGTCCCACCCTCCCATTGTTGCCCTCTCTTACACATTTATGTTCCATTTGACCAATGTTAGGGTGAGTAATACACAGAAAGAATTCTGAATATTGTGACCCCCTGAGATAAACCCGAGTTCCTGGTTATGTTGCTTCTCTCTAGATGGTGGGAAATCCTTACCTGTGACAGTCAGATTGGCGCTGCTCTTCATGTCTCCAGTATCACAGGAGTATATGCCAGAGTCATCTGGGTCCACATTGTGGATGAGAAGGAGGTTGAGCTTGCCCTCCTTACGGTTTTCATACTTGTCTCCGTTAAGTAGGGGCATGTTGTTGCGTCTCCATGTGACAGGTGTAGTGAGGTCAGACGTCGTACAGGATAAGGTCGCCGTCTCCCCTTCCATGACGACGGTGTCCCGGGGCTTCTTCTCAATGAGTACTTTAACTGGACACAGAGGAAAGTCAACTCTCAAAATGTGTACAGTACAAATATATTTGTGTTTATAGTTTATACTTCTTGGAGTTTTGTTGCACTGAATATGACCGTGTTGAGCTGTTGTACAGCTGCACCATCGAGAGCATCCTGACTGGTTGCATCACTGCCTGGTACGGCAACTGCTCGTCCTCTGACCGCAATGCACTGCAGAGGGTGGTGCGAACGACCCAGTACATCACTGGGGCCAAGCTTCCTGCCATCCAAGACCTCTATACCAGGCGGTGTCAGAAGAAGGCCTTAAAAATTGTCAAAGACTCCAGCCACCCTAGTCATAAACTGTCATCTCTGCTACCGCATGGCAAATGGTACTGGAGGCTTTTAAACAGCTTCTACGCCCAAGCCATAAAACTCCTGAACATCTAGTCAAATGGCTACCCAGACTATTTGCAGTGCCCCCCAACCCTTCTCACTCCCTCTTTACACCACTGCTACTCTCTGTTGTCATCTATGCATAGTCACTTTAATAACTCTACCTACATGTACATACTACCTCAAATATCCAGTGCCCCCCGCACATTGACTCTGGATCGGTACCCCCCTGTATATAGTCTCGCTATTGTTATTTCACTGCTGCTATTCAATTACTTGTTTCTTTTATCTCTTGTTCTTATCTGTATTTTTTAAAACTGCATTGTTGGTTAGGGCCTCGTAATAAAGCATTTCACTGTTGTATTCGGCACATGAGACGAATACAAGATGATTTGATTTGATGAGGTGTGAGTCCTCTACATGCAGCAGGTGTGTGCCATTACTCAACCAATCACACACATACCTTTCACAGACACAGAGGCGGTGGTCTCCACACAGCCTGCCTGGCACGAGTAGCTGCCACTGTCCTCGGACTTCAGCTCCAGGATGTGTAGCTGAAACACGCAGCCATCCTGCTTCATCTGGTACTTCCTGTTGGGCCTGAGAGGCAGCCGGCCTTTCCTCCACTGGACTGGGACTCCGGGCTTAGACAGCTCACAAAACAGAAAAGCTGTGCCCCCTTCCTCAGCCTCCACAGCCTGCAGCTCCTCCGCGAAGTACGGTGGTAGCTCTGGGTAGATGGAAGAAAGTTAGTTTCACTCACATGTTCATAAAATACATCTTAAGGTGAGTATTGCACTTCCAGAATATCCCCATAGAATGGCCCACGAGGATAAGTCAAAGAATAACGTACTCTAACTAAGGTACAGAAAAACAGTGTTGCTTTATGTCTTTACCATTGACCGTCAGATTGGCATCGCTCTGCATGTCTCCAGTGTCACAAGAGTATATCCCAGAGTCCTCTGGTTCCGTCTCATGGATGAGCAGGAGGTTGAGCTTGCCCTTCTTACGCGTCTCATACTTGTCTCCGTTCAGGAGGGGCATGTTGTTCCTTCTCCATGTGACAGGGGTAATGAGGTCAGAGGTCGTACAGGATAAGGTGGCTGTCTCCCCTTCCATGATGTCAATGTCCTGGGGCTTCTTCTCAATGTGTACTGGCAGAGACAGGAAACAGATTAAACTAAGTAAATGTTGCCTAATTGCATACACATACTGTATGAGTGGTTAAAGATAATAATTTTGCATTGTACTGTCCATAAACAAATTAACAGAGGCAGCACACCTTTGGGTTTGGGGACAACTAGCAGTTGGGCAGAGGTTCTCTCCTCCCCAACCACGAAGGCCACGGTCCCGGTCTCCTCCGGGGTGGTCATGGTCAAGACCAGGCAGTGTTGGTGGCCCTCAAAGCTCATCTGGTTCATTTCGTTCTTCTGCAGTGGGCTGGAGCCCAGCCACCACTCGCCTTCACTCACCTCGGCGTGGGACAGCTCACACACAAACACTGCGTCCTGCCCGGCTGAGACTTTCATGTCCTTCAGTCCGGACAATATTTTCACCCGCTCTGTAGAGAAAGAGTTAGACTCCGGAGCATTTTTAATAGGTTAATGTAGCAAGCCATACAGAGATGAGATGAATATTTGTGGAAAGATATAAGCTATCCTCTACCCACATTAATCACATACCAAAACAGGGTGAAACAAAGACTCATTGTGCTCCTATAATTTTGAAAGTTTAAAGAGGATATGCAGTACTGTAGATTTACTTCAGCCCCCACTAAGATTGGGTTAGGCCTACCTTTCACAACCAGCATGGCTGTGGTCTTCTTTCCCCTAGTGATGCAGCTGTACTCCCCGGCGTCCTCCAGACTCAGCTTCTCGATCTCCAGGGTGTGAACGGGACCTTTCTTTTTTACAATGAACCTCTCCCCATCTGTGACCAGGCAGGCGTCCTTCTTCCAGGTGACGGGGACAGTGGCACTGGATACCTCACAGGAGAGGACCAGGGACTTCCCCTCCATCACCACATTGCTCTCCAGCTCCTTCTCAAAGAACACTGAGGCAGCAGCTGTATGTACCAGAGAGCGACATCATCAGAAAATGCCTTGTCCTTTGGGGCCATTGCACTATACAGTGTATATACAATACTGTGTAGGCTACGATTTGTCTGTCATGGCAAAACATTGTTCTAGAATATATTGAATATGTATTGTTTTTTTCCTAGAGAGAGCAATTGCATTGACCTCTTGCCTATTGCGTATTGTAGAACACTTTGGTACAGTTGCTGGGGAGGCCCATACATCAACTCTTTGTTTCCTGGTAAATGAGCATTTCATGTCCAACAAACACAAAATGACAGCCAGACAACAGTAGCGTACCTCTCACGTTGACTTCAGCAGTGGTTTTCTGATCTCCGAATATACAGCTGTACTCCCCCACGTCCTCTGGCTGGATGTTTTTAATGTGCAACTCTGCTATCTTTCCCTCCAGCTTCATCTGGTACCTTCCTCCAGGGCTCACCTCCTCCTCCCCTTTCCACCACTCCACCGGGACCCCAGCTTTAGACAGCTCACAGCGCAAGGTCACGATGCCCCCCTCTGAGGCCTCCTGGTTTTTAAGACCCATCTTGAAGGTGACAGGAATGGCTGAGGACATGAGATCCAAACCAACCATTAGTAGTGGTTTGCAAATATGTCATTATGTGCTTAAAGGGATATTTTACTCAAAAACTATATTTTAATATTTTGTTTATTGTAAAAAAATATATATATATAAATTCACTGTTAATACAATCCCCATAAATGTCGCATGTCAGCTGTTGAGTTTTCAAGATTTAAGAGCACTTTCAGTACAGAGCAAAAACGGTGATTGTTATGCAAATTATATGCAAATGATAATTTTTTTATAAAATATCCCTTTAACAGGAACCAGGCTTAACAGAGGGAGGCCTTCACCCATAAAGTTAAATAAAGTTATAGCAAACCAAGAGCAACTCCTCTTACGGGTGATGTTGACAGTGGCGGTGGTTTTGGCTTCTGCGTAAACACAGCTGTAGAATCCGGTGTCCTCGAGCACTGCATTCCTTATTGTCAGTTCCATCGCTGCCTCTCTCTTCTTTATCTGGTACTTTATTCCATTCTTCAGCAGCTCCTCTCCTTTTCTCCACTCTGCCGTCAGCCCTGGTTTAGAGAGCTCGCAGAATAACGTCACACTGTTCTCCTCCTCGACTTCCTGGTTCTTCAACTTCACCTTGAACGTGACGGGGGGAGCTGGGGACAACAAGCAAATGTAAATCGTAAAACTCATATAAAGTCCTCACAGCGGAAAAGTGTCAAACTCAGTTACTGCACAGACCCATGAAATATCAGAAACTGCAAGCAGATACAGTAACAAATACAAAGGGCATGTACAAGGCCTATGTCTTCGAGGGTTTATACAGTATATTTTTGTTGCATACATATTAACAACATATAACTAAGTGTATACTCAAAGTGTATCAATATAACCAGTCTGACTCACCCGTCACGGTCAGTTCAGCAGTTGACTGGGCATCTCGACTCTTACAGGTGTATTTCCCAGCATCCCTCTCCTCCACGTTATGGATGAGCAGTTTAGTGATGCGTCCCTCCTGCCTCATCTCATATTTGTCTCCAGACTTCAGGATGACTCTGCCCCTCCTCCAGTCCACTGGGTCACCAGGCTTGGAGAGCTCACACCAGAACTCCCCACTGTCCCCCTCTTTGATCACCACGTTCTGGACCTCTTGTGTGAATTTTACAGGGAGAGCTGACAAGAACACATATTTAAGACTGTGAGAAACATCATTTGGCTCAACTGCTTTGATTTCTATCCATCAGTGGCATGTTATTTGACAAGCAGGGTCAATGATTCATCTCATGTGTATCCCCATCCCTCCTTATGGAAAATTCACTTAATCCAAACACGACATTTAAAGACATTGACATTTTCAGAAGCACAGGCCTGAACGTCAGTTTTGGAACATACCCCTAACTTTGATATCAGCTGTCGTCTTGACGTTGCAGGCTGTGACACAGCTGTACTCCCCAGCATCCTGAAGGACCGCACTCCTGATGACCATCTCCACGGTCCTGCCCTCCTGCTTCATCTGGTGCCGCTCACCTTCCCTCAGCAGCTCCTCTCCCTTCAGCCACACCACAGGGACCCCCGATTTAGACAGCTCACAGCGCAACGTCACGCTGCCCTCTTCTAGAGCCTCTTGGTTTTTCAACGTCTGTTTGAAAGTGGCTGGGATGGCTGAAGAATGATACAAACCCATAACATCAACCGCGTGTGGGATTGAAGGGTACACTGTGAATTTTGAATGTCAAGAAGACACATTTTTCAACAACAACAACAACAAAAAGTGTTCCTCCTACCAGTGATAATGATGGTGGCGAAGGTTTGCTGGTCTTCCAACACGCAGCTGTAGACACCACTGTCCTCGGGCAAGGTTTTCCTGATGACCAGCTCCAACGTTGCATCTTTCTGCTTCATCTGGTACTTCTCTCCGTTCTGCAGAAGAGCTGTTCCTCTCCTCCATTCAACCGACAACCCTGGTTTGGAGAGCTCGCAGCGCAACGTCACAGTGTTGCCCTCCTCAACCTGAACGTTCCTCAACTCTTCTATAAATGTGACCGGGTGAGCTGAAAGACACCATAGGAGAGGTTAGTCAAAACCTACATGAAACCTACATTTCCCTTTGTTTATGTAAGCGACTGGGATTGAATACGAAACGTGTGTCCTATTGATTAAATCTGCAGTCCATTTTCCCAATTAAACATTCAAGCTTTCTCCAACATCTCCGTAAGACATCAAACAACTCATGACTTCTGCACTTAACATAACCAAAATATACCCACCCTTTATTGTAACAGTTGCTGTGGTCTTTTGTTCGCCACAAATACAGGCGTAAACCCCACTGTCCTCCAGATTTGCGTCGATAATCTTCAATTCCACCAGTAAATCTTTCTTCCTCATCTGGTACTTGGCTACATTCGTCAACAGCTTTGCTCCCCTCTTCCACTCAACTGAGGCTGCTGCTTTAGACAGTTCACAGTGTAGCGTCACAGTCTTACCCTCCTCAACTTCCACGTTCCTCAGCTGTTCTTTGAAAGTGGGGGGTGGGCCTGAGGAAAACCAGGAACAGTAGTGAGTGGTGGTACAACTTGCACGTGGAAAGGGCAATGGGCTAGTCCATGTCATGCTTTATGCTTGTGCTTCTGTCACAGAGAGAATTCACTAATCCAGAAGAGCTTTTGGATTTCCTGGGGTGGAATGGAAGCTGAAATACAGTACTCTTCTTCAATGACGAGACATCTTTTTTTTGATGCAGCATCCGGTTTATTCTTTCACTTTCAGAGCAGCGCTGCGAGACAATGTTATTATTGGTTCTCAGGCACATTGCTACAGGCAACAGGGCATTTTACTGGCTCGTTGCTCATTGAAGAATCAGTGATGAACATGCACGGTCTCCTTAGCAACGTCCCATTCATTTTGCACTGTTTTTTTGTGGAGAGTTAAATGTGGTATGCCTAGGGCTGGCGGTCACAAGTTATGAATGTAGTCAAATTCCACGTGGCCGTTTAGTCACGGTAATTAGGCTTCTCCAAGCTATGATGCTGCTGATGGTCATTAGTAGCCTACCAAACTTGCTAACTGCCTGGTACTCAGCGCTCTATTGCCCCACTAATCACTCTGGCATCAATGCAAATGTTATCAAAAATCGAATCAAACACTTCATGAGAGCCTATGAGAGCTCATGTTGTGCAACATTTCTATAGTCTATGCAATTGCGCGAGAAAACAGAGTGATGGCCTCTACTAAAAAGAGGAGGATCCTATCAGCTTTCTATAGGCTAGGCCTTATAGATTTATTTCTCAACTTTCCTAATATTAAGCACATTGTTTATATTTACAATAGGAGTATAGCCTACCTGGCTTGCATGAAAATGAACCATATGAAAAGCGTCCTCCATTCACTATTTAAATGCATAGATGACATATATTTCTTCCTGTTGTCCCTGTTTCGATACAAGTGCATGATAATGGTCCATTCTAAATCAAAACAAATTTCACACATATTTTTTAGTATATGTAAAGGCAAGATTAAATCAACAATAGTCTGATGGGTGACAATATTAGCCTATCTCTTCTACACCTGCATTGCTTGCTGTATATTATCAGGGAGGGAGTTTTTCCTAGCCACCGTGCGTCTACACCTGCATTGCTTGCTGTTTGGGGTTAAAGGCTGGGTTTCTGTACAGCACTTTGAAATATCAGCTGATGTAAGAAGGGCTTCATAAATACATTTGATTTGAATGATGCCCCGCATAAAAAACAACACATTTTTCCCCCGATTTCTTCTAATCATAGTCGCACACCTCATGTAGGCTAGCCCATAGGCCTATATGTTTTGATAAGGTTTGTATCACAACTAAAGTGGCCAAATAACTTCTTAAAATTAAGCACATTAGTCCACTTTACAAGGGGTGTAAAGCCTAACTGGCATACATAAGAAATGTATGAGTTTCAAGTTTGGGAAAGATAACTTTCACCATAAAAATTCCCCTTTATAATAAAAGCATTACATGCATAATTGAATTTGGGTCACTTTTGATAATGGTGTTTATAATGTGAAGAAATAGCCTAATAGTTTATCAACATTTTAAGCTGAACGTTCTGATCTGTTGCATCAGCCACATTGCATAAAAAAGGTTTTTGATGCTAGTGGTTGTATTAATTTGGGATCTATTGCACCCCACAACTGTCCCAGACTATGTTTGGAATATTTATTTCTCACACAAAATAGGTCAACTTTTTTACTGTGGGGGATAGTTGATTGACATAGGCTAGTGCTTTTGCTGTTCGTTAGGCCTACTCATCTTGTTGGCTGACGAAAAGTAAATATGGACAGTTCTTCCAATATCTTCAAAACGCACCTCGGAATTGGATAAGGGCGCGCGCAGTTGAGTCCCCGATGTGTCTGTCTTCACTTGTAGCCTGTGAGAAAGACCCCGATCACTTGATGGAGAGCCATGTGAGTGAGAGGTGATTCGGAGCGCTCAGCACTCAGAGAGAGAGGTACAACGGCCACTGGCACAAAAGGCATGGATTTTATTACGGTGCAGTACGCCGCACAAAGGGGATGCTTCCGTTAAATTCTAGGCATTATTATCAAATTGTGAATAAGTGACTGACGTAGTGTGTGTAGCCTGCGCAAAAAAACAAAGCAGAGCTCATGCCTTTCAAGCAACTTTTTTCAAATCATCATTAGAGTCGCATAAAAATCTAAATATTTAGCCCAACGTTTGTAGAACAACTAAAGTTACATTAATAACTCTACATTAAGCATATAGGAATACCGCTCAACACAGAACAGCCATATTTGCTCACTCCCTCAAATTGTTTGGAGAAAATATCCTTTCTATTTTATTCAGCCTTGTTCAACTGTATTATTCATACTATAAAATAATGCCAAGGAATTCTAAGCAAATCTTGTCTGCTAAATGAACAAGTGTAGCCCACAGCCATTTGGTATAACCAGATCAGGACCTAACATAAGGACAACTCAGAGAATGCTATTCTGTTCTTCTGAAATAGACTACATCTTCTTCATATCATGCTTCTTTAGACCGGTCTAAAATAAAGAATGGATTTATTGTGAAGGTGTAGGCTATATTACATGGGTCTATTAGACTTTTTAAAATGTCGATTTTTATTTAATCCTTTATTTAACTAGATGCTCCAAAGGTCTGCATCGGGGGCTTGTGGGCTATGTGCGGAAGCCAGGAGTTGCTACATGTGTTTAAGTTAATCAGCGGTCAATTACCGTGAGACTGACAGTTATTTGCATGACAATCACCGGCTAAAGACATTTCATAACCGCCACAGCCCTGGATATGCCTACTTATTGCAAGTTGTGTGCCCCAGACATACGATTACTTAGGCAGCCTCTTTGGATCACTGAAAAGCTTGTGCAAGAGGATAACGACCACAGCGATCCATTTTCTGCACGCCTCACAACTTACACACAGACAGCAACCACAAAAAGACTCGCAGTAACACTGATCTGAGGATTTGTTTTCTGCGCACAGTGGTTTCAAGAAACTTTGATTGCAGTAATCCCAGTCATAAATGTCCTGTAAAGGATTAAATCATATAGAGCATTCTGGACCTTGAACTTGCCTGATAACGTTCATATTCAAGGACTCTGATCTATTAACCTTTTACAGGACAATAAGCAGGTAACCAAACAGTTACAAGTAAGGGACAAAGCTCTTTCAGTGCTGAGTACTTAAATCATAGGTACACAGGAAGAAAAAGAACTGTCATGACGTTGGCCTGGGGGGTAGGTTTATAACAGTCATAAATACCTCTTCCCACCTTTTTCCTCTCTCTACCCTACTGAGGTTACATTTGCAAAACCCTTGGTTAACATAGAGATTCTGGGAACATCAGTAGGTGGGGGGGGGGATGAACTATATTCTGGTAATCCAAACAATTGAACATATGCGGTGGTACTTAATGAATATGATGTCAGTTCGGTTGTCATCTGAGACATTCTCATCAATGATAAGATGACATAAACTCTACAGTGGAAAGTCTACACATCAGAGTTATCGGATTCACATGAAATTGTTGTTCAATTTAAATGTTTGAATATGAAATTATTTGTGATGGAATGAAATTTGATTTTAGCTTCTAAAATGTGAGATGTGGGATTTCATAAGATAGGGCTGCTCAATCAGTGGCCCGCCCTGTGAAGGGACATGGGCTATAAAACTTTTCAAATACGCCCTCCTCCCCCTTCCTATATAAGCCCTTGACGATAATAGAACTTCCTGTTCTGGGGGATGTAGGACGACGGTCCTATGTCAGAATGGTTCAGATAATAACTACAGAACAAAGCCAACATCAGCGTGAGCTTTGGTTGCGAATGGTATGAACTTTGAACTCTTATTCACTACAGAAGTGATACCTCCTAGCCGTTGAGTTAGCAACAGCCGCTGCAAACGAGGGTTAGGAAGGAACAGTCAGAGTCTCCCGTCTATCACACAACAACGTTACTACAACGTATCCAATTGACCACCAGAGACATTCTTCAAAGGACTTGGTTTGGCAACACGGCCTTCCATCTTCCACCAACCTAACGAAGCGCAGCTCAGAGTAAATATTTATTGCATTTTCCTTTTCCAAATGGGCGGTAATTTAGAATGCATAATATACTGTATTTACGATAGCCCAGCTTCTTCCCTTTGTTCCTCAGTCTTCCTGCTCCTTCACTCAACCCAGCCCCTTTTTCTTTTGTGTAACAAGCTGTCATATCTGTTCCGCCTGCTAGGGACTTTTTCCTTTATGACGTAATTTGTAATAAAGTTATGATTTAACTATATGTATGTGTAATTCTGTGTGATTAGTTAGGTGCTTAGTAAATAAATAATTAAACCCAATTTTGTATTACTGATTCAAATTGTTAGCCAGGGTTCATGCAGATCACCAAGAATTTACAACTTTCAGATGAGACTGAAGTAAGATGACGATTGATATTGACTGCTATTGATGTAAAATATTACTAGGTCTTTAAGAGTTTATTCGGAAGATAACAGCTCTATAAATATTATTTCGTGGTGCCCGACTCTCTAGTTAATTACATTTACATGATTAGCTCAATCAGGTGATATTAATTGCAGAGAAATTATTGTCATATGTCATATCACTTAATCCGGCATAGCCAAAGACACGACAGAACTGTAAGTAATTTAACCTCTCTTGTTTATCACACTGGACTGAAGATTCCCCTGGATGTACAGTACCACAAATGCACGCAGGAATTTGTATTTCATCATAATGAAGTCATGGTTAATCAAAAATCTAGCCATGTTCACAGACCACACATTAAAAGAAAAATGTCTGAGAGTGCATTCATAGCTTTGGTCTGACTCACCCGTTACGGTCAGTTCAGCAGTTGACTTGGCATCTCGACTCTTACAGGTGTATTTCCCAGCATCCCTCTCCTCCACGTTATGGATGAGCAGTTTAGTGATGCGTCCCTCCTGCCTCATCTCATATTTGTCTCCAGACTTCAGGATGACTCTGCCCCTCCTCCAGTCCACTGGGTCACCAGGCTTGGAGAGCTCACACCAGAACTCCCCACTGTCCCCCTCTTTGATCACCACGTTCTGGACCTCTTGTGTGAACATTACAGGGAGAGCTGTGGAAACATTAACATTGGTTCATATTGTATGAGCGCAAGAAGTACAAATAGAAACCTACTCTTTTTATGGTCTCAAAGCGGGAGTCACTCAACCCTTCCACCTCTAACCTAAAGAAGTAAATTATCTTATTTAGAAGGAAAAGCATTGATATCAAATGTTTCTTACCCTGCACTTTAACTTCAGCGGTGGTCTTCTGGTCTCCAGTGACACAGCTGTACTTCCCTATGTCCTCCGGTTGCACATTGGTAATGGTCATCTCAGCTATTTTCCCCTCCAGTTTCATCTGGTACTTTCCTCCAGACAGGTCTTGGGACAGTTCTGTCTCCCCCCTCCACCACTCCACTGAGACCCCAGCCTTAGACAGCTCACAGTGCAGGGTTATGCTGCCCTCCTCTGGGGCCTCCTGGTTCTTCAGACCCACTTTGAAGGTGGCAGGTACAGCTTGGGGGGAAAAAAACAATTTCATCATAGAGTGAACATTGAATGTACTGAAAGCTAGAACAGCCTTGAGAAACCTTTCCCTTCGGTAGATAAGATGAAGGCCATTGCATGAACCCTACACTATAGCTAAGGGCTCTGGTTAAGTTGGCGGATGCGACGTTGGCGGATGCGGAGGATTCAGACATAACCCATGCAAAAAACAGATACCTCTAGCTTAAAGAGACAGACTCTTACAGGGATTTGTTATTATTATGCTAATTAGATGTGCGCAGGGGCGCAGACATCGCCTCTAGTTTAACCAAGTTTATGTGCCATTAACATCAGTGACAGTTGTTTCATTAGAGCACAGAGCATTCTCCCCCTACCAATGACTTTGACAGTGGCCTTGGTCTTCTTGTCTCGACACACACAGCTGTAGACTCCACTGTCCTCTGGCAGAGCCTCCCTGATGAGGAGTTCCAGTGCTGAGTCTGTCTGCTTGATCTGGTATTTGTCTCCATTCTGCAGTATCCTCTCTCCTCCCAATCTCCACTCCACTGGCACCCCTGCTTTAGACAGCTCACAGTGCAGCGAGATGGTGTTCCCTTCCTCAGTCTGCAGGTTCCTCAGCTTTTGCTTGAAAGTGATGGGAATTGCTGGAAGACACCATGGCAATGAGAGACATGGAATGCCTCCTATTCACTTAAAGGACTGTGATTTCATGCTGATGCACTGCATACAATTTTGTTCACATTGGATATGAATTCAATGTGAATTTAAATCTTTTCTCAGTTGTCTCAGACCCTTACCTGTGACTGTAACACCGGCTGTGGTTTCCACATTGCCACAAACACAGGTGTAGATATTGCTGTCTTCAGGTTTGGCATCTATTATCTTCAGTTCATTCACCAACTCTCTCTGTCTTATCTGAAACCGCTCTCCGTTGTTCAGCAGCTCCTCTCCTCCCCTCATCCATTCTACAGGGACTCCTGGTTTAGAGAGCTCACAGTGTAACACCAAATTGTTCCCCTCTTCAACATGCACATTCCTCAGCTTTTGTTTGAAGGTAACAGGCAGGGCTGAAGAAACATGAAGAAAGAAAATATGAGAATAGTACAAACATTTTTGTTTTATTACATTTTTTTATTTAATTTAATTGCCTTCATGTAAATGTCCGAAATGTACATTTATAAAATGTAACTTCAGGAAAGATTAGCTCTACATAAAAACATAATAAGGCTGAGAAACTTCCTACCGCTGATTTTGACGGTGGCAGTGGTCTTTTGGTCTGCACACTCACAGCTGTAGACTCCACTGTCTTCAGGCACAGTTTTCCATATCTGAACCTCCGATATGGTCTCTCTCTTCCTTATCTGAAACTTCACCCCATTCTTTAACAGCTCCTCCCCTTTCCTCCACTCCACAGGGACTCCTGGTTTAGAAAGCTCACAGCGCAACGTTAAACTGTTGCCCTCCTCGGCCTGAACATTTTTCAACTGTTGTGTGAAGGAGATGGGGATGGCTGGGGAGTAAATAGCCATATTTTAGTATTAACCACCAACCGGCATGAAGACTGAATGACAATGGAAAATGTCTATGAAAAAAAGTTCCATTAATATTCAGATAGATTGGGTTTAATTTGTGGGTGTGATAATGCAACATTGCCAAGTTATTGAATTCATTTTTTTTTTACTCCATATGATGCATCCTGGAAATTGAAATGAAAAGCAAGGATGGCGTTTACCGTGGACTGTGAGGCTGGCTGTGGTTCTGTGGTCTCGGCACTGACAGGTGTAATCTCCTGAGTCCTGAGGCTTCGGGCCAGTGATGGTCAAAGAGATGAAGGACCTCTTCTGCTTCATCAGGTACCTCTCTCCAGCTCTGAGGGTCTCCAAGCCCCTCCTCCAGTGGAACGCAACCCCCGGCAGGGAGAACTCACAGGAAAGGGTCACATCCTCCCCCTCCTTTACCTCCATGCTCTGCAGCGGCTGGGTGAACTCAGCTGGAATGGCTGGAATAGAAAGAAGGACAGCATCTCCCAATGAGTAATACTGTACATTGTACTTTGACAAGAATACTCTAGGGGGAGCTCTAAAGCAAACAGGTAAAGAAGTAATCCTGTTTTGTCTTCTGAAATAATTGTTATCATATTTGGCTATGACCACTATACCATACCTTACTACTTTACATGTGATGCCAAATGCACCGTAAGGAGGACAACAACATGATAAAATGAAGGAAAAAAGGTCCTGTTCTCACCTTTTACAGTGACGACGGCCTTGGTGCTGACCGACCCAGCGCTGCACTCGTACACCCCAGCATCGCTGTTACTGACCTCCCTGATGGTCAGCCTGGCCTCGTTACCTGAGCGACTGACGTGGTACCTCGAGGAAATCCACATTAGGCAGCCATCTTTGTACCACAGGATGTGGCATGGCTTAGAGGTGATACACACCAGCACCAAACCGCCTCCCTCAATGGCCTCACAGTCCTCCAATGCTTTGGTGATGGTGGGACGTCTCTCTTTACCACGGGAAGGGTAGATTACATAGACAACATGTCAAATGCATACGCTCTGGACAAAAATGATTGACACATCATTTACATGTTGTGAATAGTTGTTGTAATAGTACAGTGTGTTAATAGATGTTCATTAAACAGAACAACTTTACGCTGACGTTACCTCTAACAAGCAGCGAGGCGTAGGACCTCTTGTCGCCTGCCTCAAAGGAGATGGTGCCCGAGTCTTTGCGAGCCAGTTGTTTGAACGTGAGGCTGTGGTAGCCCCCCGGGATGACTTGGATCTCATTCAGCTCATTGGTGTACAGTAAGGTCTCATCCAGGTACCACTTGACCCCAACATAATCGCTGGGACAGATACGACACCTGAACATCACCGTGTCATTCTCCAGACACTCAACATCCTCCAGCTCGTCCATGATCAACACCTTCTGACCTGCAGAGATCCCACACACAGGGATTTAACATGAATTGCGCAAGCTGCATAGAATGGGTATACTCAAAATGCCTGCCATTCCACCTATCACTGAATGCTGACTTGAATGGGAAAGAGTGTTCTATTCATTCTATTTATATGGCCTTACCATGCACGGTCAGTAGCGCCCGGCTCTGCATGGTGCCAACATCGCAGGTGTACACGTCGGTGTCAACCTTCTCCAGGCAGCTGATGGTGAGGTAGAGGACCACGCCCTTCTGCTTCATCACATACTTCCTGCCCGCCCGGAGCTCTGCCATGCCCTTCAGCCAGGTCACCCGCTTGGCCGGCAGTCTCGTCTCGCACTCCAGCATCACCTTGCTCTTCTCCTCGGCCCGTGTGTCCCGCAGCTCCCGAGCAAATGTGTGCTGCAGCTCTGCAGGGGTGGGAGGGGTTGAATGCACTTCCTGTGTGCTACACCCGAGCAGGTGTGTGGAGCGACAACATGGTACAAAAGCAGTACAAAAACTGTCCAGAAGATTTTAAAAGAAGTCGTTCAAGTCATCAGTCTCAAGTCAAAGTCGAGTCCTGAGTCTTGAGGCTTCGAGTCAAAGTTTAGTCACAATTAATCTAATGTGCATGTGACACAAATCCACAACTTTGCTAAACAGCACTATACAGTTACAGAAATACTGTAGTACCCCCCAGTACTTGCCTCTGACCTCCAGCTTGGCCCGGGTGGCAATGCCGTCAGCCTCACAGCAGTACTCCCCAGAGTCTCTGATGCAGGTGTTCGTGATAACCAGCCGTACCAGGTGGTCCTCCACACTGATCTCGTACTTGGGGGGGCTGTGCCTGATCTGATGGCCATTCTTCAGCCAGCGGATGAAGGCCTCAGGCTTGGTGATCTCACAGCTCAGCTCAGCGTTCTCCCCTGGGGTGGCTTTAACGCTCATCATGTCCCTGAACACATGCACTGGCTTCTCTATAGGAGTAGGGTTACATAGTACATCAGATTTTCTCTAGGGACACATATATTTACAGCAGGCACATGGGAGGCACATCAGAGACACAGACATATGTCGCTATAGGTTCTCTTTAGAAACAAACACACATTATAGAGTAATTCATATTACTTGAGTGCAATACTCTTTTTGCTTTTCGAGAGATTGACACCCAGCTTCGTATACATTTCAGACACTCACCTTTGACAAACAGCATGGTCCTGCAGCTGAGGTCTTTGACGAAGAAGATTACGTCCCCGGCTTCAGTCACAGTTGCGTCTCTGATGGTCATCTTGTATTTGCGACCCTTGTTTACGATCTGGATGCGGCTGTTGCTGATCACAAGTTGACCGTTCAGGGTCCAGGAGGGCTCGTCGATGACATTGTGAGAGAGGATGCACTCGAAACTGCAGCTCTCGCCCTCCAGAACAGAGACGGTCTTCATACGCTGGGCGATGGTGATGTGAATGTCTGTGGGGGGAGATTTCAGTGTGATCAGATGGACAATTGATTGACGATCAAATGGATTTCTGGTCCAATCATTTCTGAACCAGACCTCACTGATGATCTAGACCATACATACCATGTACAGTGACCTTGGCCTTGGTCTGGCTGGTGCCCAAGTCACAGCTGTAGTGGCCTGCATCATCCTTACTCAGACTATGGATGATGAGCGTTAAGGACTTCCCAAACATGAGCAGCTCATATTTGTCACTGCTGTCCAGGACCGAACCATCCTTCCTCCAGACGGGGGTGGCCATTTCCTTAGAGGTCTCACACTGCAGACACACCTTCCCCTCCTCCTCCCCTGACATGTCTTCTAGAGACCTGAGGAACACTGCTGGCTTTTCTGGAGGAGACAAAAAACAGTACGAACACATTAGCTACTGATCTAATCCAAATCTCTTACGTTCTTCCATGCATCAGTAGCTGATAGATATCTTGCTCATTCAGAGTTACTTAAGGAGATCATTTCAATCATCTTCAGATCTCAGAAATACCAAGTCTACTATATTTGCTTCATTTTCCAATTAGATCTCCAGATTGGCGAGAAACAAACTCTGTACTGACTAGGAACATACAATCACTAGAATTACATTAGTTTCTCAATTACTCTTACAGTGGCAGCTCACAAGTGAAAAGTGACAACTGTACAAGGCATACCTTTGACCTTGAGGGAGGTGGACTCTGTGAGAAGGCCAGCCTTGAAGGTCACCCTGCTCTCCTGTGGGTGGAGATTTTTGATGGTGAGGCTGTGAATGGTGCCCATGTTCTGAATCCTGGTAACAGTGTTGGCGTTGAGGTGGTTGTCGTTCAGAAGCCACTGCACATTGGCTACCACGTAGTTGAGTTCACATGTGAATGTGGCGTTGCTATCCTCTTCCACCTTCACGTGCTCCAGGTGCCTTACGATCTTCAGCCTTCGCACTGAAAAAAGTATATATAGTTCATATCCATGGTGAAAGGGGTTTCTTGTCATTAATATCTAACTTTTATACAAGGGGTGGGTCTAATCCTGAATGCTGATTAGTTATAACCGCATTTCAGCCGGAGTCTTTTCCACAAGTTACCACCTGCTAAATCTCTGATGTTTAAATGCCTATTTACTCTATTCCATCTGACTGCGCAATCCACTGTCTCATCGGCCCAGCCAGGCAATTTATAAACTTGACCTCCACTATAAAAAGCATCTAGACGTTATCTCACATTTCTTTTAGACTAACGTGTTGGTTTTCAACAGCGGAGAATAGTTTAAACCTTACTGTCTGTCTCTCCGACATTTGCAACACTGTCTTAATATTCAAATTCGATCTCCAGTTGTCACATGGGAATGAACGAATCTCGAGTCGGGATGAGACAGACAGGCAGGCAGCTTTTCTCAGCTAGTCGAAATCATGAATCAGCATCATTTCTATGGAGACATACAAAGAAATATCAATAGAAAACAGGTCAAACGAAAGAAAGTGCAGCTAATTTGCAGTATTTCCAGCTTCAGTTTGAAGTGATTGTTGTAGCTGTGTTGTTGGCTAGCTCCTTTGAACAACAAAACCAAGCAAGAGAGCACATTATTTATGCCAGGTGAAATCACACATCATTAGCTCATTGTATTGGATCTATCCAAAAAAATGTCACTAGAAAACAGCTTAACCAAATGAAAATGCAGCTACTTTGTTGTTTTTCAGTCTGCACTGTTTGATGTGACTGTAATTTAGCCGTAGTTGGCTAGCTAGCAAGCAAGGGATAAGAACGTTGCCAGCCAGTCTGGCAATAGAACATTTAGACCGAACGACTGGGTCGCATCCATAGATACAGAACAAAAATACGTAATGACTGGGTCGCGTCTCTGGCAACCGAACGAATATAATGAACGACCAGCCGGCTTGGGTAGCAACCAAAGATTTGTGTCGTGACTATATCTTGTGGAAGGAGGAAATAGTATGAATAAATTCATCGAAGTAAAGTTTTTAATGAAAATATGTAAATCATTATTTGAATATGTTGGTAAACCGTTGTATAAAAGGAACACCTATGTGAGAATGCTATTCACTGGCTACAGCTCAAGTTCAACACCATAGTGTCCTCAAAGCTAAGGACACTGGGAATAAAAACCTCCCTCTGCAACTGGAACCTGAACTTCCTGATGGGCCACCGCCAGGTAGTATTTCTTTTTCTTTTAACCTTTATTTAACTAGACAAGGCAGTTAAGAACAAATTCTTATTTACAATGGCGGCCTACACTGTCCAAACCCAGACGACGCTGGTCCAAATGTGCGCCGCCCTATGGGACGCCCTACAGCCAGATGTGATTCAGCCTGGATTCAAACCAGGGACTGTAGTGACGCCTCTTGCACTGAGATGCAGTGCCTTAGACCGCTGCGCCACTCGGGAGGTAATGGTAAGTAACGACACATCTGCCATGCTGATCCTCAACACGGCGGCCCCTCAGGGGTGTGCTCAGTCCAATACTGTACTCCCTGTTCACTCATGACTGCATGGCCAGGCACGACTCCAACACCATCATTAAGTTTGCAGATGTCACTGACAACGATGAGACAGCCTATATTGAGGAAGTCAGAGACCTGGCCGTATGGTGCCAGGACAACAACCTCTCCCTCAACGTGATCAAAACAAAGGAGATGATTGTGAACTACAGGAAGAGGAGGACTGAGCACACCCATATTCTCATCGACAAGGCTATAATGGAGCAGGTTGAGAGCTTCAAGTTCCTTGGTGCCCACATCACCAACAATCTAACATGTCCCAAACACACTAAGACAGTTGTGAAAAGGGCACAACAAAACCTATTCCCACTCAGGAGATTTAGCATGGGTCCTCAGATCCTCAAAAGATTCTACTGGTTGTATCACTGCCTGGTATGGCAACTGTTCGGCCTCCGACCGCAAGGCACTACAGAGGGTAGTTTTACTTTTAAACTCAGACAAAACAGAGATGCCAGTTCTAGGTCCAAAGAAACAAAGTGATCTTTTGTTGGATCTGACAATTAATCTTGATGGTTGTACAGCCGTCTCAAATAAAACTGAAGGACCTCAGCGTTACTCTGGACTCTGATCTCTCTTTTGACGAACATATCAAGACTGTTTCAAGGACAGCTGTTAACTATCTACGTAACATTGCAAAAATCTGAAACTTTTTGTCCAAAAATGATGCAGGAACATTTATCAGTGCATTTGACACTTCTAGATTAGACTATTGAAATGCTCTATGTTCCTCCTACCTGGATAAAGCACTAAATAAACTTCAGTTAGTGCTAAACACGGCTGCCAGAATCTTGACTAGAACCAAAAAAATGTGATCATATTACTCCAGTGCTAGCCTCTCTACGCTGGCTTCCTGTTAAGGCTAGGGCTGATTTCAAGGTTTTACAGCTAACCTACAAAGCATTACATGGGCTTGCTCCTACCTATCTTTCCGATTTGGTCCTGCCATATATACCTACACGTACGCTATGGTCACAAGATGCAGGTCTCCTTATTGTCCCTAGAATTTCTAAGCAAACAGCTGGAGGTAGGGCTTTCTCTTATAGAGCTCCATTTTTATGGAATGGTCTGCCTAACCATGTGAGAGACGTAGACTCGGTCTCGACCTTTAAGTCTTTATTGAAGACTCATCTGTTCAGTGGGTCCTGTCCGTGTTGGCGCCCCCCTCGGGTTTGTGCTATGGGGGAGATCTTCGTGGACTATACTCGGCCTTGTCTCAGGGTAGTAAGTTGGTGGTTGAAGATATCCCTCTAGTGGTGTGGTGCCTGTGCTTTGGCAAAGTGGGTGGTGTTATATCTGCCTGGTTGACCCTGTCCAGGGGGTATCGTGGACAGGGCCAGTGTCTCCCTACCCCTCCTGTCTCAGCCTATTATATCTGGAGTATTTCTCCTGTCTTTTCTGGTGTCCTGTGTGAATTTAAGTATGCTCCCTCTAATTCTCTTTCTCTCTTTTTTCCTCTCTCTCTCGCTTTCTCTCGGAGGACCCGAGCCCTAGGACCATGCCTCAGGACTCCTTGCTGTCCCCAGTCCACCTGGTCATGCTGCTGCTCCAGTTTCAACTGTTCTGCCTGCGGCTATGAAACCCTGACCTGTTTACCGGACGTGCTACCTTGTCCCGGACCTGCTGTTTTCTACTCTATCTCTCTACCACACCTGCTGTCTCTAACTCTGAATAATTGGCTATGAAAGGCCAACTGACATTTACTCCTGAGGTGCTGACCTGTTGCACCCTCTACAACCATTGTGATTATTATTATTTGACCCTGCTGGTCATCTGTGAACGTTTCAACATTTTAGCCATGTACTGTTATAATCTCCACCCGGCACAGCCAGAAGAGGACTGGGCCCCCCACAGAGCCTGGTTCCTCTCTAGGTTTCTTCCTAGGTTCCTGCCTTTCTAGGGAATTTTTCCTAGCCACCGTGCTTCTACATCTGCATTGCTTGCTGTTTGGGGTTTTAGGCTGGGTTTCTGGACAGCACTTTTGTGACATGGGCTGATGTAAAAAAGGGCTTTATAAATACATTTCATTGATTGATTGTGCGTACGGCCCAGTACATCACTGGGGCAAGCTTCCTGCCATCCAGGACCTCTATACCAGTCGGTATCAGAGGAAGGCCATCAAATTGTCAAAAACTCCAGCCACCCTAGTCATAGACTGCTCTCTCTGCAAACTGCACGGCAAGCTGTACCGGAACGCCAAGTCTAGGTCTAAAAGGCTGTTTAACAGCTTCTACCCCCAAGCCATACGACCCCTGAACAGTTCATCAAAGGGCCCTCTAATATGCTGCAGCTACTCTCTGTATAGTTATTTTATTGGTGCTGTTTAATTGCGTTACTCTATTTCTTATTTACATCATTTTTACTTAACACTTATTTTTCTTAACTTCTTAAAGCATTGTTGGTTAAGGGCTCGTAAGTAAAGATTTCACTGTAAGGTTGTTGTATTCGGCATGTATGTGACAAATAACATTTGATTTGATAATGTCCTCTAAGCCGGTGTTTGGAGGATATATTGACACGGTTTGCCGGCCCTCGACTTCGTCTCTGGTGTAACCACACCCATGCCAATGTATCCTCCAAACACCGGCTTATCTGGCATTATCACTGAAGCTGCACAGTATAGGCGAAGCAGTGTAGATTACATTGTATACATAGAGTTTCACTTCATCAAGCATGAAGCTGATTTCCATGATCAACCATCTGAACGTTGAAGCTTTGTCCCTGAAAAAATATTTGTTGTTCTCTTTAATACTGTATGATCAACAGCATCCTCACCATCGACCTTGGCTGTGCTCTTTGACCCTCCAGCCACGCAGCTGTACTGGCCAGTGTCGGTCTCCTTGAGGCCCTGGATGGTCAGCTCTACCTGGTTCTTCTCCGTCCTCATGCTGTACTTGCTGGATGTCTGCAGGGCAGTGCGGCCCCTGTACCAGCGCACCACCCTGGGGGAGGGGGCAAACTGACACCTCAGTGTGACCGAGCTGTTCTCTTTAGCCTCCACGTCTGGCATGGGCTGGACCACTTTCAGAGGGCGTTCTGGAAAGGCACAGGGATGGATAATGATATAATACTGTATCTTAGTCTGTTTAAGAGATTAAAAAGCAAAGTATGAACCCAACGGGAAACACCTCTCACAATACAGTACTCTACCCTAGAGCCTGGAGGGTCATTGTCAACAGTAAGCAGGGCATCGTTCCAACTTTCACTTGGTGACAATCAACCTTACCCTTCACGGTGAGCTGTGCGGTGGAGCGGCTCTTCCCGGCGTTGAACTGCACAGGGCCGGTCATAGAGCTGTCCGTGCTGATGAAGCAGAGGGTGTGCACTGTGCCCTGCCGGACTATGCTCAGTTCAGGCCCGTCCATCAGGACCTCTCCGTCCAGGGTCCACTTTGGGGGCCTCCCTGCCCTCAGGCTGGTCTCCACCTGGAACATGGCCTCCCTGGGCTCGGTCACCTCCACAGACCTCAGGCCCTGCACTATGCTGATCGCCTGCTCTGCATGCACAGGGAGCACACATTGGATCAGCATCATCACTTAGAGCTACTTCAAAGGAAAGTGTACACCCAGGAATTGAGTAATGTAGATAGTTGGGTTATCAGTGTGAACATACACTACATGGCCAAAAGTGTGTGGACACCTACTCATCTCATTCCAAAATCATGGGCATTAATATAGAGTTGGTCCCCCCTTTGCTGCTATAACAGCCTCCACTCTTCTGGGAAGGCTTTCCACTAGATGTTGGAACATTGCTGCAGGGACTTGCTTCCATTCAGCCACAAGAGCATTGGTGCTGGGAGATTAGGCCTGCTTCGCAGCCGGCGTTCAAATTCATCCCAAAAGTGTTTAATGGGGTTGAGGTCAGGGCTCTGTGCATGCCAGTCAAGTTCTTTCACCCCAATGTCGACAAACCATTTCTGTATGGACCTCGCTTTGTGCACAGGGGCATTGTCATTCTGAAACAGGAAAGGGACTTCCCCAAACTGTTGCCACAAAGTTGGAAGCACAGACTTGTCTAGAATGTACCTTTAAGATTTCCCTTCAATGGAAATAAGGGTCCTAGCCCAAACCATGAAAAGCAGACCCAGACCATTATTCCTCTTCCACCAAACTTTATAGTTGGCACTATGCATTCGGACAGGGTAGCGTTCTCCTGGCATCCGCCAAACCCAGGTTCGTCCATTGGATTGCTAGATGGAGAAGCGTGATTCATCACTCCAGGAAATGCTTTTCCACTACTCCAGAGTCCAATGGCGGCGAGCTTTACACCACTCCAGCCAACGCTTGGCATTGTGTATGGTGATCTTAGGCTTGTATGCAGCTGCTCAGCCATGGAAACCCATTTCATGAAGCTCCCAATGAACAGTTCTTGTGCAGACGTTGCTTCCAGTGGCAGTTTGGAACTCGGTAGTGAGTGTTGCAACCGAAGACAGATGATTTTTACGTGCTAAGCCCTTCAGCACTCGTCGGTCCCATTCTGTGAGCTTGTGTGGCCTACCACTTCGTGGCTGAGCCTAGATGTTTCCACTTCACAATAACAGCACCTACAGTTAATCGGGGCAGCTCTAGCAGGGCAGAAATTTGACGAACTGACTTGTTGGAAAGGTGGCATCCTATGGCGGTGCCACGTTAAAAGTCACTGAGCTCTTCTGTACGGGCCATTCTACTGCCAATGTTTGTCTATGGAGATTGCATGGCTGTCTGCTCGATTTTATACACTTGTCAGCAACGGGTGTGGCTGAAATAGCCGAATCCACTAATGAAGGGGTGTTCACATACTTTTAGCCATGTAGTATGTTTAGTTGAATGATGTGTTTTGGTGACTTACGGGTAAGTATGAGGGTGTAACACTTTATATGAAGGTCTGCTTGTAAACTGCTTATGAACATTTAGCATAAAAATATACCTAACATTGGAACTAGTATGTTTAGCTGACCAGACAATAAGTCAGAATGAATTACATTGAGCATCTCACCCTCCACTAGTAGTTGGCAGGAGGTCTTGTCATCGCCAGCATCACAGGTGTAGGTGTCCTCGTCTGACGAGGCCACGTCATCAATGTGCAGCTGCCTGTAGACATCGTCGCTAACAATCTGGTGCTTCTTGCTGGGTTGGATCTCACTCCTGTTCTTGAACCACCTGACCAGGGCGTTGGCCCTGGACACCTGGCACTCCAGCAGTCCTTTGTGTTTGTACATAGCAATCTTCACTCTCAGAGGCTTCACTATCTGCACAGGCAGCTCTGTGGAAATAGGGGTAACACTGAACCATTGTTTATTAAAGCTTCACCTGATGAGGCCACTTAGGCCAGATTACAGTATTTTTTTATCATTGACGAACATCGAGATCGTTGATTCTAAAAATAGATGTTGTTCACCTTTTACCGTGAGAGTTGCATAGCAGGAGACCCTGTCTGCAGTGAATTTGATCTCCCCAGCATTTGCTGGCCTGACAGACTTGAAGCACATGGTGTGAGTTTTACCTGTATTCAGATGGAAATAGGTGTTTCATTAGTCGTTTTCAATTGTGTGTATAACCCCTGGATTGCTGATGCTATTTAATTCACGGCCAATGAGAAGCTTGAAGCCACCGGCCACCATATTGGCACTCCCCAGTAAGAGCAGTCCTCCATAGGAATGAATGGAATCCTACAGTACTTCAATCAAATGTTTCAAGGACAAAATTGCATGTATTTAAGTATGTGTTTGTTGTAAATGGGGACAGTAAAAAAATATGGTAACACTTTCTAGGAAGAACATATGCGTAATGCATTATACATGTACTCATAATGCACTACGATAGAGTAATAATGCCCTATAAACATAGTTATACACTCACATAAAGACTTGTATAGACTCATAATTCCGTGTACCAATACTCCTAGTGCATCATAGGTATAATTAGAATTAAGCAATAAGGCCCGATGGGGTGTGGTATATGGCCAATATACCACAGCAAGGGGCTGTTCTTACGCATGACGCAACGCGGAGTGCCTGGATACTGCCCTTAGCCGTGGTATATTGGCCATATACCACAAACCCCAGAGGATCCTTATTGCTATTATAAACTGGTTACCAACGTAATTAGAAGAGTAAAAATAAATTATTTGACATACCCGTGGTATACGGTCTGATACGCTACGGCTTTCAGCCAATCAGCATTCAGGGCTCAAGCCACCCAATTTATAACCACTTATAATGTACAGCAACATAGCGCTGGGCACTTCTTCCTCAAGGATCATACAGTATTATAACGACCATCAGTGTGATGATTCCAATGTATTTTTTTGTCAATGAGCAGCACATCATGATTACTACATCATAATCTTTGTTATGGTGTGTTATAACATACTTATAAGTCACTATGAAGTCATCGTTGATTGCTTCAGGTAAAGTGATGAAATGCCCAAGGCAGACAGATATAATACACCTGTTAAAGCTGTTACTATACAATTATAAAAAGTGTTCATTGTCAACTTTTAGTAAGGTAAAACTTTCTCTGCATTTCAACAGCGCCTCCTGTCAGTCATCTAGGGTTAATACATATCATCGGAAGTATACGGAGCTATAAACACATTGTGGCTCAGTTGTGGCCCATGCTCACCCTCGTGCCTGATCTTGACGTTGTCTCCGTGTTTGATCCTGGTGTTGTCGGTGTACCAACGCCCGTCCACGTCCTCACAGTTGACCTCGCACAGGAAGGTCACGCTCTGCCTCTCAGTCACTTCCTCGTCTTCCAACTCCTTCACAATCTGTATGTCTCTGGCTGGCAGACAACCACAGGGAGACAAACACAGACAGATAGGCCCGACATTACCTAGAGATCCAGTATGCGATTCGATCAAATTATGTGCTATGATGTATTGTGGTCTGTACTGGGATTTATCTGTGATTTTACATGTATTTTTCGCCAAGCCATTAGTTTGTATGATAAGTCAGTGAGAAAATATCTTGGCTAACATAGAAACAGACAGGCAATAAGACTTGCAGCTATTACAGGAACGTTAGACTGAGGGAGGGTCATACAATTGTCCCCGTTGCATTATTCCTCTCAACTGTTGTGTTCTGTCATGCTGTTACCTATGACAGTGAGTTGGCCTGAGGTTTGGATCCAGTTTTGGCTCCCGTCAGTCTGGAAGGAGAACAGGCCAGTGTCTCCTACGGTGACCCGGGTGAAGGTGAGAGTGTGTTTATTCTTATGGGCAGCGATGTGACAGGTGGGCTTGGCTTGTAGCCTGACCCCGTCCTTGGTCCACGTGCCCGATATGTAGGACAGGTTGAGGGTCACCTCGAACGTGCAGCCCTCCCTCTCACGCACATCCACATCCTCCAGCCCCTTCACTACCCGGAGATGGATCTGGTTCTCTGTAGACAGAGAGTAAGATATGTTCCAACAAGTGTGTGTGGGGGCGGGGGGGTCATTGAATATTGAATAAATTAGAGCGGAAAAACAAAGTCAAAAGAAAAGAAAACAGCATAGAATGTGTCCCATGGAATGGAGGCCTTACTTGCAGCAGCTACTTTGCTCCCAGACTTGTCTCCCATGGTTCGTCAGAAGGGGTGGCTTCAACCACTTCTGATAGTGGTTGGCTTTCCCTTTGTCCGTATCTAGGTTGTCCCTAGGGCTAAAACGGCACAGTTTGATACATTTAAAAAAGAAAAACATGCTATAAGTCAAGGAAACCTTCCTATTGACTTGTAAAATAACCCTCCACTCTCTCACTCTCGCAGACATTTTTCAAAATGAAGGACCAACGTGGACTTGAGAGCGACACTTTAACATGGCTACACTGTGATGTGGCATGGCTGGCTGGCACCCGACATCATGAAGATGACAAGTCATCTCTGTCACCTGACATGGCTGAGCTCAGCATCACTAATTTAGCGTCAGCTGTGCTGCCCCCTCCAGCAGTCTACATGTATAGTATGTATGTTAGGAGACTCCACTGACCTCAAAATGGGTTAAACAAACGAAAGGTGTCAATCAGTATGACTGACTGACATAGAATACAAAAACATAACCAATCGATGAGTTGAAAGGTTATTAAGACTCCACCCACTCGGAGGGGCATGAAGCTTGATAATGGCGGAGGGCCATCCAAGGACAAGACCTCATCAAATGACTTGCCACGTCACATCGTTTTTTCTCACGTGGTGCCGTGTGCGCAATACAGAAATACAAACACATTCTCAATCTCAGACAACATTGTCTCACAGACCTAATGCCACGAAACCCAATAAGGTTATCGACAAAGGAGGTCAGCCAAAGTCACTTCACATATTTACATATCCAAACAGCTGTGGAGAGAGTATATGATTAACCGTCATGCATCTCCCACTCGGGACTGTGTCAATTTCCATGTATCCATTTCCACGGAAGTTAAAAATCTAAACGACTGGATCACATTAACATTGGCCAAATGGGCAACTGGCTAGTGTGAGCACGTAGTACGATATTCAGTCTACACTACTAATTGATGGATGAAATACTCACAACTTGTCACTGCAGGAACATAGAGCAGAACAGCAGATAGATACAACGCCAAGCAGCTTTGAAGTTATACTAAATGTTCACGTGAACACCTGCCTGTAATATTATAATTGTCAGACCAACGAGCATTATGGTCCCCAATCATTATCAATTTCCTGACGCATATAAATAAGCGCCAGAAAATGGTCAATGGCAGTGATTTCTTTTGATACAATAACATACAGTATCAGAAATAGAACTCTGACCACCTACGGTGGTGTACCCACCTTAAGCCTGCTCAGCTGTATTCTGGGAAAATCTCTTTCCTCACATGCCCTCTCAGTATCCTTACAAAAATACCACTTTCAGCTGGACAAAAAAGCTGCCAAAACTGTCCGCCTGTCATGAAAGGTATGTCCGACCCTTGTCTTCTTTCACCCCAAATCCCTCAAGATTAACAACAAAGGTTTGGCGAGGAGAGAGTAGGGCTAGCCTACCACACGGTCTCCAGAGTGGATGGTCAGCCAGTGGCCCTTTCTCTTTTTTTTCTACTTTGGTAAAGCCTAATGCTGAACAGCTGACATATCTCTCCTGTCAGCCTCTCCTCCAAAATAGACCAGTGTTATTACACACGCTAAGATAGCTTTGGCTTTACTGCAGTGAGGCAAGCCTTGCCCGGCATCAGTAGTGTGGATATATCCACGCAAGTTCATAAATCACCAGACAATTATATAATAAACATGCTATGATGGTTTTCCCATTTGTGCTCTTGTCATATTGGATGGGAAGTTCTCCTCTGAACAACAAATTTGTTTTGTGCCTGTTCCGGCAAATTCCTTGGATTGTAAAATCATGGTCGAAACATATTGATTCAACGGTTGAAAAGCTAGGTCTGTCCATGATCAAGAGATTCTTTTCTTTTTTGACACCAAACTCCACAAAGCAAGTCCGGCAGGATCTAGTTTTATCTTATCTTGATTATTACCTAGTCATATGGTCAGGTGCTACAAAGAAGGACGTAGAAAAACTGCAGCTGGCCCAGAACAGAGCGGCACATCTTGCTCTTCATTGTAATCAGAGGGCTAAATTCAATACCATGTATGCCAGTCTCTCTTGGCTAAAAGTTGAGGAGAGACTGATTGCATTACTTCTTCTTTTCATAAGAAACATTGTGTGCATAGTCAACTTACACACAGCTCTGACACACGCAGTTATCCCACCAGACATGCCATCAGGGGTCTTTTCACAGTCTCCTAAACCAGAACAAATTCAATAAAACATACAGTATTATTGTCACGACTTCCACCGAAGTCGGGTCCTCTCCTTGTTCGGGCGGCGCTCGGTGGTCGGCGTCATCGGTCTTCTAGCCATAGTCGATCCGCTTTTCATTTTCCATTTGTTTTGTCTTGTTTTTCCACACACCTGGTTTCAATTCCCTCATTTACTTGTTGTGTACTTAACCCTCTGTTCCCCCCATGTCTTTGTGTGGGATTGTTTATTGTAGTGCTTGTGCACGTTCCCCATGAGTGCACGGCGGGTTATTTTTGTGCCCAT
The DNA here is from genome assembly GCF_034236695.1 of Oncorhynchus nerka. Taxonomy (NCBI): domain Eukaryota; kingdom Metazoa; phylum Chordata; class Actinopteri; order Salmoniformes; family Salmonidae; genus Oncorhynchus; species Oncorhynchus nerka. The sequence goes on along the minus strand of NC_088419.1, from coordinate 50,216,540 downwards.
TTATCTTGTTGTTCTAGATGCCATTGGTTTTGCTTAATAAATCTCCAGTTACTACCCAGTTCTGCTCTCCTGCGCCTGACTTCTCTGCCGCCTATTACGCACCGCTACAATTATACAGTATAGAGCCATGGTTGCATGGAACTCCCATCTCAGATTGCTCAGTTGAACAGTAAATCTGGTTTGAAAAAACAGATAAAGCAACCCCTCACGGGACAATGCCTCTCCCCTATTTGACCTAGATATTTGACCTAGATCTTTTGTTTCTATGTACATATACAGTAGGTAGGCTATGTGTGTCGTTTTAAATATACAGTGCCTTCAGAAAGTATTCAGACCCCTTGACTTTTTCCAAATGTTGTAAACCTTTGTCCGGAATCTACACACAATACCCCATAATGACAAAGTGGAAACAGGTTTAGACATTTTTGCAAATGTATTAAAAATTGAAAATTGAAAAACCTAAGTATCCAGACCTTTTGCTATGAGACTCAAAATTGAGCTCAGGTGCATCCTGTTCTCATTTGGGACAAGTCCAATACAACACATTACTGAGTACCATTCCCCATATTTTCAAGCACAGTATTGGCTGCATCACGTTATGGGTATGCTTGTATTTGTTAAGGACCAGGGAGTGTTTTTTAGGATAAAAAATAAACGGAATGTCGCTAAGCACAGGCAAAATCCTAGAGGAAAACCTGGTTCAGTCTGCTTTCCACCAGACAGTGGGATATTAGTTCACTTTTCGGCAGGACAATAACCTAAAACACCAGGCCACATTTATCTTTGGGATCCTGAATGGTGCAGCGGTCAAAGGCACTGCATTGCAGTCACTACAGACCAGGGTTCGATCCCGGGCTGTATCACAACCAGTCATGATTAGGAGTCCCATAGTGCGGAGCACAATTGCCCCAGAGTCATCGGGTTAGGGGAGGGTTTGGCCGGGGTAGGCCGTCATTGTAAATAATAATTTGTTCTTAACTGACTTGCCTAGTTAAAATTTAAAAAATATAGACTGGGAGTTGCTTATCAAGAAGACAGTGAATGTTCCTGAGTGGCCGAGTTACAGTTTTGACTTAAATCTGCTTGACAAATCTATGGCAAGACATGAAAATGGTTGTCTAACAATGATCAACAACCAATTTGACAGAGTTTGAAGAATTGATTTAAGAATAATGGGTAAATATTGTACAATCCAATTGTGCAAAGCTCTTAGAAACTTACCCAGAAAGACACAGCTGTAATTGCTTCCAAAGGTGATTCTAAAATGTACTGATTCAGGAATGTGAATGCTTATGTAAAATAGATATTTCTGTATTTAAATGTCAATACATTTCTAAAAACATGTTTTTAGAGATTTCTAAAAACATGATTTCACTTTGTGATTATGTATGTAGATGGGTGTGAGAATAATTTTTTAAAATCCATTTTGAATTCAGGCTAACAATAAAATGTTGAATAAGTCAAGGCACTGTACTTAGATGCCAAAGGGCTTGATGAGTCCCGCCCTCACTCCACCATCACACACCTAGCTCCTCCCACCACTAGCCGGCATGGCAAACATGCCAAATAACATTTATAAGTTGCCAATCCATGTGGTATTTATTTGTGGGGTTTCCTAGCCTAAACAGGTCCAGACAGCTACACAAAGCAGGCGCCATCTCTTCAGTACCGCTTTCTTCCTCACTTTGACGGACAGAACCATGTGTCCCAGAGCCCCACTAAGTCCGATGAAACTCTAGCGACAGGATAATCTCCATGCCATCCTGCTGTGGTAGAAAAACAGCCCATTTCCCAACTTGACTGTCTGGATCAGAGAGTAGAGGCAGGCAGTGATTTCTGATGCAACACTCTCACCACTCAGATCTTTCAATTTTCTGATAAAACGATCAAAAGAATTCTGGGAGATATTGGTCTCTTTCAATCTGTAGTGATAGAGAAAAAGGCTACCATGTCCCTATAAAGAGTGACATATTGAAGGGAGGGGGATCTACTGTATAAACTAGCTAACCGTTTGCTAAAAAGGTCACAGGTCAGAAAGACATCAGGTGAAACAGCTAAATACTTTGCCATCTCTAGAACAGATCATTTTCAAGGTGCTGCTCCTGAAGTAACTTCACTTGCGGAGGATATTATAGATGGTGCATGGAAGTTAAATATAGCCGGATGCTAAGGGGAACCAAGGCAATGTGAGGATGTGCTGAGTGAATTATGAACTCGACAAAACAGCTGAACGCTTCACCTAAGCCTCTGAGTCCACGTCTGGAACCCACTCTCTGTGTGTCTCACATTTTCCTTGGTTCAGATTCTCCTCCCTCCCAACACGGCAGTCTTAGCAGGGAATCTAAGACCCATGAATCTACTCACAGCTCAGTTCAAAGATGTCACTGCCTAGTTTTAGGGTTGTAAAAGCTCAGTGAATGTAAACGCAGGTAGTTGGGGGTTTAGTAGTTCCAGAGTGGTTTATGGCCAAGTTAAAAGAAAACTATATTTTCCCAACTCTCAAGGCTAGGTGCTGTTTAGCCAAGGTATTTTGGGGGAGTTAGTGGGGGAACACTCTGGACCAGAGCTAGAAGCTGTCCACTTGTTGGTCACTAAGGAGCCTGGAAAACGTCTGAGCTTCATCCTAGACCAGCCTCAGCTCTACTGGAATAACTGGGAGCTGCACTTGCTGCCGCTGAAATCCCCTCCTTGTATTAGATGCCCTTGACTGGAGTGAGTGGAACACACAGTCTTCACACCTCTATGTATGGCCTTGTAGCTGACAACTGCACACTGAGGGGGGATGCCCTCGTGGCTACTGTTGGACAGTTTTTGGCATGGCTACAGATCTAGAAATGGGCTACCAGTACTCCACTTCCTCCTCTCCCTTTGCTGTATGGCTAGATAGCTAGCCACAGTGTGCTACGCACAGGGTAACATTAGCTGCTTAGCTAGGTGGTTTACCTTGTACCCTTACGTTCAATGTTGGCTGACTAACTCATTTGTTACAAGTACATATCTATCACCACCTTCTACAAGCAAGATATTTCATTTTCAAAAATTTATGCTAAGAAGCTACAACAAGCAAGTGTCAGCTGATGCAGTCAACAATTACTTCGGCTATTCAATGAATGTGTTATTCTAGCCTGGGTATCAAAAGGGCAATGATTAGGACCGAATACAACACCACACACACACACACACACACACACACACCAGTTCTGTCAAGCAACAGGAGAATAACTGGCATAACAACGAAATTGGAAAATGTCCAAAATACTTCATAACTATGCTACAGCAGCTCCACAAAAAGCAGCCACGATAGAAGTCTTGAGGGCCTCAAAACAGGAACAATAGCTAGGTCGCTAAAGTTAGCTAGCTTGGCTAGTTAAATTCAGCAGATATTTTATAGAAATCCTCCCGTTTGGCATCTCCTGTGGGTTACTAGGGGATAATAAGCCCTCCCTAAAAACAATGTCTAATTGCTGACACAAAAAAGCAACATTTGGAAAAATGTTTTTACTTGGATGAAGGTTATGCTTAGGCAAATTAACTATAAAGGCAAATAAATGGCTACAGTTTAAATGTTTTATATTTATGGCATAGAGTTTCACACATCCATAACCATGAAGGGGTAACACACTCATCCAATTACCAAAAAATTATCAAAAATGTTCTCTCTAAACAAGTGGATTATTTATCTTAAGGCTTTCTGTCACGTCTACGTGTCACAAAATTGATCAAAAGTTGATACATTTTAGCAACTTAGCACAACTTTTTGTTGAAATATCTCCAAAAGTTGTGATGACACAGAATAATGTTTTCGTTATTCTGGCAGTGGCAGCCAAGGAAAGTGTTGGGAAAATAATTGTCACATATTGTGGTGTTAATGTGAATTACAGGGGGGGATCGTTACCCCCTAGTACCCTATGCCCTTGCTAGATATCCTAATTTTCCTCATTTCTGCCACCTATGCTTACAAAATGTGCTACACTTGGGTGAAGCAAAATGTGTTATACAATGTATCAACTGCACTCATTTAACATGATAGAAATGTAATTATTTATTACCTTTATTTAACTAGGCAAGTCAGTTAAAACTTCTTAAGGTATAGGGGGCAGCATTTTCAATTTTGGATAAATAGCGTGCTCAATTTCAACTTCCTGCTACTCATGCCAAGAATATAAGATATGCATATTATTATTATATTATATATTTGGATAGAAAACACTCTGAAGTTTCTAAAACTGTTTGAATCATGTCTGTGAGTAATACAGAACTTATGTAGCAGGCAAAACCCTGAGGACTAACTGTTCAGATTTTTTTTTTTTGAGGTCTCTGTCTGTTCTCTGGGTTCTCATTGGCAAACGATATTTCTTAGGAACTTGTTTTCAGTTCCTACCGCTTCCACTGGATGTCACCAGTCTTTGGAATTTGGTTGAGGTTATTAATTTGTGCAATGAAGAAGTAGGGCCAACTAGGAACTGCGTAACACTGTTGAGAGTTGCGCAAGCCTTGAAAAGTAGCTTGGTTTGCTGTGTTCCTGTATTGAACACAGATAGACCCGTCTTCAATTTGATCAATTATTAACGTTTAAAAATACTTTAAGTTGTATTACAAAAGTAGTTTGAAATATTTTGGCAAAGTTTATAGGCAACTTTTGAAATATTTTGTAGTGACATTGCGCATTTTGGAAGCTGTTTTTTTCTGCATCAAACGGGCCAAATAAATTGACATTTTGGATATATACGCACGGAATTAATTGAACAAAAGGACCAAGTGTGATGTTTATTGGACATATTGGAGTGCCAACAAAAGAAGCTCGTCAAAGGTAAGGCATGTTTTATATTTTATTTATGCGTTTTGTGTAGCGCCTGCAGGGTTGAAATATGCTACCCTCTTTGTTTACTGTTGTGCTATCATCAGATAATAGCTTCTTATGCTTTCGCCGAAAAGCCTTTTTAAAATCTGACATGTTGGCTGGATTCACAACGAGTGTAGCTTTAATTGAGTATCTTACATGGGTGATTTAATGAAAGTTAGATTTTTATATCAATTTATTTGAATTTGCCGCGCTGCATTTTCCCTGGTTTTTGGCAAGCATCCCCTATACCATAAGAAGTTAAGAACAAATTCTTATTTTCAATGATGGCCTAGGAACAGTGGGTTAACTGCCTTGTTCAGGGGCAGAATGTGTCACGTTCTGACCTTTATTTCCTTTGTTTTGTCATTATTTAGTATGGTCAGGGCGTGAATTGGGTGGGCAGTCTAGGTTTGTTTTTCTATGTTTTGGGGTATTTCTATGTTTCGGCCTAGTATGGTTCTCAATCAGAGGCAGGTGTCATTAGTTGAGCTCTGGTCCGGGCTAGAGTAGTTGTCCAGCCTGGGGAAGTGGTGCCAAGGTTGCGCACCAGAGCTCCAGTGCTCCCCCACAGCCCGTGCCGGGCAAATGTGGGAGTGGAGCCTAAGGGAGAGGTGCGTGTAGTAAGCACTAGATCTCCCGTGCTTACCCACAGCCCGGTTCAACCTGTGCCTGCACTCTGGAGGGTCCGGGCTAGAGTAGTTGTCCAGCCTGGGGAAGTGGTGCCAAGGTTGCGCACCAGAGCTCCAGTGCTCCCCCACAGCCCGGTCCTTCAGGTGCCTCCTCCTAACACCAAGCCTCCTGAAGGTCTCCCTGTCTCTCTGTCTCCTCCCTGCAGGTGGTCCTGTCTGTCCGGCGCTGCTGCCGGAGTCTCCCGCCTGTCCGGTGCTGCTGCCGGAGTCTGAGGCGCCAGAGCCCCTCAGCCCAGAGGCGCCAGAGCCCCTGCCCCTCTGTCCCGAGCTGCCCCTCTGTCCCGAGCTTCTGCCCCTCTGTCCAGAGCTTCTGCCCCTCTGTCCCGAGCTGCCGCCCCTCTGTCCCGAGCTGCCCCTCTGTCCCGAGCTGCCCTTCTGTCCAGTGGGGTCATTGAGAAGGGTGGCCATGGTTAGAAAGCCACGGAGGCGGACAATAAAGCGGACTAAGACAATGGTGAAGTGGGGTCCGCGTCACGTGCCAGAGCCACCACCGCGGACAGACGCCCACCCAGACCCTCCCCTATAGGTTAAGGTTTTGCGGCCGGAGTCCGCACCTTTGGGGGGGGGGGGGGGGGTACTGTCACGTTCTGACCTTTATTTCCTTTGTTTTGTCATTATTTAGTATGGTCAGGGTGTGAATTGGGTGGGCAGTCTAGGTTTGTTTTTCTATGTTTTGGGGTATTTCTATGTTTCGGCCTAGTATGGTTCTCAATCAGAGGCAGGTGTCATTAGTTGTCTCTGATTGAGAATCATACTTAGGTAGCCTGGGTTTCACTGTGTTTTTGTGGGTGATTGTTCCTGTCTCTGTGTTTGCACCAGATAGGACTGTTTTTGGTTTTCCACATTTATTGTTTTGTAGTGTTCATGTGTACATTTACATATTAAAAGAACCATGGACACTTACCACGCCGCATATTGGTCCTCTGATCCTTTTCGCCTCTCGTCTTCAGAAGAAGAGGAGGAAATCCCTGACAGAATGACACATTTGTACCTTGTCAGCTCAGGGATTTGATCTTGCAACCTTTCGGTAAATGTAACGCCCATGGCGTGCAGTACACTAAAATGATGTCGCATTCCTGATTAGAGTCAGTTAGGATGTCGGTAGGCCAGCTTAATATCTTATTGTGAACAAACGTCAGGGAAAAGTTTCAACTAGAAATATGAAGGTCAGGTCGACTCATCGGGTGTCCAGACTTATTTGTCCTATATTTTCAGACTTTTTATGAGAATTGATAGGCTATTAATTGCATACCAACCCGTCTTTTTTACAGTCACGTTTATGGTTGCCCAATCAGATTGGGCTTGATATGAGCTGTTATGTGATTCAGCGATGTAAAACACCCAGTCATTGTGACATCTGATACTCTGCAAGGAATTTATAAGATGAGAGGCCAATGTGTCATATCGTCAACTAATAGAACAGATTGTTTTGTTTTTAATTTGAGGCCTATATAGACATATGCCTTTTGGCAAAATAGAAGATAATAATGGGTAATTCTGCAACTACGGGAACTTCTATGTCCTCAGGGTCAATTTTGGGGATTTTATTAAAAAAATGTTTTTATTCTTTATTAAGTTCACACTATAAATTACCCCATTTTTTTCAACACCTCTCTATCAAGTATTTTAGCTACTTTTCAGCTGCATTTTATACCTCGATTTCACTCTTCTGCCCTTGCCCCTGACGCAGACTTTTGAGCTTCTACTATGTTTTCCTATGAGAACACATTAATAATTACACATGATGTAATGTTATCTTCTAGAGAAAGAATCAATTAAATTAAATCTATATCAATATTTATTGTGAGTATACCCTTTATATTGTTATTTACACAAAATATACCTGTCCTTTGTTAGTGGTGTCATTTCTACCACTGAGGGCAAATTCCTCATTAATAAAGTTTTGTCAAGAGAATGTTAACTTAGTTATCATGGAAACATATTGTGACACTGAAGCACATGACTGTAGAGGACAGTTGTTCCAGTTGTGACGTCCAGAAGTTGAAGAAAAATCTAGGTAAATATTGCTTGTGTGGAGAATATTTTTATTGTCAGTCATTTCCAAACAGCCAACAATTTCTATAATTTGTGGTAGAATTTAGATTTGTTTTATTTGATATATTTGATGTATTTAGTGTAAACCATATGCTAGCTGTAATACTGCCCAAAGCATGCTAAGCAGTCTGTTGTGTATCTCCAAAAACAGCAGAAGCGTCATTTCCATCACAATCATTTCCTGTGATGGAAAGGACAGAACGTGGTGGAAATGACAAAAATCCATTATGTTATTACTTTTTACTTTTTAATTTAGGCTTATTTAATCATGTTTAAAATTACTTTAATCTAAAAAAAAATGCTCCAAGGTGTGCACAATTGAAAATCTTAAATTGTATTTCTTTGTTTTTAGAAGATGCCACATAAAAACAGCACAGAGGTCACAGACAGAAACAAAATAAAGAAAATGATCCTATATGATTCCAGGAACATCTACAAAAAGACAGTGAGAGATACTGGAAGAAAAAAAAGAAGGGAGAAGTGATATCCATCTTTAAGCTTACAAAGCGAGAACAAAGAAGCAAGAGATGGCAAATGGAAATGCAACCAACGGAATAGAAGACAGACTTTAAAGAGAACAGTTGCAATGCAGACCTACCTATCAGGTAACACACAACACCTTAGTCACTAGATGACCTGCAGCCAGAACATGAGGCCATCATACCTGCCCCTAACTCACCTGCCCTGATGCATGCCCTTATTATACCCCTTCCTCATCATCTGTGTTATGTTCCCCAGTGTTTGTGTTGTTTTGGGTTTGTATGCGCTTGTATGTGTGTATTTCAGGAAATGGCTTCCTGGATTCTAAGCAGCCGATTGGTCGGCCCCATTGACGATTGGAGCTCTGAACCCTCCCTCTCGTCAGGGGAAACAGCTGTTTTCAATTACAAACTCCTTCTGCAGCTTGAAAAGCCAGTGTTCCTTTGAGGAAGAGAGAGCTTCTTTGTATTTCCTGTGTTTTGTTGTGGTTCTGTATAATTTGATGTAAAGTATTTTGTAGCCGGTCCTGCAGAGGAATGTGTATGTCAAAAAGACTGTGTTTTTGATTGTTGAAATTGCTCACTTTATGTTAGTAATTATTCTGTTTTTGTTCCCCCAAGGAAAGGGGAAGGCACCTTGGGAGTGTTTGGGCAAGAGGCCTGCGGGCATACATATACCCGTAGTATGTACTCAGTCTATGTACACTAGGTAAGACCTGGGCGAACCACCCCCTGTATTTTGGTTAGCTCGCCAGGTGGTGTTAAGAATAAGTAGTGGGTAGGTAGGAGAGGGGGCTCTTTAACTCTTACTTTCTTTGCTTTGTTTCCATCCAGCCCCTTTTTCCCAAATGACCGTGTGAAGGAAGAATAAATTCCCTGTTAAAGGTAATATTCTCTGCCTCTGTCATCCTTACCCGTACCTACAGTCACATACCTCTTTCACTCCATGGGGAGTTGAGTGTAGCAGGGTGTTGCGTTACCCCCCCCCCCCCCCCCCCAACCAAGAAGCGTGTGTAACAATCTGCAACAGGAACGAGAAGTCTAATACTTGCTGGAAGGAAAAAGGTTGGAAGAGGTCACTCAGAAACATAGAGATCCTTACATGACAAAAGTCATACTTGATAAAGCTTAATGGAAAACTGAGAAATACCAAAAAAAGGTATGCTCAACTATAGGTGAAAATGGATAGACAAGATTCAAAACAGGAAATGAAGGGAACTCTGAAGAACTTGAAGGATTTTATTGTTTCAAAATGCCATCATTGCAGAGTTAAAGCAAAATTATTTTGGAAAAAAAAGTGCATTGCCAAAGGACAAACAAGTGGCTTCAAAAATGCTCAGAGGCAACATCCTGAGAAAGTATGGCCTGGTCAAAGCTGCAAACAGAGAATTTAGATTTTCAGCAAAAGCAATGAGGGCAAATGAAAACAGGCCAACAAGTCCATACTTCAGGAAAAAGCAGAGTAACACAATTAGAACAGCCACAGAAGAGAAACTCACTCGATTCTATGAACAACAGTGCAACAACTGGGGGAAAAGGACACTAATGAGGAAAAGGGGGGGGGGGGACACTAATGAGGAAAAGGGGGGGGGGCAGAAGTACTTCTTGAATGGCACAATTCAGGATTTTAAGAGGGAATATTCAGAGATGTCCTACTATGAATTCTCTAAAATACTTTTTGGGTTGTCAAGCCAAACGGTCCAGGATAGGGACCCATGCCAAAACCCACGCCAACCTCCAAATCATGGGGGACAAACTACAGCATCGCAAAGTGATCAGCTGCAGCAACAATGGGAACCTTATTGAGTTTTTGTGCTGGGAGAACCCGAAGAAAGAGTGCATGTCGACAGAGTTCTCCCTTTGCCAAACCAAAGAGCTTCGAAATCGGACTTTGATGCTGGTGAGCAGACATGGTGGTTTGAGTGGAAAAACAAAGCTGAAGAGAGAGAGAGAGAAGGAAAAACAAAGAGGGAAACATGGAGTAGATCACTGAACATTTGACATTTGTGTGGCACACTGCATATTCCACTGGAGGACTTCTCCAAAGGATTGAATGAGTAGTTGGGGAAACATGTACAACATTCGACACCAACACTCCAGACGAAGAGAATCTGCGGAAAGAGATCATCGTGCATGTTGACTTTGCAGAGAACTCAGGGGTGTAACTTTCACAGCATTTTTGTCCCCTGTAATGTGATACAAAATTAGGCAACGGTGTGCTTTAGGACCATGCAGACACCTCCGAGCGGTCGGGTAGGCTGTTTGGAGAGTTTATCCGGACGGATTAAACTAATTATAATAATTACCCCCCCCACGTCTAAAACCAAAGTTGTGCCACAGAGAACTATCTGTGCAAATACACCAGTAAAATCCAGGCAGTTCACTTTGGTGATTCCACAAATGAGGTAAATTAGTATATTATGTATAATTTACATTGATTTGTTTTAGATAGGGAAATCATATGGTTGTTATCATAATCTCACAAAAAGGTTGGGTGGAAATATATTTTTTTATGATAAATATTTTCAGCTGTCACAAAGGCAAGTTTATATTTTCAGGCATTGTGTTGAATTATTCATTTTAGGAAAACCTTAAAAAGCACTTAAAATAATATTCAATGCAAGTTAATGTACAAATGTATAAGAAATGTGTTAATTTTTTTTAAATATTTCATTTTCAACTAAGATGAATGTTTAATGATGTGATGGAAATGACATGTCTATGGCTGTCTGAGAAATTACAAATATATCAATTCCTGAATAGTACGATCGCAGACATTATCAGATATTATTTCTAGACAAATCAAAGACCGATTATAATACTGGTAAAATGGTGTTTCAATACATTTGAATTTCTGAAAGCTTGCCGAGCCAAAGTGCCCGAAGTTGCAGAATCACCCGGCTACAGAGCTACCAACTGACGCATTTGCCGTGAGACAAATGCATTTGACTCTCTTCTCACGCTCTCACGGCACACCTCTTATATCTCACATATTGATTAGGCCAGCATCCCAGAGTCTCCTCTTCACTGTTGACGTTGAGACTGGTATTTTGCGGGTACTATTTAATGAAGCTGCCAGTTGAGGACTTGTCTGTTTCTCAAACTAGACACTCTAATGTACTTGTCCCCTTGCTCAGTTGTTGTCCCGGGGCCTCCCACTCCTCTTTCTATTCTGGTTAGAGCCAGTTTGCGCTGTTCTGTGCCAGATCTTCAGTTTCTTGGCAATTTCTCACATGGAATAGCCTTCATTTCTCAGAACAAGAATAGACTGACAAGTTTCAAATCAAAGTTATTTGTTTCTGGACATTTTGAGCCTGTAATCGAACCCACAAATGCTGATGCTCCAGATACTCAACTAGTCTAAAGAAGGCCAGTTTTATTGATTCTTTAATCAGCACAACCTTTTTCAGCTGTGCTAACATAATTGCAAAATGGTTTTCTAATGATCAATTAACCTTTTAAAATGATAGACTTGGATTAGCTAATACAATGTGCCATTGGAACACAGGTGTGATGGTTTCTGATAATAGGCCTCTGTACGCCTGTGTAGATATTCCATTAAAAATCATCCGTTTCCAGCTACAATGGTCATTTACAACATTAACAATGTCTACGCTGTATTTCTGATCAATTTGATGTTATTTTAATGGACAAAAAAATATAGTTTTTTGTTCAAAAAAGGACATTTCTAAGTGGCCCCAAACTTTTGAACGGTAGTGTACATATAAGAATAATTTGTCTAGTTAGGGTGTAGGTGCAAATTTATGCCATCTTGTCTTCAATATATCTTTTTATCCATGTAGTTTATTTGGTCTGATCAGTGGAACAATTCTCATTCTTAACAATAGGCTAAAATATAGGGTAATTACTGTGCTTGTCAGCAAGAATACTACTGTTATTCCCTGAATGTATTTTATTATTCCACGTCTTCCCAAATTTTGCCAGTGTAATCACATATTTGAAAATCTGATATGCCTACTTGTGTTTTTGAAAATGAATGAAGCTATGTATTTTTTGCAGCCATTCACTGAGAATGTTGAATGTCATGCACACTAGCATTGGATATTAAAATGCTCCAGGAATCAAATCAAATTGTTGACATTTTAGTATTGTGACCATGCTAAGCAGAGATGGTAGGGGGACTCACAACTTATAAAGGCATCATATTTTGTCTATGTAAAGTAAGATGATGGCAAGGATCTTCAACTAGTAGGCATAAACCACCGGAATGTTGATATTCATGAGATTTTTCTTGGAGGTTGGGTGTTTCTGAGAAATGAATTGTTAGAACAAGAACATTTTCAAACACCCAGTACAAAAATCAGGGGTGGCCACCCCTCCTGGAGAGCAAGCAGGGTTTTCTTCCAGCCCTATTTCTTAAGAGATAGTTCACCCAAATTCCCTAAATGTTTATGTCCTTACCTTGAAAGCAGCCTTTGGACAAGGAGACTGCAATTTCTGATTTGGTTACCCTCTGCCATCAACCATTAATATAATAAAAAATCCTATGCAGAGTCTTGCTGTAGTGGTTACACCAACTTTCACATACAACTTTCTATCTGAGAACAGGGATCAATCCCTGATTCCAACCTTCCCACTGTTTCTAGCATTTGCCTGTCTCCCTATCTCATTTCATTACCGTCTGAATGAAGTGTCAAACCACCTAAAAATAAATAAATAATGATAATAGTTTACCAGCATGCTTGGTTTAGGCCTGGTCTTAGGCCTAAGCCATGTCAAAATACATAAAATTGCAGGAAATGGGCTTCAAAAAAGTACAATTGTCCTAGTCCCCCTTCTAGGGATTGTGCAAGGGGGGCAATGAAATTCACATAGAACATCTCACTCCAAGATCACTCCAAGCTCCAAGCTTTCTTCAAAAGTTGTCAGCCCTGCGGCTATGATCTTTTCATATGTTTACAACAGACATCCAAAAGATGCAATGACAAGGAAAAAATGACCTGTGGCAATAAGGAGACAGGAAGGATCAAGATGCACCACAAGCTGGTTAGCTTTAGATTTAATAGCATTGATAAAAGATTCAACACTGCATAACATTGCCTGTGTTCATAAAAAAATAGACATCTTAAAAAAAACATTTGACTAATCTTAAAAAATGTATTGCCAATTATCAGACTACTTGCTGAAAATGTTTGATGTTGTTTCCCCAAGTAAAATACATATTTTCTAAATCTACAGTTGAAGTCAGAAGTTTACATACACCTTAGCCAAATACATTTAAACTCAGTTTTTCACAGTTCCTGATATTTAATCCAAGTAAAAATTCCCTGTTTTAGGTCAGTTAGGATCACCACTTTATTTTAAGAATGTGAAATGTCAGAATAATAGTAGAGAGAATGATTTATTTCAGCTTTTATTTCTTTCATCACATTCCCAGTGGGTCAGAAGTTTACATACACTCCATTAGTATTTGGTAGCACTGCATTTAAATTGTTTAACTAGGGTCAAACGTTTCTGGTAGCCTTCCACAAGCTTCCCACAATAAGTTCTGTGAAAATTGGCCCATTCCTTCTGACAGAGCTGGTGTAACTGAGTCCGTTTTGTAGGCCTCCTTGCTCACACATGCTTTTTCAGTTCTGCCTACAAATTTTCTATAGGATTGAGGACAGGGCTTTGTGATGGCCACTCCAATACCTTGACTTTGTTGTCCATAAGCCATTTTGCCACAACTTTGGAAGTATGCTTGGGGTCATTGTCCATTTGGAAGATCCATTTGAGACCAAGCTTTAACTTCCTGACTGATGTCTTGAGATGTTGCTTCAATGTTCACATAATTTTCATACCTCATGATGCCATCTATTTTGTGAAGTGCACCAGTCCCTCCTGCAGCAAAGCACCCCCACAACATGATGCTGCCACCCCTGTGTTTCACGGTTGGGATGGTGTTTTTCGGCTTGCAAGCGTCCCCCTTTTTCCTCCAAACATAATTGCCAAACAGTTCTATTTTGTTTCATCAGACCAGAGGACATTTATCCAAAAAGTATGATCTTTGTCCCCATGTGCAGTTGCAAACCGTAGTCTGGCTTTTTTATGGTGGTTTTGTAGCAGTGGCTTCTTCCTTGCTGAGTGGCCTTTCAGGTTATGTCAATATAGGACTCGTTTTACTGTGGATATAGATGCTTTTGTACACGTTTCCTCCAGCATCTTCACAAGGTCCTTTGCTGTTGTTCTGGAATTTATTTGCACTTTTCACACCAAAGTACATTCTTCTCTAGGAGACAGAACGCGTCTCCTTCCTAAGCGGTATGGTGGCTGTGTGTTTATACTTGCGTACTATTGTTTGTACAGATGAGCATGGTACCTTCAGTCGTTTGGAAATTGCTCGCAAGGATGAACCAGACTTGTGGAGGTCTACACATTTTCTTTTTTGAGGTCTTGGCTGATTTCTTTTGATTTTCCCGTGATGTCAAGCAAAGAGACAATGAGTTTGAAGGTAGGCCTTGAAATACATCCACAGATACACCTCCAATTGACTCAAATTATGTAAATTAGCCTATCAGAACCTTCTAAAGCCATGACATCATTTTCTGGAACTTTCCAAGCTGTTTAAAGGCACAGTCAACTTAGTGTAAACTTCTGACCCACTGAAATTGTGATACAGTGAATTATAAGTGAAATAATCCGTCTGTAAACTATTGTTGGAAAAATGACTTGTGTTATGCACAAAGTAGATGTCCTAACCGACTTGCCAAAACTATAGTTTGTTAACAAGAAATTTGTGGAGTGATTGAAAAACAAGTTTTAATGACTCCAACCTAAGTGTATGTAAACTTCCGACTTCAACTGTATATGACATATTATTTTGTTTTTGGGCTTCTTGATGGATTAGTTTTGGTAATTGTGAGGGGAGGCTGATGAGAGCCTGATACACCCCTACCCGGTCTTTATGGTATAGACCACAGGAAGTTGGTGGCACCTTAATTGGGGAGGATGGGCATGCTGGAGTAGAATAGGTGGAAAGGTATCAACAAGATCAAACACATGGTTTCCATGCCATTCCATTTGCTCCGTTCCAGCCATTATTATGAGCAGTCCTCCCTTCTGCAGCCTCCACTGGTATATACAGTTTTGATTGCTCCTAGGAATTTCTTTTTCATTTAAGTTTGACAACTTTGTGCATCTATTTTTGTATATCTAAATATTATCAATAGCATTCGTGGACCTCAACGTCATCTGTAAATAAAAAAAACAACTTCTGCACCTGAATGTGACATTAATGTTGTTATTATAGAAAAATGTAAGAAGAAATATAAATAGGTGTATACAGACCCATCAAAAAGTATTCCTACCCCTTGACTTATTCCACATTTTCTTGTGTTACCGCCTGAATTCAAAATGGATTAAATAGATGATTTATCTCATCCATCTCCACAAAAAATGACGGAGGGCAGCCCCCGAAGTGACTCTTCTTATCAACTGTATGTAAGAATTTCCTGTGTTGTCTTAGGAATTCAGATTATCTGTGTTACCTCTCTAACCCTAATTGTCTCACCTCTGAGAAGCCGAGGTTACATCACGTACAGTGCATTCAGAAAATATTCAGGCCCGTTGACTTTTTCCACATTTTGTTACATTACAGCCTCATTCTAAAATGTATTAAATTGTCCCCCGCCCCCCTCATCAATCTACACACCATACCCCACAATGACAAAGCAAAAGCAGGCTTTTAGAAATGTTTGCAAATGTATATAAACAAAAAAAAGGAAATATCACATTTACTTAAGTATTCATACCCTTCACTCAGTACTTTGTTGAAGAACTTTTGGCAGCAATTACAGCCTCGAGTCTTCTTGGGTATGACACTACAAGCTTAGCACACCTGTATTTGGGGAGTTTCTCCCATTCTTCTCTGCAGACCCTCTCAAGATCTGTCAGGTTGGATGGGGAGCGTTGCTGCACAGCAATTGTCAGGTCTCTCCAGAGATGTTCAATCGGGTTCAAGTCAGGGCTCTGGCTGGGAGACTCAAAGATATTCAGAGACTTGTCCAAAAGCCACTCCTGCGCTGTCTTGGCTGTGTGCTCAGGGTTGTTGACCTATTGGAAGGTGAACGTTCGCACCAGTCTGAGGTCCTGAGCACTCTGGAGCAAGTTTTATCAAGGAACTCTCTGTAATTTGCTCTGTTTATCTTTCATTCGATCCTGAATAGTCTCCCAGATCCTGTCGCTAAAAAGCACCCCCACAGCATGATGCTGCCACCACCATGCTTCACCGTAGGGATGGTGCCAGGTTTCCTCCAGACGTGACGCTTGGCATTCAGGCCAAAGAGTTCAATCTTGGTTTCATCAGACCAGAAAATCTTGTTTCTCATGGTCTGAGTCCTTTAGGTGCCTTTTGGTAAACTCCAAGCAGGCTGTCATGTGCTTTTACTGAGGAGTGGCTTCCATCTGGTCACTCTACCATAAAGGCCTGATTGGTGGATTGCTGCCGAGATGGTTGTCCTTCTGGAAGGTTCTCCCATCTCCACAAAGGAACACTGGAGTTATGTCAGTGACCTTCGGGTTCTTGGTCACCTCCCTGACCAAGGCCCTATCCCCTGATTGCTCAGTTTGGCCAGGCGGCCACCTCTAGGGAGAGTCTTGGTAGTTCTGAACTTCTTCCATTTAAGAATGATGAAGGCCACAGTGTTCTTGGGGACATTCAATGCTGCAGAAATGTTTTGGTACCCTTCCCCAGATCTGTGCCTCGACACAATCCTGTCTCGGAGCTCTACAGACAATGCCTTCCACCTCATTGCTTGTTTTTTTGCTCTGCCTGGCACTGTCTACTGTGGGACCTTATATAGACAGGTGCGTGCCTTTCCTAATCATGTCCAATCAATTGAATTTACCACAGGTGGACTCCAATCAAGTTGTAGAAACATCTCAAGGATGATCAATGGAAATAGGATGGACCTGAGCTGAATTTTTGGGGTGTTGTGTGTAGATTGATGAGCAAAATTATTAATTTAATCAATTTTAGAATAAGGCTGTAGCGTAACAAAATGTGGATAAAGAGAGTCTGAATACTTTCCAAATGCATATTAGGTCTGATACTTGATTGAAGGTTAACTTTACAGTAATACTATTGATCAACAACTTATATTTTGAAACCGAACAACTCAGATGCTTATAAAAGGGTCTTAGATTCATTGTTTTTTATCTTTTTTGTTCCTGAACTGCAGTGGTGAGATACTCTCTCTCTCTCTTTCTTTCTTTCTCTGGACTTTTGTGGCATGGCCTTTCAAGCTATAATTTTGTCACATGCGCCAAATACCTTAACCAACAATGTTTTAAGAAAGGTACGTGTTAATAAAGTATTATTATTCTTTTTTTTTACAAATAAAAGAGCAACAATAAAACAACAGTGTCGAGGCTATATACAGGAGGTACCGATACAGAGTCAATGTGCAGGGGCACATGTTAGTCGAGGTAATTGAGGTAATATGTAGGCAAAGGTAAAGTGACTATGCATAGATAATAAACAGAGTAGCAGCAGTATAAAAATGGGGGTGGGGGGGAAACAATGTAAATAGTCCAGGTATCCATTTGATTAGCTGTTCAGGAGTCTTATGACTTGGATGTAGAAGCTGTTTAGAATTCTTTTGGACCAAGACTTGGCACTCTGGTACTGCTTGCAGTGCGGAAGCAGAGAGAATGACTGGGGTGGCTGGAGTTTTTGGCAATTTTTAGGGCCTTCCTCTGACACTGCCTGGTATAGAGGTCCTGGATGGCAGGAAGCTTGGCCCCAGTGATGTACTGGGCCATACGCACTACCCTCTGCGTATGGCGGTGATGCAACCAGTCAGGATGCTCTCGATGGTGTAGCTGTAGAACCGTTTGAGGATCGGAGGACCCATGCCAAATCTTTTCAGTCTCCTGAGGGGGAATATGCATTGTCATGCCCTCTTTACGACTGTCTTGGTGTGTTTGGAACATTATAGTTCTTCGGGGATGTGGACACTAAGGAACAGACCGTGTGTGGTCTTCAGTTATCGTCCCGGTTCTGGAAGGCGTTCTGCACACTCATTGGGTCGTCGGCCAGCCTGTCCTCCTGGTTTCACCCCTAGTCTAACGGCCAGTCGGAACCAGCCCATCTGGACCTGGAGACGACTCTTCGCTGCCTCGTCTTCGCCAACCCCACCACCTGGAGCCAGCAACTCATGTGGGTGGAATACGCCCGCAACACCCTTCCGTGCTCAGCCACTGGTCTCTTACCTTTTGAGTGTTTGATGGGTTATCAGCCCCCACTCTAGCCTGAGCGAGAGGAATAGGATATGGCTGTCCCTTCGGGATCTGCCCCTCCAGGTGGAGTACCAGAAACTTTCCCCCATTTTATCGGCCCTTTCCCCATCTCTAAGATTCTTAACCCTCTCTGCTGTTCGTCTTCTGTTGCCCTGCACCCTCCGTATACATCCCACTTTTCATGTATCAATAATTAAACATTTGTCTCACAGCCCTCTGTCTCCTCTGCATATGGATCTTATCCTGAGGTCTGATAGACAGGTTGAAAATGTCAGTGAAGACATTTGCCAGTTGGTCAGCACATGCTCGGTGTACACATCCTGGTAATCCATCTGGCCCAGCGGCCTTGTGAAAGTCGACCTGTTTAAAGGTCTTACTCACATCAGCTATGGAGTGTGATCACACAGTTGTCCGGAACAGCTGCTGCTCTCATGCATGCTTCAGTGTTGCTTGCCTCGAAGTGAGCATAGAAGTAATTTAGCTCGTCTGGTAGGCTTGTGTCACTGGGCAGCTTGCGGTTGTGCTTTTACAAGCTTTTACAAGCCCTGCCACGATTCAATCTTATAGTACGATTCAATCTTAGTCCTGTATTGGCGCTTTGCCTGTTTGATGGTTCGTCAAAGGGCATAGCGGAATTTCTTATAAGTGTCCGGGTTAGAGTCCCAGTCCTTGAAAGCAGCAGCTCTACCCTTTAGCTCAGTTTTACCTTTTCCAGAGCCGATGCAGCCAAGCCCTTTTCCCGAGCCGATGCAGCACGGCAGGGCTAGGCTGTCTCCAGCCGAACACGTACGCAGACTTAACACCCAGAGTTGTCTGTATTGCGGTACTGCAGGTCATTATGTCTACCTGTCCCTTCAAGAGACCTAGCTCATTTGTAGGAATGAGTACTCTGGTGGGTCTTAAGGACAATTTTGCTTCTCCCCCTACTTGCCCCCCTCTCCATGCCACCCTGCTGTGGGGTGACCAGTCTAAGTCTCTCCAGATACTCATCGACTCGGGGGCCAATGTGAGTCTTATGGACGTTACCCTGGCGTCCGAGCTGGGCATCCCCACTCAACCCCTCTCCATTCCCTTGAATGTGAGTGCTGGATGGGCGCTCTATAGGCCTGGTCACCCACAACACCACCCCCATCAACCTACGATTTTCGAGGAACCACAGCGAGACGATCCAATTCCTGCTAATTGAGTACCCACAGGTTCCTTTCCTGGAGTATTGGGATTATCTTGGCTTCAGTAACACAATCCCTCGATTGACTGGTCTACAGGTGCCATCATGGGCTGGAGCCCATTCTGCCACACTCATTGCCTGAAATCATCTCTACCTGCCACGGGACGTCTTCCTGGGGGCTTGGAAATTGCAGGGGATTCCAGTACCTGGTTGACTGGGAGGGTTATGGCCCGGAGGAGAGGTGCTAGGTCTCCTAGAGGGGGGGGTACTGTCTCCACCCCCTTCCAGGTGTCGCCCATCTTCCCCGTTATCCCCTGGGTACTTATACCTGTGTTCTCTGTTTGTCTGTTGCCAGTTCGTCTTGTTTGTCTAGTCAACCAGCGTTTTGTCTCAGCTCCTGCTTTTCCTGTCTCTCTTTTTCTTGCCCTTCTGGTTTTGACCCTTGCCTGTCCTGACTCTGAGCCCGCCTGCCTGACCTCTCTGCCTGCCCCTGACCCTGCCTGCTGTCCTGTACTGTTGCCCACTACTCTGGATTATCGACCCCTGCCTGCCTTGACCTGTTGTTTGTCTGCCCCTGTTGCTGTAATAAACATTGTTACTTCAACACAGTCTGCATTTGGGTCTTACCTGTAACCTGATAGTATTTAGAATTCCATTCTCAGACATTTCTTGATTGCTTATTCGTAACTCAACGATAGTGTTCTTGCATACTGTTAAATCCTCTTTATGGAGTCAGATAAACATTTGAATAGGCTTATTACTTAGTGTTACTATGAGTCACATGTGAGGTATTTATAATATCATACTGTATATACTATATACACATGACAAATATTACTACCCACTACAGGATGCCCCTGACTTTCTGCTTTAAGCAGTTTGGCCCATGTGACATATTCATGAACAGAAAATGACAGTGCATGAAGAGAAAATGAAATAAATTTTACTATATATATTCATTTAAAATACAATAACTTCAAGGAAACTGGTGCGCAAATGTTATTGGTGTCCACCTCAGTTTTTCTTTCAGTGTTGCGTTCAGTTAAGGTAAGACGTTGTTTGATTTACTTCTTCCCTTTCTTCTTAGCATCTTTGCCTCCCTTTGTCGGTGCCTCCTCCTCTCCCTCCTTTCCTGAGGCAGCCTTGGCTCGCTTCTTACCCAGAGGAGTTTTAACATACCAATTCTGCAAACAAATGTTCATCATCAAAGTCTTTATGTCAAACACCTTTCATGTGGAGAAAATGCATTCAGCATCAACAAACTAAGATTTAAAAAAAGCTAAGTATAAAACATTTCATAATTTACCTTCAGGGCCTCCTCCTCGTCCTGAAACACAGGGTCGATCTTGGCCAGCGGGGCCACAAACTCGGCGGCGCCCAGGGGTCTCTTGGCCAGCTGCTGGACGCGGCGCTCTGTCAGTATGCTGCGCACCACCTGCACCATATGACCCTGCGTGTAGCCATCAGAGATCTTGGCCAAGGAGCTCAGGTCCAGGGCAGCCGTCACCTGTCCTCCGTTCTTCTTGATCAACTGCCTCCACATTACTAAGGGAAGAGCATAGATTTGACCATTAGCACTTGAAGGGTGCCTACAATAAGACTTCATAACACATTCATAAGCATGCATGCATAACACATTCACAGGCAGTACATACATAAGCAGTTTATTAATGCTAATGTCAACAACTGGGAGATACATTCTTACCATATCGTGAGGCGTAGTCAGGACGTGGAATGAGGATAATTTTGCTGTACACCTTGCATAGTGATTTGAGGTCGGCATTGAACGGATCATGAGTCGTTCCCACGACTAGAACACGATCTTCCCCTTTGATCGATTTGAGGATCTTGGGCAAGTCTTTCTTCAAGCGTTTTGGATCTAACTGTACATGAGAACATTGTTTGGACTTAAGAATTGAGATATCTTCTCTTACCCTAGCATTATAGAAAATGGTATAACCTAAGCTAGTAACTCCTGGGTATGAATGAATACCTCTTTTTCCTCCTTCGGTACTTTCTTGTAAAACATTTTCTCTGTATCTCCAATCCACACCACTGATGGCTGCAACAGTCTGGCAACCTACAAACAGAATGAATGAACGAATGAATGAATGATCGAGTGACCAAACAAATGACTGGACATCTACCTCAGAACCATCAGTCAATTGAAAATGTCAACATAATCAACAAATCAAAACTCTCAAAATGGGGTACTTTTTCATTACATTGTGTGTTACCTTGAACACCATGTGGAGCATCATGGCCAGGCCACTCTTGCCGGGGTATTTCCCTGCCAGGTTCAGAGGTGACAGATCAAATAGGTTGGCACCCGTCTCCTGGCAGATGGCATGGACCAGCATCTTCTTGCCTACGCCCGCGGGCCCTGCCAGCAGGATGGCCTTCACCAGAGGAGCCTTCTCATGGACCACCTGAGAACCTACAAGCAACATTCAGAACTTACTGTAGCTAGAACCTTTAGAAACTTCCAGAATAAATGTCTAGCTGAAAACGGCCGGTATATTCTAAACAAAGACAATCTAGCAAGCTTAAATCAATCACAAGATGCATTCAATTGTATTGGTATTAAGGATTAACGTCTCTAATTCTGTGAGACCCTTATCATCTGAGGACAACTCCAGATGTTCCATACGTACCTAAAGGTAAGACGGCGTACAGAGCTATAACTTGTCTCACGTCAGATAGCGAAGGCATGGGCTCAATGTCAGTTTGCCTTAACGTCGTCCCCAGATAGCTATAGTCGCCTGGGACACAGGAGAGAGAAGCTGTCAGGCTGATCAAATCTGGGGAGAGCATTTAGAAAAGCTGAAGAAAAGATGAACGTAAACCAGTGACATTTACCATCTTGATTCATGAATATGGGATTTCCCTAAAATATGCATTAGTTTGTCCTCAATATTATTTTGCCAAGCACTAGCCAGGTGAGGGCAGTATTTGCACACTTATTGAGCTGTCCTTTTTGTCTGCAATACATAACAGCACTTATATTATGATTAATGGCAGTCTGTACAAAATGATGTTGTCACGTTCTGACCTTTATTTCCTTTGTTTTGTCATTATTTAGTATGGTCAGGGCGTGAGTTGGGGTGGGCAGTCTGTTTGTTTTTCTATGATTTGGGTATTTCTATGTTTCGGCCTAGTATGGTTCTCAATCAGAGGCAGGTGTCATTAGTTGTCTCTGATTGAGAATCATACTTAGGTAGCCTGGGTTTCACTGTGTGTTTGTGGGTGATTGTTCCTGTCTCTGTGTTTTGCACCAGATAGGGCTGTTTTGGGTTTTCACGTTTCTTGTTTTTGTTAGTTTGTTCAAGTGAAGTGATTTATTAAAACATGAATCAAAATAACCACGCTGCGCTTTGGTCCGCCTCTCCGCCAATGGAAGAAATCCCTTACAGATGTGTGCACAAAATGATTTAGCACATTTTAAAGTGGTTTCAGAGGAGAAAGGAGAGGTTAGAAAATAGACCTTAACCTGAAGGTAATTGGTAAAGGTAGTGCGTATCTACAGACGGCACACAGGAGGGACCAAACAGTAATGCTTACCTAAATAATCCTGCAGTTTAACGTTATCTGATTGTTTCAACAAGCCCTGTTCCACCAGTTCTTGATACAGAGACTCAATATTCCTATAGGATGCAAATATTTACATATTTCAAAAATTGCTTCTTTTTTTCAGATCCAAAGCATTGTTGTATGTTGTGCCATTCGAATTCTAAAGCCCCTATCATGTACATTCCATGCGTAAAAGTAAATGGTAAAAAGCTCAAATGGCCTATCCCTCTGGGAGAAATGTAGATGAGTCTGGTCTCACCTATCAGCTGTCAGATCTTTGTCTTTCTTTTTCTTCTTTCCACTTTTCGACCCTTTCTTTTTCTAAGCAGCAAAATAAATGCCATCAGCACACTTCCTTCTCAAGTAAACAGATACCAAACATAAAGGTATTATTGAAATATGGTCATAGATAAATGTTCCCTCCTGTTTGTTACCTTTGCGCCTCCCTTGGCTTTGCCACCCTTATCTTTATCCACGGCCAGTTTCCAGTTGGCCAGCTCCTGCCTCATCAGCTCATCCACCTGTGTCAAGCACAACAGCTCACTCAGTAGCCTATATGTTTACCTTATAAACAACATTAAAGGGATAGTTCAGGATTTGGGCAATGAAGCCCCTTATCTACTTCCCCAGAGTCAGATAAACTCATGGATACCATTTTTATCTCTCTGCATCCAGTAGGAAGGAAGTTAGAGGTAGTTTCGCGATTCAATGCTAACTAGCGTTAGCGCAATGCATGGAAGTCTATGCTATCTACTAACATGCTGGCAGTTGCCATAGATTTCCAGTCATTGCGCTAACGCTCATTAGCAACTTCCTTCAAACTGCACGCAGAGACATACAAATGGTATCTACAAGTTAAGTGGGCAAAAATCTTGAAGTATCCCTATAATATTTACCTTACTTTTATCCACTCAGTGCAGTGGTAAGAGCAAGGCTACCTGGCCTGCCTTACTTCTCAGAGTGACAGAATAATTTATCTCACCTGCAACCTGATCTCCACCTCAATCTCCTTCCTCTTCTCCTCCTTGATCAGCTCAGCCTCGTGCCTCTGGCTGAAGTTCTTGGACTCGGTACGATTCTGCCACACCTCTGTCAGTCATACAAACATCTACTTTCAATGTACTGTAGACTATTGATACATAAGAAAACACACTGCATCTATAAGGTCCTTGTCTGCCAGAGAATAAGAATAAACTCCAAAACATTGCGATGCTTTGGATCCCGTTATCCGTTTCTCTTACCACCAAAGGTCTTGTGTCCTACTTCCAGTTCTCCTAGGAAAGCAGACGGCAGCATCTTTAGCCCAGATTCCTCCTCCTGTGTTTCAACAAAGCTACAGTCATTGATCGGACAGAGTAAAAGCATCTCGTTGACCATGGTTATCTATTCTAAAGTCTTTCACTTACCTCATCTCCTCCCTTTCCCTTGTCTTTCTTCCCTTTGTCCTTCTTCTCCTCCTTCCCTTTCGTGCTTTTGTTGGCGTCCTCCTCATCTTTCGCTGCTAGTTCCTCCATTAACTTAAAGACAGCAGACCCGCTTACTGTAAGTCAATCTGCGTGTATTACTACCATCTCACACCAGAAGATGGATTCATTGATGAATACCTGTTGAGGTGTTTTCTCCGCAAAGATGAGAGTCGAGCCTCCATCCTCCTCCTCTGGGTAGTCAGGGAAAGTTCCTGTTGCATCACTAACATCCAAACATATTACCATCAGCTGCATATTGTCATGTACAGTATGCATTTCACTGCTATGACAATGTCACCCCATTATTTCCATCTAATATGGAATAATATAATGACTGTGTGAACAAACATTCTCCTAACATAATCACTGTCGTGATTCACAGCCATCTCCCTGTAATAAACTCACTGGCATTCGATGAACCACTGTCTGATCTGGTCCTTCATGGTCTCCCTCATGTCGGGCCCCTCCACCTCTCTGAGTTTGTCTGTGATGGCCACAATGGACTTCTGGTAGTCCTCCTCATGCTCCTCCTGCTTGCCTCTCCGACGGGCCTCGTTGGCCAGGGCAGCTGTTATGGCAGGACAGGGCTGGGTGTGTCTGGGCTCCATGGCCTGAGGGCACAGGAGGAAAAGGTGAGACCACTGCTGTGGTGGATGAGGCTGTCACCAAGCGGAGTAGGGTGATGGTGCCCCTAGACACTGATCTTGGGTCAGTTTAGAATTTCCCCAACTGATGGTTAAGGTTAGGATTGGGGGGAGCTGTATCTGATCCTAGATCTGTACATAGGGAAAACTTCTCCCCGGAGCATCATAAAGGAATCCTACGGCTCCATCTGCTGGTAGCTTACAATACGCACTACACTATAGAAACGTTACAGATAGAGCTTATCAAACCGACTCACCATGCCCAAAAATATCATCTCCTCCTCTCGCTCCCTCTTTGTTCTTTTCCTCTGCACATAACCCTTCCACACCTGGAAAAGAGAAAAGTAGCACCTTTGTTCAACTATTGTATGGTGTCTTTAATGACTGACACTCACAGAGCATTCATACAAAAGGCTAGCAATAACAATAACTATAGCAGGCTAGATAAAGACCTCTGATTTCAGAGTATTCTCCCAATATGCTCCACATCATCACTTGGCTATACCAGTGACGTATAGTCTGGACTAAGCAGCCTCATTTACCTAGCGAGTGTGAGACCTATGGTCTTGGGACTGATTGAAGGTAGAGTATCTGACTTTGACAGGCTTGACCATACCTTCTGGATGCGGACTACAGCCGTATCGATGGCCGCTGCCCCCAGGTCCCTGTCCTTGGCTCTCCTCTGCCTTTCCTCATCGCGCTGGATCTCCCTCATGAACTTGGCCCTCAGGCGACCCTGACGGGCCCTCTCTGACACCTGGATGATCTTTATGGCTTCCTCCAGGTTCAGTGCACGCACTCCTACAGGCTAGGGGCCCAACACAACATGGGGTATTAAAGGTGGTCTTGTGTGGCTCAGTAGGTAAGTATCTAGCAATGCCAGAGTCGTGGGTTCGATTCCCGCTGGGTTCACATACTTTAATGTACGCACTCACTATACTGTGAGTCGCTTTGGACCAAAGTATCTGCTAACTGGCATTGAATTATTATATTGAAAGGAAGTTTCTCAAATCAAATCAAATCAAACCCAATGTTATTGGTCACATACACATGGTTCTGTGATAAACTGAAGATGATATTTTAGCTAGTTACTGTGTAGCTATGTGTAATTGCTGTGTAGTTGCCTGTAATAACACCAAGTCTAATGTTACGTGGTATAGAAAAACTCACTTTGGGTCGCTCTACTACCTCGATGAGGTTGAGGATGTTGGAGAGCATATTCCGTCTCTCCTGCAACACCTTGCTGCGTTCACTGAGGAAATATCGAGGGATGGGGATCTCAATGTCCTCCTGTGATGAGGCATGAGATGCATTATGTCCAAAAAAGATACCGTGACATTTTATTACAGTAAATGAAACATGGGCTACATACCAAAACGGCACCCTGTTCCCTACATAGGCCACAACTTTTGACCATAGCCCAAAAGCAGAGCACCATATTGGGAATAGCTATTCTAGAGACCTTAACAAAGGCTTCCAAACTGGCAGCGACTTCAGGGAAAAACAGACCAAAAGGACATAGCAAAACGATCAACTATTTAAGGTTTAAGACTCCAATCTGTCCCCATACATTTAAATTGATGAGGCACTATAACCACATAAGAGTTCAATTAGTATAGCGTTCTCACTGACGGGTGCAACAAATATAGCTTCTTGCACACCTCAAAATATGTTAAGGAGTCAGAAAAGCAATGCCATGTGCTCACTTGTGCATTGTAAAAAAAAATCCTGTTGTTTTTATGGTTCCTTACTAGCATCCAGTTAACTTCAACTTACTGTAAAAAAAAGTTACAGTATGTTACCATACACTATAAAGAAACTTTGGTTTAACAGTACATTACTGTTCACTTTTCAGTAATGTACTGTTGAACCAAAGTTTCTTTGGAATTTACAGTAACATTCTGTACCTATTTTTGTTACAGTGTGGTCAAAAGGTTTTGGACACTCCAAAGATATGGTTCGGTACTGTATTCTGTGGGGTGTAATTACAATACCATTCAAAATACAACAATTTTCCCACAATCCACCATAATTTACAGTTAAACATTTTAGAGTTATTTTTACTGTTGATAATACTAAAATTACCATATAAATTACCGCTTTCAGTTACAGTCTATCTGAAATATGAAAATTATCAATCAAATTGCCAGGTAGCCTATTATTGTTCTGGCAAAGATGCCTCCATAGTAGATTTTTTAAACTGTATTTTATATGGGTAGGTCTACTCTGTTTTTGTCAGGCAAAACAAGAGAAAATTAAGCAAGAAAATCTGGATATGTGTGCTAGTCTTTGTGCGCCAAAGCTGATGACTTGTCATTGGTCAACAATCAAAACACGCAACTTTTTGGTTCTGAAGCACAGATCAGATGTTTTTGAGACAACCATTTGGTGCAATATATGTAGCCTATTTAAATATCTATGAAAAATATATATTGTCCCATTCACACTTGCAACCCCTAAAAACATTTTTGGGACCCCCAGTTTGAGAACCCCTGCTGTAGGAGACTTCTTATCAACTTTCATTAACAAAAAGGGGGAAGGGGGGGTGAACTTACAGGCGTGAGCTTCAAGTCCTGGATGACATCGTCCATGTAATGGTACTCAGAGAACTCTTTCTCCACCATCTCATTCTTGAGTTCCAGCACCCGCCCCATCACGCCATCCAGGACCTCCCGGATCACTTTCCTCTTCTGGGGATGAACCACCTGGTCATAGGCCTCCTCCAGCTGCCTGAAGATCTGCACGTAGCGCACGTAGAGGGTGGCCAGGCGTTGGAAGAACACCACTCGGTCCTTCTCTGGGCGAGGAGGCTGAGCAGGGAACTCCTGAGTCAGAAGGGAGTTCAACTCGACCTGGGCATCAGCCCACAGTTTGTTGTATGTACTGGAAGAGAGACAGTCATTGGAAGTATATTTAGCATGACAATTAAATCAGTTGAATTTCCTTGCACTTCGGAAATGAGAAAAAACTAAGAATTCCCAACTGAAAACTGAGTGTTTGCCATCAATAGTATGACCATGTCCATAACATTGATAAAAGGCTTACATTAGGTCTATCACATTGATATTTGTCTATTAAGAAAATGATGGTATGCAAAATCTGCTACTAGCTAGTTTGATAGACAGGTGGTTTGTTAATTGGCAGTTCAGGCAACATAAAGTAAACATAGCTAGCTAAATTAATAGCTAGCCAGCTAACTGATGTCAATTAACGTTACTAACCTGTGAGACATGATGCAACTATCTCTATGTAGCCAATGACGCCTTTTGAATTCAATGTTTGCTAACTAATACAAAAAAATCCTGGCAGTTAGCAGTTTGTACAAACATCGTTAGCTACATAGCTAGCTTGATAAACTTAAGGCAGTCTACAACTTTTTTATTTGTGTCCCGTTTGTTCCCATAGCAACGGACGAGCTCCGGAAGCAGCCCACGTGGGATCTTTGACGCGGATGAACCTGTTGCCTCACTGTCACAATTTTGAAGAAATGACAAACGGTTTCAAATGAATTATGTGTGAATAGCATTGTAACAATAGCAGGATGAGTAAAAGTAAAGTGACATTTTTGACGAGTGATAGTGAGTATTTTGGCGATTATTGATTATAGAAAATTGTAATGTGTTTTGTAGCCTATACTAAATTATCCAAAAGATATTTAAAATTTGTAGTCTATTTTGGGGGCTTTTCACCATTTTCAGGCCCCATTTGAGAGTGTAGTCTAGCCCTAGCTGGCTACTGACTGAGCCAGGTTGAGCATCGAGGGCTGCAACTTAATTATCAGGCCACCAGATGACATTCTTTCTCTGAAAGCTATGTGCGATTTTAAAGACTCCTTTGACTAATGATGTTCAACATTCTTTTAACTTAAAAATATATATATTTTTTTATGTTTTATTAGGCTTTAAGGCTATGCATTATAACAACCTGGTATGAAACATGTTTTGAAGTGGGTGTTTCGTTACTGTACTGCATTATAAAGTGACAATGCAGTTTTTCTCTATCTATTTTCTCTAGCCCATTTTGCATTTTGATGTCTGTATGGCATATTTCAACTGATGCCCTGTGCTGATGCATGATTCATAGATATAGCCCTATATATTCCTAGTGTTATGGATTGCGTTCCATTGCAATGTAATTTACACCCAGTCACAACTATGACTCATAAGCCTATACATTGGATCAATGCAAAGCCATACATGAGAGATGAAGGTATAGCACTGTCAAATATGTCACTATCATAACACCGAGGGAGAACATAAATATTAGGCTATCGCATAGTTTACATTTTCCTGACAGCATATCATGATACGCATTGTGTACAACAATCACTCAATAAATGTTCGATCCGTCATCATTACTCCATTTGGGCCTACGCTGTAAAAAAAATCATTAAAATAGGCGGCCTGTATCAACACTCTCTTAATTGTCCAAGACCACCAAACCACCTGATTTTCTTACTTTAAAAACAGTCCATACGAGAAGAAGAAAAAAAGAGATATTGAACTCAAGTGCTCGAAACAGTCCGAGGGCTGTACTTGAAAGCGCATTCTCTGCTGCGCTTAGGCAGTCACAAGACTTGGACATCCATGAACAAAAACAAAGACACTACAATTAGCCGACATAGGTCAGGGTCAAGCCCATATGCCACTAAACAACTCTGCATTTGAACAGGTCTTGCAATTTTGGAAACTTATTTCACCCGCCGTTGCGCGCTTCGGATGATATTTTCCCCAATGGAAATCTCAGCATTAATCCTTCCCATCCAAACTTGACATTGCAACATTGTTTTTCCTAGGCAGGAATAAGAAGTGAAGTGGTGTTCTTAGCCCACTTTCAGTGATGGGTTTGGACGTAAAGGAGGGGCGCGTGCCAAAGGTAGCGACCACCATGGAATAAATTAAACCAAAGATATCAACAGTTGCCTTACCACCCACTCGAAATCGATTGTATTAGAAGCTCGCTGAACGTATAAAACGGGACGTATGATTTCAAGACCGGCTGCAGACAACGGAATCTTCGCTCAATAAGCTACACAACCGACAACGCCTAGAGAGATTTGATACAGACAACTCGTGTCCACTTTTCAGGGCATAAGGATCCTTTAATAACTTAAAGTAAGTTTGACTTTGTTATCCAAGTAAGTTTGAGATGGATTTCTATGTCCATGTTATTAATTTGCTTTGTATAAGTAGACTACTGTCATCATCACTTGACAGTTACTATTCATCAAAGGGCAATGGAATTACGCAGAGACTCACTTTAAAATGTATGCCAAGAGAGTTGTATGTTATGCTAAACTTTGAAATAAATGTTTTTTGTTTGGTATACATTTAAAAGTGAAAAATCTTGAGTTTTAGCATAATTCCATTATCATGGAATTGGCCCAAAGCAAATGTTCTCACACCTGTTTGAATTGAAGACACCACACCTTGTTTTATTATATTAGATCAATATATCAGCATTACTGTGGCTTTGTATAGTAGTATGACAAACACCATGTTGAGGAATTTGCAATTGTTTTGCTGGCTACACTTTTATTCCCTCTAAATGGGATTATTCGAAGTAACAAAATATCTTACTCATAGTTGCATTTATTACCCTAATGTCATTCAGAGTATATGTTCACTTGTATGCTTCATTTAATAGACTACTTCTCACTGTTTCCACCACTATTAATGTTTTGCCCATCCTTTTGGGGGTAATAGAAGTATGCAGTCACTTTGCACTTACTCACACCTTGTGATTGGACACCATTTGTTTCTTTCCAGCACTGTATCTAACTTGATTTGTGTTTGCTCGTTTACCCAGTCAGAAAAGCCATGCAGGCAGAAAGGAAATGGCACATACTTTTGAGTATAATCCTTATGCTGATCACCTCGAGCCAGTGCATGGACAGCAAGGAAGTGAAGCAGAAAGGGAGAAGGACCCTGCTGGACCTTATTTTACAGGTTATCGGGGACAGCCAATCAGGGGACAAGCCTTCAGTCTCCAGGCGCTATAACAGTGGCCTCTTCCCTACAGCCCAAGAGATGAGGTTCTCCTCTCGAGAAAAGCCTTTATATGTTCCTAGGCTGGATAACAGTAGACCCATAGGTAAGCTGATAAGATTTATTTTTAGGCCATGATGAAACTGTAATCCCTATTTCACTGGGGTGTGACAGCTGCCTCTGGTCTGTATCAATATGTCTGCTGCTGTTGCCTTTTGTTCATGATTACTTGTCCTTTTCCATGTAGGAAATGGCACACTATGATTTGAAGAGGTGAGAGCTGTCAATAAATTATGACTATTTTACAAACAAACAGTTTTTACAAACGCAATCGATGCTAGTATGCTTCACTATTTGGGGATGTGACAATATCAGCAATTGATTCAACAGGCTCTACATTACAATTCATTATCTGTATTTCTGTCTCTGATGTGATAGTCTATGAATTGTGAATCTATATTGCAGTTCCCTATTGGCACCCTGAAAGAGCCACAATCCATCCTCTCACTTGGCTAGTGAGGTATCGTATCACCGCATCATAACAAAAGATTATCAATGGCATCACCAACCAAGTTGCCCAGGGGCGGAGGCTCATTAGCATACTAAACTTGTGAATGATTCATTCAGTTCAGGACACATTGCGGAATCTCAAACCACGAATGATCCGCCTCCTCCAGCTTCTTGGACAGGGACGTCACAGGGATGCATCACAGGTGACGTGAGACCAGGACACTCACGTGGCACACAGTTTAGTCAGCTGTGATCACACAGCCATTTTCACCACATTCACTGACTTCATTTCACGTGTAAAATGGAAAGACTATGTTAATGTGAAAGCCTTTTTTTGCTCAAGTGGAACAATAGAATCCATGTGATTTGTGTTGGGCTTTTGGAATGTGGTCAGAAGTACTGAACGGGAAGTCTTTCATACATTTAGAGCCAATTGATTCAATTTGTCATTCTGTGCCTGGTAGAAGCATTACTCAATGCCTTTGAAAGAAATGTGCACGGCTTTGATATATCTTTGAAGTCATTGTGAGAGGAAGGGTGGTGTTACAGTGCCTTTTAAGACATTACAAAATAGCATATGCTAACTGAAACTGAGCCATACGAGTAATTCCTTAATATTAATCTGTGCAATTGGGTGAGCAAAGCTACACATTCCCTCAGACTGTCTGTTACCATCCGAAAAAAAAAAAAATGCAATATTCGAGGGTTAGTCAGAGGCTTTATTGGGACATCCCCGCCCAATGTTGTCAAAGCGGTGTCACAGACCAACTGTGTAACAGGCAAGAGAACTACACAGGCTGCTGGCCAGACAGAGAGCACCTTGTGAGGAAGTCAAAAGGCTGCACATTAGCAAGTGGTGCGTGCGCCATTCCTTAAGACCCACAGTCACACTAGATTGTCCATGTTTTGCACGCAAGGAAGGAAAGGGAAATACCTCCTGCACACAGCTTCCATTCTCTTTGCCAAGGTGCACTAGGTATCTCTCTTTCCTGACCATCAGGTAATCCAGACATCTACAGCATCTCCAAGGCAATATTATTGGACTTAGGCAATAAGTTTGATGTCCTACCGGTTAGTGTTAGCATTTACCGGCCATTTAAACACTTACACAACTCACATCTGATCTGGATTGGAGCCAGGTTAAGGTTTCAGGACCCTTATTCCCCTTACGTAAAGACCCATAGCCTGTTCATCTTTTTATATTGGAGTGATGAGTCGTTGTTTTCCATAGTGCCCAGTGGTATGTCGGGACTTCAAACGCATTGCCTAAGCTTACTGTAGTGGTTCGTAATTGAACCGATCATCTTCTGTGATTTCTGCATCAGAGAGTACTGTTCATTCCTCAGTCCAGTCTGGTAAAATTAGCACAGCAACTAGCTGCACGGATTTATTCTTATGACATTGATAAGCATTAGAACTGCTGGGCTATAATCTCCTTGCACTGTTAGCCTGAATGCGTCTGACACCTGTGTGCTTTGCATGTTTGGAGAGAGGATGGGCTTGGCTGAGCTACAGAATGTGTGCAATGAGCCTCCAAGCCTGTTGGCTTGTCTTCAGTTGTGAGGAAATCGGTGTAACAGAATGACGCCGAGGCTCCAATTTTCACTTTAAAATGTACGCCAAACAAAAACCATTGCTTGCAAAGTTAAACAAACCATCTATGCACAAGGACTGCTTCTAACCATTTCCACTGAACATTTTACAAAAACACATTTATTCAAAGAAAAGTACAGATGTAAAGCATTGCACAGTGGAATTCAGTATAGCAGAGTAGTGAATTGTTCATTTCAGTACAGTAAAGAACAGAAGGGGACAACAGAGGTCAGTACAGTACAATACAGTAAATTACACTGCACTCTCCTATAGTGTCCTCTACTGTACTGTGCTGTACTAAACTCTACTGTACAGTGCTGCATTGTACTGACCTATACTCTACTTTTCTTTGCTGTTCTGTGCTCTACTGTACTGTACTGAGACAGGTTAAAGAAGGATTTCTACAACCTTGAGACAATTGAGACATGGATTGTGTGTGTGTGCCATTCAGAGGGTGAATGGGCAAGACAAAAGTGCCTTTGAACGGGGTATGGTAGTAGGTGCCAGGCGCACTGGTTTGTATCAAGAACTGCACTGTTGCTGGGTTTTTCACGCTCAACAGTTTCCTGTGTGTATCAACGATGGTCCACTACCCAAAGGACATCCAGCCAATTTGACACATTGGAGCATTGGAGTCAACATGGGCCAGCATCCCTGTGGAATGCTTTTGACACCTTGTATAGTCCATGCCCAGACGAATTAAGGCTGTTCTGAGGGCAACTCAATATTAGGAAGGTGTTCCTAATGTTTGGTATACTCAGTGTAAATAAAAAATCGAATCAAAATACTTAAGAACTCATAGTTGTTTTATTCCATCAGCACTCATCCAAGCTAGAACATGTATAGGCCTATTACTTCATAATATACGCACAGGTGTGATGGGTCTTTGATGGTATTTACATGGCCTTACTTTAAATGTTGTAATATTTAAACATTTACCTATTACTAAAAGGTTATCTTAAAGCTGAAATCCATATAGGGGGAAACAGCACCACTATTCCCCCCTCTGCGCCATTTTATTTTAGTTTTAGTTTTGTTGATGAAATGGAAGACAGGAGCGTCCGGCAGTGTGGTAAAAAAAACTCATCATCATGTGGTCGGTGACACTTTGCTTCTTGAAAGTCCAATATCTTGGAAAACTTTACTGCTGACATGCAAAACATTTTGGGACTGTATCAACAGTGGGACTGACGGAGAAAAGAAGAAAACAAATACATCAAACTTGTGTCTGAGTGGATTCTCCTTTTAATGCTAAGAGGTTTCACAGATGGGTTACTTTTATTTTCTTCTTCTTCTTTTTTGTAGATATTGTCCCAAGAGATGTAAACCTGAAAGACAAGTTCATAAAGCATTTCACAGGTAAGAAAACTCATATCAAAAAAATGTTCCGTCAACATTTGTTTCTGGATCAATCTCACCTTACATCTGTGGCCATATGTTTCAAGCCTCTTCGAGTAGGAGTCTAGGATCAGGTCCCCTCTGTCCATGTACTGTCATTGGGATCTAAGAGGCCAAACTGATCCTAAATCGGCACTTCTACTCTGAGAGCCTTGATACATACAGCCCTGCACATATTAGATCAGCTACAAATATTATAAATCCATGTAAAGCTATTTAGTTTGGCAGGGGAAGACTCTCGGCTCTGTGAGCTGAATCCACATTACCCCTCATTTCTGAGTCCTACCTCCTTAATGCCTAATCAAGTAGCTTTCCAAAGTCCAATCATGGTGTCAGAGACCCTAATTCAATGTTATCCCTAGAACTATGTTAATGCCCGGGATGGGCCTCACAGATTTGCTGGAGAAGGTTGCCATTAAATGAATTTCTGATGGCCATAGGGGAGAGAAGTGAGCACATTACTCCGACAGAAACAGCCAGGGTAAAGGTGAAGGCAACGTAATGTTAAGCGAATTATTTGTCGCAGGACCTCAGAACAGACTTCAGGAATTGGTGTGAAAATCTGTTACCCGGAGGCTCGCTAAAGGCCCAGAAGTACTTAGGAGTGATCATTAAGTCTATTGTCTGAATCCTTTTAAGATGTCATGGACCAGTGGAGCAATGATTCTTGAGTTTGAGCAGACCTAGGTTTAGATTTATTTGAACATCTTGGTATATCTGCAGAAACATACATAAAATGTGATGTCATACAATTTAAAACATAAGTGAAATATATAATCAGCCTAACTAAACTCAGCAAAAAAAGAAATGTCCCTTTTTCAGGACCCTGTCTTTCAAAGATAATTCATAAAAATCCAAATAACTTCACAGATCTTCATTGTAAAGGGTTTAAACACTGTTTCCCATGCTTTTTCAATGAACCATAAACAATTAATGAACATGCACCTGTGGAACGGTCGTTAAGACACTAAGAGCTTACAGACAGTATGCAATTAAGGTCACAGTTATGAAAACTTAGGACACTAAAGAGGCCTTTCTACTGACTCTGAAAAACACCAAAATATAGATGCCCAGGGTCCCTGCTCATCTGCACGAATGTGCCTTAGGCATGCTGCAAGGAGGCATGAGGACTGCAGATGTGGCCAGGGCAATAAATTGCAATGGCCGTACTGTGAGATGCCTAAGACAGCACTACAGGGAGGCAGGATGGACAGCTGATCGTCCTCGCAGTGGCAGACCACGTGTAACAACATCTGCACAGGATTGGTACATCCGAACATCACACCTACGGGACAGGTACAGGATGGCAACAACAACTACCCGAGTTACACCAGGAATGCACAATCCCTCCATCAGTCCTCAGACTGTCCGCAATAGGCTGAGAGAGGCTGGACTGAGGGATTGTAGGCCTGTTGTAAGGCAGGTCCTCACCAGACATTACAAGCAACAACGTCACCTATGGGCATAAACCCACAGTCGCTGGAACAGACAGGACTGTCAAAAAGTGCTCTTCACTGACGAGTCGTGGTTTTGTCATACCAGGGGTGATGGTCAGATTCGCGTTTATCGTGAAAGGAATGAGCGTTACACCCGGCCCCGGATCTCTGGAGCGGGGTATTTTTGGAGGTGGAGGGTCCGTCATGGTCTGGGGTGGTGTGTCACTGCATCATCGGACTGAGCTTGTTGTCATTGCAGGCAATCTCAACGCTGTGCGTTACAGGGAAGACATCCTACTCCCTCATGTGGTACCCTTCCCGCAGGCTCATCCTGACATGACCCTCCAGCATGACAATGCCACCAGCCATCCTGCTTGTTCTGTGCGTGATTTCCTGCAAGACAGGAATGTCAGTGCTCTGTCATGGCCAGCGAAGAGCCCGGATCTCAATCCCATTGATCACGTCTGGGACCTGTTGGATCGGAGGGTGAGGGCTAGGGACATTCCCCCCAGAAATGTCCGGGAACTTGCAGATGCCTTGGTGGAAGAGTGGGGTAGCATCTCACAGCAAGAACTGGCAAATCTGGTGCAGTCCATGAAGAGGAGATGCACTGTAGTACTTAATGCAGCTGGTGGCCACACCAGATACTGACTGTTACTTTTGATTTTGACCCCCTCTCCTTTGTTCAGGGACACATTATTCAATTTCTGTTAGTCACATGTCTGTGGGACTTGTTCAGTTTATGTCTCAGTTGTTGAATCTTATGTTCATACAAATATTTACACATGTTAAGTTTGCTGAAAATAAACGCAGTTGACAGTGAGAGGATGTTTATTTTATATGGACAGTGCATCATAAATAAGTCATAAACAACGAATTGGCATACCCCTAAATCAGTAAATATGCATATCAATGTAGTTAGTGAGAGAGAGTGTCGTTTGTAATTAGCATAGTTGGAGCTCTGCCTTGGTGAAAAAGGGATATCTTGACTGCTAGATAATGCTTTGCATGCTTGTCCAAAAATATTGTTTTTCTTTTGATGATGTTGCTAATAGAAAATTAACTTCAGTTCTGTTAATAAAATGTTTTAAAAAATGAGGAAATGAAATGGAACACATTCATTTTTTTTGTTTGTTCCCTGATAAGAACCTTTCTTTTTAAGCAGGACCAGTCAAGTTCTCATCGGAATGTAGAACACATTTTCATCGACTCTATCACAACACAAGGGATTGTTCAAAACCAGCATGTATGTATTCATTTTTAACGTTGGGTTTCTGATAGTCATATATACCATGTTTCTGGCTGCCTTACGACACTTTATTGTAGCCTGGTCCCAGATCTGTTTGAGCTAGAACCCAAATACTCATTATGACTGAATTGAATGCCTTGGTGACATAACATGGTGTCTTGCTCTAACGTTAGCCAAACTCTCTTCGATGACCTCACATTCACCGTTTTTTACACAAACTGAACAATAGATTCACTTGTCTTTGAACAGAAGCAATAAGTGGACACTTGAATCAAAGCCTATAACATGTCAGTTTTCCACAGCATGTGCCATTATATAAATATCAATTGAGCGGATCTACTGAACAATCATGTTGTCATTGTAGTTTTCTTGGAAAAGGGACAGATGACATCAGACAGTAAGTAGCGAATGGCCTCAGATAGTATGTTCCCAGATTGTATGTTAGTTTCTCAGATGGCTGCCTGAACTGAACTGTCTGAGCAGCAGCCCTGCCACCATTGTGGACCAGTGAGTTAGAGCATTGAGTTTTGCTCTCTTCTTTTTTGTTTTTGTCAATAAAGCAAACCACAACAGCCTCGTAGACTACTGAAACTCAGTTTAGTGAAACACTGGTCGTACGTTACAGTGTGTTGGCTTTGCTCACCAACAACCCCTTTCCTATTGAAAAAAAGACAAATGTATCATAGAAGGCCCTCTCTCTTTAGCCTCCCTATTCCCCTGGTCTCCAGGGTGGTGCTTTGGCCAGGGAGGGAGAAATTGTGAAATACTCTCTCTTGGAGGATTTTAAAACGTTGACTGGCTAGACTTGAATGTCCTTCTGATTTTTAAAATGGCATGTTTTTGTTGTTGCATATATTCGGAACAGCTGTAAAAACATATTATATTCAAATGAAGATAAAACAGTATTGTCGCATAGGCTGGTCTAGTGGTTAATGCTACCACCTCTGGCACACATGTCGACTGTGTATGCTGGGATTCAAATCCCGACCCCCACCGCAACGCTGGCGCACACTTCTACTCTTTGAACTCCAGGCGGTGCTATGGTCAAATGACATGGAAATATAGCTCTTTGGCCATGCACACCAGTGGTGGGTTTGGCATTGAAAAAAGGAAGCATATGCAGAAAGGTACCTCATACCTATGGTAAAAAAAAGTAGTGGTGCATCTTTGATGATATGGGGCTATTTTGCTTCCACTGGTCCTGTGACCCTTTTTAAGTTCAAGAGCATTATGAACTTTACCAAGTGCCAGGACATTTTAGCCAACAACCTGGTTGCCTCTGCCAGGAGGGTGACACCTGTCCGCAAGTGGATCTTCTAGCAAGACAGTAACCCCAATCACTTATCAAAATCCACAAAGAAATGGTTCATTGACAACTAAATCAACATTTTGCAATGGCCATCTCAGTAGACCCAGGTTTGATTCCAGGATGTATCACAACCGGCCATGATTGGGAGTCCCATAGGGCGGCGCACAATTGGCCCAGCGTCATTAGGGTTTGGCCGGGGTAGGCCGTCATTGTAAATAACAATTTTGTTCTTAACTGACTTGCCTAGTTAAATAAAGGTGAAATAAAATGAATTAATTAAAGCCTCTGGATTTGAAACCCATTGACAACTTGTGGTTTGAATCGAGGAGGGCAGTCCATAAGTGCAGACGAAGGACATCAAGGATCTTGAAAGATTCTGTATGGAGGAATGGCCTAAGATCACCTCCCAATGTCTTCTCCAATCTCTTTTTTTTAAGGTTCAGTGTGTGTCGTTATCCTTGCAAGGATAGAGTGCTGGAGTACTGAAAACGGGTGGCAATTATTTTGAACCCCTTTTGGAGATTTTTTAAATTGAATTGTAAAAAATACAAATATTTCTCTGAGCAATTGTATTAGTATAAAATAATAGAATTTCCCCATTTCATTGAGCATACAATATAGCTCAGTATTTGTATTTGTATTTTTTTTTTTTTTAAGTGATTAACTGTTTTCTTTATCATTTTACAGACTACAAAAGATGTGCAAGATTGCTAACACGGCTAGCAATGAGTCCACTCTGCACACAATTGTAGACATTGCATGTGAGTATACTTTCTTTTTAGGCGTTAAACTGTCACAGGGGTTCAATTTGCATATTTAGGCTTTATGTTGATTAGTACACTTGGTCGAGCATTGTATGACTCCTTGCTCGACAAGTAAAGATACATATAAATGATTGACATGATCTTATTTATATTGTGAATATTTAACTGTAAAGATTGACAAGGAGCAATCCGGTAATATTTTCCTCGTAACTAAAAAGGGTTCCAAACGGGTTCTGTAGCTGTCCACTTAGAAGAAGAACCCTTTTTGGTTCTAGATACACACACACACAACAAAAAGGTGCTATGTATTGAAAATACATGTGTAGTGTGGATGGAGATTCACATGCTGTACAGCTCCACCAGAGTATAGTTGTTATTTGTGATACTAATCACAGGAAGAGAGAGCTATGTTGTTGCTGTGTCAACATTATTCTAATTTGTGTCTGTAACATCTGCAAGTGATCTGTAAGGCTTGAACAAAAAAAAACTCATGTTCACATAATCAGATCCATGTGTTGCCGGAGTTTCTGTCCGACATTCACATATTCTTAAAGATAATGCTATTGGACCCTTTTGTCATTCCAACGGTATTCCATCGAAGAAGAGGTCCTAATGTAATATACGTTCGGCAAAATACATTTATGCTTCATTATTTATAGTCTGGCTTATTCTTTTGGAAAACTCAAAAAAGATGAGAGCAAGTATTTGTCGAGCAGAAATCATTTTACGTTGAAGGTCATGACAAAGTTACATGTGAGCGATTAAATTAGGGCCCGCGTATGTACAATGAGCATTGTCCTAGATGAAAAAATGTTCAACCGTAAAAAGAGGATAATTTTGAAACGCGACCAAGTGTCTTAACAAGCTGTCAGTCACACAATGTAAGCTACTCACCACTTGGTAAGACAATGAAAAAGGAAGGACCTGGTTGTCTTGGTCCAGCTAATATGCTAGATCGTCATTGTGGTTAAGTTGATAACCCTTTGTTACACTTGTCTATTGCCTCCACCTGACGAGGCTGACGACAGCAGGGATGAGGATATCTGTGGCCTACATTTGTGGTCAGGCTCACTTAGAACTGACTCCATGTCAGTTGATGGAATCTAACGGCCTTTAAATGGTCTAACATGAATGAAGCACCCATTACAAGCACCACTTTAGTTGGAGTGTCATTGGAATTCATTTGATTGGAAAATTGAGGGGGCTGGCACATTAGCAGTTTTTCCCTCTCTCCAGTCATTCAGAGAATGTGTTCTAGTCAGAACCATAATGAGAGGCCTACTGCCACTGGGGTGTCATGAGGGACTTATTAGGTGAATCATCTATTGATTCATCCAGCTCTTTAGGAAATAAGTCATGAAGTGCCCTTTAACATTTAGTCCCTAATAAGGAAATACGGAAGGGCAGCTCAATCTCTTCATATTCTACCTCATTAAAAAAAAAACTATTATATATATATATTCATAGGACCATAGGATCATAGGACCAGAATGTCACAGGACACGGATGGTGTCTTTCTGCTAGACGGGAGATCCTGTTGCCTATTTTATGAACTGAGAATGTAAAGAATTTAAAATTACATTAAAAAAATATGTAAATGTTTGTAATTTGATTTTGCTGTGTGTTTCAGGTTCAAAATATTGAGAGGGGTCTATGTTTTGCCAAGGAAGTGCCTTCAATTTGCAGCAGTCACATTAAGAACATAGTATTGTAATTGTTTATAGTATTTTTATTTTTGTTGTTGATACTGTATGTATATGAAAATGTTGACAGATTTTATTGGTTTTATGAAATAGATTAGCATTTTATTTTCATGTATCACGTCTTTTTAAGGAAACCTTAATTTAAGATTGAATACACCTATTTATTGAAATGTATATAATTATTCACAATAATTCTGAAATATTCAATTATTTTTCTTAAAGTTCTCATCTGATGAAGTGTGTGAATTCATCTCACTAAATATTATTTGCTTTGTCAATATTACATTTTTGAGACGGTCCCACCATGGTCGTTTCTATATGTCTTTCACTGTCATTGTCTACATTGCATTTAATTTGGCACTTGAACGATTTCACACAATGAAAACATATTGAATGATGACGATGGTAATAATGCACTGCAGTACTGAACAATAAAAAATATTCAAGCACAGCATATTTGCAATTATTATAGAATAGCATGTTGAGGAAACCATTTCTGAGGTTTCGGCTGTTAGGACACTCAATAAGGAAGCTGCAAGCAGGGCTGTATCCCAAATGGCATCCTATTCCCTATAGTCTACTACTTTTGACCAGAACCCCATGGGCCCTGGTCAAAAGTAGTGCACGACAAAGGAAAATGTCTACCAATAGGATGATGCACCATAATCCAAACATCAGCATGTGACACACACACAACTATATTTCACTCAAGAGTATGCTGTTGGGAAGACCATGAGGATTGAGAAAAGCAATCGTTCAGAGGGTTATTCCAATTCCGTCTGCACCTCATAACCCCTACAATTTCGGAAAAACAACACAAGTTTTAGGGAAAAGAGTGCATGCAAAATCCTTTCCTCAATGTCTTAGCAAAGCCTATATTGAATTTCCCAATCTGTAGCTGACTTGGTTTCAAAATCGCTGGCAAACTAAGTTTGTCCCTTGAGAACCCAAACGCATTCCAATCTTGGACTGTTGGACAACAGAAAGTGAAGCAATTCAAACTCGACAAAACCAAATGGACTGGAAAAGAGTCTCCTTTTTGATCCTGTTCTGTTTCAAATTGTAGGGTTCTTGACAGAATTGTTTACTTGGTCTTTGGGCAGGGATGCATCTGACCTTTATTTGAGCGTGCCTTTCACATTGACCTGCACGCACCTGGTATTAAACCTCCAGTGATATGTCTGGCAGTTACAATAACTTGACAAGTGAGATCGGTGAACAACAACAAAAAAACTTTATATTATTATGGCTCAGGAATCCATAAGTTCAGTTATCGGTAGAAAGATGGAACACCCCTCCCTTTTGGTGCATTGTGGACAATGACATGGTCGCTGGTATAACATACTCTTGCAGTTGCCTGCTCAGACATCACAAGAACATTAGAAAGAACATTAGTGTTTATTTTCTGGTGTTATCCAGGATGTGGCCTCTGTAAAGGTCCTAAATGTTGGTATTGTCATTTAGGACTCTTGCACAAGAACGACAAAACAACAACAAATGAAAGGAATAGCTAGAGACTTTAGCAATTGAAGAAAAAAGAAGCTGAGACTTTTGTCATTGGAATTTTGAATATAAATACATCTAGAAATTAAAGGGACATTGCACCCCAAAACCAAGTTTGTCTGGTATTGCCGAGAAATTAAAACATATTTATAGCATCTATAACAGGAATGTCCTTACAAAATAAACAGTATAATAACTTGTTTATATATTCCTATTGCTATCTTCTCCTATCGTCTCGTTCAGACACGCCTGGGGAATAGTTGATCGTCCATTGTTTTTATTAACGCTACAGCATACAATTACATTCTAGATGATTCTGTACTTCCAACTTTGTGGCAACAGTTTGAGGAAGTCCTTTTCCTGTTTCAGCATGACAATATCCCCA
This sequence comes from Oncorhynchus nerka, assembly GCF_034236695.1. Classification (NCBI taxonomy): domain Eukaryota; kingdom Metazoa; phylum Chordata; class Actinopteri; order Salmoniformes; family Salmonidae; genus Oncorhynchus; species Oncorhynchus nerka. The sequence continues at coordinate 50,173,547 of NC_088419.1, read as the reverse complement.
TGCACAAAGCAAGGTCCATACAGAAATTGTTTGTCGAGATCGGTTGGAAGAACTTGACCGGCCTGCATAGAGCCCTGACCTCAACCTCATCGAACACCTTTGGAATGAATTGGATCGCTGACTGAGAGCTAGGCCTAATCGCCAAACATCAGTGCTCGAACTCACTATTGCTCTTGTGGCTGAATGGAAGCAAGTCCCCGCAGCAATGTTTCAACATCTAGTGGAAAGCCTTCCCATAAGAGTGGAGGCTGTGATAGCAGAAAAGGGGGGACCAACTCCATATTAATGCCCATGATTTTGGAATGAGATGTTCGACTAGCAGGTGTCCACATACTTTTGGTCATGTAGTGTATTAAAAGCTATCTATGAAAAGCTGAGAACGAACACGCACATGTAACATGTTCGTCTCTATGATGCTCACAAGCTACACAAGTCATTAGAGGTTAAAGGGTTCTTCTACATAAAGATCATAGGAAATCCCAAGACATAGTGTCTATTGTACTGTAATAAGCTCACATAGTTGCTGTCACAAACTCCAAATTCCACACAATTGGATTTTCATTTCTCAGTGAGCAAATCATTTCTCAACTTAATTTGTTTGCTCTGGCCGACCTTATTTCGTTATTAACATTTGTCAATAAAACACATGAATGCAACTGTTTATGTCAAATCGTTTTGTGTTCTACTTGTAGCCCTGGTTGTCCTGAAAAGAAAATGGTGAAATACTTCATTGTGAGGCTAAATATAAGGGCTAGACATGCAGATAAATGGAAGTCAGATACATGAAAAGCCATTTTTGCTGGAATCTTGGGACCGATAGGATTAAACAAACATTTACTTGGCCAAAGATTACAACACTACAGTTCTCACGCCAGCATGTCTCTATAGACTGTTTATAATGATTCGGAACATCAGCTGGAGCATCTTAACCAAGACTAATCACTAGGCTCTCTTATGAGCAATCTCCCCTTTTTCACTATTAGATAAAGAGATATCTAACCTCTCCATCAATGACAGACGTGAAAAGAAGCCATTCTTTTCACGTCTGTCATTCGTAGTTTCACAACAATGAATGTGTTATACATCATCATGTGATATAGCTCATGTTTCCTGACTGCGTTTACACCCCACTTTGAAAGCTGGCCTCCACTTCTACAGCTCTGAAAGTGGAGAACAATGCGACCACTGCAACTTAGATCTGAATGTAGCAATACTTTTAGGACCACATTTCATACAGACACATTTCCTGTTCTCCAGAAGCGTGGATCGTACAATATTTACAAGTCCATATAAAATGGATGTCATTTTCATTGGTCCTGAGGGCTCATAAGCCAACGTCATACCACTGCCTTTTCACAAATCACACCACCATCACGAAACACACCGTCAATACACACTCTTTGGAAAGAAGGAGACAAAAAACAAACTACGGAAATTATGCCTCCACACGGTTTATCATCAGAGCTCTTTATATATATATATTTTAATCATAAATGGCACTATCGATCATAGTGATCTTTATATGGCTCCTCATCACTGTACCATGATTACCCGGGACAATTAACACAGGAGTGGTCTGGTGTTTTTTCCAACACTATAAAAGGATTAGGGTGCTATAAATAAGGGGTCCGTCCTCACGGGGGTAAGGTGGGGGATCCCTTTCTCAGCGGGTGGGTGGGCAGAGACACTGGATCCTTATATGAGGAGGATATCACATCTGGAGACAAACCGTGCAGATTAAGGAAAGAGACAGAAGATGCACTGGGGACGGAGTGTGGGAGGGCCCTAACACAATTACACACAACCCTACTGAATGCCCCAGCGCCTCTTCTAAGAGGCACTGAGATAAATAGAGCCAAAGCCAGGTCATTTCCCATACATCTGAAGAGCCAGAAGCAGCAGTCAGCTGAGAGACAGTGGCGGCATCCCAAATGATGCCCTATTCCCTACATGGAGCACTACTTTTGACCAGAGCCCTTATGGGCAGTGGTCAAAAGTAATGCACTATATAAGGGAATAGGGTGCCATTTGGGACACAGACACAGACACAAGGCCCAATAGGTTTATGATGCTGCCTCAAAGTCTTTCTGATTCTATTTGTGATGGCTTTCCATTCAATTGGTCTGTATAGTACCCCAGTAATGGTATGGTCAGTAATGATATAGAATAGTAAAAACACACTTTATTAGTCCCTGCGAAGACAGAGATCATTTTTAAATTCTCAGCAGGGACTGATAAAGTCCTCTTCCTCTGGGTTGCCATTTTCAAGCCTGGTCTCATAGAATAGACATAGTATATGTAAATCCGGGACATTCAAATTAGTATGATATGCTACGGTTGGTATGGTTACATAAGACAGAAGGTTACTTAAGGCAAAAAGTAAAGTAGCGTGGTTGGTCAGGGTGGATGGGTTGGCGTGTAACACAAACGTCTAGCAACCCAAAGGTTGCTTGTTCAAATCTCATTAGGGACAACGTTAGCTAATTAGCAACTTTGCAGTTACTTACAACTTTTAGCTACTTTATATCTACTTAGCATGTTAGCTAACCCTTTAACCTAACTCCTAACCCTAAACTTAACCCTAACCCCCAACTTAACATCAGCAACCTAGCTAACGTTAGCATTAGCCCACTAGCTAATGTTAGCCACATTGGAAATTCATAACATATTGTATGAATTGCAAATTGGTAACATTTCATACAAATTGTAATTTGTAAAATATCATACGAAATTGATGATGGACAATTGGGGTGTCACGGATTTACATTTTTACTATGTTAAGTCTACCCCTGAGTCCAGGTTGCATTTTCTGTATCAAACCTATGGTAATTGTGATACAGAATGGAAAAACTGACACACCATATATTCTGTAAGAGATTTTGAATAACTCAAAACATGGCTCCATGTGACGTGCATTAGAAACCAGCCAAAATGATTTTTTTTGCATCAAAAGTAAACACTTTAATCCAATTAAATCATCCTTGTGTAAGCAAACTACCTTTATTTATAGCTAATGCTATAATTATGTTGATGCCTCCATGACATTCTCTTACTGAGGTGCCCACACACGTTTCTGTAATAGAGGGCTCTCGATTCATTTTGTGTGGCCTTATGATTAATTCATGGCTCTCGTATCTCGTTTTGTGAATGCACACATCCCTACATGACGATGACTAATACGTCAAGCATTATCAGTAGAACCTACATCAAATTCCTTGAGAAAGATTTGTAAACCTTGGTTCCTCACAGTATGTCTTTGTTTCTTTCTAAAGGAGAGTCGAATACCTGTCATATTCTGACCTTAGTTCTTTTGTTATGTCTTTGTTCTAGTATGGTCAGGGGCGTGAGTTGGGTGGGTTGTCTATGTTCCTTTTTCTATGTTGTGTTTTGCGTTTGGCCTGGTATGGTTCTCAATCAGAGGCAGGTGTCGTTAGTTGTCTCTGATTGAGAATCATACTTAGGTAGCCTTTTCCCACTTGTATTTCGTGGGTGATTATTTTCTGTTATGTGTCTGTCACCTTTCAGAACTGTTTCGTTTCTCCTTTGTTATTTTGTTTAGTGTTCTCGGTTTAATAAATATATGATGAACACTTACCACGCTGCTCATTGGTCCTCCGATCCTTCCTACTACTCCTCGTCAGAGGAGGAAGAAACCCGTCACAGAATCACCCACCAACCAAGGACCAAGCAGTGTGGTAATGGGCAGCGGCCGAAATCGCAAGACTCCTGGACATGGGAGGAGATTTTGGACGGCAAGGGACCCTGGGCACAGGCTGGAGATTATCACTGCCCCAAGGCAGAACTGGAGGCAGCGAAAGCCAAGAGGCGGTGGTATGACGAGGCAGCGCGGCTGGAAGCCCGAGAGGCAGCCCCAAAAATGTATTGGGCGGAGGCACACGGGGAGTGTGGCTAAGTCAGGTAGGAGACCTGAGCCAACTCCCCGTGCTTACCGTGGAGAGAGGTGGACCGGGCAGGCACCATGTTATGCCGTGGGGCGCACGGTGTCCCCGGTGCGCAGGCATAGCCTGGTGCTCTACATAGTAGCGCCTCGTATCGGCCGGGCTAGAGTGGGCATCGAGCCAGGTGCCATGAAGCCAGCTCAGCGCATCTGGTCTCCAGTGCGTCTCCTCGGGCCCTGCGCATGGTGTCCCCGGTTCGCCAGCACAGCCCAGTGCGGTCTATTCCATCTCGCCGCACTGGCCTGGCTACGGGGAGCATCCAGGCAGGTAGGGGTGTACAGACCTCCAGTGCGCCTCCACGGTCCGGTCTATCCGGTGCCTCCTCCACGCACCGGGCTGTCTCTCCGTCTCCTCCCTACAGGTGCTCCCGCTTGCTCAGCGCTGCCAGAGTCTGTCCAGCACTGCCAGTCTCCCTCCTGTCCAGCGCTGCCAGAGCCGCCCGTCTGTCCTGAGCTGCCAGAGCCGCCCGTCTGTCCTGAGCTGCCAGAGCCTCCCGCCTGTCCTGAGCTGCCAGAGCCGCCCGTCTGTCAGGAGCTGCCAGAGCCGTCCGTCAGTCAGGAGCTGCCAGAGCCACCCGTCAGTCAGGAGCTGCCAGAGCCACCCGTCAGTCAGGAGCTGCCAGAGCCGCCCGTCAGTCAGGAGCTGCCAGAGCCGCTCGTCAGTCAGGAGCTGCCAGAGCCACCCGTCAGTCAGGAGCTGCCAGAGCCGCCCGTCAGTCAGGAGCTGCCAGAGCCGCCCGTCAGTCAGGAGCTGCCAGAGCCACCGGTCAGTCAGGAGCTGCCAGAGCCGTTTGTTACTCCGGTGCTACCGGAATCGCCCGTCACTCCGGAGCTGCCGGAGTCTCCCGCCTGTCCTGTGCAGCCGGAATCTCCTGTCCATTCGGGACCCGTGGCTAGGGTCCCCAGTCCGAGGTCGGCGGCGAGGGTTGCCGCTCTAAAGAGGCCACGGAGGCAGGTTAGGAGGCGGACAAAGACTATGGTGGAGTGGGGTCCACGTCCCGCGCCAGAGCCGCCACCACGGACAGACACCCAACCAGACCCTCCCCTATAGGTTCAGGTTTTGCGGCCGAAGTCCGCACCTTTGGGAGGGGTATTGTCACGTCCTGACCTTAGTTCTTTTGTTATGTCTTTGTTTTAGTATGGTTAGGGCGTGAGTTGGGTGGGTTGTCTATGTTCCTTTTTCTATGTTGTGTTTGGCCTGGTATGGTTCTCAATCAGAGGCAGGTGTCGTCAGTTGTCTCTGATTGAGAATCATACTTAGGTAGCCTTTTCCCACTTGTGTTTCGTGGGTGATTATTTTCTGTTATGTGTATGTCGCCTTTCAGAACTGTTTAGTTTAGTTTCTCCTTTGTTATTTTGTTTAGTGTTCTCGGTTTAATAAATGTATGATGAACACTTACCATGCTGCTCATTGGTCCTCCGATCCTTCCTACTACTCCTCGTCAGAGGAGGAAGAAACCCGTCACAATACCACTCTACCTTTAGTATTGTTATGCATTTTAGGGATTGAACCCTGGTGCTTGTACAGTGCCTTCAGAAAGTATTCACACCCCTTGACTTTTTCCAAATTTTGTTGTGTTACAGCTGGAATTTAAAATGGATTACATTGAGATTTTGTGTCACTGGCCAACACACAATACCCCTTAATGTCAAAGTGGAATTATGAGATTTTTTTTGTTGTTGTTCATTTTAACTAATTAATTAAAAATGAAAAGCTGAAATGTCTTGAGTCAATAAGTACTCAACCCCTTTGTTATGGCAAGCTTGAATAAGTTTGGGAGTAAAAAATGTCCTTAACAAGTCAAATAATAACTTGCATGGACTCACTGTGTGCAATAAGAATTTAACATGCTTTTTTAATGACTACCTCATCTCTGTACCCCACACATACTATGACAAAGTATTTCAGATTTATTTCTTCTTTATTTTTGCATATTTTTTACACTGAATGTTATCAGATTTTCAACCAAAACCTAATATTAGATAAAGGGAACCTGAGTTCACAAATAACATAAAAATATAAATATTTATTTTATTTAACAAAGTTAGCCAAATGCTTCCTGTAGTTGATCAGTCTCTCACATCACTGTGGAAGAATTTTGGCTGACTCTTTCATGCAGAACTGCTTTAACTCGGCAACATTTGTGGGTTTTCAAGAATGAACTGCTCGTTTCAAGTCCTGCCACAACATCTCAATTGGGATTAGGTCTGGACTTTGACTAGGCCATTGCAAAACTTCAAGTTGTTTGCTTTTTTATAATTTTCATTTAGACTTGATTGTGTGTTTTGGATTACTGTCTTGTTGCATGACCCGGCTGCATTTCAGCTTCAGTTCACAGACGGATGGCCTGACATTCTCCCGTAGAACTCTCTGACACAGAGCAGAATGCATGGTTCTTTCTATTAAGGCAAGTCGTCCAGGTCCTGAGGCAGCAAAGCATCCCCAAACCATCACACTAGCACCACCATGCTTGACCATTAGTATGAGGTTCTTACTGTGGAATGCAGCGTTTGGTTTTTGCCAGACATAATGTGACCCATCTTGTCCAAAACGTGGACTCAAGTTTGAAAAAAGCACCTGGAAGATCATCAAGACTCTTGAAAGAATGTTCTATGGACAGATGAGTCAAAAGCATAACTTTTAGGATGACATGGATCCCGTTGTTGCTGGCGAAAACCAAACAGTGCATTCCACAGTTGGAACCTTATACCAACGATCAAGCATGGTGGTGGTAGTGTGATGGTTTGGGGATGCTTTGCTTGCCATTGACATGGTGATCTGAGGCTTGTGTGCGTTTGCTCGACCATTGAAACCCATTTAATGAAACTCCCGACGAACAGTTCTTGTGCTGACGTTGCTCCCAGAGGCAATTTGAAACGAGGTAGTGAGTGTTGCAACCGAGGACAGGCGATTTTTAAGCCCTGCTCGCTTCAGCAATCCGCTGTCCCGTTCAGTGATCTTGTGTGGCCTACGCAACCCAGTCGTTCAGTCTTTTTGTTCTGTATCTACGGACACGACCCAGTCGTTCGTTCTAAATGTTCCATTGCCATACTGTCTGACAACATTCTTAACCCTTGCTTGCTAGCTAGCCAACTACGGCTAACTTAAAGTCACATCAAAAACTGCAGCAAGAACAAAAGCAAAGTAGCTGCATTTGCATAAGCTGTCTTCTAATGACATTCATTTGGACACATCCATAACAATGAGCTAATGAGGCACGATTTCGCCTGGCATAGAAAATGTGCTCATTCGTCAGGACACTGTTGTTCAGAGGAGCTAGCCAACAACACGGCTAAAACAATCACATCAAATTGAAGCTGGAAAGACTGCAAACTAGTGGTGGCTGCATCATGGGGATTTTTTAGGATAAAAATACATGTAATAGAGCTAAGCAAAGGCAAAATCCTAGAGGAATACTTGGTTCGGTCTGTGGGAGACAAATTCACCTGTCAGCAGGGCAATAACCTAAAACACAAGGACGAATCTACACTAGAGTTGCTTACCAAGACGACATTGAATGGTCCTGATTGGCCTAGTTACAGTTTTGACTTAAATCGACTTGAGAATCTATGGCAAGAATTGAAAATAGCTGTCTAGCAATGATCAACAACTAACTTGACAAAGCTTGAAGAATTTAAATATTGTACAATCCAGGTGTGCACAGCTTTTAGACACTTACGCAGAAAGACTCATAGCTGTAATCTCTGCCAAAGGTGATTATAACATGTATTGACTCAGGGGTTTGAATACTTACACTTCCAGTCAAAAGTTTTAGAACACCTACTCATTCAAGGGTTTTTCTTTATTTTTACTATTTGCTACATTGTAGAATAATAGTGAAGACATCACAACTATGAAATAACACATATGGAATCATGTAGTAACCAAAAAAGTGTTAAACAAATCTAAATATATTTTATATTTGAGATTCTTCAAAGTAGCCACCCTTTGCCTTGATGACAGCTTTGCACACTCTTGGCATTCTCTCAACCAGCTTCATGAGGTAGTCACCTGGAATGCATTTCAATTAAAAGGTGTGCCTTCTTAAAAGTTCATTTGTGGAATTTATTTCCTTCTTAATGCGTTTGAGCCAAACAGTTGTGTTGTGACAAGGTAGTGGGGGTATACAGAAGATAGCCCAATTCGGTAAAAGACCAAGTCCATATTATGTCAAGAACAGCTCAAATAAACAAAGAGAAATGACAGTCCATCATTACTTTAAGACATGAAGGTCTGTCAATACGGAAAATGTCAAGAACTTTGAACGTTTCTTCAAGTGCAGTCGCAAAAACCATCAATCGCTCTGATGAAACTGGCTCTCATGAGGACCGCCACAGGAATGGAAGACCCAGAGTTACCTATGCTGCAGAGTATAAGTTCATTAGTTACCAGCCTCAGAAATTGCAGGCCAAATAAATGCTTCACAGAGTTCAAATCTCAACATCAACTGTTCAGAAGAGACTGCGTGAATCAGGCCTTCATGGTTGAATTGCTGCAAAGAAACCACTACTAAATGACACCAATAAGAAGAAGAGACTTGCTTGGGCCAAGAAACACGAGCAATGGACATTAGACTGGTGGAAATTTGTCCTTTGGTCGGAGTCCAAGCCGGACATTTTTGGTTCCAACCGATGTGTCTTTGTGAGACGCGATGTGGGTGAACGGATGATGCCCGCATGTGTATTTCCCACCGTAAAGCATGGAGGAGGAGGTGTGATGGTGCTTTGATGCTGGCACTTTCTGTGATTTATTTAGAATTCAAGGCACACTTAACCAGCATGGCTATCACAGCATTCTGCAGTGATATGCCATCCCATCTGGTTTGGGCTGAGTGGGACTATTTCATAGTTTTGATGTATTCACTATTATTCTACAATGTAGAAAATAGTAAAAAAGAAAAGTAAAACCCTTGAATGAGTATTGTATGTAAATGAGATATTTCTGTATTTCATTTTCAATAAATGTGCAAACATTTCAAAAAACATGTTTTCACTTTGTCATTATGGGGTATTGTGTGAAGATTGGTAGGAAAAATTATATTTAATCAGAATTCAGGCTGAAACACAACAAAATGTGGAATATGTCAAGGTGTATGAATAGTTTCTGAAGGCACTCTATATGTGCTGGCCAGGAGTTTTAACCACTCGACCACGGCTCTGCACACAGTAGGTCTTTCTATATACCAGCTGTAAGTGAACAGAGAGGTAAAATGACTACATTTCAGAGAGTTAAAATCAGATACTTAATACTTTGACTGACATAGTCAAGAAATTCCTTCCTGTTCTACCCACTTCCATTGCCAAGAGTGTTTTTGGCCCGGTATTGACCCTTCCACTCAAAATGGCTACTCTGATAACACAACGGTCTGTTGGGTTTTTAAAGGACAGGAGCCCAGGAATGCAGCATGATACAGTTGAAGTCGGAAGTTTACATACACTTAGGTTGGAGTCATTAAAACTTGTTTTTCAACCACTCCACAAATTTCTTGTTATACAAACTATAGTTTTGGCAGGTCGGTTAGGACATCAACTTTGTGCATGACACAAGTAATTTTTCCAACAATTGTTTACAGACAGATTATTTCACATATTACTCACTGTATCACAATTCCAGTGGGTCAGAAGTTTACTTACACTAAGTTGACTGTGCCTTTAAACAACTTGGAAAATTCCAGAAAATTATGTCATTGCTTTAGAAGCTCAAATTTACATCATTTGAGTCAATTGGAGGTGTATCTGTGGATGTATTTCAAGGCCTACCTTCAAACCCATTGTCTCTTTGCTTGACATCACGGGAAAATCAAAAGAAATCAGCCAAGACCTCAAAAAAGAAAATGTGTAGACCTCCACAAGTCTGGTTCATCCTTGGTAGCAATTTCCAAACGCCTGAATGTACCATGTTCATATGTACAAACATTAGTACGCAAGTATAAACACCATGGGACCACGCCATTATCATACCACTCAGGAAGGAGAAGCGTTCTGTCTCCTAGAGATGAACGTACTTTGGTGTGAAAACTGCAAATGAATCCCACAACAACAGCAAAGGACCTTGTGAAGATGCTGGAGGAAACAGGTACAAAAGTATCTATATCCACAGTAAAACGAGTCCTATATCGACATAACCTGAAGGAGTGACTGGTGCACTTCACAAAATATGGCAGCATGAGGGAGGAAAATGATGTGGATATATTGAAGCAACATCTCAAGATATCAGTCAGGAAGTTAAAGCTTGGTCGCAAATGGGTCTTCCAAATGGACAATGACCCCAAGCATACTTCCAAAGTTGTGGCAAAATGGCTTAAAGACAACAAAGTCAAGGTATTGGAGTGGCCGTCACAAAGCCCTGACCTCAATCCTATAGAAAATTTGTGGGCAGAACTGAAAAAGCGTGTGCGAGCAAGGAGGCCAACAAACCTGACTCAGTTACTCCAGCTCTGTCAGGAGGAATGGGCCAAAATTCACCCAATTTATTGTGGGAAGGTTGTGGAAGGCTACCTGAAACATTTGACCCAAGTTAAACAATTTAAAGGCAAAGCTACCAAATACTAATGGAGTGTATGTAAACTTCTGACCCACTGGGAATGTGATGAAAGAAATAAAAGCTTAAATAAATCACTCTCTATACTATTATTCTGACATTTCACATTCTTAAAGTAAAGTGGTGATCCGAACTGACCTAAAAACAGGGAATTGTTACTGGGATTAAATGTCAGGAATTGTGAAAAACCGAGTTTAAATGTATTCGGCTAAGGTGTATGTAAACTTCCGACTTCAACTGACTGTAGATATAAGTGGGTCTCACAGTAAATGAAGACGACATCGCTCTCTATCTCAGTGCCAGTTGCAGTGTCTTTGATCCTTGGTGCTTGAGGTGTTGGCATAGGGATCCTTCTTGCCACCCCCTCCCTGCCTGCATTACATCCCAGAACTATGAACCCTAAAACAAAACAAAAAGAGCAATGGATGATGTGATGCAATAAAAAAGTATATTATTTAAAGAGAAATAGATACATTTGAAGATAAATCACCTAATACAATTGACATGTTACCGTGAGAAACATTATTTGAAGAGATTGAAAATGTCAAAGAAATGCCAAAAATACAAAAGTCATCACTCTCACATTTGCAATTCAATGACATATTTTATAGCTGTGTGATATTGCTATGACCTTAAGTTGAGGAGACATCTACTCCAGCCAAAAGAATGAAATAAACTATTTGGCCCCGGCTAGAGGCCCATGCTCATATATTGTGTGACGTTATCATGAGTGGGTGGAGATGTTTCTGCAATCACTCAAGCTTCAAATACATACAATATGGCCACTAATAAACTGACCGGGCTCCACCTTTGAGTATAGTTCTTGCGAAATGGAGAAAGAAGAACCAACGTTCATAAATATTGTTGCATTTCTTTGAAGTGCCACTATTTACTCAAATTCTGTACATAAACTACATAGATACATTATGGGTGTTACACAAATCCACTGACGTCTGACTTATTTCAAGTTTTAAAAAAAACACTATTGTTGTAAATATCCTGGAAAAATAAACATTTCACATAGCTTATCTTCTCTTCTCTTATCACTGGAACCAAGAATGAGTAGAGTTGACTGCGTTCAGGATTCATTTACAACTCAACAGCGGCAGCGTGAGGACAATCAAGGCATTGCATGTGTCCCATGCGCAGTAGTCCACAGAAGACAAAAGGCAAGGTACAGGTGAGCCACAACTTTTATCTTAATAAAACAGATTACTCTGACCAGGTCATATGAAATATTTACAGTCAAAAATACACACCACATATCATAATACATTATGGATAGTGTAATACTTTAAGACTAATGGTCTTGAAAGCTACGTGTCATAGGCTATGACAAATCCAAGGCACTCCTATTTATCTTGGGCATGTCCATGTAAGATACCATGAGGTAATGACTCGTTTTAAGGCGTATGCATCAACAGTCCCTGCACCACTTACTGTAACATCTTCAAAAACAATGAGGGAAATTGATGTGGATATATTGACGCAACATCTCAAGACATCAGTGACATGGACAAAATGGCCTCCATGATCGTGTCGATACGTGTGGTTGTTGATAAAAGACAATACTATTTATACAATACAAATAATATACTTTATACAATACAAATATATACTTGGAAGTACATCTATTTAATAACAAAGCAGTATATTTTGTCTCCAGCCACGGGGAAAGCCTAATCTCATCGACTGTCATCACCTTCTATCCACCAGCCAATCAAAGTATGGGCTTGGTGTCGTTCCAATCGACAATGGCATCTTTCTATATAGGAAAACAAAACACAATAAACTCAGTCAAAGAGCAGACTATAGTAAATGTTAACATTTTCATTATTATACTTCACTTAGTCCTGCATGTTGGAGCTCGAAGCCTAACACTCAATCGGATTACTGTTACATAAAAGTGTTGTACAACAAATGTTGTTCAAAGTATCACTTGAAATATTAATAGGCAGCATCATAAATCCTTCAATAATAACACATTTGTATTTGACAGGCGCCTTTCAAGACACCCACGGACACGTTAAAAGTACATCATAATCTAAGTGGAAGTCAAATGAAATCCTAGTGCAATTCAAATAAACCAAACAGACCAAATTGAAAAACAGGACAGATTACATAGGGGATAGTGGTGAAGGCACACAAGTGGGAGTAGAACAGAGTCAATCAGAGTGCATAGGCTCACTGAAAGGTGTGTTTAAAGGCCTTTTTTAACAAGGAAAATGAGTTCACTCACTTTGTCCGTATACAGTGTTCAAGAGGAGGAATGAGGTCAGTGTTGATATCTTGGCAGCCGGCAGATATTCCTGTGCCAGCTACAGCTGGAAATAAACACAAGAATACAAACTCTTCATTAACTTAATATGCTTTATGCTTAGCGCCGCATTCATTCGTGACATATGAAGAATGAATGGGGCTAATAATTTCACATCAATAACCAAATCAAGAAGCGAACAGCTACATACAAACGGGATGCATCGGTGCCTAGTTCTCTAGCAGGTCAAACCAACCCATCATCAGTGTTCTATACGTACCGTGAGGCAGATTTCCACCTGCTGATTAGCTCGGCCATCAGCAGGAGCCCACACTGAGCCCACACTGGTCACTCAACAGCTGCTCCTGCGCACCGAAGAGCACGCTGAAATGGCTCTCGCTGCCCATCGCCCAGATAGGGAACTTGGGAGTCTTCAGGTTGGAATTCAGCCTTCAAAACATATCAAACCATACATGGTCATAAAAGCAAAAGGTATCTGGAAATGGAGCATCTTGGTTGACGAGAGTAGACACGGGCATTGATTAAGTCAAAAAGAGTGGACTAAAAACAAAAACTTATTTGGTTGTTAGTGTTGCTCTATGCGGAACGTGTTATGAACTAATTAGTCGTGATTTTCAAATAGTGCAGAAGGATTGAGTAGAGGTAGACTCAGCGAGGTGACGTTGCAACGAGTAGCATGGCAGATATTGAGATGAGTGTGTTGCAAGACTTTGCTCTCACACAGTCACACAGAGTATCTGCACATGTGCACTGGGCCGCTTCACGCTACTACAATGTGGCAACTACAGGACCAAAAACAGAGGAGAAGTTTAGCTTCACGCCTTAAGCCTCTTAGTAGATGCGCTAATTGACCCACCGTGTGTTTACTTTGTGCATGCAACATCATCTCGTTGAGTCTACCTTTAAAGGCGCAATCTGTAGAATGTACAGTAGATCTATGGCAATTTCAACAGCAGAAGATGTGTCATGTAACCACGTGTTTTTACCTTGCAGATATTATAACGTTCTAAATAAAGACGGCATTTTAATGTCACTGCGACCTCTTGTTCCCTTAAGAAGGTTCAGGTTTCCAGTGCCTGAATCGAGCTCCTTGTGGTTGTTGAAGACATTCAATACAAGCCCGTCCAAAACCACAATAAATTGACAAGCTCCTATGGAACGATGACAACCAAAATAAATGTCACTGTTAATCATGTTTAAATTATTACACTGAACATATAAAGTAATATAATATTCCCCTTGCGCAACAACAAAAAAACATTGTCCAAGATTAATACAACAACACAGCCATTGGATCTCAGCAGTGGCCAAAGTGAGGCCCCGTGTTCTCATAGTACCGGAGGGACTTAATCTCCTGGTGACAAAATGCCATGTGAAGTCAAGACGGAATTAAATACTGGAATTTACAGAACGTTCTATGACTTAATACTCACTGATGTAAATCAAGAAAGCACTCCTATATGTTAATCAATGGTTGGTGAAGAACATTTAATTCACCATAATAAGTACTACGTCCCAAATAGCACCCTATTCCCTATATAGTGCACTACTTTTGACATATAGCCCCTGGTCAAAAGTAGTGCACTATATAGGGAATATGGTGACATTTGGGATGCACCTCTGTCTGATTGATATGTTATCTCTATGCAGGGTGGTATAACTATACCATTACAAAGGTGATCCAATCCTACCTTCTTCTGTACAATCCCATATCTCAGATACGGTGTATCTGAGAATGTGAAACTCTGACTCCTCCACTCGGCACTGCAAAAAACTGCTGCTAGATCCAAGAATGCGCCATTTCAGGGTAGAAAACACAGAAAGACATTATCACTAAACATCACAGCATTTGAACTCAAACCAGGCCAAATATTTGAGCTCCTGTCCAGTAATCATATACGAGCCCAAATAGAACCCTATTTCCTATTTAGCGCACTACCTTTGATCAGAGCCCTTGGGCTCTGGTCAAAAGTAGTGACCTATGTAAGGAATAGGGTGCCATTTGGGATGCAAACCATGGGTTGACTATCAGAACTGGGCTGAGGCAAACTGGAGGAGTGGAAGGACACTCTGGAGAGCTCACTCAACTCGTCCTCATCATCATCAATGTCTGCAATCAAATATATGGTCCACGTCATCCAATACTGCAACAGAAGTGTCATAATGATAACAATGGACATTGAATGAATGTTGCATTCAGCTTGATAAAATTGTATAATTACCCAAAATCTTCTCTGACATGTGCAGATCATAATTTTGATTGGTCATTGATTTTGTTTTTGAAAATAAATACACTGCTCAAAAAAATAAAGGGAACACTAAAATAACACATCCTAGATCTGAATGAATGAAATATTCTCATTAAATACTTTTTTCTTTACATAGTTGAATGTGCTGACACAACAGACACCCTCATGGAGTCTGTTTCTCACCGTTTGAGCAGACACATGCACATTTGTGGCCTGCTGGAGGTCATTTTGCAGGGCTCTGGCAGTGCTCCTCCTGCTCCTCCTTGCACAAAGACGGCCTCCTCCACGTCTCCTGATGTACTGGCCTGTCTCCTGGTAGCGCCTTCATGCTCTGGAGACTACGCTGACAGACACAGCAAACCTTCTTGCCACAGCTCGCATTGATGTGCCATCCTGGATGAGCTGCACTACCTGAGCCACTTGTGTGGGTTGTAGACTCCGTCTCATGCTACCACTAGAGTGAAAGCACCGCCAGCATTCAAAAGTGACCAAAACATCAGCCAGGAAGCATAGGAACTGAGAGGTGGTCTGTGGTCACCACCTGCAGATCCACTCCTTTATTGGGGGTGTCTTGCTAATTGCCTATAATTTCCACCTGTTGTCTATTCCATTTGCACAACAGCATGTGAAATGTATTGTCAATCAGTGTTGCTTCCTAAGTGGACAGTTTGATTTCACAGAAGTGTGATTGACTTGGAGTTACATTGTGTTGTTTAAGTGTTCCCTTTATTTTTTTGAGCAGTGTAAATACAAATATATTAAATAGGCAACAGTAAGAAATCTGAAATTCTCTGATCATGAAAACAGTTGAAGGAAACTCAAAGCTCCTTACTTATTTTTTTCCTACTCTCTCACTCCCATATCCATCTTCATCACTTCCTTTCCCCGGTGTGCTACGTGGCTGTTGGCTTTCTCTCAGCAGGGGAGAACTCGGTCAGCCCCGTAACCATTCTCTGTGACTGGACAATCAATGGAGGCCCATCTCTGCTGTTTTTGCTGTCTTCATCATTTACCAGAAGAAGATTAGGTTGTCGAGTCTGGCATTATCTATTGGATTCCTTAGAGAAAACACAATTCAAATCACCAAATAAGGGAATAGTGAGCTTTCATCAGTTGTATGTATCACAAGTGTCAGTTCAGTGAAGATGCTGTATCCATGATTATGAATATACAAATCCCTTATACCAATACAGGGTTGTATTCACAAGGCACCAAACTGGAGAAAACAGTCAAACAGGAGGGACTGAACTTCTCCAATTAAAAAAAAACTCCTTTTTGTTTTCCGTTGTGAAGTGTTTTACTACAGTGTGCACTAATGAATACTACCCAGGTTTAATTTAGTCAAACACTGTACCTGGGTAGAACTAGCTATGGGGACCTGCAATCATGCCTTGTCTGAGGCGGCTTGTTTTCTTCTTATGAGTACTCTCTGAGGTGACAACAGTATTTTTGTCTGAAAAGGATTCCCTCTTAGTGGAGATGTCATTATCTAGGAAGGAATGTACAGGCTGTCGGTCCTGCTGGCTCTGGCTACGTTTATGGCTCCAGATACTTCTCTGGGTAGTTGTGGGGTGAGTATCTGATGCTTCAAATGATGATAATGTACAATGTGATGGACAGATAACCTCTGTAAGCGACCTGTGACAGAAACAAATCACAAAGAAGACATCAACACAGAACCCTTGCAAATAATCTAACATGTTGCCTAGTTCCTCATGACAGCTGAGATCTAGTTCTGGTTGCTGAGAGGAGTAAAATGCCTTTAGTTTATGATGAATACCTTGACATTTCAGTTTTGTTGAAAATAAATTCAGTAGTGTTCTCTTCTGTGCTGAGGTTGTCATCATACACTGTTTGTGTCACTGTTGGAAACTTTGTCAATAACTTCTGTATAACGTTAGTTGATTTGGTCTGGATGGCATCGCTGTTGAAGCCTGTCCTGTCATCTTTATGTCTAATATGATGTCTTACAATGATTTCCAACATTGATTTTAAGGGACAGTCTTTATCATTGAATAAAATATTGCAATCAGCATATTAGTTAATACATAGTTATGTTCCATTTTCACTCTCAATAAATTCAAACGCATCTTTGTTTTATTAGCTAGCTAGCTAGCTACATTACCTTGTGTTTTTAGACTGATCAGGTAAAACATCTGTCGCAGGTCGGGCCTATTGCTGATGCTGGCATCTGATGCGCTTGACGTTATCCATGAAAGCAATCGTTTGCTCCCCGTAATTTAGTGTGTGCAGGTAAACAAACATGGCCTGAGCATGTTGTTAGCTAGCACAACTGTAACGTTACCCGTTAAAATTATGGCTAATAATGCTAGCTACGTTCTCTGGCTGTCTAGCTACATTCTCTAATATTATCTGTTTGTAAACACACTTTTCACAAATCCAGATTATATGGTGGTGTTGTTTTACGTTCGACGGGTTTAACGCGTTAGCCAGCTGAGAGATAACTAAGCGTTTGCATTTTATTCCTATTTCAAATGTGCACATATCTCCACCTATCTTCCGACAAAGAAATTCCCGCACAAGCGATGCAGCAATTTGTTCAACCCGTACACACATAATTTGTCATGGATTACAAATTCCTAAACGAAAATGTTGCTAGCTAACCAGCTACACTAAACAACTATCTGTTTCTATGGTAACGGGCCATGAGTGATGCTGGCTGGGCCAAATGCGGTTGGCTTTGCCATTTCTTGATAGAATAATACAGCAAAGTTTATGTTGTGTCAAAAGCAGCTGTTTTTTTGTAGTTTTTTTTTTACAACAAAAACAACTTGAATGAAATTATTTTCGTCTCTATAGTGTAGAATACATCGAGAAATATGAGGAATATAACACTTTAGTTCATTTGGAGTGGTAAGTTCCCCAGCAAGAAAACCAAATAATGTCGCTCAAACAGAAAGGGGAGCTAACAAAAAGTCACTGACAACAACCAAAACGAAACAGGTGGGGTTTTCGGGGGGTTCTGAAAGACACTCATGGGATGTCCACTGAAAGTTGTCTAGCAACAACTGGGACCTAAAAGACAACCACCACGAGCACCCACTAAATTTGTCCAAGAACAGGAAAACAAAATAAAATCCTACACCAAAAAGTTGGAAAATGAAAACAGTGGAGATCAGATAGAGGATTGCTTGTCTGCAAAACAAAATAGGGCGAGCCATCTAAAGGTGTTGAAAATCAACATCTCTCAAGACAACTGGAGCCAGCCACTCTTAAATAGCACCTGGGCCAGCACAGGTGAAACACCTTCCCACTAACGAGATGGCAACCAGCACAGGTTTAACACACTGACCAAAGAGGTGACACACTCGGTGTGCCCTATGTGCTAACATGCTAAAGTTCAATCTCAAAACATAAATGGAAAAATCAAAAACCTGTAAGAGGTTGCACATGCTGCAGCTACTCTTCCTGGGGTCCACATAAAACATAAAATACAAGACTGAGTACACAGTTATAGACAAGAACAACATAAGATATTATTACATTAAAATGTAAATTAAGTCATATTGTCAAGCCACCAAGAGACAATAACAACATAAAATACTATTTACATACTAGTCATATATTTATGTACACTACCAGTCAAAAGTTTGGACACACCTACTCATACAAGGGTTTTTCTTTATTTTTATTATTTTCTACATTGTAGAATAATAGTGAAGACATCAAAACTATGAAATAACACGTATGGAATTATGTAGAAACCAAAAAAAGTGTTAAACAAAATATTTTATGTTTGAGATTCTTCAAAGTAGCCACCCTTTGCCTTCATGACAGCTTTGCACACTCTTGGCATTCTCTCAACCAGCTTCATGAGAAATGCTTTTCCAACCGTCTTGAAGGAGTTCCCACATATGCTGAGCACTTGTTTGCTAATTGTCCTTCACTCTACAGTCCAACTCAAACAATCTCAATTGGGAAGAGGTCGGGTGATTGGGGAGGCCAGGTCATCTGATGCAGCACTCCATCACTCTCCTTGGTAAAATAGCCCTTACACAGCCTGGAGGTGTGTTTTGGGTCATTGTCTTGTTGAAAAACAAATGATAGTCCCACTAAGCGCAAACCAGATGGGATGACGTATTGCTGCAGAATACTGTGGTAGCCATGGTGGTTAAGTGTGCCTTGAATTCTAAATAAATCACAGACAGCTTCACCAGCAAAGCACCCCCACACCATCACACCTCCTCCTCCATGCTTCACGGTTGGTACCACACATGCTGAGATCATCCGTTCACCTACTTTGCATCTCACAAAGACACGTCGGTTGGAAACAAAATCTCCAGTTTGGACTCATCAGTCCAAAGGACAGATTTCTTCCGGTCTAATGTCCATTGCTCGTGTTTCTTGGCCCATGCAAGTCTCTTCTTCTTATTGGTGTCCTTTAGTAGTGGTTTCTTTGCAGCAATTTGACCATGAAGGCCTGATTCATGCAGTCTCCTCTGAACAGTTGATGTTGAGATGTGTCTGTTACTTGAACTCTGGGAAGCATTTATTTGGGCTGCAATCTGAGGTGCAGTTTAACTCTATTGAACTTATCCTCTGCAACAGAGGTAACTCTGGGTCTTCCTTTCCTGTGGCAGTCCTCATGAGAGCCAGTTTCATCATAGCGCTTGATGGTTTGAATTACATTTCCATGGTTGGGTCACACAGCTAGCTTATGTCACAAAGTAAACAATACAGTTATTACACAATATATGCATGGCTATTAGGCCTACTGTCTAACAATATTCATTGTGTTTCTGTTTATCTGTTTAGGCAGTGTGTAGATGTAATCTATATACTCCCCAAACTATGATCCCACCAGTGGATAGAAATGCTGTCAGATGGCAGTATTGGTTGGCTTTCTGGTTTAACAGCCTAGGCAGCATCTGCATGGCTGTGGTGTTCTCCTGTGGGGGGTGCAATAACTCTACATGTGTGTGAAAATGGCCTTTATTCCTTTCACATTGCATACAGTGTGGCTACTTGAGAACTTTGTGGCACCGAAACTGAACTGGCCTATGGCATATACTTGCCTTGGTTTTTGGTGTCCATGTGTGGCGGTACTGTAGTTGTGTTGTTTGTTTTGTGATGACTGTTGAACTTGATTGCAAGTTTGTCTCCAGTTACCAAAATGAACATTTATTTATATTGTGTAAGATTTGAAATACATCAAATATATTACTTTTGGACCATGTACTTTGTAACAAACAAAAAAAACTGATGGAAAATCCCTTTCTTTGTAAGCCACAGTGCCTTCAGAAAGTATTCGTACCCCTTCACTTTTTCCACATTTTGTCATTTTTTTGTCAACAATCTACACAAAATAGATGGGCTGGCGACCTACACAAAATACTCTGTAATGTCAAAGTGGAAGAAAAATTTGAACATTTATTAAAAAGATCCTGAAAAACAAAAAACACTAATCACATAAGGCTGAAATGAAATATAATAAAAACCATTTGACATACAATAGAAAAACAGGATTTTTAGCTGCTTTAAAAATAATAACGTTTATGGAAAATATTAATAACATTCCACCTATGAGGCCACTACGTTGTTTGACTGCAGGAAAGGGTTACGGAAATATTTACTCCTGAATATATATATTTTTTTTAATGTTTAACTTTTGTCATCGGAGGTAACTAATGAAAGTGACATACCTAGTCAGTTGTACAACTGAATGCCTGAAATGTGTCTTCTGCATTTAACCTTGCATTTAGCCTTAATCAACATCCATGTCTTGGCACCCGGGGAACAGTGCCTTGCTCGGTAGCAGAAAAACAGATATTTACCTTGTCAGCTCGGGGATTGGACCCAGCAACCTTTCGGTTACTGGTCCAGCGCTCTAACCAGTCTAACCACCAGCTACCTGAACAACAACACTTAGGCTTCCACTTACAGCTTATACATACTATATATGTTTTTTACAGACACAATCTATTTTAAAATAGTTATCTTTTGTTTGTTTTACTCCGATCCTTCCACCACCATCAACCCCTCCCATTTATTTCTGAAGACCATCCAGTTTGATTTTTATTTGCCATATATTTTCAACTGTGTTGTAACGGCGTTCTTCGTTTGTGGAAAGAGAGTCGGACCGAAATGCAGCGTGTTGGTTACTCATGTTACTTTAATGAAAGAAAACGTGGTACATGAAATAACTCATACTAGAAAACAACAAACAGAACGTGAAACCTAAATACAGCCTATCTGGTGAACTACACAGAGACAGGAACAAACACCCACGAAATACCAAGCGAAACTCAGGCTGCCTAAATACGGTTCCCAATCAGAGACAACGAAAGCACCTGACTCTAATTGAGAATCGCCTCAGGCAGCCAAGCCTATACCACACCCCTAATCAGCCGCAATCCCAAATAATACAAACCCCAATACGAAACATAACATATAAACCCATGTCACACCCTGGCCTACCCAAACATATGACAAAAACACAAAATACAATGACCAAGGCGTGACATGTGTTGCTTCACAAAAGTTCGGAACCTACAGTATATACATTTTACGGACACAGTATATCTTACATTAGTTATCTTGTTGTTATTAGTTACACCCTTAAGCTCCATTCAACACCTCCCATCTATCTCATAACACCATTCCTATTGGATTTCTATTTCCCGTATATTTTTCAACTGTGCTGTGATGTTTCACAAAAGTCCTGAACCTTTCTAAATTAAAGATGAACATTTTTGTTAAAAGTATTATATTATTGATCGATTGACTATGACTTTTCAAATCACCCAGTAGTGCCATCTGCAGAGTTAGCTCCAGGTAAATGTTGCAATTCTTCAGCCATTCCTGGACCTGTGACCAAAAACAAGCTACATGTGGACAGTACCAAAACAAATGATCTAATGATTCTGTCTCTCTTCACAGCCAAATCTGCATGGTTGTATCCCCCCATATATATAACATTATATTGGTTGTAAGAATTCTGTATAATAATAGAAATGGAAAAATTCAAAGTTTTGAATCCGGCGTCGCTTTGAGTATAAGTTCATAAACCATGTGGCATGGAATCAGTACATCGAATCTCTTCATTTCCACAATTAAGGAAGGATTTCCATTACAAAAATTACATTTTTGGCAAGCATTTATTATTTTAGCAAACACTTATTGTGATTCATCCTATATTGTCCCTAATGTCATTACCCCATAGCAACAGATGTGGGATACACACACACACACACACACACACACACACACACACACACACACACACACACACACACACACACACACACACACACACACACACACACACACACACACACACACACACACACACACACACACACATACTCATACACACTCCCCACTCTTCCCTCACAAACAACCGCAAGCTCAGATGTTCAACAGTTGTTCCATCTCCAGAAAGGACTTGATGTGCAAATGTCTATACAGTTGCAGCTGTTTGAGAAGGCATGCAAGATGTAGGAAAAATGGGGAGATTTGATTAACCAATTTCAAGTCCTAGCTGAAGGAAATCAGATACACCTCCTTTCCCTGAAACACACACACACACGGGTTCCCCTTGTGACCATTTTCCCAAGCATAATTTGCCTCCTCTCTGATTGTCCGAGTGTGACCAACTCCCCATGGGTTACTGCAGCTAGTGTTGCCAGTACTAGGTGGGGGCACCCCACCGGAATCCCCACCGGCTAGGTAAAAGGTTGTCAAGGTTCTCCTTAACAGCTTTGAGAAATGCCTTGTATATTATTCTCACCCATCAGGGGGACATCACCGGATTCCTGCCGCTCTGGATCATTACACCGGATAATCGCAGCTACCTAGCTGCAAACCAGTGGCTACTGTTAGCTAATGCCTCTGTCCCGAAGCAAGCACCAGCTAGCCTCGAGCTAGGCCCACCAGCTAATTCTAGGGCTACAATACCTCCTCTGCCAATTGGCCTTGGACCCTTTATTGTCAACACGGAGCCCCACCGATCTATCACGACTGGACCACCAACGTGATCGCCCGATGTGGTCTCAACAGGCTATTCTGTTACGATGTCACCGAAGAACCATCTACTAGCTTTTCTGAATGCTGTGTCCCCTGCTCGCCTAGCGTAGTAGTGATTACCGAATGGCACCCTGATTCACCTGTTACTGCTCTTTTGACCCTATGATCACTCGGCTACACAGCTGATGCCCCCTGGACTGTTTCAATAACACGGTACCTCATTTTGTTCACCTGTCGGCCCCAGCCTCGAACTCAGGTCTTGCATGTACCTAACTGACCCGCTCTGCCCATTCATCGCCATTTACCCGTTGTTGTCTTAGCCCTCCAGATCAACACCTGTGATTGCTTTATGTCGCTCTCTAATGTCAACATGCCTTGTCTTATATATGCTGTCTTGGCTAGTTCTTATTGTTTTATTTCACTGTAGAGCCCTCAGTCCCACCCAAAATGCCCTCTTTTGTCCCACCACACACACATGCAGAGACCTCACCTGGCTTAACTGGTGCCTCCAGAGATGAAACCTCTCTCATCATCACTCAACGCCTAGGTTTACCTCCACTGTATTCACATCCTACCATACCATTGTCTGTACATTATGCCCTGAATCTATTTTACCACACCCAGAAATCTGTTCCTTTTATTCTCTGTCCCCAACGCACTAGACGACCAGTTCTTATAGCCTTTAGCCGTATCCTTATCCTACTCCTCCTTATCCTACTCCTCCTGGTTAACCCAGGCCCTGTAGCCCCCAGTTCCACTCCTACTCCCCAGGCGCTATCATTTGTTGCCTTCTGTAACCGTAAAAGCCTTGGTTTCATGCATGTTAACATCAGAAGCCTCCTTCCTAAGTTTGTTTTATTCACTGCTTTAGCACACTCTGCCAACCCTGATGTCCTAGCCGTGTCTGAATCCTGGCTTAGGAAGGCTACCAATAATTCTGAAATTTCCATCCCCAACTACAACATTTTCTGCCAAGATAGAACTGCCAAAGGGGGTGGAGTTGCAATCTACTGCAGAGAGTTGTAGAGTTGCACAGTTCTGTAATGCAATCCAGGTCTGTGCCCAAACAGTTCAAGCTTCTACTTTTAAAAATCCACCTTTCCAGAAATAAATCTCTCAATGTTGCCACTTGTTATAGACCCCCCTCAGCCCCCAGCTGTGCCCTGGACACCATATGTGAAGTAATTACCCCCCATTTATCTTTAGTGTTTGTACTGTTAGGTGACCTAAACTGGGATATGCTTAACACCCCGGCCATTACAATCTAAGATAGATGCCCTCAATCTCACACAAATTATCAAGAAAACTACCAAGTACAACCCTAAATCCATAAACACGGGCACCCTCATAGATATCATCCTGACCAACCTGCCCTCTAAATACACCTCTGCTGTATTCAACCAGGATCTCAGCGATCACTGCCTCATTGCCTGCATCCGTAATGGGTCCGCGGTCAAACGACCACCCCTCATCACTGTCAAACGCTCCCTAAAACACTTCAGCGAGCAGGCCTTTCTAATCTACCTGGCCCGGGTATCCTGGAAGGACCTCATTCCGTCAGTAGAGGATGCCTGGTTATTCTTTAAAAGTGCTTTCCTCAACATCTTAAATAAGCATGCCCCATTCAAAAAATGTAGAACTAAGAACAGATATAGCCCTAGGTTCACTCCAGACTTGACTGCCCTTGACCAGCACAAAAACATCCTGTGGCGTACATCTGTAAATAACCCACCCAACTATCTCATCTCTATATTGTTATTTATTTTTTGCTCATTTGCACCCCAGTATCTCTACTTGCACATTCATCTTCTGTACATCTATCACTCAAGTGTTTAATTGATAAATTGTAATTATTTTGCCACTATGGCCTGTCGGACTGCTTTGCTTTATCTTGGCCAGGTCGCAGTTGTAAATGAGAACTTGTTCTCAACTGGCCTACCTGGTTAAATAAAGGTGAAATAAAATAAATATATAAATGTAAGAATGCTGTTCATTGACTACAGCACAGCATTCAACACCATAGTACCCACTAAGCTCATTATCAAGCTGGAGGCCCTGGGTCTCAACCCTGCCCTGTGCAATTGGGTCCTGGACTTTCTGACAGGCCGCCCCCAGTTGGTGAAGGTCGGAACCAACATCTCCACTTCGCTGACCCTCAACACTGGGGCCCCACAAGGGTGCGTAGTTATGCACGCCTCCAACTCAATCATCAAGTTTTCAGATGACACAACAGTAGTGGACTTGATTACCAACAACGACGACACAGCCTATAGGGAGGAGGTGAGGGCCCTCGGAGTGTGGTGTCAGGAAAACAACCTCTCACTCAACGTCAACAAAACAAAGAAGATATTAGTGGACTTCAGGAAACAGCAGAGGGAGCACCCCCCTATCCACATCGAAGGGACAGCAGTGGAGAAGGTGGAAAGTTTTAATTTCCTAGGCGTACTCATTACAGACAAACTGAAATGGTCCACCTACACAGACAGTGTGGTAAAGAAGGCGTAACATCTCCTCTTCAACCTCAGGAGGCTGAAGAAATTTGGCTTGTCACCCAAAACCCTGACAAACTTTTACAGATGCACAATCGAGAGCATCCTGTCGGGCTGTATCACAGCCTGGTACGGCAACTGTGCCGCCCTCAACCGCAAGGCTCTCCAGAGGGTGGTGCGGACTGCACAATGCATCACTGGGGGCAAACTACCTGCCCTCCATGAAACCTACAGCACCCGATGTAACATGAAGGCCAAAAAGATCATCAAGGACATTAACCACCTGAGCCACTGCCTGGTCACACTGCTACCATCCAGAAGCCGAGATCAGTACAGGTGCATCAAAGCTGGGACCGAGAGACTGAAAAACAGCTTCTATCTCAAGGCCATCAGACTGCTAAACAGCAATCATTAACACAGAGAGGCTGCTGCCATTGAGACCCAATCACTGGCCACTTTAATAAATGGATCACAAGTCACTTTATACAATGCACTTTAAAAAAATTCCATATCTTACATTACTCATACCACATGTATATACTGTATTTTATACCATATATTGCACCTTGCCTATGCCGCTCGGTCATCGCTCATCCATATACTTATATGTACATATTCTCATTCACCGGTTTAGATTTGTGTGAAGTAGGTTGTTGTTGGGGAATCGTTACTGTTACTGTAGGATACTACTGCACTGTCGAAAATAGAAGCAAAAGAATCTCGCTACACTCGCATTAACATCTGCTAACCATATGTATGTGACAAATAACATTTGATTTGAAAACGGAATAGAGAAATATCTCATTTACATAAGTCTCCACAACCCTCAGTCAATACAAGTTAGAATTACAGCAGTCTTTCTGGCTACATCTCTAAGAGCTTTGCACACATTGATTGTACAATATATATACTGTACACTACCGTTCAAAAGTTTGTCACTTAGAAATGTCCTTGTTTTTGAAAAAAAAAAAAAAAGTCCATTAAAATAACATAAAATTGATCAGAAATACAGTGTACAGTGTTAATGTTGTAAATGACGATTGTAGCTGGAAACGGCTGATTGTTAATGGGATATCTACATAGGCCCATTATCAGCAACCATCACTCCTGTGTTCCAATGGTACGTTGTGTTAACTAATCCAAGTCTATCATTTTAAAAGGCTAATTGATCATTAGAAAACCCTTTTGCAATTATGTTAGCACAGCTGAAAACGGTTGTGCTGATTAAAGAAGCAATAAAACTGTCCTTCTTTAGACTAGTTGGGTATCTGGAGCATTAGCATTTGTGGGTTCGATTACAGGCTCAAAATGGCCAGAAACAAATACATTTCTTCTGAAACTTGTCAGTCTATTCTTGTTCTGAGAAATGAAGGCTATTCCATGCTAGAAATTGACAAGAAACTGAAGATCTCGTTCAACGCGGTGTACTACTCCTTTCACAGAACAGCGCAAACTGGCTCTAACCTGAATAGAAAGAGGAGTGGGAGGCCCCGGTGTCTAGTTTGAGAAACAGAACCGGAGTCGCCTGACGTCGCCTCACCTTGACGTTGAGACGGGTGTTTTGCTGGTACTATTTAAATGAAGCTGCTAGTAGAGGACTTGTGAGGCATCTCTTTCTCAAACTATTGTTTCAAAAACAAGGACATTTCTAAGTGACCCCAAACTTTTGAACAGTAGCGTATATTTTTCATATATATATCATACTTACGTAACTTTTGATCAATGTACATCAAAATCTATGCACCTTGATAAAGGTGCAACTGAAAATAGTATATGTCTTACAACATTGTAATAAACTACAAATGCCCTAGAATAGAATAGAATGGAATAAGTAGAAACCCTCCCTCCCTCCCTCCCTCCCTCCCTCCCTCCCTCCCTCCCTCCCTCCCTCCCTCCCTCCCTCCCTCCCTCCCTCCATCCATCCATCCATCCATCCCTCCATCCATCCCTCCATCCATGCATTTACATTACTGTAATTCATGTTAAAATAAATGATACAACAGTTGCACAGAGACTGGTATTTAGCAAATTTTATTAAAACTTTAAATAAACGTATCACAAATATTTAGGCTAGCATAAAACCAATTGTGTCATTATATTTCAAACCATACAACTATATAATGCATATCATGTAGAGTTGTATTTTAGCTCAACATGAAGAAAAAAACTTTTGGGATATGAAAAATCTTTGTGTACCTTTTAGATTAACAAAATATTAAAAAAGAAAAGAAACAAAAATCCTAAATAGATCTTTTTATTAGTAACCAATGTTTCAGATAGATTGTGCATACTGCTGTATCTATTTCACAGGGATATCAAAAGGCTTTAAATTGGGTTGCACCATATTCTCAAATGAAACTTTATGAAATTTGACCTTTGAAGGGACATTTTCTCAGATGCACAGGCGTTGTGATCTATGATATGATCACAAAATCAATCTGAACGTCATTCATGGCAGCAATCACTCATGGGACCAATATGTGATTTGGCACAGATTTCATCCTAAACATAATAATGAAAGGGATGAATGATGAGCAATACGTAAACAACATGATCTTGCACTTTTCATTTTGTGTGTATCCCTAGAAGGAATGGCTAGCATAATGCTGTTTCCTCCTCTTTTTGGCTCTAACATGAGATATTACGTTATACAAAAAGAGTGAGAGAGACAGGGAAAGTTCCAGAAAAAGGAAAGCATCAGTAGTCCTCAGCTGGAAGAGAGAAACAGAAAAGGGAGGTGTTACCCATAGATGAACCAACTGAACCAAGCCAATGAGGAAGAGGAACATGCGATCCCATCCAATCATAGAAAGAGGAGCATGCGATCCCATCCAATCATAGGAAGATCAGAAAACTAAAACAGGAAGTGGTATCATGCAGGCATGCAGTGGCAGTCAGACGTACGATTGCTTACTTTCTATCGTTAGGATACAGGTGCTGGCAGCGGTGCCTCTGCTGTTGACAGCTTTGCACATGTACTCTCCCTCGTCCTCTGGGAAGGTCTCTGGTAGGTAGAGGCAGAATGTCTCCCCTCTCTCTATGTACTGATAGTCCTCACAGTCCTGGAGCATATTCCCCTCAAACCACCAGGTCACCTCCGGCTTGGGCTCCCCGGTGATCTTCACCGTGAACCGCACTGGCTCGGCATCCACCACCGATTGGTTCTTCAGGGGCTTCTTAAACCACGGAGCCCCCGACCTGGCGTGGTCCTCCTCATCCTCATAGGCTGCCGAGCCATTGATGATGCTTCCCTCTTCCTCCTCCTCATCTTCCCTTTTCTGCCAAAGACATGACACGTGATATCACATTTTAGATTTGTGGAACCCCTCCCCCCTCTCACATTACCACTTCGGGCTAAACTGAGCTGTCATGCGTTTTTAGAATGTCATGCGTGTCAAGGATGCCCACAGTTTAACAACGAGAAACCCGATGATTGAACCCGATGAAAGAGGGATTTACTTTTTGGAGAGCGGCGTCAATCTCTTGCTGCTCGAACTGCATCCTCTGCAGCTTCTGTTCCTCCACCCTTTTCCTCTCCTCCCCCTCTCTGGCTTTGGCCATTTGTTCGAACCGTGCGCGCATGTCCACCTTCTGTCTGAAAGGAGCCTCCTCAGCCCCCTTCTCTGTGTCCTTTTTGCCTTCATCATCCTCCTGAAAAAAACAGCCCTCACAGTAAGTGATTTCAGAAGAACATGATACAGACCAACACGTTGGCGTTCCTAAGCGATTCTGAAGGACCATGCTCAAATATATACCTCCTGGACCCGCTCTTCTTCCCTCTCTTTGATTTCCTCGTCTACGGCCTTTCTCTTTGCTCTCACGTCCTCAATCGTTTTCTGGATCTCCTCGTCTTTCAACTGCTTGATCTTCTCAAACTTGGACTTGAGGTTCTTGGCCTGGATGGAGCCGGTCCTCTTGAGTTTCTTCAGCTCCTCATACTCCTTACTCACTGTATCAGAGCTCTCATTCACTTCATCCTTTGGAAAGAAGCACATTGAACTGATGAGTGATGAGGATACGATCACAATCGAAGCATACAGTGAGCTCCAAAAGTATTGGGACAGTGACATCTTTTTGTTGTTGTATTGGCTCTGTAGTCCAGCACTTTGGTGGTACAATTGACTACGAGGTTAGTGCAGACTGTCTTTAATTTGAGGGTATTTTCATCCGTATCGGTTGAACCATTTACAAATTACAGCACTTTTTGTATTTTTTTACGTGTGTATATGTGTATTAAAGTAGTCAAAACTTTAGTACTGGTCCCATATTCCTAGCGCACAATGATGACATTAAGCTTGTGACTCTACGAACTTGTTGGATTCATTTGCTGTTTTGTTTAGGTTGTATTTCAGATTATTTTGTGCCCAATTGAAATGAATGGTCAATAATGTATTGTGTCATTTTGGAGTTTATTCAACTTTTATTGTTAATAAGAATAGAATATGTTTCTAAACACTTATACATTATTGTCAAGTCTACCATGATTATGGAAAGTCAAAAGCTTGTGGTAATCATTGCTGCTAGGAATATGGCACCAAATACTCAACTTTTGACTACTTTAATACACATATAACTGAATTTGTCCAAATAGTTTTGGTCCCTAATATTGGGGGACTGCGTACAAAAAGTGCTGTACTTTCTAAACAGTTCACCCGGTATGGATGAGAATACCCTCAAATGAAACAGTCTGCACTTTAACCTGCTTGTATCATTTCAAATCCAAAGTGCTGGAGTACAGAGCCAAAACAACAAAACAATTGCCACTGTCTCAATACTTTTGGAGCTCACTGTAGGTCTCATGGTTTAAACTGGAGCCGTATGTATCAAGCGTCTCATAGTAGGAGGGCTGATCTAGGATCAGGTCCCACCTGTCCATGTAATCTTGGGATTGTGATCTAAAAGGCAAAACTGATCATAAATCAGCACTCCTACTCTGAGACGCTTGATAAATACAGTCCCTGGTTCTCCTCGTCTTGTCATCAATCTCTGCAGTTGGTAGTTCCATGTCAATATCCATGAGACTTCCCATGTGGGTTTTAGTTAAGAGCATTGTGAGACTGATACCATGTTGATGACTGACCTCTCCCATCTCTTGTCTGAGCTGCTCAAACTCCAGTTTCTCCTGCTCCATTTTCTTTTTGCGCGCCTCCACCTTGCGCTTCCTATCGGCTTCCTCCTTCTGCTTCAGCAGCTCCTCGAAGTTCATCTCTAGTTTCCCAGGGTGCAATGCTTCCTGGGACTCGCTCTTGAACATCCCTTCCTCTTCCTCGTCTAGCACCTGGCGGAATACAAACACAGAGCATGGTGTCATTTGACATTTCACTATGAACCAATCAGAATCAAACAACACAAATAATCTTTAATCACAAATCAATCATCATATCAGCTTCCAATAGCAATTTAATCCACCGGTTTAACCCTCCCAGAATGATTCACAAACAGTGAAGCACCCAATGAAAAGCAAAGCTAAGCAACATAGTCACATTGAACCACAAAGCTAAGAGAACCAAATCACATTGATCTTCTCACCAGATACTGTAAAAAGCCATAGAATGAGATTAATATTTTTAATCTCGTTCTAGTAAATCTTTCAATATCATTGTAGAATCAGTCCAAGTAACCAGGACACATTATTACACACTGATGGGGAGCCACTTTTAAAGCAAGTCAGCAGTGTTAGTATGCCTACTGAATATCCCATTCATACAGACCATTCACATCCATGCATATGACCTTTGACTTACAATAAGAACTTACAGTATTAGCAGTTCATGGGAAACACTGTGTTATTTCTTCTTAGTCAGTGTACAAGTACAATTGTCATTTGAAAGTGAAAATATCTTACTTCTCCATCTTGATATGAAGTCTTAGATTTTTCCCGATCCAGGGGGCTCTTTAAGAAGATCATTTGAAAGTAGGAACAGCAATTGCAAGTGTAGTGTTTCAGTAACGTTACATCATCATGTAGGATTAATCCATGTCCTATTATAGACCAATTAGAGATTGAGTTCTTATATTAAATATAGACTTCCTCAAATGTTAATATTGGGGTTAGTTTTCAGTAGATTATAGCAACATTGGTCCCACTTTAAACAGACTATAACTTTAAATGAACTATAAGAACTATGGAGTCATAATAAGGCCTTCGTAAGGCCTACACAAATCATTTATAAGCAAATGTCATTTGCAGTTTGTTTAAAGTGTGAGCATTACATTTGGATATGAGCTCAGATGACACATCTGGATCAAGCCGAGTTCAAAATAGCGCACAGCGTGAGAAACTGAAGGTATTCATCTGTGACATACACACGCAAAACAAGTTACAAAAAGTAACTCGCTGTGGCTCTAATCATGATGAAAAAACAGGAATAAATTATTCATCAAAATCATTTGAATCTTTTCACATGCTCCTTCTGAACGTAGCCTACTATAACCTACATGTTAGCGCAGGGCTTCATAAGCAACATGCTGGTGCTGCCTGCAGAGGTGTGTTCATAGAGATCCTATGATTCACAAATGTTTCTAAAATCTTTTTTTTTTCCTGGCAAGATGGCAGATTTTTTTATCATGATGCTAAGATACCAAATTCCACTAGTGAATTGTAGGATCTTTATGGGTATGTTACCCAGTCCTACCATATTCTTGCGGGCCTCTGCAAAGAGCCTCTTCTCCTCCTCCAGCCTCCTCTTGGCCTCCTCCTCTGCTTTCTTCTCCTCCGCCTCTCTCCTCTGACGCTCCTTGTCCTCGAAACTGATGCACAGCTTCCCTGGCTTGCTACCCTCCAGGTTCAGCATGGCCAGGAACACCTCATCGTCATCATCCACTATCTGGAGAAGGAGGACAACAACGAAAGAGCTCAAACTAGTGTCTGACATCTCTGGGTGGGATCAGTATGAAAAAGGAACTCTAAACCACCTCCTATGACATGGCAATGACCATAGGAGATGGCAAGACAGCACAAACAGATCTGGGGACCAGGTGTAGTGACCATT
The DNA here is from genome assembly GCF_034236695.1 of Oncorhynchus nerka. Taxonomy (NCBI): domain Eukaryota; kingdom Metazoa; phylum Chordata; class Actinopteri; order Salmoniformes; family Salmonidae; genus Oncorhynchus; species Oncorhynchus nerka. Next base: position 50,141,054 of record NC_088419.1, on the reverse strand, counting down.
ATATTACTCTCACTGACCATGCTTTTCCTGGCCTCGGCGAAAGCCCTCCTCTCCTCTTCCATTCGTCTCTTGTACTCTGCCTCTGCTGCCTTGCGCTCATTCTCTACCCTCTGTTTCTCAAGCTCCTCGAAGCTCAGCCTTAGTTTACCAGGCTGGATCACCTCTCTCTCGCCCTGAGCTCCTTGTGAGTCCTCCTCATCGTCGCCCTGCAAACACATCAACTTCCAAAATCACACAAGGCACAAGGCTGGGAAGTATAGCTCAGTTGGTTAGAACGCAGCGCTAACAACAACAACAGTGCAGGTTCAATCCGGGAAGAGCCTCAAAGCACCTTATCGAAGCTTGATTGTACGTAGTGCTAAGTAAATGCTACTGTTAAGAATGCATTGACTGTTTAATACAGTTTTTTTTTTCCCGGGGGGTTTTCTTGTTCAGAAAAGATGGATCGTTTTAGGCCTCATCCCATGTTTACGAGATTATGTTCACCTTTATAACTACATTATACACACCAACATGCAAGCTCTGACAGATTGAGATTGCTTCTTTAAAAGTCTCATCAAGACCTAAAGATGCCACAAGTCAACTTGACACTTCAAAAGCACAAGAGAAAAGATCTGCAGGATGTATGAAGGGGATATGCAGGGTTGGTACAGAATGGCCACACTGATAATTTACCACCAAGGTTTACAGTATCTAGTAAGTCGGAAATATCTCAGCTATTACAAGGAAAGTACAGGCCATTGAAACGTAATATGCTAATAAGGAATGAGCTAATAGTGTTTTATTAGATCTGTCACCATTTCCAGCTTGGCCACTTCGAAGGCTTTCTTCTCCTCTTGCAGACGTCGTTTAGCTTCCCTCTCAGCCTGCTTCCTCAGCCTTTCCTGCCTCTCCTTCTCCGCCTCCTCAAACGTCATCTTCAGCTTCCCAGGAGTCACCTGTTCCTTCTCCGTGGGTTGCTCCTCATCCTCATCCTGCGTTGACCAAGACAGTCTACCTTAGAGACCACCATATCCACATGAAGTAGTGACACAGAACGGCTGTCATGAAAGATGAGATTTTCCTAGTTTCCTAGAAACACCTACAGTGCCTTGCAAAAGTATTCATCCCTCTTGGCGTTTTTCCTATTTTGTTGCATTACAACCTTTAACTTAAATGGATTTTTATTTGGATTCCATTTAATGGACATGCACAAAATTGGTCAAATTGGTGAAGTGAAATGAAAAAAATTACAAACAGAAAAGTGGTGCGTGCATATGTATTCACCCTCTTTGCTATGAAGCCCCTAAATAAGATCTGGCGCAACCAATTACCTTCAGAAGTCACATAATTAGTTGAATAAAGTCCACCTGTGTGCAATATAAGTGATCTGTCATACATCTGTTCTGAAAGGCCCCAGAGTCTGCAACACCACTAAGCAAGGGGCACCACCGAGCAAGCGGCACAATGAAGACCAAGGAGCTCTCCTAACAGGTCAGGAACAAAGTTGTGGAGAAGTACAGATCAGGGTTGGGTTATAATATATTGGAAACTTTGAACATCCCACGGAGCACCATTAAATACACTATTAAACAATTGAAATAATGGCACCACAACAAACCTGCCAAGAGAGGGCCGCCCTCCAAAACTCCCAGGCAAGGAGGGCATTAATCAGAAAGGCAACAAGGAGACCAAAGATAACCCTGAAGGAGCTGCAAAGCTCCACAGCGGAGATTGGAGTATCTGTCCATAGGACCATTTTAAGCCATACACTCCACAGAGCTGGGCTTTACGGAAGAGTGGTCAGAAAGAGCCATTGTTTAAAGAAAAAAATAAGAAAACACGTTTGGTGTTCGCCAAAAGGCATGTGGGAGACTCTCCAAACATATCAAAGAAGGTACTCTGGTCAGATGAAACTGAAATTGAGCTTTTGGTCATCAAGGAAAACACTATGTCTGGCACAAACCGAACATCTCTCATCACCCCGAGAACACCATCCCCACAGTGAAGCATGGTGGTGACAGCATCATGCTGTGAGGATGTTTTTCATCGGCAGGGACTGGGAAACTGGTCAGAATTGAAGGAATGATGGATGGTGCTAAATACAGGGAAATTCTTGAGGGAAACCTGTTTCAGTCTTCCAGAGATTTGAGACTGGGACGGAGGTTCACCTTCCAGCAGGACAATGACCCGAAGCATACTGCTACAGCAACACTCGAGTGGTTTAAGGGGAAACATTTAAATGTCTTGGAATGGCCTAGTCAAAGCCCAGACCTGAATCCAATTGAGAATCTGTAGTATGACTTAAAGATGACTGTACACCAGCGGAACCCATCCAACTTGAAGGAGCTGGAGAAGAATGGGCAAAAATCGCAGTGGCTAGATGTGCCAAGATTAGAGAGACATGCCCCAAGAGACTTGCACCTGTAATTGCTGCAAAAGGTGGCGCTACAAAGTATTGACCTTGGGGGGATGAAAAGTTATGCACGCTCAATTTTTCTGTTTTTTTGTGTTATTGCTTGTTTGTTTCACAATAAAATATATTTTGTATCTTCAAAGTGGTAGGCATGTTGTGTAAATCAAATAATACAAACCCCCCAAAAATCAATTTTAATACCAGGTTGTAAGGCAATAAAATAGGAAAAATGCCAAGGGGGTGAATACTTTCGCACGCCACTGTAAGCTGTTCCTTTGTCCTACCAAAACTACTTCTCTGTGGGCTGCTCCTCATCCTGCTTTGATATAAACAATCTACACTTAGACCCCCATTTTACCACAAGGTATTGACACAGACAGAATAGATTTCATTAAGGATTTTCCTTGAAACACTTAAGCTCTTTCTTTGTCCTGTGGGCTGACATAAACAATCTACACCTAGACCACCATATTCCCACGAAGTATTGTATTGACGTTTTGACACAGACACATGGATATAATGGCTTTCATGAAATATTTGATTTTCCAAGATTTCCTCCTAAAACAGTTACGCTGCCAGTCCTGCCAAAGCCTATTGGAAAGGTCCTCCTCAGCTCACCTGTACAACCGAGCGCCGCTTGGCCTCGCGGAAGGACTGCTTGTTCTCATCGTAGCGCTTCTTCTTCTCCTCCTCAGTCCTCTTCTTCAGCTCTTCCTCACGGTTCTTCTCCAGGTCCTCAAAGTTCATCTTGATCCTGCCTGGAGGTCGCGACGGCTTCGATGGCACCACACAGACCAGGATGCTGTCATCTCCCTCCTGACATAAGTGGAGCCAATGTGAGAAAAGGAAATTACATTCAACATGTGATAAGATATGATATGATAAGACAATACTTTATTGATTCCTAAAGGGGGTTTAGCACATAAAACATCAGCAACACAAACCATTTCCTGGTTTGTGAACTTGACAAGTGCTAAAGTGGTTGTGTTTAACCAAGTAATGGACTAAAGCTATGTTATACATTATGAAATTACTAGTTGATACGTGCCTATGTTATGTCAAAATAAAGAGAAAAATCCCCACTAACAAAACACAGAGAGAGAGAGAGAGAGAGAGAGAGAGAGTAAGAAAGAGAGAGAGAGAGAGAGAGAGAGAGAGAGAGAGAGAGAGAAGCTAACAGCCCATAAAATAGAACATTCTTTCGGCCTAATGGCCACCATTTTCAATGGGTCAGTCTGTGAATGTCAGCCCTAAAATAGGAGGGGCTAATTTAGTCAGTGGTGTGGGAAACAGTTGCCAGTCACATGTTGTCTACACCTGACAGTGTATGTGGCTCAAGCAGCAGCAGAACTTGTAAGCACGGTGGCCCAATTGTTTATAGCTCACTCGGTCAGTACTGGCTCAGGTTAAAGCTACCGCCCACCCTCAATAAAGACTTCCCCAAGTTTTGTCTCACTACTATACAGTCAAGGTACATGCAGTAGGTTGCAGTGAAAGGAGACAATGGAGATTGAAGTCCATATAGCTTTCACCTTGTTCAAGAAACAAATAGATCACTGGAGTAGAACGAAGATCAACAACGTGTGTACAGTGAGCACTGAATACAAGCATTAGGCATAATGCTTCCTAGTACTTCCTAGTGTGTGTTGTCACTTCCTGAAATCTACCACCTTATCGTATCTAGGTCAACATGAATTTGGAGAACTGGCTTCGGTCCAGTTTGGCATGGTTATAGCTACAGCATTGCAACTAGCGCTGAATGCCTTTCGAAAGCAGCAATTTAGTTTGTGATCCATTCTAAGGATACTAAAGCCACTACGCGATGACAAGTGAGGAAAACCTTGTTCAACTTGACAGATACACCCAAAATTCATAGCATACGACCTGAATGTGTGTTCTCAGAGCTGCTGTGGCTTGCAGCCCCATTGGACTCCACTGCAGGATTTCCCTCCAACCTGCACCAACTGTTAGCCTTTCAAATGGCACTTAAAATAACTCATCTGGGAGGCAGCTGAGGATTACCTGACTGATTACACATAGATGGAGGCCAGCCCCTCAGTAGAGGCAGCGACTGAGCAATCCAGCCCCACTGTCCCACTTCCCCTATAGGCTACACTACAGTATACCTGGAAGTAATCCCGCATGTTTACCTCTGCGGCTTTCTTGGCCAGCTCCTTCTGCATCTTCGCTTTCTCCATGATGTCCTGTGTGGCGCGCTTCTTCCTCTCCTCCTCCATCCTCTTCCTCTCCTCCTCCTGTCTCTGCTTCTCCATCTCGGCAAACTTCCCCTTCACGCTACCTGTAGAGTGTAGAACCCACACGTGGATGATGGTGAAGATGAGGCCACAGCACAAACAACAGGGTCGTGTTCGTTAGGCATGCAACGTTTTAAAACGTTTTGCAGCTGGAATTGAAAATGAGCGCTCCTTATTGGATGAGTCCAGGTAGTCCCTCCCTTTTTCAGTCCGTATCCTTTCAGTTTGTTGCCAAATGAATTTGCCCCATGGGTTGAGATGAGAATTAGAACAGAGCCCTCTTCCTCAGTCCTCTCCCACAGCCCACCTGCCCTCCTCTACACCCTCAACAATACCCCCATTTCCTACCTGTGATCTTGGGGACGTAGGATTTCTCTACCTTGGCTGGCTTCACCTCCTCCTCCTCATCACTGGAGGCAAGTAGTTCTTTTATCTGTGGTGGATCAGAGGGAGAGCTTTGCTGAGAGGTTACCAGTTTATCTGGGATCATCTGCTTTGCACGCTCAGGAGCCATGCTGGTCCCAGCAAGTTCTCAAGCCCCTAATCCTGTGTATTTGCACATGCATGTGACCTGCAGGGAGGCCTCTGATTGGATCATGTGGTTGTGACATGGGGGGAGATCAGCATTAAGGCATCCCGTCTTGGAGAGTTGACTACGATAGTACAGGGCGTTTTCTCTCCTCCCCCCCCCCCCCCCCTCCTGAGTATCAATGTGTTAATCCCTCGTATCGGTCACTGTTTGTTTTACCACGCTGCAACCTGTGATACAGCTTGTGATAAAGGACAACATGCATAAAATGCACAGTTGATTTAGTATGTTATCAGTAATTATCAGTAAAAAAATGTTTAGAATAATCACCCTAGATGGATAAAAGCACAACCCAAACACAATTATAAGGTACTTCAATTAAATTAAAAAAGAAAAAAAATCTGCACAAAGTGATGTGATGATGTTCTCCAGTACACCCACACTGTGGTTGTTGAGGCTAGTGCTCCATACCATGCAGGTCACAGTTAGTTGGGGTTATCTCTGTCTTGTTTGACCTCCGACCTGTTGCTTCCTGCGGTTGTATTCCCTCTCCTTGACATACTGCTCCTTCCTCTTCTGGTGCTCCTCCTGGCTCCTCCTACTGTTGCGCTCCTCCCTGGCCTTCTGCATGGCCTCAAACTTGTTCTTCACGTCAGCCTTACCAATCTGGGGCACGTAGCTCCTGGCCACCGGCTTTTTGAAGCGCAGGAGTCTCTGGAGAAAGATGAAGATACACGTGTCAATGTAAAAAAAAAAAATTGTAAAGGATTGGGAGTGTGCTATGGGAAAGATTCATAGGAGTGAGATCCATAGGGCTGAGAGTCTCAGAACTCAAACACGTTTTGAATAGTGCCATTCAGTTGAACGCTGCAGAAACCTTATGAGAGATCTACAGGCACACTCCCTGATGTAACATCAGTAATTGTCTCGACAACCCTATTCAGTAAGCTAATACGTCAACTCCAACAGGATAAACTCACAGATATGGCCGTGCCTCACCTCTTGTTTCAGTGCCACTTCAGATATGTTCTGTAACTGGTCTTTCTCTTCTTCCTCTTTTTCATTGTCCATGTCGTGAGCCACACCATTTTGTCCCTCATCCTTCTTGTCCTTCCTCGATCTTGACCTTTGCATCGGCTTGTCCTTTGCCGTGTCATTTTCCCTGTGCTCCGCCTCACTCATGTCGTGTGCCTCATCTTCCTCGTCCTCCTCAGGCTCTGTGTGAACCTCGTCCTCTTCGGTGTGAACCTCTTCCTCATTCTCGCTAAGTGCCTCGTCATGCTTGTCAGGTGGGGCATCGTCCTCTTTGTGTGCCCCGAGACCGTGCCACTCGGTCGCGACGTCGCCATGCGCGTTCTCATTCGTATCGTTCAGGCCGTGTGCCACCTCAGTCATGTCGTATGCGACATCCGCAACATTCTGTGCCACCTCAGTCATGTCTGCGCCACTCTGACAAATTGACAAGGTCCTCTTCAAATGTTACCTGTCAAAAAAAGAAAGGTAACATTACGGTATCGTACATATAACAACCTATTAATCTTCACATAATCACTTTATTATTTATTGTGCATATCGCTTTAACAATTATATTGAGCTCCTCTTTCCCATATTCAAACTTACTCAACCAAAAAATGCTAACTAAATGTAGTCTCATTCATCTCAACCATCATCAAAGATTTACATTTACATTTACATTTAAGTCATTTAGCAGACGCTCTTATCCAGAGCGACTTACAAATTGGTGCGTTCACCTTAAGACATCCAGTGGAACAGCCACTTTACAATAGTGCATCTAAATCTTTTAAGGGGGGGGGGGGGTGAGAAGGATTACTTTATCCTATCCTAGTTATTCCTGAAAGAGGTGGGGTTTCAGGTGTCTCCGGAAGGTGGTGATTGACTCCGCTGTCCTGGCGTCGTGAGGGAGTTTGTTCCACCATTGGGGGCCAGAGCAGCGAACAGTTTTGACTGGGCTGCGCGGGAACTGTACTTCCTCAGTGGTAGGGAGGCGAGCAGGCCAGAGGTGGATGAACGCAGTGCCCTTGTTTGGGTGTAGGTAAAGATAGTAATGTAATAAAGATAGTAATGATAGTAATGTAAAGATAGTAATTTGTAGGTAAAGATGTAATGGTCTGACAGATCTACCAATGATGGACTTCAGATTGAGCTGACTGAACAAACTATATTGAATAGGCAACCATTTTACAGGTAAACATTACAAATTGCCCTTTCTGAAATGCGGTGTGGTAAATGGCTAGCCTATATGGACGTCAAGAATGTGTGTAACTTTGAATATCTGTCATTGTTTTACTACCCTACATATTACACTGTAAAGCACTTTGTGACAACTACTGTAAAAGGCCTCTATAAAACACATTAGATTGATTAATTAATACCCTGCCTACACAATATCACATTATAAATAAACACAATTGCTGAGCATCTGAAGTCTTGCGAGTGTCTGTTTGGGGAGGCAGGCACCTCATGGCTGCTGCAGTTTAGGGGAGGAAAGGGTTGCTCCTCCTCCTCCTCCCCCTCCTCCTCCCCAGTGCAGGGTCAGAACGCTAAGTATAGCCCACTTGTGTGTCCAGGCCATGTGATCATGGCTATTTCTGATGAGTGATATGCGGTGGGATAGAGCTAGGGTCGGCAGCCGCATGTCGCCCAACAGACCCTTGACAAAACGGACAGACTTAGTCCCAGACAATCGGATGAGCAAGACATGTTTGGGCCATAGTGTCATCAGACACTAAAAAGGTTACTGTTGATCCGTGTGTTAGAAATCTGAGCTTGGCATCTGGCATGGCTATACATTTTGAATATGTTCTCATCAATTCACTTGGTAATAATACTGACGTAAACAGTCAGGGGTTTGCGGTGAACAAAGGGCAGTGCAAAGTACCGCTAAACATGTGCATGTGACCAATACAATTTGATTTGATTTGAATTTTTAAAAATATAGGCCAACAAATACAATGTCATTGATTTGACTGATTGATGGATTGAACGCTTTTTGTCAAAAGGACCACCTGTTGCAAATTTGACTTTGAGTTCAAGTTCAGATCGATTTCCCATTACACACCTGATAGACAGCTGTGTTGGCACATATCACATCAACTACTGTGAGTACGACAACTACTGTGACGTTGATGGTATGGATTACCAGTCTGAGAGTAACAGGTAATTAACTGGATTCTAACAATATATGAATAACCCAAGGCTTCTTTCTAAAAAAAAAATTGTATCTCAACCAATGCACTATTAGACTGGGATCAGTATATCTGTTACAGCTGTGGATTTGGTCATCAGAATACACTGCCCTCTTCAATCCAGCTGTGACAACCAGGCATCATAATAAAGGTGATAAATCATGTAAATGTTTTATTTTTATTTTTTAAATGATACCCTTTTTATGGCAAAATTGTCTCTTTGTATATCACAAATGGACACTAATCCAAATGATGCAATATAGGGATGCAGTGACCAAACACAAAGCCCAAGTCACCATCTCTCTACAAAGAAGTTGTCAAGCCTTTGCTGAAACACAAATACCATTAGAAAATATAATTCCAGGCACATTTATAGTATTGTTGAAGCACTTCCATATGGTGTATAAACTTAAGTAGCCTATCAATCATGACCTCATATTTAATCATTTAGAGTATAACATATTGGCAAGAAGAGTTATTACTGTAAAAAAAAAGATCTACAGTCTATTGAATTACAGTTACACCCATGAGTACTTTTCTTGACCCCACATTTCATGCAAGGATTTGCCTCGAATAACTTGAACTGCCATATCATAGTTAACCAACACATTTAGGCCTGGCAAGTGAAGTCCTATTTTGGTCTAACAGATATACTCAGCTGCCACTAAATACCATGACAATGTGCTGGAAGAATCTGTGTGTTCAAATAAAAAATAATCTGTGTTTTAAAAGAACATATCTGGATTTCTTTGATGTTTGGTCATGTTAGACCGACATTAAAAAGTAAGAGTACCAAACTAACAGAATATTTTATTTTACAGCTAAACAAAACATGTTTTTGTGTATTTTTTTTATACCCAACAGCTGAATGACAAAGCAAAGTCAACTAGGCCTGACTGAAACATTATAACTTTCAATATTTCACCTTTTTATATGACTAAATTATAGTTTGCCTAGCATTCTTTTTAAAAATGTACATTACAAATCTCAATTTAAAGATCAACACTTGAGGGGCAAATTTGAAACTCTCCCTCAACAGGTGAATTTTAACATCCACATAACACACATTATCTTCAACTAAAGTCTTGCAGGAAAAAAAACGTTTACCTGTTTCAGTGTAATATCCTCCTTTATCATATGAATTTTCTGTACAAATAGTGGATTAAAACAAAAGTAATGGCAAGATGACAAATCCCAACTTGTCAAAGCACGGAGATGTGTGCGCCCTGTTCACTGTCAGACGACTCAAAGTCGAATGGGTGAGGTTACATATCCGTAACCAGCTTCCATAAAAGTAGGCCTACCGCTACTTTTGCCGTCTAACGCATTCCGCGCGCGCCAGCGCCAGCTTCAGCTGTCGCCCCAAATACGCATGGTGCTTTCTGTTCGCTTGATGCAGATACAGCTGCAGTTCTCTCAGCCAGTCTCCCTGCCTGTGTTTGTATTTGTCAAATGGTATATTCCCTGCCTTTATAACGACATTGCGTGAGTTAAGGAAGGCTACATTTAATAAACTATTTTGTTGGCATGTTATCTTTCAGCAATTTGGCTACTACTAGTCCTATGATTCACCCTTTTCCACCAGAACATACATATTGTCTTTAAAAAAAAATGCTGACAGTGTGGTAGGCTTGCTATTTGAACATGTCCAGTGGAGGCTGCTGGGAGGAGGACGGCTCATAATAATGTCTAGAACGGAGCGAATGGAATGGTATCAACTGATGAGTTTGTTGTATTTGATACCATTCCACCTATCCCACACCAGCCATTACCAGGAGCCTGTCCTCCCCAATTAAGGTGCCACCAACCTCCTGTGGTTGAGACATAAACATGTGTGAAACTTGCACAATACTGAACTCATCATTAGGCCTATGTCAAATATAAAAATGGTGTTTACATGAGAGACTGGCTCAAACTCATGATAGGGTATGCCTACTTCTCAGGACGCATTCCAAGTTCCACTGTTCATCCCTAACTTTTATATGGAATACATTCATAATCAGCTCGGGACACAGTCGAAGGTGGCAGGTACCCTGGTGGTTAGAGTGTTAGGCCAGTAATCAAAAGGTTGCTGGTTCAAATACCTGAGCTGACACAGTAAAAAAGCTTGAGCAAGTCACTTATCCCTCATTTGCTCCACGGTTGCCATACTACTATGTCTGACCCTGGAAAACAACACATTTCACTGCACCTATCTGCTTGTTGGTGTTGAGAGGCAGGATGGCTTATCTGGTATGAGTGAAAGCAGGTTGCCTTTGTTTTCCCACTGCAGCCCAGCAATAACCCAAATATCACTGTCACTGTGCGATGCAATGACGGCTAGCTGCCTAGGCTACATATCAGTGTCTCAAGGGCCATACAATAACAGGTTTACAGTCTTACTTTGTCATATAATAACCCACATATTCCATATACAGCATCAGTCATTTAGGGTCAAGCATTTGTCCAAAGTCTATACCATTCTGTATGATATTACTAACCCCACTACTCCTCATAGTAGGCTGATGCCTCTGAAGTATGATGAGAAAGTAGTGTTCACCAAGGGAAAAATGGTGGTGTAGATATTGGGGGAGGGACGAACAGTAGCCGGGGGGTCCTCCCCTGGAATTGTTTTTGAGATTTCCTGCAATTTCCTGCCATCCTATACAGTTTGGCATGACTTATTAGCCTTCGATTGAGGGGTTTTGAGGGGGATATGGAAGGGTATTTTGAAAACACAGTATAAGTGGGGGGAAAAAAACACTTCAAAAACCCCACCTCAAATCTCAACTGTTTAAAAAGTGCTCGCTATTTCCTCATAGAGGATGATGTCAATTCAGATCAAATCAAATCACATTTTGTCGTGACATTTACTTTAAAGGTCGACTTGGGTCAAAAACACAAAAAGAACTGCTTTAAACTGTATAACAGATCAATCCACCATCATACCAGGTCATTTAATGCTTACATTTATTTTTGTATGAATAACATATTTGGCTACAGAAGTGCCATTTCTTACCGATCTCTACAGCTTCCGTCCAAAAACAAGTCCTGTGAAATGACGTCAACACGTACTGGAGGAGTTACTGGCTAGCTAAAGTGGCTAACGAACTAGCTTCGTTTGTCACGGTGCGCATGACCAGAACGACACATCGATGAACGACCAAAGGCATACCTCATTTCTGTTTGAAAATTGAGAAAGAGAAGAGTTTGAATTTTTTTCTTGAAAGCAAATTTCTTGCAATTCTAAACATTTTGCCATCGCTAATGATGCGGTCATATACTATCTTTAGGGGGATTTTAGAGAAACTAACAGGGGGGGGGGGGGTTGACCTATTCTGAATATTGTAGCAATTTTAACCTATGGTGCTCACCATAGTGAAGGATGTAATAGAAACCCTGATTCAGACACATTTGTCAGCTCTTATCAGTCACACTAATGACAGTCTCACAGCTGCTGACTCACTGACTCACTGGCCAGTCTGGCCTCTTCTTCACACAGCTGGAGCATTAGGAGCATTAGGAGCATGTTTGTGAGCAGTACACTGGCCATGCACGGGAATGTATCATGTATCAGGGCGCCGGAGAAGATGGCTGACATTTTACGTGCACCTAACCAATTGTGTTTTTTGTTTGTTTTTTTGTGTTGTTTGTAACTTATTTTTGAACTCATTCCGTACATGATGTTGCTGCTACAGTCTCCTATGACCGAAAATAACTTCTGGACATCAGAACAGCAATTACTCACCACGAACTGGCAGAAGCTTTTTTTTTATTTAACAAGTCCGACGAGCCCGATGTGAAGGACATTCTGCTTTCCCGGGAACAGGCCCAAATCCCCGTCATTTGCGTGAATAGAAGACGGAGAAAAAGAGGACGGAGGTCGGGCTGCCTTCTGAGAATTCAGAGGCAATTGAATAAACCCCCACTACAGTGGCTTATGAAAGTATTCACGCACCTTGGCATTTTTCCTATTTTGTTGCCTTACAACCTGGAATTAAAATAGATTTTGGGGGGTTTGTATCATTTGATTTACACAACATGCCTACCACTTTGAAGATACAAAATATTTGTTGGGGTGAAACAAACAAGAAATAACACAAAAGTCAATACTTTGTACAGACACCTTTTGCAGCGATTACAGCTGCAAGTCTCTTGGGGCATGTCTCTATAAGCTTGGCACATCTAGCCACTGGGATGTTTGCCCACTCTTCAAGGCAAAACTGCTCCAGCTCCTTCAAGTCGGATGGGTTCAGCTGGTGTACAGCAATCTTTAAGTCATACCACAGATTCTCAATTGGATTGAGGTCTGGGCTTTGACTAGGCCATTCCAAGACATTTAAAAGTTTCCCCTTAAACCACTCGAGTGTTGCTGTAGCAGTATGCTTAGGGTCATTGTTCTGCTGGAAGGTGAACCTCCGTCCCAGTCTCAAATCTCTGGAAGACTGAAACAGGTTTCCCTCAAGAATTTCCATGTATTTAGCGCCATCCATCATTCTTTCAATTCTGACCAGTTTCCCAGTCCCTGCCAATGAAAAGGATCCCCACAGTAAAGCATGGTGGTGGCAGCATGGTGTTCTCAGGGTGATGAAAGGTTTAGGGTTTGTGCCAGACATAGTGATCTTCTTGATGGCCAAAAAGCTCAATTTTAGTACTTTCTTCCATATGTTTGGGGAGTCTCCCACATGCCTTTTGGCGAACATCAAACGTGTTTGCTTATTTCTTTCTTTAAGCAATGGCTTTTTTTCTGACCACTCTTCTGTAAAGCCCAGCTCTGTGGAGTGCACGGCTTAAAGTTGACCTATGGACAGATACTCCAATCTCCGCTGTGGAGCTTTGCAGCTCCTTCAGGGTTATCTTTGGTCTCTTTGTTGCCTCTCTGATTAATGCCCTCCTTGCCTGGTCTGTGAGTTTTGGTGGGTGGCCCTCTCTTGGCAGGTTTGTTGTGGTGCCATATTCTTTCAATTTCTTTAGAATGGATTTAACTTCAGGGGGGCAGTATTGAGTAGCTTGGATAAAAAGGTGCCCAGAGTAAACTGCCTGCTACTCAGTCCTAAAAGCTAGAATATGCATATAATTAGTAGATTTGGATAGAAAACACTCTGAAGTTTCTAAAACTGTTTGAATGATGTCCATGAGTATAGCAGAACTCCTATGGCAGGCAAAAACCTGAGAAACAATCCATCCAGGAAGTGGGAAATCTGAGGTTTGTAGTTTTTCAACTCTTTGCCTATCCAAGATACAGTGAAAATGGGGTCATATTGCACTTCCTATGGCTTCCACTAGATGTCAACAGTCGTTAGGATCTGGTTTGATGCTTCTACTGTGAAGGAGGGGGGGATGCGAGCTGAATGAGTCAGAGGACTGCCAGAGTGGCATGAGCTGGTCATGCGCGTTCACGTGATAGGTAGCTTGCGTTCCATTGCAATTCTACAGACAAAGGAATTCTCCGGTTGGAACATTATTGACGATTTATGATAAAAACATCCTAAAGATTGATTCTATACTTAGTTTGACATGTTTCTATGAACTGTAATATGACTTTTCGACTGAACTTCGCCTGGACCTGCCTGCGCGTCGTCAGTTTGGATTGTGTACTAAACGTGTGAACAAAAAGGAGGTATTTGGACATAAATGATGGACTTTATCGAACAAATCAAACATTTATTGTGGAACTGGGATTCCTGGGAGTGCATTCTGATGAATATCATCAAAGGTAAGTGAATATTTATAATGCTATTTCTGACTTTGTTGACTCCACAACATGGGGATATCTGTATGGCTTGTTTGGGCTCTGAGCGCTGTACTCAGATTATTGCATGGTGTGCTTTTTTGGTAAAACTTTTTTAAAATCTGAGACAGCAGTTTCATTAAGGAGAAGTTTATCTAAAGTTCCATGCATAACACGTATTTTCATCAACATTTATGATGATTATTTTTGTAAATTGATGTGGCTCTCTGCAAAATCACCAGATGTTTTGGAAGCAAAACATTACTGAATGTAACGCGCCAATGTAAACTGAGATTTTTGGATATAAACATGAACTTTATCGAACGAAACATACATGTATTGTGTAACATGAAGTCCTATGAGTGTCATCTGATTAAGATCATCAAAGGTTAGTGATTAATTTTATCTCTATTTCTGCTTTTTGTGACTCCTCTCTTTAGCTGGAAAAATGGTTGTGTTTTTCTCCGACTATATAATAACCTAACATAATCGCTTGTTGTGCTTTCGTCGTAAAGTCTTTTTGAAATCTGACACGTTGGCTGGATTCACAACAAGTGTAGCTTTAATTTGGTGTATTGCATGTGTGATTTCATGAAAGTTAAATTTTTATAGTAAATTTATTTGAATTTGGCATTTTCACTGGATGTTGGCCATATCCCAGAGAGGTTAATGGTGCTCCGTGGGATGTTCAAAGTTTCAGATATATTTTTATAACCCAACCCTGATCTGTACTTCTCCACAACTTTGTCCCTGACCTGTTAGGAGAGCTCCTTGGTCTTCATGGTGCCGCTTGCTTGGTGGGGCCCTTTGCTTAGTGGTGTTGCAGACTCTGGGGCCTTTCAGAGCAGGTGTGTATATTATACTGAGATCATGTGACAGATTACACACAGGTGGACTTTATTTCAGTAATTATGAGACTTCTGAAGGTAATTGGTTGCACCAGATCTTATTTAGGGGCTTCATAGCAAAGGGGGTGAATACATATGCATGCACCACTTTTCTGTTTTTTAGTTTTTAGATTATTTTTAAACAAGATATTTTTTAAATTTCACTTCACCAATTTGGACTATTTTGTTTATGTCCATCATATGAAATCCAAACGAAATCCATTTAAATTACACATTGTAAAACAACAAAATACAAAAAATGCAAAGGGGGATGAATACTTTTGCAAGGCACTGTACCTTTCATTCTACTAGCTAACATGCAATCATTGGAAAATAAATCAACAACCTACGAGGAAGATTAAACTACCAACAGGAATGCTTCACGGAGTTGGGGCTTGAACGACAACATTATCAACATACAACTGGTTATACGCTGTATCGGCAGGATAGAACAGCAGCATCTGGTAAGACAAGGGGGTGCTGACTATGTATATTTTTAAACAACAGCTGGTGCACGATATCTAAGGAAGTCTCAAGGATTTGCTCACCTGAGGTAGAGTATCTCATGATCATCTGTAGACCACACTATCTGCCTAGAGAGCATTCATCTGTATTTTTTGTAGCATTCTACATACCACCACAGGCCAATGCTGGCAGTAAGACCGCACTCAATATGCTGTATTCTGCAATAAGCAAACAGGAAAACACTCATCCAGAAGCGGCGCTCCTAGTGGCCGGGCACTTTAATGCAGGGAAACTTAAATCCGTTTTACCAAATTTCTATCAGCATGTTAAATGTGCAACCAGAGGGTAAAAAACTCTAGACCACTTTTACTCCACACACAGAGACGCATACAAAGCTCTCCCTCGCCCTCCATTTGGCAAATCTGACCATAATTCTATCCCCCTGATTCCTGTTTACAAGCAAAAATTAAAGCAGGAAGCACCAGTGAGATGAAGCAGATGCTAAGCTACAGGACTGTTTTGTTTGCACAGACTGGAATATGTTCTGGGTTTCTTCCGATGGCATTGAGGAGTACACCACATCAGTCATTGGCTTCATCAATAAGTTGCTTCGATGACATCATCCCCACAGTGACTGTACATACATACCCTAACCAGAAGCCATGGATTACAGGCATCCGCACTGAGCTAAAGGCTAGAGCTGCCACTTTCAAGAAACTCTAACCCGGAAGCTTATAAGAAATCCTGCTGTGCCCTCCAATGAACCATCAAACAGGCAAAGCGTCAATACAGAACTACGATCAAATCGTACTACACCGGCTCCGACGCTCGTTGGATGTGGCAGGAAGCACAGCCGAGAGCTGCCCAGTGACACAAGCCTACCAGACGAGCTAAACTACTTCTGCGCTCGCTTTGAGGAAAATAACACTGAAACATGCATGAGAGGACCAGCTGTTCTGACGACTGTGTCATCCCGCTCTCTGCAGCTAATGTGAGTAAGACCTTTAAACAGGTCAACATTCACAAGGCCGCAGGGCCAAATGGATTACCAGGACGTTTACTGCGAGCATGCGCTGACCAACTGGCAAGTGTCTTCACTGACATTTTCAACCTCTCCCTGTCCGAGTCTGTGATACCAACATGTTTTAAGCATACCACCATAGTCCCTGTGCCCAAGAACACTAAGGTAACATGCCTAAATGACTACCGACCCGTAGCACTCACGTATGTAGCCATGAAGTGCTTTGAAAGGTTGGGCATAGCTCACATCAACACCATTATCCCAGAAACCCTAGATCCATTCCAATTTGCATACCGCCCTAACAGATCCACAGATGATGCAATCTCTATTGCACTCCACACTGCCCTTTCCCACCTGGACAAAAGGAGCACATACGTGAGAATGCTATTCATTGACTACAGCTCAGCGTTCAACACCATAGTGCCCTCAAAGCTCATCCATAAGCTAAGGACGCAGGGACTAAACACCTCCGTCTGCAACTGGATCCTGGACGGGCCGCCCCCAGGTGGTAAGGGTAGGTAACTGGAGACTTATATCTCCCTTACTAACTATAAGCATCAGCTGTCATAGCAGCTTACCGATCACTGCACCTGTACACAGCCCATCTGTAAATAGCCCACCCAATTTCCTCATCCACATATTGTTATTTTATTGCTCTTTTGCACCCCAGTATCTCTACTTGCACATCATCATCTGTACATCTATCACTCCAGTGTTAATGCATGTAAATATAAATAAAGGGAACACTAAAATAACACATTCTAGATCTGAATGAATGAAATATTCTTATTAAATACTTTTTTCTTTGCTTAGTTGAATGTGCTGACAACAAAATCACACAAAAATTATCAATGGAAATCAAATGTATCAACCCCTGGAGGTCTGGATTTGGAGTCACACTCAAAATTAAAGTGGAAAACCACACTACAGGCTGATCCAACTTTGATGTAATGTCCTTAAAACAAGTCAAAATGAGGCTCAGTAGTGTGTGTGGCCTCCACGTGCCTGTATGACCTCCCTACAATGCCTGGGCATGCTCCTGATGAGGTGGCGGATGGTCTCCTGAGGGATCTCCTCCCAGACCTGGACTAAAACATCCGCCATGTCCTGGACAGTCTGTGGTGCAACATGGCGTTGGTGGATGGAGCGAGACATGATGTCCCAGATGTGCTCAATTGGATTCAGGTCTGGGGAACGGGCGGGCCAGTCCATAGCATCAATGCCTTCCTCTTGCAGGAACTGCTGACACACTCCAGCCACATGAGGTCTAGCATTGTCTTGCATTAGGAGGAAACCAGGGCCAACCGCACCAGCATATGGTCTCACAAGGGGTCTGAGGATCTCATCTCGGTACCTAATGGCAGTCAGGCAACCTCTGGCTGTGCGGCCCCCCAAAGAAATGCCACCCCACACCATGACTGACCCACCGCCAAACCGGTCATGCTGGAGGATGTTGCAGGCAGCAGAACGTTCTCCACGGCGTCTCCAGACTCTGTCATGTCTGTCACGTGCTCAGTGTGAACCTGCTTTCATCTGTGAAGAGCACAGGGCGCCAGTGGCGAATTTGCCAATCTTGGTGTTCTCTGGCAAATGCCAAACGTCCTGCACGGTGTTGGGCTGTAAGCACAAGCCCCACCTGTGGACATCGGGCCCTCATACCACCCTCATGGAGTCTGTTTCTGACCGTTTGAGCAGACACATGCACATTTGTGGCCTGCTGGAGGTCATTTTGCAGGGCGGCTCTGGCAGTGCTCCTCCTTGCACAAAGGCGGAGGTAGCGGTCCTGCTGCTGGGTTGTTGCCCTCCTACGGCCTCCTCCACGTCTCCTGATGTACTGGCCTGTCTCATGGTAGCGCCTCCATGCTCTGGAGACTACGCTGACAGACACAGCAAACCTTCTTGCCACAGCTCGCATTGATGTTCCATCCTGGATGAGCTGCACTACCTGAGCCACTTGTGTGGGTTGTAGACTCCGTCTCATGCTACCACTAGAGTGAAAGCACCGCCAGAATTCAAAAGTGACCAAAACATCAGCCAGGAAGCATAGGAACTGAGAGGTGGTCTGTGGTCACCACCTGCAGATCCACTCCTTTATTGGGGGTGTCTTGCTAATTGCCTATAATTTCCACCTGTTGTCTATTCCATTTGCACAACAGCATGTGAAATGTAATGTCAATCAGTGTTGCTTCCTAAGTGGACAGTTTGATTTCACAGAAGTGTGATTGACTTGGAGTTACATTGTGTTGTTTAAGTGTTCCCTTTATTTTTTTGAGCAGTGTATTTTGCCACTATGGCCTATTTATTGCCTTACCTCCCTAATCTTACAACATTTGCACACACTGTATATAGATATTTATATTGTGTTAATAACTGTACATATGTCTATCCCATGTGTTGTTTTTGATGCACTGCTTTGCTTTATCTTGGCCAAGTCGCAGTTGTAATTAAGAAATTGTTCTCAACTGGCCTACCTGGTTAAATAAAGGTGAAATAAAATACATTATACGCCACGCTGATCCTCAACACAGGGGCCCCTCAGGGGTGCGTGCTCAGTCCCCTCCTGTACTCCATGTTCACTCATGAC
The DNA here is from genome assembly GCF_034236695.1 of Oncorhynchus nerka. Taxonomy (NCBI): domain Eukaryota; kingdom Metazoa; phylum Chordata; class Actinopteri; order Salmoniformes; family Salmonidae; genus Oncorhynchus; species Oncorhynchus nerka. Next base: position 50,122,002 of record NC_088419.1, on the reverse strand, counting down.
TGCACGGCCAGGCATGACTCCAACACCATCATTAAGTTTGCCGATGACACAACAGTGGTAGGCCTTATCACCGACAACGACGAGACAGTGCGTATGGCCCAGTACTTCACTGTGGCCAAGCTTCCTATCATCCAGGACCTCTATACCAGGCGGTGTCAGAGGAAAGCCCTAAAAATTGCCAAAGACTGTATAGAGTCTCGCTATTGTTATTTTACTGCTGCTCTTTAATTACTTATTCCTTTTATTTCTTATTCTTATTCATATTTTTTAAACTGCATTGTTGATTAGGGGCTTGTAAAGTAAGCATTTCACTATAAGGTTGTATTGTGTTGTATTCGACGCATGTGACTAATACAATTTGATTTGAAGTACTGTTCAAAACACGCACATCATGAATTGAAATTGGGCCTTCAAACAAATTAGCATGAAGGGAAGGACATCAGTCACACATCGAAAAAATAAATGTTTCATCGAAAAGGAATGTCATTCCTTTCTGGTCTAAATGCAGACGTGTGCATTACATTCTCATAAGCAGTGATTTTTATAGAGTTATGGAATGGGGAAGAAACCCCAATAACTCAGAGACATTGATGTCAATGTCGTCAGTCAATATGCAAAAAAATATGACATAATGTTACAATTTTCACTCAAGTTACTGAGATGGTTTTAAGAGTGTACCGGTCTTTGGGAAAGCCACCAGCATGCCAAGAGTCAACTCTCCGGCTAATGTCCGGAACTGAAACCTGAGAGCCAGACCAGCATGCATCACTCAGCCAGACCAGCATGCATCACCAGTGCTACAGGTCACAGTCAGTATGAAAGACACACTGTAATCGGCCTACTGTATACTACGATGTAAGATTTTAAATTGTTGATTTGACAGGTAGGATACAGTGAGACTTTGCTCAGGTTACAGAGAAGAAGGACACTGGGGAGTTGTGGGGCCTGTGTTTGACACAGGTCCACTGAAGAAGTTATGTCATCAAAGCTGGGGACACACCAAATAGTGTTTCAAGAGCACGGATTACTATGATGTGAAAAAAGCAACGGGTGCCAGTGTCATTACAGCTGCTCTCTAGTGTTCACCCCACCTCATCCATCCACCTCCTCTCTTGGGGCAGAGGGTAGTGTGAACGGTGGAGTCAGTTCCTTGAATCAGTCAGTTCCTTGAAGACTGAATGGTATTGGTCCCAACCAGAGACCCTCAAGGCATCAGGGACAACAAGAAGACTGCCTTATATAGCCCCACAGCTGTGGGAACTAATCAAGTCTGGCGACAGGTCGCTTGAATCAGGCCAGGCCTGAGCCTCAGCTGCTGTGGCACGGCCAAACACCCCTTCGACCAGCCTCAGAATGGTACGGCCCACACACCCCTATGTCTGTCCAGCCCTGGAGTGGAACGTCTCGTCAGACTTTCACTATGCTGGGTCAGAGGCACTGGTCTAGTGATGGTCACTACCGTAATAATTTAATTCACTTTAATTGGTAAGTGTGAAATAATATGATACCCCTGCCAAAAGGATACCCAAGCTAAGATACTACGATATGTACATTGCTTTTCCCTCAACATATTGGTATATCTTGTCTCACAAGATAGACCACTACATCAGGGTGTCTTTATGTGAAAACAACATAAGAGAGATGTCTGTATCGATGAGTAGCTTGCCAATCTATAATTGGCTCATCTGCTGAAACAGACAACACATACATGTGTGTAAAACGAGATTAAAGTTGTGGATGAAAGCTGCCAACTGGTGGCAGGTCTGACTGCGTGGCAGCAGTATCAGACTGGACTAGTGTCTTCCGACACGGCCCGACATGTCATGACCCCGTGACCTGGTGGGGCCTCTCCTTTCCAGGAGCTGCCTTGTCCGTGCGGTTAACTGTGGTGGCACACAGACAAGTGTCCTGCTTTTGAGGTGGCAAGATAAGATCCCCCCCCCCCCCAAACACAAACATAGAGAGCAAATCAAGTCATTTCTGTTGAATTTTTGCTACTGGGATTGGGGACTTACTGTCATTAGACTTCTCCCATTAAAGGGGTAACCTGAAGTTGCTACATCCATTTTTGGACTTGTAAATTAATAATATTACCCATTGATTCCTGAAGAATACGGCTTATTATAACTTGTTTTGCTCTAATGTTGTTATACACAGTAAATGTAAACAAACACTGTTTAGCCTCAAAACATATTTAAAACTAGAATTTTGATATCGCGGACGGTCAGTCATTGCATCCATAGCGCTGCCTATGAATTTGAGAGTGGATACATTTCTCCAGCCCTATCCCTCAGCTTTTTACCAAAATGGGAACGGGGAGAACGTTTTGTTATTGTTTCAACTGCTGATTGCCGCTTTAAAGGCAGGATGTGTAGAGGTCCACTACTGTAGACCTTTATTTTTTACAGGAGTCCAGAGATTGGCGCTGTGCTCCACTGAACTACATTATGGCCACCACAACATCGATGGGAAGGTGCTGTTTCAGGGGAATGTCACAGAGTCCAAGCTGTGGTGTGTGTGAGCTCAGCTGCAGGGGGACTTGACAGGTGAGAGGCCACTATGACAGGTGTAAGTCTCTGGTTAAGTTTCTGCTAGCATAGAGAGCCTACAGGAGATCACATTGAATTATAGCTATAATTTAAGGACTATAAACCTTTCCACAACAGAGTAACAAGTTATGGAATAGTTGCAATGGAATAGTCTTTTTTTTGGTCTTTTTTTATTTTATTATTAGTTTGTGCCTACATAGCCGTGTTAATGTAAACCATATTATTGAGAGACACGAAAAATGGGAATTCAAGATTCTTTTGGGGAAACTTTTCTGCCATTCCAGATCCTTCCAGACAAATCTTGGGCACATTTCTGAACAGGGCACAAGGGTGATATCTGGTTCCAATGATATGCACGGTGGGACAAAAAATACCTCTGTTTCCTCTAGATGCCTCTGTAAGTAGATACAAAGCCTTCAGAAAGTAATCAGACCACTTGACTTTTTCTAAATGTTGTTAGGTTACAGCCTTATTCTAGAATTGATACAATTGTTTTTCCCCCTAATCAGTCTACACACAATACTCCATAATGACGAAGCAAAAACTGGATTTTAGAAATGTTTGCTAATTTATTACAAATAAAAAACGTAAACATACATTTACATAAGTATTCAGACCCTTTAGTCAGTACTTTGTTGAAGCACCTTTGGCAGCGATTACAACCTTCTTGGGAATGACTCTGCAAGCTTGGCACACCAGTATTTGGGGAGTTTCCCCATTCTTCTCTGCAGATCCTCTCAAGCTCTGTCAGGTTGGATGAGGAGCGTTGCTGCACAGATATTTTCAGGTATCTCTAGAGATGTTAGATCGGGTTCAAGTCCGGGCTCTGGCTGGGCTATTTAAGGACATTCAGAGACTTGTCCAGAAGCTACTCCTGCGTTGTCTTGGCTGTGTGCTTAGGGTCATTGTCCTGTTGGAAGGTGAAACTTTACCCCAGTCTGAGGTCCTGAGCGCTCTGGAGCAGGTTTTCCTCAAGGATTTCTCTGTACTTTGCTCTGTTCATCTTTGCCTCAATCCTGACTAGTCTTCCAGTCCCTGCCGTTGAAAAACATCCGCACAGCATGATGCTGCCACCACCATGCTTCACTGTAGGGATGGTGCCAGGTTTCCTCCAGAAGTGACGCTTGGCATTCAGGTCAAATAGTTCAATCTTGGTTTCATAAGACCAGAGAATCTTGTTTCTCATGGTCCTAGTCTTTAGGTGCCTTTTGGCAAACTCCAAGAGGGCTGTCATGTGCCTTTTACTGAGAAATGGCTTCTGCCTGGACACTCTACCATAAGGGCCTGATTGGTGGAGTGCTGCAGAGATGGTTGTCCTTTTGGAAGGTTTTCCCATTTCCACAGAGGAACTCTCAAACTCTGTCAGAGTGACAATTGGATTCTTGGTCACCTCCCTGACCAAGGCCCTTCTCCCCAATTGCTCAGTTTGGCCTGGCGGCCACCTCTAGGGAGAGTCTTGGTGGTTCCAACCAAACTTCTTACATTTAAGAATGATGGAGGCCACTATGTTCTTGGGGACCTTCAATGATGTAGAAATGTTTTGGTACCCTTCCCCAGATCTGTGCCTCAACGCAATCCTGTTTCAGAGCTCTACGGACAATTCCCTCGACCTCAGCTTGGTTTTTACTCTGACATGCACTGTCAACTGTGGAACCTTATATAGGTAGGTGTGTGCCTTTCCAAATCATGTCCAATCAATTGAATTTACCACAGGTGGACTCCAATCATGTTGTCGCAACATCTCAAGGATGATCAATGGAAACAGGATGCACCTGAGCTCAATTTCGAGTCTCATAGCAAAGGGTCTGAATACTTATTAAGTAAGGTATTTCAGTTGTTATTTTGATAAATTTGCTAATTAAAAAAAAAACTGTTTGTGCTTTGTCATTATGGGGTATCGTGTGTAGACTGCTGAGGTTTTCCCCCCTCCATTTTAGAATAAGGCTGTAACGTAACAAAATGTGAAAAAGTCAAGGGGTCTGAGTACTTTCCAAAGGCACTGTATAATGTCAGTACTATCAGTTAACAGCCACTGGCTATATTTAGGCCCATGACAAGTGAGACCTGGCTCGGTGACCAAGTGCCCAGAAGCAGAGCAGTTGACTTATCAATTACAAATAACTTTTCCATGATCCACAGCTCTGATCTGGGTCAGCGATTGACTCTGGCTTACCCATTTGAAAAGCGTGAGCAATTTTGGTAACCTGAGATTCTGTCGCGATCTTATATTGTAGACCATCTTCTTTTATTTATGTGCTGATATAATTCAGTAGACACTTGTCAACTGTGAACTCAATGGCCAATACAGTATAGTAGTAATGTTATGCCAACATAGAAATCAGGTTCACCATTCATCAGTAAACTGGGATTGTTATGTTTTCACACCATTCTCCTGTTTAAATATATGCAAATCTTCTGTTCCATAATTGATCCATTCTCGTTGGAAATATACATATCAAAACAAATGTTGAGTTACTCATCTTCACATGTACCCCTCATTTTTTCGATTTTGGGGGAAACAAGTGGAAGTTCTTATTACCTACTATAATAATTCACGATCCAAAACTTTAGTAACAGTCACCGCTGCCCTCTAGTGGTGATGGATAAAGTTGGCAGTGCACCTGTTTTTTTGTAAAGGGAATTAATTACACAGTACATAGTAGGTAACACATTTCACAATTATAACTTTTCCTATGTATTACTTTTAGGACAAGGAGCAAAGAGTCTGTATGATACGAATTAGCATAGAAAATGTATCTGCATTTAATGTAATACCATTATCCTCTGTTTCAACAAAATCTCTGCAAAGCCAACCCTCTCACCGTCTTGGAGAGGGCACCATCTGTGGAGAGAAAGACATTCAGGTTAATACAATACAACATAAAGTCCTCCACAATGTCAATGCAATCTATGGTGCATTAATACTCACAAATGGCTGTTATTTAGTCACAATCATTATGAGATGATAATAACATATTATAAGGGGGTCATACATACTCGTGACAAGTTACAATGCCTTATAACCAGATCATAAGGTCTTATACCTGCATGCTTGAAGTAAGGTGTACCTGAATTAAATGATAGAAATAGCCTTGATCCCCAAACCCTGGTTATCAGGTCATAGTCTGGCTGTTACTTTGCATTGACATGACTGACCTCTTTTTCCTCTGCTGGCCTGGTCCCACTGCAACGTCCCACACAGACATATTCATCCTGCACATCACTTCTGTTCTCATAAAACTGAAGATCTAGGTTCCCCCACATAAACACATCAATCACAGTCAATCAATCAATCACTTTATTATCCCAGTTGGGAAAACTGTTTAAAAAAATGGACTGATGTGCTTTAAAGAACAGTTTAGAGCTTCACTCTAAGAGCTCAACTCTGGCATTGTCTTTTGCAGGACTTACTTCTGACTTGACGGGAGCCTTCTCAACCCTTTGACCGTAAAAGGATTAGCCTTATTGTTTCCTTTCTTGGATGAAGAACTGGGAACATCAGGGAGAGCGGCGGCCTGCATGGAAGAGGTCTCTCGATAGCCGTTACACCACACCACGTTGTTTTTGAATGTTGACAGGGAGATGTCCCCTAAGGTGGCACTCTTATTGGCTCGTGGGTGCCTCCTGATGACAGCGCTGCTCCTGAGTCGCTGGTTCCTCCGCAAGGCGTCCAACGAGGTGTGTGTTTGCTGCACTGTCAGCAGCTTGATGCCCATGTTGTTGATAGGTGAGTAGACTGTGCCATTTGGCTCATAGTAGGACAGCTCCTTGTCTCCACAATTCTGAGATTAATGGAAAAAGAGATCAAGTATAGGTATAGGAATAGGGGACCATTTGGGACGTAACCAAGGTCTCCAGATTCAATCTCATGGATCTACAGAGCATTCAAAGTATTGTTGAGCAATATGAATCATTCTAGTGTGGAAGTAAACTGGGAAGTTAAAACTTAGATGTTGGTTAACTCACTTGAAATGACCTTAGCATAGTGTGGCAGGTAAAACAGAGCATTTCATCATCTTGAACACTGTTGGGAAATCAGTTTTTCCTGAACTCAGTAACAGTGGCATGTATTTTAGTAATTAAACCTTACATAAGATTTCGCATGGACAGACTTTCACTGGCTCTAATCTGTATCAACCAAAACTAGACATAATAGAATAGAAGAGAATCATATCAATTTTGGTGTGACATTTACATCTGTCTTTTGCCTATGACGTGTATTCCAGGCTTTCTAGAATAAAGTGTAGCCTATTGGAAATATCATTTTTGAGCACGCATTTAAAAGTTCACATCATCAGACTGAAAGTAGCCTTTTTGCTTACCATGCAGAAGATAACTTTTTACATTCATCCGTCTGTTTGTGTTTGGAAAACGTGTCTCTTTTTTCAGATATAAGTGCATATTGTTGCTCCAAGTAGTCTCCAGTAGCGCTGTTGTTTTTACCTCTGATTGGTGGCATGGTAAAATCGAAGGGCTCTTCCTCGCAGCTTTTCAGCACCACCCATGTCCCCGGATGTGTAGGGATATGTGTGTGACAGGGGAAACGGCGCAATCTGTCACGTCTGAATTGTTCAATGAACCGCTCAGGGTCGTTGTAATGCTGAGATTGCGATATGACATCACATGTATTCTCTGCACACTCTCTTCTCTGATATGAAATTATTTTTCCGGACAGTTTGCCCTTGGTGCAAATATCAATCCTGTAACTACATGCATCTTGCGACCAGGCACCGACTCCGCCATTGCTCTCTGTTTGATCATAGTAATCAACACAGTCATCGCCGACCTCCAATAAATGTGCAGTTGAAAGTCGATCCTGTTCTTCTTTCGCACAACATTTAATATGTCGTTTCATGACACTTTGCTTTTATCATAGCCTATAACTTCATTAATTGTGGCGTAGGATTTTGTAGGCCCATGTTCATGACATTGGTCCACATTGTTGCGTAAAAGACTCCAGTCCCGTTACATGGTAACCACAGCATCAGCCGACATGACGCCGTACAACTATGGACTTTTTAACTATAGTACCATTTTTTATTAACTCGTTTTTGAAATGATTCATTCAACTTTTGAGGTATTTGATAACTGTCAATAAATGTGTCTTCGGGGCAGGCAATCAATTAGGGAATATTGCCTTAAAAAGAGGAGTGTCTTGCATACTTTTTTTTGCATTGAATTGTTATAGCATATTTGTAACACTTAGATGGAACAACCTTTCCAATATGCAATCAATAGGCCTAAGAAATATAATGACCCAGGGCCTATATGCTATAGCCTACAATACCTGGGCATGCTTGGCCTACACTGGCTGGACTGTGTAAAATAATAATAATAACCTAACTCATCATGACGCCCTTCCCTTGTCAAATCAGATTGTAATTGCTCACATACACATATTTAACAGATGTTATTGTGGGTGCAACGAAATGCGTGTGTCCCTTGTAAGAGGAAATATCAAATGACACATAATAGGATTCGCCTCACATACAGTTATTACAACTACTGTACTTAAACCACATCTACATATGTATTAAGGAAAGAAGGGGGGCTCTACTGGACGGGGCGCAAAAGACAAGCATGCGCAGTACCAACAATTTAGATTTAGACCACTTCCTGCTCCGAAAAGCTTACATTTATCGCGATAGATCCAATTTCGTACGTGTAGACGACGGCCTTGTCTTGGAATGAAACACAATCGCTTTATCTATCAAGAGTGAAATACATATTTGTCTGCCACTTTCGGAAAATATCAGATCGATGGGCTTTCTCTGAAACTGTAGCTATAATGGTCCATGACAGGAGTGAGTAAGCTCATGGTAAGTCGAAGTAGCTAACGTTAGCTAGTTAAATCTTGGTTTCGATACATTGTGAGCTTTCTAGCTAGCTAACTAACACCTATAGATTCGCTGGCTAGCTACGTTAACGTGATTAGCTTCTCTATGTCAGATTACTTGTTGGTGTGTGCCTTTCTGGTCAACGGCGCTTTAGGAAGAAGTTGTCCGCTAACGCTATCGACGTTAACATTAGCTAATCTCTTTAACTCGATACCAAAGATTTGTTTTGTGTCGATACTTGGTGGTTGCTAGCTAGCAATCAACATGCGCATCCTATTTGTCTAGTTAACGCGCTTATCCAAAAACGACAATAGTAGGTAGCCAACTAGTTTCGTTGGCCAGCTAGCTGGCTACTCTAGTTACTTAGCTAATTTAGTATGTGGACGGCGCGCTATTTTGTTTAGGTTGTCAGCCATTTAACATTAATTTGTTTTTGTCTTCCGTGTAAGTAACACTAGCAAGCTAGGACCAATAAGAACAACTAACGTAATGTTTGTCAGTTGACGTTATAGCATGATTGACCAGAAGTAATGAGTCGGATCACTATTATCCACTGCAGAGGGATAACGTTAGGTAACTTAGATGGCTAAAATGCCACAGACGTTGATGCTGATGCGAACGCAAACACGTTAGTGATCAGTATGAATTAGTTAGCTGACGTAGGTAACACTTGTGCATGTCGCGTTCTCTAGCTAGGTAGCAAGCTGTCTTGGGTTTTAGGTCGTTGCTTGGTGCAGTGAGATGACTAAACTATCACGCGAGACAGATACCATGCCTGTCTGTTGCAGCCAAACCCGTCGGTTGTGTGAAGTGTCGGATGGGGTTATTGACCAGTTTTAGCCCGGCTAACCTCTCCTTGCTGCTTTATCGGCCTGTCTGTTTGGTCATTAGGGCCCATAAACTGTCCGTAACATATGTGTCGCCTAATTACATTGTTTCTGCAGAGGAACCGCTGACCAAAGCTGCCAAAAAGCCTCCTTCCGTTTGTAAGCATATCCTCTAACCCTTGTTGCTATTTAAAGCACTGATCTGGCGGCAGAGGCGCAGATTTTTAATGTTGTCTGGTGTGTGGCTGTGCTGATGTGATGCAATGACGACTGCAGATTGTTTCGAGCTTTTCATGATTGTGTGTGTGTGTGTGTGTGTGTGTGTGTGTGTGTGTGTGTGTAGAGGATGAGAAGAGCACAGGTGCAGCAGCAGCGTTCAGGGCTGTGAGCTCAGTGACTCTCTCTGTGGGCTCAGGATGGCGCAGGGAGGCCCTCAGTTAGACTATCACATCCTGCAGGACCTCAAGCAGCGCTTCCCCGAGATCCCAGAGGGAGTAGTGTCCCAGTGCCTTCTGCAGGTATGCTACCGTAGCCAGACAGCTATGATCACACGCAATAATAGTGTGTCCCCCAAATGACACCTTATTCCCTATAGTGTATTACTTTGGCCGGGGCCATATGGACCCTGGTCAAAAGTAACATTTAAGCCCTGTTGCCACTGGCTCTTAAAATTAGGGCCAAATTCGAGCTGGCTCGAATGGAATTCTCAACTTTGAGCTGGATCTAAGGAAATCCGAGCCAGTGCAGCCCAGTTTCACAACTGGTGCCAGTTCGATTAGAATTCGGGTTGGGGATGCTGTTACCATGCAACCACCAAGCTGATCACTGCTGGATGCGGACAAAACGCTAGCTCTTCTGAGCACATGGACAAGCAGTACTGCAGTAGTTAGACATGAAACAAATGACCACCATAGCTGTATCCTTTATTTATTAATGTATGCACTAAACAATAACCTTTATGAGAACAGAGCCCTCAATGCTAGCTAGCTACCTAACATTAGCTAGCAAATCAGTCTAAAGAAGCGAACAGGTATTTTAGCTGGCCAGGCTCTATCGAAAGCTAGCTAGCTGTCATCTGGTTTGCTTGGATAGCTAGCTAATAGACCATGGCATGAGAGATAGGAATTAAGCTAGCTAGACTTGTATGCTAACGACAACGCTAATGTCAGCGAGCTAAATACATGGCTCTGAGTCTGGCTTGCACTGGCAGGAGTATGGGGTAATGTTAGTTACAGGGGGAATTTCATTCTTCAACATCTCGCTAGCTAGAAGCCAGCTGCAGTCACATATTGGCTGCCTAGCAACATTATATCATTTATCATTTCCGGAGGCAGTGGAAACGCTTTGAAGTCAACCTAGGTTGGGCCCATTTTAAGGCCAGTGGAAAGGGGCTTTAGTGTACTGCATAGGGAATTAGGGTGCCATTTGGGGCTCACTCAGGCTACAAACATGCACTGATTCTCTCATTGAAATGCCTGTATGCTGCTTCACGGATCTAGGCTTACACATGTATGCCTATATATGAAGTTGAACATCGCCTCCCGAGTGGCACACTGCATCGCAGTTCTAGCTGTGCCACTAGAGATCCTGGTTCGAGTCCAGGCTCTGTCGCAGTCGGCCGCGACCGGGAGACCCATGGGGTGGCGCAAAATTGGCCCAGCATTGTCCGAGTTCGCGCTCTAGCGGCTCATGTAGTGGGCTGTAATTACCACTTGGATACCATGAAATTTGGGAGAATAAAGAGTTAAACTTCTTTTTTTTAAACATTGACAGTTGTTTGTGTGGTTTAGTTTGATGATCTGTTATGACCCCAGGAAGTTAGTATGCCTCTGTTTTTCTATTGTAAATCGACAGACCAGTGACCCCTATAGAACTACAACATCAGTCTGGGCCCCATCACTGAACCTTTTATCCTGTCTCCTTTCCTCCTCCAGAACAACAATAACCTGGATATATGCTGTCACCTGCTGGCTCAGGAGAGTAACAGATACCTCTATGGGGAGTACCAAAGTCCAGAGGAGGCCCGCCTGAGCCGGAACCACATGCTGCACATCCAGCTAGGGGGCTACCCCCCCTCGGAGGCGGGCAAGGACAACGGAGGCGGGCGGTCCCTGGTGCACAGCTCCAGTGACGGTTACATCGAGCCCCAGCGCGTCGGCTTCACGGAGCCCCTCTCGGCCCCCGCCACCATAGCCCCCTCGCTGGGGTACAACCCCTTCTTCATGAATGACCACGGGGGACGCACGGCCAGCACCCCCACTCCGCCTCCCGTGCAGGGAATGTCCCCTACCTACTCGCCTGTTCCTCGCTACACCATGAACCCTATCACTGTCACTCTGTCCCAGAACCTGCCCAACGCCCCCCAGGCCCTGCAGATCCCCGCCGGTCACTATGGCAACAGTGGCGGTAATGCCCTCTACATCCGGCCCTCCCCCTCCCAGAGCCCGCAGCCCTCCCCCTGGCCCTCGTCCGGGCAGCCTGTGTATCAGCCCTTGCCCTACACCACTCCCACCTACCAGTCCCCGTATAGCTCGCCCCAGCACCAACCCCAACAGCAGGTGCAGCCCCAACAGCAGGTGCAGCCCCAACAGCAGGTGCAGCCCCAACAGCAGGTGCAGCCCCAACAGCAGGTGCAGCACCAACAGCAGGTGCAGCACCAACAGCAGGTGCAGCACCATCCCCAGCACCAAACCCAGCACCAGCAGACCCATGTCTTCCTGCCCATCAGCCCTCCCACCTTGGCCAGCATGCCCTACCACCACCAGCAACAACAGCAGCAGCAGCAGCCCATCTACCGGCCGTACCTACCCAAGAGCTCCCTGAAGAACCAGATTGAGATCACCCTGGAGGGCCCGCGGCCCCGCAGCAACTCCCCCGTGCACTGCCCCCCGGGACAGACTCTCTACATGGCTACCAGCCCCTCGCCCAGCTCACCCCAGCGGGGCCTCAGCCTGAGCGGGGGGAGCTCTGCCACCTTCCACCCCGGGGTATACCTGCCCCAGTGCCCCGCGCGGCCCCGGCCCACTTCCTCACCCCAGCCAGGCAGCCAGGCGGGCTACACCTTTAAGATCAAAGTGTCCCCAGGCCAGGCCCAGCAGCAGAGGCCGCTCTCAGGTTCCCCTCCAGTGGCCGCCTCTCCTGAATCTCTGCTCAACATGGTGGACCAGGGGGAGCATCACGCGCTGGCCCCGGCACCCATCCTGCCCATCTCAGCCCTGCCCGGTAACATCGTCAGCCACATCGCCAACCGCATGCCGCGCCGCTCCAGCTCGGGCTCCGACGACTACGCTTACACCCAGGGTAAGCACGGCTTATGAACGGATACGTTTGTGTGTGTGTGCGCACGCTCACAGAACCATGTATGCGTTCCTGCACATCCGCATGCCGTATCCGGCCCACCTCCCGACCCGTCCCACCTGTTTGAAGCCCTGTCTTCCCACCACTGTGTCCCCCAGCTCTCCTGCTGCACCAGAGGGCCCGGATGGAGCGTCTGCTGAAGGAGCTGCTGATGGAGAGGCAGAAGCTGGAGCAGCTGAAGGCAGACGTCAACGACATGGAGTACGACGCCCTCCAGAGACGGTTCAGGCGAGTCAACAGCACCAGCCTCATCCCCCGGGTAAGAGGGACACACACACATATACGGGGGGAGCAACACGCAGATGTGATTGCATAGGCATCCCTAAACACATACATCGGTGAGGTTTAAATGCATGATCACGTGCACGCATATACACACTCCTTTTGAAGGCATAGTACTTAACATGTTTTTTCTTTTTTGCACACACACACACCTTTGAATGCTTAGGCACACAAACACGTTTGAAGGCACACATACAAACACACGCACATTAGCTACATACATGTATAAAAAAATATATATATATATATTATATGTATATGTGTATATTTCTGTGAAATTTGTATACAAACAGTAAATCAATGCAGGGTATAGAGTTGTCTCAATACAGAGTTGTCTACATTTGTATTTTTTTGGTCTCATCCAACCCACCGGTGTTCTGCGGCTGTTCCAGCCTGAAGAGATGACCCGGTTGCGCAGTCTGAACAGACAGCTACAGATTGATGTTGACTGTACCCTGAAGGAGACGGATCTTCTGCAGTCTCTAGGTACACACACACACACACACACACACACACACACACACACACACACACACACACACACAGAGAAACACACAAACAGGCGTTTGAAGATGCAATATGTACAAGAGCACACATTCAGGTGTCAAATAACAGATGCTGTATGAGTTGTGTAATTTGTCATCAGGGAAGTTTGATCCGCAAGCCGAGAACAACTTTTATAAGAACATTCAGACCGGTCCGGTGGTACCGCCCAAGCCAGGAAGAAAAGGTGAGATACAGGATGTCGTCTGTTGTACCACTGTAAACATTGGTAGGACTTTCTTTTTAAGGGGGCAATCTGTGGTTGGTACATCCAGTTTTTGGACTTAAATGAATTATATATGCCCTCTGTTTCTTGAAGGATTTCAGACCAACCCTCTTCCTGTAGGTCTACTGTCCTATAGGATTTCAGACCAACCCTCTTCGTGGAGGTCTACTGTCTTGTAGGATTTCAGACCAACCCTCTTCCTGGAGGTCTACTGTCCTATAGGATTTCAGACCAACCCTCTTCCTGGAGGTCTACTGTCCTGTAGGATTTCAGACCAACCCTCTTCCTGGAGGTCTACTGTCTTGTAGGATTTCAGACCAACCCTCTTCCTGGAGGTCTACTGTCTTGTAGGATTTCAGACCAACCCTCTTCCTGGAGGTCTACTGTCCTGTAGGATTTCAGACCAACCCTCTTCCTGGAGGTCTACTGTCCTGTAGGATTTCAGACCAACCCTCTTCCTGGAGGTCTACTGTCCTGTAGTATTTCAGACCAACCCTCTTCCTGGAGGTCTACTGTCCTATAGGATTTCAGACCAACCTTCTTCCTGGAGGTCTACTGTCCTATAGGATTTCAGACCAACCCTCTTCCTGGAGGTCTACTGTCCTGTAGGATTTCAGACCAACCCTCTTCCTGGAGGTCTACTGTCTTGTAGGATTTCAGACCAACCCTCTTCATGGAGGTCTACTGTCCTGTAGGATTTCAGACCAACCCTCTTCCTGGAGGTCTACTGTCCTGTAGGATTTCAGTTCAACCCTCTTCCTGGAGGTCTACTGTCCTGTAGGATTTCAGACCAACCCTCTTCCTGGAGGTCTACTGTCCTATTGGATTTCAGACCAACCCTCTTCCTGGAGGTCTACTGTCCTGTAGGATTTCAGACCAACCCTCTTCCTGGAGGTCTACTGTCCTGTAGGATTTCAGACCAACCCTCTTCCTGGAGGTCTACTGTCTTGTAGGATTTCAGACCAACCCTCTTCCTGGAGGTCTTACTGTCCTGTAGGATTTCAGACCAACCCTCTTCCTGGAGGTCTTACTGTCCTGTAGGATTTCAGACCAACCCTCTTCCTGGAGGTCTACTGTCTTGTAGGATTTCAGACCAACCCTCTTCATGGAGGTCTACTGTCCTGTAGGATTTCAGACCAACCCTCTTCCTGGAGGTCTACTGTCCTGTAGGATTTCAGTTCAACCCTCTTCCTGGAGGTCTTACTGTCCTGTAGGATTTCAGACCAACCCTCTTCCTGGAGGTCTTACTGTCCTGTAGGATTTCAGACCAACCCTCTTCCTGGAGGTCTACTGTCTTGTAGGATTTCAGACCAACCCTCTTCATGGAGGTCTACTGTCCTGTAGGATTTCAGACCAACCCTCTTCCTGGAGGTCTACTGTCCTGTAGGATTTCAGTTCAACCCTCTTCCTGGAGGTCTTACTGTCCTGTAGGATTTCAGACCAACCCTCTTCCTGGAGGTCTACTGTCTTGTAGGATTTCAGACCAACCCTCTTCATGGAGGTCTACTGTCTTGTAGGATTTCAGACCAACCCTCTTCCTGGAGGTCTACTGTCCTGTAGGATTTCAGTTCAACCCTCTTCCTGGAGGTCTACTGTCCTACTGGATTTCAGACCAACCCTCTTCCTGGAGGTCTACTGTCCTTTAGGATTTCAGACCAACCCTAATTTAGCAGTTTTGATTCAGCTAGCGAAGGTCTTGTTGAGCAGCTAATTACTAGAATCCGGTGTGTTAAATTAGGGTTGGACTGAGAACCCACAGGACGGTAGATCTCCAGGAAGAGGGTTGGGCAGCCCTGCTATATAGCCTCAAAACGTGGTTAAAACTATAATTTTGGTTTCATGGATGGTCAGTCCTTGCATCTATCTATATCTCTTGAGTTTGAGAGTGGTTCCATTTCTCCAGCCCCGTACCTCAGCTGTTTACGAAAACAGTGGTGGGGTGTCTGCTTTGTTATTGTTTGAACAGCAGGTTTCCCCTCTGCGGTATAGCCTAGCTCTTTATAACTTGTTTTATGCATGTATGAGCCTTTTTTATAATGCCTTGTATTACATTTTACAGAATATTGCTTGTTTTAGTTTTTTCCTCAAATGCTCTCTGATCACTCCCTATCAGTAGACCAAATGTGATAAATGATCGAGTGACCATGCCTTTTGTCGATTTACTTTTGTGTTGCAGAGACTCCCTGTGTGGACATTCTCCAAATGTTTTTGAAAGCATTTCCTTCTCAAACAGGTCTTAAAATGGTGCCGTCTGTTTGTATGATTGGTGTGTGTGTGGTGTAATGACTTTAATTTAATTTCGTGCTTGATATTGTAACTCACCTTATTCGCCACTAAATAGTCTCACCCTCGTTGGTGATATACGACAGCCATTTTGCACCAGAAGGCTCACCACTACCACACCAGCTATAGCAGTGGAAGGATTGTGGCAATTTGATCCTGTATATGACAGTAGTAGGATAAAGGAGCAGGTTATGCATCTAGCTATGACACCAGTGTGGTCGACACCCCTGCGCTTGCCATGAATGCCTATGGGATCCTTGCTGAACAACGAGTTAGGTCCTCTGTTAACATCCCATTGGAAGGACTTAAAAAAAAAAAAAAAATCCTCCCCTGTTATGTTTGGTACTGTGACGATGAACCGGTCACGCCAGTTTTGCAGAGGGCGAGACCTGCCTCTTCATTTCGATGAAACCAGTGGGTGAGCAGTGCGGTTTCGTGTGAGGCTCGCGCTGCTCAGAATAAAATTACGCTGGTTCAGTTGACAAGATTCCGTTGCGCGGCTCATGCCCGAGAACACTTGATAAAGTGGCTTGCTGTCTTCTCCTGCCGGCAAAATGCGGTGTAAAAGAAACACTGTTTTCCTAACGCCCCAGTTGACCTCCTCTGTAAGACTTGTGGTATTTGCTGCGTTTGTTGGTGCGATACTAAGTAGAGCTGGGAATCGCCAAGGACCTCACGAGACAATATTATCACCATATTTAGGTGCCGATGCGATATGTATTACGATTCTTACAATTCTATATGTATTGCAATTTAATGTTCTAAGCATATTGCTGAGAAAACAAGTTTTGGTTAAGGAAATTAAAGTGCTGAAAACATGCTTGCTCACGATTGAGAACAAGCTATAGGATGAAACATACAGGAGTTTTGGGGGCAGGAATAGCTGACTAGCGCTAGTTAACGCTAAGTACTGAAGTAAAAAAAAAAGTTAAAAAAGTGTGTGTATGTGACAGGTTAAAGGACATATTCATAGCCTGTTATACATTGAAAAGTATTAGTAAGTTCATAGTATGTGAGGATCTTAAAACATCTAAGGTTAAAAAGATGCATTCAGTATTAGTTGATAGAGATTGATAACATTCATATAATTGTGTTAAAGTTCAAATCTGTCAAAGGGTACGAATTGTGAGAGTAATGTGTAAACGTTATATTGATTACTTTATTTTGTGGTGCCTAAAAGTGTTAATCTGTGATCTACGAAATGCTTTTAATCTATGAGCCGGAGATCGATTGCTCTGGTCTCCACCCATATTCCTGGGGAAATTCGCGGTCTTTTCTCATTGAACTAAATGTTGACTTGAGAATACAACACCGTATCACTCTCGTGATTATTTCTCCCCTGTTTTCAGGTACTTTATTGATGATAAAAATAGTAATTTAAATGTTATAACTAGCGAACATGTCAAGAGTGTTTAAGGTGTGTTTTAGTAACGTCTTGAGGAAGTTAGAGTTAAGTTTGAAGAGAGTAATATTAGCCCTGCTCGATTGAAGTGAAGGATAGCATCGTACTGAGAGTAGCTGCCATTTTATGTCGATTGTGAATGGTCGTGCGTGTTGTTAATAAGATATTTTGCTGTGTTATTTGTATAATGGGTTTTCTGTTATGTAATGTGTTACTTTTGTGAAATGATTGAACTATACGTTGAATTGAGAATACAACACCGTATCACTGTCGTGATTATTTCTCCCCTGTTTTCAGGGGCGTAACATGTATATATATATATACTTGGAGTCAAATATCTATATATTATTGTCCCAAAATAACATTGCAGTATGTACAGTGAAAAAATGTTTACCGCAACGTGTAAAGTGTTTTATCTGATCTAAAACAAAATATCTCAAGACATTTTCCATATGCTCAAAGCATATTTCTCATGTTTTTACGCCCCTGTTAGGGAGCATTTCTCCTTCGCCAAGATAATCCATCAACCTGATTGGTATGGCATATCAAGAAGCTGATTTAAACAGCATGATCATTACACGGGTGCACCTTGTTCTGGGGACAATAAAGGCCACTCTAAAATGTGCACTTTTGTCACACAAACCAATGCCACAGATGTCTCAAGTTTTGAGGGAGTGTGCAATTGGCATGCTGACCGCAGGAATGTCCACCCGAGCTGTTGCCAGAGAATTCAATGTTAATTTCTCTACCATAAGCCACCTCTAATGTTGTTTTTGAGAATTTGGCAGTATGTCCAACCGGCCTCCCAACCCGCAAACCATGTGTATGGTGTCATGTGGGAGAGCGGTTTGCTGATGAACCGAGTGCCCCATGGTGGCGGTGGGGTTATGGTATGGGCAGGCATAAGCTACGAACACCAATTGCATTTTATCGATGGCAATTTGAATGCACAGAAATACCGTGATGAGATCCTGAGGTCTGTTGTGAGGCCCATTTTCTTTGAAGGTATCTGTAACCAAAAGATTAATATCTGTATTCCCAGTCATGTGAAATCCATAGATTAGGGCCTAATGAATGTATTTAAATTGGCTGATTTATGGACTGTAACTCAGTAAAATCTTTGAAATTGTTGCATTGTTGCATATTTAAATTTTGGTTCGGTATAACTATCGATAATTTTATTTCCCACCCCCCCACTATTACTAATGCTAAGACCGTATACAGTGCATTCGGAAATTGTTCAGACCACTTGACTTTTTCCACATTTTGTTATGATACAGCCTTATTCTAAAATTGATTAAATAAAATATTTTCCTCATCAATCTACACACAAAACCCCATAATGAAATGTCTGCAAATTTATTAAAAGTAGAAAAGAGAACCGAGAAACTTCCAGAAGGACAACCATCTCTGCAGTACTCCACCAATCAGGCCTTAATGGTAGTGGCCAGACGGAAGCCATTTCTCAGTAAAAGGCACACGACAACCCGCTTGGAGTTTGCCAAAGGGCACCTATAGGACTCCGTTCATGAGAAACAAGATTCTCTGGTCTGATGGAACTCTTTGGCCTGAATGCCAGGAAACATGGCACCATCCCTACGGTGACGTATGGTGGTGGCAGCATCATGCTGTGGGGATGTTTTTAAGTGGCAGGCACTGGGAGACTAGTCAGGATCAAGGGAAAGATGAACGGCGCAAAGTATGGAGAGATCCTTGATGAAAACCTGCTCCAGAGTACTCAGGACCTCCGACTGAGGTGAAGGTTCACCTTCCAACAAGACAACGACCCTAAGCACACAGCCAAGACGACGCAGGAGTGGCTTCGGGACAAGTCTCAATGTCTTTGAGTGAACCCAATCGAACATCTCTGGAGACCTGAAAATAGTTGTGCAGCGACGCTCCCCTTCCAACCTGACGATGCTTGAGAGGATCTGCAGATTAGAATGGGAGAAGCCTCTCAAATACAGGTGTGCTAAGCTTGTAGCGTCATACCTAAGAAGAATCGTAATCGCTGTGAAAGGTGCTTCAACAAATACTGATTAATGGGTCTGAATACTTGTGATTTTAAATAAAAATAAAATTTACACTAATTTCTACACTTGTTTTTGCTTTGTCATTATGGGGTATTGTGTGTAGATTGAGGGGGAAAATACGATTTTAATCCATTTTAGAATAAGGCTGTAAAGTAACAAAATGTGGAAAAAGCCAAGGGGGTCTGAATACTTTCCGAATGCACTGTATGTTTTTTGTTAATGACGCTAAGCCTGTATGTGTGCCCCTCTCCCAGAGGGGGAGCGGAACCCCAAGCCTGCTGTCGCGGGGCCCCAGAGGGACGAGGACTTTGAGGGAGCCCAGTGGAGCTGTGAAGAATGCACCTTCCTCAACCACCCTGCACTCAACCGCTGTGAACAGTGCGAAATGCCGCGCTACACCTGAACCGTTCCGGACAGTAGTCCCCCCCCCTCCCCCTCCTTACTTCCTTTTCCTGTAAACTCCTCTGCCCATGTTCTTGTGTAATGACCCTCCTTCCCTGTCAATCTATATATAAGCCCCTCCCACCTGTTGAGGAAGAGCCACCCCTTCACCCCCACTCCCCACTTTGTCTCATTAGAGGAACTCACCCATGCACTTTGACCCTTGTCTCCATTGGTGAATTTTTTTTTCCCAGGATGAGGACAGCAGGAGACTATTCCCATGGCAACCCAAAAGGGAGGGACTAGCTGTGTGGACAGTGGCAGTGGCTACAGAACAGCCAATGAAGCGTTGTTTTTAGAAAACGGAGGAGGCGGCGTGGTTTATCCGATGAACATTCCATTGCAGAATGAATGAGATTGTCCTGTTTACACGACTGAGCCCATTCCCAAACCCTACCGACGGGCGGACGTTCTTTCCCTTACAAAATGACCAGGGCTGCACTCTCTGGCAGTGGGACAATGCAATTGCATAAAGAAAGGGTCTGATGAACTAATCCTAATGTAGATTATACACTGTATCAGCTCTGTACCAAGAGCACCTTCTTTCATCGAATGAAGAACACTAAAGAGGCTTGCATATGAATATATTCCTGGTACTTTTATGCATATTATGCCCACACTGTATTCCATGTTTAAAAAAAAAAAGATTTCCCCGTGCAAATGCCTCAAGTTGCTGTACTTAATAAAGGAGCTGATTCTATGTGACGGATGCTTTACGCCTGGAATATCTTTCCTGTAGTTTAGTGGCATTTCATTCAATGCACTACTGCTTGCTCTGATGTGGTCCCCCCCCTTTGCAAATGAAAAGCACACACACACTTGTCTTTTTCCATTACCTGTTTTATTGTGGTAGTGAACAAACTAATAGGCGTCAGCCACACGGCAGCAGCAATCCATACTCATCCACTCTCGACACACACACACACGCACGCCTCGCTGCTCCTACGCACACACTTTCTACCTCCAAGCACACATGCATTCCTACACACTCCATTTACCTGTTGTTTTTAATATAAAGGCCAACTAACTTTCATTTTAAGATGTTATGGATCAGGAACTGTAGTATATTCTAGACAAATATACTCTTGTCTTGAATACAGAGTATTCAAGACGAGCGTTACACGAAATTGGGAATGGGGTGCCGTTTGGGATGCAGATCCCAATGGTTTGAACCAATAAGAGGCATCGCATGGGGAGTGTGGGAGTGACTGATCATATCGCTCCAGGCCTCTCACACACACAATGGTCATTTGCCTTCTTCACACACATCATTGGAGAAAGTGGCTAAATGGCTCAACGTCAATGTGGGAACAACTGCAGTGATGTAATTCTCCACAAAACTAAACATGCTTACCCAGACATACTCATCCACAGAGTTTAAATATTTGGGCATTGACCTAGACCCTACTTTGAACAACAACAGAACATTAAGATGTCCAGCAAAATCGGATATGTCTTTCAAATTTCCGATACATCAAGATGAATTTACATGCAAGGATCTTCTCTCACCTATTGTATAACCAGCTGGCCTCAAGCCAATGAAACATAAATTAAGCCCCTTCGATCTCTATGTAAACAAGCACTGAATATCCTTGACAGGAAATCACATTACCATCGCCATAGTAATCGCCCCAAATACAAAACTTAGTTTTCTCAGTTGTCTGTCTAGTTGATAAGATTATCAACTATGTTGCACCCCCACCTCTGAAAGATTTTGTCATTTTAAGCTCTGAACACAGCCTGGTCTCCGACTAGGCGTAACATAGTACATGTAAATCCGGGACACTGAAATGAATATGTTACGTTTGGTATGGTTACATAAGACAGATGGTTACTTATGGTAAATATGAAAGTTGGGTGGGTGTTTAATGCCAACATCTAGCAACCCAAAGGTTGTGTGTTAGAATTTCATCACGGCCCATTTTGGCTAATTAGCAACTTTTCAATTACTTACAACTTTTTTCATTAGTTTGCAACTACTTAGCATGTTAGCTAACCCTTCCCCCAACCCTAACCTCAACCCTTTTAGCGAACTCTTCCCCTAACCTTTAACCTAACTCCGAAACTTAACCCAAACCCCTAGCCTAGCTAACGTTAGCCACCTAGCTAGAATTCGTAACATATTGTACGAAATGGGTGATGGACATCCACAAATTAATACATACCACACAAAACCCAACATATCAAACATGTCAAATCTTCTATGATACTAAATGAAGTGGCATGGATTTGCATACAGAATTAAGCAAAACGCTTTGAGACCAGGTTGCGGAACAAAACAGCAGCGACCTGAACCTCAACGAGAGGAGACTGTGTCATTCCTAAAAGGAATGGAAAGTCAGCATTCTCCACCTCAGTCATCAGAAAATGGAATTCCCGCCCGTCTACCTTCAGAAGCACTAGCGACTTTAAATCCTTCTCCAATGGAGGTTAAATCAAAGCTTGGATCAAGGTGCATCAATCCTGCAGACATTGACTAATTCTTAATGCACAAAAGTCTCAATGTGTTTTATTCTATTAGTTGTATTTTATGTTTCTTGTGTTTGTTTTCATCTGTTATATCACATATGTCAAACTCATTCCACAGAGGGCCGAGTGTACTTGATTGATGGATTAAGGTCACTAATCAGTAAGGAACTCCCCACACCTGCTTGTCTAGGTCTTAATTAAACTGAAAAAAAAGCCCAGACACTTGGTCCTCCGTGGAATAAGTTTGACACACCTGTGTTATATTGTACTATACTACTGTATGAGTGATGTGTGTGGATTTAGGTATGTTTATGTATTTCGTATTGCTTAGTTAGGGACTGTGGATTAAAATTAGCTGTGTTGAGCGTATTCTGGTGCAAGCATCATATTTCACTGTCTGAAACGTGTTTTTATTTGCACATTGTCCCTTTAAATAAACTACTACTACTTCTCTAATTTACTGTATTAGAAATGCATTTACCACACAAAAGCACCTCTAACTACTCTATTTACATATCATACAACTGCTGCTATTCGAAGCAGGCACGGATGGGGTTAGGCCGCAGGGTGCAGTTGGTTTTAGATTAGAGTTGGGGGCCATAAAAAATCTGAACTCATCACGAGGGGCAGCAGTGGATTGCAGGTCTGCGTACCCACATCCATACCCACACAGGCAGTCAGAGCCGGCCCTAGCCTTTTGGGGGCCCTGAGTGAAATTTAGTTGGGTGGGGGGGGCCATCCTGCGAGCATTTTAGCGTCCCCTCTTGACAGCGGAGAGGGAAAAAAGAGTTTTAGAGTTTCAATTTCCTCCAATTCTACAAATTCTTCCATGGGGCGTAGAGAAAATGTTGCAGTTTTAAAAGCAAGTTTGTTGCAATTCTACACATTCTGCCATGGGTGGAGAGAATCAAGAGTTTTACAACTAGTTTTCTGCAATTCTACACATTTCGCCTTCCCTTCATCTGCACGGATCTAGAGGAGCAGTATAGGTAAAAGCAAATGACTCTAGGCTGCCTGCCTTAACCCATCCAATCTTCTTTTAGATTGGCACAGATTAAATAAAGGCACAAGCAAAGGTAATCACTTATATGAGTGGGGGCGATGTCATGCATCCTTGATTCCTTTTCTTAGGTGAGTCACCTTCCTTTCCTCAAGATCAATCTGTCCACCTGGCCCATCCCTCTGCTCTCCGATTGGTCTGTGTGTCCGTCACTCTCAGCTGTCCCTTCTCTGTGGTTTATTCATGACAAAGCATTGTGCTGCCAATTCCTACTGGAGTTCCTGCATTAAAGGGGACCTACTGTTGGCTCAGAATGTGGACATGATTTCACTGGTGAATCTGATTGGTAAGTAGTATTCCATTGAACTGTCTGATGGGCTCTTTAGCCTCACCACTTAACCTATGGCAGATGTCGGTCACAACACAGGCGGAGATGCCTGTGGAGGCCACAAGCTCATACTATGCTAAAGCGTGTCCCTTTAAGTCTGGTATAGTACAGTATTGTAAAGGTTTGAATGTATAGATAGACACTACTGTTGTTGATTCTCCAATTGATGTGTGTGAACATGTGTTTTCTCTACCAGTTCGATAAGGTTCAGTGTTTCAGCTGCTTTCACAGCCAGTGTGGGGGGAAATGAAGTTGTGTAGAGGCCTCTCCTCCTCTCTAATCTTGCAGGGTTTAGTAGTAGTCGTCATAGTTCTTGGGGTTGAGGCAGTAGAGAATGGCCCCTCCAAAAGAGAAGATGGTGGCCCCACAGGCGAGGCCATAGCCCCAGTTGAACTCGTGGTATATCCTCAGGCTGACCGTCTCAATGAACTTAACAGGGTAGAGGATCAAACTGCAGACCTGGAGCACCACTGTTAGGGAGAGAGGAGGAATGGGCGTGAAGGAGAGAAATGGAGCACATGAACTGACACAGAAAAGGAGAGAATAAGGCAGATTCAATAACGTACCTGCAGCGAACAGCATGACAGCGATGGGTCTATAGCAGTGGCTCCTGGAGCCGAACCACACTGACACCAGGGCCACCAGGAAGGAGAACAGGATGAGGGCTGCACCACCCAGCAACAGAACCAGCGTGGCAATCTGCCAGTCTGAGAGAGAGAAGAGAGAGCGAGAGCGCGGGGGAGTTTAAGAAAACATGTTCAGTTATGGGGGGTCACACAGCCACAGTGAAAAATGCCACAGCCACCGACATAAAAGTCATGCAGGTGAAAAATCACATTGCACACACACCATCTGGTAACAGAGGGCTTCCTATTCCTCATGGGTATAGGAAGAGAATTCTGAGAATTTGACTGAGATTTGCAAAGAAAAGGTTTTCGTGGGGGTTATAAGCCTAGTGATCCATGTTTACAGTGTGGTGTATGGTCCAAGAATGTTAACCCTGCACTAAAAATCAGATCTTTACCCAACACAGGAGAATGAACAAATGCATGCATACTCTCTCACACACACACACACACACACACACACACACACACACACACACACACACACACACACACACACACTCTCTCTCTCTCTCTCTCTCTCTCCGTCTCTTTCTCACACGCTCTCGCTGCTAGGCTTCTTAATGAATACCAGTGCAGCAGCAGAAGTAGACAAAGCAATTATCTGGGTGACTCCGGTAATAGGAATCCATCCTGACTGCCCGATGCAAAATCAGCAGCAGTCTCAGCGTTTCATTCAGAAGAACTGCAAAACATTCAACTAAAGTAGAGACTAGAAATAGCACTCGCTGGAATGCTAACAGGGATTGGGGGGGGGTGACAGGGAGAGAGCTACTAGCTAGGTCTACTATATTGATCCACTTCTCTGCATGTATGGAATGAAAAATAATCTCGGTAAAATAAAAATGTTGGTGGGTTGAGGAGTAAGGGATAGAAATGCTCTGGAATTTAATAGGCGGTATTTGGGGAGAAAGTTGGGATACAATGTGCTCCGTGGTGAAGTTTCCCCTCTGTGCAAATCTAGGATCAGATCTAGGATCAGATCGACCAGAAGTGGGGGGAAATGCAAAATGACCCAAGATCAGCGTCTACTTGGGCCAACTTCACCCTGCGATAGAATGTTTTAAACAAGCATAGTCTCACATAGCTAGCTGCTAGACACTCTTATCTAACAAGCTAGACTGTGTGGGGGGTAAACTGGCTTCCAGGCACATAATCTTAGTAGACTGAGTGGGCTATCAAGACTGATGGACTGCTGAGTGATATGACTATATAATTGTTGGGAGTAACAGTCTGGACTCTGGGTGGGGAAATGGCATATGTAAACAAACAAGGCAATGTTATGATGGGGTTGTTGATTACCTATAAGAAATATATGTTAACAAAGTAAATACCATCACAGAAAGGGTTTGGTTTCTAATGATAAAATATACTCGTAGTTAGAGACAAAGAAAAAGGCAGATCTAATATGTAATCACACAATGTTCATTACAGTCACGGCTAAACAGGATGCTGCATGGCAAATGATTAAACCCTCTATCTATAGCAATATGAGAACCATCAAACCATTCGACAATGAGAGAATGTGACAGCGTGTAAGCCGCTTCAACTACAGTTCCCGTCCTCGTCGGAGGGGGGGGGTTCATTCCATAGTCCGAGCTGCTCGAACATAAACAAACATTCACTTCTTTGACCAAATATGGCTCCTACAATTTAGAGTTTAAAAATGGTCCTGTCATCCATCACAGGAAGCTGGAGGGAACCCACAAAAACGCAGAGCTCCCTGCGGCCTCAGTGCTTCCATAACATGCGGTACTGACTTGGAACGACCCTTGACCTCTCATTTGCAGCCACCTCACTGGCTGCCTCGCCGACCGCAGGAGCTACACTAACTCCTGTCCGTCTGTATCTAATCATTCTAGTCATCTCATAGTCATTTCGGTCATTTTTTCCCTATCAGACTACAGCTGAAATTGGAAGAGCTACTGCGGTTCTTATCAGTCTGCATCAGTTGTGTAACAGCAGGATACAGAAACTCATCTCAGCAGCTCAGAGATTTGGAACGGACCCACATGTTCTGCGCGAGAAATACAGCCAGAAGTCTCAGTGCTTGAAGGACAGGAAGAGCTAACTATTAATCTGGGGTTGAGTCACAAATGGCACCCTATTCCCTATGTAAATGCACTACTTTTTGAGCTCTGGTCAAAAATGGTGCACTATATAGGGAATATGGTCCCATTTAGGATGCAGCCTAGGTACTGTAATGATGACAGATGGAAATGGTGATATGCAAGATCCAATCTGATCGGTAATTACATCTCCCTGTGTGTATTTCAGGAGCAGCCATCCCTGTTAATCGAAAAATCTGTATTGGCCTTCAGGGCCCCTCTCGGCCTGAGACAGTAGAGGGAATGTGTCATTTTTGTTGTGGTGCCGGACAGGCACACCTGATTCTACTTGTCAACTAATCGTCAAGCCTTTGAGAAGTTGAATCAGATGTTTTTGTCGGGGGCTACAACTAAAATGTGTGCTGTCGGGGGTTCTCGAGGACCGGAGTTTGGAAGCACTGTCAAAGGAGAACCCTTTTTGGTTCCAGGTAGAACCCTTTCTTTCCCCTTCTGTGGAAAGGGTTATTTTAGTCGTTATTGTTATTCACTGTATATATTTATTGTGTCACTATTTCTATTAAAAAAAAATATATATATATATTTATCTTTAACTCTGCATTGTTGGAAGATCAAATCACATTTTATTTGTCACATGCACCAAATACAACAGACCTTACCGTAAAATGTATTATTTAAAAATATATATATATATTTAAAACATACAATATACTTGAAGTGAAGACGCTCAACAACTACATCACATTAGTCATCTAACAGCCTCCCATCCAGAGTGACCCACAGAAGCAACCAGGGTCAACGCCCTGCTCAAGGTCACATTGACAGATCTCCCACAAGGTCAAAACCGGGGACCTGAACCAGCGATCCATCAGCCACCGGCCCAAGCTCCCAACCGCCAGGCCTCCAAGACCCCCCCCCCCACAGTTCCCCAAGAGCTGCCCCTCAACCATCCGAGACCCTGAGAGCAATACCAAAACAAATGGTCTATTGATTCTGTATCCTCACAACAACATCTGCAGAGCTTCGATGATTGTATGCCCCAAATATTCAACATTTTGTTGGTGGCAAGAATTCTATATAATAATTTCAACTGAAAAGACTTGAATCTTGCGTTGTTTTATATATATCAACTCATACACCCTGTACCATGGAATCGATACGTCAAAAATCTCTTCCCAACCCTTTTGAAATATGTAGGGCCGTGAAATGTTCAGAAAATATTTACTAAATAAACTAAAGTAAAAAAATAATAGGGCAACAATAAAATAACAATAACGAGGCTATATACAGGGGGTACCGGTACCGAGTCAATGGTTAGTACTGGTTAGTCAAGGTAATATGTACATGTAGGTCGGGGTAAAGTGACTATGCATAGATAATAAACACCCTCTCACTCACCATCAACAAAACAAAGAAGATGATCGTAGACTTCAGGAAACAGCAGAGGGAGCACCCCCCTATCCACATCCAAGGGACAGCAGTGGCGGAGGTGGAAAGTTTTAAGTTCCTCGGGGGACACATCACGGACAAACTGAAATGGTCCACCCCACACAGACAGCGTGGCGAAGAAGGCGCAACAGTGCCTCTTCAACCTCAGGAGGCTGAAGAAATTTGGCTTGTCACCCAAAACCCTGACAAACTTTTACAGACGCACAATCGAGAGCATCCTGTCAGGCTGTATCACAGCCTGGTACGGCAACTGCACCGCCCTCAACTGCAAGGCTCTCCAGAGGGACTGCACAATGCATCACCGGGGGCACACTACCTGCCCTCCATGAAACCTACAGCACCCGATGTCACAGGAAGGCCATAAAGATCATCAAGGACATCAACCACCTGAGCCACTGCCTGGTCACACTGCTACCATCCAGAAGCCGAGATCAGTACAGGTGCATCAAAGCTGGGACCGAGAGACTGAAAAACAGCTTCTATCTCAAGGCCATCAGACTGCTAAACAGCGATCACTAACTCAGAGAGGCTGCTGCCTACATTGAAACCCAATCACTGGCCACTTTAATAAATTGACCACTAGTCACTTTAAACAATGCCACTTTAAATAATGCCACTTTCAAAATGTTTACATATATTACATTACTTATATCATATGTATCTACTGTATTTTATACCATCTATTGCACCTTGCCTATGGCCGACTCATCCATATATTTATATGTACATATTCTCATTCACCACTATGGATTTGTGTGTATTAGGAAGTTGTTGGGGAATTGTTAGATTACTTGTTAGATTACTTGTTGTTCTACAAGGAACTGATAAGGGTTCTACCTGGAACAAAAATGATTCTACCTGGAACCAAAAATAGTTATTCAAAGGGTTCTCCTGTGGCAGGGTACCCCAACTGGCGGAATTTGCAGGCAGAATGTGGCCCGCGGATGGCCCGCGCAACATTATCTAGGTTTTACTGAGAATTGTGCGAGAAACAAAAAACATCCAGTCGGGAGCAGTCCTGTGGCCGAAAACAGCTTGCTGATGAGAGAGGTCGAAAGAGAACGGCAAGAATCGTGCAAGCTAACAGGCGTCCACAAGGAAACAAATAACAGTGCGGAACACACAACATGTCGGTCCTTGTCACGGATGGGCTATTGCAGCAGACGACCAGAACCGGGTTCCCCGCCTATCAGCTAAAAACAAGAAGAAGCGGCTCCAGTGGGCACGCCATCACCAACACTGGACAATTGAGGAGTGAAAAAACATTGCCTGGTCCGACAAATCCCGGTTCCTGTTGCGTCATTCGGAAGGCAAAATTAGAATTTGGCATAAGCCCAATCCTGCCTGGTGTCAACGGCCCAGGCTGGGAGCGTTGGTGTAATTGTGTTTACACAATGTTTTCCTGGCACACGTTAGGTCCCTTGATATCAACTGAGCAATGTTTGAATGCCACAGCATATCTGAACATTGTTGCTGACCAGGTGCATCCCTTAATGGTTACAATTGATCCTTTGTCACATGGATACTTCCAGCAGGATAATGCGCCATGTCACAAAGCATGTATTGTCTCAAAATGGTCCCAGGAACATGACCATGGGGTGTTCAGTTTACTTGAGTGGCCTGTGCAGTCCCCAGACCTCAACCCAATAGAGTATCTCTGCGGTGAGACGGAACGGGCTGTTCGCAGCATGAATGTAACGCAGTCCAATCTGCAGCAACTGCGGGATGCCATCACGTCAGTATGGACCAACATCCCTGTGGAACGTTTCCGACACCTTGTCGAATCCGTGGCCCAAATAATTCTGGCAGCAAATAATCCTGGAGGCAAAGGGGGGACCGACCCGGTACTAGATGGGTGTACCTACTAAACTGGCCACTGAGTGTATGCGATCATATACAAATGTAAGCAAGGTTTCAAATTATTATATTTTATGTCTGTTTGGGCTTCTTGCAGTTAATTTGCAGTCTACAAATGATTTGTAATTGTGTTCCGGCCCCCTGACCATCCGCTCAAGAAAAATGTAAAAAAACAGCCCCTATGGGGTCAGCCGAATAACCTTTTTAGGTTCCAGATTGCACCTTTAATTCTCAGAGTGTGAGGAATAATATGGTGCCATTTTGGGATGCAGCCTGAGTCTCATATTCCCCCATCATCACCTCTGACTGAACTAGAATCAGTGCTAATAATGATGAGTGCTGCCTGCGTAGTGCTCACACACTCGCTCCACATTCGTTGCGCCCCTCCCACTGGACTGGCATCAGCACAAAACGTCCTCACAGAGACACTCCATATTCCTGAGACTGTGTCAACCCCTGCATGTTTTGTATCTGACCCGACCTCTGCCCTGTGTGTGTGTGTGTGTGTGTGTGTGTGTGTGTGTGTGTGTGTGTGCATAATAATAGAGAGGGTCATCAAAAAAAAGAGAAACCGTGCGTGTGCTTGAGTGTAACATCCAAACGTCACCCATTTCCATTTGTCATCTGAGTTAGCAGATAGCTCTTTGGCACAGACATATAGGACATCAACAAACATGCACATCTATGCACAACAACCCTGCAGAGCTCATTATTTATGGGTGCCAACCTGGTAATTGCAACACTAACACCATTTGTGTAATGTCCTGGGCTTGACACCAAGAAAACCTGGATATTGGGAGAAGAAACTGACTGATTACTGTGAGTCAAATCAATATGTAAGCCTAGTGCAAGGCCAAGCCTGACAAAAATAGCAGTTTGCTGTGTGCAGTTAATGTGGCCTGCTGGCTGCTGCTGACATGGAGACTCCATGTCTTTATAAGGAATCAAGATGCACTTTGTGTCAGAGTGACAGTAGGAAGAAGCAGGGACAAAATGACCTTCAGTTACTCATCACAGAAACAAAACAGTGTTGTCAGACAAACAACAACAAAAAACCTACTTTCTGCCTGCACAACACACAGGACAACAATCAGCAGAAAATAACTCGCTAAAAAGGCACATTAAACACACGTGGCGGAATAATCGAAATACAGATTGTTTCTACAAAAGATTCTGTGCTGGATGAAAAATAAGTCCCCTTTTCAGAGAGAAACACAGCATTTCTCGAATGCGGCACTTGTTGCCCTGGTTACACGTATCTCCCGGCAGGATATTTGAATCTCTGGGACGTTCGGTTCTCAAAGTTTCCCTTGCTCCATGGCCGGCGGAGGAACCCCAACAAAGGCTGATTTTGTCCGCAACAAAAGCCCAATAAAACCCCAGCTGCACCACCGCTCGCAAGGCATATTACCCACATCATTTAGCGGCACGCTGGGCAAATAGAAAAGGGGGTAACTGGGAACTTTGTAAAGTCTCGTGTACTTATATTATAATTATTACTTTGAAATAAACTATTTTTAACTGAGAAAAGACAGCTGTTTTAGAGTGCACACATCTTAAATGGGGAATGGGGGAAAATGATGCTCCTGCTATTTCCTTTAAGCCCCATCCACCCCATAAATTGTTACTGAGCAGAGAGAAAAACAATGTTTGTGCTGATGCACCAGTGGACTCAGCAGCAGAGGACCCATTGTCATTTCTGAATTAATATGCATCTCAATGGATGCTTTGAATATGACTGTGGCTACCAAAA
This sequence comes from Oncorhynchus nerka, assembly GCF_034236695.1. Taxonomy (NCBI): domain Eukaryota; kingdom Metazoa; phylum Chordata; class Actinopteri; order Salmoniformes; family Salmonidae; genus Oncorhynchus; species Oncorhynchus nerka. The sequence goes on along the minus strand of NC_088419.1, from coordinate 50,090,614 downwards.
ATACCCCCAAAATAGAACCCTATCACATGTTCCCTAATCACAAACACAATATAGATGCATACGGGCAATTTGAACAGTTAAAACACAGTCATAACTGTTGACTTTAGTAAGCACGAGGAAGGTCTCTCTCACCAGTCTCGAGTGTGGTGTTGCACTGCCATGTGTCCGAGGTGACGGGCTTCCAGCAGGACTCCCACAGAGACAGGTAGTACTGGTTATCCGCGGTTACCCACGCGGGGCTCAACACAGCCCCGACATCCAGACAGAGCGCGAGGAAGACGCACACCAAGCCCACCAACTTCAGGGGTGTCAACGCCGAAACGCGCACTTCCTCCATTCCACTCCCGGATGAAGCCATGGATGGCGGATTGGGTGCTAAACAAAAGTATCTTTCTCCGAGGATCGTGGGTTTGCGGTTGGGTCGCAAACCAAGAATTTTGGGATTATCCCCCGCGGTATGGAGAGTAGGCAGCCTCTGCGCGTCAGGGACGCTGCTGCAGCCGTACCACAACTGCTGATGTGACTGCACTGCACATTGCTGAAATATCACAGAGCGGCACCTGCAGGGTCACCCCCCCCCCCTCTCTCTCTCTCTCGCTCTTTCTCCCTCCCTTTCTCTAACTCTCTCCCCCTTTCTCTCAGAAGGAAACAGGGGCTATGTAATCTTATTTTTATAATTGAACCTAACCGATTCTTATTTTTTCAAGGTTAAGGCCAGGCACCACACCCTAACAAGGTCATTTTCCTTTGCCGAATTCTATCACAATCAACTTTTACCATTTGAATGTAGATACAAATATAGCTTTTTTATATTACAATATTTCTGAAATATTGTATTAAAATACGCAAATTAGGTGATAATTCAGCCTAAATATTTTGTTAAAACACTCCAAGACCGGATTTATACATAGCAGATTGTGGATAAATACACGTTAATGTTTCGATATCTGTAAAATACTAAAGGCCTACCTAAAACCCATTTTTGACAACAACAAAACAATGAATAAAGTGTATAAAAATGGTATGCCATATCAACAATTCCCGATGTCTGGAGAAAAAGTCTAAGGATACCCACACAACATTTGGTGAATGCAGATGCTACCGAGGCTGAGAAAAAATAGTTGGAGTGTGGGAAGAGTCTGACTTTAGGGAAATGGTAATTAAAGACAACTACACTGAATTTAGACTGCCAAACACTTTTTTTTAGCCCCAATCACCATCTCTTCAAAGTAAGTTACTACATTTGGTAACATGTCCATTTAAAAGTGGTTAGAATTCATGACATTTTGATGGCGTAAACTAACGGAAATATACATTATCATCAACTTTTTGAAAAAAATACTGGCTCAACGCTCTAACCACTAGGTCGCCCCATTCAATGAACATGGGGGTTTTCTAAGGAGTGAAATTATTTGATATGATTCATGGTTAATTTCACTCCCATGTAGGCTGTTTGACCTATATGTGAAGTGTTCATTTTAAACTACAGTCAAATGTGATCATAGACTGGAGTTTGATTAGACATTTTGAATTTGATATTTTGTGACAAGTTTTTTTTTTTAAACATCCCAAAATTAATTGGTTTCTCCTAAGCTTGTATGCTCCCGCACCTGCCAGCCCGTCTAATATCACTACTCCGGACGGCTCTGATTTAGAATACGTGGACAGCTACAAATACCTAGGTGTCTGGTTAGATTAAATTAAATCTAGAATCGGCTTCCTATTTCGCAACAAAACATCCTTCACTCATGCTGCCAAACATACCCTCGTAAAACGGACTATCCTACCGATCCTTGACTTCGGCGATGTCATTTACAAAATAGCCTTCAACACTCTACTCAGCAAATTGGATGCAGTCTATCACAGTGCCATCTGTTTTGTCACAAAAGCCCTATATACGACCCACCATTGCGACCTGTATGCTCTCGTTGGCTGGCCCTCGCTACATATTCATCTCCAAACCCACTGGCTCCAGGTCATCTATAAATCTTTGCTAGGTAAAGCCCCGCCTTATCTCAGCTCACTGGTCACCATAGCAGGACCCACCCATAACACGAGCTCCAGCAAGTATATTTCACTGGTTATCCCCAAAGCCAACACCTCCTTTGGCTGCCTTTCCTTCCAGTTCTCTGCTGCTAATGACTGGAACTAATTGCAAAAATCACTGAAGCTGGAGACTCGTATCTCCCTCACTAACTTTAAGCTTCAGCTGTCAGAGTATTTTACAGATCATTGCACCTGTACATAGCCCACCTGTAAATAGCCCATACAACTACCTCATCCCCATATTGTTATTTGTTTTTGCTCATTCGCACCCCAGTATCTCTACTTGCACATTCATCTTCTGCACATCTGTCACTCCAGTGTTTAATTGCTAAATTGTATTTACTTCATCACTACGGCCTATTTATAGCCTTACCTCCCTAATCTTACCTCATTTGCACTCACTGTATATATACTTTTCTATTGTGTTATTGACTGTACGTTTGTTTATTCCATGTGTAACTCTGTGTTGTTGTTTGTGTCTCACTGCTTTGCTTTATCTTGGCCAGGTCGTAGTTGTAAATGAGAACTTGTTCTCAACTGGCCTACCTGGTTAAATAAAGGTGAAATGAAATAAATAAATTACATTTACAAAAGCCCCTAGCTGTACCTCTACTGCAATTAAAATTAATAGGGCTATTGTTTTTAGGCCAACAAAAAGTTTCAACCAAATACAAAAGAAATGGAAAAATGACTCGACAACAAAGAGGAGTTCATGTCGCTCTACATTTGGGTCATAGCCAGATAATAGGGTTTCAACCATCAAAGATAAAGCAGAAGTGTGCATCGGTGGAAAAAGTACTCAATTGTCATACTTGAGTAAAAGTAAAGATACTTTAATAGAAAATCACTCAAGTAAAAGTGAAAGTCACAAATTAAAATACTACTTGAGTACAATTCTAGTATCTGGTTTTAAATGTACTTAAATAAAGTGATGGAACAAGTAGGCCTACTTGTCATACTTGAGTAAAAGTAAAAAGTAAATGCTATACATCATATTCCATCATATACAATATACATATATCATATACAATTTGTAATTTGTATTTATTTACGGTCAGCCAGGGGCACACTCCAAGACTCCAACATAATTTACAAAAAAACTCAGTATCTGTGTTTAGTGAGTCTGTGTGTGTGCGTGCGCGTGTGGGTTCACGCTTGTCTGTGTGTGTGTTCCTGCATCTGTGTTTGCATTTGTGTGTTTTAGGACTGTAGGACGACTCTGCCTCGTGGCAAAGTCTTTCTACATAATCACTGATGATTATAGATTCTAATCAAGAGGCTCTCAGGGGAACAAGGAGGCACCGAGTGGATCATCACACACTAACACAACACCCCCTGAGCCACAACAACACAATACATCAATCACATCACTAAGAGACATCACACACTTACTCTCACACACAAACACAAACACACACACACACACACACACACACACACATTGTGTACATTGCAACAAATTTGCCAGTAAGCCTGAGCAAGATCCAAGTAGTATTTCACTGGGTGACTTTTACTGGAGTCATTTAAAAAAAAAGTTGTCTTTACTTTTACTCAAGTCGGAAAATTGGGTACTTTTTTCACCACTGGAATGAGTCCACCATCTAAGCCATGTATACCAAGATATCTGAACCTCTTGATGAGCTGGCGTTGTGGTCCTACTAAGTGGATGGTGTTCTACTAAGGATGCTATAACTGCACTACCTCCATCATCTGGGAAACATGCCTGGCCCTGCGCTCATCCCTATCTCTACTTACTCATGTCACTCCTGGGCACGCCTCCAATGGCCCCAGGGAAGTGGCATCCTACGTCTGACACCAGTGCAGTGAGTTCAGGAGATAGGGTTGAATGGGATTGAAACCCACAACCTTGGGTCTGTCAGTCGGATATCTAAGCTATTAATACCAGAGATTTACAGTCAATGTGTTTGTCAATGGTATTGTGCTATTGGATGTTAGAATATTTTAGGGACCTTAACCCAGCACCTAGTGACATGGCGCAAAGGTTCAAACCTCTTGGCATAATGGCTAAGGTGTTGGCTTGACAGTCACTGGATCTGGGTTTGAATCCCAGTCAGGGGCACCCCCTGATTTCACAAAATTGGTGTCAGAAGTGGGATGGCGCAAAGGCGGTCATCTGAGAGGTGTGTGCACGAGAGGGACACACTCCCCCGAAGGAAGGGGAGTAAATGTAGTGACCTTAACCCAACAACTAGCGACCTCCTCAAGTGGTTTCTACCTCTTGCATAATGGTGAAGGTATTGGCTTGACAGCCGTTGGACCTTGGTTCGAGTCCCGGTCAGGGCCACCCCCTGAATTTGTCACAACATTGTCATCTCTTCAGTTTAATTGATTGATAGTCTGATGCTACTGAGTGATGAGACTAACAACCCATCTTAAATTGTACAGTGCTATCTATTATTTTATCATTCAAGAGATCATTTAGATAATATGTCATTTCAGTACACTTTGTTAAATGACAAAATGCTTAGTGTCTAGGCCCTAGATTGCTAGGGCCTAGACACTAGACAGTAGATTGCTAGCGCCTAGACACTAGACAGTAGATTGCTAGGGCCTAGATTGCTATTGACTCGCGAGTCAATGCCTTCGACAGGCAACGTTTTCTTGTGCATTTAATCATTAACTAAATGTGGACTACATATCTCCAGGGTGCCTAACTGTGCACCGTGAGTAGCTTTACACAGTCTCTTTAGTTCTTGCTGCACACTCCCAAATGATATAATGTGAAACAAACAATGATATTGTGTAGAAATAGCACACAGCCTTCTAGGGATTTGATGCCAGTCACCTGACTGTCCCTTTAAAATGGAAAAAAGAGAAAACGCCTATCCAACAGGCTTTTACGCGTGCGTAGAAACATTTTGGCCATTGAGGCGTTAGTGGAGCTTAGAGCGCATTCGGGAAGGAAAACAGGTAAATAAAGTTGAATTATTTACCATTTTCATTTGAATAATAAATGCTTTGAATCCTACGTTTGTTCTTGAAGCGGTCAGCTAAAACCGTTGCTCATCGGAACGATAGGAGTCGCTCCTTAGCCTACAATGTAGCAAATCAGTCAGCGAAATTGTTACAAATCATCCGATTGTCAGCGAGCTAAACGTCAGCCAGCTTCAATCTCGGATGTCGTCCATCTCTCTCACTGTTCACACCTATAGGCAGCTGTGATAATATCGCCAGAGATTAAAGCAGTTTTTATTGTTCTAATAACGGTTTCGCGATTCACATCCTGTGCCGCTTTTGAAGAGATGGAAGGAACGGGGCGGGCGGCGCGTTGTTTGTTACATTTCTGCTGGTGTTCTATTTCGGTCATCGCGGTAACATTCCTGTGTAACCCTGGTCAGCGTTTGGTCATTCAGTTTTTAGCTGGCCACGGATGCCTGGAATTCACAGTACACCGTGTGTGACGGCCAGTTCCGTTAATACGTCTATCAGGAGTTCGATAGGTATAACAGGATTATGCGAACTCCGATGCTCTATGGGAAGAGTAACATTAGCCTTAAACACTGTGGCAATTATGAGCCTAGGCCTACTTTATGGTTTGTATATGTAGAATGCTTTAAATGTCTGATTCACCTGTTTTTTTAAATAGTTTTTTTATGACTATGATTACTATTGTCCTGTTTCCTCTCATTGACTTTGTCCCAGTTTAAAAACATGGAACTGACTGTTTCTGGTGAATGTGTTTCTGCCAACAGACACTGTCACCCACCCCAAACAGACCAGCAGGAAACATGGGGAGTGGTACGTTTGTTCTCTATGCTATTCACAGGCCTTCGGCATGTACATTTACGTAAATGTACTACAGGCAAGGCTGGTCCTTGTTTAAACAACTACTCAACACTGTGGTTTGTCCAGGAAAATACACATGTTAGCCGACTCTCCCTTCTGTGAGTCTAATCAATGTTTTTTTACACACAATATGGTTCCTGTCCATGGAGTCCCAAATCAGTCCAACAGAGGGCCGCTCTGTGCCCCTCTCTTGATTCCCAGAGTTAGTTTCATTTATACTGGCCCGGATTGGCCGTTCTAATCAAAGAGGCTTTTGTTTTATACAGAAATGCAGTTAGTAGGCAGCTCCCTCTTTTCTGCTGGCTTTGTATTATCCTCTGCCTTTCTCTCTCTCTCTGCATCTCTCCCTCTCTCCCGTCTTTCTTTTTCTCTCTCTGCATCTCTCCCTCTCTCCCGTCTTTCTTTTTTTCTCTCTCTGCATCTCTCCCTCTCTCCCGTCTTTCTTTTTTTCTCTCTCTGCATCTCTCCCTCTCTCCCGTCTTTCTTTTTTTCTCTCTCTGCATCTCTCCCTCTCTCCCGTCTTTCTTTTTTTCTCTCTCTGCATCTCTCCCTCTCTCCCGTCTTTCTTTTTTTCTCTCTCTGCATCTCTCCCTCTCTCCCGTCTTTCTTTTTTTCTCTATCTGCATCTCTCCCTCTCTCCCCCGTCTTTCTTTTTTTTTTCTCTATCTGCATCTCTCCCTCTCTCCCGTCTTTCTTTTTTTTTTTCTCTCTCTCTGCATCTCTCCCTCTCTCCCGTCTTTCTTTTTTCTCTCTCTGCATCTCTCCCTCTCTCCCGTCTTTCTTTTTTTTCTCTCTGCATCTCTCCCTCTCTCCCGTCTTTCTTTTTCTCTCTCTGCATCTCTCCCTCTCTCCCGTCTTTCTTTTTCTCTCTCTGCATCTCTCCCTCTCTCCCGTCTTTCTTTTTCTCTCTCTGCATCTCTCCCTCTCTCCCGTCTTTCTTTTTCTCTCTCTGCATCTCTCCCTCTCTCCCGTCTTTCTTTTTCTCTCTCTGCATCTCTCCCTCTCTCCCGTCTTTCTTTTTTTCTCTCTGCATCTCTCCCTCTGCATCTTTTTCTCCTCTCTCTCCCGTCTTTCTTTTCTCTCTCTCTCTCCCGTCTTTCTTTTTCTCTCTCTCTCTCTCCCGTCTTTCTTTTTCTCTCTCTCTCTCTCCCGTCTTTCTTTTTCTCTCTCTCTCTCTCCCGTCTTTCTTTTTCTCTCGTCTTTCTCTCTCTCGTCTTTCTTTTTCTCTCTCTCGCTCGTCTTTCTTTTTCTCTCTCTCGCTCTCGTCTTTCTTTTTCTCTCTCTCGCTCTCGTCTTTCTCGCTCTCGTCTTTCTCTCTCTCCCGTCTTTCCCTCTCTCCCGTCTTTCTTTTTCTCTCTCTGCATCTCTCCCTCTCTCCCGTCTTTCTTTTTTTCTCTCTCTGCATCTCTCCCTCTCTCCCGTCTTTCTTTTTCTCTCTCTCTCTCTCCCGTCTTTCTTTTTCTCTCTCTCTCTCTCCCGTCTTTCTTTTTCTCTCTCTCTCTCTCCCGTCTTTCTTTTTCTCCCGTCTTTCTTTTTCTCTCGTCTTTCTCTCTCTCTCGTCTTTCTTTTTCTCTCTCTCGCTCGTCTTTCTTTTTCTCTCCCTCGCTCTCCTTTCTTTTTCTCTCTCGCTCTCGTCTTTCTTTTTCTCTCTCTCGCTCGTCTTTCTCGCTCTCGTCTTTTTCTCTCTCCCGTCTTTCTCTCTCTCCCGTCTTTCTCTCTCTCCCGTCTTTCTTTTTCTCTCTCTCTCTCCCGTCTTTCTTTTTCTCTCTCTCTCCCGTCTTTCTTTTTCTCTCTCTCTCCCGTCTTTCTTTTTCTCTCTCTCTCTCTCTCGTCTTTCTTTTTCTCTCTCTCTCTCCCGTCTTTCTCTCTCTCTCCCGTCTTTCTCTCTCTCTCCCGTCTTTCTCTCTCTCTCTCGTCTTTCTCTCTCTCTCTCGTCTCTCTCTCGCTCTCCCGTCTTTCTCTCTCTCGTCTTTCTTTCTTTCTCTCTCTCTCGCTCTCCCGTCTTTCTCTCTCTCTCGCTCTCCCGTCTTTCTTTCTCTCTCTCTCTCGCTCTCCCGTCTTTCTTTCTCTCTCTCGCTCTCCCGTCTTTCTTTCTCTCTCTCGCTCTCCCGTCTTTCTTTCTCTCTCGCTCTCTCTCTCGCTCTCTCCCGTCTTTCTTTCTCTCTCTCTCTGCATCTCTCCCTCTCCCTACCATTTCTGAATCTCTCATCACTTTTTCTCGCTCTTTTCTCTTCCCTCCCATCTCTCTCTTTCTGACAGTGTTCCTGCCGTCGGACCTGGCCAACTCCGTGTTGAGCCGGCAGCGCAGGGACAACAGCTACCTGCTAGAGGAGATCCGGCAGGGCAACATCCAGAGAGAGTGCAGGGAGGAGATCTGCACCTACGAGGAGGCCAGGGAGGCCTTTGAGAATGACGAGAAAACTGTGAGTGAGACGCACACGCAACACACGTGCGCAACCAGGGTTGGGGTCAATTCCATTTCAGCTCTGTCTAACTAGGACGTAAACTGAAATTCAAATTCCATTATTATTTTTTAATGTTTCTTATATGGGAAGCATTGAGGAAAATTTGACCTCCTTTGTTTGTTTACTTCCTGAATTTAAATGGAATTGACCCCAACCTTGTACGCAACACTCGCTCACGCGGATGCACACACAATGCTCTTTGTCTCACTGTTGCTCCCTCATTGACACACACGCACTTGATAACAAAAACACGTGTAATCCTACTCCAAGTGTGCTGGCCTGTGGAATGTTCCTGCTTTTCAGGAAGTGATTATAATCAGCAGGAAGGGTAGCTGACTCTCTGAGAGTGCTGCTCAGTAGGGAGAGGGTCATTGCTGCAACTGTTGTCAGGACAGGGAATGCACAGTCCGTCCCGCAGAGGGATGTGCAGCACGCACATGTGTGGACAGCTTTGTGTTTTTGTTTTGTATGCGTGTGTGCTCTCTGGAGTATGGCATTCAGAATGCTGCAAATGGCATTTGTAGACTTCACATGTTTCTTTTACCTTAAATGCCCAGGAATTGATAATTCTGCCCAGTAATTGGTCTGATGTAGCTCTCTGATTGGCTGCAGCAACGGTTCTGGGAGGAGTATGTGCGGGAGAGCAGCCCAGGTGGCGGGCTGCAGTCGGCGGTTGGCGGAGTCCACTCCCTCTACCTGATCCTCCCCTTGCTCCTGGTGCTCCTCCTCATCGCAGCAGTGGCCATCACTGTGTGGCGCTGCCACTCCCGTAAGCGTTCGGAGCGCAGCCCCGCCCTGGGGGGCTCCCACCGGGACCCCACACTATCGGTGGTCTCCATGGACCAGTGGGGACGGGACTTCCACGACCACTCCGAGCTCAGCGTCCATAGCAGCCCCGCCTACCCGGGCTCAGAGGTCACGTCTGCGAGGGGAAGCAGGGGAGAGCCACCGCCGTCTTACGAGGAGGCAGTTGGCCACACGGATGTGCACATAGAGACAGAGCCGCCGCCTCAGTATGAGGACATCATTGGCCATGGGAAGTGAAGTAACCCCCCCCATGCCCTGTCTTACCTGATGCCCCACCAGCTCCCCTCCTCTCTCTCCAGCTATATCATCCTCCTGGTCTCAGCCTACACCTCACCTCCCTTTAACTGTTACGTTACTACACTAACGGAGAGTTGTTGGATGCAATAACGTCGACGCTTGCACTGACCATCGGATAGGAGTTGAGTGATAGAGACGATACCAAATGTTTGATCTCACAAAACCAAAATGTATTTTTTTTTATTTTCATTTTATTTTTTTAGCTTCCTCCATACTACCATAGATTTATGTTATGACTACCCTGGAGGTTTGGGGCTTGCAACTGAACGGTGCATGACAATTGTGTGGTGTAAAGGAAAGATGAGAGAACAAACAAGTTGTTTTGAATGTTCAGGAAGTGAATTGTTAAAAAAACCAGCAATTCTTCTGTCGTTTTATCCAATACTGGCTTACCAAAACATATGTACACTTACTGGATCTATGCCAGCGTCGTATGAATTGTGGAAGACTGTCCCAAATGGCACCCTAAATCTTTACACAGTGCACTACGTTTAACCCGAACCCTATGGGTAGCAGTGCACTAAATATGGTATAGGGTAGTTTGGGATTGCAAGCCTGTGTCTGTCTCTCGGAGTGACATTATCTGAGCTGTGCTGGCATGGAGTGACCTGCAAGGAAATATGGGCCAGGAAGCAGCAGAATATGAAGCGACAACGGCCCTTTTTCACTCACAGCGATAAATGCCACTATGGACAGTGTGTGGGTGAGCATGTGTAAGAGTGCACTTGAGTGCTTCTATTTTTTTTTTCTGCAGATAACTGTAGTGACTACATTGATACTAATGTAGTGGATATATGTGGCGTGACTGAAGGCACTTTCTGTTAAGGCTCAAACTGAGCCGTTTGCTCATGAATTTTAAGGCAGTCTGGTTTGGGTCTATTCAGCGCAACTCGGCAAATGTCACCTATTGATACAACGGTCTATTTTACATGCTAATTATGCAGCTGGGGGACTAATTGCTGACATCCTAAGCACCGACTATCTGCCTAATATTCATTATCACAATACGTCAATGGCCCTGTACCCACTTTAGGATGTACAACTGATTTACAACTCATTTGACACCATGGTTATGATACAACGGATAGTTTGGCCGGGATTCAATCTTATCCACGTTATTTGCGCGCTTGCCCTTTGAAAGTCATTTCCATTAAGCCGTCATCTACAGTGTTTTGTTAATGCAGGAACATTGCCTTTTAAAAGGTGCATTGTCAACCACGTTTTACCGATTTTTGAATCCTGGCCTTTGTCTGCACAGTAAATGTTTACACACTAATTGTGCAGTGTCTCCAACACTTGTAATAAAACATTTTTACAAAAACGTTCTATTGTGCCATATGTTGTACATTAGTTGTAGGACTAATGTACGGGGCCTGTGTAATATGTTCATTACAGATTTGCGAGCACTGATGTTTTTTGTTGACCTGTGGAACTCAGCACTTGACCCAATGCTATATGACCTGTGACGTGTTGATGGTCTATTGGTACGTTCAAGACAACTCGAACGATGAGGCCCGAGTTTCCCACTTGGAAAGTATCCGAATCAACCTACGCAAATAACTATTGTTCATTTTAACTTGAGGTTCTGAGCTGTCATGAACACGCCATATGGCCCTGTCCAGAAACAGCCCCCACCCACTTGAGGATTCAATATGTAATAGACACAGTATGTGGTGACATACAGACGAGGTGGAATTGTTGCTAAATTGCTTCCACCTGTCCGTTAAGTTCAGGTCTAGGTAACTGGGGCAAGGAATTCTGGGCAGGGCCAATTTGTTGTACTGTTACCTTTTTTGAAATCCAGTTTTTACGCCTTAAGCAAATGTAAAAAAAAAAAAAAAAAACTTTGAATATGTACTGAGCTTGAATTGTAATTTATAATAAAATACTTAAACATGCGGGGCAGTTGTTAGTGCCTCAATTTATCAAACCACTCTGTCTAATGTAAAAAGCATGATGGATGACTTGTCTTGGTCCTTCTGCAGTCCAAAAACACTGGACATGCTCTATTTTAAAAAGGCTGTTCAAACCTAACCATGCATGAAGAGACTTGAGATTTCTCTGAAGCCCTGGTGTCCTAACCGTGTCAACATTCAGGAAGTAGTCTGGCTTAAAAATAAAAAAACATAAATGCTCCCAAAATTACAAGAGAACCAGTGTCTAAACACAGGCCTCATTACAACCTATACGACAGTCATCCCTCATGCTTAGAATTTGGTTCCCCACTATCAGAGATATGGTCAGGGAACTCTTTCATATACAGTGAACCCTCTATCTACACCACATATGTCAGAGTCAAGGCCCGCGGGCCACATCCGGCCCGCAAGAAGGTTTTTTACGGCCCCTGGGATGATCTTGATTTATTATTAGAACCGGCCCGCAGCAAGCCGGCAGCCCGCAGATCTTTTACACGCACCAATACTACATTTCCCACAATGCAAAGGTGACGCACCGAGCAGTAGGCTGCTTCATTTCAATATTTATTGGCACAGCAGTCGTCAGCATCACAGTAAAATTAACTTTCAGATACCCATCAAAAATGGCAAAACGGAAGGTGGATACTGAGAACCGGGGTTTCAAACAAGGTGGGAGTCGGAGTATATGTTCACGAAGGTAGCTGGAAAACCTGTGTGTCTTCTGTGTGGAGAAAGTGTGGCGGTACTGAAAGAGTATAATCTGAGACGACATTATGAAACGAAACACGCGGACAAAAACAAGAATATGGACATGGAACAAAGGCTACAAAAGGCAGAGGAATTAAAACGAGGCCTCAAATCTCGACAGGCTCTGTTCAAAAAAGCCAAATCACAAGGCCAGGCTGCTGTCAAGGCCAGTTTTATTTTGGCAGAAGAGATCGCTAAATCAGCCCGGCCATTTACGGAGGGGGATTTCATCAAAACTGCATGATTAAAGTTTGTGACGAAGTTTGCCCAGAAAAAGGCAACTCTTTTTAAATGTGAGTCTGAGCAGAAACACCATTGCCGAGAGAGTAGACCAGTTGTCCATCAATCTAAAAGAGCAGCTTGTGAAAAAGGGAAAAGATTTTATTGCATATTCCTTGGCTGTGGATGAGAGCACCGACATTTCTGACATTGCCCAGTTGTCAATTTTCATCCGCGGAGTGGACTCCAACCTAAGCGTGACAGAGGAGTTTTTGGCTTTACGTCCTATGCATGGCACAACTACGGGGCATGATTTGTATGAAGAGGTGTCAAGATGTGTAAATGAGATGGAGCTGCCTTGGGAAAAACTCGTGGGTTTGACAACCGACGGAGCACCTGCGATGTGTGGACACAGGAGCGGACTGGTGGCGAAGATACGGGAAAAGATGCAAGAGGAAAACGCGACAGGTGAGCTGACAGCTTATCATTGTATCATACACCAGGAAGCGTTGTGCGGTAAAGCCTTGAAAATGGAGCATGTAATGAGCATCATCACGCGCACAGTTAACTTTATCAGAGCCAAAGGTTTGAATCACCGCCAGTTCAAGGCATTTCTGACGGAGTTAGAAACGGAGCATGGTGATTTGCCTTATCACACAGAGGTGCGATGGCTAAGCCAGGGAAAGGTGCTTCAAAGATGTTTCGAGCTTCGTGAGGAGATTTGTCTGTTCTTGGACAGCAAAGGGAAAGACACAACACAACTCCGAGACGAAATGTTTCTGTGTGAAATGGCTTTTCTGTGTGACATTACGAGTCATCTGAATGCAATAAACTTGCAGCTGCAGGGTCGGGATCGTGTCATCTCTGATATGTACAGTACAGTGAAGGCATTTAAAACCAAACTGACTCTGTGGGAGACGCAGATGCGGAAAGAAAATTTGAGCCACTTTCCCAGCTGCCAGACCATGAAAGAGAAGCTCTCTACCAGTGCGTTCCCGAGCACACAGTTGGCTGATAAAATAGGTATGCTTGCCGCTGACTTTCGACGCCGATTTGCTGACTTTGAAGCACAAAAAAGCAGGTTGGAACTGCTCGGTAACCCATTTGCTGTTGACGTGGAAAGCTCACCACCAAACCTCCAAATGGAGTTGATTGACCTCCAATGCAATGATGCACTGAGGGCAAAATATGCGGCAGTGGGTGCTGCGGAGTTCGCCCGTTTCCTCCCCGGCACAATGCCCCAGCTGCGCATCCAGGCTGCTCAAACGTTGTCTATGTTTGGCAGCACATACCTGTGTGAACAACTGTTTTCTTTGATGAACCTGAACAAAACATCACACAGAAGTCGACTTACTGCTGAACACCTCCACTCAATTCTGAGGATTTCTTCAGCTCAGAGCCTTACCCCGAACATTGATGAACTTGTGGAAAAGATGGGATACCACCAAGTATCACCCTCAACCTCAAACAAGTGAACATTACTGTGCAATCAACATATTTAGAGTTTTTACTCAGTTCAAGTTTAAAAGTTAAAATTTAATATTTGTTTTCACTGCATGTTACTTCTCCTTAAACAAAGTGTTGTTTTTGATTAATAGATTTTTGCACTTTATTTTTTTGTATTTCAATCTAATTATATTTTAAAAATATTTCAGTTGAGTGGATGATAGAAAATTGCTATTATTGTTTTTTCTTTGAAGTAAATTTAGCCCACTTTTGCTAAAATAGAAAATATAGTCTACTGATGGTGCCTTGAATACCGGTTTCTTTCATTTAATGTTCATGTTATGGGGATATTTATATAAAGGAAATTTGTCTTTTGTGTCTGTTGAAAATTAAAGATTACTGACAGAGCCATAAGAAAATATTGCTTTATTTATCTGATCATATTGTAATATATTTGTTAGGTTTTCAGTAGGTTCAATTAGGTTCACTAGACTATATGCGTCATTTAAAAATTTTTCAATGAACATTCGAACAGTCCGGCCCTCGTCTTGTAGCTGATTTTTTTATTTGGCCCTCCGTCCATTTGACTTTGACACCCCTGATCTACACTGTCCAGTGAGAATATTTATACATATATATATAATATATATACACTGTGTTCACCTGATTGTTGTCCATCAATCTCAGATTCCTCATCTACACCTACTTCATTTGCAAGCAAGGGCATAGTAAGAACAACATCAACCACTTTATTAAACAATTTCTTCACACAAATGATAATTAGCAACAAGAGCAATCAGTAATATTAGACCATAGATGAACCAGTGGAAAATGGTCGCAGCCCAAGCACCAAACACTGACTGAACCCATCCTAACGGATTCCAGTTGATGTCAGGCTGGTGTTCCCTTTCGAGAACACCCCTAAGCTCTTTCAAATGTTCCACTACAATAGTCAAATTGTCATCTCCCTGGGGTATAGATGTACAACAGTGATCTCCTATAATTTGACACACCCCTCCTTCACGTGCTAGCAACATGTCAAGTGCCACTCTATTTTGTTTTGCCATGAGTTGAGTGGCTTGTAATTCTGGTCTTATCATAGAAAACCCTGCAGTGGTCAAATTTACCAGGGATTCCAAATGATATCCTAGCCTATCCAACTCATGTGCATTCTCCGATGCCCCATACCAGGGGATTAAACCACGCCAGAACTTTTCCAATTTCGAGGATCGTCGAGAGTCACTAGGGACATTATTGTATTGCGAGATGTCCCTCTTAATTAGTCTTAACCTGCTTGGAATAGAGGAATTAGTTTTATGCATTACCACAAGGGAGCTGTTTAGTTTACCAAACATACAGCACCCTGTCCAATTTGTGGGTAGGTAGAGACGGGCTTGATCACCACACATCCAATAATGATCAGTAAATGTTGCCGAGCCAAATTGATGAGGAGAACGATCGTCAGTTTCAGCATCAATAATGGTGTGTCCCACCCTCAGTCTAACGGGGTATCCAGAGCTGCATGTTCCCTTCTTCCAGCTACATCCTATTGGGAAAACACTATAATTGACACATGTTGACATTCCCAGATAGGATTCATTCAATTGTGGTATGGAAATATTGCTTGGATTGTGACAATGACAGGTCCTAAATGGGTTTCGCCGGGGTTGGACTTGAATAGGTTCTGGTACACGGGATCTAGGTTCTAAGATGATTCTACTACACCACTGTGAACAATCAAAACCCCCCGTAAATATTTTGTTGATGACAAATTACCATTAATGCATTTATCCCTCAGTGTTCTACCTAGTGAAGGTTGACCCCCTGTGTTCTCATTGGACAAGAGCACCTCTAGTGCACATAGAGTGTCATTAATGCTGACCTCTACTGAATACTGTAAGAATGGGGAGATCGCTGAATGTGGAAACAAGCTACATACAAAACAGGAGGTATTTCCTAACATCAGTTCAGTCTTTACTGTATAGTTAAGCAGTGACCACCAAGTGTTTCCCTCGTGATTCCTACTGTGATGCTCATCCAGTGGATGCATTGACCTTCTTCTTCTTTCGATATGGGAGCGGCTATTGTTTGCTGGACTCCTGTCCTGAGCCTGCCGTTGGCTCGAGCTGGAGTGGCTGTTATTTAAGTCCCGCAGTGGGACTGAATGGTTATCAGTCGAGTCCCTACCATGTTGTCTTTCCAGGACCGGTTGTCCTTGAGTCACTGTCCATATGGCAACTGTAATGAGAAGGCTCAAGACCAGAGCAAGAAACGTGATGCGTAGAGTCTGGGCCTGATCCTCCCATCTAGTCGGTGACTTCCGGCGTCTCTGGTCCTCCATCCTCAGGGTCTGGTGGGCAGTATGGCACCTTCCTGCAGTGATTGGCGTGGATCCAAGTAGACCTCTCAGCTATGCGAACAGCAGTGGGGGTAATCAGCATCACCTGGTATGGTCCAGTCCACCTCTGCTGGTTCCAATGCTTTCGTCTCAGGTCTTTCACCACCACCCAGTCACCTAGTTGCAGTTTGTGCAGGATCCCCACCAGTGGCTGGGGTAGAGCCGCTTTCACCCTGGGGAAAATAGCCTTCAGAACATTGTTTAGAGCAGTACAATAACTTACCATGTCATCGTCACAGCCCATCAGTGTCAGCTTGTTCTGTGGGAAGGGAGAATTAATCATCCTCATTGGTCTACCTGTCAGAACCTCATGAGGAGCCAATCCAGTGGTTCTGTGGGGCCTCCCTCGCATGTACATCACAGTGACCCAAGAAAGTCCCGTCTCTGCCATAAGCTTCACCATCTTAGATTTCAGCGTTTGATTAGCGCGTTCAATTAAACCACCGGATTGCGGCCTTTAGCTACAATGGGTCCTGAGGTCTATCTGCAGACTCTCAGACAAGTTCTGTATCACCAGGTTTACAAAATGGGAGCCATTGTCGCTGGTTAATTTAGATGGTAACCCCCACCTTGGGATGCTCTCCCTAAGGAGATTCTTGGCTACTGCCATAGCAGTGGAATGTCGACATGGGAATGCCTCTACCCACTTGGAGAAAGCATCCACTATCACCAGACAATATTTGTAACCTTGACAAGGAGAGAGTTCAATAAAATCCATCATTATGTGTTCAAATGGTCCTTCAGGGGTCGGATGAGCCGACAGTGGCATGGGAATCCCTCTTCCCATGTTGTTAGTCATGCAAACACAGAAAACCCAGGTGCAAACCAAAATGTATTTACAAAATCAACAACTCCCCCCTTTGACACATGATCCCTTCCATGTGACAACTTAGCTAAGTAGGGGAAACATGAACGTGGTAAGACTGGTAGCCCAGCCGGGCCCAGCCAGAGTTTCTACACCTAGTCATATATACACATAGTCGTTTCCACTTCCTCAACTCAACAGGACCTACAGAGGATTGAAAGTCAGAGATATCAGTGGGAGAGAAGAGGTCATTATCAGGAAGTAAAACCATCTGTAACACAGGGGCCTCCAAAGAGACAGCTGCTGCCAAGTCAGCCATAGCATTACCTTTGGAGACAGGGTCGGAAGAGTTACATGAGCAAGGCACTTACAAACAGCAATTTCAGAAGGGAGCAAAATAGCTTTTGGCAAGTTATCAACAAGTTTTGAATGAGAGATCGCCTTACCAGAGGAGGTCAGGAAGCCGCGCTGTTTCCACAGAGTACCAAAATCATGTACCACACCAAAGGCATATCTGCTATCTGTATAGATCGTAGCAGACTGGCCTTTAGCTAATATGCAAGCTCTAGTGAGTGCAGAAAGGTGGGAGGGTAATTTAGCACTTTCCAGTGTGGTTGAGGCAGTAGTAACCGCATACGCAACCAATGGTTCTCCTTTCTCAGAACGCTGAGCAGAGCCATCTACAAACAGTTCCAAATGTGCATTTTGCAAAGGGACATCAGTTAAATCCGACCTTGGTTTAGAGACAAGCTCCAACAGTTCACAGTCGTGCGGCTCTCCATCATCCTCGGTGGGCAACAAAGTAGCAGGATTTAACACAGTGCACCTCTTCAGGGTCACATGACACATTGTCAGAAGAACATTCTGATAATGGAGCAGTCGAGCTGGTGTTAGATGGGCCGTCTTTGCCTGTGAAATAAGAGCATGTACAGCATGAGGAACGTGTACAGTGAGTTCACACATGGCAACAATGTCTGCACAAGCCAACACAGCTTCAGTAGCAGCAGCCACAGCTCTCAAACAACAAACCAGACCTCTGGCCACACTGTCCAGCTGTTTGGAATAATACCCAACTGGGCGCTGCTTTCCTCCATGTTCCTGTGTTAAAACAGATGACATAAAACCATTTTTCTCACAAAGAGGTTAAAAGGTTTAGAATGGTCAGGGAGCCCCAAACAGGGAGAAGTAGTCATGAGTTGTTTCAGTCTGGTCAGAGCAGTCAGTCCCTCTGGTGTCCACTTAATTTTGTCACTCAGCCATTTTGTGACCATAAATAAGGTCAGCAAGCGGCTGCACCACCTCAGCATAGTCAGGTAACCACGCCCTACAATACCCTGCCATACCAGTCAATGACATCATGTGTCGTTTAGTAACCAGCTGTGGGACAGAGAGAATAGACTGTATCCTCTCTTTACCCAGCTGCCTGCCATTGGGAGAGATGTCATGACCCAAATACCTCACTGTCTGTGAAACCAACTGTAACTTCTTCTTTGAAACTTTGTGGCCATTCTCAGTGAGAAATATCAACAGAGCCCGAGTATCAGTTTCACAAGTTTCCATTGAGCTGGAGCACAACAACAAATCATCTACATACTGAATCAGAGTGCTGCCCTCAGGGGGTATAAAACCTTCCAGATTTTGTGCTAAAGCTGCTGAAAAAATTGCGGCGGATTCCACATAACCCATTGGAGCCCCGGTCCAAGTAAATCGCTTTCCTAGAAACGTGAAAGCAAACCAGAACTGAGATTCTGGTGCCACTGGAATACTGAAAAATGCATTCGTCAAATCAATCACAGAGAACCACTCTGCTGTGGGTGGTACCGCCCCCAACAGTGTAGTAACATTAGGAACCACCGGGGCACGGGCAAAAACTGCATCGTTCACAGGCCTTAAGTCCTGGACAAATCTCCACTCACCTGAAGGTTTTCTAACAGGCAAGATAGGGGTGTTACAGGGTGATTCTGGACAGGGAATTAAAGCACCATTAGCTAACAAAGATGCATGAACAGGTGTAATACCTGCTATTGCCTCCCTACTGAGTGGATACTGTGCTCTAGATGGGCGCCTGGTATCTTTAGGAGTGACTACCATTGGCTCTGCTCCCTTTATTCTCCCAAAAATCATACTTGTCCCTTGCCCATAGGCATTCAGGGACCCCTCTCAGGACAGGTGAGTCTTCACTCAACAACATGATATTGGTAGAAAAAGAAACCTGATCAACACCATGCACACCCCTCTCAGTTGGTGTTCCCCAACTGAGTGGGTAACAACTTGTCAGTGTGCTGGGTGAATAAGTTGACCTTTCAGGGCGCATCTCCCAGTCTGTAGCATCAACCAATCATTTCATCCAAATTCCAGTATCCACCCATTCTACTCTGTCTGATTTTGCAAGGGACACATGTGGTGCGCTATCCTCAAACAGGTAGAGCTCTTTCTGTGCAGGGGTTAGATTAACCCCTAAAGCACAGAAATCACTGCTACAGTATAAACCCTCACACTGCACTGACTCATTCTGTAATGTATCACACAGCCATCGTTTCTCATAATGGAGATCTCTTGTCAATGGTGAAAAATTGGAGGTGCAATGTAAGCCTGCTTCAGACATGAAACTGCCCTCGTGGCCCCAATGGGTTTTGGCCATTGAGAAAACACGAGCAATATTGGGCACCTCATCATCAACATCCCATGCATAATACCAGTCACAACACTCAGACATTAACATCAATTGCTCCCCCACTCCCTCCTCTTCCTCATGAATAACAGTTAAACTGGTTCGGCCACATGTTATGTTGATGCCAAGTTTACACAGGAGGTCCCTGCCCATCAGATTGGCAGGACAGTGGTCAGAGTAGAGAAATTGATGTTGACACTTCTCCTCACAAAAGGAGACAGGCAGAGGCATAGTTACCTGCTCTGAGTGGGAGGCCTGAAGCCCCTACAGTTTTGACTATTTCATTAGACATGGGAGGTTTTATCATAGCCTTGCAGTTAATGACAGACATAGCAGCCCCAGTATCAACAATAAATATTAATGACTCACCATTGACGCAAGCCTCCACTGTTGCCTCTACTCTCGGAAGGGTGTGACACTTTAAAAACAAATGCTCTTGTTGCTCTGAGGATTTTAGCACAACTGTCCCTGTCTTCTCATCATGTCAATACTCCTCTTCCTGTCCCTGTCCTGGATTGTACAGGGTCGTCTGTGCCGGCGGCCCCGTCTGCCAGGCTCCAGTTTGTCCTCTGTACTCACACATTTTATTTTTTACTATGTTCGGGATGTGGTATCCACTCGGCTCGCTGCCTCTCCGATCTTCGGTTGGTCCATCTGCTCCGTTCCCGAAGTGTGGTCTCCCTGAGATCCCGAGTTTGAGGGATCCCTTGTGCACGATTACCTAGGTCGTCAGGAGCGGTCACCGAGTGAAGATTCACATCCCATCCCCGTCGCCAAATGTCGTGGAAATTTCCTTAATTACCAAATGATGAGAGCAAATCACACACCAGTCAGAGTTATGCTTCATCTTCACCTTTAATAATAATTAAGCTTTTGCAAAAGCATTTTGACTTTCAACAGTTCAGTATCTCTAACGAAAAGTTGAGAGTGCTCAACATATAATGGCAACTGGGATCCTTTATAGCAAAGATCCACCCCCCCTAGTTGACATGACAAACCACAGGTCTTAGGAACTTACACAAAGAAAGACTTTAAATTATCGTTCAGTTTGGTCTCCTAAACAAAGCTCTTATCTCGTCCTTGGTACAAAATGGTACCAAGACATTACCCCCTCCCAATGATATATATCAAATTGTCATTTTAGATACTCCATCCTAAATACAACCAATTCTGGACAAGTTCACGGAGAGGAAAGTGAGCCTCTAGGTCAAGATAGGGGCAACGAGAGAGGGAACATAGAATGGTTCCAGACACTGCCATCCTCCTCTCCCCGATGGGAAAAGTAGGGAGTGACTGGCACACAGACACAGTGGAGCCAAGAGATAATTGGTTCCCCATCAATAATCTCTTCACATGGTTTAAAATATGTTTACACATGATGACACCTTGACCTCTCCCCTCTCTGCAGCCCAAGCAACTTAGTCCTGACCGAGAACAGATAAACTGCAAATGGCCACCACTATAGTACAACAAAATACATTCTTATGAGAAATAACTCATAAGCATATCATGAAAATAAAACATCCTATCTATGTTACCCAACTACTTCTGATTAATCCCCAACAGGAGACCAAGAGGCCACTGTAGCTAGAGAGAAAAATATACTAGCAGAGCAAGCCAATCTCAACCAGTTGGTACACAGGAAATATTAACTGAAGCAGTCGGGCGGAAGGCAAAGGGGTAGCGGTTCAGGGAGTGTCGGGCCAGTTACCGAAAAGGTCACTAGTTTGAAATCACCTAGGTGAAAAAAATCAGTTTGTGCCCTTGAACAAGGCACTTAGCCCAAATTGTTCCTGTAAGTCACTCTGGATAAAACATTTAAATGGTAGTGTTAAGGCTTATCTGACACAGACAATAGTATATCAAGCAATAAGAAACAGACAGCAAAAGAAATAAAGGCAGGTGTGCATTTTCCAGTAACAACTAGCTAATCGCATCAGCGGTGAGTTGGCCGATGACAAAGCAGTCAAAGGGACGGACGCCTGTTCCAGTCAACAGCTCATGTCGGCTCCTGTTCTGAAGGCTGAGTCAGGTTGGTATCTCCACGGCAACGGCCATTTCAGACCCACTCCTTGGGGTTTCGTAACACCTCCAGCGTATCGGCCTCCTGGGAACCTTTAGGAGGTTCATGCATGTACTCCCACCTGTGAAGAGAGTCGGCATGAATGAGGCGTCTGGGGCTTTTTCAGTGAGTGCATATAGAAATGTAATGTACACAGCTGACATTAGAGGGCTCTGGTTGATGCTGTGGTGCAGCTCGGTCATGGTATGAACCATGAAGGACATGCACAGTGTGTGTTCCACAGGGCTCTGCTCAATTTTTATTTTATTTAACGAGGCAATAAGAACATTCTTATTTACAATGAAGGCCTAGGAACAGTGGGTTAACTGCCTTGTTCAGGGGCAGATCGACAGATTTTTACCTCGTCGACTCGGTGATTCAGTACTATGCACACACACACAGGGCGTACGCAGTACTACACACACACGGGGCGTACGCAGTACTACACACACACACGGGGCGTACGCCGTGCTACACACACACACGGGGCGTACGCCGTGCTACACACACACACGGGGCGTACGCAGTGCTACACACACACACGGGGCGTACGCAGTGCTACACACACACACGGGGCGTACGCAGTGCTACACACACACACACACACAGGGCGTACGCAGGGCTACACACACACACGGGGCGTACGCAGGGCTACACACACACACACACGGGGCGTACGCAGGGCTACACACACACGGGGCGTACGCAGGGCTACACACACACACACACGGGGCGTACGCAGGGCTACACACACACACACGAGGCGTACGCAGGGCTACACACACGGGGCGTACGCAGTGCTACACACACACACACACACACGGGGCGTACGCAGTGCTACACACACACACAGGGCGTACGCAGGGCTACACACACACACACACACAGGGCGTACGCAGTGCTACATACACA
The DNA here is from genome assembly GCF_034236695.1 of Oncorhynchus nerka. Classification (NCBI taxonomy): domain Eukaryota; kingdom Metazoa; phylum Chordata; class Actinopteri; order Salmoniformes; family Salmonidae; genus Oncorhynchus; species Oncorhynchus nerka. The sequence goes on along the minus strand of NC_088419.1, from coordinate 50,068,016 downwards.
CACACACAGGGCGTACGCAGTGCTACACACACGCACACACAGGGCGTACGCAGTGCTACACACACACACACACACAGGGCGTACGCAGTGCTACACACACACACAGGGCGTACGCAGGGCTACACACACACACACACGAGGCGTACGCAGGGCTACACACACACACACACACACACACACACACACACGGGGCGTACGCAGGGCTACACACACACACACGGGGCGTACGCAGTGCTACACACACACACACGGGGCGTACGCAGTGCTACACACACACAGGGCGTACGCAGGGCTACACACACACACACACACACACAGGGCGTACGCAGGGATACACACACACACACAGGGCGTACGCAGTGCTACACACACACACACACAGGGCGTACGCAGTGCTACACACACACACACACAGGGCGTACGCAGTGCTACACACACACACAGGGCGTACGCAGGGCTACACACACACACACACAGGGCGTACGCAGTGCTACACACACACACACACAGGGCGTACGCAGTGCTACACACACACACCGAGCGTACGCAGTGCTACACACACACACCGGGCGTACGCAGTACCACACACACACACACCGGGCGTACGCAGTGCTACACACACACACCGGGCGTACGCAGTGCTACACACACACACCGGGCGTACGCAGTGCTACACACACACACAGGGCGTACGCAGTGCTACACACACACACAGGGCGTACGCAGTGCTACACACACACACCGGGCGTACGCAGTGCTACACACACACCGGGCGTACGCAGTGCTACACACACACAGGGCGTACGCAGTGCTACACACACACAGGGCGTACGCAGTGCTACACACACACAGGGCGTACGCAGTGCTACACACACACAGGGCGTACGCAGTGCTACACACACACAGGGCGTACGCAGTGCTACACACACACAGGGCGTACGCAGTGCTACACACACAGGGCGTACGCAGGGCGTACGCAGTGCTACACACACACACAGGGCGTACGCAGTGCTACACACACACAGGGCGTACGCAGTGCTACACACACACAGGGCGTACGCAGTACTACACACACACACCAGGCGTACGCAGTACTACACACACACACAGGGCATACGCAGTACTACACACACACACGGGGCGTACGCAGTGCTACACACACACACGGGGCGTACGCAGTGCTACACACACACACGGGGCGTACGCAGTGCTACACACACACACGGGGCGTACGCAGTGCTACACACACACACGGGGCGTACGCAGTGCTACACACACACACACACACACACACACAGGGCGTACGCAGGGCTACACACACACACGGGGCGTACGCAGTACTACACACACACACACGGGGCGTACGCAGTACTACACACACACACGGGGCGTACGAAGTACTACACACACACACGGGGCGTACACAGTACCACACACACGGGGCATACTCAGTACCTCACACACACACTCTAGCGTACGCCATAGGTCGACCGATTAATCAGAGCCGATTTCAAGTTTTCATAACAATCCGGTATTTTTTGACACCGATTTTGCCTGATTAAAAAAAATCTTTATTTAACTAGGCAAGTCAGTTAAGAACACATTCTTATTTTCAATGACGGCCTAGGAACGATGGGTTAACTGCCTCGTTCAGGGGCAGAACGACAGATTTTCACCTTGTCAGCTCGGGGGATCCAACCTTGCAACCTTACATTTAACTCGTCCAACGCAATAACGGCCTGCCTCTCGTTGCACTCCACAAGGAGACTGCCTGTTACGCGAATGCAGTAAGCCAAGGTAAGTTTCTAGCTAGTTAAACTTATCTTATAAAAAACAATCAATCAATCATAATCACTAGTTAACTACACATGGTTGATATTATCTAGCGTGTCCTGTGTTGCATATAATCTGACTGAGCATACAAGCATACAAGTATCTAAGTATCTGACTGAGCGGTGGTAGGCAGAAGCAGGCGCGTAAACATTCATTCAAACAGCACTTTCGGGCGTTTTGCCAGCAGCTCTCCCTTGTGGGTCAAGCATTGTGCTGTTTATGACTTCAAGCCTATCAACTCCCGAGATGAGGCTTGTGTAACCGAAGTGAAATGGCTAGCTTGTTAGCGCGCGCTAATAGCGTTTCAAACGTCACTCACTGAGCCTTGGAGTGGTTGTTTCCCTTGCTCTGCATGGGTAATGCTGCTTTGAGGGTGGCTGTTGTCGTTGTGTTGCTGGTTCGAGCCCAGGGAGGAGCGAGGAGAGGGACGGAAGCTATACTGTTACACTGGCAATACTAAAGTGCCTATAAGATCATCCAATAGTCAAAGGTTAACTTCTTATCGCTGCAGGGGCAGTATTGAGTAGCTTGGATGAAAGGTGCCCATTGTCAACGGCCAGCTCCTCAGTCTCAGTTGCTAATATATGCATATTATTATTAGGATTGGATAGAAAACACTCTAAAGTTTCCAAAACTGTCCAAATATTGTCTGTGAGTATAACAGAGCTGATATTGCAGGCGAAACCCTGAGAAAAATCAAACCAGGAAGTGGCTTCTATTTTGAAAACTCCATGTTCCATAGCCTCCCTTTGCTCCATTTAAAGGGATATCAACCAGATTCCTTTTCCTATCGCTTCCTCAAGGTGTCAACAGTCTTCAGACATAGTTTCAGGCTTTTATTTTGAAAAATGAGCCAGAAAGATAACATCGCGCCAAGTGGTCGCATGAGTTTTGCTCGCGCAACAGAGTTTGGACAGCCATTGCTTTTCCCTCTCCTACTGATAAAGACATTTGCGGTTGATATATTATCGATTATATATTTGAAAAACAACCTGAGGATTGATTATAAAAAACATTTGACATGTTTCTGTGGACACGGAAACTATACGGAAACTATTTGAAATTTGTCTGCGTTGTCGTGACTGCTCTTTCCTGTGGATTTCTGAACATAACGCGCCAAACAAACAGAGGTATTTTTGATATAAAAATAATCTTTATGGAACAAAAGGAACATTTATTGTGTAACTGTGAGTCTCGTGAGTGAAAACATCCGAAGATCATCAAAGGTAAACTATTAATTTGATTGCTTTTATGATTTTCGTGACCAAGCTACTTGATGCTAAATGTACTTAATGTTTTGTCGAGCGATCGATAAACTTACACAAACGCTTGGATTGCGTTCGCTGTAAAGCATATTTTCAAAATCTGACACGACAGATGGATTAACAAAAGGCTAAACTGGTTTTTGCAATATTGCACTTGTGATTTCATGAATATAAATATTTTTAGTAATATGCTATGCACTATGCAATTCAGCGGTTGTTGATGACAATTATTCCGTTAACGGGATTGCAGCCATAACAAGTTAATGAAATACAAATGGTACAGAGGGAAATAGTCCTATAATTCCTACAACCTAAAACTTCTTACCTGGGAATATTGAAGCTTTCATATGTTCTCATGTTCTGAGCAAGGAACTGAAACGTTAGCTTTCTTACATGGCACATATTGCTTTCTTCTCCAACACTTTGTTTTTGCATTTTTAATTTAAACCAAATTGAACACGTTTCATTATTTATTTGAGGCTAAATTGATTTTATTGATGTATTATATTAAGTTAAAATAAGTGTTAATTCAGTATTGTTGTGTGCGCAGGGCGTGCGCAGTACTACGCACACAGGGCGTGCGCAGTACTACGCACACAGGGCGTGCGCAGTACTACACACACAGGGCGTGCGCAGTACTACACACACAGGGCGTGCGCAGTACTACACACACAGGGCGTGCGCAGTACTACACACACAGGGCGTGCGCAGTACTACACACACACACACACACACAGGGCGTACGCAGTACTACACACACACACACAGGGCGTACGCAGTACTACACACACACACACAGGGCGTACGCAGTACTACACACACACAGGGCGTGCGCAGTACTGCACACACACACACACAGGGCGTGCGTACGCAGGCGTACTGCACACACACACACACAGGGCGTACGCAGTACTACACACACACACACAGGGCGTACGCAGTACTACACACACACACACAGGGCGTACGCAGTACTACACACACACACACAGGGCGTACGCAGTACTACACACACACACACAGGGCGTACGCAGTACTACACACACACACACACACGGTGTGCGCAGTAGATCACACAGTACTACACACACACACACACGGTGTGCGCAGTAGATCACACAGTACCACACACACGGCGTGCGCAGTAGATCACACAGTACTACACACACACACACAGGGCGTACGCAGTAGATCACACAGTACTACACACACACACACAGGGCGTGCGCAGTAGATCACACAGTACTACACACACACACACAGGGCGTACGCAGTAGATCACACAGTACTACACACACACACACAGGGCGTTGCAGTACTCACACACACACACACAGGGCGTACGCAGTACTACACACACAGAGTCTTCACACACGGGTTTAAAAAGTGCAATTTATGGGAAGTAGTGTAAGAGTGCACACATCAGGAGGAAGGAGAGATTATTGGGACGCAACCCCAGTACTCATTCCCAATCACTACACACCAGTGCACACAGGTGACTGCGCTCACTTGGCTGTGAGGGGCAGAGACATGAGGAGATCACACAGTACCACACACATACCTGAAAACGACCAAAGGCTTAATGGGACACAAGCACAGACACAGAACCAAACTGTTAGATCACCTACTGTTAGTGACCACACACACGGCGTGCTTCTCCAAGCTCTGATGCTGCTGATGGTCATCCTACACAGTACTCAGCACTCTACCCTCTACACACATCACAAATTTAATCAAACACCTCATGGGCAAGTCAATTAAGAACAAATTCGCAATGACGGCCTACCCTGATCACACAGTACTCCCAATCACACACACACACAGGGCTGTAGTGATGCCTCTAGCAAAGATCACACAGTACTAAACACACACACATAGGCTATGGGCGTAGAAAACAGACTGATGGCCTCTAGATCACACAGTACTACACACACACACAACAGGGCGGCTGGCACGCATTTGCTAGATCATGTATTTATTTTTCACAGTACTCTAATTAAAACACACACAGAGTCTTCACTGGTCCAAGGTTGCGTTCCAATAATCTCTCACTTTTTCCCAAAATCAGGAGGAACTTTTTTTAAAAAACTTTTTCACGTTTGGGGTAGATCATATTCACCATAAAAATGCACCTTTATAATAAAAGCATGACATGCATAATCGCATTTGTGGTCACGTTTGAGAATGGTGTTTTCCCGCTACTTGATTGCATTTTGGAACATTCGCGCTTGTAGCCTCCTGCCGTGTGCACATTGCTGCGCTTATAATGTGAATAGTTGATCAACATTTGAAGCTAAAAAAGTTCTGATATGTTGCGTCAGCCTCATTGCTTAAAAACATTTTTTTTTTATGCTAGTGGTTGTATTAATTTGGGATCTATCGCATCCCACAACTGTCCCAGACTATGTTTGGAATATTTATTTCTCGCACAGAATAGGTCAACTTTTGTACTATGGTGGATAGTAGAATGACATAGGCAGCTTATGTCAATCTACTATTCCCCATAGTACAAACGTTGACAGGCTAGTGCTTTTGCTGTTCGTTAGGCCCACTCATCTTGTTGGCTGACAACGTACTTGTGGACAGTTCTTCCAATATCTTCAATGTGCACCTCGGAATTGGATAAGGATGAGCACAGTTGCATCCCCGATGTGTTTATCTTCACTTGTAGCCTGTGAGAAAGACCCGATCACGTGACGGGCATTGGCTAATAAGAATTGAGCCATGTGAGTGAGAGGTGCTTCAGAGCACGCAGCCGGGAGAAGGGAATTATAATTATTATATTCAGCCCAAGGGCACAGCGGCCACAAAAGGCATGGATTTCTTTAGGGTACATTACGGCTACACAAAGGGGATGTCACAGGGAAATTCGAGGTATTAGCAAGTGCATGTCAAATTGTGAATGACAGACTGATGAAGTGTGTGCAGCCTGCACAAAAAAACAAAGCAGAGCTCATGCCTTTCATGTGACTTTTTTCAAATAATCAGAGTCACATCATGCAGCCTTTGAATTTTTTTATACATTCTAACGTTGGGCTATATTCTTTGATCACAACTAAAGTTGCATAAATAAATCTAAATTAAGCATATAGGAAGACCGGTTTCTTTGTTAACCGCTCACAGAAAAGCGGCATGTGCGCACTCCCTCAGAAATCTTTTGGAGAAAACATCCTTTCTATTTTATTCAGCTATGTTCAATTGTATTCTTCATACTATAAAATAATATAAAACAATGCAAATCTGGTCTGCTAAATTAACTAGTATAGCCCACAGCCATATTGCATAGCCAGATCAGGGCCTAACATAAGGACAAGGAGTATGCCATTCTGTTCTTCTGAAATAAGACTACATTTTCTTCATATCATGTTTCTTTAGACGTGTCTAAAATACATAATGGATTTATTAGACGATCCAAAAGGTCTGCATCAGTGGCTTGTCGTCTATGCGTGGAAGCCAGGGAGATGCTAAATGTGTTTATGTTCATTAAACGGTCAATTACCTTGAGACAGGCAATTATTTGCTTGACAATCACAAAACGTCATGACCGCCACAGCCCGAGGTACACCCACACCCTCTCATTTGTACCCACCTGCCTCTCCGCACCTGCTGCCAGTCCTTCTCCTCTGGGCTGAAGGGGTCATCGAGGTGTTTGTAGACGATGGGCAAGTAACAGGGCACCACGGTCTGGGCACAGCTCCTAACGAAGCTGAATGCCTCCTCCTGGCTGGGAGAGTCCAGGTCGTCAAAGAAGATGCCACCGATGCCCCGCGTCTCGCCACGATGGCGGATGTAGAAGTACCGGTCACACCTGCAGGCAACAGGAGTGCTTTGAATTAAACTAAGCTTGAGGACAAACATTTTTGCAGGTTACGGAAACACTTGAATTATACCTGCCCGCGGGTACTGTATATTGCCTTATAACTTGTTATACTCATGATTTTATACCAGCAGGGTTTAATTCAAGTGTTACCAATGTTTAATTTCCATAATTGCAGCATAACTTGTACAATGCAGTACTTTTACAGGTATTTGACACACGGTAGAAATGTTGAGCTCCTGGTTTCAATGACTAAACACAGAGGTAGTTATTAGATATGATTACACTCAATGAAAATGTAACCCAATGTTCTTTAAATATACAACTACTGTATGTTTGAGTTGAGAGAAGATCAAGATAATCAAAATCAAGATGTCAATCTGGAGGGGATGACCACTGTGTCAATGTGTAAAACACAAACAGCTTATAGGAACCTAGCCATTAAAGTAACACAGACACACACATCCATGTACAGTATCCATACTCACTTACCCTCCCGTTCATTGACACGTCATTCACTAGCTCTGAAGAAATGGCCATTCAGCATTGAACAGTAGAGACCCACCCAGTGTAGTCACCCACCCACCCACCCAGTCATTACCACATGTTGTATGAAGTCACCGATATGGGTCGTACCACTTTTTGAAGTCGGGGTAGTACTTGGGGTGATGTTTTTCACAGGCCTCCTTCAGACTGTTGTGAAAGTGAGCACCATCCTCCTTATTGACATAGGTAGGAGTCAGGTCTGTACCGCCACCAAACCACCACTGTTTAGTGCCTGGGACAGACACACACACACGAGAAGACAAGAGCCATCATTCATTATCTCAGCTCCAACACTTGAATGGTGTGACGTCACAGCCTGACACTCACCATCTTCTTCTTCTATCTCAAAGTATCTGTAGTTGAAGTGCACTGTGGGAATGTGGGGGTTCTTGGGGTGGATGACTGAGCTCACACCCATGGCACAGAATGGCAGGATGCCTAGGAGTGAACATAATACAATATTATACAATACAATACCGTAATATACATCTCAACCATAGTCGGACTCAAGAATCCAATCCTGATTCCTTGAACACATCAGGTTGTCGGAATGGCACGAATGGCTCTCTCTGGTCTTGAGTGACACACGTAGCATGAGGTAACACACGGTACTGCAAGACAACATAAGGTATTGCTGAAATGAATGAGGCTGATATGAACCTAGGGCGTCCACTCACCATCTTTCCCTCGGAGAACCTTCCCTCTGCTGCGCATCTGCTTGGCGGCCTCCTCGGTCAGGTTCCCAAACACCACGGACACGTTGACCCCCGCCTTCTCAAACACCTTCCCATCCTGCAGCACACAGCTGATGCCCCCGCCACCTGATACAGACACAAGATGTTAAGAAAGAGCCAAACACCAAGGCACCTTAATAATGCTATGTAAAACAGACAGTGAGACAATGGCATGGGTGCCGAATGTTGCATGTTGCTACTGTGGATGTTGGGCCAGGGTGGATAACCTTTGGATTAGCCAGAATAGACTCTGACCTTAGTTTACAGCTGCACTGGAGTCGGACAGGCTTCCTGATTAGGTTAAGACACCGCAGAGCCGGCACAAACTATGGGCTCGGAAAACGTACCTCAACCCAGAGGTGAGAAATGTGTCGTACTCAGAATTGTCCCATTATCCCAACTGTTACGCCAAGAAGATTGAACGACTGCTAAAATTCTAGCAGTCGGCACAAGAAACTGTTCGTCGGGAGCTTCATGAAAAGCCTAAGATCACCATGCGCAATGCCAAGCATCGGTTGGAGTGGCGTAAAGCCCACCACCGTTGGACTCTGGAGCAGTGAATCACGCTTCACCATCCGGCCTGCACAGAACCCTGACCTCAACCCCATCGAAACACCTTTGGGATGAATTGGAACGCAGACTGCGAGCCGGCCCTAATTCCCCAACATCAGTGCCTGACCTCACTAATGCTCTTGTGACTGAATGGATGGATGCATGTTCCCGCAGCAATGCTCAAACATCTAGTAAAGAGAAGGAGGCTGTTATAGCAGCAAATCATTCCATGATTTTGGAATGAGATGTTAGATGAGCAGGTGTCCACATACTTTTGGTCTTATAGTGTTGGTCTACGTTGGCCTATAGGTAAGATGCTCTGGCCTTAGGTTGGGGTTCCTAACCGACTATCCATGCGGGATGGGTACGGGCTGTGTGTACCAAATGGCACGTGCCAAAGGGAGCGATTACATGCCTTCTTTCCGTTCCCACTTGTCCACTTTGAACTTGCCGCCGTCCACCTCCTCGAGCGCTCTGCAGAACTCCGCCTGAGTCTCCATGATCAGCATCTCCATCCTCGTGCACATTTCCTCTTTCTTCTGCTGCAGCACTTTGACGTCAGTACACGGCGGAGACATGAACTTCTTGCATTTCTCCGATATCTCCGTCTCCTCGGTTTTGGTGATCATGGTTGCCATTTCAGCCCGCTGAAAGTGACTCGCGCTAGCCACAAAACCCACCACTGCCGCCGCTGCTCCAGCAACCAGCAGGGCGCTTCTCCTGGTTCGCCCGGTTGCCGTTTTGCCTGCAGTCCCATTGGACATGAACTGCACTCCAGTAGCTTTGGGAACCCATCTCGCTCCCGGAAGCGGAGTTAACCTGCGGACCGAAGTGTTATGGAAGAAAGATATGCGCGAGTCCACTATGGAAGCTCGCGTTGAATACGGAAAAAAACATAGTCTCGCCGTGGTTTGCGCCGTTCTGTTCATGGAATAAAGAACGATGGTCGCCATGACTTGTAAATGATCTAGCTGTCATCTCCATGTAAAATGTACAGTTTGTAGACATCCATCTAGCAAAACTGAAAACTACAATCACAAGTAGACAGCCGTGCACGCACGCTAAGGTCCGGGGGTGTGTCCTTGGCTTGAACCGAGCGAGGAGGCATGGGAAATGATGTTCTCGATGAGTCTGTCCAGGTTTGTTTGATTGACAGTAAATTACAGCAAACAGCAAGACCCACAAGCCAGTGCTTTTCTGTAGGCGTGTCGTTATTATCCAGACCGTGATAAGAGACGCCTTTCTTCTCTGCTTATGCGCTCTTTGCAAAGATAGTAATTGAAAAATAATAATTGTCGCATAATGACGAATGGATTTATTTTCTTATTCACGTTATTAAAGCATGACGTAAAATAGTAGGTCTTAATTTATTTATGTCACTATTTCCAACAACACAAAGACAAGACGTGCACTTAATTCCTCATAATAACATGTACATAATACCATTTTGGAGCACATATTTAGAGTGTAGCCTACGCTAGTCTATAAAATCCTTCCAAGTACTCATTACTGACAGTTTGATAGATGTATAGATGTGTCTGTGTGCATTGAGGTGAAGAAGTGTGTGTTTGCGCGAGTGTGAGAGACTTGTTTTCTGTTTTACGCATGTGCGTGTTGTTGGTCTCTATGACAACAGGACTATTAAAGCCTTTAGTGGAGCAGGGGAGAGGGACACGCACAGGAGATTATCTGGACAGGTGCTCCGGCCGGCTTGTATCACCAAAATGTAGGCCATTAAAACGAATAACGAGTTCCCATATAAGAGGATATAATACACATTATTTTATTTTTATTCTGAGTAAAAAGGAGACGCACCAGCATCTGGTAGTGGTGAGTTCATTTCGATGTTTGGGTAACGGTACGGTTGTGCTTCTAATTATTTCAGACTTGCGCCTCATAATAAAGTGTGTAGGCTATTGCTTGTGGGAATAGTGGCCTATTCTAATGTTACATCATCGTGTTAGGCTTCTATGTTTCCTCTTGTATTGGAGCCTGGAGACCAGGCTATGTCAGTCTGTCACATCACGCAGTCCTGTTGTATCAGTAATATTCTACAAGCTGCAATAAATCTGCCAGTAATTCCAACAACAGTTAAGACAAGTTAGCCTATTTCACAATACGATCCCATAATAAAAAATAATGCAAACAACTGCACCTGTCCCAGGTTGAAGTGTTTATCCGGCGCTATGCGTCATTTGGCCATGGGAGGGCCACGGGAGTCGTGAATACAGGTCCACTATAGTATTGTGTGACATATGATCTGTGAGTGTTCAGAAGTTGTATGCTTGTGATGTGTGCTCAAACAGTCGGGAATGCTATTCTATTTTAGTTTTATGAGGGATTGTCAATGCACAAAGTCGAACTGAACTGGTGTGAATTTAAATACAATGGAAGTATGTATACCCTTGGAAGTATAATTATGGGGCTATCATCACAAATGGCCCTGCATATACAATGCTCCGGTTGATCTTCTATTGTTCTTCACGCTATTCCTTTGGAGAAGATGAGTCTGGTGCCAACGAGCACTAGGACCGAGGAGGAGTATGAGGACGACTTTGAGAAGGACCTGGATTGGCTGATCAGTGAGGAGGGGACGAACGATGGCCAGGTAGGTCAGGGTGGATTGGCTGATCAGTGAGGAGGGGACGAACGATGGCCAGGTAGGTCAGAGGGATTGGCTGATAAGCGGGAAGGGGAGGAGCGACGGCCAGGTAGGTCAGAGGGATTGGCTGATAAGCGGGAAGGGGAGGAGCGACGGCCAGGTAGGTCAGAGGGATTGGCTGATAAGCGGGAAGGGGAGGAGCGACGGCCAGGTAGGTCAGCGGGGATTAGCTGATCAGTGAGGACCCAGGGCTGCGTTAAGTACTTTTTTATGTTCTGGAACGTTCCACTGACCGGAAACGGTGCTGTACTGAACGTCCAGTCGAAAAAAGGGGAGGGGTTGGGTTGTGGGTTGTGGGTTGGGCAACACTGTCAGCATAGCCACTGCCTTTTAATGTCACTCATTGCTTCAAGCCACACCTTGCCACACCCACTAAATGGGAGCAAACGCACCTCAAAGTCTATTCAAGAACGTATAACAACGTTTTGGGGAAACGTGTCGTTCAGTACAAACCGTTCGGCAACGTAGCAAACGTTCAAGTGAACTGAATGCACCTCAGGAGCGACGGCCAAGTAGGTCAGTGAGCGGCTGGGTCGCCCGGCTTGCCCACTTCCTGTGACAATGTCACAGGGATCTTTTGAGTAGGAAGGCGAAAGCAACCAACTGTAAACAAAAGTTAAGGAGTGAAGTGGGGGAAAGTGCATCTGGGACAGCCGAAGGTCGGACACTGATGCGGTTTTCCAACAGCAAGGCTCAGTGTAACATGGCAGTGTTGCCAGTGTTTGTGGAGGTTTTTCTTTGTAATGTCGAAAATAAACACGTCTCCAACCCCCATATCACACGCCCACAAACTGTAAATATAGTTGTTAACATTGTACTATCAATTGGTGAAAGAGAGCCCACAAATATCACTTTCAACTATACATGAATGGCGGCAAAGTTGGTTCCTGTTTTAGTCAGGTCTTTGGTCATGATCACACGAGTCAAACAAAAACACCCTAATGATTGGTTGGCAATAGAGCCTCCCACAACGCAGGTAATGGCTGCAGGATGAAGTTGGTGAAGAGCAACTGCAGAAATACATTTGCAGTCAAAATTTCATGACTTTTGATCTGTTATAAAGCTCATACAGTCGTCATGCAAGTGCAAATCGGACTATTTTTTATCCCCATAATACAACACACTTTGGAAGGCGGTGACCAACGATGGTCACCAACCTGACAAAAGTGATCTGCTCAAATGCGCCCACAGTTTGTGGTGTTGTGTTACCGTGCGCCTGCATCTCAGTGTATGTGTGTGAAATCCAACCCACTGACACACATCCAGACACTTTCATTGGGCCACAGCTATAGGGCTCTGGACTGGGTACATTGATAACCACACACACATACACACAGCCGTCATGTCTCTCACAAAGTATCAAAGTACCTAATTAACATATCGTTTGCTGACACACTGTCTGCTGAGAGACTCAGGTGAATAGAACTCCGTCACTCCTCCTCAACAGGAACCTGACTACGAGGACATCGAGGCCGAAATAGACAAGGAGCTGAAGGAGGAGGGGAAGGAGGAAGAGAAGAAGCGAGGGAGGAAGGAGGACAAGAAAAGCCTGAAGGAGGAGAAGTGGGCGAGCAAGTCAGAGAAGGCGGAGGAGGAGGAGAGGTGGCCCTCGCCCATGGAACCTTTGGAGTTCGACTCCGACCGAGACAGTCCATATAAGGGCGGATCCCCCCTAGCGCCGCCCCCTCCGGTGCTGGAAGACCAACCGGAAGAGGAGAAGAAGTACATCCTGGAGAAGATCCAGCTAGCCAATCGGCAGCTGCAGAACCAGGAAGCGCCGGACATGACTCGGCGCAGACGCCTTCACTTCAAAGAAACGCTGGTGGATTTGGTGGTGGCGCCACTGGAGTACGAGAAAGACAGCAGCACCCCCCAAAAGACAAGGGTGGTAGAGCAGGTGAGCAGCACGGCCAGCAAGGAAATGGAGGTAGAGAGTGAGGTGTCAGGGAAGCTCTCTGAGCTGAAGCTCACCCCTCGGGAAGGGGAAGGAGGAGGGCAGGGGCTCAAGGGTGGGGGTGGTGGGGAGGCTGGCCAGAGTGGACCAGGGAAAGAGGGCAAAGTCCTGGTGGAGAAAGATGGCAAGTTTGACCTTGTCAGCCTGAAGGAGGTGGAGAGCCGCGGCCTGTTGCTGCCACCTTTAGCGAGCTTCCCCAGCGACAACTCACGCTCGTCCTCCCGTCCAAATGACCTAAGCCCGAACAAGACCCCCACATCCTCCCCGCTGCGTCCCATCTCTAGCACTATGTCCATAGGGATCGAGCACCACCGCGCCCCCAGACCTCCGGCCCAGCCCAGGAACCGGCCCAACTCGGCCAGTCACAGCCAGAGGGGCAGCGGGGGAGGGGCACCAAGCGCAGGGTGCAGTCGGCCAACAGTGCCCCTACCCAGCAGGCCACCTTCACTCTCTCGCCCCAACAGAAGGAGCTACTGAACAAAATACAGGAGAGGAGAGAGAGGCTCGTCAGAGAGGTGGGGAGCACAGGACGTCCCAATGCTTATCATGAAAGATAAATCCCCTTTTCTGTTTTCCTGTGTAACTCTTTCTACCTCTCCCCCTTCTGTTTTTATATGATCCTCCTTGCTTCCCCGCTCTCTTTATCTCCCCGACTCCTCTCTCTCTCTCTCTATTTTCTACCCCTGCCCCTTCTCTCAGGAGGAGCAGAGGAAGAGGGAGGAGGATGAGCAGAAGCGTCAGGAGAATGAGCTGGCGTTCCGGGCATGGCTGGTGAGGAAGAGGGAGCAGTTGCAGGAGGAGAAGAGGATCGACAGAGCCCAGGAGATGGAGAGAAGGAATGGCAGGGTACGCACAGGCCACTACAGGGCGACACTAGCACACAAGCACAGGCTGTAGTAGTACTGTAATTGTACTGTAGTAGTACTTTGTAGAAATCAGTGCTTTCAGCTAAATGTACATGCTATTTACTTAAATAATTTAATAAATAAAGGGAAGAAAGTTAGTTTCTGAGACGTATTATAAAGAAATGAAAAAGTTGTTATTGGGTATCTGTATGCTAAACTGCTATAATCTTTTGTGCAATCATAGAATATACTGCACCAGAAAGCTTGTGAAAAGCAAATCCAAGAAAGTAGGATAGTGAGTGAAAGCGTTTTGACTAGATTTGTCCCCGTGTCCCACCTCCCTCAGAGGGAGCACAGTGACCCAGGCGAGGCCTTTAAGTCATGGCTGCAGAGGAAACACGAACAACAGCAGAGAGATAGACAGCTGGAGGAGATGAAGAGGCTGGAGGAGGAGAGTGGATTCTACATGCACAACCGAGAAGAGTGTGAACGAGCCTTCAAACTGTGAGTCCCTACTCAGTCTGTCTACTGTTGAAGGGCCTTGGAGATAGTCTGGACCATTGCTTTCCAAACCTGTTCCTGGTGAGCTGCCATCCTGGTTTTCGCTCCAACCCTAATCTAGCGCTCCTGATTCTAATAATTAGCTGGTTGATAAGCTGGATCATGTTAGTTACAACTGGGGTTGGAGTTAAAAACCTATAGCAGGGTAGCTCTTCAGGAACCGGGTTGGTCGCCCTGGTCCTGGACACTAAAGATCTTTTAAATAATGTGTCCGGTTCTCTCTCTCTCTCGCTCTCCTCAGGTGGCTGAAGAAGAAGCGGGCAGAGAAGCGGGCGGAGCAGCAGGCGGCCAGAGAGCGCTCCCGCAGGCTGGTGTTTGAGGAGCGGCGCGCCCGGCGCATGCAGGACCTCCTGTGCACCGTCAACGAGACCAAGCCTTTCCGCTTCACTGAGCACCTGGCGTACCGCTTCTGAGCGGCTTCTGAACCCACCATTCGCAACATCATACCTCGAGAGGAAATAGTCGAGATCTGAGCAAAGCTAAGGGTACGGGGTACACAGAGACACATGAACACGGATGAAATTGTATACGATTTAGGGCCTACATAGTGGTCCATTTTTGCTCTATAAAGGTACAACTAATCTACACTTTTTCATAAGGAAAAAATATTTTTTTTGGGGGGTGGGGACAATCAGCTCCGTTGTCATTCATCCTGCATTGGACGGCTCCCATTGAAAAAGCATAGTCTCCATCCGAAAAAAAACGAAATCTCAGTGTGGGCGAGGCCTAAGGGAGAGGGGAATCACCAAAGAAATCTAGGCTCTGTTCCAGTATCAACTTAAAATGAGGCATTTTTACTGAAAGTGAATCTTTAGATGGGATCAGCACTGTTGACTACTGTTGAGAGAAGGGCTTTGTTTTCTACCTTTTCATTTGTCACAGATGATCCGTTTAGGACCTCCGAAGTTCTGTTCCCTTCGACGTTACCTCGTAAGACATGCCCAACTCCCAAGGGTTCCGAATTGATCAGGTGTCGGGGATCAATCCCGTGCTCGCTGTGTACAGTATATAAAGAGATTATTTGATCAAATGAATGATTATAACCAAGGTGACTGGCTCAATAGCTGTGCGACGACAAATATATATACAGAATATGATCATAGGTCTACTGGCACTTGTTCTCTACATTGTCAACAGCCTCCTCGGTTGCTGATGCACTTTAACCTAGCCTACTAGAAGACATTGAGCTCACCAATGCCTGCAGTGCTAGTAGGTCGTCTCGGTGTGGGTAGCCCATATTGCCACTCTTACCACAATGCCTTTATAAACCGTTTGTCACCGAGTGTTTTTAAGTTTATTCTTAAATCTATCTTAAGTTAGGTCCTTTGTAGTAGTGGCATCTACGCCGACCACATTGTCTTCCGTCAGAGGGCGCCATTCTACGGCTTCATTCTAAAGATGTTTTGAGGTGCTGCGAAGATTTCTTTTGGTGTGTGCATTTCTTCCCGATTTTTCAGTGGGTGCTGGAGCACCCCTACTTCCCGCGGCTATCTGATTTGAGACAATGCACTGACTAAGAGATTTAAAAAGAATGATGGTTTGATACGGCATACATCATTTGTAATTAGACAAGTCTGAGTTGGAACAGTCAGTACTATGAATAATTCACCTCTATGTTTATCTTGATATTTAAGATCGATTTACTAATCGTCATATTCATGGTTAGATTTTCAAATACATTTTTGTAAAACCACTTCATGAAATGCTGTTGGTTTACAACTGAACCTATAGACAATGTGTTCACATATTGTAAACAATTTACACGTTCCCAAATAATAAAGGACACGGTTGAAGTTATTTTATGAAATATTGTCTTTTTAATTTATAAGTACACATTAACAACAAAAGAGATGGATACAACAATTTGTTTGTGCTACAGCAATTTATATTTAAATATTAGTGAGTGGCCATCCTCCCTATCAAAAGATAAGATAAAACCCCTAATCTAACTTAAAATGCATAAGTTACGTATAGTTAGCAGTTGTAATCATTGAAATATCAGTACACAAGGCACGTTCTTTCCATTGGATTTTAACAGTGTGTGTGCGCCTGTCTGTCTATTTTGACCCAGGAAATGAGGAAGTTTCGAAAGGAAAGGACACCTATAAGCCACCTTAAAATAGGAATTCCTTTAAACAGGAATAAACGACATCTTTTATTAAAAAGCTTCTAATATCAAATGCCGACAATTGCAATAGCAGCTGTCTATCTTAAAAACAGACATGTAAAACACACAACAACAACAACAAAACACACTCCATGCCCGTGTGTCAGCTAACTTGTAAACAGTTATCTTGCTTGGCGTTTTGATCGCAATTGACGGGAGGGATTAGCTCTGGTCCAAGGCGTTAGTAAGGCTTGCTAACGCCATGGACCAGAGCTAGGGAGGGATGTGAGTCACGAAGACGGTGTCTCTTCACCACACCACAAACGAGAAGAAAGTGCATGGGAAAATAGTGACAGATCAGTTCAGTCATCGTTGTCAGTCACCGAAAGGGATTTACAGCTCCCTGTTTGTAAAGAAATGCCTGACCTCTTTCTCTCAGTGAATGCATATACTCCAGCCAATGTTTCAGTGAATAAGTAGATGAAACATATCAACTGTGTTTACACCGCCCGGAGGAGATAATCCCACGACCGATTTGTTTTATGAGTTCATGTTTGAAACGTTATAAACAGCCCGTTGTCTTTTCTATAACAAGAGAACGGCAATGTTGACTGCTGTTCTTCTCTTTCGCTTGATCACAGTGCAGTAAGAACTGTTCATACGTATGACAGGTCTGTGTTGTAACAACCTTGTGCGCGCGCACACCCGCACACTACACAAAGTCATCACAAAGGGAACTGAGCATTTTAAGTCGTCGCAAAGTGACCTGGACCTCATAAAGTCATCACAAAGTCAACTGGACCTTATAAAGTCATCACAAAGTCAACTGGACCTTATAAAGTCATCACAAAGTCAACTGGACCTTATGAAGTCATCACAAAGTCAACTGGACCTTATAAAGTCATCACAAAGTCAACTGGACCTTATAAAGTCATCACAAAGTCAACTGGACCTTATAAAGTGTGAGGCACAATGACTGGGTTTCACCCCAAACAGAGAGAGAGAGAGAGAGTCAATGGAAAGAAAAACAAAGACCCAAACGCGAACTCAAGTACTGGTATGTAACAGAAGGAGAAAATAATCACCACAACAGACTAAAAGCCACGACGGCAACACAAACAACTATATAACCTTGCACTTCAAACAGTACAAAAATAAAATTGTTCTGATCCAAACTTCATTAAATAAATAGATAGATATAAAGATTTGAGGGGTGCTGGGCTGGGGGCCGGCGGACTACTACAGCTCGTCTTTGGGGTTGATGTTGAGGCTTGTGTCCCACTGTGATTGGCTGCTCTGGTTGTCCAACGCCTGCATCACCTCATCTGCCTGCAGGCGCTCCTAGAGGAGAAAGAGAGAGGGAGGGAGAGAGGGAGAAAAGAGAGGAGTTATGTCTTGTGACAAACATCTTCCCAAAATAATAATCTTCCTAACTAAAGAGCAATAAATATATCCCTAAATCAATAGCCATTATAAACATATTGTACATAACATGATGTACTATACTCTAGACATGTGTCTCTGTGAAAGACATAATCAAAGAAGACATTATGATAGGGCCACGGCTGTAGTGTGTTTACCAGTTCTCTGAAGAGGGGGTCCAGGGTGAACCACAGGGCCACGGCACACCTCTGCCCCCTGGTGACGGCCCTCACTCCATGGGGGTTCTCCCCGCCAGACGAGAACCCCACCATACGACCACACTTTGGCTTCACCTGTGCCTAGGGGAGGAGGAGGGGGGAGATCAGGGTCAGGGTACTTGACTGTCGTGGTGGAATGGGATTACATTGGACGTGGGAAATTCCAACTTTATTTAGACGAGGCTCCAAACGGAGAAAGGGTAAGGGGGTGTCCTCGGATGGGGCCACAGTGTCTCCTGACCCCTCCTGTCTCAGCCTCCAGTATTTATGCTGCAGTAGTTTATGCGTCGGGGGGCTAGGGTCAGTTTGTTATATCTGGAGTACTTCTCCTGTCCTATTCGGTGTCCTGTGTGAATCTAAGTGTGCGTTCTCTAATTCTCTCCTTCTCTCTTTCTTTCTCTCTCTCGGAGGACCTGAGCCCTAGGACCATGCCCCAGGACTACCTGACATGATGACTCCTTGCTGTCCCCAGTCCACCTGGCCATGCTGCTGCTCCAGTTTCAACTGTTCTGCCTTACTATTATTCGACCATGCTGGTCATTTATGAACATTTGAACATCTTGGCCATGTTCTGTTATAATCTCTACCCGGCACAGCCAGAAGAGGACTGGCCACCCCACATAGCCTGGTTCCTCTCTAGGTTTCTTCCTAGGTTTTGGCCTTTCTAGGGAGTTTTTCCTAGCCACCGTGCTTTTACACCTGCATTGTTTGCTGTTTGGGGTTTTAGGCTGGGTTTCTGTACAGCACTTTGAGATATCAGCTGATGTACAAAGGGCTATATAAATACATTTGATTTGATTTGATTTGACAGTAAGACTAATAAAAACATGCGAAAAGACAGGCAATGACATGAGACATTTTGATCACTTCACTCTTCAAAAAAAAAAAAGATTTCCCTTCTCAGGAGAGGACTCACTGTGACTGTTTTGGCGTCCATTTCTGTGAAGATGAACTCTCCTCCCTCAAAGTCTCCATTCAGGTACAGCAGAGCACTTAGGACACAATGAAAACCAGTGAAAATGTGTTCGAGCCATGACTATTTAACACTAGGTAACGGTAATAATATGGTGCCATTGACAACGCAAACATGTTTCAATGTTGTTAGGAGGCAGCTTAGCCATGGACCAGAGCTTGTACCCTAAGCTGCTTCATAACTACATTGAATTGTATATTCATCGCGGAAAAATGAAGGCCCAGAGCTAGGTGGTAACCTGTAGTCTCTGTAGGTGTAGGCTGGTGGTTCTTTCCAGCACTCGTTGGCCTCTGGGTCTAACAGACAGTTGTCAGCGTGGATGGGATGGCTCAGGTCATTTCTATGGTCCTGTTGCCCTATACCAAACAGACATAAAACTTATATTAATCCCAAAACAGAGACCAACTTTATTAACCCCAAAACAGCACCAAACCGAGACGAACTTGACTAAAGCAACAAAGAGGCAAACTAAACCAAATTTGACTAAATCTACATGCTCAAACTCTCAAAGTCACATAATGACTTGGCTCACCTGTGATTGCGGTCCGGCACACCAGGTGTGTGTAGGAGAAGTGGAGCGTCGAGTTGAGCAGGAAGTAGGACTCGATGATGCGTCTGGCCCTCTCACTGGCATCATAGAACAGACGAGCGCTCCTCAATGGGACACGGCCCTCATAGCCGTACTGCAGGTAACACAGTAGAAACATGGGTAAATATTCACTCAGCATGTTGCCAAGGATAGAACTGCACTGGCCAGCCTGGCTAGTAGACTGCAACTTCTACTAGCCTGGGTGACACACTTTTTCCAAAGTTTGTTTGAAAAAAAATTCTACTATCCCAGTCTGAAAAATACGAGCCTCAGGCTAACAGGGCATCTTAATTTGCATCCCTGCTTGTAAGGAACCAAACATATTCTGTAGTTGCCTACTAAGGTACTGAAAGAGTGACTTTTGATAACTTTGAGACAAGACCGTTACTGAGAGATTGTTATATGAAAAGGGCAATACGAATCAAGCGGTTTCAAACAGAGGTTCATTTAATCTTCTCCATTGTGTCCATGTATAGGCGCGTTGCTTACCTGCAGTGTTTTCAGCACAGTGGCTCCCTCAAACCTCTCGTTGGGCGTGTGAGGAGACATCTTCCCTCGGTATCCGTCTCCTGCCATAGTGACAGTCTGTAGACCAAACAAGAGCACTGAAACCCTGGCTCTCATATTCTAGAAATGCATTTATCAAGTACCAAACAATGGCCATGTTCACAAAGTGCACTAAGGGCCAGTTTTCTGGACACGGATTAAGCCTCGTCCTGGACTAAAAAGCATACTTGACGGAGAATACTCCATTGAAAGTGCTTTTCAGACCAAGGATTAGGCCTGATATGTGTCTGGGGAACCGGCCCATAGTGTTCACTGTAAACCTGTAACGACACACTAAATAGCGATCAATTGAAATGCACGTTTACACACAGTACAATTCATGATAGTGAATATTTGGATGAAGTTCTGTCCATGAGCTGTTCTTGTCTATTAATGTTCTGTATTTTGTCATGTTTCATGTTTTGTGTGGAACCCCAGGAAGAGTAGCTGCTGCTTTCGCAACAACATAAGATTCAGCCGTCTTACATGGGCCAGGTTTGTGAGCTCGGCACACTCGTCCACAGATATGACATCATCCAGAAGAACCCTCTGAGTTCCGTTCAGGGCCTTTGAGTTCTGGACCAGCTGCACACTGTCATACACCAAGGGCCCTCCTACAGTACACACGCAGACAAACACACAAACACACACACCAGTACAGAGGATGAGGGCAAAGCGTTAACTCATCTATGCTGGAACACATTCATCTGTCAAGTTGTTTCCATCATGGGTTAGTTCAATCTAAATTCTGCTTTATTTGCAGAGTCCTATAAACCTCTCCTCAGAGTCAAGTCGTCCCATGTATTTCAACCATTCTAGAGCTAGCACACATTTGTCAACCGATCAAGTGTGCTAGTTCATGGTCTACCACGAAATTGTGAAGCGTCCGGTGGTCCCCGAGGAGAGGTTGGAAAAGCATTGGTGTCGGGAACAGAGGATGTCCTACCTTCTCTGAGCTCCTGTGGTGGGGCCAGAGTGAAGTTCTTCTTCTCTGAGATGGGTACATACTCCATCCATCCATCGGTACCAGAGGGGATCCTGGGGGAATGCAAGAACAGAGCACGGAGCCACGTCAACAGGCAGACAGTACATGCTTATAACAAGGATGAGGACAATCAATACATGTGTATTTGAGTCTTTGAAATACTTATTTTCTGACGGAGTATTTTTCAAATAATGTGGCCGAATTGCCTACTTCTATTTGACGTGTTTAAAAAGTATTTCCAAATATATTCCGATATTCAACTGACTTGTATACTTGTATTTTACTTGTATTTAAACAAGTATATATATATATAAAAATACTTACTCTGAAATGTCTTTGAAAGTAATTGAAATACCCTAAATAGTATTTATTGGGAGCATATATAGAGTGTGCAACTATTTGCCACAACAGATTACACAAGATGCATGCCATACTGAACATATCCAATAGATGTCAGTGGTGTATACCACACAAAGCAGAGGTACTACAGTCAAATACGACACAGGACATAATACAGTTTTCATTCATTTATGATTGTCTATAAGTGAAAAGAATCACTTGAGTCTAAACTATCTATCTGACACAGTGTTGTCCTTGTGAACTACACATCTGATATTCATTAATATACAGGACATTCCATGGGACAAATATTGAACAAGTTAACATTTCCAAGAGGATATTTCTGGGTTTGCTCACCTGTTCGAATCCTCTCTTCCACCTGTGCTGGTCCAGTAATGCTACAAGACAAGGTAAAACACTGACAGATCAGAATTTTACATTTGAGTCATTTAGTGGATGCTCTTGTTCTGAGCAACTTACAGTTATAGCGCTCATCTTAAGGTATCTAGGTTAGACAACCACATATTACAGGCATAGTAAGTAAACCTACACTGAGTGTACAAAACATTAGGAACACCTTCCTAATATTGAGTTGCACCCCCCTTTGCCCTCAGAAAAGTCTCAATTCGTCGGGGCATGGACTCTACAAGTTGTCGAAAGAGTTCCACAGGGATACTGGCCCATGTTGACTACAATGCTTCCTACAATTGTGTCAAGTTGGCTGGATGTCCTTTGGGTGGTGGACCATTCCTGATACACACGGGACACTTTTGAGCGTGAAAAACCCTGCAGTGTTGAAGTTCCAGACACATCCCGTTCAAAGGCACTTAATTATTTTGACTTGCCAATTCACACTCTGAATGGGACACATACACAATCCATGTCTCACTTGTCTGAATCAGGGATGAGCTGCCCCCTTTTGTCGGCCCATGGACCAATTTCACCAATATATACAGTACCAGTCAAAAGTTTGGACACACCTACTCATTCAAGGGTTTTTTCTTTATTTTTACTATTTTCTACATTGTAGAATAATAGTGAAGACTTAAACTATGAAATAACACATGGAATCATGTAGTAACCAAAAAAGTGTCCAAATGTAAATGTAATCCAAATGTATTTTATATTTGAGATTCTTCAAACTAGCCACCCTTTGCCTTGATGACAGCTTTGTACACTGTTGGCATTCTCTCAACCAGCTTCATGAGGTAGTCACCTGGAATGCATTTCAAATTAACAGGTGTGCCTTGTTAAAAGTTCATTTGTGGAATTTCTTTCCTTCTTAATGCGTTTGAGCCAATCAGTTGTGTTGTGACAAGGTAGGGGTGGTATACAGAATATAGCCCTATCTGGTAAAAGACCAAGTCCATATTATGGCAAGAACAGCTCAAATAAGCAAAGAGAAACGACAGTTCATCATTAAGACATGAAGATCAGTCAATCCGGAAAATGTCAAGAAGTAAACCACTACTAAAGGACACCAATAATAAGAAGAAGCTTGGCTTGGGCCAAGAAACACGAGCAATGGACATTAGACTGGTGGAAATCTGACCTTTGCTCTGATTAATCCAATTTGAGATTTTTGGTTCCAACCGCCATGTCTTTGTGAGATGCAGATTAGGTGAACGGATGATCTCTGCATGTGTGGTTCCCACCATGAACTATGGAGGAGGTGTGATGGTGTGGGGGTGCTATGCTGGTGACACTGTCAGTGATTTATTTTGAATTCAAGGCATACTTAACCAGCATGGCTACGACAGCATTCTGCAGCGATACGCTATCCCATCCCGTTTGCGATTAGTGGGATGTCTGTTAGTTTTGATGTCTTCAATATAATTCCACAAAGTAGAAAATAGTCAAAATAACGAAAAACCCTTGAAGGAGTAGGTGTGTCCAAACTTTTGACTGGTTCTGTATGTTGATCTGTTTAACACTTTTTTGGTTACTACATGATTCCATATGTGTTATTTCACAGTTTTGATGTCTTCACTATTATTCTACAATGTAGAAAATAGTACAAATAAAGAAAAACCCTGGAATGAGTAGGTGTGTCAACTTTTGACTGGTACTGTCTATATATTTTTTAGGAATTCAGTCTGGGTCTCAACTTACTGCTGAGAGTTAAAATAATAGAATACACATGGTACAATTTAGAAATTTGGTTGTGCATCAGCAGTCACCATTTAGCCCATGTCGGCTTAATTGCCTCCATCCTATGGCAAAATGTGTAGAATAGCAGGAAATGACCTGTAAAACCGCTAATTGTTACCTTCACTGTCAAGAGGGGGGCCGCTACAATGACTTGAAGTGGATTTAACAAGTGTCATCAAAAGGGTTCACCTGGATTCAGCCGGTCAGTCTATGTCATGTTCCTAATGTTGTGTACTCTCAGTGTATATACTATATACAAACTCCTTATATTATAATATATATACTAAATCTATACTACAACTATGTGGAATAGATGCAGATCCAGAAGCATTAAAGTGCAAAAAGTACATGAATGAAAAGCTGGAGCACCAATGGTTTTCCATCATGGCCTCTAGGTGGTGCTGTGTTCTGCGGCTATAATGGTGTAACTACCAGGCACCTGTTACTGTCCTACATACAGCCCTACATACAGCCCATATGTATCAACAAGTGTCACAGAGTAGGAGTGCAGATCTAGGATCAGACCCCACCCCCTTCAATTTAATCTTATTAATTGTGATCTAAAAAGCCAAACGGATCCTAAATCAGTAATCTGGCCCCAGCGCGCTGGCTCTCATTTTCTGTGTCCCTATTTCAAAAATGACTCGTTCCAGTAACAGGACCAGAAACGATTGAGCTTTCAGTAGTCATGGAAGCCATTCACAAGTATCAGAGACAGCCCAAAAAGTTCAAAATAAGAGTCTGTTTCCCCATTTTGTCATCAATGCACTGTACTCACCCCCTCTGTAAATTCCACGTGCATGTTCTCACTGCCAATCACTAGTAGCTCCAGCTCCTGCTTATGGCGTCTCAGGTACCACTCGGCCTTCTATAGAAACACAGAGATATCGGGCAGCCATGTTAATCTCCACAGGTTAAAAAAAAACGTTTTTTTTTTATGACATCACTTTAGCACATTTACCGAGCGACTGAATCTCCCAAATTTGACCCCTTGAAGCAGAACGTTTAAGGAAGACTATCGTTTTATAACCACTGTGCCTCTTATATCTTATTTACTGTCCCAACCCTAACACCTCTTCAGCAGTCAAGCCCCCTCCAGCCCTCTCTTCGCCTCATTGCTGGACCAAATGAGATGGTTGATGTCAGTCCTAACCACAGTCATTACCTACACCGGGTTGTTCTACCTCAGAAAGCACAAGAGGATTTTGATCCCCATTCAAGGCGCCACTTAACCAGGTTGTTCTGGACTCGTTTCTGCAGTCAGAAACAAATAAGATTAGCATTCCTGCGACATTATTGTATTTAAATATCATTTGATCTCTGAAAAATCAAGTGAATTGATTGTATACAAATTGGCCATTTTAATGAATAGGATTCATATATTATTCCATTAGAGAGCACCTAACATCCAATTTGTACAAACATTTTTTTTCTAACAAGGAGTTAGACATGAGGAATCCAATGAAATTGTCAAAAGCCAACCACGTACACCACACACCAATCCATCCCCAACAATGTGTAGATATACGGAACAAAAATATAAACGCAACGTAAAGTGTTGGTCCCATAATTCATGAGCTGAAATAAAAGATTACAGAAATGTTCCATGAGCACAAAAAAGCTTATTCTTCTCAGATTTTGTGCACACATTTGTTTACATCCCTGTTAGTGAGCATTTCTCCTTCGCCAAGATAATCCATCCATTTTACACGTGTGGCATATCTGATTGAGACAGCATGATCATTACACAGGTGCACCTTGTACTGGGGACAATAAAATGGCACTCTAAAATGTGCAGTTTTTTTCATACAACACAATGCCACAGATGTCTCAAGTTTTGAGGGAGGGTGCAATTGTCATACTCACTGCAGGAGTTGCCAGAGAATGTAATGTTAATTTCTCTACCATAAGTCACCTCCAAAGTTGTTTTAGCGAATTTGGCTGTACGTCCAACCGGCCTCAAAACAGCAGACCACGTGTAACCACGCCAGCCCAAGACCTCCACATCCCACTTCTTCACCTGCGGGATCGTCAGACCAGTCACCCATAGAGCTGATGAAACTGTGGGTTTGCACAACTGAAACGGTCTCAGGGAAGCTCATCTGTGTGCTCGTCGTTCTCACCAGGGTCTTGACCTGACAGCAGTTTGGCGTTGTAACCAATTGCAGTAGGCAAATGCTCACCTTCGATGGCCACTGGCACGCTGGAGAAGTGTGCTCTTCACGGATGAGTCCCAGTTTCAACTGTACCGGGCATATGGCAGACTGAATGTTGTCGTGTGGGTGAGAAGTTTACTGATGTCTACATTGTGAAAAGAGTGCCCCATGGTGGCGGGTTATGGTATGGGCAGGCATAAGCTACGGACAACGAACACAATTGCATTTTATCGATGGCTATTTCAATGCACAGAGATACCGTTACGAGATCCTGAGGCCCATTGTTGTGCCTTTCATCTGCCGCCATCACCTCATGTTTCAGCATGATAATGCACGTCGCAAGGATCTGTACACAATTCCGTGAATCTGAAAATGTCCCCGTTTTTCCATGGCCTGCATACTCACCAGACATGTCACCCATTGGCCGAGCATGTTTGGAATGCTCTGGATCGACGTGTTCCAGTTCCCGACAATATCCGGCAACTTCGCACAGCTATTGAAGAGGAGTGGGACAACATTCCACAGACGACAATCAACAGCCTGATCAACTCTATGCGAAGGAGATGTGTCACGCTGCATGAGGCAAATGGTGGCCACACCAGATACTGACTGGTTTTCTGATCCCCTATCTTTTTTTAAGGTATCTGTGACCAACAGATGCATATCTGTATTCCTAGTCATGTGAAATCCATAGATTAGGCCCTAATGAATTGATTTAAATTGACTGATTTCCTTATATGAACTGTAACTCAGTAAAATATTTTTAATTGTTGCATGTTGTGTTTAGATTTTTGTTAAGTGTCGTATCAGTTCTCTAGTACAAGTACTATGGAGCTGCGGCTCGGAGTATTGATTCTTCATCCTATCCAATGTATTCCCAGTGAATTTGTGTATATATTTTTTTGCCCTGTTCAGAAAAATGTGTCATTGAAGTTGTTAGGTTTATGTCCCTACATCCTGATATTGCCATGTTCTGACCACTAGATGGTGCTGTTCCTGCTATTAGGTGAAAAAACCATTTGAAGATTCCCCCCTCAAGTTTCAAGTTTTATTAGTTGTATGTACGGAATACGCATAGTATACATCGTCCAACGAAATGCTTACTTGCAGGTTACATCTCGACAATGCAATAACAATAAGAAATAATATACAAATACGAACATAAAGTAAATGGCTCAGTAGAATAGAATAAACATTTGAGCATAATTTTAATACAGGATGGCACAATTTATAGTCCAACATTTACATGTGTATTTTGGGAAGGGGAGGATGGGGGCAGTGTATAAACAGAGCAGTATAATAAGAGTAAAAAAATAATCACCTGAAAGCAACAACAGCACCATCTAGTGGTCAGAAGCTGGTAATATCAGGATGTAGGATGGGACATAAACCTAACAACTTCAGTGACTAATTTCTTTGAACAGGCGAAAAAAAGAAGAAAAAACCACAGAATACATTACATAGGATGAAGAAACAATACTCCAAGCAGCAGCCCCATACTACTTGTCAGACATAGAGAACTGATACTGTATATTCAATGTTGGGTTGGGTTGGTCTTTTGACCATTTATTTGGATTCCTTATGTCTTACTCATTGTTAGAAAAAAGTTTGGTCCAAATAGGATGTTAGGTCCTATATTTATTGAATATTATATGAATCCTATAAATTAAAATGGCCAATTTGGGTGCAATCAATTAGTCTCTGAGACATTGATTTCACCCAAATTGGACATTTGAATTATATTTCAATAAAATATTGTTGCAGGAATGCTAATCTTATCTGTTTCTAACTACAGAAACGATTTCAGAACAATCTGAGATGGTGGGTGTCAAATGGCATGTTGTTACAGAGGAGGAATGAGGGAAAGAACGGGTGATCATCTGCAATAGACAAGAAGTGGCGAGGCTGTTTTGAAACCCGAGTAGCCAGTGGCGTTTGTGGGTGGGCGAAAAAATCTCCTCTTTCCACCTGTAATGTAAACAGCTCCTAAATTGTTTCTGTGGGCATTAATGCATGATATAACCCCTCCTCCCTGTTCCTGAAGGACAGGAGGCCTTGCCAGGAAGGCAGGCAGACAGACCACGGCTCTTCACTGCTCAAAATGCTGGCTAAATGAGGTCCCTGAAGCCGCAGAGAGAGAAGGACGAGAAAGAAAGACAAGGAATGGAGAGGAGAGAAGAGGGGCTGAGAGGGAGAGAAAGATGGAATGGAGGAAAGGAGAGTCGAGGGGCCGAGAGGAGAGAACCAGAGGGACTGAGATGGTTGATGTCAGAGTCCTAACCACAGTCATTAGCTGCACCGGTTTGTCCACTGGCATGCACACACACACAAACACACACACACACACGCAAACTCTCTCGCACACACACCCTGGCCCTACTGGGAGAACTCACGTTCACTCTAATAGGTTCCAGGCTTTCCAGGAAAATGGGCCTGCAAGGGAGGGAGCGCAGAACAAGAGACTCCTTGGCTGTACAGAGAGTGCAGGGTTTAAAGTCGACTGTTCTTGGGGGGGACAAGTTCTTCGGGGTAAAACCGGCTGCTAATTTGCCAGTTCGAGATAGTTCTCCAGGCAAACTGACTTCGGATGCACCCCAAATAGCACCCTATTCCCTCCACGGGGAATAGTGAGCCGTTTGAGACGCAGCTTATTCCAAACGGTCGGCTCTGAATTATCAGCACATTTACATTCCCAATAACCTGATAATTAGGAACAACCAAGGGGATATGGTTGCCGGTAAACACAAACGATGAGTCACTAAAAAGAAATCTGGCATTAAATTCACGCAGCAATATCAGGCTTATAAAATCTATTGGGCAGTAAATCTGTAGGAATTAAAACTAAACCCTGGGCCCCAACTATTTGGCCATACAACGTAGAAAGAGCAACAGTAACTGATTAAAGTACCCTCCAACGTGAACAAAGCAAATAAGGTGCGTCTATTCCTTACAGTGCACTATTTATTACTACCAAAAGTAGTGCACTATACCATATAGGGAATAGCTAGCCTGGGTGCCAGTCTTTTTGTGCCAACATGCCACTCCTTGCCACTTATTATCATGCCAAACAGTTTGGGTTGACAAATAGTTGAAATTATAGCACAAAAATGATCCGGGACCAGGCTAGGGAATAGCCCATGAGGGTCCGGATTAAATATGGTGCACTATATAGGGAATAGGGTGCCATTTTGGATGCAACCAAGGCTTACCTCCCGGGGCTTGACGTCGTGGCCCACGGCCTCTCTGTAGTACTCCACGTTCTCCGTCATAAACTCCTCCCCCTCGTGGAACAGCAGGTAGGACTTGGCACACTCCATCGCCTCCTCCACCATGTTCACTGGAGAGACAGAGAGAGAGAAAGAAGACATTATAAAATGGACGTTAGTGTTACGTTCTGTTGTGTTGCTTTGACAACACAATTGAAAATGGAATTGAATATTGAAATTGAAAGAAAGGGGGTAGAGAGAGAGAGAGAGAGAGAGAGAGAGAGAGAGAGAGAGGGGGAACAGAGAGCGAAAGAAAGAGAAACATAGTGAGAGAGAGAGAGAGAGAGAGAGATAAATCAATAGAAAATAGGTTTCAGGCAAGGTGGTGTTTAATGAGTCTGTTGACAGGTAGAGAGCTTGAAAAGACCTCCATCCATCCTTCTGTGCCCCGCCTAAACAAGAGGGACTGTCATCACACCTCCGTAACAGACTCCCTCCCTGAACTCCCCTGTAAGACTGCATCCCAAATAGCATCCATGGAGCTCTGGTCAAAAGTAGTGCACTATATAGGGAATAGGGTGCCATTGGGGATGAAGACAGTATGACAGACACTTCCTATAGGTTTCCACTCAAAGTTCGGCACAGGTCCACATGTCATAAAGCAACCCCTAGGTCTAAATGAGATTTTGAAGTCTAGCGCGGCTGAACATTCCAGGCGCATGACCACAATGGAGCAAGCAGCAGTAGCGCTACAACAGTGAGAGTTTGTCAGAGGCTAGGTGAGGTACTGGAAACACACACACATACCCACAGCTGCTCCAGGCTCCAGGCTAGGGCAGTATCTCCCGTCCCTAAAGTGCTTACAGCAAGTAGTGAATTGCAAGTAACACATACACACATGCACACACATACATCCACCCTGACACGTGCGCTTTACCATCTTGTAAAGTAGTTGGGCTCAGATATCACTTCCTGGTGGGGCGGCCAGGCCTGAGGCAGCAGCATTTCTGCGGTCAGCGCGTCTGCTCCTGGTTCCCAGGTCGTAAACAGTGAGGGGCTTTGAGGCCGTAACCCCCCCCCCGACAATGTCACCGAACGGATCATTGAGGAAACAGCTTCCCGCAGAGCAATGTGAGGCTGCTGAGTGATGGGGAGACTTGACTTGACAGGCGACTCAAGACTTGTCGACTTCCAGTCATTGCACTAACGCTAGTTAGCATTGGCGTGCGAAACTAACCCACTTCCCTCATACTGGACACAGATACATAAAAAGGGCATCCATGAGTTCATCCGACTCTGGGGAAGTACATAAAGGGCATCATTGCCAAAATCCTGAACTATCCCTTTAAGTGCTGCTGCTGGGAATGATTCACTGAGCTCTGTGTTTTTCCTAGGATCCCATGAGCCAATTGGGTTTATTAGACATATTCTGATGAGCTCATTGGCTTTTCCTTCCTTCTCTCCTTTCCTATGTTGTCCTGCCACCCCCCCCCCCCCCCTTCCTCTAATGTCTGATCCCCAAACAGCTCAGACTACACAAATGCTGGTGGCCTATTATGAACAACAACAGACCAGATCATGGACAAATGTTGCTGAATCAGTTTGAGTGGAACAGTGTGTGCTTCTCTATTGAGGTGTGGTCATGGTCTGTTTGGTGTTGATTGTCTGGGCCTGTATTCACAAAGTGTCTCAGATTAGGAGTGCTGATCTTGGATCAGGTCCACCCTGTCCCGATTCATGACAATCTAAAAAGGTCGAGCTGATCCTAGACCAGCACTCCTACTCTGAGAAGCTTTATGAATACGAGTTCTGGCCTTTCTAATCCCTGCCTTTTCAAATGCCCGCGACCAGGTGTTCCTCAGCTCCCTGTCTCTCACGAGTCAACAGGGGAATTACTGACCTAATTCATGATAATTTGATATAGGTGTGTTATTGTTAGTGAATAAAAGCCTGTACACACGACATCCCTCCAAGATCTGAGTTGGCCATCTCTGCAGTCTGAACACCACACCCTGTGGTTTGGAACGTCGGCAAGCAGTGTCAGGTAGGGTAAAGCAGGGTGCGGTTAGGTAAGACTTGGGGCTGGAATCAATCCGTATTGGGGGAAGTATCTCGGAAGATCCACATTCAACTGCGAAGGTAATATCCGATTGAGCCGACACATGCAGCGGTTTTACCGCGAATGCAGTCTCCGCGAACGCGGAAAGGTTGCCTTTAAATGGCCATCTAGCTACAGCGCGGATCTCCGGCGATACTTCCAGCCCTTACTCTGGAAGCGGGTGAACTGCAGGGAGTCGAAGCGTAAGAGGTAAAACCGAGGTGAAAGTAGGGTGCAGTAGGGGGATGTTGCTCACTCTGGAAGTAGGCAAACTGCAGGTAGTCGTAGTGTAGAGGCAGGTAGTTCTCCATGGGAGACAGACGGCCGGGCCGGGTCGACAGGTCCCTCACACACTCGTGTTCACAGTGCAGCGCCTGGGTGAAGTGGTCTGAAACACACACAGGAGGGTAGGTGGGGATACAGGGGGAAGTCATATATTCATAAGCATTTATCAAGCAGAGTTTTAAAGGAAAAGCATTGAGCCGTGTGATCACGACGAGGAACCATTCGCAATGCCTACCGTAATGTCTCGTGCAGCGTCGTCATCCGACTGACTGCCATGCATTCTTTATTGCGATCACAAAGGTTTCTTTTCAGCCAGGTCGCCACCGATTTACTGTAGATATTGTGCTTTGCGTTCTCCGTACTCGATGTGCAATCACTATGGACACGTCAGCCCAACACTTGGTTCAGATTCAGTGGCTAGTAGATCCAATTCAAAATGTGTTTTCTTTTCACTTGCACTACATTTAGCTTCACTCACTGAGACTCTCAGGTCGACTGAGGAATTCGCATCCTAAAGCCACACAGCAAACCTTTAGCGTTCAACGGTTTCATCACCTTCCACACACAGTGGGTAACAATAGTGGGTGAATAAAACATTTAGCACAGGAATAAAATGGACCTAGTGACATGCATGTATAAACTATCGTCATCCTTTCTCTAATGACAAACATAAAAAGAAAGATGGCCGAGGTGGGATTCAGGTTAACCAATGTCCCCCGGTGACATGCTCCTGTGAAGTCAACCACTGTGAAATCACAGGTCAGACAACCGGATGCTCCTGTATCTCTAGAACTAAAGAACACCAACAATAATCTCGTCTCTCGTTGCTAGTCATTGCATTTGTTGATTCGTTGCCCGGGCCAGGTCTGTCATTTGTTGCTCTCACACATGGAATGGAGAAAAGAACACCCTAAATTCATCAACAAACATGGCAGTTCTTTAGGAGAGTCAGTCATGATGATTTCATGGCACCGTTGTGTAAGGTTGCTGTATCGTTCCGTGATGTCAGGCTGGAGGGGCTGGGGGCAGGAGTTGGAGAGGAGGAGGGGGACAGGAGCCAGATGGAGTGTTTGTGGCCAGTGAGGTTGAGCGTGAGCATGTTGTCACAGAACCACACTCTGCATTGAGGAGAGAGGAGAATGGAGGCACATGCTCTCCAAGGAAGAGATGTCCCCTAATATTGGGTGAACTTAGAATTCTTAAACCATGTGGCCGGTCAACTTTATTTGTATTGCTTTTAAGTCTTTTAATACATTTCTATCGGGTTAACAACACATTCTAGCTAGCTGTTGGTGTAGGTAGCTATCAAGTAAACAAAAGAGGGTTCAATTTGATTGGCTGTCACGAGCAATTTCCATCGCGTTTGAGTTGCTTCGTGTATCAGCAACATTTTTTGAGAGGTTGTCTCTTGCAACTGTAAATAAAATTGCACGAAAGTTGCTTTGTGTAACCCCTTATATTGTGCCACCCCCAAAACCACGGAAGAAAGTACGTCGGAAGACAGTAAACCACTACCGGATCACATAAATATATAACATTGTGAATACTGTAGTGTAAAGGAAAAATGTATCCCTTCCATTCACATGTACACTACATGACCAAAAGTATGTGGACACCTCATTCCAAAACCATGGGCATTAATATGGAGTTGGTCCCCCATTTTGCTGCTTTAACAGCCTCCACTCTTCTGGGAAGGCTTTCCACTAGATGGAACATTGCTGCGGGGACTTTCAGCCACAAGAGCATTAGTGATGTCGTGCACCAATGTCGGACAATTAGGCCTGGCTCGCAGCGTTTAGCTTTCCCTTCAATGGAGCTAAGGGGCCTAGCCCGAACCACGAAAAACAGCTCCAGACCATTATTCCTCCTCCACCAAACTTTACGATCCACACACTATGTGTTTATGTTTTCAAATGTATGTCAATTATAAAGTCTTTTGTCTGTAATGTCTTTTTCATTATGTGGGTCGGAAACCCAGTTAAACTAGCTGTCGCCATTGGGGATCCTAATAAATCAAGTCAAATCAAATGCCTTACCATGTAACGTTACTTCTCCATCAAGATCAAAATAGCACTTTAGACTTTAGACTCATTCAGCACTTGAGGTACATAGTCCCACGGTCAAAGAAACTACAATTGCGCTGATTCTACGGTTGTTGAAGCCCTAGGGAAAAAGAACTCTTGGCATGATTAGACATTGAGAAAAGCCTCATCAAAGCCAAGACTGTATGTTTTTGGCATGTTTGCGCAATGATACGAGTGATTGAGACAAAGCACGCTTGCCATCGACTCAGCTTAGCCTCAAGGCCACCACAATACCGCTAGCAGCAGAGCGTTCTGTGAGGGGAACTGCGCAACTGGCTAATGTCAACACAAACACAGCTGACTACGCTTGTGTGTGTGTGTGTGTATAATTGCATTATCACATGACTATTTTCCAGTGCTATGAGAGGCCTGACACCCCTGTCACCACAGGAGGTTGTTGGCACCTTCATTTGGGAGGATGGGCTTGTGGTACTGGCTGGAGCAGAATGGTATCAAGTACATCAATCTCATGGGTTGATGCCATTCCATTCGCTCCG
This sequence comes from Oncorhynchus nerka, assembly GCF_034236695.1. Taxonomy (NCBI): domain Eukaryota; kingdom Metazoa; phylum Chordata; class Actinopteri; order Salmoniformes; family Salmonidae; genus Oncorhynchus; species Oncorhynchus nerka. The sequence goes on along the minus strand of NC_088419.1, from coordinate 50,033,591 downwards.
TTCCAGACATTATTATGAGCCGTCCTCCCCTCAGCAGCCTCCGCTGCCTGTTACACATCCTTCCACATCAGAACATCCAACATTATCCAGCTGTGCTGCTTCTGGGCCCACATTCATAAAGCCTCTCAGAGCAGGATCAGTTTCCTTTTAACGCATAATGAATAAGATTCCATTAAGAAGGGAGGACCTGATCCTAGAGCAGCATTCATGATCTTTATGAATATGGGCCCTGGAGTCTATGGACTCACAAGCCTGACGCAATGACACTTTGGACTAACAAAAATGCAACAGTAAGTACGTTAAGCGAATGCTTTCCCTCAATGGAGCATTAATGCCAGACTGTACACTGAGTAGTCGCTGACAAGACTTTATGGAGAAATTATGAAACTGAAGTAGTAAAAAAGGAAAACAAATCTGAAACAATTCTCTCTCTCAGTTCAACGGTTGTAGACGTAGGGCTGGATACGTGGGGCTGTAACTGACCAATGAGTTCACCTAACATTGACCAGACCTGCTCTGGATGACTTTGTGGTCAGAAGCTTATGGCCATGGCTGACGAGGAGAGGTGATGCGGATTGAGAGGGTTGAGAGGGATTGAGAGGGTGGGGAAAGATTGAGAGGGTGGGGAAAGAGAGACAGTGAAGAAAGAGAGAGAGGGTGGGGAAAGAGAGAGACAGTGACGAAAGAGAGAGAGGATGGGGAAAGAGAGAGACAGTGACGAAAGAGAGAGAGGATGGGGAAAGAGAGAGACAGTGAAGAAAGAGAGAGAGGGTGGGGAAAGAGAGAGACAGTGAAGAAAGAGAGAGAGGGTGGGGAAAGAGAGAGACAGTGAAGAAAGAGAGAGAGGGTGGGGAAAGAGAGAGACAGTGAAGAAAGAGAGAGAGGGTGGGGAAAGAGAGACAGTGAAGAAAGAGAGAGAGGGTGGGGAAAGAGAGACAGTGACGAAAGAGAGAGAGGGTGGGGAAAGAGAGAGACAGTGAAGAAAGAGAGAGGGTGGGGAAAGAGAGAGAGAGACGGTGAAGATAGAGGATGGGGAAAGAGAAAGAGACAGTGAAGATTGAGAGAGGATGGGGAAAGAGAAAGAGACAGTGAAGAAAGAGAGAGGGTGGGGAAATTGAGAGAGACAGTGAAGAAAGAGAGAGAGAGGATGGGGAAAGAGAGAGACAGTGAAGAAAGAGAGAGAGAGGATGGGGAAAGAGAGAGAGACAGTGAAGAAAGAGAGAGAGAGGATGGGGAAAGAGAGAGAGACAGTGAAGAAAGAGAGAGGATGGGGAAAGAGAGAGACAGTGAAGAAGAGAGAGGGTGGGTGGGGAAAGAGAGAGAGACAGTGAAGAAAGAGAGAGGGTGGGTGGGGAAAGAGAGAGACAGTGAAGAAAGAGAGAGAGGGTGGGTGGGGAAAGAGAGAGAGACAGTGAAGAAAGAGAGAGAGGGTGGGTGGGGAAAGAGAGAGAGACAGTGAAGAAAGAGAGAGAGGGTGGGTGGGGAAAGAGAGAGAGACAGTGAAGAAAGAGAGAGGTGGGTGGGGAAAGAGAGAGAGACAGTGAAGAAAGAGAGAGAGGGTGGGTGGGGAAAGAGAGAGAGACAGTGAAGAAAGAGAGAGAGGGTGGGTGGGGGAAAGAGAGAGACAGTGAAGAAAGAGAGAGGAGGGTGGGTGGGGAAAGAGAGAGAGACAGTGAAGAAAGAGAGAGACAGTGGGTGGGGAAAGAGAGGGTGGGTGGGGAAAGAGAGAGAGACAGTGAAGAAAGAGAGAGAGGGTGGGTGGGGAAAGAGAGAGACAGTGAAGAAAGAGAGAGAGGATGGGGAAAGAGAGAGAGACAGTGAAGAAAGAGAGAGAGGGGTGGGTGGGGAAAGAGAGAGAGACAGTGAAGAAAGAGAGAGAGGGTGGGTGGGGAAAGAGAGAGAGACAGTGAAGAAAGAGAGAGGGTGGGTGGGGAAAGAGAGAGAGAGTGAAGAAAGAGAGAGGGTGGGTGGGGAAAGAGAGAGAGACAGTGAAGAAAGAGAGAGAGGGTGGGTGGGGAAAGAGAGAGACAGTGAAGAAAGAGAGAGAGAGGGTGGGTGGGGAAAGAGAGAGAGACAGTGAAGAAAGAGAGAGAGGGTGGGTGGGGAAAGAGAGAGACAGTGAAGAAAGAGAGAGAGGGTGGGTGGGGAAAGAGAGAGAGACAGTGAAGAAAGAGAGAGGGTGGGTGGGGAAAGAGAGAGACAGTGAAGAAAGAGAGAGGGTGGGTGGGGAAAGAGAGAGACAGTGAAGAAAGAGAGAGAGGGTGGGTGGGGAAAGAGAGAGAGACAGTGAAGAAAGAGAGAGAGGGTGGGTGGGGAAAGAGAGAGAGACAGTGAAGAAAGAGAGAGAGGGTGGGTGGGGAAAGAGAGAGAGACAGTGAAGAAAGAGAGGGTGGGTGGGGAAGAGAGAGAGACAGTGAAGAAAGAGAGAGGTGGGTGGGGAAAGAGAGAGACAGTGAAGAAAGAGAGAGGGTGGGTGGGGAAGAGAGAGAGACAGTGAAGAAAGAGAGAGAGGGTGGGTGGGGAAAGAGAGAGACAGTGAAGAAAGAGAGAGGGTGGGTGGGGAAAGAGAAGAGACAGTGAAGAAAGAGAGAGGGGGGGGTGGGGAAAGAGAGAAACAGTGAAGAAAGAGAGAGGGTGGGTGGGGAAAGAGAGAGAGACAGTGAAGAAAGAGAGAGGGTGGGTGGGGAAAGAGAGAGAGACAGTGAAGAAAGAGAGAGGGTGGGTGGGGAAAGAGAGAGACAGTGAAGAAAGAGAGAGGGTGGGTGGGGAAAGAGAGAGAGACAGTGAAGAAAGAGAGAGAGGGTGGGTGGGGAAAGAGAGAGAGACAGTGAAGAAAGAGAGAGGGTGGGTGGGGAAAGAGAGAGACAGTGAAGAAAGAGAGAGAGGGTGGGTGGGGAAAGAAGAGAGACAGTGAAGAAAGAGAGAGAGGGTGGGTGGGGAAAGAGAAGAGACAGTGAAGAAGAGAGAGGGGTGGGTGGGGAAAGAGAGAGACAGTGAAGAAAGAGAGAGAGGGTGGGTGGGGAAAGAGAGAGAGACAGTGAAGAAAGAGAAGAGGTGGGTGGGGAAAGAGAGAGACAGTGAAGAAAGAGAGAGGGGTGGGTGGGGAAAGAGAGAGACAGTGAAGAAAGAGAGAGGGTGGGTGGGGAAAGAGAGAGAGACAGTGAAGAAAGAGAGAGGGTGGGTGGGGAAAGAGAGAGAGACAGTGAAGAAAGAGAGAGAGGGTGGGTGGGGAAAGAGAGAGAGACAGTGAAGAAAGAGAGAGAGGGTGGGTGGGGAAAGAGAGAGACAGTGAAGAAAGAGAGAGGGTGGGTGGGGAAAGAGAGAGAGACAGTGAAGAAAGAGAGAGAGGGTGGGTGGGGAAAGAGAGAGAGACAGTGAAGAAAGAGAGAGAGGGTGGGTGGGGAAAGAGAGAGAGACAGTGAAGAAAGAGAGAGAGGGTGGGTGGGGAAAGAGAGAGATAGGTCCTGGGGCTCTGTTTACAAACACAAACAGACCCCACAGAGTCCCAGGACAGCCCCAGGGTTCGACCCAACCACATCATGAGAAAACAAAAAGATAATTACTTGACCCATTGGAAATAATTAATTTAAAAAACAAAAAAAACTAGGCAGACCTGGCTCTCAAGAGAAGACAGGATGTGTGCTCACTGCCCACAAAATGAGGTGGAAACTGAGCTGCACTTCCTAACCTCCTGCCAAATGTATGACCATATTAGAGACACAAATTTCCCTAAGATTATACACAAAGATTCAAAAACAAATCCAATTTTGATAAACTTTTTGGATCATCTAAGATGGTAACAGAGCAAGTCAAAAAGATGTCAAAAAGGCTTTGCACGTGAACACACACAGAGACAGCCAGAGGAAAGTATATGCACACCGTACACATTTGTCTCCAACTGTGTTGGACTTCACACAATCAATACACTGCTCATTGTTTTTCCTGCACTCATCTCCGCCCGTTTAGAGGTTCTTTCAAGATGTTCAGTGGTCTGTTGGACCACTTAGCCAAAGTCAGACTCATGGCCACAACAATGTTTTGAAATTACAATACCAGGATATTACACAGGAAATTCCAAGAACCAAAATATGTGTGAGGAGTCATGGGTGTTTCAAGCCTTGTCGGCCATTTTCCTTGAGTGGCCAAAAAAGATGAAGGGGGGTAGTTTTAAAATGAACTGTCCCATGAAGTAGTCCAGGTGGAAAAGTAATTTATCTGAAAAAAAGTATCCTCGAGGAGGTAATTTTCGGTAAGTAGCTCTCTCTAAAAATTAATGGCAGAACCACATGAGATATGGCGTAGGGGTATTTGCTGTTAAGTAGAGTGTACCAGTACTCCCCTCATAATGAAAAAACAGTTTATTTATTTCAAGATTCATGTTGTTTTAAACTATTAATATGAAAAAAACATTAGACCATTTCCAAACTGAGGGAGTTGTTTCCGTCAAATCAATAAAGATTCAGTTTGCAAGAACGATTTGGCTAAAACATGGCAGCCATCTCAAACTTCACCTCATTCAATTATCCTCATTCAAATATGTTCTGAGCAATGACTAATCTTCGACACTAAAGTGTGACATCAAAAACAAGTCACCATAATTATGTGTGCGCTGTCAGGCGCTGTGAAAGAGAGACATTGGGCTGTTTACACAACAGTTTGTGATTTCTTGGAATTTGGCAACCTAGCGGTCCAGAGCGCCCTCTCTCTCTCCCTCTCTCTCTCTGCATATTTTCCCTCATCTGCCTTTTGACCAGAGCTGGAGAGTCACAGATTACATGTAAGGGATTACATAAAAAACAGAAACTGCAATCCGTTACATTACCAGCAAAAATATTGTAATCAGATTACAGATACTTTATGAAAAACTAGATTATTACTTTGAGGATTACTTTTAAATTCAGAGAGGATGTTTTCGGGAAAAAGATATTTGACACTTCTCCGTTTTCTCAGTGACCTTCAAATCAGCATTGAAAAAAGGTGCAAATTTAAGTTTAAGACCACTATGATGACTCTCTGTGTTTGATGGATCGCGGGAAAAGAGCAGCAATAGGCTTTTGTCGGCTGCAGTCCAAGCTCTGTCTTCCAATGGTGCGACTGCTGTCGGCGTCCAAAGATTATCCAACTTGAATAAACGCTTGGAGGTAAGGATGAAAACAGTGGTGTCGTCTACGGCGATACGGACGTCACTTATTATTGATATCTACATGGTGCATTGATGTGAATCACACTGCTGCTCTCTCATTTAGCTAATTGCACCATTTGGGTTGTGGTTGTTGTGGATGTCTGTTCACGAATCTAAATGTGTATTTCAACCCAATAATTGTTGAATTCAAGAAGTTTAAGCTGCATATCAATCATTGATTTTGAAACCAGTGGACAGCCAGTGAAAAATGCGCTCTTGCAACAAACAGCTGCATAGTGTGGATCCCAGCCTATGGAATAAAAGTGGGGCTTTTATTGCTCAATCTAATTCATTATTTTTTCCCCCCTAAAGGACACATGCTGAAACCTGCATACTTTTGATAGACTTAAAGGGGCAATCTTGTAGTTGCTACATCAATTTGGGGATTTATAAACTATATATACTGTATATCCATTGATTCTTGAAGAATATAACTTATTAAATGCCTCATGAGGTTAGTTCAACTGTCACACTCCATGAGAACCCAAAATATAAGCTTGTTTTTCTCCCAAGGTTTGTAAACATTGTAAATGTAAACCGACACTGTATAGCCTCATAACATGGTTAAAACAATCATTTTGATATCATGTATGGTCAGTCCTTGCATCCATAGCTCTGTCTGCTCATCTGAGAGTGGTTACATTTCTCCAGGCCTATCTGTCACGGTCGTCTGTAGAATAAATGGACCAAGGCGCAGCCTGCGTAGAGTTCCACATGTTTAATTATTGAAACTCACCGAAACAATACAGAAACAAACTAAACGTAATGGCGTGCTCACAGGCACTACACACAAATAAAAACAAGATCCCACACACAACAGGTGGAAAAAGGCTGCCTAAATATGATCCCCAAACAGAGACAACGATAGACAGCTGCCTCTGATTGGGAACCATACCAGGCCAATGTAGAAAAGGAAAAACTAGACTACCCACCCTAGTCACACCCTGACCTAACCAAAATAGAGAAATAAAAGGTTCTGTAAGGTCTGGGCGTGACCCCATCCCTCAGCTTTTTACTAAAACAGAGGCCTCCGTTTTGTTATTGTTTCATCTGTGGATTTGCCCTTTAAACAGCTGCATATTATCAAGATAAAGTGTCACCAACAAAAAGGTAAACAATAGGCCTGTAGCAAATGCAGCATATGCCATTCATTTTTTACATATAAATAGCACTTTTCAGTAGTGCTCAAAGCAGGCCATTCCACGAGAGCAGCATTTATTTTCAACTCAAATCAATGAGCGCTCCTTGACAACAAATCATAAACAGACTAGGGCTAGCTAATAAGTCCTTAGTTTTGGGGTCATGCTCAGGTAAAACAATTTGGCAAATCTGTACTTCCATATTTCCAAGTCATATTCTTGAATATTTCAGGGGTATAACATTTATTGGAATGACTGGAATTCTGATAGACTTTGTTTTTTATGTAAATATATAACATATTATTATATTTAGTAGAAAGCGGTGGGTTAGAAGAAGCCTACATAACGAACCCATAAAGTAAAATTTAACATCCATATATGGCCAGCTATGTCCATTTTAACATTGATTTATCCTGCAATAGATGTCGTTCAGTTGGTTACATACATTTTTGTCTTCTTCTAACGCCTCTTAAAGGGAAAGTAATCTAAAAGTAACGGAATGTAATCAGATTACTTTACTGAGTTTGGGTAATCCAAAAGTGACATTACTGATTTTGGACAGGTAATTAGTAACTGTAACAGATTACATTTAGAAAGTAACCTACCCAACCCTGTCTTTGACCCTGTGCCAAGTCCCCCACCATGTACCAGCCCACTGCCAGTGAGCACGGCATCCTCACTGCAGTAAAGTAGCTGTGAGCACAGAGAAATCAAGTACCAAGGTCTTCTGGTCAGTCAGCGATACAGCATACAAAACAAACAGCTCACACCCACGCAGCGCATATTACATATCCATATATATCTATTCACAGAGGTCAACAAACTGCGCGGAGTCAAAATCCACCGAGCAATCAATCAGCGAGTCACAAAGTAACAGAGTACAACAAGAGTTGAATTCGAATCAGAGCCAGAAAACTCAGATTTGAGTAAAATAAACGATATATAACCAGATGTGAGACACCACGACTTATGTAGGAGGTGTTAGACACTGCATAGACTGACTATACAAAACGTTAGGTATACCAAAGAACACCCCCCCCCCCCCCCCCCTACAAGGTGTCAAAAGCATTCCGCAAGGATGCTGGCCCATGTTGACTCCAATGTCTCCCACAGTTGTGTCAAGTAAGCCGGATGTCCTTTTGGTGGTTGACCCTTCTTGATACACACAGGACACTGAGCGTGAAGAAACCTGCAGCGTTGCAGTTGACACAAACCATACCCTGTTCAAAGACACTTAAATATGTCGTCTTGCCCGTTCACCCTCTGAAAGGCACACGTACACAATCCATGTCTCAAGTGGCATCGATAAGGGATCATAGCTGTCACCGGGGTTCACCTGGTCAGTCTATGTCACGGTGTTCTTAATGTTTTGTATACTCAGTGTATATGTGTTAAAGGCACTGCGTAGACACGACATAGGAGCTGTTATAAACACTACATACATACCCAGCCATCGCGTGTCTTAAGACGTCTCAAGACATGGTGACAGCTGTGTACTTAGCCATTACATAGGAGATGTTATAGATACACAGACACCGCACAGAACTACATAGTGACTGACCTGAGACCAGTTCGTATAGGCTGTAGCGGTAGAGGACATGGTCCTGCTCCTCGAACTTCTGGGGCCCCTGGCAGAGGGCCCGACACTCCACGTCGGCCCTGTAGTACTCCTGGAGGGCCTCCTCGAACAGGGCGATGGCCCCCTTGTAGTCTGCACTGTCATACAGCTTCACCCCGGCTGAGAAGGACCTCTGTGGGGAGAGAGGGGGAGGGAGGGTGGGAATAGGAGAGGAGGATAGGGGAGAGTAGAGACAATAATAGGAGAGGCAGAGAGATATAGGGAGACAAAGGCATAGAAAGAGAGAGGATGAGAGCGATGGGGGAGAGAAAGCGGATAAAGAATTTAGCTCAGCTTGCGACCACATCTATACACATCGAGTTGTAGTATAGACAATCATAGACAGCTCATACAAGTTGCAGCTGCCTGCTAAATGACGAAAGCACAGAGTAAACAGTGTGTGGTCTGTGTCTGTATGGAGAGACAAACAGGCAGTCAGTCACCACTGCAGCACGACAATGAATGTGACAGTGTGTGAGCATTGACAACATCCCTCCACAACCAAACCTCAATGGGCCTCAGTGCTCTCCACAAGCAGCAGTCAATTACCTAAACTCGTCTCCGCTCATGAAATTGCACTGACCACTGTCAGCCAAAAGACTTGGATCACGGATAACCACCAACACAAAGAACCATTTACACATAGAGCAGTCACACAATATGCACTTTATTTAGAATGGCAATGCACTTTATTTGGAATGGCAATGCACTTTATTTGGAATGGCAATGCACTTTATTTGGAATGGCAATGCACTTTATTTGGAATGGCAATGCACTTTATTTGGAATGGCAATGCACTTTATTTGGAATGGCAATGCACTTTATTTGGAATGGCAATGCACTTTTATTTGGAATGGCAATGCACTTTATTTGGAATGGCAATGCACTTTATTTGGAATGGCAATGCACTTTATTTGGAATGGCAATGCACTTTATTTGGAATGGCAATGCACTTTATTTGGAATGGCAATGCACTTTATTTGGAATGGCAATGCACTTTATTTGGAATGGCAATGCACTTTATTTGGAATGGCAATGCACTTTATTTGGAATGGTAATGCACTTTATTTGGAATGGTAATGCACTTTATTTGGAATGGCAATGCACTTTATTTGGAATGGTAATGCACTTTATTTGGAATGGTAATGCACTTTATTTGGAATGGTAATAGCTGAAAACGTGTTAAAAACAGACACTGGTTCAGCTAATGCGAACTGGCACTCAATGCTCTGGCTAGGTACTTACTGTTTTGTAGGCACAATGCATATGGCACTCAAAGAAACACAAGAGACCTGCCAACACCAAAATGTTCAATTGAAAGACTGTACACCTATTTCTGTTTGGCAGAAAGAGGCAAGAGGGTTTAAAGAGAGAAAGCCCAGCCTGGTCCTGCCAAATAGGCTTGGGCGGTATACCGTATTACCATATGCCAGGGTACTTGGAAAAAGCCACGGGATGATTTTTCAATACCGTCAAAAGTATCTCTCTGAAGTTTTTAAATAAAATGTGAATATTCTCTAGATACTTTTTAAGTTAATATTCGCAATAACCTTGTGCAATACTTCAGGAGATAAAGCAGATTGCGTTCTTCATTTCACCTGTCACATTATTTTCCATTGTGAAACTTACCGTAGTTCCCCAGGACAGTGGAGACAGTCACACGTTTGTTTGTAAATAGCACAACGGGAGAAAGCAGGAACTGGCGAGTCCATAGCCTTCAATATCTATCAGTGAGTCTCTGTTGTGCAGCTCCACATGAGGTGATAAAGTTACACTTGTATGCAATTCACTGCTAAATGTTAGCCAGATATCTTATAAAGGCTTTCTGCTGTGCTTGAGTGGTCCAAGAGCTCTTGGTGAGTTATCTGTACAGCTGCCATTTTTTCCACTGGGTTTCCTACTAGTGTTTATTTTATCCTTCGTTCTTCACTCCTCTTCTAGAAAAGGTTCTACAGCTGTACCATCGAGAGCCTCCTGACTGGTTGCATCAATTTACATTTACATTTAAGTCATTTAGCAGACGCTCTTATCCAGAGCGACTTACAAATTGGTGCATTCACCTTATGACCTCCAGTGGAACAGTAGTGCATCTAAATCTTTTCAGGGGGAGGGGGGGTGAGAGGGATTACTTTATCCTATCCTAGGTATTCCTTAAAGAGGTGGGGTTTCAGGTGTCTCCGGAAGGTGGTGATTGACTCCGCTGTCCTGGCGTCGTGAGGGAGTTTGTTCCACCATTGGGGGCCAGAGCAGCCAGTTTTGACTGGGCTGAGCGGGAACTGTACTTCCTCAGTGGTAGGGAGGCGAGCAGGCCAGAGGTGGATGAACGCAGTGCCCTTGTTTGGGTGTAGGGCCTGATCAGAGCCTGGAGGTACTGAGGTGCCGTTCCCCTCACAGCTCCGTAGGCAAGCACCATGGTCTTGTAGCGGATGCGAGCTTCAACTGGAAGCCAGTGGAGGGAGCGGAGGAGCGGGGTGACGTGAGAGAACTTGGGAAGGTTGAACACCAGACGGGCTGCGGCGTTCTGGATGAGTTGTAGGGGTTTAATGGCACAGGCAGGGAGCCCAGCCAACAGCGAGTTGTAGTAATCCAGATGACAAGTGCCTGGATTAGGACCTGCGCCGCTTCCTGTGTGAGGCAGGGTCGTACTCTGCGGATGTTGTAGAGCATGAACCTACAGGAACGGGCCACCGCCTTGATGTTAGTTGAGAACGACAGGGTGTTGTCCAGGATCACGCCAAGGTTCTTAGCGCTCTGGGAGGAGGACACAATGGAGTTGTCAACCGTGATGCCTGGTATGGCAACAGCTCGGCCTCTGACCACAAGGCACAACAGAGGGTAGTGCATATGGCCCAGTACATTACTGGGGCCAAGCTTCCTGCCATCCAGGACCTCTATACCAGGCGGTGTCAGAGGAAGGCCCTAAAAATTGTCCAAGACTCCAGCCACCCCTAGTCATAGACTGTTCTCTCTGCTACTGCATGGCAAGCGGTACCCGAGCACCAAGTCTAGGTCCAAGAGGCTTCTAAACAGCTTTTACCCCCAAGCCATAAGACTCCTGAACATCTAATCAAATGGCTACCCAGACTATTTGCATTGCACCCCCTCCTCTGTGTACACTTGCTGCTCTTCCTTCAGAAAAGCATGCATCACAACTTTGTTCATTTTCACAATTTATCTGGTTCATTTTCGCTTGAAAATATCCACACTCACCAAAATGATATTCGGTAGCTACTAGCTATGCTTGTATTATAACTGTATGAGCTGGATTTTCCTGTCTTAGCAATTAGTTTGTTTGTTTTCGTTAGCATTAACTAACAGAGTCTATGTGATTTCGCTATTACTTGCGCATTTTTTTTTTTTAGCATTCTTGTAATAGATGCCCAATGGGATTGTTTTTGCCTTTTTAGTGCCTCCTTGTTTGCTATGCCGGTAATTCCGCAAATTCCAAGATGGCAGAAGAATGGTATGACGGTATGAACATCTGGATACCGCCCAAGCCTACTGCCAAAGCAATGGTAAGGGAAGCTCTGATGGAGCCTCTGTCTGTCTCTGGACCTGTTCCAACACCATTAAAATGCATCCTTCCTCCCTTTAGGTAATTACTAACCCATAAATTGATTGGATAACTAAAAGTAAGATTTTGTATTTTTATTTATCCTATTGCCATTATTTTGTTTTTTTTCCATGTTTATTTTATACCCTAAGATTTCAGATTATTTTGAAAATATTTTTCGTGTGGGGGGGGGGGGGGCATTGAGTTTTCATTATTGGTCAGGTATATCATGAGACTGTCTGCAAATACGTTTAGTTTATATTCATGTTTACCAATACTGGTACCTTTGGGATCTGTACAATTCTTTCTGCAAGCGGTTCAATACGCCAGTGCAAACAGGAGTAGGGAGAGAGGACATCCCTGGCTTGTGCTCCTTTCTAAACTGATGTATTATTTGTATATATTTTTTCGCTTTAGGACATTTATATAATATTTTTTATAAATGTACTATTTCAGCTGGAAAGTTTAAAGCTTCCAAAGTTAGAAATAGAAAAGGCCATTGAAGACAGTCTCATCGTTGCAACTCCCCAACGGGCTCGGGAGAGGCGAAGGTCGAGTCATGTGTCCTCCGCTTAACCCGGAAGCCAGCTGCACCGATGTATCGGAGGAAACACCCTTCAACTGATGACCGAAGTCAACCTGCAGGCACCCTGCCCGCCACAAGGAGTTCCCTAGAGTGCGATAAGCCAAGTAAAGCACCCCCGGCCACACACACTTCAGAGTAGTGTCTGATGTCCTCCCAGTCACCACGTCCCGAAAGAGCCCCTCTCCACTCTTACCAATAACCACCATTGAATCATAACTATAATGACCAACAAGGAATAATAATGAATCGACATCTTCTCCTAATCGGTCCAGAACTCTTATTCATTTTACCGCAGGTTTGCAAGTCACAAAATCTAATTAAAATACATTATAGTATAGCATGTAGTATAGTTAAATTGTTCCTTCAAATCAAATCAAATGTATTTATAAAGCCCTTCTTACATTAGCTGATATCTCAAAGTGCTGTACAGAAATCCAGCCTAAAACCCCAAACAGCAAGCAATGCAGGTGTAGAAGCACGGTGGCTAGGAAAAACTCCCTAGAAAGGCCGGAACCTAGGAAGAAACCGAGAGGAACCAGGCTATGAGGGGTGGCCAGTCCTCTTCTGGCTGTGCCGGGTGGAGATTATAAGTATAAGTTCCCTCTCCCTCGCCCATGCCAAATCTTCCCTCTCCGCCTCCCAGTTTTCTTCCTCCTTTTCCACACCCAAGCAAAGCTTATCACCCCCTCCCATCCGTGCCCTCCCTTACCCACCCAGGCAAAGTTTATCCCAACTTTCTGTCTTTTTTCCCACCCTCCATTCTTCTTAGACACATTTACACACATCCATATATCAATTTACTCATCTATTCTCCTTCATTCACATACAGCATATACCCCGTGCAGCCACCCACCCATTCTCTCCCACCCTCCTACACATGTTCACCCTCCTTCACACTCCCATTCATATGCACAGACACACACACACTCACACTCAGTGGTGTGAAGTACTTACCGTAATTGCTGGACTATTAAGCGCACCTGAATATAAACTGCACCCACTGAATTATTAAAAAATATGTATTTTGTACATAAATAAGACGCACATGTCTATAAGCCGCAGGTGACTACCGGTACATTGAAACAAATGAACTTTACACAGCCTTTAAACGAAACATGGCTTGTAACAAAAATAAATAGGCTTTAACGAAACACGGCTTGTAACAAAAATTAAAACAGTAGCCTACCAAGCCTCCTCCTGTGCACTGAAACCACTGAAGTCATCTCCTTCGGTGTCGGAGTTGAATAGCCTCAGAATTGCTTCATCCGATGTTGAATCGTTTTCATTGTCGCTCTCGTCACTTTCATCCGGAGGCAAATACCCCGCTGAGCTCATGCTGCCCCTTCAACACGCAGCAGTCCAGCCTTTCGAAACACGTTGATGATAGTGGATTTTTTGACAATGCTCCACGCTGTCAGGACCCACTGGCAGCCTTGACCATAAGTTGCTCTTCGCATGTGGCCCGTTTTAGTGAAGGATTTCTCCCCACTTGTCATCCAAGCCTCCCACTGAACACGGAGCGCCACCTTAAATGCACGATTTACACTGATGTCGAGTGGCTGCAAATACTTTGGGCCATCTGCTTTTCTTCCCTCTGAAAGCTTTTGTTGTCTTTCTGCACTGAGTCAGTTCCTCACGCTGCTGTTTCTAACGTCTTATAATCGACTCATTAAGGCCAAGCTCCCATGCAGCAGCTCTATTTCCTTTTCCAACAGCCAGATCGATCGCCTTCAACTTGAAAGCTGCATCATATGCATTTCTCCGTGTCTTTGCCATGATGAGGGTGACAAAATTACTACCGTAATCAGAATGATGGGAAGTTTGAGCGCGCTCGATTTACGTCACATTATGTGACGGTGCTCAGTTTTTTGGCGGCGGCATGAATCTTGCGAAAGCGGGAAAAAAAATCCATATTTAGCTGCGTCATTGTATAAACTGCGAGGTTCAAAGTGGGGGAATAAAGTAGCGGCTTATAGTCCGGAAATTACGGTAAGTAAAAATACTTGAAAGTACTACTTACGTTGTTTTTTGCGGTATCTGTACTTTACTATTTATATTCTTGGCTGTGACATTTACTCCACTACATTCCTAAAGAGTATAATGTACTTTTCACTCCTTACATTTTCCCTGACACCCAAAATTACTAGTCACATTTTCAATGCTTTGCAGGACAGAAATATTGTCTAATTCACTCACTTATCAAGAGAACGTCCCTGGTCATCCCTACTGCCTCTGTTCTGGCAGACTCACTAAACACAAATGCTTAGTTTGTAAATTATGTCTGAGTGTTGAACTGTGCCCCTGGCTATCCGTAAATGAAAAAAAAAGAATATTGTGCCATCTGATTTGCTTAATATAAGCCATTTGAAATGATTTATACTTTTACTTTTGATACTTAAGTACATTTCAAACCAAATACTTAGACTTTTACTCAAGTAGTATTTTACTGGGTGACTTTCACTTTTACTTGAGTCATTTTCTTTTAAGGTATCTTTACTTTTACTCAAGTATGACAATTGAGTACTTTTTCCACCACTGCTCACACCCATCGAACAATTCTTGACATACATGCTATATTTAAGCAATAAGGCACGGGGAAGGTGGTATATGGCTTTTCCTATGCACGACGCAACGAGGCGCGCCTAGACTCAGCCCTTAGCCGTGGTATACTGGCTATATACTACAAACAAAAGTACCTTATTGCTATTATAAACCGGCTACCAACGTAATTAGAGCAGTAAAAATAAATGTTTTGTCATACCCGCGGTATATGGTCTGACATACCACAGCTGTCAGTCAATCAGCATTCGGGGCTCGAACCACCCAGTTTATAATTTCTCTTTTGTATTGTCTTTTCAGTGTCCATGTAGCTCATTGGCATCGGCTACTTCTATCGTTACTTCCTAGGAAAGAGCAATTACTTGGGGACAGTAGAGTTTAGATCGTATTGGGGGAAGGGGAAAATAATATTGTCTCAACGTCATGGAAGTTGGAAAGGAAGGATGCCATTTAAAGGTATTAAAACAGGCCCTGCATTTTTACACTAATCAAACAAGTTGTGTAAAGATGGATTAAAATCATTCAATGGAAAATCCCCATTGAGAGTACTTTGGGTAGGGATGAATCTTTCTCCAAACTTTCCCAAAATTCCCATAAATGCTGTTTGGAGGATTCCTGGAAAACCAGGGAATTTGCGGAAAAAAGATAGCAGAATTGTTGTAACCCTAGCCTCGAGAAACAGGCAGTTAACACACTCTTACCTGATGAGGCCGGGCCTCTCTGTCCACAAAGTGGTCCTGGTCGGATCCCTCCAGAGCCTTGTACTGCTCTAAGTTCTGATCCATTTCCACATGCTCTGGGTTGGCCTGGAAATAGGTGTGGGCCGCCGCCGCTGCCTTGTCCAACTGCTTCAGCTATGAGTGAGTGAGTGAGTGAGTGAGTGAGTGAGTGAGTGAGTGAGTGAGTGAGTGTGAGTGTGTGTGAGTGTGTGTGTGTGAGTGTGAGAGTGTGTGTGTGTGTGTGTGAGTGTGAGAGAGAGAGAGAGAGAAATTAGCACAGATATCCATGAAAACCCCTACACATGAGAGTACGCCAGCTGCACCTGGCTGACAAATAGCTGCTTTTAGCCAAACATAGCCTTTCCCAGGGTCAAATTCATTGCGCCACAGTTGGAGAAATCAACCACACACAGATGATATAGTCCTGTAGTCCAGCTGTCTCTAGCAGGGCAGTGTGGCCACGTGGAATACTTTGGTGTGGATGAGGTAAGTACAGGACAGTGGAGTATATTAATGACAGTGTTCACCTCAGGAAGTGGGAGTGGAGACACACCCTGACCCGCCTCCTCATCACCACTCCCTTCACATGGAATATAGAGGACGGCACGGGTCATTTATGCGGACAGGGCAGAGACTGCAGAAGCAATCAAATGAAGTAAACGGGGTGTGTACCGTGCCATTCAAAGAACGGGTTAAGGCCATGACCTGACCCTCACACCTTTTTTTGTAGGGTTGGCGGAGAATCTACTGCACTAACAGAGAGTGGCATATCACAAGCCACAGATCAAAGAAGACCTTTCAAACCAATGCTGACTTGAGCACAAAAAGACTCCTTCATTAAGTTATCTAGTTTGCAATAGTAATGGTTCTGGCTGAGCAGGAAGACAAGCAGGCGAGAAGAACCGTGACTTTTAGAAGGACACATTGTTCCCATTTACTTCCCGTCGACATGGAAACCATCCATTCCATCAATGTCACCCCAAATGATGGATTTGCTTCCTTCATCTGGAAACGTGGGAATCATACATTTGGGCACATTAGCATGAAATAATTATCCCAATCCCAAGGATTTTCTTCCATCCCAGACCAAATGCATCAAGAATAAACTCAGAAGGATAAAACTGGGCCTGTCAAGCATCTTTGACTCCTATCAGAGGCCTCCCGAACAAGACAACACAGACGTGGGGGTGTTTGAGTAGAATTGCTGTGGATACTGTACAGACCTCGGGGCTGCTGGTCTAAATGAGCTCATGGTACAAATTGTAAAAAAGCCAGCCGCTGCTATTTCTCAGGCTTGGCAGCTTGCCGACGCAATCTCCGCTAAGAAGTGCTCTGAACTCTCACTTGGGTTCCATGTTTTTAACTAGTCAATGACCGGTGTGACATTTGCTGAGGGATCATTAACTACAAGTAGGTCTGTTTGACGCTTCATATTTACCCAGAAATGTAGTGGTCTTCTAATGGTTCTGGAAGACAGTAGCTCGTTAAAATGTTTTGGCCAAAACCATAAAGCTTTAAAGAATGTTCTTGAAAACATGCTATTTCCATTGTTCTTTTGACAAATGGAAAAAGCCAAAGTTTCTTTCCTCTGAAATAGCCATGACACACCAGTGGGTCCCACACCACCATTTGGGGAACTGACACAAAGGCTCCACAGCTGTTGAATATAACCAGACTAACAGCATCATTCACTAACAGCCCACTCTAATAGGCTAGCTGCAGACGGAGCGGATTCCCACGTGCCGTGAAATTTGAGGTCTTAATTCTGCCTTCACAAGCACCGCTGTACTTAGGACACAATGTTGGCTCTACAGTTAAGAAGCCCCATATCTCCCTCCCTCCATCCCTCCCTCCCTCCCGTCACATTAAAAGGGTCGTAAAACCTCAAATGTCGCTTTTTAATTCCACTTTTTCGAACGTTTAACCTGCCTCCTCATGTCAGATAAGGAAACGCAGTTTAAGAGATTGGATCACATCAACGGGGAAAGGTACATTTTTGCTCCAGCCCCAGTTGCGACCTGTGTTGGTTGCTTGAAGAGCTCTCAGGGTGCTATCAGATCTGATCAAATCACTGTCAAGTCCTGACAAAGCAAGATATTTGCCAATCTTTCTCTAGGACATTGCCGGAAAAAACAACCACCTTTCACAATAGCTCACATCAAGATGTGGCATGTCATGGCCTGAGAAACATGCCCAGGACAGAGATGGACAGACCCTCAACATCGCAGGGATACAATAACACACTCCCAAGAGATTATGGATGCTTCACAGACCCCTGTCTGTGTGGGAGTGAGGGTAAGAGAGAGACAGAGAGAGAGAGGTTATGGTCAGTGGTAGCGGGCGAGCAAGCAGCAGAGGTGGCTTCCTGCTTAGCGTCCAAGGAATAAGTGTACGAGACAGTGAGCTCCGTCTAGATGGGGGTCTCATGTGGTGCAACATTAGCTTACGTCTCGTAAGAAGGGAGGTGACTATATGATCCTGCTCATTTTACATCCTTCCTATACTCGTTAAAAACAGGTGCCGTTTTGAATGGTCTGAGACCAAAGACCAGGCTCCAAGCTTGTAACTCCACTGTCAGATCTAGGCTCTTTCCTGACTAGGAAAGTCCTTATCTGGGTGCTGTGCTGATCAACAATCTCCTCTCTTTTTTTCCCCTTCTCTTTTTGGGACGCAGCCACGGAGAGGAGCAGGGGAAAGAAAAGCTGTGTGGACATGCTTGGTTACCTCTGAAAGGCCAAAGAGCGAACTGGCATCAACTACATTCCTGCACTGTCCACCTCTCCCCGTGCTGCCCAGGCTGAGGCTAAGGACCTATCGGCCAGAGGACAGCCAGAGGGACGGTGGAGGCATTTTTGTGTCCCATCCAAATGCTGACCTCTCCACTTTTCTGGTAATCACAATGAATTCCGACAGACTTCTCTCCGTCCGAGAGCTAGAGCCAAGGACGGAGCTGTGACGTTCAGGAGATGGGCTGGGTGGAATCCAGCCACCTGTGGACTGTCTAGGCCCACCTGCCGTTCTGTTCCACTACTCTCCCCAGTCCTCCCCCTAACGCCTCGGAAAGGCAGGGTCAGGAGAAAGGGGTATTAAGTCCAGCTGCAGCACCAACACAGCTGCGTCTCAGCACTGCCAGATCTATTGTCTCGAGACATGAGAGAGACTAGAGCGAGAAAGCGGAGGAGGAGATTCAATCTGACGCATGACAGCAGCACACTGCCATCCGGCTTTGATCATGAGAGGCCACAATACCATCATGAATCTGTGATCACAATTCTGCACAACCATTAAAGTGAGCAAAGTACCAAATGTGACGCTTTTACATCGTTTTAAATCTTTCTTGTGTGAAGTAGTGTCCTCTAAGAAAAACACAGTTTCAGAAAATTGTGCAATTAAATAGAACATAGCAAAGTGAGGGTGAAGGTTCGCTATGAAAACTGCCATATGAAGACCTCAGTGGTACTCCATAAGCAACATACAGGACTGGGCAGCCGTGCTGAGAGACTCATTCTCTATAGTGATAATAGATTTACAGTGATACCCCGCAGTGTTGACCTCAAAACATCCAGTGATGCTGGAGGGGCTAAAGAGGAGACTGCCAGAGGAGTACAGTATCACACTGTATACTGAACAAAATTTGAAAACGCAACATGTAAAGTGTTGGTCCCATGTTTCATGACCCGAAATAAAAGATCCCAGAAATGTTCCATACGCACAAAACGCTTATTTCTCTCAAATGATGTGCACATCCCTGTTAGTGAGCATTTCTCCTTTGCCAAGATAATCCACCCACCTGACGGGTGTGGCATATCAAGAAGCTGATTAAACAGCATGATCATTACACAGGTTCACCTCGTGCTGGGGACAATAAAAGGCCACTTTCAAATGTAAAAGTTTTGAGGGAGAGTGCAATTGTCATGCTGACTGCAGGAATGTCCACCAGAGCTGTTGCCAGGGATTTAATGTTCATTTCTCTACCATAAGCTGCCTCCATTGTCGTTTTGGAGAATTTGGCAGTACGTCCAACCGGCCTCAAAACTGCAGACCACGCATAACCTCGCCAGCCCAGGGCCTCCACATCCGGGTTCTTCACCTGCAGGATCGTCTTAGACCGCCACCCGGACAGCTGATGAAACTCAGGAGTGTTTCTGCCTGTAATAAAGCCCTTTTGTGGGTTAAAACTAATTTTGATTGGCTGGGCCTGACTCCCCAGTGGGTGGGCCACGCTCCGAAGTGGGTGTGCCTATGCCCTCCCAGGCCCACCCAAGGCTGCACCCCTGCCCAGTCATGTGAAATCCATAGAACAGGGCCTAATGAATTGATTTAAATTGACTGATTTCCTGACATGAATTGTAACTCAGTAAACTCATTGAAATGGTTGCATGTTGTGTTGATATTTTTTGTTCAGTATAGTAAAGCATGACGCAATCACTCTGATATTTCACAAAAAACATCTGCACATAAATCAAATCCCCAAATTAGTCAAAATATCCCCCACGGGATGACATTGCAGGCCCAGTGCGAATAGATCATCTTTTTAAAGAGGGATTACAGCACGACCAAATAGCACTATGGAATAACATTATCAAATACTCCCAGGCATATCACAATTATTTCCATTATCAAGCAGGGAGACTCGTGTTGAAGAGTGATGTTAGATTAGTCACATCTTTAGTTTTTTTTTGTGACAACTCCTAGATCACAATCTCTATTACATGTATCGGGGGTTGTCCCCCGTTGTGTTGCCTTGGCGACAGTCCATTACTAAACATAGGACCCCGGGACCAGGTTGAGAAGGGGACATCTGAGGAGGGGTTAGTGGTAATGAGAAAACCACACTCTTCCCACAGAATCACTACGAGGCTGATATAGACAGTCTTCTTGTAGTAAGTTATGCAAAATAGATCAATTACTTTCAGCCGACCTTTCAGTTTAACTCCCAATCTTTGTTATCAACAGCTCCTTAAGACAGTAAGATTTTTCCTTTCATATTTAAAAAATAATAATTGATCAATACACACCAGCATCACCTGTTTAAGCTTCAAAGCTAACAACCGTAACAACCTTACCATTAACCATCAGGTATCGAACACAGAGTCCTTGTATAGTAAGCATATGTTTTTTCCCCTCATGAATTTCAAAGTTGCACCTGTAATGGGGAAATAACTAGTGCCCAGTATGCACCCTCACTCTGTCCTCCCTACAGAAAACAAACCTGTGTTATAGCCCTAGTCGGGCCGCCTTGGCATTCTCGCTGAGTAAAAACCTTGTGGGATCGGCGAGAAGCCAAGTCAAACGGCCATTTGCACGTTTCTCTCCCCATGAGCCTCACACTCACTTCAGAAATATGTAAATCGTGCTGTATCCGGGTCAAAGACACAGTGGGGCTGTGATGACGTGCACGTATCCCTCCGACACAAATTGACAGGAGACAAGAGACAGGGGTTGGCGTCAAGACTAGAGTCAGCAGTAGTCACCAACCAGGCAACCAGCAACCACTGTCTTCCCACAAACTTGGAAGAACTGGGGGAAATCTGGCAGTGACTGGCCTGCACACATATGAATAAAATCCCTAAGTAAGCCGCTTTCTAAAACACCTTAGACTAGAAGACCCTAGGTCAGGTTCCCCAACTGGCAGGGTTTCCCCAATTTGGCCCATGGGTGATTTTATTTGGCCCTCCCAAAGATTTCTGAGCAAAGAAAATAATACTAATAATATATTTTTTAACTTGTTGAGAATTTTAGCTGTTGGACATAAAATACTGCAAAAACACCAGGAAGTCAGCTCCAAGGGATTTTAATTTTGGAAATCTGTGCCCAAGAATTCCCACACATAATATAGAGACACATACAAATGTAAGCGGGGATTGAAATAATTACGCAAATATTATATCTGTTTGGGCTTCTTCCAGTAAATTTATTTGCAGTCTACAAATTATTTGTGGTTACTGTATGTTCCGGACTTCCGACCATCCGCTCCAGAAAAAAATTGTCCCTTGACTGAATCTAGTTGATGACCCCTGCTCTAGGTCATTGGCAGGCTATAGGGTCATGGTTTGAGTTTTAGTACCCTGGACTCTAGAACAGAAAGCCAGAATCAAAGAGTGAGAACTTAAGCCTTAAACTCTTGGAAACTGCTGGGGGTTTACGGCCTACCGGAGTTCTAGAGTAGAGTGTGTGGGTCTATAACAGGCTATGGTTTTGGATGCACACATACCAGCACCTCTATGGATCTGTTCATGTCTGGCATGGAGATCGACCCCATTGAGAAAATGTACTTGTCTTCTACTTGTTTAATCGGAGGAATCATGCCGGGAATTACCGTATGCCAGAAGTCCACAGTACTGTATCCTAGGTCAGGACACAAATGGAAACAGCTTCCATCCTCATTCAGGCTTCAATGGGGACCAGTAGATTAACAACACCCTAACTACGCGCTAATAGCATTTAGCGCATGTAGCGCTTGGAGTGTCAAATGTATGCCTGTGGCTGTTACACGTGTAAACATTTCTCACTGCTGCTATTAAACACCCGGCCTAGTCTGCTAAGCCTCCACTGACAGAAGTTTGACCATCGCGAAAAAGGTCTTTAAAGAAGTACTGTCCAGTGAGTTCCTTGGCCCCAGGATTTAGCATAGTACACATTCCAGCAGCAGTAATGCCTGTATGATAACAACAGCAGCCAATAATGGTTTTAAGGCCACTAAGAGAATAGCTGCCAAGCACTGCTAACTAGGGTCAAGTTAGAAGTCAAACATCTGCCAGAGAACGTATCTAAGAGGAAACGCTGCTTCGATGAGATGTATTGTTTGATTTGATTGTTGTTGTTTCGATGATATCCATTATCTCTAAAGATGTGATGACCTGTGTTTTATACATGGCCAGGCATAACCAGTAGGGCTATTCCATGTGTTTATATCACTGAAGGACCTAGACTTGCTGGTATAGTTCTTGAGAACCTGCATGTCCTCAACTGGCCCCGAAATGGAAGGCTCTAGGTGGAAGGTGACGGAATTATAACATATACTACTGTTCAAAAGTTTGGGGTCATTTAGAAATGTCCTTGTTTTTGAAAGAAAAGCACATTTTTTGTGTCCATTAAAATAACATCAAATTGATCAGATCAAAATGACGATTGTAGCTGGAAACGGCTGATTTTTTAAATGGAATATCTATATAGGTGTACAGAGGCCCATTATCAGCAACCATCACTCCTGCGTTCCAATGGCACATTGTGTTAGCTAATTCGAAGTTAATCATTTTAAAAGGTTAATTGATCATTAGAAAACCATTTTGCAATTATGTTAGCACAGCTGAAAACTGTTGTCCTGATTAAAGAAGCAATAAAACTGGCCTTCCTTAGACTAGTTGCGTATCTGGAGCATCAGCATTTGTGGGTTTTATTACAGGCTCAAAATGGCCAGAAACAAAGAACTTCCTTCTGAAACTTGTCAGTTTATTCTTGTTCTGAGAAATGAAGGCTATTCCATGTGATAAATTGCCAAGATATTGAAGATCTCGTACAACGCTATGTAGTACTCCCAGCACAGAACAGCGCAAACTGGCTCCAACCAGAACAGAAAGAAGAGTGGGAGGCCCTGGTGCACAACTGAGAAAGAGAACAAGTACATTAGAGTGTCTAGTTTGAGAAACAGACACTTCACAAGTCCTCATTTGGCAGCTTCATTAAATCGTACCTTCAAAACACCAGTCTCAACATCAACAGTGAAGAGGCGCGACTACGGGATGCTGGCCTTCTAGTTGCAAAGAAAAAGCCATATCTCAGACTGGCCAATACAAATAAAAGATTAAGATGGGCAAAAAAACACAGACACTGGACAGAGGAACTCTGCTTAGAAAGCCAGCATCCCGGAGTCGCCTCTTCACTGTTGACATTGACACGGGTGTTTGCGGGTACTATTTAATGCAGCTGCCAGTTGAGGACTTGGGAGACGTCGTCTGTAAAAATGTGCTTTACTTTCAAAAACAAGGACATTTCGAAGTGACCCCAAACTTTTGAACGGTAGTGTAGTTTCTCCAGTCTCCAGTCAAGTCACAAACACCACGAAAGAGACCGCCGCTGACAGTGCTCTACATTCTTTCTCGCATGACGTCATCAAACAACAGTCTATCATCACCTATTGACATTGCATTGATCTTTCGCATACATTCCAGTCATCTCTTAGGTCACTATGTAACGTTAATACCAGAAGATATACTAAACCTAGACTAGGTGTATTCTTCTAACGTGTTATAATATTTAGTGGTCTGTAAACACAGTAGTTATTCACTGATTAGGCTGAACCAAGAAAGAGTTCACTGTTGCAAACCCAATATTCATGTTACGAAGGTTGGGTCCAATTTGGACTGGGGTTGTTTAGCCATACAGGGAGGAAAACTACAGAATGTCTACAGTATGGTAGTCATATCAAGAAGATGTTGTGGTCTAGTTGCTATGTGTGTGTGTAGACCAAACATAAGTTTAACATCTTAGTTGCTTAGACACAACATCGGGAGTGCTTTACGCCAATCTTTTTTGGCAAGGAAAAATAAAGGAGGCAGTAAATATATGAACCCATTTGGAGAGAATGGAACTGATCATGGCACCTTGAATTAAGGTACTTTTCCCGCTACTTTATAATCAATGCCCCAAAAACGTAAGTAGATTAACGTGTGGCTAAAGGCAAACTGTAACAATAGGGATAAATGTGGCCTGTTCATACATCGCAAACCGTGTTCATAGTTTCCACTGTAAACCTGCTGGCTTTGATGGATGCTGCCTGAAAGTTTTTTTTTGGAGGGGGGGACTACTGCTTGGCACCTTGATAAAAGCATCTGGTAAAACATCCAAGAAAACTACCACAACCATTCAACAGCGTGTACTGTAAATCACCAACAAAATGGGAGTATGATTGAATCTCCATCTGGCCAGAAATCAAATTGGAAATGCACTCACTGGTGCTTAAACCAAACAATGTATTTGTATAAATGGGCATTACTAGCTGTAGTAGCAGTCTTCTAGGCAGGAGTTTTTGGCATTTGGAACCCCACCTATAGGAAAATATGTGTAAATGTTCAATTACCTGAGGTGTTAAGAGTATAATAGACAAGGGATTATGTTGTAAATCTATAAAACAACTTCTTCTCAGCTCATTTCAGTTCAAAAGTAGGGGAGACTAACGGGGGGCCAATTGTGATGAAACTCAAAGCACATGCAGGATCTCTCCCTGCTTGAAAAGTTAGTCAAATATCTCACTATTTTCAAATTTTAAATAGGCAAATGTTTGTTTTTTAGGGTTGAAAGTTGTTTTTCCCCCCATCGGATTGGTCTTATACTGCCCTGAGCATTAATGTCCAATAATTCAAAATAGCAGAATTTTCATGGCTAAACACACTATTGTTCTTTTTTCAAGTTTTTTATTTTTTAAATTTAATTTATTACACTCATAGAACAGTAAATACAAATCCATAAGTATAATGGATAAGAGCAACAAAATAAAATAAAAAGAGTAAAAAAATGTCAATCAATCATGTCCTGCGACTCAATCAATGAGCAGAAATATTTGAGCCAAATTATGAAAACAAATGATTTTAACTTGAAGATTGTATGAATTATACATTAATTATACCAACACTAACTTTCCAGGCTTGGGGTCCAGTAGAGTACCAAATAAATTGTAAACAGATATAATCTGGGCACCATTAGATTGTTCAGATGTTTTAAGAGGAAACTAATGGCCATGCACAAACATGTGTGTTACTGTTGTTAAAAGGGAAAAATGAGGAAAATTGAGGAAAAATTGTAGTTACATATCGCAATATTATTTTTGGACAACATTACATTGTTGGATATTTGACTCTAAGTACAAATTTTGTATTGTTCATCCTATAGCTTATTCTCAAGTCTTCTTTTAAAATAGAAAGTCAATATTTTTTCAGCACTTTTATTTCCCTGACTTCACATGCTCTCTCGTCTTGTGGCTATTTGATCATAATGTAGGCCTACCAGAGTGGCCTACCAGAGTGGCCTACCATTAAAAATAATGACCTACATTCCGTGAGACTTTTGAAAAAAACTAAACATGCAGGGTGTTGAAATGAATCCTTCAGACACGGAGGTGACTGAAAATGTTGTTGTATTGTTTAATGCAAGAAAAGACTTTACAAAATCAAATGCATTATTACATTCCCATACCATTATTACAGAGACAAATTATGCTACCCTCTGCCTATTGGCTAATTTGCTTATTCAAGCCTGTGTCAAAATACAACAGTGCCCTTTGAAGACAAAAAAAAAGCTATTTACCTGACTCAAAGATGTCTAGAAATGTATATGTTTTGTGCTCTTGTAGGAAGCCCTCGCTCCCCTATTGCTGACTACAAATTATCTAGAACTGGGCAAACAACTCACTAACTAACAAAGGATATTAACAAAAATGTGAACACGTGGCTACATGCAGCTCTCGCTTTGATCTCAAAACAAGCGCATCTACTCACGACCGCTCATGCTGTAAACACAGTCCAGTGTAAAGTAAATGGCACAGATCCATATGGTCTATTTGCATATAGTCCTACTGAAGCTCTGATTGTTTATGCCGCACCGGTCTGTGTAGAGTAGGGGCTGAGTAGTGCGTGTCAATGAAATAGAATCCTACTCCAATGCGTTGTCCCAACGTCATGACAGCGTTCTGCCTACAACAAAATCTCTTGCATAGTTTGTTTTGTTTCGGTATGTTGCATTGAAACTGGCTAATATTGGGTTGATTCGAACACAATTGCCACAGTAAAGGAAAACGTTGACAGTGTTAAGAGTCAAGATCACTTTGAGTCAAAAGGCAGGCTGAGATCTACCGCTCATTTAAAAAAAAAACATGATTTAAAAGACGTAATGCAACATTCTTAATGCAACATCCTTCTTTTAACCTGTGTCCCGCCCTTCATCTACATGTATTGAAGTGGATTTAACAAGTGACATCAATAAGGGATCATAGCTTTCACCTGGATTCACCTGGTCAGTCTGTCATGGAAAGAGCAGGTGTTCTTAATGTTTTGTATACTCAGTATATAGTGATTGGAACACATGAGGTTGGTGGCACCTTACTTGGGGAGGACAGATGCATGGTAATGGCTGGAGCAGAATAGGTGGATGGTATATATATCAAACACATGGAAACCATGTGTTTGATGCCCTTCCATTGATTCTGTTCCGGCCTTATTATGAGCCGTCCTACCCTCAGCCCAGCCTCCTGTCATTTGGAACATCAAATCAATACATATATAATAGTTATTTATATTGTATCGACACCTAAGTATTGTGATAATATCGAAATGTGAGGTCCCTGGCAATTCCCAGGCCTTTTTATTACGTACATAGAAATACACACATTTCTTGCCAAAATCATTACATACAGTTGAAGTCAGAAGTTCACATAAACCTTATCCAAGTACATTTAAACTCAGTTTTTCACAATTCCTGACATTTAATCCGAGTAAAAATTCCCTGTCTTAGGTCAGTTAGGATCACCACTTTATTTTAAGAATATGAAATGTCAGAATAATAGTAGAGAGAATGATTTATTTCAGCTTTTATTTCTTTCATCACATTCCCAGTGGGTCAGAAGTACATACACTCAATTAGTATTTGGTAGCATTGCCGTTAATTGTTTAACTTGGGTCAAATGTTTTGAGTAGCCTTCCACAAGCTTTCCACAATAAGTTGGGTGAATTTTGGCCCATTCCTCCTGACAGAGCTGGTGTAACAGAGTTAGGTTTGTAGGCCTCCTTGCTCGCACACGCTTTTTCAGTTCTGCCTACACATTTTCTTTAGGATTGAGGTCAGGGCTTTGTGATGGCCACTCCAATAACTTGATTTTGTTGTCCTTAAGCCATATTGCCACAACTTTGGAAGTATGCTTGGGGTCATTGTCCATTTGGAAGACCCATTTGCGACCAAGCTTAAACTGATTACTTGAGATGTTCCTTCAATATATCCACATAATTTTCCTCCCTCATGATGCCATCTATTTTGTGAAGTACACCAGTCCCTCCTGCAGTAAAGTACCCCCATGCTTCATGGTTGGGATGGTGTTCTTCGGCTTGCAAACCTACCCTTTTTTCTTCCAAACATAATGATGGTCATTATGGCCAAACAGTTATATTTTTGTTTTATCAGACCATAGGACATTTCTCCAAAAAGTACGGTCTTTGTCCCCATGTGCAGTTGCAAACCGTAGTCTGGCTTTTTTATGGTGGTTTTGGAGCAGTGGCATCTTCCTTGCCGAGTGGCCTTTCAGGTTATGTCGATATAGGACTCGTTTTACTGTGGATATACATACTTTTGTACCTGTTTCCTGCAGCATCTTCACATGGTCCTTTGATGTTGTTCTGGGATTGATTTGCACTTTTTGTACCAAAGTACGTTAATCTCTAGGAGACCAAACGCATCTCCTTCCTGAGCGGTATGACTGCTGTGTGGTCTCATGGTGTTTATACTTGTGTACTATTGTTTGTATAGATGAACGTGGACCTTCAGGCCTTTGGAAATTGCTCCCAAGGATGAACCAGACTTGTGGAGGTCTAAAGAAAATTCTGAGGTCTTGGCTGATTTCTTTTGATTTTCCCATGATGTCAAGCAAAGAGGCACTGAGTTTGAAGGTAGGCCTTGAAATACATCCACAGGTACACCTCCAATTGACTCAAATAGTGTCAATTAGCCTATCAGAAGCTTCTAAAGCCATGACACCATTTTCTGGAATTTTCCAAGCTGTTTAAAGGCACAGTCAACTTACTGTATGTAAACTTCTGACCCACTGGAATTGTGATACAGTGAATTATAAATTAAATAATCTGTCTGTAAACAATTGTTGGAAAAATGACTTGTGTCTTGAACAAAGTAGATGTCCTAACCGACTTGCCAAAACTATAGTTTGTTAACAAGAAATGTGTGGAGTGGTTGAAAAACAAGTGTTAATGACTCCAACCTAAGTGTAGGTAAACCTCCGACTTCCAATTGCATGTCTATGATAAGATTATAATTCATAATAATGAATGTTTTTGAAGTTACGTGAATTTGGTTTATTTTTTTAGGTGTTTCATTTGACCACAGCTCTTGTGACAATTGCCCGTGGCACAAATTTAACCGTCCGCTCAATAAAATCAATATCGTATGTAAAGACATATAAATGGTATGAATGATTTGAAGACATATGTACGTTTCTTATATCAAAAATGTCTGGCCTAGTTTGAGCAATGGAGTAAAATACAAAAACGGTTACAATTGCCCCCAGTCTCCCCTACATTGTGTCGATCCAGATCCAGTGTTTGAGGAACCTGGAAAACAACTTATGTGCCTTGTCACAGATGCAGCGGAGGGTGCTTCCACCTGTAGATCGCTCATTCCCTGGCGATCAGATTATATCAAGTCTGTGTCCGATCAGTTGTTCAGCTCACTTAGGCAGGGGTCAGAGAAATCTCTCTCTCACACCCATGCACACATAGTACACAGTACACAGGGCTAAAGAGTGCTTGTTGTGACGCGAGTGTGACGCTGACAAATAAACCGTTCCGTCCCGTCAGGCGCCTTTCAAAACAGTGATTTTCATTAAGTCCGCCCGTTAAGCTAATGAACTAAAAGCACTTTCATGGTACAACTTCACAAGGAGCACAGAACGTCAGTAGGCTACTGTACATGGAGTCTGAATAAGGCGCTTGATCACCTCTGCTGACTGGTTAAACTGACCAGACGTGGGCTTGTTTTTCCTCAGCCGCTAAAGCACACAACACTTTAAGACACTGGCGCTCCACTATAACTCACACCAACACCGACCAGGAAACCAGCCAGCCAGCTGCAGTGTGTATTTCATAGGCTGCAACACGGCTAGCGCATATAACACGCCTCAATGAAAAACACGTTTGTGCTGCTATAAGAAGGGGGGGGGGGTGTGAGAGGGGAATTTTCCTATGTGATGTCATAGGTGCGCTTTCTGGCCATCCTTGAGCTTTCATCTCCCCCTCCATCGCTTCTTACCTCACCCTACCCATCTCTTCCTCGCTATGTCCCCTCCCCGTTGGCAGCTCTGCACACTGCCCCCATTCTGGTTATTCTCGCCCCACCCTGGACCCAATGCGTGGTCATCCAATAAGGTAATGTCTTAGGAATTCCTAAAAAGCCTTGTCGGCCAGCTGCCACAGACACAGCCTCTTTCATTAAGAGAAGCCCGCTTGAGGACAAGAGGCTGCAGCGGCTGGGAAATAATCCAACAAGACTGTATGTTGAAAAGGAAAGAAAACAGTGGTGGGATAATCTTGCCGTTGTACACAGGAGCACTGGGTAGTGTAGAGCTTCCCTGGCTGTGTGGTCTGGTCCTGAACAGGGGGGGCCGGCTGGTTTTGATTAGAGAACACGGAGGCTCCCTCACAGTGGTCGGAACGCAGAAGGGACCCAGAGTGGGAACAGCGGGCCGTGGTCGGAGAACTTATTAAGCAAACAAAACACAATTCGTGCCCATTATGATGAATCTCAGATGCCAGCCTCCTGATGGGAATCTGTGTTTGGACAGATCTAAAATGGAGATGCTTGTTATGCAGTGCAGGAGTACTCTGTCACTGAAACTGGTCACGTGTGTGACGTTTTCCTCATTAAGGTGATTGGACATGACAGACCATTCACTCCACTTCCTAGGAGTCTTGAGTGAAGCCTCCGTGGAGTGGTTGTCAAATCAGTGACAGTGAAAGACTATCCCTTTCTCCTCGACGATCCCGAGGCAACACCAGCTACTGTATCCTCAGCCAACCATCACTCACTCCCTGCAGTCTGCCCCCTTTTCCTGCACCGCGCTGACACACAAGGCCTGCTTTGTGCTGGCACCCTGAAAACAGAGGGTGTGTGAGGCGTGAGACGAAAATGGGGCTTCAAACGTCCTCCTCGCACTTCTCACGTGCCCTCCTTCCCTCCTTCCCCATGTACAATAACACACTCTCCTTTCTCCCAGGAGCTTCTAAAAACAGGCCTGGCCGACCCCAGTGTTATTTTTAAACCGCTCTTGCCCGCAATTTCAAACACCTGCGGTTTCCACTGGAATAAAGCAGCCCTTTCTGTGGAAAACATCAAACATTTTCAATTAGTTATTTGTCCCCCCAAAAACTTGCCAATATATGCATTTTGTCCCTGTAGGGCTGTGTGTGTGTGTGCTATACAAACGTCATGAAAAACATTTAAGCAAAATCCCTGAAGTAATTATACAGTCAATTGTACAGTCCCATTTCATAGAAACAATTACGGACGGACCCCTCCGAGGCATGTGTGTGTGTGTGTGTGTGTGTGTGTGTGTGCCCAGACAATGCCAACATTCATCCAGCTACCCGGCGTTGGCTCTATCCCCCCCAACCCCTCTCCAGAGAAATATCAAATACAACATGTATTTGTCCATGTTGAAATCAATCTGCTCGTGTAGTTACCAAGGCGTTCTGAAAAGGACAGACGGGACACACATTCAAAACAGGAAACACATTCAAGACACATTTGGAATCCGAGATGAATTTGAAGGCATATCTGAAATGAATGGATCATTCACATGGACCAGCTGTGCAAATTGTTCATGTTTTAAAAAGGGAGAGCAGATCTTCAAGACCCTCCGTTTCAGAATGCAACACATGCGTGATTTGCATTAAAACACAACGTTTCCTGTAACTTTTCTCCTACACTTCCCTGAACGTTGCAAGTGGATCTTGCACTTAAGAATATTACCGTTAACAGTTCAAGCAAGAATGTTGATCTTTGCTTGGGACTTGCGTCAGCATCCAGTCATCGCGGCAACATCCTCAAACTCACCAAAGCAGTGTGCTACTGGGCACCACAAGCCACAACTATATCAGAGCAGAACATTTATTTCATGAGATGGTCAAGACTCCTACAGGCACAGCTCCTAATTCAAAACTCACGATCCATACTATGTAGAAGATCTGTGTCCATCCTCGGGGTTAGGTTCAGGACAAGACCTGTCTGCTCCTCCCTTAATCCTTAAAGCAGCCCCCCCCCCCCCCCTCCCCGCGCCTCTCTGATTCAGAAGGGTTGGGTTAAATGCGGAAGACACACTTTGGTTGAACGTATTCAGTTGTGCAACTGACTAGGTACCCGTTTTCCCTCCCCGTTCCCTACAGCAAATCACTCAATAGATCCCATCTCAGTTGTACATGTATAACCTTTCACTAAATGTCACGGAACACTCAACAGTGAAATCTAGACTTGTCTTCCAAGAAGGTTTGCCCTATGGCAACGGAAAAAAAAGGTTGGGTGGTTAGTGAATGGGTAGAGATAGACACCGTTCCAAGGACTGGATGTCAATCAATCGTCTCAGAGTAGGAGCGCTGATTTAGGATCAGTTTTGCCTTCTAGACCACAATGAATAAGATAACGTGGACAGGGGAGAACCTGATCCTAGGTTGCTCCCCAGCTGCAAAATTCTCAGTAGCTTAGCCCACGACAAGACAATTCCTGAGGTGAGAGAACTATTAGACCCCTGTTAGAAGTAAAGAGAGGGAGCTATTAGCCTGTCAGTCAGAGTCTCTCTCTCTTTCACCCCCCTGGTGAGAACACCACAACAGTACGGAGGAGGCAATAGGAAACAGACCAACCTGCCTGAGGGGCATCAACAGCCTGGGAGGCCAGAAATACATTTAACCAGGATGACAGCCGAGGAGGGCTTGACTCCTCCTGTCAATTATCTTAGCCAACAAGACACAGGGATGAAGTTTGTTTTCTGAAAGCTCCGGGGGAGGCAGAGGTGATAGCAGTTTATCAAAACATTCCAAATATAAAACTCATCCAATATGGGTAAGCTTAGTTAGATAGTTGAACTTTTGGGCTCTCAAGGCAGAGCGGTGGACTCATCATATGATGCAAGATGCTCTGCACTGAACGTGTACCATCTTGAAAACGTAACTGCTGACATGCACTATTTTAGGGGATTGTACCAACAGCGGAGGAAGGATAGTTTGAGTGAACTATCCCTTTAAGTGTTCGCGTGCTTGACGTTTCTCTTTATGACTATGTACACAGATCAGTGAAATGGAAGAAGTCCATTATCGTCCGTGTTTCATAGCTGTGGAAACACAGCAGGGCTATCCTCTTCCTCATATCTAATCTTACTTCACATCCTCCCCCGACATCTTGTAAAACCAAGACAGTGCTGGGAAGGGTTTATGTGGAGGAGTGTCCTTAATAAAAGTCCATCTCAAGTCTGGACTCATGCCCAGTCGTCTGAGAACTCCAGCACCTATTGTACAAAGGAAGCATCTCAAGTGGCAACTTATTCCCTATATTTTGCTACATAGCATCTACAGATACAATAATATGGCGTCTTACATTTTGGCCTGGTTAAGGCCAAAATGTCATAAATATGCCAACGTTTAGTAATTATTTCTCAATTATACTTTTAGATACAAATGTCAAATATATGTCAACAATCCATCCTCCAAAGGACTATTCTATGGATTACATTTCACGAAAACCCCCAAAAAACAATATTTTGGCCAGGGCCCATAGTAGTGCACTATGAAGGGAATAGGGTGCCATTTGGCACTCCACCCAGGTCACATACATCAGGACTGGTTTGACTGACAATAGGATTCTCAGTACACCCTGAACAACACCGTATACTACACGATGGGGTAAGAGACTGCGGCCAAAGGGGCAAGAGGGGGGAGAAACTGGAAGGTCACACCAATACATCACCTTCATCTTCATCTTTCGGGTGTCTCTCTCCATTGACATTCACCAAGGAACGACAGGAGGGATGGTTCAGCTGATGTGACTGTGGAAAGAATGTCTTCCCGAGGGGCATTAAACATCGTCAACATCAGCAGCGCTAAGACAGTGGTTCTCAAACTCCTCGGGGACCTCCAGATGTTTCATCAGCCCTGAACTAGCTCCGAGCTTGCTCACCTTAAGGGCTTGATAATTAGTTGACAAGTTGAATCAGGTGTGCTTAATCTGGATTAGTTTAAATACATGGACCGACTAGGGGCCCACGAAGAGAGGTTTGAAAACCCCTGCTCTAAGGAACTTCCGGAGGATTCAACAATTATCTTCATCTAGAAGACTGTCTCTGATTTCCTCATACCAGCCATAGGATGGATTTTCACTCTGCCATACATTAGCATGGGCTGTTCATGTAGCAGTTCTTGTCACGTTACGAATGACCAGAGCTACTGACACAGCATGCTAGCAAGAATCCAGGCCAACTAATAGCACAGAGGAGGGTTGACATGGGTTAGACCTGTCAGTTTGACGGTCTGCATTAGCGCAGTACCAACAAGAGATGATCCAGTTTTAAGTTTTGCCTAGGTACAGATGTAGGATGAGCTTCCCCTCCCCAATCCTAACCCTAACCATTTGTGGGAGAAATTCCAAACTGAGCCAAAATCAGCATCTAGGGGCAACTTCACCCTACACAGACAGGAGAGGGGGCCCTGTGTATCACATGAAAAGGAATTGACCAGCCACCCTCGACACCCACACTAGTACAACAAAACTCAAATGGCCACCCTTGCTTAGAGTGAAATTATGTAGGCCAAAGGTCACGTGTTTAAGACAATAACACATCCTGGGTCACGGATTATGTCTTAAAATAAGGTAAACCCCACAGTGCTGTAGGAGAAATGGGCTTTCACTGAGAGAGTCCAGAATATAGGTGTGTCTTGGTATGCGGAAGTGCATGTGTTTCCATCTGTGCATGCAATTAGGTGCCTATGTGCTTCGCAAGGTCAGGACCTCACATTGGCCCTTTCCCTTTGATGTGACATTGATGTGATTGGCTGGGAGCAGTTGGACAGTCCAAGGTCAGGGGTCGTGTCAGTGGCTGGCTGACGACTTCATGGTGAGATGTCCCCGGCTGTTACTATGTGGCCTGCATTCCAAATGCAGTCAGGGGGTCAGAAGGGGAAGCCCCACAAGGGGTTAAGATTCCTCTCCCCCAATCCTCACCTTAACCGTTAGTGGGGAAAATGCAAAACTGACCCAAGATCAACGTCTTCACTCAGGAACAAGTCTCTGCGAAAGCAGCTCAAGGCCACATGGAATGGACGGTGTTATAGAGATGTGGTAGTAGAGCAGAGGCCCGAGGACACACACTTAATATGTTGTGAAATCTGTTATGAATGTATCGTAATGTTTTTAAAATGTATAACTGGCCATAATTTTGTCTGGATGCCAGGAAGAGTAGATGCTGCCTTGGCAGGAACTAATGGGGATCCATCATAAATATAAATACAAAATCAGCTGTGACTATGGTTGTCCACTATGTCTAAAGCGGCTTTCTCTCCTTGTCTCCTCTCCTTCATCTGCACTGATATGAAAGAACTGGGTAGGTGATGTCTGGGGGGTGTTGGTTTCCCTTTTCCATTCTTTCAACCTACAGTGAGGACCAAGGAAAGGACAAGAAAAGGACAAGAAAAGGACAAGAAAACAAGGACAAGAAAGGACAAGAAAGGACAAGAAAGGACAAGAAAGGCACTTCAGATTATTGAGGTGTGCCCACTAACACTGACAGACGTCATCATTGAGGCAGCAGCGGAGGAGATTGACAACCACCCAAGAGCAAGCTGGCATTTTCAATTGAACTTAATTTAAACAGGGAGTCACCATTGAGACCAGTCTCTTTCACAAGGGAGCCCAGCATATACAATTCACAAGACAAAATCGAATCAACATCAGATACTTAAACCACTAGCCTAGCACCCTCCTTAAACCACTAGCCTAGCACCCTCCTTAAACCACTAGCCTAGCACCCTCCTTAAACCACTAGCCTAGCACCCTCCTTAAACCACTAGCCTAGCCGTAGATCCATCCATCCGCCGTAGGGGCAGCTTCCTGTTTTAGACCTGCATATCTAAAAGGATGATGTCATGACCCTCGCATGGCTTGACGACTAGTTACAGGGTCTTGGTGTTGGTTTGGGCCTGTTATAGAAAAGGGAAGGATGACTATTTCTCTCTTCATGATGAAGGGAAAGTGCAGCAAGTCTAGGAGGGGATGGTGAGAGTGCTCAGTCATTAAGTTGTTTGTGGTTGTGTCGTAGGACATGGACGGAATGCGAGCGTGATGCTCTGGCTCAGGCTCAGCACAAACTTGTAATTTTGGTGACATCGCTTTCGCTTGTCATTGTTTCCATGGTTAAGTTTGTCACGGGGTTTGAAATGTATACAGTAGGGTCCTTGATTTTAAAAAAAGACTGTATAAAATAAATACAAATACTGAGCTATATTGCATGTTCCAAAAAATTGGGAAATTATATTATTTTATACTAATTCAACTGCTCAGAGAAATAAATGGTAATAAAAGAAAAATCTCCAAAAGATAGGGGTCACAATTATTGGCACCCCGGTTTTCAATGCTATGTTTAATGAGATTGGAGAACACAATTCAAACCACAGGTTTTCAATGTTGTTCAAGTCCAGAGACAGAGATGGCCATAGCAGGATGTCACATATCTCAGGGTATCGAATGAGTCCATATCCGGCCATAGTAAAAATGTCCATGTCTAATATTCGGAGTAATCCCAATATCATATATGTCAAAAAGAGACATTTGGATTCAGAATATCAAAAATGCATTAGAAATGGCCTGTATTCTCTAGAATATCTACAGCATGCAAACGTATCTGCTGATATGGACCCTTTTCCCCCAGTTAGATGTAAAACTGCGCGACTAAGACCTCCTAGGTAAAAACGTCAATTTATTACAGATTTCTTGATTTAGCTTATGTTAATTCGGACTATTTTGAGGAAGTGTATACTAGCCAAGTTGTAGCTACGGTGTCTCAAGAGGAACTAACAGTAATATGGCTGCTTTTTTTCTTGTTTTCAAGCAAAGGTCATATGCGAGGCACAGTCGTTTGTTTCGCCTAGCCGAGTTCCGCTAGGAGCAAAACAAACCTAGTATGCAGGCACCTTAATAGGGAAAGGGAATGGTAGGTGTGTCTGCATATATGTGTGTGTGCATGTACGCATCAATGGAAGCAACTCAGAGGAGGAAGGGGAGGACCATTCTCCTCAGTGAATTTCAGAAATGTTTTAAGTGAAACATTCAAAAAAGTTATCCTTTGTAGATAAAACTATAGTAAATATATTAACGTCACCAAATAATTGATTAAAACACACTGTTTTGCAACGAAGGTCTACAGTAGCCTCAACAGCACTCTGTTGGGTAGCATTTGTGAAGTATTCAGACCCCTTCCCCTTTTCCACATTTTGTTACGTTACAGCCTTATTCTAAAACGGATTAAATAAAAAAATATTCCTCATCAATATACACACACAATACCCCACAAGGACAAACTGAAAGCAAGTTTAGAAATTGTTGCAAATTTCAGATTGAAAAAAAGATAAATACCTTATTTACATAAGTATTCAGACCGTTTGCTATGAGACTCGAAATTTACCTCAGGTGCATCTTGTTTCCATTGATCATCTTTGAGATGTTTCTACAATTTGATTGGAGTCCACCTGTGGTAAATTCAATTGATTGGACATGACTTGGAAAGGCACACGCCTGTCTATATAATGTCCCACAGTTGACAGTGCATTTCAGAACAAAAACCAAGCCATGAGGTTGAAGGAATTGTCAATAGAGCTCCGAGAATGCATTGTGTCGAGGCACAGATGTTGGGAAGTGTACCAAAAAAAATCTGCAGAATTGAAGGAACCCAAGAACACAGTGGCCTCCATCATTCTTAAATGGAAGAAGTTTGGAACCACCAAGACTCTTCCTAGAGCTGGCCACCCGGCCAAACTGAGCAAACGGGGTAGAAGGCACTTGGTCAGGGAGGTGACCAAGAACCCACAGGTTTGACAAAGCTCCAAAGTTCCTCTGTGGAGACGGCAGAACCTTCCGGAAGGACAACCATCTCTGCAGCACTCCACCAATCAGACCTTTATGGTAGAGTGGTCAGACGGAAGCCACTCCTCTGTAAAAGGCACATGACAGCCCTCTTGGAGTTTGCCAAAAGGCATCTAAAGGACTCTGAGAAACAAGATTCTCTGGTCTGATGAAACCAAGATTGAACTCTTTGTCCTGAATGTCAAGCATCACGTCTGGAGGAAACCTGGCACCATCCTTACAGTGCAAAGTACAGAGAGATCCTTCATGAAAACCTGCTCCAGAGAACTCAGGACCTCAGACTAGGGTGTCTGTAACTTGTGAGGTGTGGAAACACTTTGTTGCTTTTATGAATTTTGTCTTGCTGCTTTTTGTTCTATGTCTTGCTTGTCCTATGTTGCTATTGTCTATATTGTAATTGTTTTTAATAACCTGCCCATGGACTGCGGTTGAAAATTAGCCGGCTGGCTAAAACCGGCACTTTTACTGAAACGCTGATTAATGTGCACTGTTCCTGTAAAAATAAAATAAACTCAAACTCAAAGTTCACATTCCAACAGGACAGCGACTGAGTGGCCCAGCCAGAGCCCATTGTCATTATGGGGTATTGTGTGTAGATTGTAGAAAAATATTTAATCAATTTTAGAATAAGGCTGTAACATAACAAAATGTGGAAAACGTGAAGGGGTCTGAATACTTTCTGATGCACTGTAGCCGGAGGACAGCTAGTTTCCATCCTCCTCTGGGTACATTACTTCAATACAAAAACTAGGAGGCTCATGGTTCTCAATCCCTTCCATAGACAGTAAAACATCAGGAGGACGTCCTCCAACCTTTCAGAGCTCATGGAGCATGAACTGACATGTTGTCCAACCAATTAAAGGCTTAGAGAACGAATCTAGTACTGTAAACATAAGCTACAGCTAGCTAGCACTGCAGTACATAAAATGTGGTGAATAGTTGAACAGTTTTTAACAAACAAATTTATTTAAAAAATTAAGGAGAAGCAAGAGAGAGAGCTATATTTAATTGTTGTTGTTTTTTCATTTAAACTTAGCTAGGGAATGCAGCTATGTAATTTAGCATACTAAAACACCCGCCTCAAACAGAGAAGGATACTATGTTATCTATCTGGCTATGGCTATCCAACACTTTAACTCTTTCGAGTCAAGGTGAGCTTTTGGTTTTTATCTATTTATTTTGCACCCGGGCCCGCCGGTGTAACTGCTAGACTGATTGCTTACTGTACACATGATTGGGTTTACTAGCACGTTAGTTCTATTAGCTATGTTGACTAGCAAAGATGTAGGCTGTGTGTAGCGGTTATGATATAGAGGTTTGGCTTGGAAAGGTTTTTTCGCCTTGTCATACAGCTGATGTGTTGTGCACTGAAGTCCACAAGCGAAGAGAAAAGATGAGGAGGAGAGCGTGTAGATGCTAGAGGAAAGTCTACAATGAGCAAAAAGATCATGCTGTTTATATGTGGCTGCCAAGAAAGTGAACTGTGTTTGAGTGTGATCAGGGGTGTATTCATTCTGCCGAATCTGTTGAAAAACGTTCCTTAAACGCAAGCAAACGGAATGAAACG
This sequence comes from Oncorhynchus nerka, assembly GCF_034236695.1. Classification (NCBI taxonomy): domain Eukaryota; kingdom Metazoa; phylum Chordata; class Actinopteri; order Salmoniformes; family Salmonidae; genus Oncorhynchus; species Oncorhynchus nerka. Next base: position 49,994,777 of record NC_088419.1, on the reverse strand, counting down.
GGGATAAACATACCCGAATTTGTCCAATAGAAACTCTCGTTTGCAACTGTTGGACGATTACACCCTAGATCAGCTAGGTGAAGGCAAGAGTGTGCAAGGTGGTATTGAATGTGTCTGTCACCTTGATTACTCAAATTTTTCTCTCAATTTTCATTCATAGGCTAGGTTGTAGCAACCTCATGATGGGCATAGGGTATCATGTAGTAGCCTAAACCTATCGATGCTACATTGAGCTGGGTGAATGGAATACGAAGGGCAGTCATCCAACATGCTGTAATAGAAATAAGGACATGGTCATGAAAACAATAACAAAAACTCCTCCCTCATCTTAAACCTCACCGACTGCCACTGGTACGCGTGTAGGTTCCAGTCCCCTGCTGAGTTTGAGAAGTTACAGACTCACCAAACTAAATTGGGCAAGGAGAATAGATAACGTGAATATGCATTCACCTATATTGTGAATAAGCGTAGGGTATATCTTGATTGACCTCGTTTAAAATTGTGAAAACGTCTCGATTTACCCACTGTGAGATTATGGAATTGATGATAATGCCCTTGTAGTGTAAGAGTGGTTTGAAATATCAGCATGTTTTGGTGGGAGGGAGTTTTGGCCTGACTCTTTTCTCTGTATACATCAACGATGTTGCTCTTGCTGCTGGTGATTCTCATATCCACCTCTACGCAGACGACACCATTCTGTATACTTCTGGCCCTTCTTTGGACACTGTGTTAACTAACCTCCACACGAGCTTCAATGCCTACAACTCTCCTTCCGTGGCCTCCAAATGCTCTTAAATGCAAGTCAACCTAAATGCATGCTCTTCAACCGATCGCTGCCCGCACCTGCACGCCCGTCCAGTACCACTACTCTGGACGGTTCTGACTTAGAATATGTGGACAATTACAAATATCGAGGTGTCTGGTTAGACTGAAAACTCTCCTTCCAGACTACATTAAGCATCTCCAATCCAAAATTAAATCTAGAATCGGCTTTCTATTTTGCAACAAAGCATCCTTCACTCATGCTGCCAAACATACCTTCGTAAAACTGACTATCCTACCGATCCTTGACTTCAGCGATGTCATTTATAAAATAGGTTCCAACTGAGCAAATTGGATGCAGTCTATCACAGTGCCATCCATTTTTTCGCCAAAGCCCCATATACTACCCACAAATGCGACCTGTATGCTCTTGTTGGCTGGCCCTCGCTTCATATTCATCGCCAAACCCACTGGCTCCAGGTCATCTATAAGTCTTTGCTACGTAAAACCACGCCTTATCTCAGCTCACAGGTGCAATGATCTGTGAGCTGCTCTGACAGCTGATGCTTAAAGTTAGTGAGGGCGATATGAGTCTCCAGCTTCAGTGATTTTTGCAATTCGTTTCAGTCATTGGCAGCAGAGAACTGGAATGAAAGGCGGCCAAAGGAGGTGTTGGGTTTGGGGATGACCAGGGAAATATACCTGCTGGAGCGTGTGCTACGGGTGGGTGCTGCTACATAGCCCATCTGTAAATAGCCCATCCTACTACCTCATCTCCATATTGTTGTTTACATTTTTTGCTCCTTTGCACCCCAGTATCTCCACTTGCACATTCATCTTCTGCACATCTGTCACTCCAGTGTTTAATTGCTAAATTGTAATTACTTCACCACTACGGCCTATTTATTGCCTTACATTTTTGGTGTAACATATTATAGAAACATATATAAATATATATACAAATATATATATTTATATATACAAACCTACACTCGATCCCTCCGATGTCAACAACTACAGACCAGTATCCCTTCTTTCTTTTCTCTCCAAAACTCTCGAACGTGCCGTCCTTGGCCAGCTCTCCCGCTATCTCTCTCAGAATGACCTTCTTGATCCAAATCAGTCAGGTTTCAAGACTAGTCATTCAACTGAGACTGCTCTTCTCTGTATCACGGAGGCCCTCCGCACTGCTAAAGCTAACTCTCTCTCCTCTGCTCTCATCCTTCTAGACCTATCGGCTGCCTTCGATACTGTGAACCATCAGATCCTCCTCTCCACCCTCTCCGAGTTGGGCATCTCCGGCGCGGCCCACGCTTGGATTGCGTCCTACCTGACAGGTCGCTCCTACCAGGTGGCGTGGCGAGAATCTGTCTCCTCACCACGCGCTCTCACCACTGGCGTCCCCAGGGCTCTGTTCTAGGCCCTCTCCTATTCTCGCTATACACCAAGTCACTTGGCTCTGTCATAACCTCACATGGTCTCTCCTATCATTGCTATGCAGACGACACACAATTAATCTTCTCCTTTCCCCTTCTGATGACCAGGTGGCGAATCGCATCTCTGCATGTCTGGCAGACATATCAGTGTGGATGACGGATCACCACCTCAAGCTGAACCTCGGCAAGACGGAGCTGCTCTTCCTCCCGGGGAAGGACTGCCCATTCCATGATCTCGCCATCACGGTTGACAACTCCATTGTGTCCTCCTCCCAGAGCGCTAAGAACCTTGGCGTGATCCTGGACAACACCCTGTCGTTCTCAACTAACATCAAGGCGGTGGCCCGTTCTTGTAGGTTCATGCTCTACAACATCCGCAGAGTACGACCCTGCCTCACACAGGAAGCAGCGCAGGTCCTAATCCAGGCACTTGTCATCTCCCGTCTGGATTACTGCAACTCGCTGTTGGCTGGGCTCCCTGCCTGTGCCATTAAACCCTACAACTCATCCAGAACGCCGCAGCCCGTCTGGTGTTCAACCTTCCCAAGTTCTCTCACGTCACCCCGCTCCTCCGCTCTCTCCACTGGCTTCCAGTTGAAGCTCGCATCCGCTACAAGACCATGGTGCTTGCCTACGGAGCTGTGAGGGGAACGGCACCTCAGTACCTCCAGGCTCTGATCAGGCCCTACACCCAAACAAGGGCACTGCGTTCATCCACCTCTGGCCTGCTCGCCTCCCTACCACTGAGGAAGTACAGTTCCCGCGCAGCCCAGTCAAAACTGTTCGCTGCTCTGGCCCCCCAATGGTGGAACAAACTCCCTCACGACGCCAGGACAGCGGAGTCAATCACCACCTTCCGGAGACACCTGAAACCCCACCTCTTTCAGGAATACCTAGGATAGGATAAAGTAATCCTTCTCACCCCCCTTAAAAGATTTAGATGCACTATTGTAAAGTGGCTGTTCCACTGGATGTCTTAAGGTGAACGCACCAATTTGTAAGTCGCTCTGGATAAGAGCGTCTGCTAAATGACTTAAATGTAAATGTATAGACCTACTATGCTACAGCATATGCTGTTATATTCAGTTCGGTTACGTAAAATACGAATTAATCATTGTGACCTTGCGAGACATTGTTTCAGCTCTGAGCTAACTTTACTAAGCGAGCATCATGGTGAAAAGTGATCATCTTCTATTTGTAATAATAATAAGTGATGAGTAGGACTATTTGGTGTAGGCAACAGATCTTTATGAGGGTTACCTTAATTGATTTGAGTGCCGTTAGAATCGTGGTGTAGAAAGGACAGCACCGTAACCTAGTGGTCACATATCGTTCTTGGTTCCACCGCACTAGAGGTTGTCCATGGAGTTTTCGGGAACATCAAGGCAGACACGTGGTAAATTTGGATCCTAGATGTCATTGGTGTGATGATAAGGTTCATGCGGGGATACGCATATCTGCATACGCAATAGAGGTGGTTTCTGTAAGCTAAGCACTTGAACAGTAGGGCGAGTTCAAGTGTGTCGTACATGAACCCCAAGTCCATTACAAACTGTTTTGAGGACAGCCGTTTTACATTAGCAACCCCTGGTAGACTTTTCTGTCTGTGGCCCGCTCAAATGTCGGATTTGGCCCGCTCAAAGCCTCTGCACACACGCCTACAGTTATTCATAATTTGCCGCCAGAGAGAGAGAGAAGACAAGGAAGAAAACATAATGTACCGACATATAGGCTGCGATAGCCTACATATTTATTCAGTTTGTTATTCTATAGTTTTCATGGAATTTCTGTGGTAATTAAATATAATTGATTCACATTTTTTACCAGCTCTGTGCATTTTATAATTGAATAAAGCGAGGGAGCGCCGTTCCCCCGCTTTACAGCAAGACTTACATCCCTGATTTCCACCCTATGAGGTTGGAATAATACTGTGACATTTTGAAAATGATGATAATACCCTTTTAGTGTAAGAGCTGTTTGAAAAGACCGGCCTGAAATTTCGTCCTGTTTTTGGGTAGTAAATTAGTTAATAGAACAATAAGAAAGAGAGTTCCAAACCTCTCTGCCAATAAGTTTTCCACACCCAGACAGTCCTAGCAAAATGTTTTTTATAGTTTTCTTTTGTCTAAGCAAAATTCATGATTGAGAAATTTCTCTTTGCTAGTAAGCCATTTGAAAAACATTTGCTACCCAGAAATGATGTGATATTGAGATATAAAATGTTGCATAGGACCTTAATCCTTCTAATACAGATTAAATGTTCTTTACATATGTGACGATTGTCCTACAGTGTGTCCTCTGTCACAAGCTAAAGTCTTCCCTGATTATGCACGTCCAGACATTGATTTAAAAGCCGTTTATTATGAGAAGCACATTTTATTGAATGTTATTTATGAGGGGATATTTATAAATATCATTTATATTTATCATGTGGAATATATTACCTGAATGTGTTTGTATACTCTTTTCATACCTGTATTGAAGTTGAGAGTCAATTAGGTAATTGCTAGGGTTTGTGATGCAGTCTGTGTAATGGGTATTGCTACAAAAACCATGTAATTTCTTTGTTTGTTAGACAAGACAGTGAGATGGCGTGCGTGCGTGGTCTTATATCTACAGTATATCTATTTTTTTTTTTTTTTTTTTAAATCTCAGCCCCAGTCCTCGCAGGAGCCCTTTTGGTAGGCAGTCATTGTAAAAAAAAAAAATTGTTTAACTGACTTGCTTAGTTAAATAAATGTAAAAATAAAATGTTAACAAATATTTGAAGCCTGTGTTTTTGTTTTGAGAGATCTCTATGGTAAATTGATCCCGTTTTCTGACCCTAAAACAGGGCACGATTGCTTTCTAACTATTTAGTATGCTATATGTGTCTCCCTCAGCAACCAGCTCTCCCTCTCGGGTGTTTTACTCCTTGGGATCTGTTCCTCCAAGAATCAGACACTGGAAACACTGGCACTCACCTCTCCTCCTTAAAAGCATTCCCAGAGCTATGAATGTGTCTATAAACAATGGCCATCGCCATTTTTAAGATGGTTTACAGCATCAGCTTTGGCCATAAGGGACTATAAAAAGTATTAGAGGAATTTTGATTTTTTTCCGTGTGAGAGAAGTCTCAGATTCAGCTCCAGCCCTTGCCCCAGAATATACAGGGGTATATGAGGAAGTGGTTTGGCATTACATGGCAAACAGGAGGTTGGCAATGACACATCTGTTCAGTGTAAAACAAGGTCTGCGTCCCAAATGGCACCCTATGCCCTATTCAGTTCACTTAGTGCTTTGGTCAAAAGTGGTGCATTATGAAGGGAATAGGGTGTGATTTGGGAAGCAGCCAAGCTCTTTCTGGCTGCTGATGTGGCAAATGTATAGACCCCCAAACATTCCCCACTGTTTTAAATTCAGACTTTTAAAAAGGCATTGCCCAAAATCCTTGCATATCACAACCTCTAACTTAACACAAGGCTGTGTGGCAGGACGAAAACAGGACGACTTCAAGTTGACGAATGCCGCTTAAATATTTATATTCACCTGATCCAATTGGAGCATAACACACTTTTCCTCTAAACATCCACCGCTAAGGCTGCACGGAACGTGCTCCATCATTTAAAAAAAAAAAGTCTCTCTAGGCAACATACGAGGAATGTTATGGCTCTTGAGGCAGCACCCTGAAACAACAACTGCATATGTCATGTTCTCACCAGATCGCTTAAATTAAAGACATTTTCCCACCTGACCGAAAGGATGAATTGCAAAATAGCGGTCATAAAAATGCTGAAAACACACATCTCGACTACTGAGATGGCTGAGGCCTGTTGCCAGGGCTATTTATACGGTCATTAAATGAGGGTGTGAGGCCTGGTGCCAGCACCGCAGGGAGAAACACCAGTCAAAGGCTTGCTTTCACCAGCAAAGTCTGTCGTTCCCAAAAGCAATGTTGCGGTGAAGTCGTGATTCATCATTAAAGGGTTTCCTGAAAGGCCCAACTTTTATCTGATCCTGAAACCACCCCCCCGGTCCTTCTGGTAACTTCGAAAGCTTTTTTTTGTGTGTCTTTGTGTTTAAGTAGCTCTCTGACAGACATATTGCACACTGGGGAATTGAACAGGACAAGCATGATTACTGATATCCTAAAATACATCTCAAGCTTTGATGTGCTTAAAAGGCGACAACACTTTCAAAGACTTTTATACAGTGCCTTGCGAAAGTATTCGGCCCCCTTGAACTTTGCGACCTTTTGCCACATTTCAGGCTTCAAACATAAATATATAAAACTGTATTTTTTTGTGAACAATCAACAACATGTGGGACACAATCATGAAGTGGAACGACATTTATTGGTTATTTCAAACTTTTTTAACAAATCAAAAACTGAAAAATTGGGCGTGCAAAATTATTCAGCCCCCTTAAGTTAATACTTTGTAGCGCCACCTTTTGCTGCGATTACAGCTGTAAGTCGCTTGGGGTATGTCTCTATCAGTTGTGCACATCGAGAGACTGAATTTTTTTCCCATTCCTCCTTGCAAAACAGCTCGAGCTCAGTGAGGTTGGATGGAGAGCATTTGTGAACAGCAGTTTTCAGTTCTTTCCACAGATTCTCGATTGGATTCAGGTCTGGACTTTGACTTGGCCATTCTAACACCTGGATATGTTTATTTTTGAACCATTCCATTGTAGATTTTGCTTTATGTTTTGGATCATTGTCTTGTTGGAAGACAAATCTCCGTCCCAGTCTCAGGTCTTTTGCAGATTCCATCAGGTTTTCTCCCAGAATGGTCCTGTATTTGGCTCCATCCATCTTCCCATCAATTTTAACCATCTTCCCTGTCCTTGCTGAAGAAAAGCAGGCCCAAACCATGATGCTGCCACCACCATGTTTGACAGTGGGGATGGTGTGTTCAGGGTGATGCGCTGTGTTGCTTTTACGCCAAACATAACGTTTTGCATTGTTGCCAAAAAGTTCAATTTTGGTTTCGTCTGACCAGAGCACCTTCTTCCATATGTTTGGTGTGTCTCCCAGGTGGCTTGTGGCAAACTTTAAACAACACTTTTTATGGATATCTTTAAGAAATGGCTTTCTTCTTGCCACTCTTCCATAAAGGCCAGATTTGTGCAATATACGACTGATTGTTGTCCTATGGACAGAGTCTCCCACCTCAGCTGTAGATCTCTGCAGTTCATCCAGAGTGATCATGGGCCTCTTGGCTGCATCTCTGATTAGTCTTCTCCTTGTATGAGCTGAAAGTTTAGAGGGACGGCCAGGTCTTGGTAGATTTGCAGTGGTCTGATACTCCTTCCATTTCAATATTATTGCTTGCACAGTGCTCCTTGGGATGTTTAAAGCTTGGGAAATCTTTTTGTATCCAAATCCGGCTTTAAAGTTCTTCACAACAGTATCTCGGACCTGCCTGGTGTGTTCCTTGTTCTTCATGATGCTCTCTGCGCTTTTAACGGACCTCTGAGACTATCACAGTGCAGGTGCATTTATACGGAGACTTGATTACACACAGGTGGATTGTATTTATCATCATTAGTCATTTAGGTCAACATTGGATCATTCAGAGATCCTCACTGAACTTCTGGAGAGAGTTTGCTGCACTGAAAGTAAAGGGGCTGAATAATTTTGCACACCCAATTTTTCAGTTTTTGATTTGTTAAAAAAGTTTGAAATATCCAATAAATGTCGTTCCACTTCATGATTGTGTCCCACTTGTTGATTCTTCACAAAAAAAATACAGTTTTATATCTTTATGTTTGAAGCCTGAAATGTGGCAAAAGGTCACAAAGTTCAAGGGGGCCGAATACTTTCGCAAGGCACTGTAAATAATGGAAGGCAAAATCCTCAATTTTGACAGTTGCAATTATCATCAGCCAAATTAGGAGCTGTGCTTATACACGTGTCTATTCTGAGTGTATTACAAAAACACCATGACATGAGCTGAACTTGAAAACAGAACAGTGGGCAGTAATTGCTATCCCAGACTAACTGATGACACACACAGTCATTCGCAAGCATCAAAGAGAGAGTAACAAGCCCGCCACAGTCATGTGACCCTAAAGCTTTTTCCTTTATCGCCACCGTGATGTGCCGCATGTCTGTGATGTAAAGTAACAGCATACACGCATGTCTGGTCTTACTTTATACTTAACAACAAACGTCTGGGGAAGACACGTTGTCTAGCAAGCCAGCAAGACTTCCTCGCTAGGCTTCCATGTGCTATCATCAAGCAGGCCCTCCTGACTACAAGGTGCGAGACCGTGTGACCCAGACGAGAACACTCTCGCCCACATGTGACTTCCTTTTCTGTCAGAGAGCGAGAAAGAGAGGGAGAGAGAGAGAGAGAGAGAGAACGAGACAGGCAGACAGAGACAGCGAGGGAGAGAGTGTGAGAATGAAAGAGAACGGTTCTGAATAGTTTGTTCTAAAGTTCAGCATCCATCGTCATACACTATAGAGTCCCAGACTGGTATTAAACATGGTAAAAGTCTCAGTTTGATGGTGAGTCTGGAACACTGTCCACCCAAAGCTGTTTAACCATAAAACCCATAGTTGAGTGCGTGACTCAGCGAGTGGGTTAGACTCGGCTGGGATGGCCAGACATAAACAAACTAAGAGAAGAGACTTCTCTAGGTCTGACAAATGATGATCAAATAGATGGTCCGACAACTCCCAGTAGAGAGGAGGGAAAGATGACAACTACAGGTCAGGGAGGTCAGAGTTCACTACACCCAGCTGTTTAACAAGCAGCTGTGAAGCAGAAGTGCTTTCTCTTCTCATATGCCCTATGGGCAAGTAATTATCCAATACACTGTGCTTAAAGGTGTTAATTGCTCCCGAGAAAAGGCCTGCTTGGTTGATGCAAAGCAGAGCCCCCCCCCCCCCCCCCATGTCATCGCTGGGCTAATAACCTGAGCCATTGCTAACTGAAATCTAAACTGAACAACAGTCTTTTAATAGTGCCTATTTGACCTGCCTTGAGAGAGGGAGCACCCCGGAAGACACATTTTTAATTGAGGTGATAAACGATGGCGAGGTCACTCAATAAATCACGGGCAGCATTGTCTAATGGCCATATGGAAACCAATTTTGTGGGCATGGAGCAAGACCAGTCAAGTCTTTGTCTGAACTAGCAGGCAGAGGTCAGTGTCAGAGAGTTTATGGGACGAGATGCCAAAATACACTCATTAGTTAAGGTTTACATCCCCGTTCTGTCATAAGTCAATTATTTTTGTTGGAAAAAATGTGCCAACTTGGAAAAAAAACATTTTTTGATTGAAGACCCTGAGTTTGTTTGTCATCAAGCCCACCACGTCCAGGGTTTTCCTCATCTGTCACCGGTAGAAGCTGGAAGCGATTGACTTCAGGCATGGCCTTACAACAGCGTTAACATAAATCACTCCCCCTTTTAACGAGATGTGCCGGAGAAGACACACACGCGGCAAATAACTCTTTCCCCTTTTTCGACTGAGGAACCCCTCCAAGACAAATATCTATAACATGAAGAAGAGTCTGGCAAGAAAATCAAACCCAAGTGAAATAATCCACAAGATTTATGATCCTATACGACCACAGGCAATAGTTAGTATTAAAGAAAACGATATAGCTTAAAAGCCTATTGTGAAAACTGTTAACCAGACAAAACGAGGACTGAGTGAAACCTCTGTTGCTTTCAGCTACTGTATTGATCTCTCAGATCTACGACAAGGAGTAAAAGAAAAAGAGAGCGAAAGGAGTGACATATGCAGACGGGATCCTCCCACTAAGTCATGGCAAGGAGAGTTGTCCGTCCCCAGGGGACGAAAGGAAATCTCCAGCAATCCCAGGCAGGCTGGAGGGAAAAAACTACCAGGCCGTCTCACACACAAAGCAGTCTGGGTCGGGGAATCTCACACCACCACCACCATAGCATCGCCACCACCTGGCTTGCAGCTTGAGGAGTCAGCCAGGCAGAGCCAGTAACAGGGTTCCTGAAGGGAGATTCTCCATAGTTTCTCCATACAATAAACGGCAGGGGAGGGCATAGAGAGTAAATGAACAGCTCAACTGTGACTATTATTTGTGATGGGATTGAGGCACCAGGGGCTGTGGAAGAAAATGTATTCCCTTAACTCCCTAAGTAGTGATTGACCTCACTTCCTCTTCGGGCAACAAGGGAGTGGGACAAACGTTCCCCTGAGCATGAACCCATCAGGTGGCTCCACTCGGATCTTCAGTTCTTGCATCCCGTCACAACTCGAGAGGAGGGGAAGTGGCGGCCGGCAGCCACACATGCAACTACTTCCATTAGGTCCATTCGATACGCTCCTGACCAGGAATCATACACAATATCCTGGGATGTCAGAGCTACATTTCTAAAAAAACTAGTTTTCACTTTGTCATTACGGGGTTTTGTATGTAAATGGGTGAGAAAACAAATATATTTAGTCCATTTTGAATTCAGGCTGTAACACAACTAAAAAGTCAGTATTCATACCCCTTGATTTATTCTACATTTTGTTGTGTTACAGATAGAATTTTATTTAATTAAAATGACCATTTACACACAATACCCCATAATGACAAAGTGAAAACATGTTTTTAGAAATGTTAGCAAATGTATTTGAAAAATAAATAAAGAAATATCTTATGTACATAAGTACTCACAGCCTTGATACATGATAGAATCACCTTTGGCAGTGATTACAGCTGTGAGTCTTTCTGGGTATATCTCTAAGAGCTTTGGATTGTACAGGCTTCCTTATTTTCACTCTGTCAATTAGGTTATTATTGTGGAGTAACTACAATGCTGTTGATCCATCCTCAGTTTTCTCCAATCACAGCCATTACTGTTTTAAAGTCACCGTTGGCCTCATGGTGAAATCCCTGAGCAGTTTCCTTCCTCTCCGGCAACTGAATTAGGAAAGACGCCTGTATCTTTGTAGTGACCAAAGTGTAATGAATAACTTTACCATGCTCAAAGGGATGTTTAATGTCTGCTTTTTTTACCCATCTACCAATAGGTACCCTTCTTTGCGAGGTATTGGAAAACCTCCCTGGTCTTTGTGGTTGAATCTGTGTTTTGAAAAACACTGCTCGAATGAGGGACCTTACAGATTATTGTATGTGTGGGGTACAGAGAAGGTAGTCATTTGAAATCATGTCAAACACTGTTATTGCACACAGAGTAAGTAAATGCAACTCATTATGTGACTTGTTAAGCGTTTCATTTTTAATTCATTAGTTAAACGGTCAAGAAACATAATTCCACTTTGACATTATGGTGTATTATGTGTAGGCCAGTGACCAAAATCTGAATTGAATCCATTTTAAATTCAGGCTGCGACACGAGAAAATGTGGAAAAAGTCTAGGGGTGTGAAGGGTTTCTGAAAGCACTGTACGTCTCCCCACAGCTTTCACTGCCAAGCAGTAAGCAGTCCTGGGGTCCTGATCGTGTGTGGCACGGAGAACTAATAGCAGGGAGCAGCGCAGTCTAAATTAAATAATCACAGCAATAAAACTATGCGGCTTCGCATTCCGCGGCTAACGTCATTGGAAAGAAACGGTCACAATGGGAAATGCTCTGTGACAGACTGGGGAGTACGTGCGGCTAAGTGCTGGGAGCAAGGTGAGTTTAATGTCTAAGGAGGAGCGTACAGTAAGAACAGAATCTTCCAGAAGGGGGGTAATTCCCAAAGAGCATGCTTAATTAGAGGGAAAGGCTGACAGATAAGTGCCCTACCTGTCTGCATGCTCAACTTTCACCAGGCACTCCATGCGGCCGTAAGCTATAGTTACACCCTTCCATAATATCTGCCCTTTTGTCCTGGGGCCCTGGGGCAGAGATAGCTGTTTGTTTTGAATGAGAGTTTTTCCACACAGAGCCGCGAACGTTGTTAAGTGGTGGGGCCGACAAAAGAAACCTGAAGACACTCCTAAACCCTTCAAAGCTTTCTTTACCTTCATTGCTAAATCTCAACCAGGTGATGGTAAGCGATACTCGCCCTTGGCAGCGTAGAGGGCACAATATAATAGAGTAACCGGTCTCAGGTGTAAACACTGCGTTTTGTTCTTGTACGAAGGGAGCGTTCTTAGTTATGAAAAGACCCACACACAAAAAAAAGAGACATGTCCCTCCACCCTCATCCAAAAAAAGCTTCGCCAGAAAGTGGTGTTGGTCTCTAAACCTTGTCCAAGCCCCATTGAGTCGCAGTAAGCTGAAGGGCACTGGGAAAAGAGGGTGAACTGAAGGAGAGGGCTATTTTACCATCCAGAAGAGCATCCCCAATGTACGGGGTGCCCTGATTGAAAACACATAAGTTACTTTCCCAACACTCCGGTCATTTTCACACAGGATGGAGTGGGGTAGAGACAGTTCCTGATGCATTGCTCTGGGGTCAGATTTGTTTTGTGGCTCGTGGGTGTACTTGGATTCAGAACCAGTTCTTGAGGGGGGGTCTTTTCATCCGGAGCCTCTCCCTAAAGCCCTCAAGTATCAAATTCCTCACTCACATAATCCCGGCTAACCTATGGCACATGTCATACTGTAGGCTAGTGGTGTGAAAATACTCGATCGATATTGCAACAGAAACCTCTGCGAATTCAGTTGCCCAGTCAAGTGAACACAAATCTTCCTTCAAATTTGGTCAAGACTCACTCATGTGCCATTCATTTCCTTTTACAGTCCCCGTCCTGTCCTATTACAACACCACTCAGCCCGTCTGAGGTCAGATGATACTGAGTGTGACTTTGCTTAGTGCCTGGACTTCCCATTACAGAGGCTCTCTGCTAGGCTTCCTACCACAGGCAGCCTGAGCCCAGGCAACTTGTCTGTAGCATTAAGGCAGGTACCACACTGCCTTTTCAGTGAGCTCAGAGGATACAGAGAGAGAAAGAGCAGATAGATGTTCCTCCAGGCAGCACTGTCTTGACATTTAAAGTAATGTGATTGATCTTTTTTTTCACCTTCACAAGTCAATTGGCTGAAACTCTTTCTGCCTTTCTGCACATAAAACATTCTGCCGATTTTCCACGACTCAAATGAAGAATGGTGCTTATATTGACACAACAGGTGCTGTTAACAGGTGAGGGTGTAATTGTAAGTTTCAGAGTTCCTCAAGGTTCCGTTTTAGGACCACTATTGTTTTCACTATATATTCTACCTCTTGGTGATGTCATTCGGAAACACAATGTAAACTTTCACTGCTATGCAGACAAAACACAGCTCTACATTTCGAAGAAACATGGTGAAGCCCCAACTTTTTTCACCACTTTTTTCCATTTTCGTAACATTGCAAAAATCGGAAAATGTTTGTCTAAAAATGATGCAGAAATGCTAATCCATGCTTTTGTCACTTCTACATTAGACAACTGCAATGCTCTACCCTCTGGCTACCCGGATAAACCACTCAATGAAACTTCAGTTAGTGTTAAACACGGCTGCCAGAACCCTGACTAGAACCAAAACATTTGATCATATTACTCCGGTGCTAGCCTCTCTACATTGGCATTCTATTAACCTCTTTCAGCTAGGGGGCACTATTTTTATGTTGGAAAAAATAACATTCCCAATGTAAACGGCCTATTTCTCAGGCCCATATGCTAGAATATGCATATCCTTGACAGATTGGGATAGAAAACACTAAAGTTTCCAAAACTTTCAAAATATTGTCTGTGAGTAAAACAGAACTGATATTGCAGGCGAAACCTGATGAAAATCAAACCAGGAAGTGGCTTCTATTTTGAAAGCTCCATGTTCCATAGCCTGCCTTCGCTCCATTTAAAGGGATATCAACCATATTCCTATTCCTATCGCTTCCTCAATGTGCCAACAGTCTTTAGACATAGTTTCAGGCTTTTATTTAGAAAAATGAGCGAGAAAGATAACATTGCGTCAGGTGTTCACATGAGTTTTGCTTGCGCAACAGAGCCTGGGCAGCCATAGTCTCTCCCACTCCTACTGAAAAAAACAGTACCGGTTGATATATTATTGATGATATATTTTAAAAACAACCTGAGGATTGATTATAAAAAACGTTTGACATGTTTCTGTGGACATTACGGATACTATTTGGAATTTTCGTCTGTGTTGTCGTGACCGCTCGAGCCTGGGGATTTCTGAACATAACGCGCCAAACAAACTGAGGTATTTTGGAAATAAAAATCATCTTTATGGAACGAAAGGAACATTTATTGTGTAACTGGGAGTCTTGTGAGTTAAAACATCCGAAGATCAAAGGTAAGCGATTAATTTGATTGCTTTTCTGATTTTCGTGACCAAGCTACTTTGATGCTAGGTGTTCATGATGTTTTGTCTAGTGATCGATAAACTTACACGAACGCTTGGATTGCTTTCGCTGTAAAGCATATTTTCAAAATCTGACACGACAGGTGGATTAACAAAATGCTAAGCTGTGTTTTGCTATATTGCACTTGTGATTTCATGAATATAAATATTTTTAGTAATATTATTTGAATGTGGCGCTTTGCAATTCAGCGATTGTTGATGACAATTATCCCGTTAACGGGATAGGTAGCGTCAAGAAGTTAAGGCTAGGGCTGATTTCAAGGTTTTACTGCTAACCTACAAAGCATAACATGGGCTTGCTCCTACCCATCTCTCCGATTTGGTCCTGCCATACATACCTATACGTACACTACAGTCATAAGATGCAGGCCTCCTTATTGTCCTTTGAATTTCTAAGCAAACAGCCGGAGGCAGGACGTTCTCCTATAAGAGCTCCATTTTCATGGAATGGTCTGCCTATCCATATGAGAGACTGTCTCGACCTTTAAGTCCTTACTGAATACTCATGATTGAGTGTAGTCTGGCCCAGGGGTGCGAAGGTGAACGGCAAGGCACTGGAGCGACGAACCACCCTTGCTGTCTCTGCCTGGCCGGCTCCCCTCTCTCCATTGGAATTTTCTGTCTCTAACCCTATTACAGGTGCTGAGTCAGTGGCTTACTAGTGCTTTAGGGGGAAAGGAGGGGTGCGTCACTTGAGTGGTTTGAGTCTCAGATGTGATCTTCCTGTCCGGTTTTGCGCCCCCTCAGATCTTTGTGAGCTATACTCAGCCTTGTCTCATGGTAGTAAGTTTGTGCTCTGTTGATATCCTTCTAGTTGTGTGGGGGCTTTGCTTTGGAAAGTGGGTGGGGTTATATCCTGCCTGGTTGGCCTATCCGGGGGTATCTTCGGACGGGTCCACAGTGTCCCCCGACCCACCCCTGTCTCAGTCTCCAGTATCTATGCTGCAATAGTCTATGTGCCGGGGGGCTAGGATCAGTCTGTTATATCTGGCGGAATTATCCTGCCTTATCTGAATTTAAGTATGCTCTCGCTAAATCTCTCTCTCCCCTAGGACCATACTTCAGGACTACCTGGCCTGATAACTCCTGGCTGTCCCCAGTCCACCTGGTCATGCTGCTACTCCAGTTTCAACTGTTCTGCCTGTGGCTAGGGAACCCTGACCTGTTCACTGGATGTGCTACTTGGACCTGCTGTTTTCGTCTCTCTCTCTACCGCACCTGCACTCTCGACCTCTGCATGACATCTACCCCTGAGGCACTGACCTGTTGCACCTTCTACAACAACGGATTATTATTTGACCCTGCTGGTCCTATGTGAACGTTTGAAAATCTTGAAGAACAATCTGCCCTTAAATGGACATGTACTCTTATAATCTCTACCCGGCACAGCCAGAAGAGGACTGGACACCCCTCAGAGCCTGGTTCCTCTCTAGGTTTCTTCCTAAGTTCCTGCCTTTCTAGCCACCATACTTCTACATCTGCATTGCTTTTTGTTTGTGTTTTTAGGCTGGGTTTCTGTATAGCACTTATAAATACATTTGATTGACTGACCAGGAGTTAGCCATCTGCTAGAGGCCACAAGGCAAAAGGTGAAGTAATCCTTACCACCAGCTCAGCCAATACATTTCTCCCTGATGAAGAGCTGCCTGCAGTCCCCACACCGAGAACCAGATTTCTCATTGGTCCTTCTGTTTGTTTCATCGCTGCTTAGCAACCAGCCTCAAACAGTTGACTTGTGACTACATCCTACCATGTAGACCTCATTAATAAGTATTTATTCACCCTTGGTAATAACTAAGCAGAAAGCCATTCCAGAGACATCGCTCAGAGATCACTCAAAGCAGCTATCTGGCCATGGATATGATTTGGTTTAGGGTTCCTCTCAGAAGAATCCTATAGCATTGCTAACCTTCAGATTACAGAGTATCAATGGGGTTTGAAAACAACACCCCTTGTGTTCAGAACCAGCATTACTGAATATCCCGGTATGGCACAAGATGGGTATGATGGTATGAGAATCTGGACACCGCCCAATCTGTGACCCATCACACTTCTAAGATGTCAGCTTTCTATGTAACAGCAGTTCTCCCAAAAACGTTTAGCCCTCCAAGTAAGTTGTAGTTGTTGTTTAACTTGGCTTTGCATACATCTATATATAATAATAATACATTAGTAATCTAACAATTACTAATATAACAATTATAGCTCTGCTTTAGGTAACTTACCTTCATGTAAATACCCTCCTTTCTTACACGGCCATTGTTTATTCCTTGTCAGCAAACATGCTCGTCATTAGCCTACTCTGCTATCGAATATATGCTTATTAGACACAGTCCTTGTTATCGAGTATTGCTGTGTAACAGCTTACTGTTTATTGCTGCAATGTATTATCATAGAGTCTTTTCATAGTGTGCCATTACATGGCTACAGCTCATTCACTACTCTGCTCGATCCATTGTAGCCTGTATGTGAATCGTCATTATTCCTTTCTCTGTGCCTTTCAGAACCATCCCCATCTACGTCCCCGTGTTCATCTTCCTCAGCGTGTTTAAAATAACGTTCCTGTGTGTTAACTATCGGGATGCTTTATTATCCTCTAACCGGGGGCAGTGTCACTGAGCCACAAACCAGTAAAATACGCTGAGCCGGGTTGATCTCTTTCACACACATCTATATTTACCACGCCAATTGAGATGGAAAGACTGAGAAGTAGGGGGGAGCAGATCTGTGTAGACACACCTGACAGGTCCGTTCGGATGAGGACATGCTGTGACGAGGTGAACCCCCAGAGAAACAGCTGAGAGAACTCTAAACGATATCTTGCCAAAGAAGAAAAACAATCTCTTTCCAAAGTGAAAAACTAGAACAAACATTTTCCATGTTTTTGGGAGTGTGTGCTGACGGAGAGATGGATTTCCACCAGTAAAATCACCCTGACGCCCACTTCCTGTGGCCTTGAGAGCCTCAAGAAGTTCTTTACTCAAGGCAGAGTTACAGTGAATCGCAATGCTGTGGTAAATTGAACCCAAACAAAACAAAGCAGAAACAAAACAATAGATAAATGTAAACATTAGGGTTGAGCAGTATCCAGATTTTCATATCGTCCTACCGTTCTACTCTCATCCAGGGACTTAGTGTTAACGGCTTAGTACACAAAAAAAGCCCATTGGACGTTGTAACGGTTTTCGTTGGTGGAAGAAGGAGTAGACCAAAACGCAGCGTGGTAAGTGTTCATGTTGGAAATTTTATCAAAACTGAACACTAAACAAAATAACAACGAGGAGTAACGAGAACGAAACAGTTCTGTCAGGTGATACACACCAAACAGAAAACAACTACCCACATCTCAAGGGCGAAACCAGGCTGCCAAAGTATGGTTCTCAATCAGAGACAACGATTGACAGCTGCCTCTGATTGGGAACCATACCAGGCCAAACACATAGAAATACAAACATAGAACAAAACATAGAATACCCACCAACATCACACCCTGACCAAACTAAAAATAGAAACATACAAAGCAATCTACGGTCAGGGCGTGACAGACGTCTATTACTAGAATGCTAAAACAATTAGCACAAGGAATAGTACATTTCCATGAAGGGTGCCAACTAAATATACTAATGACGCAAACAGACAGTCCAGATGATAAAGTTATACATGCAGTTGAAGTCGGAAGTTTACATGCACTTAGGTTGGAGTCATTAAACTAGTTTTTCAACCACTCCACACATTTCTTGTTAACAAACTATAGTTTTGGCAAGTCGGTTAGGACATCTACTTTGTGCATGACACAAGTAATTTTTCCAACAATTGTTTACAGACAGATTATTTCACTGTATCACAATTCCAGTGGGTCAGAAGTTTACATACACTAAGTTGACTGTGCCTTTAAACAGCTCGGAAAATTCCAGAAAATGATGTCATGGCTTTAGAAGCTTCTGATAGGGTAATTGACACTATTTGAGTCAATTGGAGGTGTACCTGTGGATGTATTTCAAGGCATACCTTCAAACTCAGTGCCTCTTGCTTGACATAATGGGAAAATCAAAAGAAATCAGCCAAGACCTCCACAAGTCTGGTTCATCTTGGGAGCAATTTCCAAACGCCTGAAGGTACCACGTTCATCTGTAAAAACAATAGTACGCACGTATATAAACACCATGGGACCACGCAGCTGTCATACCGCTCAGGAAGGAGACGCGTTCTGTCTCCTAGAGATTAACGTAATTTGGTTCGAAAAGTGCAAAACAATCCCAGAACAACAGCAAAGGACTCTGTGAAGATGCTGAAGGAAACAGGCACAGAAGTATCTATATCCACAGTAAAACGACATAACCTGAAAGGCCGCTCAGGAAGAAAGAAGCCACTGCTCCAAAACAGCCATAAAAAAGCCAGACTACAGTTTGCAAATGCACATGGGGAAAAAGATTGTACATTTTGGAGAAATGTCCTCTGGTCTGATGAAAGAAAAATATAACTGTTTGGCCATAATGACCATCGTTATGTTTGGAGGAAAAAGGAGGAGGCTCCGAAGAATACCATCCCAAACGTGCAGCACAGGGGTGGCAGCATCATGCTGTGGGGGTGCTTTGCTGCAGGAGGGACTGGTGCACTTCACAAAATAGATGGCGTCATGAGGCAGGAAAATTATGTGGATATATTGAAGCAACATCACAAGACATCAGTCAGGAATTTAAAGCTTGGTCGCAAATGGGTGTTCCAAATGGACAATGACCCCAAGCATACTTCCAAAGTTGTGGCAAAATGGCTTAAGGACAACAAAGTCAAGGTATTGGAGTGGCCATCACAAAGCCCTGACCTCAACCCTAAAGAAAATGTGTGGGCAGAACTGAAAAAGCCTGTGCGAGCAAGGATCCTACAAACCTGACTCAGAAACACCAGCCCTGTCAAGAGGAATGGGCCAAAATTCACCCAACTTATTATGGGAAGCTTGTGGAAGGCTACCCGAAATGTTTGACCCAAGTTAAACAATTTAAAGGCAATTTTACCAAATACTGATTGAGTGTATGTAAACCTCTGACACACTGGGAATGTGATGAAAGAAATAAAAGCTGAAATAAATAATTCTCTCAACTATTATTCTGACATTTGACATTCTTAAAATAAAGTGGTGATCCTAACTGACCTAAGACAGGGACTTTTTACTCAGATTAAATGTCAGGAATTGTGAAAAACTGAGTGTAAATGTATTTGGCTAAGGTGTATGTAAACTTCCGACTTCAACTGTGTGTGTTGAATGTATGTGTTGCCACCCTCGTCACACACCACTCATAAAGTACATTTAGAACTTTTATTCATCAAAAACATAAAATATCATCAACAGTTCTTCAAATACTGTGATATGATCATTTGGCCATATCGCTCAGCCCTCATGGGGTTTGCCACGATGTTTGTGATTTCACCCCAAGGAATCACATTTCTGTTTAGTTTCCCATCTCCAAAGAGCATTATGGTCACTTCTTTGTAAAGGCATCCAGGAAAATGTAGGCCTTCCCTTTTATTGAGCGCATGTGGACTTTGTTGGGCCAAATCAAATCTTATTTGTCACATGCGTCGAGTACAACAGGTGTGGTAATCTTCAAATTAACCAACAATGCTTTAAGAAGTTAAGAAGAAAGAACATGTCAAGTACAAAAATAGATAAGTTGTGTCTCGCTCTCTTTGAAACTAGCACCCTAATGACAAGTTGATATCATGGCAAATAAAGCTGACAAGACCCAATAAATTCAAGCGCATTGTAAAAACAGATGTAAAATAAAAAGCTTCACACATGTTTATGAATAGCAGTATACTTGAGCTGATAGTCGTCAATGAATTGAAACGGGTTTTACTCGGTTTCAATGGCCTTCTATTAAGGGTGGACAGTCACACACGGTATCTGCGCATGTGCTCAGGTTCGCTTCACGCCGTTCACTGCGTGGTAGCCTGGGAACCCAAAACAGAGGAGAAGTTGAGCCGAGCTAAAAACGTTCTTAGTTGTTGCGGAAATTGACCCGTGTTGCCGTTCGCCTCAACGTCACATTGTCAAGTCTACCTTCAAAGAGAGAGTGAATGAGTTACCCCATCCCTCCTCCCTATCCTTCTTTCTCCACATAAGCCTTCTGTACTAAACACAGAGAGAACACATGATGCTGCCTGCTTCTCCAGGAAGACATCCACGCGGAGTCTGTTCTAGTTGTGTACATATCACAGCATCCATCGGGCAATGCCTTGATCATGAAGAGCTACTACGACTAGATCTGCTCATTCACTTCAAATGCACACGACACAATCGAGCCGTTTGTTCTGTACATTGCCCCCACTGATCTCAGCGGCTAGCCGCCTACGTTGATTTTGCGCCGCCTTCACTGCTCTTCAAACAGTTCATTGACACCTCATCTCCTCACACTGGTCCGGTCTGTTCTCACCAGGAACGGAGTCATTCGTATGAGGAATATCCACATCAAGTCGGCAGACTCCACTTAACTGGACAGGACTCTGACATAAGGGAAACGTTGATAGGTTGAACTGGGGGTTAAGCTTGTGGAGTGTATTTTATACAGCTAAGACAATAACAAAAAGCCCTGTACAAACAGGGACCGTGAGGGGCCCAAGTCAGGGCCTGACACTGATCTCTAAGCTGTTACACTCATCGGAGATGAAGAGAAGGAGACGGAACACTTTCACAGCTAGGTACCTCAGAAGGGAAGTCTCATGTTTCCTTCCGTTAAGGCCAGGGGAGTTTAAGACAAAATTGACCTAACGTCTCCAACCCAACCCCCAGTGTGGGATCTTCACAGGGTTACGACCTTGTCAGGAAGCAGTCAGAGGCATTTGATTGAATCTCAACCAAGAATGCCCATTGCTCCAATCATCGACCCAATCATCCTCGCACTACGCGTTATTCCAAGACAATGCTATTACTCGGGTTTATTGCACAAGAAAACTTCACTTTCCAAAGGCATGAACCCAAGTGACTGCGGCTATTGTCATCACGTCACGCCAGATCACCGTCATCTATTTCCATAGTTCTAATTCACTACTCATTACTAAATTCCGAAACTCTCTTCACATCCCATTCATCAACCGAGCTAATCTGCTTGGGGTGCTGTGGAAGCCAGCGGGAGATCTTCTTGCAAAATAACTCCCACTCTTTCTGTGAGGATCATGACATACTTCCCCCTGTGAATTTTGGGGGAAGCCCCAGGATGTACGGTCAAGGTTCTGTAAGGACATCTGTCCCGGGTCCACTGATAAAGGATAACGTGGTGGACAATTCCAACATATACACTCTCCCTCAGCACTTTGCTTAGTCATAATAACCCAGTGGAAGTCAAGAGTTGTGACCCTGGCACATGTAGGACTTGAACTTAAATTTTCAGCAGGGCTGTCTGGTGAGGAAGGAGGACAGTGAGGCACTCGTTGTTAAAGGTGTGTCAAATAAACCACTCGAACCACTGTAATCGAGTAGGCAGGGAGTCTGTTAGCCATCATGGCTGGTTAGAGCTGCGTTTAGCTGTAATTCACAGAAGTGGCACACAATCTGAACCAGATGTGGAGATGGTGCCTGCCTCAAAGGTCGGCTTTGGGTCGCAGCCAGGTCACCGCAGGGTCTTGAAAACGACCCCCCCCCCTCTCCCCCTCCAGAGAAACACTGAAGAGGAGTGGAGAAGAGGTTACCACTTGGATGCCCAGCATCATGTGGAATGTGAATCTGGGGTGGCAGTGGTGTGTTATAAAAATCTCCATATCGAGATCGTGTTCTGTGTCCAAATCTCATGGTCCTGTTAGGATATTCACATTTTTCCAAGATTGATAAAGCTCAGCTTGTCAGAAATAAATAATTTTGGGGCTATTAGCTTATACATGTGTCTCGCTCTCTGTCTCTCTAATTCACACACACACACACACACACACACACACACACGTGTTTGTTATACTGCCACCCTGGGACTCAGGGTCCACATTTCACCAGGAAATAGCCTCAGTCTCAGGGTGAGAGAGTGAGAGCTGAGAGTGACCGGAATATCCGGAATCCGCCAAAACAGGATTTCTGGAAAAACAGGGTTTTGGGGAAGTTAGCAACCCCATTCAGCAGATTATGAGACATTAAAAGAGACATGTAAACATGTCACAAGCCTACCATCTCAAAAGGCCGCACACAATTCTAACATGGCCACTACATTGGACCCAGTCATGCATCACAACGTAGATCGCTGTCATCGCTCGGCCTTACGGCACCGCAGTCTGATTAGACACGGCTTGCACAACACAGGCCCCCGATCAGTTCCTGCAGCCTGGCTGCGTTGTTTGAACCCCAGTGTGTTGATTGAATCACGGTGGGTAATCAGAAACGTATGGATCTGCCGTGACATCTGAGGAGCAGACCGCTGCCTGCTATATTATCGCAGGCATATCCAAGAGCCCCACAGATTCTCTGTTTCCACAGGGGGCTTCAGTCAAGTTTAATTCAATTCACTAGGACAGAGTTCAATTCATTGCATGACTGGGCAGTACAAGCTAGCTAAACTAATCTCCTTAACTGGGTGGGCCAATCAAGCAATGGTTCAGGCTTTACTGAAAGAAGATAACATCTAGACGTTTGACGAAATCCGTCCTTATTTAGGAAAAGACTAGAGGACGATTTCAAAGTACTTTTTCGCCACCCACCCACTCAGTTGCTCCACCCTAAACACATCAGGGGCCTCATTTATAAGCGTTGCGTACACACAATAATATGCCCCAAAACATGCGTGTGCCAGTTTTCAAACAAAAGTTGGAATTGATCAAAACTGAACCTGACGTGAGAATGTGCTTATCCTCCCGCAAACTTTAGACCATTGCGTACGCACAGTTTCTAGTGGTTGAAGTCTGAAGCATTGCAAGAAGCCAAAAGTAGCTTGGTAGTAGCCTTGTGCAGGAATATATGATGACACTCTTATTCATAACAACAAAAAAACAGGTAGCTAAATACAATAACGAGATGCAATCATTTGCTGTTAGTGAGAAGAGGGAAGAATTGAAAAAGGCATCTATTTCTTATTATTTATTTAATTTCCATGATCCTTGGCAGAATAAAATTCCTCAGCTTTTCTGGCTGTGATGTAAAATAGCCTATAGGCCTACAACGTTGTGATAAGCTGCCATTTAGTTTAATTGGACCCACTTCATTGTAGTAAATAGAAGTGAATAGATGAGATATTTCAAGTATTTTGCTCTATTTTATCTGGGCTGAAGCACAGTTTAACTGCAAAACAGACAGTTCATATTTTCCATTGACTTTTGTAGTAGAGAATGACTGATACAGATTTTTTTTAGGGCCGATACCGATTTTGGGGGGCTCAAGGAGGCCCCACGGCCGATATTTTAGGCCGATATTCGAATATTATTACATTTGAAAATGTTGATGACAAAACTTCCCAGAAACAATAAAATTGACTTCGTTTTTTATACATGGTAATGGTAATTAAGGCTGGGCGATATGACGATATATATCGTGTGGCGATAGAAAAACGTCTAATCATTTCATATTATACTCTATCGTTTATTTTGTTGTGTCGCAAATCATATTTACGCAATATTTTTTGTCAATTGGACGACGCTTTGCATTTGAAATTTGCAACACAAACAAACGTGGAGGAGAGTGAACGTGACACAGAGCATGGAGACACGGAGCTCGTACCTAAAAGAGGGGCTACTACGGTCGCATGGACGTGGTTTGGGTATGAAAAGTCTGACAGGGACCAGAAAACCGTCCTCTGCTAAATATGCCGCAGGCCGGTCCCAACAACAGGCTCAAACACCACTAACCTCTTACCACCTACGCAAGAATCATGCGGAGAGAGTCTACGGATGAGACCCCAAAAAGTACAGTCGAGTGATCAAAACAAAACCCCGACTCAGACCTTGCAAGAGGCTTATGCCCGCGGCACACCATATGGCAAGGAATCACGAAGATGGAAGGAGATAACAGCTGCCGTTACAATTTACATTTGCAAGGAGATGGCCCCAATTTACACGGTGGAGAAACGGGGGTTTCGTGAGTTGGTGCAAACACTCAACCCAAGGTACCAAATGCAAATTGTTGTGACACGTAGTAGTGCAAAATAACATGCAAAACGTTAGACAAAACGTAGATGTACTTGTTTTGAGATCAAAGCGAGAGCTACATGTAGCGACCTGTGCACATTGGTTCATATTATTTTCTAGTTA
Organism: Oncorhynchus nerka; assembly: GCF_034236695.1. Taxonomy (NCBI): domain Eukaryota; kingdom Metazoa; phylum Chordata; class Actinopteri; order Salmoniformes; family Salmonidae; genus Oncorhynchus; species Oncorhynchus nerka. The sequence goes on along the minus strand of NC_088419.1, from coordinate 49,970,082 downwards.
GTGAGTTATTAGCCCAGATGTAGTTCATTTGTAGTCAAAGATGGGGGAGTGGTTGCTTTCTACAAGAGCACAAAATGTGTGCATTTCTAGTAGGGCTGATCCCATTTAGTCGACCGGGACGATTCGCGCCTGTCTCAGTGGAATTATCCATTTCGGATGCCACGCGGAGTGCACAGTGCATCACTTTAAGAGATGTGATACTGAAATTGTATATGGTTATATTATGCAAAAATAATGGTGCAACACTAATAAATCTGATATTATTTTATAACAAAAGTGCTTTCTGCCGTGTTGGATACGGTCGCTGTCCTCGGTTCTGAAACATAATCTTCAGTGCGCCGTAGAATTGGCGCCTTTCCCTAAATTGCTATGTGAATAATAGCAAAGTACACCAGCATATTGGGATTGAGAACAATGCGGCAGAGGGAGCAGCAGCAGAGATGAGGAAACAGCCCTTGCCTCTAAGAAAATTGAGGAGAGAGGAAACCCCAACTTAATTAGGTCTATAATCAAGACCCTAACTGTTAAATGTGCCTGGCTTTATAAATCATCCATACATATCTACAGAAATAAGATAGATCTTGCATCTGTTTCCTGTTTGTTTAACAGTCTACTGATTCCGTGAGCACAAAGCCTCATGCTACGGCAAAATGTTGGATAAAGCCATGAGTATAAGACTGTATCATCTGCATATAAATGGATGAGCAAGCTTCCTACTGCATGCCACTGTTTTTAGTCTGCTGTAATAAAGGCTTTATATATTTTTTTATTTTGTTAGAACAGACTCTCTGGTACACCTATTAATTTAGTGTTGCTTACACTGTTCCAAACGGTCAGAAATATTGTAATCACATCTCCAGAAGCTTCGACAACTAAGTCAAATGTCTTCCACAGATCTGACTTCCTCTTTCCCTCCTGAGCAACCAGTAAACATTTGCCTGTTTCGAGTTACTTTTTCACGTTCTCCGCATCCATTTTGCTGTCACGTGTTGCTATTTTCGGAGTTTGTTATTACCAATTATACATGTAGCCTATTGGTCACATGCATGCGATGCTTACATGTTTCACGTAAAGAGAGAAAGGGTTGAGGGAATAGGGAATGTTTCTTCTAAACAATTAAAGGATTTCGGTAACAGAACTTTTCAGTCAGAAACAAGTAAGACACTAAAATTGCTGAAATTATGTCACAGCTTCAGCACGAACAGCGCAATAAACACTTGCTGTGCTGTGGTGCCTTTTAGCTGCAGTAGGGAGGAGAATGAGACAACGTGCGCCAGTCACACAAGCACTCACTGTTTTTTTTTAACAGTGTGACCATCTGGCTCCTTCTTGAGTGATTTGTGTGTCTTCATTATTTAATCAAACAGTGTACTTAAAGCATCAGACAAGCTCAGTGCATATGAAGCAGATTTTTTTTCAAATACATAGGGTGTCTGTCTATATGTGGGAAAAACAAGTTTAAACATTTCGACCAATCGCTTGATCGAAAGTACAGGACGACTCTCATTCTACACATTTTTTTTTTTGGCGTTCGACATCCCTAATTTCTAGCCATCTTTGAAAAGCGAGTCAGGTAAAGAGCCTTTTTTTAAGTCTTAAAGGGGCAGTGTAATATTTTGAGACAGTCTTGAATAATCTAAGTAGCCAATAGGCAGAGGGTAGTATAATTTGTCTGATTCTCTGTAATAATGGTATGGGAATAATAATTAATTTGATATTGTAAAGTGGTTTCTTGCATCAAACAACAAAACATGTTCAGTCACCTCCTTGTCTGGAGGACAAGTGGATAAACAGGTTAATGTCAAGCCCTGCATGTTTTTTTTCTCTAAAAGTCCCATGGAATGTAGGTCTACATTGAACACCACACATTTTCTGCTACTGTAGGCTTGATAGAACAGCTATTTCCATGTTAAAATGTTATGGGATGCATTTTTGTCCATTGTTTTTGATGGTATGCCACTCTGGTACACCTACATTATGATCAAGTAGCCAGAGTATCCTACTTTGCAACTGTTAAAACTGATACAGCCTCAGTGTCCACAGTAAACGTGAGCTGGTAGTTGCACTTCACTTTTTCACAATGTTCAAGTTTGCGCTCAGCAGACCACAAACTTGCTCAGTGCCGGAAAAAAAATGTGTCAACATTGATTGTCACCATATACAGGTGAATGATGGGCGTTTTTGCTTTTTAGGTGGAGTTATAATGCTTGTTCACGTGCGCACAGTTTCAGGACAGGCCAGATATATAAATGGGAAATACGCGTACGTGTGGCGTGCGGTAAGTTTAGAAATCTCAATAGTTTTGTGTGTGCGCAGTCTTTTCAGGAGTGGCACGCGCATATATTTAGTGTTACATTTATGCAACAGTTATAAATGAAGGGCCCAGCTCTCCAGAACTTCCAGGGAAGTAATACGAGAGCCTAGATTAATTTATAGCACAAGGTCAGGCAGAAAGAGTTACGGTATCGTCCGACCTACAGTGGCAAGAAAAAGTAGGTGAACCCTTTGGAATCACCTGGATTTCTGCATAAATTAGTCATCAAATTTGACCTGATCTTGACAACAATAGACAAACACAGTCTGCTTCAACTAATAACGCCCGAACAATTATATATACACGTTTTCATGTCTTTATTGAACACACGGTGTAAACATTCAAAGTGTAGGGCGGAAAAAGTACCTGAGGGAAATGTCACTTTCCCTGTGGAAACTTCTCAAACGTGGACTTTGTCCATGCTAAAACGGACTCTTTCTTAATTAAGACAGATAACCATTCAAGAAAATAAGAACACATCATCAGCCAGTGGCTGACTGTGGACAATATCACCTCAGTCAACAACAACAAAAAACCTGTGGTGACCAATTCTGTCCTGCCCTTTAGTGTACATTACCCCCTTCTCATTTCTCCCCACTGTGAAAGACCGGACGGTGCGTCACACCACGGAAGACCCAGGAATAAGTCCACCACAGTTTGTCTTTCCCCTCAACATCATCCCCCTCCTCCCCAACCCCAACTCAGATATCTCCCTCTAGGCCCATAGCGTAGCTCTGTGGGATTTACAGCAAACTGTCAGTTCATAGACAAATGTCCCTTTGGTCTCTCTGGCCTCGCACACCTGACAGCAGTTCATCCTCGAAGCTGTCAAAGTTTCACTTTCCTGTTTTTGTGTGAACATGCACATAGACCCACGTAGATAAACATAACAGTAGACAACGTGTTTGCATGTGCACACCCACACTCTCACGGTTTTTCCTCTGGTCATTCAAAAGAGCCAGGCATTCTGCTATACTGACAGGGGAGAAAAGCAGATCGTTCAAAATTGAGAAGGTGGAGGGTCCCACAAGTTTGCTGATCCAAACCTTCAGCAGCACATAGTCATTAATCAAGCCTAACAGATTCTGGGCCTGGCAAGACACTCCACCTTTTTCCACAGGCAGGATCCTTCCCAAGGAGACAACCAAGGGTTCATCCCCTCACAGCCCACACAATAATTCACATCCCACACTCACACAGCACACAGTACACAAGTCAATGCCAACCCCTGAGCCCTCCGCTCAAACTGATGAATGCCTCTTTAATTAAAACAAGAGTAAGTGGGAAAGACATGCTCTCTGATCACTGGCTGGTTGGATCAGGCTACTGCGTCGCCATCCAACTGCTTACTTCCGTGACGAGGGATATTGTGATCTATGGCAAGGAACTGAAACCGATATCAAATAAGCAGAAGACGCTTGATCGCTCTGTTCCTGGATTCAGAAACAAGAGCACGGGCAATTTCTCTCTGTCGATTGATTACGGCTTTACACTGTGTCAACACTTGACAGTGTCACTTCCTGGCCAGGACTTTCTCTTTCTTCTCTCTCCAGAGTCTGCAGCCTCATCTCCCCTTGCAAACACTGCAGTCTTCTAGAAAGTAATTTTCAGCATTCTCCTCCCTTCTTTCCCCTAGCCTTCTGATCGTTAATAAGGTAGACAGCATTAGGGTGATGCAGTAATACAGTACAGTCCATTGGAGAAAGTTCACCCACATTCCTGCTGTGCTGTTATCCGCTCAGAGGTAGTCATGCAGAAGGTCTTTGGCAGAGCCGAGTGCCACTCCGTCTAGGCCCGGCCACGCTCACCGTGGGCAGAGTGCAGGAAGTTAGTTATAGCATGCTTCAGAGTCAGCCAGGGGAGGATTCGGGATTGGCCCATGAGCAGAAGCGAAGGTGCACCGTAAGGAGAGTTTTATCGACTCGGCGAAAGGTTTCACGAAAGCAACACGGCAGAGTACGTGGAGACACTTTTCTAAAACATTCGTTCCACATGACATCTATCTCTCCGGGTCCTTAATCTGTAGGCTAGAGCTGGCCCTCAAAACACAGGAAGGTGGAGAAGTTTTTTGGGGGGGGAAGGCCTCTCACTATATGCATTCCCTGTCTTTCTCCTAAGCCTCTATCCTTTTTCCTAGGTCCTATCCTTCATCCGTGAGGAATATCCCTTATCGAAAGGTTCCAGAGGAAGAAAATCTAATTGCTCTCTGTCCTGGAGTCACCCTGACTCTGGATCTCTGTTTGGTGTAAATAATATTCATCACATCGACCCCTTCCTTCTTCTCAGCTCTTCTATCCTCCACTATCAGTAACAGACGACAATAACAGGATCTACTCCCCCCATGCCAGACACATACTGTGCTGGAGTATCATGGGTAATAGAAACGTCGTGGAGAGAGAGAACATTTTTTTTCCACTCGAAAAAAACCCAGCTTCAGAACTCCAGCATTCCTAGAAACAGACACCTCCTCCTTCTCCTGCCCTTGTCCGCGGGTTAGCTAACTGGATCAGCGTGATGACAGCGCTTCGAATGAGACAGATGCGACGATGATCCATACTTCGGTGGCGTGGTGTAAAAGGAGTCATTGTAATTGGTTAGGGTCACGAGCCTCCCCTATCCCTCCGTACTTAAACTCCCTTACACACATCCACTCCGATCAAGGCAGGGATTTGAGTGAAACAGAAGCCCCGTCCAATCTCAGAGGAGATCTACGCTGGAGACAGTTGGAGCTGAACAACAACAAGTAGCCTGCTGAGTGGATATCAAATCATCAAGTTATTCACAGTGGAAAACACAAGTCCTAGAGTCCTCGTGATGTGGCAGGGTCTCCCAAACTCAGTTCTCGGGACCCCAGGAGGTGCACGTTTTGGTTTTGGCCCAAGCTCTACACAGCTGATTCAAATAATCAACTAATCATCAAGCTTTGATAATTTGAATCAGCTGTGTAGTGTTAGGGCAAAAACCAAAACGTGCACCCCTTGGGGTCCAGAGGACCGAGTTAGGGAAACGCTGATGTAGAGCCTTGAGATAGACTTGTAATATGCGAGGCATTCCGGACAGAGAGAGCAGGGAACAAGAACAGCAGGATTCATAAAGTCACGCTGGGAGAGGTGGGGAAAGTTTCCAAAACAAAGCAACAATGGGAAATCAGTTCGTCCACAATGAGACACAAGAGCGACGTGCAGTCCAATGTGTCATATGGTGGGCAGACGGAATTTGTGAAGGCAGATTATCCTCATATGTCAAGTAATAAATGAATTCATTATAAATCAAACCGTTGCGCCATCTGGCCCTAGACAAAGCCATATAGAACCTCTGGCCCCAGTCGTATCTCCAAGAAATACAGCTATTCAAGTGATCAAATTAAATTGTTCCTTTGTCTCTTCAAATATGTTTCAGTTAATTGGCAATACATGGCAAATACTTTTAATACAGTAACTAATCTAGCCACAAACAAACAACAAGGGAAATAAGTACTTAAAGAGAGGCATCCCTGTTATTATTTAATTACATTTCTCTTCCATTACAAACGGCACCCACAGGGCCTTACTGCACTGTGGTTGGGATCTCTGGTTCACACCAGTTCAAACTCCCCTCAGAATGGTCGACCAGTGGCCCTCCCCCAGATGGGTTGGCGATTACAAGGATTGTTCTGCCATCGAAATCCTTGGACGGGCTGCCTAAGCATTTTTTCAAACAGTGTAACAGTCAAATATTCGGGATTGAAACACTTTCTTTGTAAACTTAAACTACTAACTCTGCTCCTTTTCTCCAGGAGCAGAGTTAGTCATCTACTGTTATTGTCTACATGATCATCTACATCATCTACTGTTATTGTCATGTTGTCATTATCTGCTATGAATGTTTTCTTGCTCCATCATACTGGGCTCATAATATGTGAGATACACAGATGAATTAAAAACACTAGCACTGCAAACACTCAGAACAAACAGAGCAGCAGTGCCTGGACTTTGCAGTCTCCCTCTTCACGTCCCCCTTCCGAGACTGGCTGCCTGTTGAAAACAAGTGGCAGGCAGAACCTCGCAACCACCTCCTCTATATCCCAAACACCAGAATTCAGTATTTTAGTCTATGATTGCCATGGGAGTGCACCCCCCCCCCCCCCCCAAAAAATTGTTGAAAATAAATGAACGACACAATTGTACCAAAAACGATCAAAGTTAATGTATTAAAATCTTAAATATTGCCAGGTTGGTTTTCACAGCTGTTTCACAAGGTGTTAATTATTGTTCGTTATCCTTTGTTTGTATCTATTAGGCTCCACACTATTCAATGTTGTATCCTAGGAGCTACAATAGATAGATATATATTCAACCACCAGGGTGTACTAATGAGCTATGCGAGACAGAAAATTTTTTTTTTTATCGTAACAGGACTACTGAAATTATATTATTTCAGTGTAGATAAGGGAAGGGCAGGTTCAATTAAAAACATGGCAGCCAGACAAGCCAGTGTATGAATCAAATGGATTTGCATATGAATGGAGTGGGAATTAGCATGTCTTCCTGATCTGTAAGGTAAGTAACTTTAATGTGTCAAGCAGATTACACGTTTTCTTTAACATTTCCGAAACGTAACAATGTTTAAGACATGGATTTCATGTTGCAATGTTAACAAGGTACCCAAAAGTAGTTCAAATGAATGTTTCCATTTTATTAGCTCAACAAAACTTGTTTAAACAGCGAAACTGCTGTGGAAACCAGCCTTGTTTGCATAGTGAGGATGAAAAGAACGCCATCTAGGCTGTAACCATCTCCAAATATTCGAATCTTTAGGTCATCACACTGTTGACATAGCAACGGACGCTAAAAGTTTATCGAATCCCATGGTGATGTAGAGGGGGACACTATTTGGCGTGGCAGGACCTCCAAAATGTTCTCTTAAATTCAGCTGTGCCCGACCCATTGCTGTGCCCACCACCTAAGACCCTTAGCATCGAGCCCTGGGGCCAGGGGGACCAGGTCCTGGGAGTCCAGGGGCTGCTGAGGGCCTTTGATCCTGCTGTGGCTTTAAGCTGTGGAGCCAGCTCTGGCCAACCACCAGGTACTACTGCGGTCTACCTGGGTCAGGCCCCACGGGCCGTACAAGAGTCTCCCTTTACCTCATGCACAAGCGTAGCGTGTCTCTCCTTTTAGCAAAGCAAACAGGTCACAAAAGGGAGAAAACAAATATTTGCCCAGCTAAATGACGGGCGAATTGGGGACACACGTACCAGCCTTAATAGGGCAGAACAGTTGGTGTCTGTGTTGGTGTCTATGGGCCCCTCTGCCAGGCCGAAAGGGGTCATTATGCCAGAGGCTGGGTCCAGAGGTGGAATGTTAAATAGTGGAGGAATGTTGTTTATTTTCACAATCACCAGTACGCGCCTCCACCTCGATGCACACCGACACACATTCACAGAGCCTGCTCTTACTAACATAGTCGTATTAAGCCAACCAATAGGAATGCCTCAGATCGCCCCCTGACCTGTTGTGAGGTCAACACAGGACCCCTAGGCCTTGGTGTGCTGCCATGTTAGTTAGTTCAGAAAGACATCAACACGCTGGGAGACATGCAGGGACGCGGAGGAGTAAATATATTAAACAGCCAGGGCGGTATTAGTTACTGACTTTTTTTTGTGTGCTTATTATTCTGTTTGAAAATATCATAATATAATGCCACCAAACTCTGTTGTGCAGATGGTGGTAAAATAATTTCCCCTTTGCAGCACAGATGAGTAATATTTACAGGGCTGGGCCAAGGTCTTGCCTAAGAGGATGTCTGTCCCAAATGTCTAGACTTGTACATTGTTATTTTATGGGCCGCAGCACCCCCAGTCTATAAAGCATTGGGCCAATCCAGATAGAGGGAAGCAGAACCATCTTTGCCTGCAGACAGTGACTTCCCCACCACTTCTAAGGTGGGGGACCTGTGTCAGCGAGTTGGCATTGGATCCCCCATGACTCACACAGGCGGCAGACGAATACGAGGCAGTGGGAAGTGTAGCCGGGTGTCCACTAAGCTCTTTGATGAGCCGCAATGCCCATCCTGAGTTCAAAGTTCAGGGACATCCAGGGGCTTCTGATAGCATCTCAATTACACACTTCGTTCATGTAAAGGATGAATGAGACATGGATGTCTCAATGCGTGCATTCATTGGGAACAAACTAAATAATTGTCCTTCTAAAGCCAAACACATGCAATTGTGAATTACATGCCCTAAATTAACCCCTATTATTATAGACCTTAAATTTCAATATGCAGAAATCACTTTGCCATTAGCTGGTTGCAAAAATTCAAATATTTTGCCTAATTTCAGTTTATGTGACAAAACAAGCAATGCGTCCTGTAGAGAATCATTATACCATCTAAACCGCTGTGAAATATATAAATGTATTAATTTTTACCTCCAATTTTTCGTGATATCCAATTGCGATCTCATCGCTGCAACTCCCCAACGGAGAGGTTGAATCATGCGTCCTCCGAAACCTGACCCATCTAACCACGCTTCTTAACATCCGCCTGCTTAACCCAGAAGCCAGCTGCACCAATGTGTCGGTGGAAATGCCATTCAACTGACAACTGAGGTCAACCTGCCCGCCACAAGGAGTCACTAGAGCACGATGAGCCAAGTAAAGCCCCCCGGGCCAAACCCTCCCCTAACCCAGACGACGCTGGGCCAATTGTGCACCGCCCTGTGGGACTCCAGGTCATGATATAGCCTGGGATCGAACCTGGGTATGCACTGACACCTCAAGCACTGCGATGCAGTGCAGTAGACCGCTGCACCACTAGGGAGGCCGTGAAATATATTTCCAGCTGTTTTAAGCTGGGGTAAAATACGCAAAAATGAAAATAAATAATGGAAAACATAGAAACAGCGCATATAGAAAAGATACACCGCTTCTTAGACTTGCTTTCAGCGGGAATGGTAGATCTATAACTCACAATTCTATGTTAATTTGGTTGGGTCGCCCCGATTACTGCCATTAGGGTATGTGAATGATTAACTGGGCACTTGAGTCTATAAAAAAGGGAATGATATTTATTCTACAATTCAAATAGATTGTTCCCACACCCATCTGCCAGCAGCACAGTAAAATCTAAGAGCTCTGAGGAAAGGGTTGATCTCAGTGTCAATGTCGGCTATAGGGCCTAAGTTATCCGAGACCATTTGGGACAGTGATGATGATTCTGTCTACTTGTGGGTATTTCTGCATTATTTCACAATCAACTGACCACAAGATGCAGTATTCGATGTTGCTGGTGCTTAATTACTGGGGAGATTACAATCATTCACCAGCTCTGTGATGTTGTTAGGCGTATGCATACGTTTTCAGACAGTCCAATGTCATACAAAGTGCTGCAGATCTGGGTTTGAGAAGCACCCTGCAATCTGGTACCATTAGTTTCTGTGAGATGGGACGGAAATCAAGGAGTAACTGGCAGCCAAAGCAAAAAACACACACTTCAGCAGTTGCGGCCAGCAGTTGGCATGGCACAGCAAACCACCAGGCTGTAAAAACGCATAGAATTCTCTAAAATTGAAAACAAGTGAACAGATGCGTGTACCTGTTTCGCTTCAATGGCAGAGGCATGTCTGGAAAACTTTATGAATGAGTGCGGGCAGAGACTGGGAGAGGGGCTAATGCTAAATCATCCAATTCCATAGCCTGCGATGTGTGTAGAGTGTTCAGTGACATGCCGCTTACCTACCCTGTGATAATTATTGAAAAAATAACGAATGAAAAATACATCAATACATTTTTTTAAATCAATAATACTTTTGTACACTGTATACATATAGCATCGAGGCAAAGTTGTCCCGTTCAAGTGGGGCAAACAAAAACACTAATGATTGGTTGGCAATGCAGGTGGTGGCTACAAGTTGCAGCTGGTGAGGAGCAACTGTGGAGAATGGCAGTCGACTGCAGTTTAAACTTCGTGACCTTTGATCACATGGTTGTGGTAAAGTTCACGTGACATGTAGGCCCTTGTCGAACATTTGTATCCCTATAATGCAACTAATTTTGAAAGGCGTGATCCACAACTCATTTTGACAAAGTGATCCACTAAAACGCCCAATATGTCCCATCCATTTTCATTGCGCTCAAATAATAAATGCGCATGGGTATTGGCGTGAAAAAAAGTTATGGGAAAGGCCGTGTTCTCACCTACCAACGGACGTCACACGTAATCGGCCTTTTGGCTGTTACATCCGTTTTTACTGCTAACTAAAAGTAAACTGATCAGGGTGGCTAGTATATTGCATCTGAAACCGTTTTAAACGTGTGACTTTTTTCTAGCGTAGCGGGGTGATAAGGGATGGAAGACCTGAGTTTAAGGACCCACTTCAAAGGAAGGGCCAGAAAATAGCATGATCAGTTCAATCTCAGTGGTATCTTTGGAAAGACTGACCTGACCTCATGGTGGTTTCAAGACATTTGGAAAATGACGTGGTCAAATCATGATGTCAGTGATCTTCAAGTCAGAAAGCCGGAGTTCTAGAAAGATGCCAGAGTTTCCGATTTGCAATTCCGGGTTAGATGACCTTTCAAAACGAATTTTCCCAGTCAAAGCTCGTTTTTTTGCGTTACCAGTTGTCTTGAACGCACTGAAGTCAGAAATGTCCGAGTTCCCAGTTGTTTTGAACGCGGCATCAGACCTCACCTCATGTCACTGGTATTGATGTATATGTGCGTGTGTGAGCACGTCGTGTTTACGTTAAATTATAAAGATAGCAAGTTTTGTGACCACACTTCGTGTGAGTGATGGAAATTTCTCCCTCCCTCAGCCTCGAACCTGCGCACACAGTTTGCTTCATTTCCCCGCAGGTCTATATTGCAATAGACACACAACATATCGCAGAACTAAAACGCACAGAAATAGAAGCACAAAGCTGCTTATCATTGGCTACAATAAGCCCTTTGTGTTTGGGGCTATACATAGGCTAATAACAGAGCTGGGAAGGAGAACACTCCTGAAAAAACGGAAACAAAGTTCCACTCAAGTCCCAAAAATGATTTGCAACAAAAACTGATACAGTAGGTAGGCTCTATCAGAGACGTATGTAAACATTGTATCTCTTCTTGCGTCGCCCCAGAAACCGCAACACCGACGGCTTCACGTTGCTCAGCAGCAGCAACAGCGGTGAAAATCCAGCTGCGCACGAGTTTATCGCAGTAGCCTTTGTATGTAGGTCACCGAATGATACGCTGTAAGCCTAATAAAGGTGGGTGACTAATATCCAGAACTTTCCTATCAAACGTTGATTGTCAGATATACAAACAAAAAAAACACCTTACCTTCTGATACGCCAACTGAAGATAGTTGTACGGGATTCGTCTCTGGAAATCCTGGTTGACATCCTCGCTGACTTTGTGCATGGACTGCGTTCCAACCTTCTCTTCGATGCACTCGTTTTGACAATTTGATATTCGGAGAACCACGTCAAAGAACTGCAGGTCAATGGAAACAGAGTCAAACGGGTGCTGGTCCTGGCACCTCAGTCGACATCGGACTTTAGTCTGGCGGACCTCTGCGTAGCTGCTGAGCGCTCCCTCCATGTATCGCACTACATCTTTATAGTCACTTCTGTAAAAGGCGTCGACGGCATTATTGTATAAAAGGTCGTAGGGCTCCAACGAACCATATGAAGACGACAACAAGAGCGCTTGAAGGACAATGGACAAGATACTACTAATGGGAAAGTGCACATCCATCTTTCTGTCGTTAGTTATCTTTGGTGGGACACTACTCAAGCGCACTAGCTTGCCGTTTGTACAAAATCCTCAGTCATGTAATACAATTACCATGGGCGGCTTGCGGAGTCCAGCTGGAACGTGACAGTCACGTAAGAGTTGAAAATGAAGATTTGAGTCCCATTAAATGCGTCCTTTGGTAGATGTTGCGGACGGCTGTGGGGCGGAAATTGGACTACTTCAGTCAGGGACACATTTGTTGTAATGACCCCCCTCACACACACACTAACTCCTCCCCCTCTGCTATGAAATTAATGGTCATAACATCTCACTGAGTTCTTATGATTTTTGCCGTGTTGTTGAGACACAATTAGTTACTACGTTTATGAATTGCGCTATGGTACTGCACGAATAACAGTTGTATCATAGCAACAATCAGCCTAAATCTATAGGCTAGGCTACTTCACAAGAAAAAGTATAAATCCAATCTGGATGAACTGTTTGAAGTGTAGTCTATACTAGTAAACACACAGGGTAGAGTGTAGCTAACTACTGTTCAGTTGTAGAGGTGTTAGAGTACTGTTGTAACTGTTAGCTTATTAGGCTACACTGCAAGCCTACCCTCTAGATATTACCATACACAATTTTGGAAATGTTAAATGGGACTCACATTTTTAAAACATTATTATTTTTTTTAAACATAAACCATTTTCTTTGAGAGATCGAAGGATGCCTGGAGTACCTCATATCACCTTTCGTAACTCTCTCAACATGTCCAATCACTGGATATTGTCTCCCCCTGCAGGCCACATATAGTAATTCTAGTACTTTCTGGTACTTTCTGCAGAGCGTCATTACTTGCTATTATGAGAAATACTTTCCCCTGTCAACACTTTCTTACCAGACAGCATATTATTCGAATCAAATCAAACATGTTTGGTAAGGGAAATGATAACTTTTCATACCACAACATGAGCCATTGTGATACACTACATGACCAAAAGTATGTGGACACCAGCTTGTCGAACATCTCATTCCAAAATCATGGGCATTAATATGGAGTTGGTCCCCCCTTTGCTGGTATATCAGCTTCCAGTCTTCTGGGAAGGATTTTCACATGGAACATTGCTGCTGGGACTTGCTTCCATTCAGCCACAAGAGCGTTAGTGAAGTCGGGCACTATTGTTGGGTGATTAGGCCTTGTTCGCAGTCGACGTTCCAACTCACCTCAAATGTGTTTGATGGGTGTATAGTCAGGGCTCTGTGCAGGCCAGTCAAGTTCTTCCACACTGATCTCAACAAACCATTTCTGTATGAACCTCACTTTGTGCAGTGGGGCATTGTCATGCTGAAACAGGAAAGAGCCTTCCTGCTGCCACGAAGGTGGATGCATAGAATAGTCTAGAATGTAATTGTATGCTGTAGTGTTAAGATTTCCCTTCACTGGAACTAGCCCGAACCATGCAAAACATCCACAGACCATTATTCCTCCTCCACCAAACTTTCCAGTTGGCACTATGCATTGGGGCAGGTAGCGTTCTTCTGGCATTCGCCAAACCCAGATTTGGCTGTTGGACTGCCAGATGGTGAAGCGTGATTCATCACTCCAGCAAACGCGTCTCCACTGCTCCAATGGTGGCAAGCTTTACACCGCTTCAGCCAACTCTTGGTATTGTGCATGGTGATCTTAGGCTTGTGTGCTCAGCCATGGAAACCTATTTCATGAAGCTCCCGATGAACAGTTCTTGTGCTGACGTTACTTCCAGAGGCAGTTTGGAACTCGGTAGTGAGTGTTGCAACCGATGACAGACGATTTTTACTCGCAATGGGTCCTGTTCTGTGAGCTTGTGTGGACTACCACTCTGTGGCTGAGCCGTTGTTGCTCCTAGACGTTTTCACTTCACAATTACAGCACTTACAGTTGACCGTGGCAGCTCTTGCAGGGAAGAAATGTGATGAACTGGCTTGTTGGAAAGGTGGCAACCTATGAAGGTGCCATGTTGAAAGTCACTGTGCTATTCAGGAAGACCATTCTACTACTGTTTTTATATGGAGATTGCATGGCTATGTGCTCGATTTTATACACCTGTCAGCAACAGGTGTGGCTGAAATAGCAGAATCCAATCATTTGAAGGAGTGTCCACATACTTTGTATATATAGTGTATGAACTGTCCCTTGGGCTGGGCGATATACCATATTTGACTATAAATCCCTTTTTTCATCAGCAGATGTCACACAGTGCTTATACAGAAACCCAGCCCAAAACCTCCAAAGAGAAAGCAATGCAGCTGTAGAAGCACAGTGGCTAGGAAACACTCCCTAGAAAGGAAAGAACCTAGGAAGAAACCTAGAGAGGAACCAGGTTCTGAGACGTGGCCAGTCCTCTTCTGGCTGTGCCAGGTGGATATTATAAGAATACATGGTCATTAAGGCCAGAATGTTCTTTAAGATGTTCAAATGTTCATAGATGACCAGCAGGGTCAAATAATAATCACAGTACTTGTAGAGGTTGCAACATGTCAGCACCTCAGGAGTAAATGTCAGTTGGCTTTTCATAGCCGAGCATTCTGAGGTCGAGACAGCAGGTGCGGTAGAGAGGAAGCAGTGGCGACGCGATATTTTGCATGTTTTTGGGGAATTAATATGTGTCACATATCAGTTTGCAAACAATATAAAAAGTTAATAAAGCCGCCCGCATACCAACATGGTCTCTTTTTTGTTTTCTTAAGTAAGGCAGCTTCAAAATGCAGGTGTTTCAGCCTATCTCAGTACTTCCTGTTGTGGTGGGGCAGCCAGCAGAAAATATGGAGCACAGGAGTTGGTAATGTTCTCTAGTTGCGCCGTGATTGGCTCAGTGTTCTGTCACTCGTGGGGACACGACATCACTGAAAAATCTACGGGAGAGCTCGAAAATTCAACCCCCTTGGGTGCTGCCATTGACTTACATCAGAAGTTGCCATCCAAGAAGGCTCAAGGTCATTGGCCACAGATAAAACAACGTCAAATCACATTATATCTACCGTGGCTTTGATTGGACAAATCATGTCAACACCATACTTTCAAAATCTTAGCTAGCAAGGTAGACAAGCAGTCTTAATCATGCATCAGGTCGGCAATCTACTGGCAAATCCTTTTCAATATTTTTCATATGAAGATAAATTATAGATAAAACGTATCGGAGCTCATCGGCCATTGGACATAAACATTACACAAGTTGAAAATCTCAAATTCAGCAATGAGTGCGAAGGTGCCACTTCAGTCCTGGGACATGTCCCCCCACATTCTTAAGTTGCATTTTTGTCCCCCCCAGTTTAGCATTGGAATGTGATACAAACCGAGACAATGGTGTGCTTTAGGACCATGCGGATGCCTCAGAGCGGTCGAGTAGGCTGTTTGGAGTGTTTATCTGACTGGATAAAAAAATATATATATAATAATTATGTCCCCCCCCCACTTCTAAAACCAAAGTTGCACCCTACCAAGATTACATGATAAAATCGCCACTGAGAGGGAGAAAGGTTCGTCCCTCTCTCATTTCAATTTTAAATTTAAGGGGCTTTATTGGCATGGGATATGTTTACATTGCCAAAGCAAGTGAAATAGATAATAAACACAAGTAAAATAAATAATAAACATTTACAGTAAACATTACACTCACAGAAGTTCCAAAAGAATAAAGACATTTCAAATGTCATAGTATGTCTATATACAGTGTTGTAAAGATGTGTGATTAATTAAACTACAAAAGGGAAAAGAAATAAACATAAATATGGGGTTTGTTCTTCACTGGTTGCCCTTTTCTTGTGGCAACAGGTCACAAATCTTGCTGCTGTGATGGCACACTGTGGTATTTCACCCAGTAGATATGGGAGTTTATCAAAATTGGGTTTGTTTTCGAATTCTTTGTGGATCTCTGTAATCTGATGGAAATATGTTTCTCTGATATGGTCATACATTTGGCAGGAGATTATGAAGTGCAGCTCAGTTTCCACCTCATTTTGTGGGCAGTGTGCACATAGCCTGTCTTCTCTTGAGAGCTAGTTCTGCCTACGGCGGCCTTTCTCAATAGCAAGGCTATGCTCACTGAGTATGTACATAGTCAAAGCGTTCCTTAAGTTTGGGTCAGTCACAATGGTCAGGTATTCTGCCATAGTGTACTCTCTGTTTAGGGCCAAATAGCCTTATAGTTTGCTCAGTTTTTTTTGTTAATTCTTTCCAATGTGTCAAGTAATTATATTTTTGTTTTCGCAAGATTATATTGGGTCTAATTGTGTTGCTGTCCTGGGGCTTTGTGGGGTCTGTTTGTGAACAGAGCCCCAGGACCAGCTTGCTTAGGGGACTATTCTCCAGGTTCATCTCTCTGTAGGTGATGGCTTTGCTATGGAAGGTTTGGGAATCGCTTCCTTTTTGGTAGTTGTAGAATTGAATGTCTCTTTCTGAATTTTGATAATTAGCGAGTGTCGGCCTAATTCTGCTCTGCATGCATTATTTGGTGTTCTACATTGTACACAGAGGATATTTTTGCACAATTCTGCATGCAATTTGGTGTTTGTCCCATTTTGTGAATTCTTGGTTGGTGAGCTGATCTCAGACCTCACAACCATAAAGGGCATTGGGTTCCATAACTGATTCAAGTATTTTTAGCCAGATCCTAATTGGTATGTCGAATTTTATGTTCCTTTTGATGACATAGAATGCCCTTCTTACCTAGTCTCTCAGATCATTCACAGCTTTGTGGAAGTTACCTGTGGCGCTAATGTTTAGGCCAAGGTATGTATAGTTTTTTTGTGTGCTCTATGGCAATGGTGCCTACATGGAATTTTATTTGTGGTCCTGGCGACTGGACCTTTTTTGGAACACCATTATTTTTTGTCTTACTGAGATTTCCTGTCAGGGCCCAGGTCTGACAGAATCTGTGCAGAAGATCTAGGTGCTGCTGTAGGCCCTCCTTGGTTGGTGACAGAAGCACCAGCTCATCAGCAAACAGAAGACATTTGATTTCAGATTCTAGTAGGGTGAGGCTGGGTGCTGCAGACTGTTCAAGTGCCCTCGCCAATTCATTGATATATATGTTGAAGAGGGTGGGGCTTAAGCTGCTTCCCTGTCTCACCCCACGACCCTGTGGAAAGAAATGTGTGTGTTTTTTGCCAATTTTAACCGCACACTTGCTGTTTGTGTACATGGATTTTATAATGTCGTATGTTTTTCCCCCACCATCAATATGTATAGCAGACCCTCATGCCAAATTGAGTCAAAGGCTTTTTTGAAATCAACAAAGCATGAGAACACTTTGCCTTTGTTTTGGTTTGTTTGTTTGTCAATTAGGGTGTGCAGGGTGAACATGTGATCTGTCATATGGTAATTTTGTAAAAAGCCAATTTTACATTTGCTCAGTACATTGTTTCCATTGAGGAAATGTACAAGTCTGCTGTTAGTGATAATGCAGAGGATTTTCCCAAGGTTGCTGTTGACGCATATCCCACTGTAGTTATTGGGGTCACATTTGTCTCCACTTTTGTGGATTGGGGTGATCAGGCCTTGGATCCAAATATTGGGGAAGATGCCAGAGATAGGGATGATGTTAAAGAGCTTAAGTATAACCAATTGGAATTTGTTGTCTGTATATTTTATTATTTCAGTGAGGATACCATCAACACCACAGGCCTTTTGGGTTGGAGGGTTTGTATTTTGTCCTGTAGTTCATTCAATGTAATTGGAGAATCCAGTGGGTTCTGCTAGTCTTTAATAGTTGAATCTAAGATATGTTTTTGATCATGTATATGTGTTTGCTGTATGTTCTTTGTTGTAGTGCCAAAAAGATTGGAGAAGTGGTTTACCCATACATCTCCATTTTGGATAGATAACTCTTCGTGTTGTTGTTTGTTTAGTGTTTCCCAATTTTCCCAGAAGTGGTTAGAGTCTATGGGTTCTTCAATTGCATTGAGCTGATTTCAGATGTGCTGTTCCTTCTTTTTCCGTAGTCTATTTCTGGATTATTTGAGTGATTCACCAGAGTGAAGGCATGGACTCAGGTTTTCTGGGTCACTATGTTTTAGGTTGGATAGGTTTCTCAAATTCATCAAACCATTTGTCAGTGTTGTTCATTTTCTTAGGTTTTCTGTTTGACCTTTTCAGATTAGATAGGGAGGCTGAGAGGTCAAATATACTGTTTAGGTTTTCTACTGCCAAGTTTACACCTTCACTATTACGGTGGAACGTTTTGTCCAGGAAGTTGTCTAAAAGGGATTGAATTTGTTGTTGCCTAATTGTTTTTTTGTGAGGTTTCCACACTGCATTCCTTCCATCTATAGCATTTCTTAATATTTTTCAATTCCTTTGGCTTTGATCCCTCATGATTGAGTATTGCTCTGTTCAGGTACACTGTGATTTTGCTGTGATCTGATAGTGGTGTCAGTGGGCTGACTGTGAACGCTCTGAGAGACTCTGGGTTGAGGTTAGTGACAAAGTAGTCTACAGTACTACTGCCAAGAGATGAGCTATAGGTGTACCTACCATAGAAGTCCCCTTGTAGCCTACCATTGGCTATGTACATACCCAGTGTGCGACAGAGCTGCAGGAGTTGTGACCCGGAGGTCTGGGAGAGTGTCTCGCTGGTCTGGTCGAGGTGTGTATTGATCTGTTGCTCCTGTGTGACTTGTTGGGGCTGCTTTTGAGGGCGATGCCCTTTAGGGTCCGGGTGAAGTTGGGCACTGCTGCCTTGTACAGGTGGACCTGGTCGTAAAGGCTGTTGAAGTCCAGGGTAGAGCGGTGGGCCAGGTAAACGTTTGGTTTTGAGGCACAGTCACGGGAAATACTTGCGTTTACCCGCTGCACGGTAGACGGGTGAAAGTCTTTTCGTGGTAACAAGGTGGAGATAACAGCTTGTAGAAGATGCTTTTTCAATCACTCCCTTGAGTGCTGTGGCCACCCTTTCCTGCTGTGCTCTCAGGTCGTTTGTGCCTATGTGTATTATTATGTGGCTGGGTAACCCTACCTTGTCCATCAGACAGAAGATCTAGGTCGCGCTGGGTGTTTGGACACCAGAGTTTAGACACTGTGTGTTTGTGAAAAAGTGGATGTTCTTGTATATATTTCCCATTTGAGTCCATAAGGAGTATCTCTCTCTCACTCTCTCTCTCTCCCTCCCTCTACACGCCGCTTTCCACGGAGACCCGTCCCGCCCCCCTGTCACTCAAGGAGCTCATTTGGCTCGGTTCACGTAATATAGCTGCATCATTTGGCTCCCAACCAGCTGTTCATTCAAAATGCTTGAAAATCTCCCGTGTAAAGCCCAGAAAGTAAGCTACCATTATGCTAGATTGTGATATACACGTTCAAAAAATAAAAAATAATAATACCTGACCAAATGATTAGAATGGCTGCCTAAGCTAAAGCCCATGCTGATGTTGTGTGTGTGGGGGTGGGTTCAGAATGTTCCCGCAGGAGAAGGACACAGTGTGGCATCTGTGCAGATCACCATTAACTTTATCTAGTTACACCAGCCAATACAGTGAGTTGCAATCTGACTTTTGATTGTTGTGGGTGTAACTCATGAACCTATTTCCCTGCTTACTGAAAGGCAGATGTAGAAAAAGCACAATGGTGAGGATGCTACATTCAATTGCTACAACCGTTGGCCTACTTTTCTGAATGCAAACCTAACACCTTTTCAGGGGGGCTGATGATCAGTGATATGGAGAAAGTCTGATATTACTTGATTACTGACCCCCCCCCCTCCCCCACCGCCACCACTCTCTCTCCCTCCCTCTCTCTCATTCACAGTACCATTCACACATTCCAGTCACTCAGCCCTATCCAGAAGCTCTCAAGGTCCTACACTACTTCCTCCTACAACACCCTAATGAGAAGCAATACACCTGGCCCCATGACTGTATGTTTGCATATCTCTCTAACTCTGCTGTAACCTACCGTGCTGAGACAATCTGACTCTGGAACAGTATTACACTATATTTTTTTATTGAATGCTCAACATTGACAATTCATCTCTCTCTCTCTCTCTGCCATCCTCACAGTTCACTCACTCAGATGGTATGTAGGCCAGTTGATGGCACCTACAGGCCTGTTTGAGGGACAACTGGACAGAGCCTATCGGAACGCTTGAACCTCAGCTGAGACCCTCCTGTCCTTCCCTGTATTTCAAGGAAAGACTCTTCTTTACAATTCCTGTTTGGCAATGATGCTCTCAAGGTGTGTCTCTTTCTCATGTTGTGTGGTATTAACTATAGACGACTCCTTGACACTTTCACATAGTTTCCCGCTGAACTGGTGTCCACATCAGGCTAATTTCTTGTTTCCTGTGTGTTAGAGTACTCAATCCCCTTTCACATCATTTGAACGATCCCTCCACTGCCACCTGTTCTCTTTCTCTCCAGGTTACATTAGGGGAAGTTGTTTTGCTGTCGGCACCAATCCCACGCTGCCAGACAACATCGACGACTTTATCCCCTTCATCCTAAACGTTGCTAACTCTTGTTCAACTTTGATTCAATCGGTTTAATTAAATGTTTACGGTCGCTTGAAGTGAGTTTTTTTTTTTACTGAAAGTTGACAGATGACACTTGTATTGAGTTTGACATTTCAAAGGGTAACTTGAAGCACACACCCCATTTCCAGTTGGTTTTGGCTCAGTAAGACACATCAAACCCTGTACTAATTTCAACAATGTGTACCACGTGGTATATCTGATATTTCTTGTAGTAAATTTAGCTCATTTGTGCCCTTGGACTGGAAAGTTCAGTATCCAAAATGTTCTGGCTGCTCCCATAGGATATAGTAATTCCAAAAGTGTACAAGGCTGAAAGTAGGGGTTAGGTATAATAGATCTAGTATGGTATTTGTCATTAGAATTTAGATGGGCACTATGCTGGCCCAAAGAAACATGGCCACAAAGAAAAGCTAGATTATGAATCAGAATGTGATGGGAATGTTCTACCACAATTCATTTGACCAGGATAACAGAGGACCTACTGCCTGACACCTCTGGATCTGCAAATAGATACAGAGAGGATATTGGCTCAACACTCACCCTCCAATGGGTGTCGGCAACTCGATAGCATTGGAAATGACACCCTTCATGTACCGAGCAAATGTTAAAATTAACGAAATGCCCTTCATTTGCATGGCAAATGTTGCTTTGATGGTTGTGATCAACATTACGAATGTAAGAGTGGTAATGGAATGTAATACAGTGGCAGTATTTTTATGATCCAGCAGATGGCAGTATTTCACCTTCAATAACTGAGCAGTAGAGAGCAGGAGGTTTTGCTTGAGATCCAAAGGCTTTGAGTTCACACAAAATGTGCCTATTATCCAGGGTTTCCCAAACTTGGTCCTCGGGACCCCAAGGGGTGCATGTTTTGGTTTTTGTCCTAATACTACACAGCTGATTCAAATAATCAACTAATCATGTGGAAGACGACGGGATTATGTAGCTGCTTCCAACTCACTGCAGTCAGCCAGTAAATTAGTCTAGGTTATATTTTGCTGGCATTGTTTCAAATCACTTTTAACCTGATTTGATGTTTAACTCTGTTACAGTAATAAACTGAGTCCACCGTGAATTGGAATAAGGGTTTATTCAACACATACATGATGTCACGTATACTCCCTCTCCAGCCTCTAGGTCATCAGGCTGCTGATTATCCCGCACACCTGTCACCATCGTCAAGCACACCAGCGCCTCATCACCTGGACTCCATCACCTCCTTGATTATCTTCCCTATATCTTTCTCTCCCCTTGGTTCTTTCCTAGGGTGTTATTGACTCTGTTTCGTATCGGCGCGTTGTTTATTTATTAAAACACTCACTCCCTGTACTTGCTTCCTGACTCTCAGCGCACTCATTACACATGAACATGCACAGTACCAGTCAAATGCTTGGACACACCTACTCATTAAAGGGTTTTTCTTTATTTTTTACTATTTTCTACATTGTAGAATAATAGTGAAAACATAAAAACTATGAAATAACACATATGGAATCATGTAGTAACCAAAAAAAGTGTTAAACAAATATTTGGGGGACAAATATTTGGGGAATCTCAAATATATTTGATATTCTTCAAAGTAGCCACCCTTTGCCTTGATGACAGCTTTGCACACTCTTAGCATCCTCTCAACCAGCTTCATGAGGAATGCTTATCCCACAGTCTTAAACAAGTTCTCACATATGCTGATCACTGCTTTTCCTTCACTCTTTCGGTCCAACTCATCCCAAACCATCTCAATTGGGTTGAGGTCGGGTGATTGTGGACGCCAGGTCATTTGATGCAGCACTTCATCACTCTCCTTATTGGTCAAATAGCCTTTACACAGCCTGGAGATGTGTTTTGGGTCATTGTCCTGATGAAAAACAAATTATAGGCCCACTAAGCGCAGACCAGATGGGGTGGCGTATTGCTGCAGAATGCTGTGGTAACCATGCTGGTTAAGTGTGCCTTGAATTCTAAATAAATCACAGACGGTGTCATCAGCAAAAATAAAGAAAAAACCCTTGAATGAGTAGGTGTGTCGAAACCTTTGACTGGTACTGTACATGAGTAAGTCTTGAGACACAGCGGTTGGAACCAAAAAATCTAAAATTTGGCCTCATCAGACCAAAGGACAGATATACACCGGTATTGCTCGTGTTTCTTGGCCCAAGCAAGTCTCTTCTTATTATTGGTGTCCTTTAGTAGTGGTTTCTTTGCAGCAATTTGACCATGAAGGCCTGATTCATGCAGTCTCCTCCTGAACAGTTGATGTTGAGATGTGTCTGTTACTTGATATCTGTGAAGCATTTATTTGGGCTGCAATCTGAGGTGCAGTTAACTCTAATGAACGTATCTTCTGTAACAGATGTAACTCTGGGTCTTCCTTTCCAGTCCTCATGAGAGCCAGTTTCCTCATAGCGCTTGATGGTTTTTGCGACTGCACTTGAATAAACTTTAAAAGTTCTTCAAATGTTCCGTATTGACTGACCTTCATGTCTTAAAGTAATGATGGACTGTCATTTCTCTTTGCTTATTTGAGCTGTTCTTGCCATAATATCGACTTGATATTTTACCAAATAGGGCTATCTTCTGTATACCACCCCTACCTTGTCACAACACAACTGATTGGCTCAAACACATTAAGAAGGAAAGAAATTCCATGAATACATTTTTCAATTGGGGGCCCCAATCAGAAACGATGTCCTCAGGCACCCCATAGTACCGGAAGACATGGGTAAACAAGGCGCAGTCTGCAGGGCCGTAGGGAGACCGGGCAACGGGATGAGACGGCAGGACTTAGAAAACCGATCCACAACGACCAGGATCATAGTACTTCCTTGGGACGGGGGAAGGTCGGTAAGAAAGTCCACCGATAAGTGTGTCCACGGCCGTTGTGGAACGGGAGGGTCTGTAACTTCCCTCTAGGCAAGTGTCGAGGAGCCTTGCTCTGAGCAGGAGGAGACATAAAATCTCACGTCCTTAGCCAACGTGGGTCACCAGTATCTCCCTCTAAGACTACGCACTGTCCTCTCAATGCCAGGATGACCCGAGGAGGGGAGAGTATGAGCCCAACGGATTAGTTTATCCCGGACCCCCCTCAGCACGTACTGAGCCCCCGCTGGACAGTTAGGGGAGGCCGGCTCTAACCGTGAGGCCCTCTCTATCTCTGCGTCCATCTCCCATACTACCGGTGCCACGAGACATGAAGGTGGAATGATGGCAGTTGGCTCAACGGACTGCTCCTCAGTATCATAGAGGCGGGACAGCGCGTCGGCTTTGGTGGTTTGGGAGCCTGGCCGGTACGAGATGGTGAACCGAAACCGGGTAAAAAACATGGCCCATCTAGCTTGATGCTGATTTAGTCTCCTCACTGCCCGGATATACTCGAGATTACGATGGTCAGTCCAGATGAGAAAAGGGTGTTTCGCCCCCTCAAGCCAATGTCGCCACACCTTCAGAGCCTTGACTACAGCTAAAAACTCCCGGTCCCCCACGTCATAGTTCCGCTCCGCCGGACCGAGCTTCCTCGAAAAGAAGGCACAAGGGCGGAGCTTGGGTGGCACACCCGAGTGCTGGGACAGCACGGCCCCGACCCCAGCACCTCCACTATGAACGCTAAAGAGGGGTCCGAATGCACCAACACGGGCGCATTGGTGAACAACTCCTTCAGACGACTGAAAGCTCTGCCCGCCTCTGCTGACCAACGCAAGCGCACCGGTCCTCCCTTCAGCAGTGAGGTAATGGGAGCAGCCACCTGACCAAAACCCTGGCAAACCCTAAAAACCGCTGCACCTCTTTCACCGTGGTCGGAGTCGGCCAATTACGCATGGCTGTAACTCGGTCACACTCCATCACCACCCCGGAGGTGGAAATACGATAACCCAGGAAGGAAACGGCCTGTTTGAAGAACACACATTTCTCCGCCTTGCAAGCGCGTGTGGCAGAATAGATTAAGATGTCATCGATGTACACTACCACTCCCTGCCCGAGCAGGTCTCGGAGAATCTCATCTACTAAGGATTGGAAGACGGCTGGAGCATTTTTCAAATTATGATGTAGTACTAAATGCGGTTTTCCACTCATCTTCTCCCCGGATAAACACCAGATTATACGCACTCCTCAGGTCCATTTTTGTGAAGAAGCGCACCCCGTGAAATGATTCCACCGCTGTAGCGATGAGAGGTAGTGGGTAACTAAACCGCACTGTGATGGAATTCAGACCTCGATAATCAATGCACCAACGCAGACCTCCCTCCTTCTTCACAAAAAAAAAAGCTTGAGGAAACGGGTGATGCGGAGGGCCGAATGTACCCCTGTCCCAGCGATTCAGCAACATAAGTCTCCATAGCTACTGTCTCCTCCTGGCAGCGTTCTCCGGGAGGTCTATCGCGCAGTCCCCTCAACGATGGGGTGGTAATTGGGTTGCCTTCCTTTTACTGAAGGGGATAGCCAAATCGGCATATTCAGAGGGAATGCACACGATGGAAACCTGGTCTGGACTCTCCACCGTAGTCGCACCAACGGCAACTCCTATACACCTGCCTGAACTCGGGGTAGTGATCCCTCGCAGAGTCTGGGCCATTCCACACTGCATTTGCCCACTCTAGGGCTCGTCCAGTCAGACAGGAGACGAGGGCGCTCACGCTCTCCTCTCCAGAGGGAGTAGGACGGGCGGTCGCCAGGTAAAGTTCAAGTTGTAGGAGGAACCCCTGACACCCAGCCGCCGTTCCATCATACTCCCGTGCGAACGCCAGCCGATGAGCCCCGGAGCCGGATGCGGTAGCAGGGGCAGGAGGTGCTGGAGGAGGGGGTGCTGGAGATGAGGTGGGAAGGCCACTCCTCTCCCATCGATCCATCCTCTCCATCATTAGATCCATCGCTGAACCAATCTTGTGGAGAACACTGGTATGATGGAGAACCCTTTCCTCCATCGATGGGACAGGAGGTGCGGCTGCTCCTGCTGATTCTATGTTGTTAGGTGCGGGATTCTGTCACGCGGGACTAGGTGGGTGAAGGAATCAGGCACAGAGAGTTCCACTTGGGAAAAGTGCTCTTTAATACGGCACACAAAAATGACAAGCCCAACAACACAGGGCACGGACAACAAAGTGACTACCCAAAAACACAGGGTGCCAAGTCCAGAAAATATAACCACCTCTACCTAAAACGCACACACGTAACATAAAGACAATCCCGCACAAAACAAGGGCGGGTACACGTACTTAAAATAGGAAAGCACATAAAGCCATACAACAGAACACAGGTGAAACTAACAAGACAAAACAAACAGACAAACGAAAAAGGGATCGGTGGCGGCTAGTACCGAGCACCACCCGAACAGGCAGGTGAGCCAACTTCAGCGGAAGTCGTGACATCATTATTAGCTTACTTAGTCAATAAGCACCCGCCAGACATAAGATCTTGTAAGCTAAGTTACCTACAGAAAGTAATGTTTAAATCTCACCTTTCTGCAGCAGGTACTGTACCTACTGTACACTTCATCTTAACAGGTTGAGGGACTAACATTAACTTACTTCCACTAGCTAGTTAGCTTCTACTACTACTACTAACGTTACTAAACTCAGCAAAAAAAGAAACGTCCATTTTTCAGGACCCTGTGATAAAATTCATAAATATCCAAATAACTTCACAGATCTTCATTGTAAAGGGTTTAACACTGTTTCCCATGCTTGTTCAATGAACCATACGCAATTAATGAACATGCACCTGTGGAACGGTCGTTAAGACACTAACAGCTTACAGACAGTAGGCAATTAAGGTCACAGTTATGAAAACTTAGGACACTTAAGAAGCCTTTCTGCTGACTCTGAAAAACACCAAAAGAAAGTTGCCCAGGGTCCCTGCTCATATGCGTGAACATGCTTTAGGCATGCTGCAAGGAGGCATGAGGACTGCAGATGTGGCCAGGGAAATAAATTGTAATGTCCGTACTGCCTAAGACAGCGCTACAGGGAGACAGGATGGACAGTCTTCACTGATGAGTCGCGGTTTTGTCTCACCAGGGGTGATGGTCTTTTCCCCTTCATTCAGATTACAACCTTTCACTTTCGGTTATTTGAAAAGGAAATAATCTCCAAAATATCCCTATTTTTAAAACATCCAACAGAAAGATGCCGGCAATTTCAGTTTAATCCACCAGAAAAGACAGAACAAATATTAGAACAAATATTATGGTTAAACTCAAACATACAAATTTACTAACTTTTTAAAATAAAAATGGTATAATCTTTGTAAATTATATCATAAATAGGACTGGTGGAGTTATGTCACACATGCAGTTAACAAAAATGTAAAAGCAGACATTGAATACCCCATTAAACATGGTGAAGTTATTAATTACACTTTGGATGGTGTTTCAATACACCCAGTAACTACAAAGATGCAAGCGTCCTCCCTAACTCAGTTGCCGGAGAGGAAGGAAACCACTCAGGGATTTCACTATGAGGCCAATGTTGACTTTAAAACTGTTCTGCCTGCGGCTATGGAACCCTGACCTGTTCACCGGACGTGCTACCTGTCCCAGACCTGCTGTGTTCAACTCTCTACAGACAGCAGGAGCGGTAGAGATACTCTGAATGATCGGCTATGAAAAGCCAACTGACATTTACTCCTGAGGTGCTGACCTGTTGCACCCTCGACAACCACTGTGATTATTATTATTTGACGTTGCTGGTCATCTATGAACATTTGAACATCTTGGCCATGTTCTGTTATAATCTCCACCCGGCACAGCCAGAAGAGGACTGGCCACCCCTCATAGCCTGGTTCCTCTCTTGGTTTCTTCCTAGGTTCTGGCCTTTCTTGGGAGTTTTCCTAGCCACCGTGCTTCTACACCTGCATTGCCTGCTGTTTGGGGTTTAAGGCTGAATTTCTGTACAGCACTTTGAGATATCAGCTGATGTAAGAAGGGCTTTATAAATACATTTGATTTGATTTGATTTACAGAGTTTAATGGTTGTGATAGGAAAAACCAACATTGTAGTTACTCCACAATACTAACTGACAGAGTGAAAATAAGGAAGCTTGTACAGAATAAAAAATATTCCAAAACATCTATCCTGTTTGCAACAAGACTGCAAAAAAATGTGGCAAATCAATTTACTTTTGTCCTGAATACAAAGTGTCATGTTTGGGGCAAATCCAATACAACACATTACTGAGTACCACTCTCCGTATTTTCAAGCCTAGTGGTGGCTGCATCATGTTATGGGTATGCTTGTATTCGTTAAGGACTGGGGAGTTTTTCAGGATAAAAAAAGAAACGGAATGGAACTGAGCACAGACAACATTTTTAGGTAAACCTGGTTCAGTCTGCTTTCCACCAGGCACTGGGTGTCACACCCTGATTCTTTTCTCCTGTCTTCTGCTTGTCTTCAACCCTCCCACCAGGTGTATCCCATTTGTTTCCATTATCTCATGTGTATTTATTCCTGCGTTTTCTGTTTATCTGTTGCCAGGTCGTCTTGTTCTGTCAAGTCCTACCAGCATGTTCCGTGTTTCCTGTGCTCTAGTTTTAGTTTTTCTTCATCTTCCCAGTTCTGACATTTCTGCCTGTCCTGACCCTGATCTCGCCTGCTATCCTATACCTGCCTGACTCTTCTCTGGATTACGACTCTTTGCCTGCCTTGACTTCAACTACAATAAACTTGGAGACTCATGCCATCTGCCTCCTGTGTCTGCATCTGGGTCTTAACCTGAGTCCTGATAGTGCGAACTGGACATGACTGACCCAGCAGACTCGGACCAGATCCGCAACGCCGTCTCCTCCCAAAGCTGCCCATGGACCTCAACTCCCTCATAGCCTTGATCATCCGGAACGATGGGCGGCTACGGGAACGTAGGAGGGAGAGGGAGTCTGTTCCCTGTCGCCTTCGCTCATCCTCGAAATCCCCGAAGTCCACATATTCGAGTGGATCTGATGTCACCCGAGTTCTCTCTGAAATCACAGAGGGCTGTCGAATCGTCTTCTCCGGAGCCCATGCAACTGGGAAGGGCTAGATTGTCTCCTGCAGAGTGCTTACACAGACTAATCACCAAGAGCTCCCATTGAAAGACCAGGCTCATCAAGCGGGTATGAGTATGCTGGTGAGCCATACGGGGAGTTTCCCATCTTCCATTTCTCATGCCCCTCTCCAAGCTATCCTGTTGTGGGGTGACCAGTCCAAATCTCTCCAAGTTCTCATTGACTCTAGGACCGACAAGAGCTTTATGTACGATACCCTGATGTTGGAGCTGGAATCCCCACACAACCCGTCTCCATTCCCATGGACATCAGAGCGCTGGATGGGCACTCTATTGACAGTCACCCACACTACGTTTCCCATTAACCTAAGAGTGTCAGGTAATCACAATGAGTCTTTGCATTTCCTGTCCATTGAATCCCCTCATGCACCTGCGGTTTTGGGGTTTTCACATCTCCAGAGGCACAGTCCTCTGATCGACTGGGCTAATGGGTCTATCATGGGTTGGAGCCCCTTCTGCCATGCGCATTGTCTGAAGTCAGCGCAGCCTGCCCTGGGACGTCTTCCTACGGGCTTGTGAGAAGTCTCAGATCTCTCCACCATTCCCGCGGAATACTAGGACCTCCGGGAGATTTTCAATAAGGCCCACGCTACTGTACATATCTCCCTCGAGCATACAACTACACTGTCGACCTTCTCCCGGGTACTACATCACCTCGAGGGGCGGCTGTATTCCCTGTCAGGTCCTGAGACCAAGACCGTGGAGAGGTACATTGAGGATTCTCTTGCTGCAAGGAGTATTCGTCCATCTGCCTCCCCCGCCGAGGCAGGGTTCTTCAATGTGGAGAAGAAGGACAAAACCCTGCGTCTGTGTATCGACTACCGGGGCCTAAATTACATCACCGTTAAAAAACGTTACCCTACACCACTCATCTCCTCGGCTTTCGAGCCAGGAGGCAAGGATCTTCTCAAAGTTGGACCTTCGGAACGCCTACCATCTGGTTTGGATACGGGAAGGAGACGAATGGAATGGACAGCTTTTAACATGGCTAGCGGGCACTATGAGTACCTTGTAATGACATTCGGACTGACCAATGCTCCCGCAGTGTTCCAGGCCCTGGTCAACGATGTGCTCCGTGATATGTTGAATCGGTTCATGTTTGTCTACCTTGATGACATTTTTCCCGATCAGCTCGTTTTTTCCCCGTCCTGTCCCAGCGTATAGAGAACCAGGGGGGGCCCGGCTAACCAGATGTTTGTCCCGGACTCTGCTCGTTCCCCGGTCCTGGAATGGACTCGTTCCTCCAGACTTGCCTGCCATCCTGGCTCCCGTCAGACCCTGGCCTTTGTACAACAACACTTTTGGTGGCCCACCATGGTTCCTGATGTCTCCGCGTTCGCCACACCCTGCACTGTGTGTGCTCAGAATAAGACTCCGCGGTAAGCCTCCTTCAACTACTCCATGTTCCTCACTACCCCTGGTCTCATATATCCCTGGACTTCATCAATGGTCTCCCTCCATCAGATGGAAACACCACTATCCTTACGGTGGTGGATAGGTTTACCAAAGCCCCCCATTTCATTCCCCTTCATAAGTTACCCTCAGCCAAGGAGAATGCCCAGCTCATGGTGCAGCACGTCTTCCAGATCCATGGACCCAGCAACTTGGGTCTCTGATCGCGCTACTCAGTTCTCTTCCCGGTTCTGGAAGGCATTCTGCACCCTCATTCGGTCGTCATCCAACCTATCCTCCACTGTTTCACCCCCAGTCCAACGGCCAGTCGGAGCGAGCCAATCAGGACCTGGAGACGGCTCTTCGTTGCCTCGTCTCCAACAAATCCTACCACCTGGAGCCAGCAACTCTTGTGGGTGGAATACGCCCGCAACACCCTTCCCTGCTCGGCCACTGGTCTCTTGACTTTCGAGTGTTCCATGGGATATCAGACTCACAGGAAACAGTAAACTATTGGCCACAACAGGACACAATCAGGCAAAGTCCTATCAAGCTGATATTTATAGACACTTACTCTGCAATATAGTTTTAAGGTTCCAGTAACGATAAAACTTTTGGCATTTCACTATGTAGCATGCACTGTTCAGAGCTAAGTAGATTGAACGCAGGCGGTCACACAACAGCCGTTACTGATATGAAAAAGCCTACTGTACCTATGGTGATGAAGAGCACTTCTCCAGCAATGGCCACTTTCTCCTTCTCGTCCTCCTCCAGGCATCGGGTGCATCTCGGCATCGGGTGCATCTCACCCCCAGTGTAGGCACCAGTATCAAAACGGCTAAAAACAGGATACTGAGGATCATCAGCACTCGGGTCGTCTGAATCTCCGCTACTCACACACACACAAGGCAGAGGTCAAAAGTAAATTCATACTCCCCACACTCTCTCAGATACCCAAATATTGAGTACGGCTACATTGAACACATCCATATCAAAGTCAGTCGTGTAAAACTGACTGAGAAAAGATATATACTTAAACTATTACTATTTGTAACAATAAATGGTTGCTGTCATCAGTTATATTTCTCAAAATGTATAGTGTATTACTCAGCTGTGTCTTTTACATTGCAATAGGACATCAAGTAACTTACCGCACCATTAGATGCTATATCGTGAGTGGCCAATGACCTTAAGGCTTCATGGATGGGCACTTCTATGTAAATCCATGGCAGCAACCAAGGGGGATTGAACTTTCTAGCTCTCCCTGTAGATCTTTGCGGTGGATGTAGTGTCCCCATGAGTGACAGAACACTGAGCCAATCATGGCGCAACTAGAGAACATTACCAACCCCTAAGCTCCGTATTTTCCTCTGGCTGCCCCACCACCACAGAAATCACTGAACTAGGCTGAAACACCTGCATTTTGGAGCTGCCTCACTCAAGAAAGCATAAAAGAGACCATGTTTGTATCCGGGTTTGTTAACTCAATGTTGTTTTTGTTTTTTTTACATTGTTTGCAAACTGATATGTGACACGTGTTACTGCCAGATTATATATATATTTTTTAGCTAAACAGGTGGGGCTCAACAGAGGTGGGGCTCTGCTCCACCTGCCCTGAATGACGGGTCGCCACTGGGGGGCAGACACGTAGGAAAACTTACCCGGCGGCTGAAAGAACGACCTGTAATTGGCGCACATCGTGTGTCTGGTGGCGTCGACAGGCATGTTTCCTTTGATGTTACCGGGTGCTCTCTTTGTAAAAGTCCATTCGCAGTCATTGAGCCACAGAGACCGATTAAAGCAAGAACATATCTGAGAAGCTGGTCATGGTATTCAGATGAGATGACAAGCTTCAGATAATAAAGGATAGGCCTACTAAAATGTGAGTTGATTAAAAAAAAGACACAACAGAAGGACAATAGGAAAAAACGCTGACAGATTGATACAATATCTTGGCTAAATGTCTATTAAATCTCTTGAAGTAAACTCTACTATAGTAAAATTCCTGACAGGGTGTGGACCATTGTCTTGCGCTCTCTGCGTTGCACCTGTGTTCAGTGAGTTATGCACTTTTGGCTGGATTGAAACCATCTGTAGCACAGCTGACTTGAGCCTGCAGGTGGTTATACATAGTTAGAAACTGGGTGATTCGAGCCCTGAATGCTGTTTGGCTGACAGCCTTGGTGTATCAGATCATATATACCATGAGTATGACAAAACATTACGTCTAATTACGTTGGTAGCCAGTTTATAATAGCAATATACCACAGGCTAAGGGCTGTATCCACGTTGCTTTGTGCATAAGAAGACATGGGAGTCACCGTAGACGTGGTATGTTGGCCATATACCACACCCCCTTGGGACTTGCTTGAATATATTTTTGAATGAAAAGGTTGGCAATTTCTCAAAATGGTTGTGTTAGAAAGGGAAAGGCAACTCGTGAATTAATTTCTTAAGAGATCAATTCAAATTAATTCACTCACCACTATACAAAACTGAAGTTGTAATACAGTACCAGTCAAAAGTTCGGACTTACCTACTCATACCAGGGTTTTCTTTATTTTTACTATTTCCTACATTGTAGAATAATAGTGAAGACATCAAAACTATGAAATAACACATGGAATCATGTAGTAACCAAAACAAGTGTCAAACAAATCAAAAATATATTTTATATTTGAGATTCTTCAAAGTAGCCACCCTTTGCCTTGATGACGGCTTTGCACACTCTTGGCATTCTCTCAACCAGCTTCACCTGTAACGTTTTTTCCAAAGGTCTTGAAGGAGTTCCCACATATGCTGAGCACTTGTTGGCTGCTTGTCCTTCACTCTGATCCCAAACCATCTCAATTGGGCTGAGGTCGGGTGATTGTGGAGGCCAGGTCATCTGATGCATCACATAGTCTGAACTATTCCATTCATTTTCTTAATAAACACAACTTTTTCTAACCCATATGAAATTCAAACCGAGGGATTTTGATCCTTATTTTGACACAAAATCTAAATTCTACTAATGTGGATTGTAGGCTTACACTATGGACTTGATTAACATTTCAGGATTGCCCATTTTGATGCAAATTGATTGGAGATAAGCATTACATGTACGGTAGGCCTCCAGCTGTTAGAACTGGACAGCTTAACGAGGCCTAGTGACACATACCTAAAAGATCGTGTTAGTCTGAGGGAACTGAGGTCCTTTTCTTACACTATTTGTATGAGGGTACATTGACATAGCTGTTCATAAGGCCAGTCCTGAGATGCGGAAAAAGATAATTATCCTACAACGTTCCTCGGTCTTGGAACGACCTGCAAAAGACCTTAAAACTGGAGAGGGTTGTTTTTAGTGTATTGTTCCTGTATATTATTTTGTACTTTATCTACATGCTGAATACTTCCTGCTGACCTCTTGCCAGGTATCCCTCGCAAAAGAGGTTTCTAAACTCAAGGGTCTTTTGGTTAAATAAATAATCAAATATGTGGTAAAAAAATGACAGCCAGAGAAAGGGTCAGTACACACAAACATATACTTGATTTTATTGACAAAAAAGTGAGTCGTCTATTGATTTGAGACAATTACCATATAATATGGCAGTTAACTTTATGTACGTAGCCTACCTGTAAACTTGCAAAGCATAACCAATTAAAATAATGTTTAAAATGACGTACAATATTAACATGTGTGCATTTCAACAAAAATATGTTTATTTTTAGCACTCAAAGACCATACGTTGCACCACAGAACTAGAATGGGATTATATTTAGGGTAGCACCGCCCTATCCTAAAAAAACAGCAGGATAACTACAATACTTAAAACAGGCCTCTAATTTCTTATCATGTTACTTGGATACTGTCATCGCATCACAGGTTTGAGGCTGTCACCTTACAATCAATGAAATCAAGGCTACTCACTGTGTCAGGGAAGGTCATACTAGGTAAAACACAATAAGTGGTTAAAATTGTTTCCAGGTCAATTATTTTGCAGGTCATTTTGAATTATTGGGACTATCTGAACAATGGTGATTTAATGATGGATAATTTCAGCCAGTTGTTTTGAAAATGGAGCCCACGAACCAGAAAAAACATAAATAATTCAAATATTTCATAAAATATGTTAAGTCCTGCAAATTTTTTAAATTCCCAGATCCATAAGAGAAGCCAGTTTAGTGAGGGTCTATTGTATATTTACACATCTGTGGAGAAGGAGAGTGCTGTCCATTGTCATTCTATTGGGTTACGGTCGCCATCTAGTGGACTATCTAAGTAACACACCTAAGACACTACAAGTGACAAGTTGAGGTAAGATCTGTAAAAATGAATATCAGTCTATGTTAAGTTCATGTTCCCTTGTCTGTGTATTTGCTTTTTTGTATTTCCCACTCTTTCCAGAAATGTAGTGTTTCAAAAACAATCTGTGACACTATTTACCTTCTTACTCATTGGGTCAGTTTCCAAGACAGAATATGCTCGTCTTGGACGCTCGCTCGTCTTGGCGCTCTCAATTGAGAATTTTCATTGAGAAGCTCCATTGAGAAGGCTTTTTAGTCCAGGAAAGTATCTTATCTGCAGTTACAGACTAGCTGAGTAAGTTTAACTACCTGGTGTAAGAGTGTTATGTCAGGTAAAATGATAATGATTTAAACACTGCCAGTAGATCAGTACAACAAAAAGTCCCTTTGTGGTAGAGTGATTATAAACTATGCCTTAAAACAGATATGTGACTGAACACATGCGGACTGTCTTGGCATGTATTAGAGGTGACTCCCTCTTAGCACAGACACCAGGACTGCTGTTGTCAAACCAGTCCGATATCATTCCTGCATCAGGCACAGCACACAGTGCCCTGGGCCAAACAGCCTGTTGCCTATTTTGAACTAACACCCAATGATGGGAATGTTTGCATTTGATTTCTCTCTACCCGCATACCAGCATTCAGGGTGTCAATGCAGCTTAAATCACTATACAGGCAAATGTTTTATTTATTTAACTAGTCAAGTCAGTTAAGAACAATTCTTATTTACAATGACGGCCTGCCCAGGCCAAAGCCTAAACCGGACGATGCTGGGCCAATTGTGCACCGCCCTATGGAACTCCCAATCATAGTCAGATGTGATACAGCCTGGAATCGAACCAGGGTCTGTAGTGACGCCTCTAGCCCTTGAAATGCAGTGCCTTAAACCGCTGCGCCACTCGGGAGCCCGAATAATAGGTTTCCGACCCACAACTTTTAGTGAAGGGATAGCCAAAATGAGATTATACAGACTGTCAAATGGTTTTTTGCAAATGGAAATCATAACACCAATGCCAAATGTTTATTAGTCAATGTCGTCGCCGTTTTTAATCTTGTCCTCATGCAGAAACCAAAAGGTGTGGCACCACACAACCACACCAGCTTTAGTTTAATGTAAAGGAATGTGACAACAGATTCAGAGAAAACTCTCAGATTCAGAGAACTCTCAAGCCAACCTAATCAGAGGAAGGGGGAGGGGGACTCACATGGAACATGTTACTCAAGTTCCATAATCTTTCCCTCCTTTCTTATCTCACTGTTATCAACTGAAAAAATTATAACTTCACAATTTAGTATGACATCTAATATTTCCACTGACACTTCATGGCATACTGCATGAGATGAAATGCTACAATGAAATAAGTCATGAATCTTTCTTCATAGCCTACACTCATGAGGTTCAGCTAGAAATGGACAAACATTGACAAAATGGCACTTAACTGTAGTATAGTAGAAAAAAGGTAAACAATGCATATGTGTCAATGCTAATTGATAACCATAACGTTTTAAGGGGAAATAGCAGACTAGGGAGAACTAATAACTAATTTCACACATTTTAAGTCAACACTCAAAGGCTGGTTTAATTAGGTACAGAGGTGCTTGTCTGCCTGACACATCCTCTGCCTTTGACCACTGAAGATGTGCCCAAGGTATATTAACTTAAATTAAGAAAAAAGCGTAAACGGCATGAATTAAAGGATTTGGCATTTGGAATGGCAAATTAATTTGGTAAAAAGTATATGTTGGTCTCGCCGTCAACAACACAAGCGCCATCCCCTAACAAAAAAAAAGATTGCAGTCTGAGTGAAGTATGAGGCAAATACTGCGTCCAAAATAAGTTTTTTTTTTACTGCAGTAATTTTGGTGTACAACTGCAGTAGACTGCAGCTATTCTGCAAATACTGCGTCAAAAAAATGCCACAGTCGACTGCAGTTACTGCACTTTCAAAACTCAATACAAAAAGTGTCTCGGGTGACTGTTTGCGTTGGCTGTCCTCTCCAATGATGAATGCGCGAAAGTTGCGCTGATTCAACTGGGCGTGTGTCTTTTCCATGTCTCGACAAGGCATGTTCTAGGTTCGGGACGGCTGCATTTACTTTCAATTCTCAGGTAAGGCAAGCCATACAACGAGTGACTGCTCTAGTTGACCAGCTCGACTTCATTATTTACATGATTATTAAAATGGAACATTTCGACGACACCGAGGCCACCGCAGGTGAGTTAGCCCACGCACACCTTGAACTGTCAAGCATGTTATATTCATTGCCATACCTCGTTATGTTCCTTGACAATTTTCTAGTGTTTTAATAGTAATTCCAAGTGTTTGACTGACTAAAAGTTTAATCGGCACAGGTAAACATCTGAATATCCTGTCACTAACCTACACATGACTGAAGCAATGGCTCCTTCAAAACGCCAAACTGTCGTAAAATGTTTGATCCTAGACAGCCTCATTAGATTTGATGAATTAAACAGGCTAAAATCCTTAATATATGTAACTAGTATAGTCATTGCATTGATCATGCCAGATGGAATTACTTACTGCTTCAAGAGAACGTTTAATACTGTAGGCCTACATGTATTTGATAACAGCAAAGAACCATGATATTGTTGTATTGCAATAGTGGCAACCACAGTGTGTGCACTAATGATACAAATATCCACCTAGGACTGTAATAAATGTACAACAGTAGTTTACCTCTCTCACAGAGTCCTTTCCAAGTGTTACATGTTGCCCACACAGCTAGAAACCTTGCCTGAGATGTGCCAACAGATTTCAGTCATTGTTTCTGGTAGTGTGCGTAGCAGGTCCATCAACAGGTGTCAAGGCCTCCGGTTTTAAGTTGGAGAATGGAGACAAAGTCCACATAACCTGAGGAGTTTGAGTGTGATTGAGCCGGTTACCCAGACACAGAATAAACCTAGTTCTAGACTAAAAAGCATTGTCAATGGAGAATGTTTTAATCCATGACTAGGCTTTGTCTAGGAAACCAGTCTTTTACTGTGTTTTTAAGACTCATACATACCTGTTGTAGCCAGGGGGCAGTAGCGTGTCTCAATCAAATAAAAATGTAAATAAAAAACTGACATAACGTGCAGTCTCAGTGGGAGAAACTCAATTGCATACTCTACACATCCTCTCCCCAAAACCCATTGGAGGGGGAAGGTCAGACGGATCTCTGTCTTCCTCATCCAATGGGTTTTGAGGAGAGAGGAAGCGAGAAATACACAATTGACATTCTCCCACAGTAGGTTGCCAAGGGTTTGTTTCTCCCCCTGATGTTGCAACATGCAAGCAAACCATCACTACAGGATCATCTCAATTGCGTACTCCTCGTGTCCTCTCTCCTCGCTTCCTTCTCAAAACCCATTGGATTAGAGAGCCAGAGGTCCCTCCCCTCTGACCTTCTCTTCTAATGGGTTTTGAGAAGGAGGCGAGGAGAGAGTATGCAATTGAGACAATTCCAATGTCTGGTATGTTGGTGAACCAGCTCTACTGAAGCACTCAACCCTCTTCCCTGTGGGGTTTAATGAGGAAGGAGTTAAATGGGTTAATGTACTTTCCCAGATGACCGCAACCCAGCATGACTCACTTTTATATTTGATAAGTTTGCCATGAACTCATCGCAAGGTTGCTCCCTCTCAACATTCTCATGAAAACCAAATGAGTAAATACAACTTGAGACAGATTTGAGGCTGTTAATCTGGAGATGGACAATGAGTTGTTTTTTTTAGCAAAAAAAATCTATTTGGCTGACAATTTAGTGTAGGATACTGTAGAAAAAGATTAAGGACACCTGCTCTTTCCATTACATAGATTGTGTGTGCCATTCAGGAGGGTGAAAGATGTAAGTGCCTTTGAACAGGGTTTGGTAGTAGGTGCACCGGTTTGTGACAAGAACTGCCACGCTGCTGGGGGTTTTCCCGCACTCAAACAGTTTCCTGTGTGAATCAAAAATGGTCCACCGCCCAAAGAACATCCATCCAACTTGACACAACTGTGGGAAGCATTTCAGGTCAACATGGGCCAGCATTCCTGTTGAGCGCTTGACACCTTGTCGAGTTCATGCCCCGTAAAAATGTAGGATGTTCTGAAGAAGAAAAAATGGAAGGGGGTGAAACTCAATATTAGAAGGTGTCCTTAAAAAAAATGTGTACACTTTTCTTCTCCATTATCATGAACGTTGAAGGGGAAAAAAAGTGAGCAGATTTCACTGTTCAAACAAGGAAAAATGTGCTAGTTTTTTAGTCATTTCAATCCATAATGATTTGAGTACCATTTCACCTCTGTGCCCAACAAGACTTCGTATACGCATAGCAGTTGCAAGCCCTACAGTGAAAACAGGTTACACTTGTAACGAACTGGTGATACTCATTTGGTACATTTGCCTTGTAATGCAAATATTGATCAGGAGTCAAGCATGTCTGGTAAATGTCTCATAACCGCTTAGTTAGAACAAACACACGTGTGAACAGAGATTACAATTAGACTAGGCCTACATAAAACGTGGCTTTGTAACATTTGCCACTTCCTGTTAACCTGGTCGGTGTTACAGGATTATGAGGGGGCGCATTAAGCAGGGGCACAACGTTGCGGAATGTTCAGATAGCCTTATGTTATTTAGAGCAAACGGAATCTTTTCTTCAACGTTTGCCTAGTGAACATGACTGAGGTCTTAACTTGTAGGCTAAAACATGGAATTGGCCCTTGGATAGTACTGTGTGTTGGAGACGGCCTTCCTCCATTCCACATTGTGGTGCAGGCAAAACCAGGGCATCAACAGAATGCTGCAATAAGCATACACATGTCCTCTCTCTCTACAGGTAAGTGGGGAATCCCACCCAGACCAACCCTTTTCCCTGACAAGAGACTGAAAAGATGGAATGCAGCACAACATGTTCTCAGTGTAGTGTATGGTTGACTTTATACTGACATATTTAATACTTGTGCTTTGATTGTCAACTCGTTCTGCAATACGATTTTCCAGTCACGTGTCGTACAATACCTGTAACTCGCTGAATAAACACTAAGCCAATTCCTAGGAGTCTGAATCTCGTTTGATTCTTTTCGAGGGGAGCTACAGTAATAGCACCCAAATGCACCTCAAAATATTTAGGCTAGTTGTGTGCCTTGCATCATGTTTTAGTCTCGATAGAAATGTGATATCGAACCCGGGCCTGAAGTTAGGATACAAGTGACGCAACAGAATTGGACATATGTTTAATGAATAAAACACATGCAAATATCGCTTTGAGATGGTAAAAGCAAAACGTTTATTCAGTTCATGATACAAGAGTCTCACAGTAAGCGCCAAAACACACACGTCTTTGATTTTGTAGGCCGCATACAGACCCTGGATCGCGGAACGGTTCAAACGTGACTCGATTTCAGTTCGTTTTGCGCTTACAGCATATAGCACAAATCAGTATACAGCAAATCACCAATATGCACTCACTATCTGTTCCGATGGTGTACGTGTTCTAATTTGATATTCAATATGTCCACAAGGTGATCATATTATCAGACAAAAGGATATATACACATCCCTTAGTTCTGGGAGTTTTTTTTTTTTTTACCGATCCTCCTCCACTGTCATTAATTTAAAAAGAGCAGGGATTCCCCGTTAATCGACAAGTCCCTGACAATAATCCTTAAAATGGCACAAATCTCATCCAGAACATTTTTACACGTCTTGACGTGTATAGAAGAGTCTCCGGGGCAGATGCCACCAACTCGGACAAAGCACGCCAACGCCATCGGACTTGGATAAAGAAGCTCGGTCAATGGGGGAAAAATTTAAAATACGACAGGATCATAATTAAACATTTAATGTCGATCAAACTGGGAACAGTGTCTGATTTACTCTTTCCACCTTTGAAATAAACAATTATTAGCGCCGTGTCCATTTGCAGCACAATGTGTAAGTCTCCCAAATGGCACCCTATTCCCTACATAGTGCACACATTTCCCCCCAGAGCACTATGGGTCCTGGTCAAAAGTAGTGCACTACATAGGGAATAGGGTGCAATTTGGGAGGTGTACTATGTCCAAAAGTCCCTATAGTCTCCTGTAACCCCTTTTGATACATGCATCTCTATTACAGTAAGACGTCTGATAAGTGTGTACTCTATTCCCACTATTGTGATCATTATTCAATATGATGATAAAATGACTCAACTGGCCACGGAACAGTGAACCCTATCAACACAGCTGTCTGAGTCAATAGGTCCCTTTTGAGTAGAATGAAATCATGTTCTCACTTTCCCTGTTAATTCAGTGGATGACTGAAACTTCCCTCCACACTCTCATGCATGTCTACCCTGGGAATGTTTACTCATGTGACATAACCCTCTCGGTCAGAGAGGAGTTGTGTGTGTGTGTGAGAGAGAGACAGAATGCATTTTTATTATGAAATGTACAGAAAACAAGATTTTGCAACAAAAATCAGCTTCTATTTCTAGGAATTCAGTTAGGTCCCTCCTTGTTTTGTCCTGTTTGGTTCCAAGTGAATACAGCCCTGCCAAGACCACCACAATCTTATGTTTGGCACAGAGGTGCAATATACATGCATTCAATTCTTACTGGTCAACTTGTCTTAGCGCTGAGAGCATGTACACAGATGAGACTATCAAATACTGGATGGAACATACAACCAAATATATTAGGGCAATATTTACAAAAAGCATTTTGATCATCCACAAAACAAAATGGATGGAGTTCAGTGGCTTGGGCTCTCGTTGACTCACGAGTTTCACAGAGAGGATAGAAATTCAGCCCACAAGAGAGCACAGTCAGTAAGCATGCACGTAAAACACTTAACCATGGCAGTATGTCCCATAAAACCCCATTTCCACCTCTCAAGTCTTCATTCCAAGTAGGGAAATGCCCCTTTAGAAAGACACAGGGAAAAATACACACATATGGAAACAGCATACAGCCAGCAACAAGTCAGAAGTCCACATACGATCACCATCCACTTCTGGACTGGAAAGCATTAAAACACAAAGCCAAAAGACCCAGCATCCTGATATAGTAGGTTCTCCCCCCCCCCCCTGTGAATAAAATGCTAAAATATGTCTTTTCAAAAGGAGTATTATATGCAACGCAGCACGTATGACTGGGCCTGTCACGTTGTTCATCCTAGATGCGCAGCACAATACGAGGACGGGAGAACTGGAGCCTGGGAGTGCAAAAAAAGCGTCGGCCATCTTGGCTCAAAGACGTACAATGGGAGGCCATTTCGGCTCCAAATACAGGCACATCCCATAGACAGCGATAGATAGAGAGACGGAGATTGCACAGTTATACAGTATATCCAGCAAAGGATTGATTCACCATGATGAGCATGATCCACAGACGGACGGAAACACCAGAAAACGACAACTACAGCAAAACAGAAACGCCTTCATCCCCCCCTATCATCTTCAACAGTTAAAAGCCAGCAAGAGGATAAATATCACAAGGCATCTCCTTTGAGTCTTCTTGGCTGTTGCGCCAATTGAAAGAAGACAACCAAAATGGAAAAAAAGGGAATGATAAAAGAGTGTGCTCTCAGCCGCACGCTTTCCCGAACTCCCGGTCAACTGGACATGCTGGAGAATCCCACCGCCAACGACTAGGTGACATTGTCCCAAGGCTCTTGGTCAATAAAGTGATGGGAGTTTTTACAAATACAGCAACGATGAGTAAAAAAGAAAAGGAACAAGTCATGGATGGATAACTTAGGGAGCCTGGGTCACTGCCTGTAATAGGTACCTGGAAGAGACAGACATAAAAAAAAAAAGACGGCAGACATAAGCTTAAACTTTTCATTGAAACCACAACTGTGTGTGGTAGAGAATCCAAAACAGTGGGAGATCTCTTAGGAAATTAACTAATCCGTTCAGCGCATGTCAACAACGTGGTATGCTGGATAGTTAGCTCCATTGGAAAGAGGGTTAAATCTGCACTAAAACGATCTAAGTGATAATGGGAGTCCTACTGAACCAGTCTAACGTTGCACTCAATGTACACGCTGATCTAGTCGGGTAATGTAACTTAAAAACACAGCCGGGGGGACCTCCGGTAGCTGGACTGACCTTTGTAAGCAGCCTCAGGTCTGGCTGGAGTGCGGGAAGAGTAGTGGCTCTCTGAGTAGCTGTAGCTGGTCTCCACATTCTCATAGTCATGTGGAAGAGGTTGAGGAGGTCTGAGAGACGAGAGAGAAAGAAGAAATCATGTTGTAAGGGCGTTATATTGGTGTAAAAAGAGTTTCTAATGTAACAAGGGGTGTATTTAATGTTGTAATAATAAATGTTGCAATCCCTTCTGTCTTCAAGAGAGCGAGAGTTGCACCCCTTCTGAAAAAACCTACACTCGATCCCTCCGATGTCAACAACTACAGACCAGTATCCCTTCTTTCTTTTCTCTCCAAAACTCTTGAACGTGCCGTCCTTGGCCAGCTCTCCCGCTATCTCTCTCAGAATGACCTTCTTGATCCAAATCAGTCAGGTTTCAAGACTAGTCATTCAACTGAGACTGCTCTTCTCTGTATCACGGAGGCCCTCCGCACTGCTAAAGCTAACTCTCCTCTGCTCTCATCCTTCTAGACCTATCGGCTGCCTTCGATACTGTGAACCATCAGATCCTCCTCTCCACCCTCTCCGAGTTGGGCATCTCCGGCGCGGCCCACGCTTGGATTGCGTCCTACCTGACAGGTCGCTCCTACCAGGTGGCGTGGCGAGAATCTGTCTCCTCACCACGCGCTCTCACCACTGGCGTCCCCCAGGGCTCTGTTCTAGGCCCTCTCCTATTCTCGCTATACACCAAGTCACTTGGCTCTGTCATAACCTCACATGGTCTCTCCTATCATTGCTATGCAGACGACACACAATTAATCTTCTCCTTTCCCCCTTCTGATGACCAGGTGGCGAATCGCATCTCTGCATGTCTGGCAGACATATCAGTGTGGATGACGGATCACCACCTCAAGCTGAACCTCGGCAAGACGGAGCTGCTCTTCCTCCCGGGGAAGGACTGCCCGTTCCATGATCTCGCCATCACGGTTGACAACTCCATTGTGTCCTCCTCCCAGAGCGCTAAGAACCTTGGCGTGATCCTGGACAACACCCTGTCGTTCTCAACTAACATCAAGGCGGTGGCCCGTTCCTGTAGGTTCATGCTCTACAACATCCGCAGAGTACGACCCTGCCTCACACAGGAAGCGGCGCAGGTCCTAATCCAGGCACTTGTCATCTCCCGTCTGGATTACTGCAACTCGCTGTTGGCTGGGCTCCCTGCCTGTGCCATTAAACCCCTACAACTCATCCAGAACGCCGCAGCCCGTCTGGTGTTCAACCTTCCCAAGTTCTCTCACGTCACCCCGCTCCTCCGCTCTCTCCACTGGCTTCCAGTTGAAGCTCGCATCCGCTACAAGACCATGGTGCTTGCCTACGGAGCTGTGAGGGGAACGGCACCTCAGTACCTCCAGGCTCTGATCAGGCCCTACACCCAAACAAGGGCACTGCGTTCATCCACCTCTGGCCTGCTCGCCTCCCTACCACTGAGGAAGTACAGTTCCCGCGCAGCCCAGTCAAAACTGTTCGCTGCTCTGGCCCCCCAATGGTGGAACAAACTCCCCCACGACGCCAGGACAGCGGAGTCAATCACCACCTTCCGGAGACACCTGAAACCCCACCTCTTTCAGGAATACCTAGGATAGGAAAAAGTAATCCTTCTCACCCCCCCCCCTTAAAAGATTTAGATGCACTATTGTAAAGTGGCTGTTCCACTGGATGTCTTAAGGTGAACGCACCAATTTGTAAGTCGCTCTGGATAAGAGTGTCTGCTAAATTACTTAAATGTAATGTAAAATGTTGTAAGGGGGGTAGATCAGCTTTAATACTGCATATATACACACATGGTACCAGTCAGTTGACACACCTCATGCAAGGGTTTTTCTTTATTTTTTTTACTATTTTAATAGTGAAGACATCAAAACTAAGAAATAACACATGGAATCATGTAGTAAGCAAAAAAAAAGTGTTAAACAAATCTAAATATTTTATATGTGGGATTCTTCAAAGTAGCCACCTTTTGCCTTGACAGCTTTGCACACACTTGGCATTCTCTCAACCAGCTTCATGTGGTAGTCACCTGGAATGCATTTTCAATTAACAGGTGCGCCTTGTTAAGTCAATTTGTGGAATTAATGCATTTGAGCCAATCAGTTGTGTTGTGACATGGTAGGTGTAGTATACAAAAGATAGCCTTATTTGGTAAAAGACCAAGTCCATATTATGGCAAGAACAGCTCAAATAAGCAAAGAGAAATGACAGTCCATTACTTTAAGACATGAAGGTCAGTCAATATGTAAAATTCCAAAAACGTACGTTTTATTAAAGTGCAGTCGTAAAAACCACCAAGCTCTGATGAAACTGGTACTCATGAGGACCGCCACAGGAAAGGAAGACCCAGAAAATAAGAACAAGTTCAGAGTAACCAGCCTCAGAAATTGCAGCCCAAAATAATTGCTTCAGAGTTCAAGTAACAGATATCTGAACATTA
This sequence comes from Oncorhynchus nerka, assembly GCF_034236695.1. Taxonomy (NCBI): domain Eukaryota; kingdom Metazoa; phylum Chordata; class Actinopteri; order Salmoniformes; family Salmonidae; genus Oncorhynchus; species Oncorhynchus nerka. The sequence goes on along the minus strand of NC_088419.1, from coordinate 49,925,304 downwards.
ATTGTTCAGAGGAGAATGCGTGGAACAGGCCTTCATGGTCAAATTGCTGCAAAGAAACCACTACTAAAGGAAACCAATAAGAAGAAGTAACTTGCTCAGGCAAAGAAACACGAGCAATGGATATTAGACCGGTGGAAATCTGTCCTTTTGGTCTGATGAGTCTGCGCTTAGTGGGACTATCATTTGTTTTTCAACAGGACAAAGACCAAAAACAAACCTCCAGGTTCTGTAAGGGCTATTTGACCAAGGAGAGTGATGGAGTGCTGCATCAGATGACCTAGCCTCCACAATCACCCGACCTCAACCCAATTGAGATGGTTTGGGATGCGTAGGACCACAGAGTCTAGGAAAAGCAACCAACAAGTGCTCAGCATATGTGGGAACTCCTTCAAGACTGTTGGAAAAGTATTCCTCATTAGCTGGTTGATAGAATGAAAGTGTGCAAAGCTGTCAAAGTAAAGGGTGGCTACTTTGAAGAATCTAAAATCCTACATGATTCCATAGTTTTGACATCTTCACTATTATTCTACAATGCAGAAAATAGTCAAAATAAAAACCCTTGAATGTGTAGGTATCCAAACTTTTGACTTGGACTCTATCTAGGTACAGTGGGGCAAAAAAGTATTTAGTCAGCCACCAATTGTGCATGTTCTCCCACTTAAAAAGATGAGGCCTGTAATTTATCATAGGTACACTTCAACTATGACAGACAAAATGAAGAAAAAAAATCCAGAAAATCACATTGTAGGATTTTTTATGAATTTATTTGCAAATGATGGTGGAAAATAAGCATTTGGTCAATAACATAAGTTTCTCATTGCCAACAAAGGGTATATAAGAGGTCAAACGTTTTCTGTAAGCCTTTACAAGGTTTTCACACACTGTTGCTGGTATTTTAGCCCATTCCTCCATGCAGATCTCCTCTAGAGCAGTGATGTTTTAGGGCTGTTGCTGGGCAACACGGAATTTCAACTCCCTCAAGATTTTCTATGGGGTTGAGATCTGGAGACTGGCTAGGCCACTCCAGGATCTTGAAATGCTTCTTACGAAGCCACTCCTTCGTTGCCCGGGCGGTGTGTTTGGGATCATTGTCATGCTGAAAGAACCAGCCACGTTTCATCTTCAATGCCCTTGCTGATGGAAGGAGGTTTTCACTCAAAATCTCACGATACATGGCCCCATTCATTCTTTCCTTTACACGGATCAGTTGTCCTGGTCCCTTTACAGAAAACCAGCCCCAAAGCAGGATGTTTCCACCCCCATGCTTCACAGTAGGTATGGTGTTCTTTGGATGCAACTCTGCATTCTTTGTCCTCCAAACACGACAAGTTTTACCAAAAAGTTATATTTTGGTTTCATCTGACCATATGACATTCTCCCAATCTTCTTCTGGATCATCTAAATGCTCTCTAGCAAACTTCAGACGGGCCTGGACATGTACTGGGTTAAGCAGGGGGGCACGTCTGGCACGGCAGGATTTGAGTCCCTGGCGGCGTAGTGTGTTACTCCTCTCTTCATTCACTAGGTCCCTCAGTGTGGTTCTGGGATTTTTGCTCACCGTTCTTGTGATCCTTTTGACCCCACGGGGTGAGATCTTGCTTGGAGCCCCAGATCGAGGGAGATTATCAGTGGTCTTGTATGTCTTCCATTTCCTAATAATTGCTCCCACAGTTGATTTCTTCAAACCAAGCTGCTTACCTATTGCAGATTCAGTCTTCCCAGCCTGGTGCAGGTCTACAATTTTGTTTCTGGTGTCCTTTGACAGCTCTTTGGTCTTGGCCATAGTAGAGTTTGGAGTGTGATTGTTTGAGGTTGTGGACAGGTGCCTTTTATACTGATAAGTTCAAACAGGTGCCATTAATACAGGTAACGAGTAGAGGACAGAGGAGCCTCTTAAAGAAGTTACAGGTCTGTGAGAGCCAGAAATCTTGCTTGTTTGTCAGTGACCAAATACTTATTTTCCACCATAATTTGCAAATTCATTAAAAATCCTACAATGTGATTTTCTGGATTTTTTTTCTCATTTTGTCTGTCATAGTTGAAGTGTACCTATGATGAAAATTACAGGCCTCTCATCTTTTTAAGTGGGAGAACTTGCACAATTGGTGGCTGACTAAATACTTTTTTGCCCCTCTGTAAATCGGTGCTACAACGTTGTAATAAGGTGTTCTACATTGTTGCAGCTAATAGAGTGAGACAAATACCTGGCAGGCTTTTGGTGGTTCCTGTGCCTCTGATACTCCTCCTCTCGGGACCTGGGACGCACTACCTCCTCTGAGTTGGGCTGGAACACACATACAGATAGACAGGAAAACACTTTATCTGTGGTCTGGAATCCATTATCAACAAGTTGACAAAAAAAACAGGCACCCTAAACTGTGCCAATACACCGTGGCTCTCTTACTACAGAACTCCTATGTCAAAACCAGATCATAATCGGCACCAAAGTTAAAATACATGCATCCATACATTACAGTATTGAACACATACCATATTGATTACTATCAAAATACTGTACATGTAGTGCTAAAGTCAGTGTTACTGATCATAAAGTCGTCTCGTCCAGAAAAACGATGCGAAGAAGACTAGTCACCTTGCAGTCTCCTCCCTCTGGCCGCCTCCTCTCTTCCAGCCTCATCCCCCTCTCTTCCGGTCTCATCCCCCTCTCTTCCGGCCTCATCCCCTGCTTCTCCTTCTCCCTGGACTTCTTGTACTCTTTCTTCTCCTGCTCCATCAGCAGCCGGGCTATCTCCTGACGGCGCCAATAAAACCTGGTTCACTACACAGCTCTAGTACAAGACAGACTCACACCTTGTCCCAATGAATTAGAGCGTGTTGACACTTCCACAGCCCCATCCCCCAGCGGTTTACCTAAACAAGTGGCTTGGTACCCACCGTTGTTTTTCCAATCCCAGATGTAACTTTTCCGGCACATACAGTAGTGCTGCTTCATATGTTATCTGGCAGTATACACTGATTGGAGCTATTACCCATGATGTGGTGAAATGTGATTAACCCCAGGTTAAAACCGACCAAAGAGAATGGGACCAGGGTTATCATTTATTTAACAAAGGCAAACCACTGTCACACTCAATAGCTGGCTTTATTGACGGGGTGAAAGTCGAGACTTCAGTGACCGTGAGAGACCGGGCAAGACCGAGAGAGAGAGAGACAGCCAAGAGAAAGAGAGCGATAAAGTGAACGAGAGAGAGATTTGCAGTGACACGTCAGTCTGTAAAGACAGACGTTTCCAGACAGAGAGAAGGGGCCACATCCTTACCTCATCCTGAGCCACTTGGGCTGCGCGCTTGTCCATCTTGCTCGCCTGGAACCCGAAAAAAACAACAATTAGAAGCCAAGTTTGAGTCACATTCTCCCCCCCCCCCCCCCCTCGGGTACTGAACATTATTACCATAACATAGGTGGCCATGTCGAGACGAAGACCTTCCTCAAAGACTTGAGACATGAAGCTACACGGCACAATACAAAGCTGAGATGTACTGAATGTAGACTCCGCTGTTCACACTGGTCAGGATATCGCCAATGCATAGATTCTGCTGTTAAATTCCCCAAGTTAAATTGACGATGAACCCCCAAAAACACAGCACAAATGACAACTATACATGTATCTATGATACTGCTGTAACTAAATGCATCTAAAATAGGGGGCTAAGACAGAGGCCAACTGAATGGCGAGAGGGAGTATTACAGTACACGGTTGTGACATGGATGATCTTGAAAATAAAAGGGTGTTTTTAAAAAAAAAAATGTAGGGGGGGGGGGGGTGTTGTCATTCACTCGCTGACCAGGCCTCTCACCTTGACCTCTTCCTCCTGTAGTTTCCGGGCCACCTCCATGTCCAGGATCTCCTGCTCCCTCAGGTCCAGCTGGGCGATGCCCTGGGTGGCCTCGCCCATCCCGTACTCCCCTCCTACCACCACTGCGCCGCGACCCCCTGGTCCCCCTTGCACGATACGACCTGCAGGGGGCGCCACATACGAGTTAATACAGCTGTATGTCGAGTCAATGATAGAAACCACAGTATCCCCAACTCTGATTCCTCCAGGGCTTGTAGTGCAGTGTCTATAGATTAAGTCACTGGCATTTTTTAAATTCAAGGTCCGAGACAGTAGATAGGTGTTTGGACAAATCGATGGCAAATCAGTGCCAGTACTCGATCAGTTGTGGAGAGTAGGGCTATAAACACTGCACACCGACGGAAGCCCGTGAGGACTAGAATTAGAAAGTTCAAGACAGAAATGTAATGTATACAAGCTGACAAATAATGGAATCATATCTGTTCTACACAGTACATTTCTATCTGGACCATCTGTCATGTTGCGTTTCCCGATGGAACGGGATCCACCCACCCCCCGCCATCAACCCCAGCAGCCGATTCACCACAGAGGCCTGTTTCCCACCCTGGGAATTGTATTGTGACCTACAGTGGAATCGTCACCATAATGATAAATCAGATACGGGAAGGAGAGAAAGCCACCACACCAAGAAGAGGAAGAAGATGACGATGAAGAGGAAGATAAGGGTATGATTAGTAATTATTGTGTTAGGGAGCCAAAACCACCACCAGCAGCTCCCAGCAATGGGCCAATCAAGGCTGCACATGCACACACCACACACGGTTGACCATGGGCCCGGCGCTGCGCCGTACCTGGCTCCCTGGGAGCGGGGTGCGTGTAGGAGCGCTCCGTGCCCATGCTGGGCCCCTCCCCAGGGTCCCTGTGACCTCTCCTCTCCCCCCTCATCACGCCGGGGCGGGGGCTCCTTCTGGCCTCCTCCTCCTCACACAGCTCACTGGGGCCAGAGTGGAGCCTGGCCATGGGCCCCCCCTCATCCACAGGGCCCTCCACCCCACCAACAGTCCAGGCCCGGCTGCTGGGTATGGGCTCGTAATAGTCTTCATCAAGACCTCGCTCCCTGCTCTTGGTTCTCTCTCGGCGTCTGTCTTTTTCTCTGTGTTTGTCTCGGCCATGCTCTTGGTCTTGCGATCGCAGCCCATGTCTCTGTCCGCCTCGCGATCTCTCCTCGTGTCTTGGTGTGTCTCTCTCCCTCTCCTCGTCTCTCCTGGGTTCTCTTTGCCGGTCTTTCTCACACTCTCTTTTTCTCTCCCAAGCCTCGTCTCTCTCCACAGGGTTGTGGGACTGCGGGGGCGGCCGACTGGGCCTCTCCTTCCTCCTCACCACCCGCTCTCCCTCATCCCCTCTCTCCTCTCTGTGTCTCCTGGGCTCACGGCTGTCTGGGTAGAAGGTGGACTGGGACCCCTGGGGGTCTCGGCCCCTCTGGTCCCCCTTCCCTTTACTTCTACCCTCGGTGGGGTGGTGGTAGTCTGGGTAACTGCCCCCACGTTTCCCCCTGCTATTGGAGAGGTGGTCCTCGGGGTATGGGTCTCCATGCTTGACCCTACTACCCCCTCCTCTACTCTCTAAATGGTGCTCGGGGGACCTGGAACGTCCACTGGTGCTAGGCTCCACAGAGTCGTATGGGGGGTATCTGGTCCTGCTAGGCTCAAAAGAAACATACTCGGGGGAGAGGTCGCGTCGTGAACCTGGGGTAAGGGGATGCGACTCGGGGGAGTGGGAGTTTGAACCAGGTCGCCTGGGTTTGTCATCCAGGTCCAGAGGGGCTCGGGAGGCTGGGCCGAGGGGAGGGGGATGAGGGGGGGTTGATGTGGAAGGAAGACATGGATGGATGGGACAAGACAATGGCAGATGTGAGCAAACACTGGGTTGGTTAGTGAACACACAGGGTTAGTTAAGTCACAGTACCTGCATGTAAGGACCGTGAGGGTCCATCATGGAGCATGTTTAAAATGTGGAGCCATGGATATTTCGTACAGTTTCGGCAAACTTAAGTTTGATAATTAAACGGGTGCCATTTTGGCTCCAATTATTCCCAGACAATCGGATCCGAGTTAGAATGCAGAGTGGGATGTTATTATCATGGGAAGTTTGAAGCCAACACGGAGGGCTAGTTAGCCGATCCCCGTACATCTATAGCCGAGGTAAAAACCAAGCTACTGCTCCAAGCACCTCAGGCAGGGAGAAGGGATGACATGCAGGCATTCATGTTATGACAATTAGTGAGTGACATCCACGAGAAAGCAATGGAAAAATATGGACATAGTAATACGTGGCATTTGACAGACAGTGCGTCGTACCGGAGAGATGCAAAAATCAATAGCTTCGTTTCGTATTGAGCTGTGGTCGGAGGCACTTGAAATTGAACAGCTTTTTTAAAGCTATAAAAATAATAATCAGACGATTATTGGGTGGGGGGAGGTCATCTGATTTGAAAAAATATATAAATACAATTCATGCTTGGTTCAAAGAACCAGTAGCCGCCAGATGAGGTTGTAACAAGCAGATCGGTTTCTGTTTTCTTCCTACACGTGGCTATCTTCTGAACATTTAGAGCGACAAAATATTATGGCCCCATCACTGAAAGATAAGACAGTCTCCCCTCAAGCCGCGCAGGGCAGCACGGACAAGACCAGGCACGGATATCAGACAGGAGGAAAAAGAACAATCAACGACGCTGTTCTTTTCTACACGGAATATCACACAAAATGATTGCCTGATGACCTTCGGGAATTTCCCTTTCTGATGCATTTCAGTCACTTCAAACCATACTTCCTTCAGATGGAAATACTGTCAAAAGTAGTCAGACCGATTTGTAATACAGTCATAGCCCCCCCCCCAAAAGTAAACAACGGCCTTTGATTACATCACTTTTTTATATGGTGGGGGTCGCCGGCCAAAAAAAGCCTGTCGTCAGCTGAATGGAATGTCGGCCATCCTGCAGCTGTTGCTGAAGCTAATCCCGTCAACTGAAACGACTGTTTATGTTTAACTTTTGAAACGAGAGCGAGGCGAGGGAATGTACAAACCTACGTTAAAACACATTTTAAAGCCCTAATGTTTTCTTAAAACGACACTGAAGTGAAGTCATCGTTGAAAAAACAAAGTTCCGCCCTCAGCCTGGGCTGCTCTCCAATGGTGGCTTGAGGATCGAGCCTACTTTGTGGTCACCGTCATCTGCCGAAGATGTATTAGGCAACTAAGTCGGTACCGAGTATCCCGAAAAAGGTGAGCAGTTGTCATGCTCTAAAACGCAACATTTTGGAAATGATTCTCTCGCCTATTTCTGTGGCTTAATAAAAAAAAAAACGGAGGCAAAGCCTGGATATCTCGTCTTCCTTCCTTCCTTCCTCGGTCTCCTCTCCCTCCCTTCCCACTTCTCTCCCCTCCTCTCTTTCCAATGGCTTATCTGCGTAGAAGAGGCTGAGCGTTAAACCAACCGTTTCTCTCCCGATTTGGAGGATTAAGACAAACATGGCAGCGCCCCCTCCTTTCCTCACTTCCTGAGAGGGGCAGCCAATCACACGACCTGCCAGAGATAAGACATGGCAGAGTGTGTGTGTATGGATATTTGAGATTTAAAATGCTCAGCCAGACAGCATGTACACACACAGGGTAGTACTGCATGTGAGGCTTTAGTTCTTGGCCCATACTCACAAAGCATCTCAGAGCAGGAGTGCTGATCTAGGATCAGGTCTCCCTCCTGTCCGTGTAATCTAAATCGTAAAAAAAGATCAGCACGACAACTCTGAGACGGTTTGTGGATACAGGAAAGTAGAGATCCGTGTGGAAAGACGAGACAGCAGTAACCGTCCCTTCAACCCTGTTCATGTCAACACAGAGACTGAGGGAAAACCTGTGTGTGTGTGTATCATCCACACCTAACCTACATACTGTAACCACAGCCGTAGCTTTGTGTAGATTAGAACGAAATCCCTGACTATACTCTCCCATAAAAAAAAAATTAAAAATCATTTTGAAGAGCAGATTTAATCCAATCTTTAGGTGAAATAGAGAGCGGTCCTGGGCAAATATTCCTCCTTGTCTTCTGTCTAAATATAAGTAGCTAGGTGGGGCTGGGCCTGCAGGAAAACCTCAGCCTACCGGACCCCACTGTGTGTGTGCGCGCCACAGCTGCGGAGGAAGGTGGGTTTTACAGGGCGTTGAAGAACATTAAAGAAACCAATTAAAAATACCCCCTACACACACACACACCTGTGCCTCTAGCTATGAGGCCTGAAAGAGCTTCCACCACTAAGGCTTCAGTGAATAAGGTAAAATACCCACCAACACTTCCCAACATATTAAACATACATACAACAGACATCTTAAAATGATTAACGACAAATGTCTTACTGTTTTTAAGGCAGGGGGATGAGGAGGCTGGAACCTACTATGACAAACATTAACTGCCAAAAAGACCCTTCAAGTCTCTTGATTATTCTGACAGCAAGCTTCTAACGGTTTAAAATGGAGCCTTATTGCTGCAGTCAAGTCAAAGCTGTTCTCGCAGCCCTGCAAAGCACTGTCTCGGCTCACTAAGGAGCAAAACCACTGGGTGGGTGGGTGGGTGTGCGCGCAAGAGCGAGAAAGCGAGCGATGACAAACGACTCCTTTTTTCCCTCTACCTTAGTACCTACGCAGTACGCACCCTCAAGGTCAACTATGAAACAGCCCTCCTAAATCCTCGTCTGAAAGATCAACCCTACAGTAACTCACGCACCTCTCCACACACATCTCGTGCATCTCCATCCCTGACCAACACACACACAGTATGACCTTTCCAATCCACCCCTCGCCATAATGACCCACCCTGACACACACGCACGTGTGAGTGACTGCGTGTGTGCACATACCCCGGCCACTCTCACCCCAACCGTATCCCGGCCACTCTCACCCCAACCACTCTCACCCCAACCGTACCCCGGCCACTCTCACCCCAACCGTACCCGGCCACTCTCACCCCAACCGTACCCGGCCACTCTCACCCCAACCGTACCCCGGCCACTCTCACCCCAACCGTACCCCGGCCACTCTCACCCCAACCGTATCCCGGCCACTCTCACCCCAACCGTATCCCGGCCACTCTCACCCCAACCGTATCCCGGCCACTCTCACCCCAACCGTATCCCTCCCTAGAATCCTAGATCCCTGAAACAGACCGGGGGCGCTCGACCCACCTCCTTTATCCTCGTAGTACTCCTCCTCAAAGTTGGCCTCCAGCTGCTTCTGTCGCTTCCTCTCCTCCTTCATCTCCTTCTCCTGCAGCTTACGAGCGATGGCCTGGAAACACACACACACACACACAAAAAAAAACAAAACACCTTCAAAACTGCTGACACATCGCTTGTTATTTTTATCCTGGATTTCTCACACAGATGAGCTGCTTTTCACTGAGGATTACAAATGAAAAGGTTTGAAGAAGTAGCCTATGAGGAATCTGTAATATGGCCCTGTACCTGCACAGTGCCAGTCAGACCTGGATTCAAATACAGGCCTATTTGAAACCTTTTAGCGTTTGCTTTAGCCTGCCGGGGCTAGCGCCGGATGGGCAGGGTGACGTTTTGGGACTATTCTATTGGTTCCATTGAAGCAGGTAAGCTAAACAAAAATCAAGGACATATGAAGTATTTCAAATGACTCAAAATAGTATTTGAACCCAGTTCGGGTGCCAAGGAGGTCACCATTAGGCTAGACATGCTTTACTAACAGTAAAGTGTAATAAACAAGTACAGGTTGTAACACCAGCAGTGGATGTGAATAGGCCAATCCGGTGACCCGCCTGTGGTGACCCGTCGATACTTCAGTAGGGGTAGGGTGGAGGAGGTGCACCCATGTTGATTGGGTGCAGGTTGACGCTTCCCCTAGACCCTGATCTTGGGTCAGTTTAGCATTTCCCCCACTAACGGTTAATGGTTAGGATTGGGGAAAGGGGGAAGCTGGTCCTAGATCTGTACCTAGGGACACTTCACCCCAGAGCTGTTGATTGGGTGTGGGTGTAGTGTCACTTACCGCATCCTTCTCCTCCTGCTTGCGCTGCTGCTCCGCCTGTCGAACCAATTCCTCCTGTATCTCCTGGGCAATCTCATTGTCGCTGCGCTCTCTAGGTGTGTGTGTGTGTGTCGGAGACAAAGGAGACACAACATTAGAAGCAAATACAGAACAGTCAACTACCCCAAAACCTGTACCCTGCCCAAAGTTCTTATATGGATAGTAGGGCTATTTGTATCTTGTCCACACTACCCCACTCCATAACACTAGTGGCAAAAACAAGGGCTTTCTTCACAGAACACAACAAGGACGCTAGGTGCTTCTATATCTGCATTGCTTGCTGTCTGGGGTTTTAGGCCGGGTTTCTGTAGAAGCACTTGGACATTTGCGGATGTAAAAAAAAAAATAACACAATCGATTTGATTGACTAATCAAGCGCGACCTCGATAGCGTCTCTCCGTTTCAGTCTTCCTCCTCTCGGCCTGTTCAGGATTACAAAAGACAGATTTATCCCGTGTTGTAAAGCGGTGAGGAGACCTGTCACAATGTGGCGGCGACAGCTAGGCTAACACAGTCGGGCTGCGATCGTTGACACGTTGAACTGTAGCCGTGTTGGCTCAGGGTGCCAGGGCAGACGACGTCGGGTCCGAGATTAGGCAGATGGGACGTCTTCGCTACTGATCTGTCACGCACATAGCCTCCATTCCAATGACCTGCGCGTGTGTTCGTCAACTGAACCGATTCGGAAGCACAGCATCTGTGAGACTCAGGCGGCTCACTCCCGAGCTGACTGATTATTCGGGAGAATATGCCAGTATGCAAATATGTAGGCTATTTTCTTTTCTGTTTTATAATGCCTGCTCCCTTTGAAAACAGTGGAGACTACCAATAACAGTATACGTGCATTACCAAAATTAATAGACTTCCATTTGAACTTCAAAAAAACGGCTCCTATTTCAATTTCAGGTACCCTGCTTGAAATGCACATATTGGAAATAGATGCTATGAATTACACTGCCGAGGTGAGAGCCGGGCTGCGGGCCCCCCCAAAAAATGGTATTACCAGTACCTGTGGCGTGCTCTCCCCAGATCACCCTCTCGAAGCCAGCAGTGACGTTGAGAGGCCATCCCCTCAAACACCCACAGCTAGCCGTGTGGCTAAAGGAGCTAAGCGAGGCATGGGGTAAAGAGAGCGAGCGAGACAATAGGCCTGGGAATTGCTAGGGACTTCACGATACGATATTATTGCGATACTTAAGATGCCGATATGATATGGATTGCGATTCTATATGTGTTGTGATTCGCTACTGTGATTTTACTGCGATTCGACGTTCCAAACATGTTGCTCACCACGTGTCTGCTGCAGAGGGACAAGACAGAGCCATGAGAGAACTCGTTTTTATTTTATTTGTTGTGGAAATAAAAAAAGTGCTGATAAATACTAGTTTTGGTGCAGGTACAGCCAACTAGCGCAAAACATATTGTGTGTAAAAAAATTATACGGTATAAAAATAATATGTTATGTAACTATCGATTTTATCCCACATCACTACAAAACAGCCTACAAAAAAAAGTGGGGGGAGGGGGGCGAGGGAGGGTGAGAGAGAGAGGGACAGACAAGACACACACACTGGGCAAAGGCAGAGAAGATGGCAGCAGGAGCTCCCAGCATGCCAAGCAGCATTAGCCGGGCTGTATGTGCGGCAGAGCATCTGGCCTCTCTCTTGGGGGCGCTGCCCTGCTGCTAGTGAGCGTGTGAGGAAGACTCACTTCGGAGCACAACTTTCACTGCGGCATGAGCCAGCATATTTGGCACAAAAAAAAAAAAAAAGTGGAGCACTTTCTTCCACATCTGACACAATAAAATGTGGCTGTGGCACGGTGTTTAGCATCATGTAAACGGTGTGTATAATACAGTATGTGTGCGATTCATACGTACCGGTGGCGTCTAGGACTTTAGGGTTAATGTGTGGGTTAGATCATGGTTCTCTAGGAGTGTCTCTAGAACCTTCGGCTAGGTTAAGATAGCAGTAGTTTGTGTGGATGCGAGTGCGTTTTCCTACATTTGACACCCAAATGTCTGCTGCCGTGTTATGGTCGTAGTAGAGTCCATGGTCGAATGATATATAATTAAGCAATAAGGCCCGAGGGGGTGTGGCATATTTAAGCAGTAAAGCACGAGGAGGTGTGGTATATGGCCAATGTACCCACAGCTAAGGGCTGTTCTCAGGAACAACGCAGAGGTGCTTGATTGCTATATAAACTGGTTACCAATGTAATTAGAGCGGTAAAAATAAATTTTGGTCACACTGTTGGTATACGGTCTGATATACAGTGCATTAGGAAAGTAATTCAGACCCCTTCGCCTTTTCCACATTTTGTGACGTTACAGCCTATTTATAAAATGGATTAAAGAAAAACATTTCCTCATCAGTCTACACACAATACCCCATAATGACAAAGCAAAAACACATTTTTAGAAATTTTTGGAAATGTATAAAAAAAAAAAAAGATACCTTATTTAAACAATTACTCAGACCCTTTGCTATGAGACTCGAAATTGAGCTCAGGTGCATCCTGTTGCCATTGACGATCCTTGAGACGTTTCAACAACTTGATTGGAGTCCAGCTGCGGTAAATTCAATTGATTGAACATGATTTGGAAAGGCACATACCTGTCTATATAAAAGGTTCCACAGTTGACAGTGCATGTGTGGGAAAAATTCAAGCCGGGAGGTTGAAGGCACTGACAGTAGATCTCAGGACATCCATCTCTGCAGCACTCCACCAATCAGGCCTTTATGGTAGAGTAGCCAGACAGAAGCCACTCCTCAGTAAAAGGACTCTGACCATGAGAAACAAGATTATCTGTTCTGATGAAACCAAGATAGAACTATTTCGTCTGGAAGGAACCTGGCACCATCCCTACAGTGAAGCATGGTGGTGGCAGCATCATGCTCTGGGGATGTTTTTCAGCAGCAGGGACTGGAAGACTAGTCAGGATTGAAGGAAAGATGTAAAGTACAGCAAGCTCTTTGACGAAAACCTGGTTCACCTTCCAACAGGACAATGACCCTAAGCACACAGCCAAGAAAATGCAGGAGTGGCTTCGGGACAAGTCCCAGAATGTTCTTGAGTGGCCCAGCCAGAGCCCTGACAAACCCGATCGAACATCTCTGGAGAGACCTGAAAATAGCTGTGCAGCGACGCTCCCCATCCAACCTGACAGAGCTTAAGAGGATTTGCAGAGAAGAATGGGAGAAACACCCCAAATACAAGTGTGCCAAGCGTCATACCCAAGAAGACTCGACGCTGTAATTGCTGTCAAAAGGTGCTTCAACAAAGTACTGAGTCTGAATACTTATGTAAATGTGATATTTTATTCTATACGTTTACAAAATAAAACTTTTTGCTTTGTCATTATGGGATAGTGTGTGTAGATTGATGGGAAAAAATGTAATACATTTTAGAATAAGGCTGTAACGTAACAAAATGTGAAAATGTCAAGGGGTCTGAATACTTTCCGAATGCATGGTATACCATGGCTGTCAGCCAAATCAGCATTCAGGGCTGGAACCACCCAGTTTATAATATCTGATATACCACAGCTTTCAGCCAATCTGCATCCAAGACCCAAACTACCCGGTTTATAATAGTATCTGTGTCACTCACATGTCCCGGTGTTGTCTCTTGGCCTTGGCCTGGGCCCTCCGGTCCTCCTCCTCCTGCAGCTGCTTGGCCAACGCTACGTCCTGCTGCACCAGACGGCTCTTGTGGACGTTGGATGCCAAGTGGCTCTCGACTGCAAAGGACAAACATTTTTTTTTTTTTTAAATCAACAAACACCATGCTGACTAGTACACAATCAAGGGTTGAACACGAATTGCTCTCGCAAGCTGCCTCCCCAAACAGCACCCTCTGGTCAAAGGTAGTGCACTACGTAGGGAATAAGGTGCCATTTGAGACCGTCAGTCAGTTCATCTGGCCAAACTGCAACGCTGAGGAACAAGATGGACGACGTCAGTCACAAGCCTCGGGTTTATTTGTTTTGGTGCCTTTTAAACCGCAGGACTGGGACGCAAGTACTTGGAGTTGAGTGTGTTTATTTAGCGAACAGTTTGGACATACATTTTGAGGAGTAGAATGGCTGTTTTAGAGTTCACTCTGTGGATGAGACGAGAGGGGGAAAAAAACACTGACACTTTGGCTCACTGAGCTTGGCTATGACGAACTAGCTCGCTTGGATCAACTTGAGGAGCTGCCAATTCCAAGGCTGTAAGTGGCTGCACGTGACGAGACAGGACCTCGAACAGGGCAGGCTCTAAATCCTCGCTGCCGACGCACTCCCAGCCCAAAACGCGTGAAGGAGCGTCGCTCACTCCTTTGCTACTCATTCAGCTCCACTGGACTGGCTATTGATCCACTCGTAGGCTTCATGTGAAAAAGACCAAATTACGTCACTATTTACTAGAGGCTCCATGAAGTTGGTGAGGTGACAAGATGGGAAGCAGTGAATCACAGAGAAATAGACTGACATCGATTTTTAGGACAATGCTGATCGATTGTGTGGTGGGTTTACGGTGCCTCAATTTTTTAGGGCAAACACACGACAACAGAGAACAAAATATATTGTGACGTTCAATACTATTGTTTTCCCTCCGGGGTAAAACCACAGTTTGCTGTTATCTTGAATTTCTAAGAACACAGGATAAAGGCTTCTTGTTAACTCAACTTGAGAGATCTGATATCCTCCTAATCAGTAGGCCACAATCTGGTCTAAGACACTACAACTAGCTTAAGTCTATACACAGCGTAGCCTGGGAAATGGAGTTTCTGTATGGGCTACTTCGTCCAGTTCTCTGTGGCTGGCATCCAAGAGGACCAGACAGCATTGGACAATGACAAAGAACGCATGGGACAGTGACGCTGGACAATGAAAAGTGGAATCATTCAGAGGCATAAACAAAGCTTAAGTTTATAGGACTAATGTGATGGAGAGACCAAATGTCAGGCCTAGCTGGCCCATCTGGCTTCTGCCTGGGTTAAGAGGCATGACGGATGCTTTCTGAATGCAGCCTATTTATTATCTCAACCCAAGGCCATTCATGTCTTTTGGTGCATGACGGTTCTACCAGGGTTTTAAAGCAGTAGGCCCTATATCCTACCATGACAGCCATGCACTCGGCAGTTCTTCTGTTGAGTGAACCAAGCCTTGCGTGCAACAATCCCTCCTCGAGGCCTTCCGAGTCAAAATAACCGTTGTTCGAGTTCCTCTCTCGCAGCAGATATGCAAATATGCCAAATGTTTTGGTTAAGCAGAGCTGGTCGTGGGGCAGTAGCCATCTGTTGGTTAGAGTGAGGATGACACTGTGCAATGTAGGGGACAGCCAGGCTGTGTAAGAGTAATTCCCAGTGACCTCCAGGACAAAGGAACACACAGACGGACTGGCTGCTAAAACCAGAACGGTTGCTGTGGCAAAGAGGGGACCCGCCCTGTCGTGACGCACTATAGCAGTGGAGGGCGGAGGACTGATACAAGGACCAACCCAAACAAAATCCATAGGCTCTTCACATTGAGGTATGGATGGATAACGGACGTCCTATCATCCAGTGTAGAATTTCTCTTACAAGATAAAGTTTGGGTTGAAAAGCCATAGATTTTTTTTTTTTTTGCAACTTTACAGATTGAAAGACATTATTGCTGGAGTGCTACATTCTGTCCTCCTTGGGCACTGGGAAAGCAATGGGCTCCCAACTAAATAGTCAAGAGGTCCAGATCCATAGATCTTAAAATCTCCCTGGACTTTTCCTGGGAATAGCTGTGGTTGAGGGATAGCGCTGGGACGATAAACCGAAAATGATTGACACCAACCATACAGATCACTCATCGCAGGCATTTTGCGGATATGGTTCATTACAATAGTCTATAGTCGAGTTCCGTTTGAAATGAAATAAGTTTGCTAATATGTGTGATTGTTAAAATGGGGCAATTGATGGCTACAACCATCGTCGTCGGTTGTCATCGTAGTAGTTTAAACAGGGCCGGTCCTGGCCATACTGTCACTCTAAGCAAGACCAAAAATTGCCTGCCCCTACAAGAATAGTCCCCGTAAGCAAAATGGCGTTGAAAAGACGTCTAAAATATGTATTTTTCCAAACGTTGAAGCTAGGTTCAATTTAGGTTCTGAAGAAACGGTGAAAATACGTATTTTCTGGACGTTTTAATGAAGTTAATTTTCTGTTCTGAATGAAAGTTGAAAATAAGTCATTTATAGATGTCCATGTTTGGGCCAAATCAAGGCTGGTCCAGACCAGACAAAATATGAACCAAAAATAATGTCTGACTGTTCCAGATTCGGTCTGGAAAATCAAGGCTGGTCCCGACTGCACCCCCAAAAAAAAGAAGGCCAGTCCAGATAAGACCCAAAAAGATGTCAGCATCGGTCCGTGATTACTGAGGTATAGCCTACAGCAGGGATAGGCAACTCCGGACCTCTGGGGCCAGAGTGGTGTAACTTCCCATCCCTAATCAACACAGATGATGAAACTAATTGCATTCTAAACTGAAGATCATGATTAGTTAATTATTGGTGTCAGATGTGTTACCTGGGGCAAATATGTGACACCAATTAGGCCCGAGAGGACTGGAGTTGCCCCACAGTGTTGCCTGAAATGTAATTTTAGGAATGTCCATCTGTGGTAGGCCTAAACACACACACACACACACAAAAAACATTGCCTACTTCCTGGGGTGTAGACTACCTTGTCAGCCTGTTATGGAATTTCCTGAATGCCCGTCCATATTAGGCCCTCTGTAAAACAGGCCGTTGTAAATGGCTTTATTAGTCCTGATTTCTGTAACTAATCAAATTGGCGGAACGTCAGCTACCCAACTTTATCAGGAGTTATCCTGCGCCTATTTGTAATGTGATTACATAGAGGGAAATGCAGAAGCGCTTTCTTTTTCGCTAAGATCAGCTTGTAAAACATTTGCAGATACAAACTAAATGACCATTTTAGCCCACGGGATGAAACGCATGGACAGCAGTTTTGAGTAGCCCGATTGTCCATTCCATATTGTACATTTTACTTTGCCATGTCCTGTTTTTAGGATATGTTGTTTGTTAACATGACAGCACATGTTGATTGGGCACTATTTAGGGCACTATTTAGGTCAGGCTATTTGAGCGGAGAAACCGGCATGATGTAAAAAAAAAAGTGTCCGTCTCATTACATTGTCATACAGGCTGGAGATAAATGTAGGCTACAGAAAAGGCCACATACTCTTTCTACCATATACGATATCTGCGGCCGCCTAATCCTGCCTAAATGAGCGGGCCGGCCATGAGTTTAAAGGATGTTATGTTTTAAACTGAGGTGCACATTGTTAGAAACTTACCGTTATCGAATCAATTCCAGCCAATTTATCACAATATGGATTTTTGTCCATATTTCCCAGCTCTACTGAGGGACACGAGGGCTGTAATCCTCGGCCATCTGGGGGATAATGTTTATTTGTGGAAGTAATAGGAAGTAGTAGTTATGTCTGGCCTGGACTTTAATCTATTCTGGGAAGGGGGACTTTTTCACCTCAGGGCCTAATGAATAGTGGGAGGCAGCCAATGACAGTGCTAACAGTCAGATAATTTCACTCAAAGCCTAGGTTTCTGTGTGGGAAAAAAGGGCGACACTGAAAAATGAACGACACACATTCACAGCCTAATTATGATTAGACACACACAGACAAGTACACACCCAAGGGCAGACATAAAGAAACTGAAATGTCAAAGATGACACATTCATCTAAAAATCAAACACGCAGGCAAGAATTTGGTTTCTCAGGACAAGTTGAAGAGTCTATGAGATTCAGTTTAATAGTCACATGTACAGGGTTGCAGGTGTGATTGCAGGGAACAGTGAAAATCTTAGGCTTCAACAACATGCAGTGCAAGTGAAATATAATAATGAAAATGGTAATAAAAACAATATAAAATAGCACTATATACAGTGCATTCAGAAAGTATTCCGACCCCTTGACTTTTTCTACATTTCAGCCTTACTCTAAATTGGATTAAAATTGTCCCCCCCCCCCTCAATCTACACACAATACCCCGTAATGACAAAGTGAAAACAGGTTTTTAGAAATTTAAGAGAATTTTTTTACAAATTAAATAATTTTATTTACATAAGTATTCAGACCCTTTGCTATGAGCTTCGAAATTGAGTTCAGGTGCATCCTGTTTCCATTGATCATCCTTGATCTTTCTACAGCCTGATTGGAGTCCACCTGTGGTAATTTCATTTGATTTGGACATGATTTGGAAAAGCACACCTGTCTATACAAGGTCCCACAGTTGACAGTGCATGTCAGAGCAGAAACCAAGCAATGAGGTCGAAAGAACTGTCCGTAGAGCTCCGAGACAGGATTGTGTCGGAACAGATCTGGGGAAGGGTACCAAAAAATGTCTGCAGCATTGAAGGTCCCCAAGAACACAGTGGCCTCCATCATTCTTAAATGGAAGAAGTTTGGTTGGAACCACCAAGACTCTTCCTAGAGCTGGCCGCTCTGCCAAACTGAGCAATTGGGGGAGAAGGGCCTTGGTCAGGGATGTGACCAAGAACCCGATGGTCACTCTGACATGGCTACAGAGTTCCTCTGTGGAGATGGGAGAACCTTCCAGAAGGACAACCATCTCTGCAGCACTCCACCTTACAGACCTTTATAGTTGTGGCCAGACGGAAACCACTCCTCAGTAAAGGGCACATGACAGCCTGTTTGGAGTTTGCCAAAAGGCACCTAAAGACTCTCAGACCATGAGAAACAAGATTCTCTGGTCTGATGAAACCAAGATTGAATTATTTGGCCTGATTGCCAAGTGTCACGTCTGGAAAAAACCTGGCAAACCATCCCTACGGTGAAGCATGGTGGTGACAGCATCATGCTGTGGGGATGTTTTTCAGATGCAGGGACTGGGAGACTAGTCAGGATTGAGGCAAAGATGAACAGAGCAAAGTACAGAGAGATCCTTGATGAAAACCTGCTCCAGAGCATGCAGGACCTCAGACTGGGGCGAAGGTTCACCTTCCAACAGGACAACGACCCTGAGCACACAGTCAGGAGTGGCTTTGGGACAAGTCTCTGAATGTCCTCGAGTGGCCCAGCCAGAGCCCAGACTTGAACCCAATCTAATATCTCTGGAGAAACCTGAAAATAGTTGTGCAGCGACGCTCCCCATCCAACCTGACAGAGCTTGAGAGGATCTGAAGAGAGGAATGGGAGAAACTCCCCAAATACAGGTGTTCCAAGCTTGTAGTGTCATACCCAAGAAGACTCGAGGCTGTAATCGCTGCCGAAGGTGCTTCAACAAAGTACTGAGTAAAGGTTCTGAATACTTATGTAAACGTAATATCTGTTTTATATTTGTATACATTTGCACAAATTTCTAAAAACCTGTTTTTGCTTTGTCATTATAGGGTAGTGTATGTAGATGTATGAGGAAAATAAACAATTTTAGAATAAGGCTGTAATGTAACATAATGTGGGAAAAAGTCAAGGGGTCTGAATACTTTCCAAATGAACTGTACATAACAACAACTGTGGCCGTGATGAATAAAAACAAATAAATAAAACATTTCCTTGTGGTAGAGTCAAGAATGTTGCAGGGCTGGAATGACCATAGGGGGAACCTCAGCATGATCATTGAGTGAAGTAAAAAAATATATACATATTAACAACTACAATAGTGATTGTCATTTGTGTGGGGGCAAGTTGACGGTGAGTGTGTGTTTTTGGGGGGGGACGTCCGTGTTGGGGGAATGTCCATAGGGAGAGTAGCAGGGGGGAGAAGGTAGCCCAATGTTCTGAGGGTAGAAACTATTGGCCAGTCTTTCAGTTTTTGCCATGATGCTCCTGCACTGCCCGCATCGGAGCGATTGAAGCGGATGAGACGTCCCCCCCCCCCGCTGACATCGCAATCCCTGCTAATCTGATTGTGCTGGCCTAACGTCCACCCAGACTAGACTGTGTTGTTGTCCTACAGTAGATGGGCATTAATGTGATCCAGACACAGTGTGCAAACATCAAGCCCACTAACACACCACAAAGCCCCAAAGTGCTATTGTTATGGTTGCAGCCTAGCAGGAGTCCTGCAGTGCCAAGCCTGCTGGGTGAAGCACACTGTGGCTAGGCTTGTGTTTTATGGCTGCTTACTGCCTTGCTTCCACTGACGCTGCGCTTTACGCTGTCAGACGTGACAGATTTTCAGAGGGAAAACTTGTGGATTCATTAGACCTCTCTAAATTCTAAATATTTGGAAAAAATGTTCGATAGTCTGTATTCTCGTAAAGAAGACAAAAATGGGAGCTTGGAATACTTTACATAAAATATGCTGCAAAGGAAGCTCAAAGTGCTTTTTCTAGACCGGAGGAGCAGTTTGCATGAAATAGTTGCGGCTATTATGGACAATATATTGTAAATGGCTTTGACGTAAATGAGACTTCAAATGTGCATGAAGCCGACTGTCTGCAACCAGACTTAAAAGTCAAATAATGCCCAGCCCAGATCCCAGCCCAAAGCACTCCGCCTTTACTTGACACATTCGAAAATAGGGGTCTGTTCTCTGTTGCACTGAGAGCTCTGCTTTGGGAACAGCCAGGACAAGCTGAAACCATAAGGGATGGGCGGGAGAAGCGGATGTCCAGGTCAACCTGAAGTGTAGTGGTAGTGTACTTACTTTCCTGCTCCTGGAGATTATGGGCCAGGCAGTGGTCCTCCAGCACAGCAAAGTCTCGACACACTGTAGACAGAGAGGCAGGAACACAAGGTTAGGGAGCTCTTCTGAAGGTTTATTTTAAAAATATATATTTTTTTAATTATTTTTATTTTTTAAATCGGTAAACTTTGAAAATAGACAACACATTCCTGCTGCAACAAAAGTTCTCTTGTTTTGCGATACAGCTGAAGGACTTACAGAAAAACGCACCAAAGGGCCTTTTAAAAAACAGTTTTTGGTGGTGTTCTATGACACAGAACATTTGAGACATTGTGCCCGCCTACACATGATGTTCTACTACAGAAAACACTGAACAGTCGCCCCAATCAAGGGCAGGAAACTTGAACAGAGCACGCAAGACTAAACAAGCTCCTTCAGTTTAACCTTAAGCTAATCAGATGGAGGCTATTGTGACTAAACTACAGCATGAAATGGAGCAGTGGCAAGGCCATTGGAATGATCACACAATGCCGACAGAGAGGAAGTCCTTGTCTGCTTGTGGCCAAAAAGGATGATTGCTGCACTACAAGCGTTATCTGCCAGATAAGAGCAAAAAAAAATAAAAGATCAAATAAAATAAAAGCTAAACTAGACTGTCTCAAGCAGGGCCCCTGAAAGACAAGCGGTCTGTAAATAAAGAGAACAGCATAAAGTAGAACTGTGGTTGAGCAAGATTTTGGTTTGAGTCAACAGCGTAGCTCATTTTGAATTAGGCTCCGCGCATCCCTTTTCTGAGCCGTATAGCCTAAGCTTGCTGTGGTAAATCAAAATATTTAAAAATATATATATATATATATATATTTTTTTACAATACATCAAAATACAGAAAAACGCACAGGAAAACCAGTAACAACTTATCAAATCTTCTAAGAACATGAAAGTCACAGTAGCGAGACACTAATAGGCTCACATCCAATGCACAGCAGCATTGGAAAAAGTGTCTTATGCTGAACCTTCCTACATGTCACTCAATCAGAATAGCAATGCTCTTGTTATTGGCAGTATCTGGCACACATTCAGCCGTTTTTGCTGAGGACATGCAAACAGTTTAAAATGAGCTTATGGGGAAGAGGAGGGAAGCAGCAGCTTCCAAACAAATAGTCAGCGGAAGGCTAACAAAAACCATTCAGACCGTCAGACTGAGGCAAAGCAGTTGTGAAACAGCAAAGTGCCACAGTTTAAGGCAAATCAGATGGAGAACAAGAAGAATCACAGGGGTAGAAAAGAGAGAGAGTGGAACTAATGGAGGAAATCTAGGGCTGCGTCCTGATTTGCACCGTACTCCCTATATTAGTGCACTACTTATATATGATTATTTTTAAACGGGGCCCATGGGGCTCTGGTCAAAAGTAGTACACTATGTAGGAAGACAACTAGATTCAGCTGCAGGATGATTTTTGTCTTGAGCGGATGGTCAGGGGACTGGAACATACTAAAATAATTTGTAGACTTCAAAATTGACCCAAACATACAGTGCTTTCGGAAAGTATTCTGACTCCTTGACTTTTACCACATTGTTACATTTCTGCCTTATTCTAAAATTGAAGAAAATAATAACCCCTCAATCTACACACAATAGCCCATAATGACAAAGCACAATTAGTTTAGAAATGTTTGCTAATTTACTAATATCACTTTTACATAAGTATTCAGTACTTTGGTGAAGCACCTTTGGCAGCGCCAAGTCTTCTTGGGTATGACGCGACAAGCTTGGCACACCTGTATTTGGGGTGTTTCTCCCATTCTTCTCTGCAGATTGTCTCAAGCTCTGTCAGGTTGGATGGGAAGCGTCGCTGCACAGCTATTTTCAGGTCTCTCCAGAGATGTTTGATCGGGTTCAAGTCCGGGCTCTGGCTGGACCACAAGGACATTCTGAGACTTGTCCCGAAGCCACTCCTGCGTTGTCTTGGCTGAGTGCTTAGGGTCGTTGTCCTGTTGGATGGTGAACCTTCGCCCCAGTCCAAGGCCCTGAGCACTCATCAAGGATCTCTGTACTTTGCTCCGTTCAGCTTTCCCTCGATCCTGACGAGTATCCCAGTCGCTGACACTGAAAAACATCCCCTCATGATGCTGCCACCACGCTTCACTGTATGGATGGTGCCAGGTTTCCTCCAGATGTGACGCTTGGCATTCAGGCCAACGAGTTCAATCTTGGTTTCATTAGACCAGAGAATCTTGTTTCTCATGGTCTGAGAGTCCTTTAGGTGCCTTTTGGCAAACTCCAAGCGGGCTGTCATGTGCCTTTTTACTGAGGAGTGGCTTCCGTCTAGCCACTACCATAGAAGGCCTAATTGGTGGAGTGCTGCAGAGATGGTTGTCCTTCTGGAAGGTTCTCCCATCTCCACAGAGGAACTCTGGAGCTCTGTCAGAGTGACCATAGGGTTCTTGGTCACCTCCCTGACCAAGGCCCTTCTCCACCAATTGCTCAGTTTGGCTCTAGCAAGAGTCATGGTGTTTCCAAACTTATTCCATTTAAGAATGAAGAGGCCACTGTGTTCTCAGGGACCTCCAATGCTGCAGACATTTTTTAAGTACCCTTCCCCAGATCAGTGCCTCGACAAAATCCTGTCTCGGAGCTCTACGAACAATTCGTTCAACCCTCACGGCTTGGTTTTCGCTCTGACATGCCTATAGCGCTCATAGCCTATAGCACACCAACACCCCTGGGAATCTGGCGGATTATCTGCTTCAGCATCAAAGGACAGTTTTAAAGAAGGAAATGTAGAAATGTTATTTCAAAAAATTAAGACTCAGCTAGCAAAATTGCTTATAAATCATTAGTAAACACTCCCGTTATTAGGTCAAGTTTATCTACGTGAAAAGGTCTACATTTTAGGATAAAAAAATATATATTTAAAATGGTTTTGACGGCTATTTTAAATTTTCACGATGGTCTTCATCCATAACTGTCTGTTACACGTTATTCAATTACCATCACAGCCCTATTAAAATTACTTGGAGCTGATTTTCTGGTGTTTAAGTTTTATGTGCAACATAACATTTAAGGGCGGCGACAAATAAAATGATGCACACGGGCCAGTTGGGGAACCCCGATGTAGGGAATAGGGTCCCATTTGAGACACATCCTAAATGTCCGACAGGTGGGTGTCTTTGGAAGACATGCACTGTAGCCTGTTTTCCCTTGTGCAGGACTTGAACAAGAATTTGACTGACGGTCGCTAGTGTTATCAGTAATGCTGATATGGATATTCATATGATTACCGTCATTATTTTAAAATCATTGAGGGGGGAGGGGGAAATCAGACAGATTACGTAGGCTAACCCTAATCCCGAAAAGTCTGTCCTAGCAAACAAACAAAAAACAATTGGCATTAGGCCCTACTGAACAGCCAATCAACTACATGGAACGTTCTAAATCCCTTTCATACAACTGTATGCACCAGCCATCTCAAATCAGTCGACGTTCAGCAAGCAAATGATGATTCAAAACAGACGTGCTAATATCTTTTTGCATTTTAACTCCATGCGTCCAATAGACCCGTGCAGAGCCTTGCTACCGTAGGGTCTGTTTTGATCTCGAACATTCTCAGGGTGAAGCACAGCAAATGTTTGCTGAGGAACATTCGCATGTGTTTCATAAGCCGGGTAAACTGTACTTAAGCCCCTTCTGTTTATCTGTGGTGGACATCTTTTCTCCCTGCGCTGTGACTATGTTAGAGGATACAAGTAAGCTGTGATTATAAATGTGTAATTAACCATGTTCCCATCTGCTGCTGGCAGTGGGTGGCTGACGTCTAGCCTAATTTTATCACCAGATCATAAGTTCAGATGTTTTCTACACCGAAATGTGCAGAAGTTGCACGTCTAGCAGCACTCAGGTCTAGTTTTGAAAGAAACTGTGTGGGCTAACTGAGGATGTAAATGAATTTTTCCCCCCCGTGAATATGAATCCTTGTCATCTATAAACCGAGAGATTAACCAATGGGGGTTGGGGGAGGGATGGAACCATCTCCGATGACCATAATGAATCACGTGGATGGTGCTATGGAGACAGCCGCAGAGCAGTGGAAAGGCACGTTCTCCCATCATGCACTTTTCTAGACCAGCATCTCAAATATTCCATGGAGTTGGATTGGAGCAGCTGTTTCGCACACGCAGGAAGAGTTCGTTACACTTCTCCATTCCGATCAGATTGAAAACATGCAGAGGAACAGGAAACGTGCATGAGATATCCAACCTGGGATCTGTCCAGTGGCCACACAGCAGCTGTAACGTACTATTGTTTTAGGGAAGAGGTAGTGCTTTCAGATTTCTCCACCACTCCATTTCTGAATAACATTTAGGCCATTTTGAGGAAAAATTGGGATTGTTTTGCACACTGACATGGAATATTTCTGTCAACATACCACTATTAAAATAAATGAGATGGTTTCTCCATGAAGTAATTCAACACTGTGTATGCTGCCATCTTGTCTAGGCTAGTGTTAACCCGGGATCCTTCGGCCGTCCCTACCCTAAAACCTAACCCAGTGGTATTCAAAGTCGAGGTCATGATCTCGAAGGGTTGCGGGGGAACAAAAAAATTGAGAACAGATTGTATGAGACAACATACAACATGAGACTTTTTTTTTTGTTTTACTATTTTGAAAAAAGTATTTATTGGCTTCTTTTCATAAAATGTTTTTTTATTTTTATTTTTAACATGGGGTCAACAGAAATTCTGGTAGAAAACAAAATGGGGCCCTCGCTGAAAAAGTTTGAATAGCACTGCCCTAAACCCTCAACCATAATCCTTAACCGTTTTAAATGTCAACTTCAACAGGGGTGATGGCAGAGTTGGGAGGTCCCAAGGATTCCATTTAGACTTGTCCATCTTCTCTATTTCAAATATTCTTAATGACTGAGACAGGTGGGATTTAGGTATATATACACACAGTACCAGTCAAAAGTTTGGACACCTACTCATTCAAGGGATTTTCTTTATTTTAAAAATGTTTCTACATTGTAGAATAATAGTGAAGACATCAAAACTATGAAATAACACCTATGGAATCATGTAGTAACCAAAAAGTGTTAAACAAATCAAAATATATTTGAGATTTTTCCAAAGTAGCCACCCTTTACGCACTCTTGGCATTCTCTCAACCAGCTTCACCTGGAATGCTTTTCCAACAGTCTTGCAGGAGTTCCCACACATGCTGAACACTTGTTCGATGCTTTTCCTTCACTCTGCGGTCCAACTCATCCCAAATCATCTCAATTGGGGTGAGGTCAGGTGATTGTGGAGGCCAGGTCATCTGATGCAGCACTCCACTCTCCTTGGTCAAATAGCCCTTACACAGCCTGAAGGTGTGTTGGGTCATTGTCCTGTTGAAAAACAATTATAGTCCCACTAAGCGCAACCCAGATGGGATGGAGTATCGCTGTAGAATTCTTGGCCCAAGCAAGTCTCTTCTTATTGGTGTTCTTTAGTAGAGGTTTCTTTGCAGCATTTCTACCATGAAGGCCTGATTCACTCAGTCTCCTCTGAACAGTTGATGTTGAGATGTGTCTGTTACTTGACCTCTGTGAAGCATTTATTTGGCCTGCAATTTCTGATGCTGGTAATTCGAATGAACTAATCCTTTGCTTCAGAGGTAACTCTGGGTCTTCCTTTCCTGTGGCAGTCCTCATGAGAGCCAGTTTCATTATAGCAGTTTGGCGGTTTTTGCGACTGAACTCGAATAAACTTTTGTAATGGTGAGAGGTTAGCATGTCTTGGTGGTATGATATTTGTGGGTCTGTAACTTTCGCACTCATTATTCATGATTAATTAACTCAGAATTATCGTGGTAGCATCCACATGAATGTAGACATTTTTAGAAACATTCTATTATTAGACTCAAATGATAATACATTATTTACCATTAATTTCTACTGGGCACAAAATACACAACCAAAACAAACAGCAAATGCATCCACCAAGTTTGTACAGTCACAAGCTTAATGTAGTCATTGCAGTGCTAGGAATATGTGAACAAATACTTAACTTGTTTTTACTTTAATACACATGTGAATTTGTCCCAATACTTTTGGTCCCCTAAAAATCGGTTCACCCGATATGGATGAAAATACCCTCAAATTAAAGTGGAGTCTGCACTTTAACTTCACAGTCCTTGTATCATTTAAAATCCAAAGTGCTGGAGTACCGAGTCAGAACAACAACAATAATGTGTCACTGTCCAAATACTTTGAGCTCACATTCACACAGTTTATTAGGTACACCCATCTGGTACCGGGGTCGGACCCCCCTTTGCGTCCAGAACAGCTACAGATATGCTGTAACGTTCAAACATTGCTGAATAGGTATCAAGGGACCTAACGTGTGCCAGGAAAACATTCCCCACACGTTGACACCACGCAGGATGGGGCCATGGACTCAAGCCGCTTACTCCACTTCCTGACTTTTCCATTAGCATGACACAACAGGAACCCGGAATTCGTCAGACCAGGCAATGTTTTTCCCACTCCTCAATTGTTCAGTGTTGGTGATAGCGTGCCCACTGGAGCCTCTTCTTGTTTTTAACTGATAGGAGTGGAACCTCGTGTGGTTGTCTGCTGCAACAACCCATCGGTGACAAGGACAAACAAGTTATGCGTTCCAGGATGCTGTTCTGCACACCACTGTTGTACTGCGAGTTATTTGCCTGTGTGGCCCACCTGTTAGCTTGCATGATTCTTGCCACTCTCCATCGACCTCTCTCATCAACAAGCTGTTTTCGCCCACAGGACTGGATGTTTTTTGTTTGTTACACCATTCCCGGTAAACCGTAGACACCTGTGCATGAAAAGACCAGGAGGCCAGCCATTTCTGTGATACTGAAACTACTGCACCGGGCACTGACAATCATACCACGCTCAAAGTTCCTTAAGTCACTCGTTTTGCACACGTGAACGTTCAATCGAACAGTAACTGAATGCCTCGATGCCTGCTTTATATAGCAAGCCACAGCCACCTACGATCTGTAGGAGCAAACCATTTGTGTAAACTGGCCACTGAGTGTATATCAATGTAGAGCTAATGTAACCGTGATTGACCACACACTGCAGCACAGTAGGTGGCGGCATGTACCTTAAACGTTTGTTTGCGGACCGCCACCATAGAAGAAGAAAAAAAAATCTGTATTTTATTAACAGAACATTTTCTAAATTCAAAAAACGAACCACCTGCAACTGGACATACGCATTTCAGAAGATACGTGTTTGGCCAAATCGAGAATGAAGACACTATCGCCAAGTTAATATGGTTGGTCGAAAATACTCCGCGCTACGCCAAACAGTACCTATCCTGCCCTAATGGAGCGTCACATTAGCCCGCGTCACAATCTGCTAGCTAGGCTGGCTGCCAGGCAGGCAGCTAAAAGCTCACGCTAACAACAGGGGATACCTACAGTAGCTTTATAAATAATCCCGGATACAGTAAAAAAAAAAAAAAAAAAAATCTGCACCAGGCTAGATAGCAAATAAAACATAACGAACGTTAGCTAGTTACACTGGCACGCATGGATTCGAACAGTAACATTACTGATGCCCTCATAACATCAGTACAGTACTAGTATTGTAAACGAGGTACTGTAACGTTATTAACTGGCTAACAAAACAAACAGATGCACGCACTTGACACCTGAAATGTGGAAAACAACCACCTGGTCACAAGTAGGTCTAAACACGAGGCTAGTTCTACAGATGAACGTTGAATAGATCACGCTCGCCAGCAAACGTTACCTTCTTTTACTCCAGGCAGTTTGTTTTGATCGATGGGAAACTCAGCCATGTTGTCAGCGACGTGTCAAAGCCGTTCCCGTTGAATTATGCTTCCGCGATGTGCCGAAGGTTACCAGAGCAGAGTCTGACCGTCTGTTGTCATAAAAACCATTGGTGATTCCGGTACTAACATTACGGGTGTCCCTTTGATTCTTGTCGGCACTGTGGCTATCCAGTCAGATTTGGTGAGCGAGCCTCCCGTCTTCCTCCGTTCTGCAGCTGTGGGTTTGATTAGCGAGCTAGCTAGCTGAGGGAAGGAAGAAATGAAAAGAGTCCAGCTACGGATAGCAGGCGGGCCAAATCATTCACGGTTAAATATGTAAGGGATGAAAGAGAGTATATGGGAGATATTGCGTTCGCTCAACATACACACACACACACACACACACAATTACACAAGCATAACCACTATTACATCCCTGGCTGTATATCAGGAGTAAAAGTCATGCGGCACGGTACGGGCAAAACGTAAGTCTATCACAGTTATTACAACATGCCCCCCAAAACGATAGGTTATAACCACCATTATTTAACATGAAAAATGTGCCAATTGACAGGAAACCGGGTGGCATATGCTCCAAATTGTTATGGTTTGAAGGGAACAATTACATTTGGTCATGGCTGATAATTGAACGTATTTTTTTAACATTTATTTAACTAAGCAAACGTTTTAAGAACGCATTCTTATTTACAATCACGGCCTGCTCATTGTGGGATGGGGGCTGGGATTCAAAATAAAAGTATAGGACAAGACAGACACCACAACACTACATAACGATAGACCTAAGACGACAACATACCATGGCAGCAACGCATGACAACACAGCAAAGGTAGCAACACAACATGACAACATCGTAGAAACACGACATGGCAGCAGCACAACACGGTAGCAGCACAAAATATGGTACACACTTTATTGGGCCCAGACAACAGCACAAAGGGCAAGAAGGTAGAGACAACAATATATCACGTGAAGCAGCCACAACTGCCAGTAAGAGTGTCCATAATTTAGTATTTGAATGAAGCGATCGAGATAGAACTGTCCCGTTTGAGTGTTTCCTTGCAGCTCGTTCCAGTCGCTAGCTGCAGCGAACTGAAAAGAGAAGCAACCCGGGGATGTGTGTGCTTTGGGGACCTTTGACAGAATGTGACTGGCAGAACGGGTGTTGTATGTGGATTATGAGGGCTGCTGTAGGTATCTCATATAGTGGAAGTGAGACCTAAGAGGGTTTTATAAATAAACATCAACCAGTTGGTCTTGCGACAGGAATACAGAGATTACCAGTTTACAGAGAAGCTCCAGACAAGGGAGGATGAGTGGCCCAGACCGATGCGTGCGTGGACAACAATTTAGGCTACAAGTGTAGGCATAATAACAATCGCATAATGTTATTGTTTGTGGGGTTGTCTGTTTTGCATGTTATTTTCGCATTAATACGTGTTTCACAACAGTTTGCAAACAATGTAAAAAATAATACAAATCATTGAGTTAATAAAGCTGCATACAAATATGGTCTCTCTTTTGTTGTTGCTTAGGACAGCTTTATGTAGGTCCTAACAGTTTGTGGGCACCGTTTGTCACCATTATAGTGCAGTTAATGTATTGTTTAGTGTTGTGTAGTGGCTTTGCTGGAATGCATATAAAAACATTTTTGGGGAGTTTGCCCCACCAAGATGTACATACTAAAATTGCCACTGCGTAGGCAACTTGTCAATAAGACTAGGGGAAGATAAGCTTTCCCTAAAGTAACGTAAGCAACGTCTGAAGTGTTGGTCCCATGTTTCATGAGCTGAAATAAAAGATCCCAGAAATGTTGCATACGCACAAAAAGCTTATTTCTCTCAAATGTTTGTTTACATCCCTGTTAGTGAGCATTTCTCCTTTGCCAAGATAATCCATCCACCTGACAGATGTGGCACATCAAGAAGCTGATTCAACTATAATCATTACACAGGTGTGCCTTGTGCTGGGGACGATAAAAGGTCACTGTTGCAGTTTTGTCACATAACACAATGCCACAGATGTCTCAAGTTTTTAGGGTGCGTGCAATTGGAAATCTGACTGCAGGAGCGTCCACCAGAGCTGTTGCCAGATAATTGAATGTTCAGTTCTCTACCATAAGCCGCCTTGGTAGAATTTGGCAGTACGTCCAACCGGCTTCACAACCGCAGACCACATGTAACCACGTCAGCGTCTTTTGCAGGATCGTCTGAGACCAGCCACCCTGACAGCTGTTGAATCTGTGGGTTTGCACAACCGCCTCAATGAAAGCTCATCTGCAGCCATTAGGGTTCAGAGGTGGAAACTTTCAGTGGGAATTAACGGGAATATATGGGAATTAAATTAAATATATGCAAATTAATATTAATACCATTTTAAATTTGGATGTTTTTTTGCATTGGATATATTTACAAATGGTAATATGGACATCAGACTCTGAGGCCTCATCTTCACTGTCCGTGCAATGGCTACTGCTCTAGGTTTCAGGAGTTTAAGGCTGCTTACCACTTTCTCCCAAAATACCAGGAGGATCCTCTTGATGGGGCTGTCCATATCGGCAGACTGTGATATGGCTATTTCTTTGAGAGACTCCTTCCCCTCCAGGAGAAACATGATGACAACACCACCCAAACGGGTGTTGCTGGGCAGCGTCAATGTGGTGCTCTTTTTCTTCTCACTTTACTTGGTGAGGTAGATTGCTGCTATAACTTGATGACCCTTCACATACCTAACCATTTCCTTGGCTCTCTTGTAGAGTGTATCCATTGTTTTCAGTGCCATGATGTCCTTGAAGAGGATATTCAATGCATGAGCAGCACTGCCAATGGGTGTGATGTGAGGGTAGGACTCCTATATTTTAGACCAAGCAGCCTTAATGTTCACAACATTGTCTGTCACCAGTGCAAATAACTTCTGTGGTCCAAGGTCCTTGATGCCTGCCTTCAGCTCATCTGCAATGTAGAGACCGGTGTGTCTGTTGTCCCTTGTGTCTGTGCTCTTGTAGAAAACTGGTTGAGGGGTGGAGATGATGTAGTTAATTATTCCTTGCCCATGAACATTCGACCACCCATCAGAGATGATTGCAAAACAGTCTGCTTTCTCTATGATTTGCTTGACCTTCACTCGAACTCTGCATCCAGCAAATTAGTAGATAAAGCATGTCTGGTTGGAGGGGTGCATGCTGGGCAAAGAACATTCAGAAATCTCTTCCAATACACATTGCCTGTGAGCATCAGATGTGAACCAGTTGCATACACAGCTCGAGCAAGACATCCATCAGCATTTTTCTGACTACATTCCTCCATTGAGTCAAAAAAACTTCTGATTCCAGGAGGACCATGAGCTGTTGCTATCGATAAGGTGTCTGATTCATAATTTTCACCTCAAATAGAAGTACAGGGAATTTTGACAGAGGTTGCTTGTTGTGAGCGCTGAGGGAACTTTATGCACTTGGCCAGATGATTCTGCATCTTTGTTGCATTCTTCACATATGATTTGCCACATTATTTGCAAATGTACACAGTGTTTTCTTCTACATTAGCTGCAGTGAAATGTCTCCACACATCAGATGGTGCCCGTGGCATTTTCCTCTAAAGATTATAACAAAATGTGTACAAAAAAAAACAAATACAATTCCAATTCCATGTACAGATAAATAGTTAAGCAGTTGGATTAAACAACTCCTTTGTAAGATACATTTTTTAAATGAAACATGTATGGAAACAGGTTAATTAACAATCCTCAGTTAGCAGGCTCAAGCAAGATAAAACCCACATGGTAGCAAAAACTAACCAACAGAAATTGTTAACAAGTTAGAAATGATTTCAACACACTTTGCTGTAGGCTACTATTTACTAATTAACAAAATAATCACGTATGTCATAACAAATATATTCACCCCACCCAGTATTGTAATCAGAACTTACCAGAAAGCATGTAGTCCTTGGCTCAGACAGTGTAGTAGTGTGGGCTCAATAGCATCTCATTAGTGTGCAAGATCTTGGGAATCAGCTGTACGTGTGATGGAAGAGTACACTGCACATGTGATAGAAGACTGCACTGTGCATACAGAGGGTTGCAATTCCATTGTATTGGGGATAGTTTAACCAAAATGTGCCACAAGACCTAGAATTGCCTTATGTGTATCCCACAAAAAAGGTTCACTGTTATAAGCTCACTTTTTTTGATGAAGTTAAGCAAAATTCCCCAAATTCCCAGGCTTAACTTCCCATGCAAAATTTCTGGAACATTTCCGGAAATTCCCAGAAAGTTTCCGATCCTTTGCAACCCTAGCCGCCATCACCTTCATCTGCCGCCATCACCTCATGTTCCAGCATGATATTGCACGGCTCCATGTCACAAGGACCTGTACACAATTCCTGGAAGCTGAAAATGATTCCATGGCCTGCATACTCACCTGACATGTCACCCATCAAGCATGTTTGGGATGCTCTGGATTGACGTGTATGACAGCATGTTCCAGTTTATGCCAATATCCAGCAACTTCGCACAGCCATTGAAGATGAGTGGGACAACAATCCACAGGCCGCAGTCAACAGCCTGATCAACTCTATGCGAAGGAGATGTGTCGCGCTGCATGAGGCAAATGGAGGTCACACCAGATACTGATTGGTTTTCTGATCCATGCCCCGACATTTTTTTAAAGGTATCTGTGACCAACAGACGCATACAGTGGCAAGAAAAAGTATGTGAACCATTTGGAAATACCTGGATTTCTGCATAAATTGGTCATAAAATTTCATCTGACCTTCATCTAGGTCACAATAGACAAACACAGTCTGCTTAAACTACTAATACAAACAATTTATACGTTTTCATGTTTTTATTGAACACACCGTATAAACATTCACAGTGCAGGGTGGAAAAGGTATGTGAACCCTTGGATTTAATAACTGGCTGACCCTCCTTTGGCAGCAATAACCTCAACCATATGTTTTCTGTAGTTGCAGATCAGACCTGCACAACGGTCAGGAGGAATTTTGGACCATTCCTCTTTACAAAACTATTTCAGTTCAGCCATATTCTTAGGATGTCTGGTGTAAACTTCTCTCTTGAGGTCATGCCACAGCATCTCAATCGGGTTGAGGTCAGGACTCTTACTGGGCCACTCCAGAAGGTGTATTTTCTTCTGTTGGAGCCATTCTGTTGTTGATTTTACTTCTGTGTTTTGGGTCGTTGTCCTGTTGCATCACCCAACTTCTGTAGAGCTTCAATTGGCGGACAGATAGCCTAACATTCTGCTGCAAAATGTCTTAATAAACTCGATTTCATTTTTTGTCGATGATAGCAAGCTGTCCAGGCCCCGAGGCAGCAAAGCAGGTCCAAACCATGCTGCTCCTTCCACCAAACTTTACCGTTTAGATGTTTTGATATTGGTGTGCTGTACCTTTTTTTCTCCACACATAGTGTTGTGTGTTCCTTCCAAACAACTCAACTGTAGTTTATCTGTTCACGGAATATTTTGCCAGTAGTGCTGTGGAACATCCAGGTGCACTTTTGCAAACTTCAGACGTGCAGCAAAGTTTTTTTTGGACAGCAGTGGCTTCTTCCGTGGTGTCCTCCCATGAACACCTTTCTTGTTTACTGCTTTACGTATCGTAGAGACGTCAACAGAGATAGCATGTTCCAGAGAATTCTGTATGTCATTAGCTGACACTCTAGGATTCTTCTTAACCTCACTGAACATTCTGCACTGTGCTCTTGCAGTCATCTTTGCAGGACGGCCACTCCTAGGGAGAGTTGCAACAGTGCTGAACTTTCTCCATTTATAGACAATTTGTCTCACCATGGACTGATGAACATCAAGGCTTTTAGAGATACTTTTGTAACCCTTTCCAGCTTTATGCAAGTCAACAATTCTTAATCTTAGGTCTTCTGAGATCTCTTTTGTTCGAGGCATGGTTCACATCAGGCAATACTACTTGTGAATAGCAAACCCAAAATTTATAGGGCAAGGCAGCACTAACCAACATCTCCAATCTCATCTCATTGATTGGACTCCAGGTTAGCTGACTCCTGACTCCCAGCGTCATCCGGGTTAGGGAGGTTTTGGCCGGTAGGGAAATCCTTGTCTCATCACGCACCAGCGACTCCTGTGGCGGGCCGGGCGCAGTGCACGCTAACCAAGGTTGCCCGATGCACGGTGTTTCCTCCGACACATTGGTGCGATGCACGGTGTTTCCTCCGACACATTGGTGCGGCTGGCTTCCGGGTTTGATGCGCGCTGTGTTAAGAAGCAGTGCGGCTTGGTTGGGTTGTGTATCGGAGAACGCATGACTTTCAACCTTCGTCTCTCCCGAGCCCATACGGGAGTTGTAGCGATGAGACAAGATAGTAGCTACTAAACAATTGGATACCACGAAATTGGGGAGAAAAAGGGGTAAAATTCAAACAAAACAAGAAATACAAAAAAAAGAAAGAACAAAAACGAATTATTTAGGCTATATAATTATTATAATAAGCATTTCAACAACAAATCAACAACAGCACTTCAACAACATGCCTATAAATGTCACATTTAGGAGGTATATAATGATATAATGACATAAAAAAATATTGCTTAGAAATATATAATGAAATGGATGTTTCGAAGTCTATAGCCTATGAATTCACTTGTATTAACAAGGGTTTGGCCAGTCTTTGATTTCAGGATCCTGCATGCCTAGTTTGCTAATTTCGACTACATTCCTTAGATTCCTATGCCTTAATCACAGCCAACACAAATATACTTTGAAACCAACAATATCATGGAATAGAATAAATTAAAAGATTATAGTTTCCCAAATGAAAAAAAGTTACATGTATTTAGGCCTAACTGATGATATGAGGCTGCTGTGTTAAAAAAAAACAAATGTTTTTTTCTTGAATTCATTGATGATCAGATACTTCAGTTGTAACTGGTTCGGTTGCGCTCAATTTTTACAGTTGATAGACAACTTTAGGCCTGTTCCAAACTTAGACAATCCTCTTTTTTTAACAAAAGAATATAGATCAAAACATCTCGGGAGCTACAACACTTCGCTCCAGCACGCACTCATTCATTGTCATCCTCCACTGTGGTATTACAAAATATTCTGCTCGTCTCCAGTAATGTAAAATTACACACATTACATCAATTAAATGAGTTTATAAAATCTATATATGTTTTTTCAGACCAAAAATAAAATGTTAGATTCATGCAGTGCTTTTATTATTATGGAGATCTTTCCACACCTACCCTTGTCTGCGGTGGTCTGCGAATCCACAACCTTCTGGCTACTTTGCCATGTAATGCTTACAAAGTGAAGAACAGTTTGTAAAACTGCATATCTAAGAATCTGGTCTGTCCTCAGAGTGAGAGTAAAATGTTAGGCATGTTCTCTGCTATCCACTTTGTTTTAATTATTATTTTGGGTATAGGAGAAGGTCAAGTTTTTCTTTTTCAAGCGTTCAGGGAGGGTCTGGTAAAACATATTTTACTTTCAGAGAGGTACGATTTTCTCAAGGTATCCCTCATTATAAAAAACGTCCAGTCCCTTCGTCTTTGTCATTCCATGATCTGTTTCACCTGTCTTTGTGCTTGTCTCCACCCCCCTCGAGGTGTCGCCCATCTTCCCCATTATCCCCAGTGTACTTATCAAATCAAATTGTATTAGTCACATGCTCTGAATACAACAGGTGTAGACCTTACAGTGAAATGCTTACTTACGAGCCCCTAACCAACAATGCAGTTTAAAAAAATATGAAAAAGAAATAAAAGTAACAAGTAATTAAAGAACAGCAGTAAAATAACAATAGCGAGACTATATACAGGGGGTACCGATACAGGATCAATGTGCGTGGGCACCAGTTAGTTGAGGTAATATGTACATGTAGGTAGAGTTATTAAAGTGACTATGCATAGATGATAACAACAGAGTAGCAGCAGAGTAAAAGAGGAAGAGGGTGTTCAGCAGTCTTATGGCTTGGGGGTAGAAGCTGTTTAGAAGCCTCTTGGACCTAGACCTGGTGCTCCGGTACCACTTGCCATGCGGTAGCATAGAGAACAGTCTATGACTAGGGTGGCTGGAGTCTTTGACACTTTTTCCTCTGACACTGCCTGGTATAGAGGTCCTGGATGGCAGGGAGCTTGGCCCCAGTGATGTACTGGGCCGTTCGCACTACCTTCTGTAGTGCCTTGCAGTCGGAGGCCGAGCAGTTGCCATACCAGGCAGTGATGCAACCAATGGTGCAGCTGTAGATCCTTTAGAGGATCTGAGAACCCATGCCAAATCTTTTCAGTCTCCTGAGGGGGAATAGGTTTTGTCGTGCCCTCTTCACAACTGTCTTGGTGTGCTTGGACCATGTTAGTTTGTTGGTGATGTGGACACCAAGGAACTTGAAGCTCTCAACCTGCTCCACTGCAGCTCCGTCGATGAGAATGGGGGCATGCTCGATCCTCTTTTTCCTGTGGTCCCTAATCATCTCCTTTATCTTGATCATGTTAAGGGAGAGGTTGTTATCCTGGCACCACACAGCCAGGTCTCTGACCTCCTCCCTATAGGCTGTCTTGTCGTTGTCGGTGATCAGGTAGGTAGATCACTGTTGTGTCGTCGGCAAACTTAATGATGGTGTTGGAGTCGTGCCTGGCCATGCAGTCATGAGTGAACAGGGAGTACAGGAGGGGGCTGAGCATGCACCCCTGAGGGGGCCCTGTGTTGAGGATCAGCGTGGCAGATGTGTTGTTACCTACCCTTACCACCTGAGGGCAGCCCATCAGGAAGTCCGGGATCCAGTTGCAAAGGGAGGTGTTTAGTCCTAGGGTCCTTAGCTTATTGATGAGCTTTGAGGGCACTATGGTGTTGAACGCTGAGCTGTAGTCAATGAATAGCATTCTCACATAGGTGTTCCTTTTGTCCAGGTGGGAAAGGGCAGTGTGGAGTGCAATAGAGATTGCATCATCTGTGGATCTGTTGGGGCGGAGTGGGTCTAGGGTTTCTGGGGTAATGGTGTTGTTGTGAGCCATGACCAGCCTTTCAAAGCACTTCATGGCTACAGACGTGAGTGCTACGGGTCTGTAGACATTTAGGCAGGTTACCTTAGTGTTCTTGGACACAGGGACTATGGGGTCTGCTTAAAACTTGTTGGTCTGCTTACAGACTCGGACAGGGAGAGGTTGAAAGCGTCAGTGAAGACATTTGCCAGTTGGTCAGCGCATGCTCGCAGTACACATCCTGGTAATCCGTCTGGCCCTGCGGCCTTGTGAATTTACCTCAAAGCGAGCATAGAAGTAGTTTAGCTCATCTGGTAGGCTTGTGTCACTTGGCAGCTCTCGGCTGTGCTTCCCCTTATAGTCTGTAATGGTTTGCAAGCCCTGCCACATCCGATGAGCGTCAGAGCCGGTGTAGTACGATTCGATCTTAGTCCTGTATTTAAGCTTTGCCTGTTTGATAGTTCTTCGGAGGGCATTTAGATATTTCTTATAAGCTTCCGGGTTAGAGTCCCGCTCCTTGAAAGGGGCAGCTCTAGCCTTTAGCTCAGTGTGGATGTTGCCTGTAATCCATGGCTTCTGGTTGGGGTATGTACGTACGGTCACTGTGGGGACAACGTCATCGATGCACTTATTGATGAAGCCGATGACTGATGTGGTGTACTCCTCAATGCCATCGGAGGAATCCCGGAACATATTCCAGTCAGTGCTAGCAAAACAGTCCAGTAGCTTAGCATCTGCTTCATCTGACCACTTTTTTTTATTGATTTATACCTGTGTTCTTATACACTTGTACCTGTGTTCTCTGTTTGTCTGTTGCCAGTTCGTTTTGTTTCATCAAGCCTACCAGTGTTTCTTCCCGTGCTCCTGTCTGTCTCTAGTTCCCGTTTTCTAGCTTTCCCGGTTTTGACCATTCTGCCTGCCCTGACCCTGAGCCTAACTGTCGTTCTGTACCTTGCCATAACACCCTGGATTACTGACCTATGCCTGCCCTGACCTTGAGCCTGCCTGCCGTCCTGTAGCTTTCGGACTCCGCTCTGGACTACTGACCTCTGCCTGCCCTTGACCTGTCGTTTGCCTGCCCCCCTGTTTGAGTAATACACTTTTGTTACTTCGAAACTGTCTGCATCTGGGTCTTCCCCTGAGCCTTGACAGTCTTAACATATTGAAAGCCCAAGAAAGAGGATTTCTACACCCACCATCTCAGATTGTTCTGAAATCGTTTCTGCTGTTAGAAACAGATAAGATTAGCATTCCTGCAACATTTTTTTCAGAAATATTATTGACTCTGAGAATTTAAGCTAATTGATGCCACCCATACGCTGCTGCTACTCTGTTTGTTATGTATCCTGATTGTCTAGTCACTTTTACCCCTACCTACATGTACATATTACCTCAACTACCTCGTACACTTGCACATTGACTCAGTACCGGTACTCTTGTATATAGCCTCGTTATTGTTATTTTATTAATCAATTATTTCTTTGCTAATCTTTTCTTCCTTTTTACTCTGCATTCGTGGGAAAGGGAGGTAAAGTCTATGGTAAAGTTCACACATGTGGCGCATGTGACAAACAATATAAAATTGTATTTGAGTTAAAAAAATGGATTGCCAAATTACTTCTTATCACAATAGAAGGAAACAAATGATTCCCTACAGATGCTCTACTTCAAGGATATCAGATATGGCTTTCATCAGAGCAATCTGTCAGGACATAACACCATCTGCTTTGACAGTTAACACTATTATAGAACTTCATTTTATTGAATGATTCCAAAAGTACATCATACAGCCAGAGGTACAGACAGTGTCTAGGAACGTTTTGCTCTGCAATGTGAGTCATGCCTGGAGATCCATCAAGTTATTGACTATATTTTCCACAAGAGGACCGGACTGTTTCACAAGATGCAATATATCCCTGATGTTACAAGGTTAATTCACTGTGACTCACTCAACCAGGTTCTCTAAATCCTTAAGCCCCGAAATCCGTATTATAAGGATATGTGATGTTTATTTGGGATGAGAGGCACAACTAGACTTCCTCAGAGGAAGACAAAGGTGTCAATGAAAACAGCACTCAAGAAGCTTTATGACAGAAACAGGCCAATCAAAATGGGTGCCAGGCACTTCATTTAACTAAAACTGCCGTACATAAACACAGCAGCCATTATACTGACAGAGTTGTGAGCCGTGATTTCTGGCTACAACAGCCGGGGTCACGTGGTTTGACCTCTGTGATGGATGTTCAATCAGCCCCACATTGGTGCCGATGCTCAGACCTGGAGCCAAGATTGAAGAGCTCATCTCTGGGCATGGTGCACTTTATAGGGACAGAATCAATTCACTTCTCCCCGTCCAAGATTCTCCCTCTATTATTCTTAAGGAAGTAATTCATGTAAAAGAAAAGGACTAAGTGCCAAGAACATCCCGTAAATAACAGGTGATAGACAACTTTCTCACTCTGCTGGCTTTGTATCTGTCGTGTTGATGAAGGGCCGCTGGCCACGGATCCAGATCGTCATATTTCTGTCAGCCACTACATGGCCCCTCTTGCAAAGGACGGTGGTCCATTGACGAAAGCCATGGTGACTACCTATTGATTGAGTGCACTGGGGGGGGCCCTCCTCCCACATCTGACAGGATAAAAGTATAGCTGGGATGGACCAAAGGCAGTGGATTTGCTGGGGCAGGTTGAGAACGAGTTGACACTACGGTAAGCACTTCTTTGGGACAGCTGCTTCGCTGACATGGACAGTTTTGTCTCTGTGAACTACTGGCTGGGACTGCTAGCTTTTCTGCTTCTACAAGGGGTAGTCAGTGTGGAGGGAAGAAGCATCTTCAACCCTGGTGAGTCTGCTGGTTTGGTGAATGAATGTGTGCTAGCTGCTGGCCTATTTGAGGCATAGACGACCTGAAGATGTAGGCGGTCTGAGGACGCTGGTTGCAACTAATGGGTTAATTCCCAGCTGTTTTGCATGCATTGTCAGTTGTTATAATGTGAGCATGCAATAATAAAAGCATACGGATAATTATTTTGTTGGTGTTCTACGGCAAAGTCATTTAGTGTTTGCTTGGCAATTCAATTGTGTTCGTCTAACAATACTGTTAATACTGCACTGTGAATGTGGCTCAGTTTAAAGGGGATATTGTGTAATTATATTTGTATGTACACTAGGTGCTTTTGAAGTTGTTTGCAGTAAAATCAGATGTACTGCCGTTTTTCCCCCACATATTCAGAAAACCATGTATATCCCCAAAGAGGAGACACAGACGCCCAGAACAAGATTCTAGCGTTGTTGCTACATAGAAGCTTAGAACCTATTGAAAGAAATGACGCTTTAGGTAAGGTTTTTACAGTATATCACACACACACACTAATATAGTGTTTGTCAATGTAAAAAATACAAGGATGTGTATATATAATATTACATGGACTGTTTCTCAGGTTTGCCGTTTGTGCCAACACATTTCTTTCTCCTCTGCAGGTTTAGAGTTTGCCAACAAGCTAGCGGAGCTGAAGGAGGTAGGTCATTCAAGTGTTTTGTACACACGGAGTGCAACAGTTTAAGCACTTGCTGCGTCCTGTGCAGTCATACATTTCATCCAGCTGAGAAGACGGCAATGCTTTTAAGCAGGGTTTATGAGATGAACGGGTAAACATAGTTCTCCTTGAGCGAGACACTGTGCACATTCTGTGGAAAATTCCCCCTTTAGCCTTTACGTCGAGCAGATCTGCCTATTGTCTGACGGAGTTCAAATGAGAGCTCTAGCAGCATAATCTCTCATGGCCTTGGAGAGTGATGACCTTACCTGAGAGCAGGCACCTCCCATAAAGACCGACACAGGGTTCCTTTGACCGTCTGTAACCACTGTGTTCTCTACCTTTACAGATAGAGGCTTTGAAGGAGGACTTGGAGCTGGAAAGGGAGCTCTCCTCAAACACACTAGTGGAGGACAGGTCCATACTGCGGAAAAGGGTTGAGCGTACGTTTCGTATCGCCGACTGTCGGCGACGGCACTGATTTTTCCACAGTCCTAACACATTTAATTTCCTACAGTGGTCTTCATTTTACAAACAAAATGATTATTCCTCCTTGAAATCGAGCAAGCGACTGAACAGTGTTTTCTCTGTGTCCACAGCCTGTTTCTGGAAGTACTGTGTATGACAGTACTTCCAGGAGCGCAGTACTGTACGTGCAGTACTGTCCTACTTAGAGAGGAGCCTCTGAGTCCCGCTGCATTGCCCTAACGCCCCAAAGACTCAACACACTCACAGACAACAACACAACTCACCCATTACCAAGTGTTTGAATGTTGTAGCGTAACTAATATGCCAATACTATAATGTACTCATCACTGTGCTGTAACCTCTGCGCTGATGTCGCAATATCGGGCGTCTACAGGTGTTTATAATAGGTTCAATGACGGTTGGGTCTGAATCAGGTTGGGCATAAGTGACATTTTATTTGTGTTGTTTTGCATAATTACCTTGTAGTGCATAATTACCTCAAACGACCGAAATGACTTGATCGCCAGTTCAGTACTGGATGTAACGTTTCAGATGCTTCTCTACAGGACTCCAACTTTTGAGATGACAAGGAGTTATCAGCATTTCTCTAAGAGTGGAAGGTATTGTTGTCACAGCCTAACATCGTCTGCTGACAAAGGACTTGGTCCATGTTTCCACACCCAGAGTAACTGTCCTCTTCTCAACATGTTGACTTTGTCTTCCTCTAGTGGCAAATGGGTGCAGTGACGCAATTCATGTACTTTCCATTGTCAAGTATCAGTATTGCTTTGATGAAATATCAGTATTGCTTTGATGAATGTGTTACCGTTTCCTTCATTTAATAAACTATATATTATCATGCTAGCTTGTGTCTCGGCTACCTGTGATTATGTCACTCCAGGAATAGAGAAATAAATGGTTAGATCAACCCCTGAATTGTAAGTCACTCTGGATAAGAGCGTCTGCTAAATGACAACATTTTGAAATGTAAGGACCAGGGCTGTTTTGGAAATGTTTGGCTATCTTCAGGCTATATCTTTTGCCTGAATGAAACACCTTTACAACTCAGTCGCAAAGACAAGATCTGGCAACAATCGTGTCCAGTATGAGAGCGAGAAAGTCCATTGAGGTGCACACACCTTATAAGTACGTTTTTTTGGGGGGGTACCTGTATCGCCTCAAAACATGGTTAAAACTATCATTTTGATATCATGGTCAGTCCTTGCATCCATACCTATGTCTACAGATGTAGGATCTTCATTTGAGCCCGTTGGAGCCAGTGCAGAAAAAATGTACAGTTCTACAATTTTGGCTCGGCTGAGAATTATTGCTCTGTCTATGACTTTATTTTTCTGCCATGGTCTCTGCCTCTCTTTCTCTCATTGTCACTGTGGTGGTGCATCTGGGAGCCGAGTCATTGGCTCGGTCTGAACATCGGGAGTTGCACCAATGATAGGGCTCTCTGAATCCTACAGAGAGATAGATGGGAGTGGAGGGATGTCTGAGAAACCAGTAAGCCTGTGCAATCATTTACCCTGTCAGAAAACCACAATGGAACATTGGAGAGAAACGTGTGGCTATGAAGCACCACTGACCTACCTGAAGCGGTAGAATTGTAGATCTGACTACAACAGGATAGGGTGAATTATTCGTCACTCGTGGCCTAATCAAAACAAACGCAGACAAACAGCTAAGCTCGCAACCATACACAAATGCACGCAAGCACACCAAAATAGAACAGAGAAAACCTTTTAAACCTACTACATAAGAATGTTACGGGGAATAGCAGCATTGGCAACCATCCAGTCTATAACGGATATATTGTAATGTGGGTCTTATCTCCCCGTGTTCAGCGGCCTGTTGACCGGAACAAGCGCTTGCGTATGGTCTGCGCATCCTGCTAAGATAAATTATACGGAAATGGAGACGCATCCTATCAAGTCTCTCAATTACCAGGCATATAAGGACCAAGAGCAACACAACAAGAGCAAGTCTGCTGTGGTGCGTCTCGTTTAAAAGGTAGGCAGAATTCCTTGCATCAGTCTACTACTACATTCCTTTTCTGTTTATTATAAAGTACAGAAACTCTAGTACTGTATATTGATTATTTGTTTGGTTAAGTAATTGCTATTTTTTTAAATACCTGA
Source organism: Oncorhynchus nerka (assembly GCF_034236695.1). Classification (NCBI taxonomy): domain Eukaryota; kingdom Metazoa; phylum Chordata; class Actinopteri; order Salmoniformes; family Salmonidae; genus Oncorhynchus; species Oncorhynchus nerka. Next base: position 49,881,775 of record NC_088419.1, on the reverse strand, counting down.
AGTACATAAACGTATCATTCTTGTGTAGTTTATATTTATAGGTTACATTGAGTACTTTATTGAATTGTTTTGGGCTATCTGGCATTAGTGCGTAAGCCTAAACTTCAGGGTCTAACTGGACAGGCGCAAATTAGCTTACACGCCAATCGCCAAATGCTTTTGGGAACAGGCAACAAAAAAAAGGACAATGTCGAGTTTAATTCAATAAGAGAAAAGCTGCGAAATTGAGAGTTGAAGATCAAGAGAAGGGAAGGCCTGACAAGTAATGTTTGGGAAAGAATTGGTGAAATGGTTAAAGAGGATGATTGTGAGGAGCTATAGGAATTCGACAGTCACAAGATGTCACGCCAAGAGAACTGTAGCCTACTGTTCAGACGGGTTGAATTGAAACTGAAATCTATAACCTCTGTGGGAGCAAAACTCATGACTATGATTACATTTCCATTATCAGCAGTATCTTAGACTGTCCACTTTGAAGTGCTGAGACAGAATGGCTATATAAGGAATGGGACATATATGACCAGGGCCCCTCCACCATTATAACCTAGACAGCGTCAGATGCGGGCGCTAACAAGCAAGAACTGAGACGAAAAGATAATGGTGGAGAAAGGCCAAGGGAAGTTATTTTCATATAGAGGGAGGGGATTCTATACATTATGCAAAGACGGAATACTATAAAGGCAGGGCTCTGTGATAAGAGAACTCAGCTGTTCCATGGAATTGCTCGGCTCTGTTACTTTGTAATAAAGTCTAACTCAATCTACAGGTTCCAGTATCTGTGCAAATATTTGACTCAATATTTTCCACAACACCTCTCACATAGCCATAATGTTAACTCCTGAAGAATTAAGCACTTCTTGCAGTAAAATTATACACCAAATGTAGGCTAAATTGTGACTGGGGAATAGGAGTGGAGAAAAAAAGGATTTCTTTCTTTCAGCATCTTGAGAGAATGTGAATGGGCAGTCAGATAGCACCTCTACTGATGGTATCTTTATCAGCATCATAAAAACTGATAGTATTTCAACCACATAAAATATGCATCCAAGCCAAACTGAAATCTTATCAGAAAAATGTTGGGTCGTTTTTCACAGCTTTCTATTTCCTCACAACCGGTCAAACTGAAGTAAATTTTAGATTTTTTTTCACAGAACATATTTCCCGTATTTTTTTTATACAGCTGACCAACGTACCACTAACAGGGCAACCAAGTTTAAATATTTTTTTTTTTTTAAATGGCCAAATCAACTCAAAACTGCTCAATATTTGGTTTGATGTTACTTAAAGGTAATATGGCCTTTAAACCCCAAAAAACTTTTCTTGACTATTCTTGCCCATTGACTACTTTCAAGGTGAGGAACCATCTAACAAGAAGTTGGAAAATACTGAGCTTCACCTTTAATCTAGCAACTTGTCATATACAGTACTAGCCTAATATTGATGATCAGCAGATTTTGATATTAACACATTTCTCCCTTCAATAGGCACCATGTGGAGCGTATTACTCTTTCTCCTGGTCCAGCCTTTGCACACCGACAGCATGGTCTGCCCTAACAGCTGCATGTGCAACCTAGAGGGGGCCGTCAAATGTGTGGGCAACATCAGGGACGTGCCCAAAGGCATGCCCACCAACATGTACCTACTTCAGCTGAATGGCACAAACATGAAGGTTCTGAACGAACAGAGTCTGGCCATGTTGCCCCTTATGCTGCGTTTAGGCATCAGCCACAGCCCCCTGGACACCATCCACCCTGAGGCCTTCCATGTGGCCCCGCAGCTCCTCTCCATCAAGCTGTCATCCAACGCCCTCTCCAGCCTCCCTTCCCGGGTGTTCAGCCCCTTGGTCAGCCTGGAGCAGCTGCATCTGGATGACAATCGTCTGGAGTCCATCGCCCCGTGTTGTTCGAGGGTCTGGCCAACCTGCACGAACTGGACGTCAGTAACAACGCCATCGCTCACCTCGCCCCCAATGTTTTCCACGGACTGAGTAGCCTGCGCTATCTCAACCTGGGGAGAAACTCCCTGCAGCAGCTGCCCCCCACCTTGTTCCACTCATTGACGCGGTTGCAGTTCCTCATGCTCTACAACAACAAGCTAGAGCGGCTGGAGGTGGGTGCCTTCGACGAGCTGGCCAACCTCCTGGAGCTCAAACTGCACAACAACCAGATCGCATACATCCCCCCCGAGGTGTTCTGGGCCCTAGGCAACCTCATGACACTCACCATGTCCTCCAACCTTCTCCAGGGTGTCCCGAATGAAAGCTTCTACCACCTTCCCAAACTCACCAAGCTCACTATCTACAAAAACCCTCTGCTGTCACTGCCTGATAAGTTGATGGGCCAAATGCCCAGGATGAAGGAATTCTACCTGTATGACACCAACCTCAGCACCGTGCCCTGGAGCCTGTTTGCCAACATGAGCGGGATGGAGAGGCTCTCCCTGCACCTCAACAACAAGCTGAGGGAGCTGCCCCCTGACCTTTTTTGCTGCCTGCCCAACCTCCAGAAGCTTTCTCTCAAGTCCAATGACATCCAGGATCTACATCCAGATATCTTCTCCAAGCTGGCCAATATGAACACTCTGCTCCTGAATGATAACAAGCTTCGCTCCCTTTCTGAGGACATATTTAAGGGCAACCCCAGTTTGGCCAGCATCGAGCTGAAGAACAACCAGCTGCGGACCCTTCCGGGGGAGGTCTTCTCTACTGCAGGGGGTTTAAGGGTTGTTACTCTGAGTGGCAACCCATGGGACTGCAGGTGTGGCATCAGAGACATTGCAAGTTGGATAAAGCTTAATGAAGGCGTGGTTAGTGATCGGACGGATGTGATATGTCGTAATCCGTACCCTCTACTTCTCCGCCCACTTGGTTCCCTACTCGACGAAGAGTTTAAGTGTGACCTTACCACACCCTCGAGCAGCCGCTCCACCCGCTCTTCGGTTGAACTCAGCCATGCCGTTTCCACTACAGCTCTTGAGGAGCAAGAGGTGGTAGACTTCACAGCCACAACTACTGCACCCGAGGCTCCATCAACCCAACAAACAGAAAATCCTACTGAGAGTGTCCGGTTCACCACACCTGGGACTAGGCGCACAACAACTGCCACACCGACCGCCGACGTTCTCGACATTCTTGACGACGACTATATATTCAAGCCTATGGGCACCGAATCGCTCCCTGTCCATGTCCTATCCCCGCCCTTCCACGACAGGCTGGTGTTTGAGAACGGGCTCGAGTTTGTGCACAACAACCGCCTAAAGGGCTGGGTTTACCTGTGGACGCTGCCACCCAATGGGGCTTACGTTGGTTTCCTCATGGCTCTCCACATCCTTCTAGTGGCCACAGGCGTGGCCCTGATTCTGGCTGCCATGTACGGGATGTACCGTCTCCACCAGGCCACGGAAGACCTAGGAGCAATACTCACAAACAGGAAACACGCCATCATATCAGAGAGGAAGCAGAAAGACCAAGATAAACTGTAGCTTCACCAAATGCGAAGATGCAGTACAGTATGTGTCGAGAGTATCATTGTGGTGAAAGAGTTTTCTAAAGAATAGCGGAACAAGACCTTGGGAAACCTGTCAATGTAAAGCACAAGCCAACGCTGTCTGCATTATTTGAAGTTCGTTAGCATTAGAAGAGTGTAACTGAGAATTTATTCATTAGGCATATCTCGTCTCCTCCCAGTGGTAGGAGCTTTAAACAACAGGGACAAAGAATGATCCTCTCACAACATTGGTCCAAAGAGCCAGACCGTTATGGAGTTAGGCTAGCTCTTTTTTTATTATTATTGTGAAAATAACGGATGATGACTACGCGGACCGAGCGAACAATTTCTCAATTCTATTGGGTGAACCATATGTTCACTAAGCTGTGGGTAAAATTCACCTCTGGAGGACAAGCTAAGCAACCTTGTCTTACTCCTAAGAGTTTTCCAGTCAATTAATGGCCATATGGTGACAGTACGCATTCTTTCAGCGATACAACGATTGGCAACATCTAACCAGTGGAAAATAACGTTGTCATGGCTTATTAGTTAGATAGAGGTCATACTGTTTCTGCAGCTGGGGAAAGAAAGCCGAACCGCATGAATAGAAATGTCCTGATGTCATAAAATGATCTTATTCCTGTCTTTCCCACTAGCAGCTATGAGTGATCCTAATATGCCTGTATATTTTACACACGCACGCACACACACACATAAGTGAGGTACTGATATCTTACTATTTAACTGCTCAGAGACATCTTGGTAGGCCGACAGGTGTGAATGATGAATATTAGGGGACTTTTGGATGACCCCCACAAATCACAAGACCAATTGTAGTCATTTAAATGTATTAAACACATTGAAAAAAAGCAGACAAGGGGACATGAGCTTCATGTATTGTAGGTGAGCCGATGCTTTTCTTTTGACTCACGGGACACGACGGACAGATACGATGAGGCTCCTATCTCAGTCCTAAAAAATGGGAAGCTCAAGTACACCATTTGTCAATATCATAGTGTAGTAAGACATTTTTCGTTGGGAAATGTTCATTGCAATGTTCCTTCCAAAACACAAACAAGCATCCACATGAAACACTGTTTAAGGCATTGGTATTCATGTATCACCATGTACAAAGTTGCCTATAAATCATTTGTTTTATCCCATTACTCTTGTGTTGGCAGATCATTCTCATGTAGGCTATTTGAGAACTACGCTGTTAAGATAGAAAGACTCAAAGCATCGTCATTGTGTAGTGGAACCATGAAAAGCAGTTCATCTAAGCTGAGATCTGGTGTTTGGAGGGTGTTTGAATGTAAACCCAATGCCAGTGTTATAGTACGGTGAATGTATTTGAAAACAGAATGGGAGATTCAAGAAAGTGGTTCTTCAGTTTGAAGGTTGGTGTTAAGATAGTCTTGTGAAAACCATTTCTGGTGTTTCAGTGCATGTAAAAGCAGCATCTGAACACAAAAAGCATGTTTTGGCAGACTGTCTGTCATACAATCAAATGGTTTTGAAATGAAAATGGTTTATATCGTAAATATTGATTGGGATGATTTTATTTGAGTTTTAAAAATTAAGATAATTATGGGAATTTAATACTTTTCCTAGGGTAGACAAGGGCACTAATTATAGGCTACTGTTGCCAGACCCATTGTGAGATTAGAATGATGTTACAAATCAAAATGACAACTCTTTATGTTGTCAAAACATTATCTTAGTCCACTCAGTCAGTCTTCAGGACTAAACTGTTGTGCTGAACCACCCTTCTTATACTGAGCACATCGGGCCTGATTCAGACTTGCGATACACTTAACATGGACTCAATAAAATATGGACTTAACTCAACAAAATGTTAAAGTCCATGTTAAATCAACTTATCTTTATTTTTTCTGTGCTTTGTTTAGAAAGATTAGTAACAGGAGACTGATTAAATAGTTAATTTTACCCACTCAACCACACAGCCACGTACCGTGTGAAGAACTTGGGCCCCCATATCAGAATGTTTAGATTAAAGGCAAAATTTGAACTTCAGACATTGTGCTTCTTTACTGTTTAGAATTGCTCCAGTCTGGGGCATGGAGGTGGAGAGAGGGCATTTGTGTCTGGTGTGCCCTCTAAGCAAACTCTATGGTCAAGTATAAAAACAGGCAAGTATGCGGGCACCTCCCCTTTATTCAGGTCCTTCACGAACTCATACAGGAAAGAGCACAACAAACGCTGAGGTGAAACACTCCAAAATAATCCAAGAAAGTATGCGTCAATGACAATGTGAGTACAAAACGTTATTACACTGAAGAAAGAAACAGAAAAGGAATTCACTCAACAAGAACTAGCCAGCAGATCTGATCCACTTGCTTACAGCTAGTGATGTTACGTTTGATACCGGCGCTCCAAGGTATGCGTCGAAATCGCAAAGCAGCTAACCTCGAAGATGTCTGCCGATGCGTGTATGACTTTATCAGCCGTACGTCATCAATGACCTCTAAAGCTTTGTTTGATCACGTGCTTTTTCAAACCGTGTGTTGCAAAACGCAAGATCCCACTGATCACGCCGTTGTTCCGGTGCCTTTTACGATTCCAAACTGATTTCAAACACTGACCTCTACTGGACACCGTACATACAAATACAGTTAGGATTTTGTACAAAAAGTTTCACCTAGCCGGTAGCTTAGCAGATAGGCGAGGGAACTATGTAACAGTCATGGACGTGAGGGTTCGGGTCGAATCCTGTTGAAGGCACACTATTTAGAAAACTATTCTTTCTGCACTGTTGCTCAAACTTGTTTTATATAGTATAAGCTTCTGTCTTACGCATCCTAAATAATGCCATAGATTCAGTTTTTCAAAATAGTCAAGCATGATGTAAGATGTGAACCTAGTATGCCAACGGATTAGGCAACTAAAGCCAAAGACATACAGCTGTGCCACGATGCTATAATGAAAACAATGGGTGAAAAAAATATCTCTGATAATCACACCCTGCTATTTATTGCTGACCAGCAGAGGTCACTAATGTGCATTGGGAACATAATAAAGCTCTACGTAATTAACAGTTTATCGGCACAATTTGGTGCCGAAGCCTTAAGAAAGCCTCGGTTTCCCATCACTACTTATAGCTGCACTAGGGTCAGACAGGCTTCCTGTGTAGATTAAGGCACCCCGGAGCTGGCGCGAGATATGGCTCGGAAAACGCACCTCAATTCAGGGATGAGAAATGTGTTGCATTCAGAATTGTCCTCTTATCCCAACTGTTACACCGAAAAGATTGAAAACTGTTGTTTTTATCCTCATGCTAGCTAGCAGTAGCCACAGCAGCCATTGTGGAATGGCATGTCGCATTGAACAACAAAGGAGCTGATTTGTTGACACGGCCATTCCTAAATGGCTGCTGTTGCTTCTGCTGCCTAATTTTAGGATGAAAAGGACTGTTTTCTGGAAAAACTAGCATTCGTTAAATCTTCTACGCGTAACAGTTGGGATAATGGGACAATTAGCAGCACAAGGCACTTCTCATGCCTGGATTGAGGTACGTTTTCCGAGCAATATCACGCCGGCTCCGCATTGTCTTAATCTACACAGGAAGTCTGTCTGACTCTTATACAGCTGTCAGCAAGCGGGTCGGATCTGCTGGCTAAACAAGGGCGTTTGTTTTGAGTAACATTTCGGCTGCTAACGGTTGCTGTACACTTATAGTTCAAGTCAAACAGACGTTTTGATTCGTTGGTTTCGTTTTCTTAATGCCACATGGTAGTTAACTGACACGTCGTGCAGATGTGTTTATGCAAATGAAGGCCTGTTTTTTTGTCTTGCCAGGTATTTCTTTTGTTTGGCTTGCCTACTAGCTTTTATATATTGTTTGATGCCTGCACCACATGCTATATGTTACACTAAATAGCCAATGCCAATTTAGCCTGCTCTAGCGTTGGCCTGCCTCGCCACATGTTACTGCATCCCACTTTTGACATTCATATTGTTCTGTTGTTGCTATGTTTACAAAGCTTTGTTAATGTATATGCATTTTGCTATTGATGTTTAATAATTGTATATTTGTATAGCAATTTATGAATATTATATTAGTTAATAACTTCATTATGCATTCATGCACCATCATTATTGCTTGTTATTATTATTTGCCTGTAGAGAAACATACGTACTACGTTACCAACAGGCTGGCCATACCTAACCAAAGGAATCAAGACAAGGATCACAGACTAATGCCATCTGACCTGTCAACTGTCAATCATATCGTTAAACTCAACTGTACTGTGATTCAATACATCTGAACAACCTTCCATGTACCATCTTCTGAATTTAAAGACTGAATTCAAAAACATTAGCATAATGGATGATTGGTGTATCGCATTGAGCCCTGGGCTGAAGTTTTGTATTAGTAGTCGTTGCCTGTATTTTTGTCCAGGAATCTGAAATATAATACCATATTTCCCTGGATTTAGAAGAATATGATTAATACCGTACAGATCTTTGAACTGTCTTAATCAATATAAAAAAATTTAAAAGACCTGTTAATGTTTTGTCGTCATTTGATGATTTGCAAAGAAAAGATAAAGCATTTGAAACTTCAAAATCATCTTTTGAAAAAGTAAATGTTGTACTCGTGAATTACCCTGTACAAACGTATTCATTTGTATTATCACAAAACGATACTCTCGTATCATTTCTTTGAGCATAATCCCGTACATTTGACCTTTTTGAAATGTCCAATTACGTGTTTATCATATAAGAGCAGGGGACGTACAATAAGAGGAGGTATTTCCATTTACAGTATTTGGAAATGACAGAAGGGATGTAATTCTGCACTAAACAGGACTCAAAACACCAAGTGTTTACAACCTTTTCCAGGTTAGTGCGCCCAGTCTCTTGCAATGTGTAGCACAACTTGATTAAGTGATGTTACAACACACCATGTCATGTTTCAGAACACCTTAAATCTGTCCCATAGACCCTTACACCCATGTGTTTCAAAACTCCAGCAAAGTTAAGGTTTCGTCTCCTTAACATTGGTGGCAGCTTAGTTGCCACTAGTTTTAGTGTTACAAAACACTTAATTTTAACAGTGTGTAAGTACAAGTAGAATTGAAGTCCCTAAAAGGGTTATAAAACCTGGAAAAGTACAAACACAAAATACTTTGGAAAATGAATGACAAATTCCAAGTGATTGAATATAAAACAAACAATGAACAAAAGAGAATGAAATGCTGAATAGGAGACAAGTTCATCGCTATGGCGACCGGTGATTAAGCCTTTCCAGTACATTGAACTCACATAACAGTGGGCAGAGATCACACTATTCACATCACTGACACACACTCAAATAGTTCACATCAAACACAGGACAGGAAATAGCAACACTGTTTTTTTTTACCCATGGTCTTTACCCATATTCACAAGTCACGAGAACTGTGCCTTAAAAACAGCCATCATAGATTAGGGTTCCCAGTTTGATTCGTCAGAATACTTTCAGTGAATGGAAGTCATTGTAAACGGGCCAATCCAAACATTTCAATTCACAAAAGGGAATCCCCCCCCAAAATGGTCTGTGCACAGCATTTTAGCAGTAGCCAAAAATCAGACCAAAATTAGGCTAGCACTAATGATACTGTATCAGGGCCTACACAAACGTCTGTCTGTGTAAACCTTGCACAATCCATTACCTACATAAGTTGGCCTATTGCTCTTCTTGACTAATACAACTTCCCTGCAAAAACACCCTGTACAAAAGACAAGGACCCGCCCTTTATTTTGCATGTTCCTTAATGGTAATCAGCTACATCTGTATTTTGACCACGCTGGTCACATTAAGCACATGTTCTCGCTGCTGCTGGGCTGAGATATACATTAACTCCACCCATGCTATCTTGTTTAGGGTGTAGTGGGGGTATCCGTGCCCTTGGTCTGCGTAGGAGTCGTAAAACAGATGGATTTCCCTTTTACAGCAACAGAGAGGAATGTTAATCAGAATAGTAAGTTAACGTACAACCTTTCTTTAGGTCTAATTGAGAGCAGATGATTGCCACTTTACCTCTACTGGGCTAAAATAGTTTTTCTGCAGAAGACTGACGTTTCTTTGGAATCTTGGAATAGAAGAAGACAATACCCCTGGCTCTCCATCATACGTTAGTTATTATCTGAAAGGGTTGATCCCTAGTGCTGTATGCCCCTGAGCCATGCATGAGAACCGCAGCCCCTCCCCTTCCACCCCCACGATCAGGCTTTTGGTCATCAGCGCATTGGGCAGCCCCTCCACCCCAACTGAAAGCCCACTGTCAGCATGTCAACGCCTAAAACACACGCCAACTTACTCACGCACAACCACAAAGTCCCATGCACACCTACAGTATATATATATATATTCAAACACGCTCAAAGGCACGCACATTTATGCAAGTAGTTCCCAAGCACACCCTCACACAAATCCAGTCCTTTTTACAGAGAGGGTGGGGCTTCCCCCTCACACAAACGCCCCACCATACTTCCCAAAAAAATGTGTGTGTATGTGAGGAAGAGAAACAGACAGAGCACAGGCGGTGCAAGCCAGCTTCAGTACATGACCTGAAAGTTTCAAGGGCAAAGGGGGAAAAGATTGATTGAGGATGATGAACGTGATGACAAAGAGCTTGAACAATGTGAGGATGTGTGGTTCTGGAAGAAACTGGAATCTCTAATTAATTCACATCTGACATTTCTGAAGAGGGAGCAAAGTGACAAGAGAGGATACAAGATAGCAGACACTCCCCACCAACTCATTTCTCCATTCACTCAACTGCCAAGCGCTGTACAAGGTAAGCTCCACTCTACCATATAGCCGACAGCATCTCGTTTTACAATAGTTAGCAGTGCACTGGTTGACCTGGAGATTCCTAATCTCATGTATTCTGTTGAAATGGCTTTTTTGCTCGTATGAGAAAGAGATGGTCAAAACCGTAATTATTATGAAAACAAATGATTATTAAGTGAGGTCGTCTACTTTATTGTGAAGTTTTAATTGTCGAAGCAAGACAAAAACTATAACGATTATAAAGTAGACGACTGTAGGGGCATGGTTTTCTGAAACTATGATTTAACCATATTATTTAGTCTTTCTGTGCGCAAATTACGGGGGGAACAAACAGAAATGTGCTTTGAAGAGAGCTCAAACGCTCCTCTTCCAACCCTTAACCAAGTTTTTTTTCAGGATTCGTTGCAAAAAAATCATCTCATGTCATTTTATATTACCTTTGTGATATTGTTAGTCTATGCAACTCTCCCCATAAACTCACCCTCTAATTTGCTGGCTATATATTTTGTGACTGGCAAAGTGCTGATGCTTAAGTCCAGGAAATGGGGAGAGAAAAAAAAAATCACAGCAATTAATGGTGAACTGGAAATGTTTTACAATGTAAAATGTTCCAGCCCAGTCCAGACTGTGGTTTGGTGAGACTGGGACTGATTATATCAGAGAGGAGACCGTTTAAATGTAAGCAGCCATTCAAATAGGGACCTTACGAATTTGTGAGTCAGAAGAGGCATGTTTGCCAATGGTGCTGCTCAGTCATATCGGCTATGTCTTCACTCCCAACACTTCGAGGGGAACAGCGATAGGATAACATTCAACTACAATTTCCTAAGAGGAAACATCTGAGTAAGTAACTATTCCTTAATTACGGTGCATTAGGAAAGTATTCAGACCCCTTGACCTTTTCCACATGTTGTTATGTTAGCCTAACATGGATTAAATTGTTTTTCCCCCCTCATCAATCTATACACAATCCCCCATAATGACAAATAGTTTATTTTTTAAATATTTTTTTACAAAAAACAACAAAAACCTAAATATTACATATTCATAAGAATTGAGACCCTTTACTCAGTACATTGTTGAAGCACCTTTGGCAATGATTACAGCCTCGAGTCTTCTTAGGTATGACACTACAAGCTCGGCACGCCTGTATTTGGGGAGTTTCTCCCATTCTTCTCTGCAGATCCTCTCAAGCTCTGTCAGGTTGGATGGGGAGCGTCACTGCACAGCTATTTCCAGGTCTCTCCAGAGGATATTCGATCAGGTTCAAGTTCAGAGACTTGTCCCACTCCTGCGTTGTGTTGGCTGTGTGCTTACGGTTGTTATCCTGTTGGAAGGTGAACCTTGATGGTCCTGATGTAAGGGATTTCTTCCATTGACGGAGAGGCGGACCAAAGCGCAGCGTGGTTGTTTTGATTCATGTTTTAATAAATCACTTCACATGAACAAACTAACAAAAACAAGAAACGTGAAAACCCAAAACAGTCCTACCTGGTGCAAACACAGAGACAGGAACAATCACCCACCCTACACTCACAGAATATGGCTGCCTAAATATGGTTCCCAATCAGAGACAACGATAATCACCTGACTCTGATTGAGAACCGCCTCAGGCAGCCATAGACTACGTAGACACCCCACAAAACCCCAAGACACAAACACACCACAATAACCCATGTCACACCCTGGCCTGACCAAATAAAGAAAGAAAACACAAAATACTAAGACCAAGGCGTGACACCTGAGCTATCTGGAGCAGTTTTTCATCAAGGATCTCTGTACTTTTCTCCGATCATCTTTCCCTAGATCCTGACTAGTCTCCCACTGAAAAACATACCCACAACATGATGCTGCCACCAGCATGCTTCACCGTAGGGATGGTGCCAGGTTTCCTCCAGGTGTGACGCTTGGCATTCAGGCCAAAGAGTTCAATCTTGGTTTCATCAGACAAGAGAATCTTGTTTCTCATGGTCTGAGTGTCTTTAGGTGCCTTTTGGCAAACTTCAAGCAGGATGTAATGTGCCTTTTACTAATGAGTGGCTTCTGTCTAGCCAATCTACCATAAAGGCCTAATTGGTGGCGTGATGCAGAGATAGTTGTCCTTATCCCATCGCCTCCCCCTTTTTCCTCCAAACATAACAATGGTTGTCATGGACAAACAGTTCTATTCTTGTTTCATCAGACCAGAGGACATTTCTCCAAAAGGTACGATCTTTGTCCCCGTTTGCAGTTGCAAACCATAGTCAGGCTTTTTTTAATGGTGGTTTTGGAGCAGTGGCTTCTTCCATGCTGAGCGGCCTTTCAGGTTATGTCAATATAGGACTCATTTTACTGTGGATATAGATGTTATTGTACCTGTTTCCTCCAGCATCTTCACAAGGTCCTTTACTGTTGTTCTAGGATTGATTTGCACTTTTTGCACCAAAGTACGTTCATCGCTCGGAGACAGAACGCGTCTCCTTCCTGAGCGATATGACGGCTGCGTGGTCCTATGGTGTTTATACTTGCGTACTATTGTTTGTACAGATGGACGTGGTACCTTCAGGCATTTGGAAATTGCTCCCAAGGATGAACCAGACTTGTGGAGGTCTTGGCTGATTTCTTTTGATTTCCCCATGATATCAAGCAAAGAGGCACTGCGTTTGAAGGTAGGCCTTGAAATACATCCACAGGTACACCTCAAATTGACTCCATGATGTCAATTAGCCTATAAGAAGCTTCTAAAGCCATGACATAATTTTCTGGAATTTCCCAAGCTGTTTAAAGGCACAGTCAACTTAGTGTATGTAAACTTCTGACCCACTGAAATTGTGATACAGTTAATTATAAGTTAAATGATCTAGCTGTAAACAATTGTTGAAAAAATGTATTGCGTCATTCACAATGTAGATGTCCTAACCGACTTGCCAAAATGAAGTTTAACAAGAAATTTGTGGAATGGTAAAAGTTTGGACACACCTACTCATTCAAGGGTTTTTCTATACTTTTACTATTTTCTACATTGTAGACTAATAGTGAAGACATCAAAATATATTTTATTTTTGAGATTCTTCAATGCAGCCACCCTTTGCCTTGACAGCTTTGCACACTCTTGGCATTCCCTCAACCAGCTTCATGAGGTAGTCAACTGGAATGCATTTCAATAAAAAGGGGTGCCTTGTTAAAAGGTCATTTGTGGAATTTCTTTCCTTCTCAACGCGTTTTAGCCAATCAGTTGTGTTGTGACAAGGCTGGGGTGGTATACAGAAGATAGCCCTATTTGGTAAAATACCAATTCCATATTTGTCACGCCTTGGTCATGGTATTTTGTGTTTTTGTTATATGTTTGGGTAGGCCAGGGTGTGACATGGGTTTATATGTTGTTTTCGTATTGGGGTTTGTATAGTTGGGATTGCGGTTGAGTAGGGGTGTTGTTAGGCTGGGCTGCCTGAGGCGGTTCTCAATTAAGAGTCAGGTGCTTCTCGTTGTCTCGGATTGGGAACCGTATTTAGGTAGCCTGAGTTTGCGTTGTATTTCGTGGGTGATTGTACCTGTCTCTGTGTATGTCACCAGATAGGCTGTAATTTGTTTCACGTTCCGTTTGTTGTTTTGTATTTCTCCCAGTTATTTCATGTATCGCTATTTCCTTTATTAAAGCACATGAGTAACCTACACGCTGCATTTCGGTCCGACTCTCTTTTTACAAACGAAGAACGCCGTTACAATATTATAGCAAGAACATCTTAAATAAGCAAAGAGAAACAACAGTCCATAATCTGCAACTTTGCAAGACTGTTGGAAAAGCATTCCAGGTGAAGCTGGTTGAGAGAATGCCAAGAGTGTGCAAAGTTGTCATTAAGGCAAAGGGTGGCTACTTTGAAGAATCTCAAATATTTTATGATTGGTTTAACCCTTTTTTGGTTACTACATGATTCCATATATGTTATTTCATAGTTTTGATGTCTTCACTATTATTCTACAATATGGAAAATAGTACAAATAAAGAAAAACCCTTGAATGAGTAGGTGTCCGAACTTTTGACTGGTACTGTATATTTGCAGAAATGTCTAAAAACCTGTTTTTGCTTTGTCATTATGGAGTACTGTGTGTAGATTGATGAGGGAGGGGAAATTATTTTAGAATAAGCCTGTAACATAACAAAATGTGGAAAAAGTCAAGGGGTCTGAATACTTTCCAAAAGCACTATATACTGCTGCTATAGTCAATACTGACCTATTTGGACTACCAGGGGAAGCAGCGTGTTGCACACCCACCCACAGGTTGCTATGGTTATGATGAGCAACATGCAACATAACGCAAAAATTATTCAAACCTAATCCAAATGGTATGATACCAATATTTTGATAAGAAACTGGAACTAGGCTATGTTATTTCTACTTTATAGAGAGAAACTCAAAGCAAATAGGCTACATACTAACTGAACACAAAATCTATTGAAATGGGTAACATCTGGGAAACTCCAGGAACGGTTTTATGTTCCTACTTCTTTGATGTAATAATAAAATCCAATTCCTCTGTGGCTGTGTTCAATGGAAGGACAAACACGCTGGTCTTTCAAACACTCCATCTGCACTTTAAAATAACATTCCGCTGCCATTGGACTTTAATAATGGACCAGGGTCTATATGGAGAGAGAACCAAACCGACAATAATATTCGCAGAGCTTTGTATATGCTGCTTCCTCTGCCATTACAAACAGTCCAAACAGTCCACAGCCCCAGAATGCTGCAGTCACCCTGTATGCTAAATGCTGTGGCTATCCTTTGCCTAGAACACTTGTGGTGGTGAATTAAGCCACACTTAAAAGTATTATACAGTATTTTATGCTGAATTTTGCACTTCTTGTACTGGTACTTTGAAACTTTGATTCAATTACTACACTTCAGAAAGGATTCACGCCTCTTGACCTATTCCACATTTTGTTGTTACAGTCCTAAATCAAAATGGATTCAAATTTACATTTACATTTAAGTCATTTACCCATCTATCCAGAAACAAATTGGTGCCCCATAAGACATCCAGTGAACATTTGTTTTACAATAGTTTTAGCTAATTTTTATTGAAAAGGAAACTTTATCCTATCCTGACCAAAAGTAGGTGGGGTTTCAGGTGTCTCCGGAACATCTGATTGACTCAGAATCATGAGCATTAATAGGGAGTTTGTCCCACCATTGGGGGCCAGCTATAACAGTTTTGACTTTCCACTAGGTTGAAACATTGCTGCGGGAACTTGTGGTAGGGAGGCTTCAGGCCAGAGGTTCAGTGCCCTTGTTTGGGTGTAGGGCCTGATCAGAGCCTGGAGGTAGTGAGGTGCCGACTGATGTTGTGGCAAGCACCATGGTCTTGGCTAGCGGATGGCGTTCAACTTCATCCCAAGGTGTCTGAGGGGGTTGAGGCCAATCTGTGCAGACCAGACAAGTTCTTCCACATCTGATGAGTTGTAAATGGCACTGGCAGGGAGCCCAGCCAACAGCTTTGTGCAGTAATCCAGACGGGCATGACAAGTGCTGGAACAGGAAAGGTTGTTCCTAACTGTGAGGCAGTTGGCACAGAATCGTCTAGAATGTCATTGTAGCTGTATGAAGATTTCCCTTCACTGGAACTAAGTGGCCTAGTCCGATGTTATGAAAACAGCCACAGACCATGTTCATCCAGGAACGCCAAGGTTCTTAGCGCTCTGGGAGGACACAATGGAGTTGTCAACTGATGGCGAGATCATGGAATGGGCAGTCCTTCCCCGGGAGGAAGAGCAGCTCCGTCTTGCCGAGGTTCTCCTGAGGTGGTGATCCGTCATCCACATTCATATGTCTGCCAGACATGGTGAGATGTGATTCACCTGGTCATCAGAAGGGGGAAACTGCTTCAGAAGATTAATTGTGTGTCTTCACCACTCCAGCTAACATTTGGCTTTGTGCATGGTGATCTTAGGCTGACAGAGCCAAGTGACTAATAAATAAAAATAAAATTATTTCACCCATCTACACAACAGTTCTTGTAATGACAAAGTGAGACATTTGTTTTTCAGTTTTAGCTAATTTATTGAAAAGGAAAGACACTTTGACCAAAAGTATGTGGACAGCTGCTCAGCATCTCATTCCAGAATCATTGAGCAAATTGGAGTTGGCCCCCCTTTGCTGCTATAACAGTCTCCACTCTTCTGGGAAGGCTTTCCACTAGACGTTGAAACATTGCTATAGCAGGGCAGACTTTGCTTCCATTCAGCCACAAGAGCATTAGTGAGGTCGATGCCTGATTGAATTAGGTCTGGCTCTTCAGTAAGGCCATTCTACATCCCAATATTTGTCTGATGGGGTTGAGGCCAGGGCTGTGCAGACCAGATTTTCCAATACATCCTGTCAAAACATTTCTGTAGTGGACCTGTGGCTGAAATAGCATTGTCACAAACAGGAAAGGTTGTTCCCATAACTGTTGCCATAAAGTTGGAAGCACAGAATCGTACTAGAATGTCATTGCCACTGTAGTCAATATTTGACTTCACTGAACTAAGTGGCCTAGTCCTAACTATGAAAAACAGCCAAGACCATTATTCCTCATCCATTCAAACTTCAAAAAGCCACTATGCATTTGGGCAGGTAGCGTTGGGCATCTGCCAAACCCAGATTCATCCGTCGGACTGCCAGATGGTGAAGTGTGATTCATCACCCCAGAGAATCATGTCCAATCAATTGAATTTCCACTGCTTCAGAGTCCAATGGCAGCGAGCTTTACACCACTCCAGCTAACATTTGGCTTTGTGCATGGTGATCTTATGGAAATAGGATGTTCACCATGGAAACCTATTTCATGAAGCTCCAGGCACAGTTCATCTGCTGACGCTGGATTACTGCAGTTTGGAATTTCAGGTCCTGCCTGTGAGGACAGACACTTTTAACTCATCCAGAACGCTTCAGCACTCAAGAGGTTGCTGTTCTTTGAGCAAATTCGTGGCTGAGCTGTTGTTGCTCCTAGACATTTCCATTTCACAATAACAGCACTTACCGTTGACCGGAGCAGCTATAGCAGGGCAGAGATTTGACTAACTTACTTGTTGCAAAGCTGGCATCCTATGACGATGCCTCATTGAAAGTCACTGAGCTCTTCAGTAAGGCCATTCTACAGCCAATATTTGTCTATGGAGATCGCATGGCTGTGTGCTTGATTTTATACACCTGTCAGCAAGTGGTGTGGCTGAAATAGCTTAATCCACAAATTTGAAGGGGTGTCCACATACTTTTGGATACAAACTCCCTCACGAAGGACATAAATCAATCACGCCACTGAGTCAATATATGACACAGTGATTACCCAGTCTTTTTAAGGTAATACCTAAGAGCTGGATAAATGTACAATATTTGCACATTATTCTTCAAAAACAATTCAAGCTCTGTCAAGTTGGTTGTTGATTATTATGTAGACAGGTCCCACAGTTGTTCTCATCATGTCCAATCAATTGAATTTACCACAGGTGGACTCCAATCAAGTTGTAGAAACATGTGAAGGATGATCAATGGAAATAGGATGCACCTGAGCTCCGTTTTGGAGTCTCATAGCAAAGGGTCTTAAGTAAATAAGGTATTTCTGTTTGGTATTTTTTAGAAATTTGCCCAAAATTCTAAAAACCTGTTTTCGCTTTGTCATCGCTGAGAATAAAAAAAACAATAATCATTTAGAATAAGGCTGAAATGTAACAACATTTGGAAAAAGGTTATAGGGTCTGAATACTTTCTGAAGGCACTGTATACTGTAATTGTATATGAAGGTTACAGAGATGATGTAGTCATTCAAAAATATTGCACACAAAGTGAGTCCATGCAACTTATGTGATTTGATAAACACATTTTTACTCGTGAACTTATTTAGTCTTGCCATAACAAAAGAGTTGAATACTTACTGACTCAAGACATTTCAGCTTTTTATTCTTAATTAATTTGTAAACATTTCTAAAACCATAATTCCACTTTGACATTATGGGGTATTGTGTGTAGGCCAGTGACACAAAAATCTCAACTTAATCCATTTTAAATTCATGCTGTAACACAACAAAATGCGGAAAAAGTCAACGGGTGTGAATACTGTCTGAAGGCCCTGTAGAAAAAAGGGTTCCAACAGGGTTCTGCAGCTGTCCCCATAGGATAACTGTTTTTGGTTCCAGTGAAAACTATTATAGGTTTCATGTAGAACCCTCTGTGGAAAGGCTTCTATGTGGAACCCAAAATGTTTCTACCTGGAACCAAAAGGGGTTCTTGAATGGGTTATCTCCCAATCTGGCCCTTAAACCATCACGGTCACCTTACGATTGGCTCATACATCCTCCCTCCTCTCCCCTGTAACTATTCCCCAGGTCATTGCTGTAAATGAGAACGTGTTCTCAGTCAACTTACCTGGTAAATAACAAATTAAATTAAAATTAAAATGGAGACAGTCGAAGAAGCCCTTTTTGGTTCTAGATAGCACCTTTTTTGGTAAGAGAGTAACATGTCATAAGTGCACAGGTTTTTCCTCACAATACTTGGTTATTTCACTTTCCTTCAGCTTACTTGAAGTATTTACTGTGAGTAGCTCTGGATAGGAGTGTTTGCTAAACTGACAAAAAAATAGTTGTAAAAAATGCCAGACCTTTAAACTGGTGTTAGACTGGTGAACTAGTATGTCTGTTCAGATGGTACTGAGTGTTGGAATAATTTGGTAAGAATGTCGGGTGAGAAATGGACCTTTCTATCTTTAGACTCTGGGAATTTCCTAGAAATAATAGCCTAGCCATTGTGGATCCAATCAAAGAAAAAAATCACATGAAATCAAAAACATCACAATCTGGCAGTATTTTCGAGTTTACCCTCATTTGAACAGAAAGTTGTTCATTTTTGCTACTATTAAGTTAACAGTCCCATTAAGCCATTAACTTAACGATTAAGTACTATTAAGTCAACAGATGGACTGATTCCAGTACTTAACGGGAGATGCTAAATGTAGCCCATTTAATGGTCTATTTAGCTCACACCCTCCCATGCGCGTGATCCCAATTTAACAAGACACAATTTAAAGAATCGATGCTGCAGCCGTATTTGTCTAATATATTTTTAACCTCACTTGAATTTGATTTATTAGGTCTTATTTTAATGTGGATTATTTTATTCAGTGTCACACATATTGCTTTATAAACTTGACATGTTGTTTGGGTGTGCTAAGGCATCAAATAAAGCAACCCCACTGGGCACAGACGTGAATTCAACGTCTATTCCAGGTCGGTTTAATGCCATTTCATTGAAATGACGTGGAAACCATGTTGATTCAACCAGTTTGTGCCCAGTGGGTAACTATTCTTTTGATCTTTTCTAGGAGCATCAATGGACCTGCCAATCAACCTCATCTTTCTCCTCCTTCTTGCCATCAGTGGAGTTCTTGGAGCGTGCCCAGATGGATGCCAGTGCAAAGACAACAAAATCCTTTGCCATGGCAGGTCAATCACAGAGTTTCCCTCCTCAGTGCCTGGTTCCACTACCACCTTCTACATCTCCAACACCAACATCACTGCTCTCAAACCTGATGACTTGGCTGGTTTTGCCGAGGCCCTTGGCATCTTTGTGGTCAAAGACACTGGGATCAGAGAAGTATTCCCTGGCACCTTTGACCTCACCCATAACTTGGGTGCCCTGGGCTTCACAGGCACTGTGCTGAATGACCTGCCTGAGGCCCTGTTTCTAAATCTGGTGAAGCTGGAATCTCTGACTCTGAGCGGCAACAAGTTCCTGGTGCTTCGCCCCGCCTGGCTCAACTCCCTCGCTGCTCTGAGGACCCTGGACTTCAGCAAGAACCTCATCACGTCTGTACCAGAGAAGGCCTTTCGCTCTGTCACTCAGCTGGAGCATCTCACCCTGGCCAGGAACAGCATCAACCAACTCTACAGGGACACCTTCAGGGGCCTGAGCAAGCTCAAATCCCTGCGTCTGAACCGGAACGCTCTTAGGGTGATCCCTGCTGGAGCGTTTGATGACCTGGTAAGCCTGGAGGAGCTCTCTCTGCAGGATAATGCCATCACTCATCTCCCCGCTAACCTGTTCTCCCAGCTGCAGAGGCTAAAGAAGCTTTATCTCTCCAGCAACCGGCTAACTTCCCTCCCAGAGGGGATTCTCCTCAACCTCCCTAACCTGGCACAGATCTCCCTGTATGAGAACGAGCTCCAGAGTCTGTCCCCAGGAGTGTTCGGCCCCATGGCCGTGAGGGAGCTGTGGCTGTATGACAACCGGCTGACCCACCTGGAGGAACACACCTTCAGCAACCTGACCCAGCTGCGTCTGCTGGTACTGAGCCGGAACCAGATCAGCTCTGTGTCTCCCGGGGCCTTCAGTGGGCTGGCAGAGCTGGGGGAAGTGTCCCTACACACCAACCTCCTCACCAGCCTGCAGGAAAACACCTTCCAGGGGCTGCATAAGCTGGTAAACATCTCCCTGGAGCACAATTACATCCACTCCCTTCCTGCCAAGCTTCTCCAGGGCCACTCCCACCTTGGCCAGCTGGACCTCCACAACAACTCCCTCCTCAACCTGCCCTCAGAGCTCCTCAGCACCCTCACGGTGGCCAATGAGGTGCTGCTCGCTGAAAACCCCTGGAAGTGTGACCAGGACATCGTGCCACTGCGGGACTGGCTGACACAGAACCCCACCAAGACTAACCTCAGTACTGTGGTGTGCCTCACGCCCTCTGTCTTAAGCGGTGACAGCATAGCCGAACTGACTGACGAGGAGTTGATGTTGTCCACTCCGACCGCCGTCCCTGATATCACCCCGACAGAGAAGAGGAGGAAGCCCCACACCCCCGCTCCCAAGTGGAGCACCCCCTCCCCTGCTGCAGAGGCCACGCCCACCCAGGAGCAGGGGGAGGACACCAGCAGTGGGCAGGGGAACGGAGAGGGTGTGTCCAGGAACACGCAGATCATTATCATCGCGGTGGTCTGCACCGCCATCATCACCAGTCTCATTGTCTGCTGCGTCTGCTGGAGGAGGAACAACAGAGGCAGCCGCAACCTTGGCCGCAGGAACAAAAACAACTCGGTCATCTAGACTGGCCCAGAGGCCTGAGAACCACATAGGAGGTGTACTGTACAGTTATGCTGAGCATGCCAGAGCAAACATCCTGATGCAGCTGTTCCCAAACATCTTAGCACAGGAACCCATCATGTCTCTATCATGTCCCTTCAAGAACTCATGACCAAGGACAGACTAGCTGGGGCCTGATCCTTGGGGAACTCTACTTTGATCAAATAAGTTATTCTGATTGGGATCCCATAATATTATAACTAAACAATTTTGCAAGTCCCTCTTCAGCAAGCTTTCTGAGGTTTGAACAATATTTTGCACAAATAACCAAAAAGGACATCTCATAAACCAACAATAATCATCTGGAAATTGCATGGATGGTAAATGCACAAAATGCCATTCATATTTTTTTTGATACTGGTAAAAAAGTTGAACGTATACAACTGAAGTCGGA
Organism: Oncorhynchus nerka; assembly: GCF_034236695.1. Taxonomy (NCBI): domain Eukaryota; kingdom Metazoa; phylum Chordata; class Actinopteri; order Salmoniformes; family Salmonidae; genus Oncorhynchus; species Oncorhynchus nerka. The sequence goes on along the minus strand of NC_088419.1, from coordinate 49,860,004 downwards.
AGTCACCATTCATGTGGGTTGGAGTCATTAAAACTCGTTTTTCAACCACTCCACAAATTTCTGCTTAACAAACTATTGTTTTGGCAAGTCGGTTAGGACATCTATCACAATTCCAGTGGATCAGAAGTTTACATACACTAAGTTGACTGTGCCTTTAAACAGCTTGGAACATTTCTGAAAATCATGTTATGGCTTTAGATGCTTCTGATAGGCTAATTGATGGATGTATTTTAAGGCCTACCTTCAAACTCAGTGTCTCTTTGCTCGACATCATGGGGAAATCAAAAGAAATCAGCCAAGACCTCAGAAACAAATTGTAGACCTCCACATGTCTGGTTCATCCTTGGGAGCAATTTCCAAACGCCTGAAGGTATCACGTTCACCTGTACAAACAATAGTACGCAAGTATAAACACCATAGGACCGTGCAGCCGTGATACCGCTCAGAAAGGAGACGTGTTCTGTCTCCTAGTGATGAACGTACTTTGGTGTGAAAAGTGCAAATCAATCGCAGAACAACAGCAAAGGACCTTGTGAAGATGCTGGAGGAAACAGGTACAAAAGTATCTATATCCACAGTAAAACAAATCCTATATCGACATAACCTGAAAGGCTGCTCAGCAAGAAACAAGCCACTGCTCCAAAACCGCCATAAAAAAGCCAGATTATGGTTTGCAACTGCACATGGGGACAAAGATCGTACTTTTTGGAGAAATGTCCTCTGGTCTGATGAAACAAAAATAGAACTGTTTGGCTATAATGACCACCGTTATGTTTGGAGTAAAAAGGGGGAGGCTTGCAAGCTGAAGACACCATCTCAACCGTGAAGCACGGGGGGGGGGCAGCATCATGTTGTGGGGGTGCTTAGCTGCAGGAGGGACTGGTGCACTTCACAAAACAGATGGCATCATGAGGCAGGAAAATTATGTGGATATATTGAAGCAACATCTCAAGACATCAGTCAGGAGGATAAATCTTGGTTGCAAATGGGTTTTCCAAATGGACAATGACCCCAAGCATACTTCCAAAGTTGTGGCAAAATGGCTTAAGGACAACAAAGTCAAGGTATTGGAGTGGCCATCACAATGCCCTGACCTCGATCCTATAGAAAACTTGTGGGCAGAATTAAAAAAGCGTGTGCGAGCAAGGATCCTACAAACCTGACTCAGTTACACCAGACAGGAGGAATGGGCCAAAATTCACCCAATTTATTGTGGGAAGCTTGTAGAGGGCTACTCAAAACATTTGACCCAAGTTAACCAATTTAAAGGCAATGCTACCAAATACTGATTGAGTGTATGTAGTCTTCTGACCCACTGGGAATGTGATGAAAGAAATAAAAGCTGAAGTATATCTTTCTACTATTATTCTGACATTTCACATTCTTAAAATAAACTGGTGATCCTAACTGACCTAAAATGTCAGGAGTTTAAATGTATTTGGCTGAGGTGTATGTAAACTTCCGACTTCAACTGTATACTGAACAAATGTAACGTTCAGCATAGTCTTATCACACACCTGCTGTTTTTTTTAGAAGCTGTTTTTTTTAATGATTTACTGACTGGAATTAGGCTACTTACTGTGTCATTTTTCTATAGTGTAATCAGTAGATAAAGGCTGGTTTCATCTACTTGCAAACGATTATGCTCCACACACAAATCAAGTCAAATGACGGACTGTTATATTAAATAAATACACTATATGGTAGTGATATTCTGAAATACTCAAGAGACAAGTCTTCATTGTGTGGCACTGTGTGATAAAGAGCTGTTATCTTTCCACAACAACAACGTGTTGAACTGATGTGTGTGGGGGGGGATTCCCGTCTTCTTCAGCCCATTGTATTTGGTCCAGTTGTATACCAAAATCACTTGTTCCTCGGGAAAACATTGAAGTTTTAAGCCTGACTATTTGAATGAGAAGTTATCCCACTAGTGAAATTTGGTATGCACTCTGAGTAGGCTACACAAAAAAAGATTGATGATCATGTTTATGCCAATGGTTTGTGATGGGGTTGGGAGGGTATCAGATGAAAAACTCTGCCATGACCTTGGCACCCAGAGTTTGTGTGTGGGGGAGATTCTGACTTTATCCTTGGTACATTCCATGTGTTTAACGCAGATTGATGGTATAGGCCTACACTTAGCATTGAAATGTAAGCCACCCATCTAACTGAACACACTTAACAAGATAGAGAATAGATAGTTTGGTTGATGCTGAGAATGGAATGTGTTTTTAAATATATGTTTTTAAATAACATTCTCTGAACATAACTAAAGTAATCTTGTGTTTTTTTTGTAGAGCAATTCCTTTATGTTTCTGAGAACGGAATGAATGTTTTTAACAAAATTCTTAGAACGTTGCTAAACTTTTCTTGCGGTTTTTATGGAAAGCTTTCTTAAAACCCTTTACACTCGTAGGAATTGGCCTAAATGGATAGGGATACATTGAAACGTTTCTTACAGAAGAAACATGAAAAGCATTGAAGAACTAGAGCAAGCACACTTGTAGCTGTTTTGTTTGGAACTCAGCCCTGCATCCCCGCCATCACACAATTACTGTTGTTGTTTAGGCAATCCAAGAATGGTCCATTATAAATCGCAATCTGGGTCAGGTTGGCATCATTTGAAAGCTTGTTCTATTGCCAACTAGCTAAGTTATAAAATACGACATTACAGTCTTAGTCTTTCACAATGCAATTTGGGGAAACAGATCCTAATTTTGGTGCGCATAGAAAGGAGTCATGAGTGCAGTGTTGTAGTACTCGGGAACGGTTGCGGACTTACAAAAAAAAGATTGCTGTTTTGAAAAAGTGCAGTAACTGCAGTCAACGGTGATATTTTGGACACAGTATTTGCAGCATACTGCAATTATCCTTCACTAAAACTGCAGTTATACTGCAGTGTACGTTACAGCCTTGTTATAAAATAGATTAAATAAAAAACATTTCCTCACCAATCTACACACAGTACCCAATAATAACAAAGCAAAAACAGGTTCTAAGAAATGTTGGTAAATGATTAAAGAAGTAAAACCGAAATGCCTTATTTACATAAATATTCAGATCCTTTGCCGTGAGACTCGAAATTGAGCTCAGGTGCATCCTGTTTCCAGATGTTTCTACAACTTGAATGGAGACCACCGTGGTAAATTAAATTGATTGGTTGTGATTTGAAAAGGCACACCCAACGTCCCACAGTTAACAGTGCATGTCAGAGCAAAAACCAATCCATGAGGTTGAAGCAAATGTCCGTTGAGCTCCGAGACAGGATTGTGTCGAGGCACAGATCTGGGGAAGGGTACCAAAATATTTCTGCAGCATTGAAGGTCCCCAAGAACACAGTGACCTCCATCATTCTTAATTGGAAGAAGTTTGGAACCACTGAGACTCTTCCTAGAGCTGGCCGCCCGGCCAAACTGAGCAATTGAGGGTGAAGGACCTTCGTCAGGGAGGTAACCAAGAATCCTGATGGTCACTCTTACAGAGCTAAGGGAGATGGGAGATCCTTCCAGATGGACAACCATCTCTGCAGCAATCCACCAATCAGACCTTTATGGTAGAGTGGCCAGACAGAAGCCACTCCTATGTAAAAGGAACATGACAGCCCGCTTGGAGTTTGCCAAAAGGCACCTAAAGGACTCTCAGACCATGAGAAACAAGATTCTCTTGTCTGATGAAACCAAGATTGAACTCTTTGGCCTGAATGCCAAGCGTCACCTGGAGGAAACCAGGCACCATCCCTACTGTGAAGCATGGTGGTGGCAGCATCATGCTGTGGGGATGTTTTTCAGCGGCAGGGACTGGGAGACTAGTCAGGATCGAGGAAAAGATGAACGGTGCAAAGTACAGAGAGATCCTTGATGAAAACCTGCTCCCGAGCGCCCAGGACCTCAGACTGGGGGCGAAGGTTCACCTTCCAACAGCACAACGACCCTAAGCTCACAGCCAAGACATTGCAAGAGTAGCTTTGGGACAAGTCTCTGAATGTTATTGAGTGGCCCAACCAGAACCCGGACTTGAACCCGATCAGAGACCTGAAAATAGATGAGCAGAGACACTCCCCATTCAACCTGACAGAGCTTGAGAGGATCTGCAGAGAAGAATGGGAGAAACTCCCCAAATACAGGTGTTCCAAGCTTGTAGTGTTATACCTGACCGTGTGGTGCAAAGACAACAACCTCTCCCTCAAAGTGATCAAGACAATGGAGATGATTGTGGACTACAGTAAAAGGAGGATACAGGCTTTGAACAATTAAACTAACACACAATTATACACAACTGCAAAAGGATGGACTCTTTTTAGTTTGAGGTTTAGGGGCTTTAAATCTAGAAAAATACACATACACTCTTAATTTCTTTCAAATGAAGCGTTTAAGCTTTCAGTAAACTTTCTGCAGGTAAAGACATCGCCACCTAAAGGCTACTTTCCTAACTAAATTAAACAAACTCTACTACTACTTCCTAAACCTGCTAGTTCACGAAGAAAATATGTCAATTCATCATTATTCGTTCTCTGAACCAATCTGCTACACTTAGAGAGGAATAATGTCCCCTGCTGCATGTGACTTTCTGGAGCGGGGCCATACCATACAAAATGGTGCATTGTTTAGATCAGACCAGTGACCTTTGACACAGCGCTACTGTATTCTGTATCTCATAGTGCGTTCTGGAACTCACTGAATCACTGATCATGGCATAACCAACCAAAGAGCGCATACACATTTCAACTGGAAGTTAACATGACAAAACAGAAACCGTAGCTACTGTAATTGAACCTTACTGTATATGGACACATACTGTGTAATAGCTTAATTGATTATTAGAAAATAAGAATAAAGAATACAGTACTAAAGCATACATAACACCACTGCCATAAGATTCAGAGTTCTAGTATAGCCCCCAATATGTGATCTATGGGCTCACAGCTCTGTTCCTTCTTATCTCTGACAGCAGAGGGTTCTCTAGCCACGCCCCATGTTGCCTCTGGTAGGCACCTAGCACACTGGTAGCCTGCTTTGGGAGTTAAATCAAAGATAGGCGAGATCAGGTGAGTCCATTCCAGCCAATGAGAGGGCAGATCCGTGTGTGAACAACAGGCACAACGCCGACATAAAGTTGTTTTATTCAAAAGTTGCCAAAATGCCACGTACATCCACTTACATCCGTGCATTCTTAAAAACCGAACCCTTACGAAATTTCTATTCGATCAAAAAAGCCTCAGGTAGCAAATGAGCAATTACACTTTATGTTGACAAAACTTGTCTATCTGTCATTGACATGCAAAAAGTTTTGGAACAAAGGTCAAAAGTTTTGGAACACCTACTCATTCAAGGGTTTGTTTTTATTTGTACTTTGTAGACATCAAAGCTATGAAATAACACATATGGAATCATGTAGTAGCCAAAAAAGTGTTCAACAAATCAAAATATACTGTATTTAATATTTGAGATTCTTCAAATAGCCACCCTTTGCCTTGATGACAGCTTTGCACACTCTTTGCATTCTCTCAACCATCTTCTGTCATGTATTGTCATGTTATGTCTTGTTCCTGTTCTTTCTCTTCTCTTCGTTTCCCCCTGCTGGTCGTATTAGGTTACCTTCTCTCCCTTTCCTTCCCCCAGCTGTTCCTCATCTCCTCTAACTACCTCGTTTACTCTCTCTCACCTGTTTCCTTTTTTCCCTCTGATTAGGTCTCTATTTCTCTCTCTGTTTCTGCTTCTGTCTTTGTCAGATTCTCGTTTGCTTCACCCTTGTCCTGTCCTGTCGTAATCTGCCTCTTCATCAGATGCTACGTGTGATCAGGTACCTCTGTCCTCTACTACCCGCGCCTACCCGGAGAGACCAGCAGTCTGTCGGCGCTAACCCTGCTATTCTCCTCTGCTGCTAGAAGGGGACTCTCCTGTTAAGATCAGAGGACTTTATAATTTGTTTGTCGCCCTCTCTGCGGGTTGTCTATGTTGTCAATCGATACATCTGAAGAGGATCTATGTCTTCCCTGTGTTTTGACATTAAAAGACTGTTTCTGTTAAAGCGCTTTTGGGTCCTCACTCACCTGCATAACATCTTCATAAGGAATTATTTTCCAACCGTATTGAAGGAGTTCCCACATATGCTGAGCACTTGTTGGCTGCTTTTCCTTCACTCTGCGGTCCGACTCATCCCAAACCATCTCAGTTTAGTTGAGGTCAGGGGATTGTGGAGGCCAGGTCATCTGATGCAGCACTCCATCTCTCTCCTTCTTGGTAAAATAGCCTTTACACAGCCTGGAGGTGTGTTTTGGGTCACTGTCCTGTTGAAAAACACATGATAGTCCCACTAAGCCCGAACCAGATGGGATGGCGTATTGCTGTAGAATGCTGTGGTAGCCATGCTGGTTAAGTGTGCCTTGGATTCTAAATGAATCACAGACAGTGTCACCAGCAAAGCACCCCCACACCATCACACCTCCTCCTCCATGTTTTACGGTGGGAAACACAGTTCATCCGTTCACCCACACCGCGTCTCACAAAGACACAGCGGTTGGAACCAAAAATCTCTAATTTGGACTCCAGACCAAAGGACAAATCTCCACCCTTCTAATGTCCATTGAGATCAGGCGCGGCAGGTAGCCTAGTGGTTAGAGTTGGACTTCAAGATCAATTCCCCGAGCTGACAAGGTTAAAAAAGGATCAAATATTTAATTTTAAAAAATCTGTCGTTCTGCCCCTGAACAAGGCAGTAATAAATAATACATAAAAATATGTTCTTAACTGACTTGCCTAGTTAAATAAAGGTAAAAGATATATATTTTTTAATTCTCATGTTTTTTGGCCCAAACAAGTCTCTTCATCTTATTGGTGTCCTTTAATAGTGGTGTCTATGCAGCAATTCAAACATGAAGGCCTGATTTACACAGTCTCCTCTGAACAGTTGATGTTGAAATGTGTCTGTTACTCGAACTCTGTGAAGCATTTATTTGGGCTGCAAGTTCTGAGCCTGGTAACTCTAATGAACATATCCTCTGCTGCAGAGGTAACTCTGGGTCTTCCATTCCTGTGGCGGTCCTCATGAGAGCCAGTTTCATCATAGCGCTTGATGGTTTTTGCGACTGTACTTGAAGAAACTTTTAAAAGTTTTTGAAATGTTCCGTATTGACTGACCTTCATGTCTTAACGTGATGATGGACTGTCATTTCTATTTCCTTATTTGAGCTGTTCTTGCCATATTTTGGACTTCGTCTTTTACCAAATAGGGCCATCTTCTGTACACCCCCATACCTTGTCACATCACAATTGATTGGCTCAAATGCATTAAGAAGGAAAGACATTCCACAAATGAACCTTTAAGAAGGCACACCTGTTAATTGAAATGCATTCCAGGTGACTACCTCATGAAGCTGGTTGAGAGAATGCCAAGAGTGAGCAAAGCTGTCATCAAGGCTGGCTATTTGAAGAATCGCAAATATAAAATATATTTAGATTTGTTTAACACTTTTTTGGTTACTACATGATTCAATATATATTATTTAATAGTTTTGATGTCTTCACTATTATTCTACAATGTAGAAAATAGTAAAAATAAAGGAAAACCCTTGAAACTTTTGACCGGTAGTGTATATATATTCATTGACATATTTTGGGCAGAGTAAACCCTCTACAAAACTGTGCGTTTGCCTGACTCTCTCTATAACTGTCCTGATCGCCTCTCTCAGTTATAAGCCTACAGACAAGAGAAAATAATCAGGCTTAGCTGTTTTTTTATGTTGGATGGCATATAAATGACCTAGCATTAAATGGCTCCAGTGTATGCTGTCGTTGCTCTGCTTAGCACTTAGCGTTTTGCTGCAGGTATCACTTTAGAGATCCCTTTTCTTTGTGAATCAATGCAACTTTTGAATATATCAAGTTAAATGCCATATCAAAACGAAATATTTCCATAAAAAGTTATATATATATTCAGGAAAAATGGGCTAGCGGGCACATAATCTGTCTTCTGCCTTTGTGGTTTGGGTATTAGTCTCAGTCCTGTGAGAAGGAGACTGACTGCCCCAAAGAGAACCAGAAAGTTGATGGCAAGGATGTATCACAGATCCCGGTAACTCTGAAAGCAGGTGCCACAGAGGTATTCTTTGTGGATAGTCAAATCACTGTCATCACAAAGGGGGCCTTCACCACCAACCCCCAGTTGGAATAGGAGGAGTTTGTTGTCTGGACATAGGATCGTTTGATGGCCTTAAGAAACCGAGAGAACTCCAGTTACACATAAACGAGATTGACACAATCGAAGAGGGATGTTTGATGACCTTGAAAACATTCAGATCCTCCATCTGGCCAAAAAACACCTACGCCCTGTTCTCAAAGCTGCACAAACTGCAGGTACTGAGACTCAGTATGACAACCAATTGACCGCCGTTCCGGACGGGATATTAGAAAGTCTATCCAAATATGAAGGAGATCACTCTACGTGGTAACAATATCACCGCAATCCCACCCAAATTGTTCCCGCATACATGTAAAGACAAATTAAACAAGATACTTTCGGGCAATAATCTTTTGACTGAACTGTCTCTGAGATGTTTGTGGGCTTTCCTCTGCTTAAAACATTGACACAACAGGAAAATAAACTTGCAAGTCTACCTCCTGTCCTCTCTCGTTTTACTGTGGATATAGATACTTTTGTACCTGTTTCCTCCAGCATCTTCACAAGGTCCTTTGCTGTTGTTCTGGGATTGATTTGCACTTTTCGCACCAAAGTACGTTCATCTCTAGGAGACAGAACGCGTCTCCTTCCTGAGCGGTATGACGGCTGCATGGTCCCATGGTGTTCATACTTGCGTATTACTGTTTGTACAGGTGAACGTGGTACTTTCAGGCATTTGGAAATTGCTCCCAAGAATGAACCAGACTTGTGGAGGTCTACAATTTTATTTCCGAGGTCTTGGCTGATTCTTTTGATTTTCCCATGATATCAAGCAAGAGGCACTGAGTTTGAAGGTAGTTCTTGAAATACATCCACAGGTATACCTCCAATTGACACAAATTATGTCAATTAGCCTATCAGAAGCTTCTAAAGCCATGACATCATTTTCTGAAATTTTCCAAGCTGTTTGAAGGCACAGTCAACTTAGCGTATGTAAACTTCTGAGCCACTGGAATTGTGATACAGTGAATTATAAGTGAAATAATCTAAACAATTGTTGGAAAAATTGCTTGTGTCATGAACAAAGTAGATGTCCTAACCGACTTACCAAAACTATAGTTTGTTAACAAGACATTTGTGGCGTGGTTGAAAAAGGAGTTTTAATGACTCCAACCTAAGTGTATGTAAATGATAAGAGAATTGTGTTCTCCAGGTACATCACCAAATTTAATTATATTACTCTCAGTCTGCAAACCAGAATTTGTAAAATCCTGGTCGAATGAAACAGACGGAGGCCCAGCTAAATAGTCAAAGGTTTATTCACGGAACGTTCTGAAGTCAAGAATACAAATCAATTCCTTTTATACTGACTTCTCACGCCCACACATACACACAAACATACGCACACACATACACACAAACATACGCACACACATGTCCTGCTACGCACACACTGTCTGTCTCACTTCCCAACCAACAGAGATGGTGACCTTGTCCTTGAGATGTACTCCCCGTTCTCTCCCAAATCTCTAGTCAGGTCGGGACCAAGCTCAGGCAGTCTGAGTTTGAAATACCATAAAGGCACATTGTTTTACCCTAATTCTGACTAGGACTACACATTTATTGATTATGATTTTATACATTCTAATCAATTCCATACAAGTATATGTTTCAGGGCGGAATATTCTAATCATTCAATTAACAGACAATCCTCACCTATCAGTAAACTTCCGACTTCAACTGTAGGCCCCGTTTCTCTCTTTTGAAATTGAAGGTCTGTGTCTAACAACATTGCCAGTTCAAGCACTGTATGGATAACAACCATTAGATACAGTCTAATATGCTAACTACCTAACCCGCCATTCAAAGTCTACGAGAATGCAAACTATGTCGGCTTCCGAGTGCTTACGCTATGTGTAAACAAATGTTTACATTTTGTTTTCAAGAATTTTCCTCAACCTAGAATTTACATAGCTTTCAAATTATATCCACCTCATTTAATAGTTTTGACAAATATAGTTTATATTTAACTAAGTTTTGTGAATGGGCCGGAAGGAGGAAGGAATCACGTTTGATCAGGAACTGGGTCAATTACAAGGTGATAGGAGGAGCAGGCCTATATTTCCTTCATAACGTTACATCTTAAATGGCAAAGTAATATGTGCCATTTGCAATAACTTTGTTAGACTATATTTGATTTAAAAAATATATAAATAGTTATATTCTATAACTAATTCACGATTGGCTTAATTTAGTTACATATTTCAAATATTGACAGTGCAGGGATATCTTTCCCGATAATGATAAGAAATGACCATACTTTTTCGGACAAATTGTAATTAATGGATTACATAAATTAGAAACAACATTTTTAGTTGAGTAGGCTAAACCAACACTAAACCAACACCATTCATAAAAAGTGTAGGGTCAATTGCCACAGTACATTTCCTTTGGTAAACAAGGAAATATTTTATTTAAATTGGAAAGAATCATTTTCCAATAGTTAAATCTATCCTTGGTATGTAAGAGCTGATGTTTTAATTTATACAGATGATAATACCCATCGGAGGGGCGAAAATATCTTCAAAGATGTTAACAGCAAGCAGGACAAAAAAATGAACACTGACATCAGCTTTAGGGAGCAGTAGTTTGGTGGCCAATGACAGTTGAAATTGAGATCAGGTGTTCAGGTGATATTTAGCATATATTGATGGTTTAACGAGAGATTTGTTAGTACACTGGCCAACGCTGGTTGCAATAGGCCCAATGTGTTTACTCATGACTACAAAGTTATTTAACATACCTTTTTGCCACGGTGTGCCGTACTGAACATGAGTCCGTGAGTGAAACATCATGTTGCTTTTGACACAGGGTCCATCTGACACAGGGAAACTGAGCAGTCACACCGCCTAATTCTACATCCGGGACAGAGGGAATTGTGCGGTTTTGTAAGTTTGTCATCAGCGGAGATGGTGTAGATTGACAGAGTACTGGTCGGCCAGTCCAGGTACACTCCTACTCTGTCGGAGCGTGAGGAGTTTACACGTACAGAAGTTTCCTCATGATTCTGCCAGGAAATGTACCAGTCATCAAAGCAGCCCAGACTCCAGGACTTGTCATTGTCTCCAGGCCCAGAAGTCATTAAGCAATCCTCTCCTGCTGATTCCTGAATATGCTACTCCTATAACAGCTTCTCTCCCTCTCTACTCTGCCTCCCAGTAACAGCGGCCAGTCAGACCCGCTCTACATAGCACCTGTGCATAGCCCTCAAACCTTTCTGGGTGATCATGATACTGGTGTTGCAGTAATAGCATCCAGAAGCAATGGCTTTATCTACTGTCAGTCAGAACAGTCAAAACAGACACGGTAAGACGTCAGATTTAGATTGCATTGGCTATATTGATAATTGTAAAAAGTTATCATTTGTGACCTGTTGCGGGTCACTACTTCACAGGAGAGCCATTTGAACGTAAACATATATTCTTTAATCAAAATGCGTTTTTTTTGGCATAAATGCCTTCTGGAACATGTGAACTTTCATATGCCTTAATAACAAACTTGTATGCCATCTGTAAATATAAATACAATTGTTAAATCACGAGCCTAGTTGGTTTAGCCACAGAAAAAGGCAGCAACCTTCCCTCTAGCCATGATTGGCTGAGTAATTGAGTGGGCTGGACATGCTGAGAGATGAGTTTGGATTGGTCTGCCATATAGCACGCTTCTTCTGTCTATTTGAGCTGGTCAGTCTGTGTTGGTAATCCTGTCTAACGCAGCCTTTCATTTTTCATTTATTGCGTAGTAGAACTGCATAAGTGTTGCTCTACACTTTCTCGAGGACAGAGTTTTGAAATCAGTGGAATTCGAGTACGATAACTAAGGAGACGGAGAAAACATATCCCAGAGATAAAACACATCGTAGGCCATATCCCTGGATCATTTCTACCGAATATCTACTGGCTACATGTGCTTATTAACGTCCTGTTTGAGGAAGACTGTCACTAACTAAAATGAAGTAACTTTAGATATCATTAGTAATCCCTTAATCCAGGTAATCACTCTAATTAACATTTATCCTTTACTCTCTCCAACAGTATAAATATATTGCTCTATGTATTCACGCTTCTCTTAGACTAGCAACACAGTACCTTACAGGTTTATTTTCTGAAACACTTACCGTGCCTGTTCTCTCCGTTTTAAACACGATGCTCTCCTCAGTCTTCTCAAAATGTATCCGGAGATTTGAGATGTATGTGTAGAGATGTATGTGTATGTAGAGACGAACATTCCTTTTCCACCCCCCCCCCCCCCCCCCACACACACACACATGGGACTTGCCAAACCTGTACTGCTTCATTCCCTGCGTGATAACCATAGTTTTAACCATCCCCATGCAGGCACGTGTGGTGAGCACTTTCATTGTCGTCTGATGTAATGCACATAATATCTACTGTATATCTCTACATTCTAAAACATGATAATAATAGTTTTCTTTATACACAGTTGAAGATACTATCTATTTTTCTGAAACGAAATACATTTTCTTCCTGTAAGCCACAGTCACGGTAGTAAGGTCTGTCTGCATTGTCTAATCAAATCAAATCCAATTGTATTGGTCACATACACATGGTTAGCAGATGTTATTGCGAGTGTAGCGGAATGCTTACGCTTCTAGATCTGACAGTGCAGCAGTATCTAACAAGTAATACCTAATATCTAACAAATTACACCACAAAACCTAATACACACAATCTAGTAAAGGAATGGGATGAGAATATATAAGTATAAAATATATGGATGAGCAGTGACAGAGCGGCTAAGATGCAATAGACAGTAAGAATATATAGTTAAGGATACAGTATACAGTATATACTGTACATATGAGATGAGTAATGCGAGATATGTAAACATTCTTAAAGTGACATTAAAAGTGACTAGTGTTCCATTCATTAAAGTGGCCAATGATGTCAAGTCTGTAGGTAGGCAGCTGCCTCTCTGTGCTAGTGATGGCTGTTTAACAATCTGATGGCCTTGAGATAGAAGCTGTTTTTCAATCTCTGTTTTTCAATCTCTCTGCACCTGTACTGAACAGGCAGTGGCTTGGGTGGTTATTGTCCTAGATGATCGTTCTTGCCTTCCTGTGACATCGGGTGTTACAGGTGTCCTGGAGGGCACGTAGTTTGCCCCCGGTGATGCGTTGTGCAGACCGCACCACCCTCTGGAGAGCCCTGCGGATGTGGGGGCGGTACAGTAGCTGTACCAGGTGGTGATACAGCCCAGGGATGCTCCCAATGCTCACACAGGATGCGCCCAATTGTGCACCTGTAAAAGTAAGTGAGGGTTTTCGGTGACAAGCCACATTTCTTCAGCCTCCTGAGGTTGAAGAGGTGCTGTTGCGTCTTCTTCACCACACTGTCTGTGTGCTTGGACCATTTCAGTTTGTCCATGATGTGTACACCGAGGAACTTAAAAGTTTCCACCTTCTCCACTGCTGTCCCATCAACATATTTTTTTAAACCTTTATTTAACTAGGCAAGTCAGTTAAGAGCAAATTCTTATTTTCAATGACGGCCTAGGAACAGTGGGTTAACTGCCTGTTCAGGGGCAGAAAGACAGATTTGTACTTTGTCAGCTCTGGGATTTGAACTTAAAACCTTTTGGTTTGCTAGTCCACCGCTCTAACCACTCGGCTACCCTGCCACCCCAGCAGGATAAGGGGGTGCTCCCTTTGCTGTTTTCTGAAGTCCACGATCATCTCTTTTGTTTTGTTGACATTGAGTGATAAGTTATTTTCCTGACACCACACTGCGAGGGCCCTCACCTCCTCCCTGTAGGCTGTCTCATCGTTGTTGATAATCAAGCCTACCACTGTAGTGTGGTCTGCAAACATGATGATTGAGTTAGAGGCGTGAATAGCCACTCAGTCGTGGGTGAACAGGGAGTACAGAAGGGGGCTGAAAACGCACCCTTGTGGGACCCCAGTGTTGAGGATCAGCGGAGTGGAGATGTTGTTTCCTACTTTCACCACCTGGGGGCGGCCTGTCAGGAAGTCCAAGACCTAGTTGCACAGGGCGGGGTCGAGGCCCAGGGTCTCAAGCTTAATGATGAGTTTGGAGTTTGGTGTTGAATGCTGAGCTGTAGTCAACGAACAGCATTCTTACATAGGTATTCCTCTTGTCCAGATGGATTAGAGCAGTGTGCAGTCTGATGGCGATTGCATCGTCTGTGGACCTATTGAGGTGGTAAGCAAATTGGTGTGGGTCTAGGGTGTCAGGTAGGGTGGAGGTGATATGATCCTTGACTAGTCTCTCAAAGCACTTCATGATGACAGGAGTGAGTGCTATGGGGCGATAGTTCAGTTACCTTAGCTTTCTTGGGAACAGGAACAATGGTGGCCATCTTGAAGCATGTGGAGACAGCAGACTGGGATAGGGATTTATTAAATATGTCCGTAAACACACCAGCAAGCTGGTCTGCGCATGCTCTGAGGACGTGGCTAGGGATGTCGTCTGGGCCGGCAGCCTTGCGAGGGTTAACACGTTTAAATGTTTTACTCACATCAGCCATGGAGAAGGCAAGCCCACAGTCTTTGGTAGCGAGCCGCGTCGGTGGCACTGTATTGTCCTCAAAGTGCACAAAGAAGTTGTTTAATATGTCTCGTGTTTGAGCCGTTGAATTGCGACTCCACTTAGTCTATATACTGACGCTTTGCTTGTTTGATTGCTTTACAGAGGAAATAACTACACTGTTTGTATTCGGCCATGTTTCCAGTCTCCTTGCCATGATTAAATTCACGGTATCTAGTTAAGGAAGGTTTTAATAGCCACAGTGGGTACAACATCTCCTATACACTTCCTTATAAACTCGCTCACAGAGTCAGCGTATACGTCAATGTTATTGTCCAAGGCTACCCAGAACATATCCCAGTCCACGTGATCGAAGCAATCATGAAGCTTAGACTCATTGGTCAGACCAGCATTGGATAGACCTAAGCACGGGCACTTCCTGTTTTAGTTTCTGCCTATAAGAGGGGAGCAACAAGATGGAGTCATGGGCGAATTTGCCAAAAAGAGGGCGGGGGAAGGCCTTGTGTGCATTGTGGAAGTTAGAGTAGCAATGGTCGAGGGGGTTACTCGCTCGTGCACTGCAATCGATATGCTGATAGAATGTAGGTAGCCTTGGTAAAAAAAAATACCTTTGTTAAAATCCCCAGCTACAATAAATGCAGTCTCAGGATATATGGTTTCCAGTTTTGCGTAAAGTTAAGTGAAGTTCCTTGATGGCCTTCTTGGTATCCGCTTGCGGGGGGATATACACGGCTGTGATGTTAACCGAGCGGATTCCTCGATAATATGGTTGGTATCTGATTGTGAGGATTTCTAGGTCAGGTGAACAAAAGGACTTGAGTTCTTGTATGTTGTTACAATTACACCATGAGTCGTTAATCATGAAACATACACCCCCACCCTTCTTTTTACCGGAGAGATGTTTATTCCTGTCGGCACGATGCACTGAAAATCCCGTTGGCTGTTTGGACTCAGACATCATGTCCCCAGCTAGCCATGTTTCCGTGAAACAGAGTATGCTACAATCCCGGATATCTCTTTGGAAAGCAACTCTTGCCCTATTTCGTTGACTTTGTTAACTAGGGACTGGACATTATTAAAGTTATAAGACTAATATACTCAGAAGCGGTGGGTGCATACGGATCCTCACTAGAAGACCACTCCGGCACCCCCTCCTCCAGCAGCGTTGTTTTGGGTCGGCCTCTGGAATCAGTTCAAATGCCCTGGGAGGTGCAGGCAAAGGATCCGCTTTGGGAAAGTCATATTCCTGGTCGTTGTGCTGTTAAGTTGACGTCTCTCTGATATCCAATCGTTCTTCCCCGGCTGTATGTAATAACACTTAAGGTTTTCTGGGCTAACAATGTAAGAAATAATACATTAAAAAAACAAAATACTGCACAGTTTCCTAAGGACTAAAAGCGAAGCTGCCATCTCAACACTAAAGGAGCATTAGATGGTGTATTTGGACCATTGTTTTATATATCCACACAACTAACAAACCTCACACATAACAAATAAATCTGTGTCAGCTCCCTGCGGATTCTGGAAGTTGTCACAGTGGCACAGCTGGCATCCACATGGCACATCTGTAGCACGTTACACACAACTTTATCCTCTAGCTATAAACTTTCCCCAGGAAACATTACATGGAAACATCTGCTTAGATGGTTTGCATGTCTGCAATATACTTCAGAAAAACACATATAAGTACTGAGACATTCCTAATATGTACACCAGCATGTGGCATGCAATGTCATTCCTCATCAGCAGGTGGAGCCAGAGATTCATGAGAGGTGGTTCATGGGACAATGAATGGGAAAACTCAGCATGCTGATACCGCACTGTATTTATGTCATCTGAAGTAGACCAATAATCCTACTCGTTACAATTGTGTATAGGGGATGCCTCGGAAAGACATTTGTTCAAAGCACAGATGTTGTATGAAAAGACTGGTTCAGTTCTCAAACGAAATCAGTTCACTGAGCACTTTTAACCACATGGATAAAGTAGTGAAGAAACTGTATAGCACAAAAACATGTTTTGAACCTTTCAATCACACAGGCTGGGGAATCATCAAGCACAAGATACTTGAGTGGAACCCCTGAGAAGGGCTGTGTGTTGGCGGTGACCCAGGTCAGTGCACGGGCATGGCCCTGGAGGGAGGGCGTCTGCTAGCCAACCGCTAAACACCTCAATTAAGCCTTTTATGACGAGCTTAGCTAGCAGCTAGCACAGGTGCAGGACAGGAAGCCAGCCTCATTAACCAAGGAAGAAGAAGAGGGGGAGCATGGGCCAGCGGTGAGGCCACTGTCGTCACATGTTATTGGAGGGCTGAATGAATGCCATTGTCCTTGCTCACAGAGAGGGAGAAGGGGGAGAAAGTGGAGGGGAGAGTTGACCAGTCTTAACCTCTTGCGGGGTAGAGCTGCGACTCTCTCAAGGACTCTTCAAAGCTCTTCAAAGTGCCTGGGACTGTCAGCTGTGTGGATGACAGGGCCCAGGTCACATCATCCCAAATGGCACCCTATTCCCTATTTGGGGCACTACTTTTGACCAGGGTTCTGGTCAAAAGTTGGTTTGTGGGAAATGAGCGGTAATAGTGCAGGCTATGTCATCCATTTGTCCGACTGCCGTCGGCATCAAAGATTATACGATCAACTTGAATAAACACTTGGAGGTAAGGGCAGCACTGGTGTAGAATATGAGCGATATGGATATCACTTTGACCTATTATTGATATCCAATGTAGCAATTGTGTGAATCACACGGCTGCTCTCTCAATGATTTGCACTTTACGAATTGTGTTTGTTGTAGATGGCTGTTCCCAAATCAATCATTGTTTATAAAACCCGTGGACAGTCAGTGAAAAAATGCGCTCTTGCAACAGCTGCAGATCCCAGCCTATAGACTAAAGTTTTAAGGGAGTTCCTCCCTTGGAAACTTCTCCATGGCATTGTGCTCCGCACATACTGTCAACAACAAGTTTAATTTAAGGAGACCACAAGAAGGGCTTTTATTTCTCAATCTAATTCATGCCGATTAAAAGAATTACAATTCATAGGCCCAACGGACACGTGCTTAAACTCGCACACTTTTGATAGACTTTAGTAGCTGCAAATGGTCGAGATATCGAACTTGTCACCCATAGAGATTCTATTAAATGAATGACGTATTCTGATTCCTAAATCTATGGTGCCACCAACAAAAAATGTAAACAATATGCCTGTAGCAAATGCAAACGCATGCCGTTCCAGGAGAGCGGCATTTCTCTTTGAACCGTGTTTTCAACCAATAACAGGAAACGTGACAGACTTTGGTTTTTGAATGTAAATACAGTGTCTTCAGAAAACATTCACGTCCCCTGACTTTTCCCACATGTTGTTGTGTTACAGGGTGGGATTCAAATGGATTGATGGATAATGGTGAATTCCACTTTGACCTGATGGGGTGCTGTGTGTAGATCAGTGACACAAAATGAGTGACACAAAATTAAGTGACATAAAATATGAGTGGCACAAAATTAAGTGACATAAAATATGAGTGGCACAAAAATCAGTGACACAAATGAATCCATTTCAAACTCAGGCTTTAACACTGGAAAATGTGGAATAAGCCAAGGGTTGTGAACACTTTCTGAAGGCACTAATCGTTTAGCCTAATATTTGTATTCTCTGTATGGAAGTAGAAAGCAACGGGTTAGAAGCCTACATCACCCATGAAGTCAAATTCAACATCCCATTCATAGCCATCAAACGTAAACTCTAACATTGATTTATCCTGCAATAGATGTCGTTCAATTGGTAACATTCATTTGTTTTCTTCTTCTAATGCCTCTTAAGGGGAAAGTCATCTAAAAGTAATTGAAAGTAATCAGATTATGTTAGTTACATTACTGATGAACATTTTGGACAGGTAACTAGTAACTGTAGTTTCCGTTTATAATCAAATAACTTAAAGCTGGAATCCTTAGTGGTGAAACTGCCACGTCCGTTTGCGATGTTACAACAGACAAAGAAGTTACTGCAAACAACGAACACTGGTTGGTCCCTCGGACATCACCGAACACCGGATAGAACAGCAGCTGTATGTACTGCAATTTATTATTACGATTCCCCAACTAAATAAAAAAACACCGTGCAGCCGTGAGGTGGCCGTGAGGCGGACAATGGCACTGCTTCCTCTACTGCGGATTCCATCTTGAATGGTAAGGTCAAAGAGTACAAGCAGAGGTATGCACATTTAGTAGGCTATGTCTTTCCATCCTCTTGATTTTATGGAAATTGCTTTCTGACATTATAGTATAGAATAGCCATTAGATGGCAGGATTAGATCATCCTTTCAGACTGACAGCTGACATTGGCTTCATACACACACTCAATACAAATGGCTTTGTAAAATGTGTATACGCATATCTCTTAGACTTTCTGGAACAAATCATGTTATATTTAATATAAAGCATAATCGTTATTGATGCTGTATGTGTTGAGTTCATGTCAAATTATGTTCCTCCTATTTCAATATTCAATCCAAGCATAAATCCCACTGACATACTGTCCCCATTCCCATTCTTTCCACTAGGTGGTGCTGTCTTCCAATGACAACCAACAGAGTTTGCGAGAGATACAGTTCCCCCTGTCCGTTTTCAGTGACCACTGCTATGTCAAAGATGCAATCAGCTCAATTAGAGGAAACGCTAGAGACCCGTAGACATGTACAAATATCAATATGCACGACACCACCGTAGCGCAGCTATAACTCAGAGTACATCTGAGTACATCTGCCAGAAGACCACCAGGAGAAGCTGGATGTAAAGGGCGGATTGCTATATTTATAAAGCCATTCGCATTTCAGCAAAGATCACTTGCATTCCAATCACCGAACGTTTCTATAAATGCCTACACCCAATGCACATTCTTTGCAGCCAAACGACACGTATGGCGGAATGGCATGTATGGCCATTCTGTTTGGAAAATGATTTCCATATATCTTTATGGGCTTTGAGTGTTCATGTCTGAAGATGATACATCCCAGATTGAAAATGTCATCGCTCGGTGTCCTAAAAGGCACCCTATTACCTGTACAGTGCACTACATTTAACCAGGGCCCCCCCAAAAAAGTAGTGCACTACGTAGGGAACAGGGTGCCACTCGGAACGCAGACGTGGCTGTGTGTCACTGCCATGTTTTCCATCTGCAAGGGTTTAGAGTGAGGGGATGGTTCCGTTGTTGATTTGTGCAATGATCGTCCCAAACGAACCACACAGACGTCAGAAGCATCCCTAAAGAGGACGCATCCCAGTTTCACGGTCTACTCAGCGCCTTTCCCCTCGCACGTCAACAGTCAAAACCAGCACATACCCGGAATGCTTGGGAAACTCAACGCAGATTTGAAAGAGCACGGACTCAAACCCACTTGCTCGGATGAAATCATACGCCTGCAACTTCACGCTACCCCGTCCACACACTTGGATGTGTGCAAACAATCCCACGTGTACATGAGCACGCGCGCACACACACTGTATCTGCCACCAGAGATCCATCAAAAAGTGGCCTTGGACATTCTAACGGCTCTTTTTTTTCTTTTTTTTTAAGGTTGAAAGTCATGCGTCCTCCGATACACAACCCAATCAAGCCGCACTGCTTCTAAACACAGCTAGCATCCAACCCGGAAGCCAGCAAGAATATCCCTACCGGCCAAACCCTCTCTAACCCTGGACAATGATGGGCCAATTGTGCATCGCCCCACGGACCTCCTGGTCACGGCCGGTTGAGACAGAGCCTGGGCGTGAACCCAGAGTCTCTGGTGGCACAGCTGGCGCTGCTTGTACAGCGCCCTTAACCACTGCGCCACCCGGGAGGCCCCCCGGCTCTTTTCTTTGAGTGAAAGTAGCCGAAAGTAGCCGAAAGTAGCTGAAACCGTGTGCTTACGAGTTACGTTCTGGGTATGGAGAACCTAAACAAATACAAGGGTTCTCAAGTGAGCTGGCTTCTTTTCCTCCTTCCGTCTCTTTGGAGTTGAGGAGTTTGACAAAGGCAAACAAAATAAGGGCACAGTAAGCAACTTTTCCACGCCAGCAGCCCTGGACACAGCATGTAGCCTGGAGAAAGAGGGGTGGAGGGGGGACAGAGTCAGTCATAGGGGGGGGGGGGGGGGCACAGATGGTAACACCTTGAATACGTCGGACTAAACCCACAGTGTGGCTCGGGGTCAAAGGGCACCGGAGTCGACAAGCGCACACAAACCTGAATGGAAGGCCAATTGTAGCCCCAATTGAAACAAGAGAACAGACAAACAATCCTCACTGGACTATAGTCAAAATCCACATGCAAATAACACCCAGTGGAAATAACTCTTACTGGCATGTTAAAGGGAGAGTTAACCTAAAATACAAAATGACATGTTACGTATTCTGTAAGGAGTCTATGGATAAAGTAAGACAGCAACCCATTGGGTAAGGAAATCGATATGTCATTTTGTACTTATCCCTTTAACTTTGGTGGAATTTCACTGAGTTGCTTGGAGTTTTGGAAGGGTTTTATAACGGGTTTATCGATAAGACTTACTTTCTCCTGTCATTTCCAAGGTTCATTCTGTAAATGGCATCGCTGATCAAAAGTCCCGCCCCACAACCCTTGCGTCTTGGCGAATGTAACTGTGGGGTGTTTTGTTTTGCGTCTCGATCGAAGTACCCTCCACTGACTAACAGTACATCCACAGGTGGTACAAATCCATTACAACCTTACAGTATATCATTCTGTGTGACCTCCACGGACAATCCAATGAGATACTGATGGGATACTCCCCCCCCCCCCCTCCCCCTTTGTCATTTGCTGTGCGTGAATTACCATTCGGGGACACTAAAGATCTATTGAATTGAATTCGATTGAACTGACATTTAATTGAAAATCCTGGTATTGAAAAGTCTGGCACAGTAAAAAAATTAAAAAAACATGTAGATGTGTCTTTATGATAGATCTACATGACAATATGGGGTATGGCTGTAGCCATGGAGATGTCCTCGTTTAGCAGTGTATGTACGTATAGCTCCTCGTTACCAACATTCAATGGATCAAAAGTGATTAGACCTTCGGCTGCAAAGGAAAGCTGCAGTTTTACGATGCAAATCACAAACACGCACAAAAAAAGGGGGGGGGGTTGATATGCAAAACTGGGATTCATTAATGGAATTATCTCCCGAGTCTGAGCTGGAGGCGTGGCGCCACATGCAGAATGGGTTCTGAGTCCGAAATTGCACCTTAATCCCTTTATAGTGCTCCTCTTTTAACCGGGGCTCAAACAGCCATTTGGGACATAGTCTGGGCCTTCTAGAATCAGGGACCCATGTTAATAAAGGGTCTCAGAATGCTGTTCTAGGATCAGGTCATCCCCGGCCATGTGTTCTTATCCATTATGATCTGATTGTAGATCAGCACTCCTATTCTGATACACTGATCAGGTGTTCTCAACCATACAGCCAATAAACCCACTTTAAAATAATACAGGCTGATGATCAGAAATAGTCTAACCAACATTCTGAAATTACTTTTTCAGTTGGCAATGTAAATCAACATTCTGAAAAGAGTTTTAAAGTAGCCATGCAAGGTTTGATGAGTCATGACGATGAGTAGCAACAGATAGCGTTTTAGCCTCAAAACCTTTGTTATATCGTCCTATTCCCCATACACACTCAACACCAACGGTTGGATAGAGAGAGAATCTATGAAGCAAGGGCCCGGGCCCGCTAATTAACCAATTACTAGCACTAATTGCTGGTCTCCTGAGGAGAGGTTAAGGAGTGGGATCAGGGACTCCCTGCGCGCCGCTGGCTGGCTGTCTGCCACCGTGTCATCCATCCTGGGGCCTAATCGAGTTATCATATCAACAAATATCTCATCAGGGGCCCCGCGCCTGACACTCCCAGAAAGAGACCCAGAGGGGGACGACAAATTTCCAGCAGCAGGATACTGGAGCTCGCCTGCCAGGCTGGATGAAAGGGTACCTGCAGCCCCCGGTCAAGCTCCCGTTGGGAGGAACACTCACGCTGGGCAACACGGCCACAACTCTACCCCTCTGCTCTGGAGGTTGGGGGGGGGGGGGGGTTTAGTAGAGGAATGTAGGAATCAATGAGGAATAGAAGGAGGACATTATTTAGTGGGACAAACAATGGCTAGGGAGAGAACACAATGTGGTGGCCATGCAGAGTTTGGAGGGGCGCGCAGGGGGGGAACCCCTGTGGCTGTGAGACTGGGGGGGTGGGGGGGTCAGGGTTATAAGGGCCATGTGGCCCCTGACTGGGAGGAGGTTAATGTACTGTTAATCTGGGGTCAGGGACGCGCCTCGGACCCTCATACATCACTCACTGACAGCAGCAGCACTCACTGATGACCATACCAAATCCTCTGTCATAAATTCTTGGCGGCTGCATGAATGAGGCTCTCTCATCTCTCTCATCTCTCTCTCTCTCTCACTGACCGACGCTACTTGATGTTCTGCACGTTCTAGCTGAGGTGAAAAAAAAAACAGCCGATTGATCAAAATTCGATGCTTGCGGAATACATCGAAGTGGTAGGGTAATGGCAATGGCTTCAAGCAAGTGTGAACGAGTGAGAACAAGAATGAAACGAGCTTGAAAAGGAGCATGTCTGTGCAAGACAAGCTATATCGAGTCAAGACAATGAAATAACTCTTCGATTGTTGTGTTGAAACATGAAGTTAAACCCAACTAAACTAACTGAAGTGCTAGATAGAACTGCAAGGTGATTCATCGAGGTTGAGAACGTTTTGTTATCTCACTCTTTAAAAGAAAAGGCGATGAGTCCGGTGTCGAGAGAGAGAGAGAGAGAGAGAGAGAGAGAGAGATAAGAGTGTGTGTGTGTGCGTGCGTGCCTGCCTGCCTGCCTGCCTGCGTGTGTGTGGTGAAATGTTCCATGGAAGCCAATTCCACATTTCTGCATGGTCAAAGAAAAGTGTGTGTTTGTGTTTCTCTTGCTGACGGTGCATGCAGGCGTGAGACTGAGAATTCCCGGGAGGCACAGGGGTGTGATAAGGAGAAAGATCAGGGAGATGAGGTGGGTTTTTGGCTTAATGCATATCCAAATGTTTGGCGTGGTCTCTCACCACACCATCCTAGACCCCCCATTCCCCTTCACACACACACACACACACACACACACACACACACGCATCCTTCACATGATTCACACACACCCATATCAACAATGGAACTTATCCAGATACCATCAGAGTTTTCTTTTTTTTTCCAGCTGGAGAAAAGATTTTTATCATGAAAAGTGCTGAGGTATAGACTTCTTCTGTGCTTAGCAACAAGCCTCTGACCTCACCACTCGTTACTGCCTCTTACGGGCCCATTAATTGAATTACCTATTCATCGAAAAGTAGAGACTGCACGGAATTAGCCTCTCCCGCTCTGCTACCTCTTAATGTTAAGAGCCTCCTTTATGCCTTCTTGACTGCTCTCTATTGAGCCTTCCTCTCTCCTCCCTGGGAGTGGAGTGTTGCGGAGGGCAGGGCAGGTATGGAGCAGCCCAGAGGGGGGCTGACCTCTGGCCCTCACTCTGGAGAGGGACTCAGGCCCCATCCAGCCATCACAATGCAGGCAGGACGCAGCCCTCCGTGGCTGCCTGCTGATCCCCACAATGAGGCCCTTTGGCTGGGCCGCTGTGGGCAGAAAGACCCCCTGGAGCTCCAGCCGCCATCCGGAGGTCTTTCACTGCTCTCCCCTATTTCGGCCAGGGCCAAGCTTCCAGTCAGAGGAGGGGGGGGGGGGGGGGGGGGTTCACACAGAAAGAGAGGGAAACTCTCTTTATGAAATAACGAAGGAGATACAAGAGGGACAATGGTCTTTTAGAGGGGCATCTTAACCCGCAACAAACAGTGTCAACATCTGTGATGGTGGAGGACACAATGTCCGCTCCGAGAGAAAAAAAAGCCTTTCCTTCTGGGCAGTCAAAGTGAAAAGGCTACAGTGTTTGTTTTTGTTTTGTTTATGAGAGGGGATTTGGTCGAGTCTTTGGCCCATCTCTTTTCAGCGGCAGTTGAACCGCACCGTGATGCTCCATGGACGACTTTGTCTCACTCGAGAGCCAGAGCCAAAGATGAAGTGAAGCTCGGAGAGCGGGAGCTTTCTTCCCATGGGGCGAAACAGATTATTGTCATACACGTCTAGTAAAACGCATCAAAGTCCCTGGGGGAGTGTGGCAGGGTGGAGATAGTGCGGGATGATGTATGTGTCTGAGTGTGGGGGGGGGGGGGGGGGGGTTGTGCAAGGACACATGGTGTGCGTGTGTTGAGTATGTGTGTGTGTGGTGCGGCCACATGCTAGCCCAGACGTGTGGGAGTGTAATAGCTTTTCAGGGGGGAGAGACGGTCGGTCACAGTCCCTCTCTCTCTCTCTCTCTCTCTCTCTCTCTCTCTCTCGTGTGGTCACCCCTCAGACATGCTAATGCTAACCTACAGTGCTGTAGTGACGTAAAGACCCTCTTCATCTCCCCCACCTCAACGTGAAAGGGACGATTGACTGTGCCGCGGTAGGCTGCAGCCTCATCCCACTCAACCCAATGTATCAGTTGCCGCCAATTGGGCCTAAGTGAGAGCTTATGGGGATCCAGGTGCTTCCCATTAATTCTGCTTTGTTGTGGAGGGGAGGATAGCGGAGGAAATGCGTGTCCCTGTCCCAACATGTCTGTCTGTAGGAGTTATATGATGCCACCACACGCTGACTGGCACAGCAAACCTGTCATGACCCATTTCGTTTTTTACACCAAGCAACAAATGGGTTTCTGCTGTTATTTACTGGGAGGAACGTCCTTGGTGGTCAGTCAGATCTGGAAGGTTGTGTGTGAGACCACAATGCCTATTCCACCCATGCTCTACCAAGGTTTTCCAGCATACAGTGTTTGACCTACTA